>NC_090922.1:399469075-400719075 GCF_040938575.1 Ambystoma mexicanum
AGTCAGCCTCGCTATCGAGAGAATGCAGTGATGCCAGCCGCTCCCTCCCACAGATGCACCAATGAACAAAAAAAAACATTGCGCCTTGGGAGGCCTGGGCGGTAGCGGCTTTCAGGGGAGGCCGTGATTTAGTGGCTGCAGGGCAGCGTGGTCAAGGTGCTCCGTGGCTAGCTGCCCTTTGCCCCAGTTTATCCGCTCTTTTCTCCTTGGCCAGTTTTTACGACTCGGCCTATATTATAGGGACCGGTGACACGCATTGATTTCCGATACAGCGGCACTCCCTGGGCTTCAGCCAGGGAGCACGCGGGCCTGGAGACCCAGGCAAGGCCTACCCCTAGGGCAGAGAAGGGCCGCTGCGCACACCGCACGTAACCAGACCATGGTGCGTCTAACAGGATTATTGTAATGTCATTGTATATTACGTTGGCGCCATTTTGAAGTATATTATGGTTGCGTATGTGTCAGAGCCTGCTGGGAGCAAAAGCACACAAGAGAAACCTGTGTATTAGCAGGCGTATTGACACATTTATTGGAAGGGAAAAACACTCATTGACAGAATGTAGAACATAAAGGCTACTACAAACAAAATGTTAAATGTTAAAGGTATTTGTACCGCGCACTGTCACCAACGGAATTGGTCCCCAGGTGCTCTGGCGGATCTGCAAACGATAAGGTGGGATGGGTTAGTAGGTGAAGAGGGAGTAGTATAGTGAGCGGAGTGGTGTTCTGTTGGCAGATTCAACTCGGTATACACCGGGTGCTGAGCTTTGGTGCAGGTATTGGATCGGTGTCAGTCCGCGTGTGCTGTTGCTCCGGCTTATGTGTTGTTGCAGTGTTGTGAAGTGCGTGCGGCTTGTGGTGCGAGAGATGGTTGTGTGAGTTTTTGGGTGAGATAGGTATGCAAAGTTTGAGGTTATATTGGTTAGTGGGTTACCTGACCTTTAGCCTGCTAACATTCACAGTTTTGTCTAAGTGTGGCACTTGTTGGTCTTCACAATCCCATTTAGATGCAGCGCCGGCTGGTGTTCACAGTTCTAAGTGTGGCACATGGCAACATTCAAGTTTCATCTATGCGCGGGCATGCTTTCCTTCAATCAAAGTCCTATCTAGATGCGACGCAGGCTTGTGTTCACAATTCTATCTAAGTGTGGACATGCCAATACTCACAATTCCGTCTAGATGCGATGCAGGCTAATGTTCACAATTCCACCTAGATGCAACGCAAGCCAATGTTCACAATTCCACCTAGATGCGATGCAGGCCAATGTTCAGGATTCTATCTAAGTGTGGACATGCTAATGTTCACAACTCCATCTAAGTGTGGAATGCTAATATTTACAAATCCATCTAGCTGCGACGCAGGCTAATGTTCACAATTCTATCTAAGTGTGGACAGGCTAATGTTCGAAACTCCATCTAAGTGTGGACATGCTAATATTTACAATTCCATCTAGCTGCGACGCAGGCAATGTTCACAATTCTAAGTGTGGACATGCTAATATTTACAATTCCATCTAAGTGTGGACATGCTAATATTCACAGTTCTATCTAAGTGTGGACATGCTAATATTTACAATTCCATCTAGCTGCGACGCAGGCTAATGTTCACAATTCTATCTAAGTGTGGACATGCTAATATTTACAATTCCATCTAAGTGTGGACATGCTAATATTCACAGCTCTTTCTAAGTGTGGACATGCTAATATTTACAATTCCATCTAGCTGCGACGCAGGCTAATGTTCACAATTCTATCTAAGTGTGGACATGCTAATATTCACAGTTCTATCTAAGCGTGGACATGCTAATATTTACAATTCCATCTAGCTGTGACGAAGGCTAATGTTCACAATTCTATCTAAGTGTGGACATGCTAATATTTACAATTCCATCTAAGTGTGGACATGCTAATATTCACAGTTCTATCTAAGTGTGGACATGCTAATATTTACAATTCCATCTAGCTGCGACGCAGGCTAATGTTCACAATTCTATCTAAGTGTGGACATGCTAATATTTACAATTCCATCTAAGTGTGGACATGCTAATATTTACAATTCCATGTAAGTGTGGAAGTGCTAATATTCACAGTTCTATCTAAGTGTGGACATGCTAGTGTTCACAATTCTATCTAAGTGTGGACGTGCTAATGTTCGCAACGCCATCTAAGTGTGGACATGCTAATATTTACAATTCCATCTAGCTGCGACGCAGGCTAATATTCACAATTCTATCTAATTGTGGACATGCTAATATTCACAGTTCTATCTAAGTGTGGACATGCTAATATTTACAATTCCAACTAGCTGCGACGCAGGCTAATGTTCACAATTCTATCTAAGTGTGGACATGCTAATATTTACAATTTCATCTAAGTATGGACATTCTAATATTCACAGTTCTATCTAAGTGTGGACATGCTAATCTTTACAGTTCCATCTAGCTGCGATGCAGGCTAATGTTCACAATTCTATCTAAGTGTGGACATGCTAATATTTACAATTCCATCTAAGTGTGGACGTGCTAATATTCACAGTTCTATCTAAGTGTGGACATGCTAATGTTCGCAACTCCATCTAAGTGTGGACATGCTAATATTTACAATTCCATCTGGCTGCGACGCAGGCTAATGTTTACAATCCTACCTAAGTGTGGACATGCTAATGTTTACAATTCCATCTAAGTGTGGACATGCTAATATTCACAGTTCTATCTAAGTGTGGACATGCTAATATTATGGCACTCTATGTCATTGGGAGGTAAGCTAGAGTGACAGCGGTTTTCTGGAGTAGAGTAATTGCTCCACTCCCCACCCATGCCACACTCACGGTTTTTGTTGGTGTGTGGCTGCTGGCTTCACTGGCTTCCCCTGCGTACACCTGCAGACACATCTTGGAGCCGCCAATGTAGGAGCCGTCCTTTGCCTCGGGGGCTGCCGGGCAGAGTGCTGCCCTGGGGAGATGGCTTTAATAGAGTAGAATGGGCCAATCAGGGTGAGGGGGTGGTCTGGGAGGGGGGAGTAGGGAGGGGAGGAAAGGGGAAGACGATGGGAGCAGGGACATGGGACCACGTGGGCAACCGGTGCAAGGAGGCACACCAGGCCTCGTAATTCTTAAATAAACAAGCCCTGGAGGGTCTCGTGTGGGGCTTCACTCACCTGTGCAGCGCCAGTAGGAATGGCGTCTGCACGGGTCTAGCGGCCTCTAAGGCCCACATAAACACGGCCATTGGCCAATCTCGGGACGGGGCGGTCTGGGAGGCGGGAGGAGGGAAGAGAGGTAAGGGGAAGACGAAGGGAGCAGGAACATGGGACCACGTGGGCAACTGGTGCAAGGAGACACACCAGGCCTCGTAATTCTTAAATAAACGAGCCCTGGAGGGTCTCGTGTGGGGGTTCACTCACCTGTGCAGCGCCAGTAGGAATGGCATCTGCACGGGTCTAGCGGCCTCTAAGGCCCACATAAACATGGCCATTGGCCAATCTCGGGACGGGGCGGTCTGGGAGGCGGGAGGAGGGAGGGGAGGAAAGGGGAAGACGATGGGAGCAGGGACATGGGACCACATGGGCAACCGGTGCAAGGAGGCACACCGGGCCCCGTAATTCTTAAATAAACGAGCCCTGGAGGGTCTCGTGTGGGGGTTCACTCACCTGTGCAGCGCCAGTAGGAATGGCGTCTGCACGGGTCTAGCGGCCTCTAAGGCCCACATAAACACGGCCATTGGCCAATCTCCGGACGGGGCGGTCTGGGAGGCGGGAGGAGGGAGGGGAGGTTAGGGGAAGACGATGGGAGCAGGGACACGGGACCACGTGGGCTACCGGTGCAAGGAGGCACACCGAGCCTCGTAATTCTTAAATAAACGAGCCCTGGAGGGTTTCGTGTGTGGGTTCACTCACTTGTGCAGCGCCAGTAGGAAAAACAAGAAACATATAGTGCCAAAACACCACTGCAAAATAGAAACCTTTGTCCTTATAGTGTACCCCATTTTAATGCTAGGGTCTGGATACCCTAGTAATGTACACAAGCTTCTGGTACTGTGAAACCACTACGCTGTTGATTTTGCACAGTGTAAAAGCTCTATAATATTACATAACATGGCAATTGAAAAAAGCGTCTACATTCTGAAATGTACACGCCTGCCATTGCTTCCGACACTCTGAAGAGCCACCCGGAGGTTCGGTTTGACCTGGAAACATGATGCCAGAAACAATATAGCCTCACTTGGTTGGGTTTTTTGGTTTGTCTCAGCACCGCCCCTCCTCCCTGCTCATCGGAGGTGATCGGGGGGGGGGGGGGGCAGAGGGCTAGCTATAATTCCATATGATCTATAACAAAAGGCATCCAAAGAAACATCAAAAAGAGACAGAGAACAGATATGAAGCAACATGTTTTGCAGAAAAGAGACTCTGCCATGCTAACTAGTCACATGCCCCACAGCACACTCCTTTTTAGTTTGGGCTATTAGGTGTCACTTGTGACACCTATAAAGCCCAAACTATTGCATTCGAGTACAGATAGGGAGGAATGGGCGTATGACGAAGGACACAGAGGAATGACATTTGAGGAGGGACACACACTGTATAGGTGTTGTTTGGTTATGAGGCCACCTATTGCCTGCCCATAGCCGTGCTAATCCCTATGGCCATTTCTACCCATTCCTGCCTCTCCCCGCCCAAAACTCCTACGCATGGGAACTATTTGAGCTTGCGAGCTCGCTTTAATGAAGCTTTTTGATTTGTTGATAGTTGTTTGTGCAGCGTGCTGACATAAGGGGCAGCTGCTTGGAAGTTCACGGTTTCGGTTGCGCCTCATCCCGTCAAGACCATTAAATTGTACCAACAGGGGTTCAATGAAAGGACACATATCCCCACAAAATAAAAAAGTGAAACATCATGAATTAATTGTACGAATAACCTTATCTGTGTGTTATATTTATAATAATACATTCTAATACTAATCTGCGCATTATGAATGGAGGGTTTAGAATAGGGAATCCGTAGGTCCGTACATACCTATTGTTTCTTCACCTCCACCCCATCTCAATCGGGGGAAATGGTATATGCTAATGCCGCATTTTGGCTCTGGTGGTCGGAAGCTCTAGGGGACAGGGGGCTTCATTCTGTGGCACGGAAAGAGCATGCCTGGCATAGCTACAGGGTACGAGACAACAGCGGATCCGGTGGGGGGCTGTGGGGTGGTACAGCAGGGGCCAAAGGACATGGAGGAGCTGAGATCCCTAATGACGTGTTGAAGGATGTCAAATTCTACCCCATTAGAGTTCGGGACGCTCAGGTATTTGTGGAGGCAGACTGAGAGAGAAGGGTTCCGAGACAAGGAGCAACTACGGGCACAGTGCAAGGATGCCATCTGTGATCATCTAGAGGTTTGTCGCCTTCCCAGCAACCGGACTCTTCCACTAGCCCATTCAACCATGCCAGCCCACCTTCTCTTTGATCCTGTAGCAGTCGGTTATGTGAAATATCAATTCTAAGGTGTCTTTGTTTCTGCCACTGCAAAAGATGAGCTCTGAGTATGCCGCAGGCGCAGATACAGTAAAGGTGTTAGCTTGAGACTATGGCTGGGGATGGGATGGGTGTGTTAAAGCTGCAACACTTTCTTTGGGCAGGACAGAGTCATCAAATACCTCTACGTCAGCTGCATGTATTTGTTTTTATCCATGCCCACACCTAATGTGATCGTGCAGTTGTAGGGGAGCACATGGCCCTCTCTCGGGAAGCTTACTTACAACTTAACCGCCTGTTGATTCATAAGAAGATGCACCTGAGCTCCATGAATTGCAAGTGTGCATTGAGCAGCCAACCATTGAGCCCGGGGAATCAACAAGGCCTGTCTACTTGTTTGTTCAGGAGGCACACTGTTTTTTCAAAACTCGGTATGAAGTTGATCATGTCTTGGGTCTGAATGAGGGTCTCTGGGGCACTTCGTCTTTGAGCACATCCTGCAGGTAGATAATGTTTATGTACACATGTGATTGTTTGTACACGTTGCTGTTCACGTGCTATTAGTAAATCTTGGAGCACACCTACCATCAAGCTCGTACTGGACTTTAGAGCAGGGGTCGCAACTTGCTAGCTGTTTTGGACTACAACTCGCATGACGTTTTATATTGACTGCTGATGAAGGCTGAAGGGAGGTGTAGTACAAAACATCTGGGGAGCTAAAAGGTCACATGCTCTAGGTGATACCCTACTCAACATGTCACTGTGGAATAGATTTATGAGACAGATGGTGTTACTACATACAATGCACCTTATAGAGTTAACCAATGTTTCTTACCAAATGTGTTTAAACAAGGCACTTCTTGGAACACATTTGATCAAAACATCCTCTTTTTTGAAGTACTCAAACAGTTTGTCATGAACAGTAACAAATGTCCATTTGCAATTGTGTCCCACTTTTTAGTTTCGGCTATTAGGCTAGTGCCACCTACAAGCCGAAACTATTGCATTAGTGTACAGAAAGGGAGAAATTATATATAAGGAGCTTGCAGGTGTTGGTTGGTTATTTCAAAAAAATAGAGCAGGAACCCTGGATTGCACTCTTAAAGCAAATACGTGTGCTGTCTCTATTTCCGTATAGGTTTGGCTACTATAAATAGAGAGAAACTAATCTGACAGGTCAAGTGAGTGCTTCATTTAAAAACCATTAAAATCATTAACACATCATAAGTAAATCAAAACATGGCACCTTAAATAACATACATACAAAGAACTCCTCAATCGTTCTTCAAATCCAGTGATCATGGAGTGAGTACAGAACAATACATGAATGTACATCAAGTCCTAGACATAATTTTCCTCTCAATCCCTAAACATGTGAATCGGAAGAGGTGCGGGAACGCATAGCTCTTATGTGTCTTAATGTCATTGTGCAGTCTTGCACAGGTTATATTCTCAACATTTCAAAAAAGGTAGCAGGCGCTCCTCTCCAGAAAGAACATGGCATGATAACCTGTTCTGAGATGAGAGTTTGCAGCACACGCAGTCCAGCAAATGGGGTTGCTTTTGGTACTCTTGTTCAGAGAGGAACTGCCATAGCGTTTCGGTGCTGGACTGCCCATGTGGGCGGAACAAAGACTGATATGCAAATGGCTATTTCCCATCTGTGAAAGGTACAGTGAGCAAAAAGCGTGTGCTGCAAACTCTCATCTCAGAACAGGTTATCATGCCATGTTCATTCTGGAGAGGAGCGCCTGCTACTGTTTTTGAAATATTTGCAAGGAACTTGGGGTTGGTCACCCTGAGTTACCTGGGAGCCACCAGACATGGACTCCCTGCTCACTGTGCTCAGAGAGACAAAGCTTCACCTCACTGATGAGGCCCAACAAGGCTGAAACACGTGTATGGGGTTGCTTTTGGTACTCTTGTTCAGAGAGGAATTGCCATAGCATTTCGGTGCTGGACTGCCCATGTGGGCGGGACAAAGACTGATATGCAAATGGATATTTCCCATCTGTGAAAGGTACAGTGAGTGAGCAAAAAGCGTGTGCTGCAAACTCTCATCTCAGAACAGGTTATCATGCCATGTTCATTCTGAAGAGGAGCGCCTGCTACTGTTTTTGAAATATTTGCAAGGAACTTGGGGTTGGCCACCCTGAGATACCTGGGGGCAACCAGACGTGGACTCCATGCTCACTGTGCTCAGAGAGACAAAGCTTCACCTCACTGACGAGGCCCAACAAGGCTGAAACACGTGTATGGGGTTGCTTTTGGTACTCATTTTCAGAGAGGAATTGCCATAGCATTTCGGTGCTGGACTGCCCATGTGGGCGGGACAAAGACTGATATGCAAATGTTATTTCCCATCTGTGAAAGGTACAGTGAGCAAAAAGCGTGTGCTGCAAACTCTCATCTCAGAACAGGTTATCATGCCATGTTCTTTCTGGAGAGGAGTGCCTGCTACTTTTTTTGATATATTCTCAACATGTTTCAGTTCATATGCACATTAATGTAGAACATTCTTCAGGAGTATGGTCACTCAGAGGTTGTCAAACAATAATTTGTTGATGAGTTTAGAATAGATCATAAAACCGTGTATCTTTGGCTCTGTAGGGGCATTCAATACTTCGATCAGTTATTGACAAGACCTGGTTGTGTCCTTAATTGTGCCTACTAGTGTAGCAGAGTGGGTCCACTGTGGTTGTGTTGACCCTGGGTCGGGGCCCCTGTTGTAATTATTGCTGTGCAGCAAACGTCCTTGTCTGCTCCTATTCATGGCTGGAGGATTGTCTCTTGGTATTAGGTTCTGCCGGGGTCTGGAGTACGCTCTCCTGTTTTTATGTGGCGTGTGATATCGATTCCCTCTTGCATCCTAATATTTTCGTGTTGCCGGTCTTCATTCCAGCGGTTCTTGTGGTGGACTGTGACAAGTTCCCCTCACGGGATAGATGCGATCTTCTTCTTCATCAGATTCTCTCCCAGCTTGCAGTTGTGGGCGCGAGCGTAGCTTCGCCTTCCTTTTATTGTCGTGCCTGCAGAACAACTTGTTGTTTGGCTATTTGCCCAACCATTAACTGCCCATGCTAATAGCTATGGTCATTCCCACCTGGTCCCCCCGACCCCTCCACCCAAAGCTCCTCCACCCAAAGCTCCTCCTCATGGTAATCTGTGAGCTAGCGTATATGTATTTGGCATTTTCCAGGTACTGCTATTAGATGATCAGGTACTTGCACCATTTTGCACCTGAGACCATGAATGGCCAGTTAATACCACAATGGCAGTGCCTGGTGTTGCATGGTGCTTAGCCCGCAACTCCCCTCATGCAGGCCTCACCCCCCGTCCCAGAAAGGAAGAAATTGATGCATATCCTGCTTGTCGCGCTCCCGGCGCGCACTGCCGTGGTGCAGGACCGCCCCCTTTATTTTAACTGCTTGTGACGGCTTAACACAGCTGTTGCACACCATGTGACCACATCACATTCCTCCTTTTTCATAACGAACAAATGAAACATCTTTCTTCATTGTTAACAGTTGAAACATGACAGCTTTAACTTAATAAACATGGTACCATACCAAACTGGTTTGGGGCGAACATGGATAATGGCTGTTGGCTTGGTCTTGACCTTCTTAGGTCGAAACTAGTCACTCATTATGCAGTCTTTGACCCTTGCGGAGCATCTCCGATTCTCTTGGCTGGGGTATCTGCTTTTGCCTGCCTCCCCTGTGGTGTGATCACTTACTCTGGCTGGGTTCAGTGTCTCATTCTTCCACATGTCCCCTGGTCCTGCATCCGCTCCTGAGGTTCTGGTCGAGAGTGTCTCATCATCCTGATCTCCTGTTCCCTAATTTTCACCAACCTTTTGGAAGAAACTGGAGTTTCGGGTCACCGTCCCTCTTTAATCCGCTGCAGTCACCATCAAACCTTTGACTTGGATGACGTCCATGGGACAGGGCTCATAGGTGAGAGACAATTTTCCTTCTGGACGCCGGTTTCTCACTAGTACGGTATCTCCTAGGGCTACGCCTGGTGGTCTGAGGTGCAGTCAGAGGTTTTCTCTTTCATTGTGGATTATTCAGTCTTCCCTTGTTCTCTCACCGTCGATGGTCCCTTGGGATCGGCACTCCATCTCTGGAATGAGGCCTCTCAGGCATCTGCAAAATAGTGCCTCCACTGGGGCCACTCCCGTAGAGCATTGAGGCGTGGATCGATATTCGCGCAGGAACTGATACAGGGTCCCCTTCGGCGCATTTCCTTGACCCTGTGCAATGCGGAACACTTTAACGTCCTCATAAAGCGTTGGCCTCTCCGTTGGCCCGGGGCCAGGCCGGTGTGACTTTCCGGTGGGTGATTCCACATTCTTACAGGAATTCTGCAAAGCACTCTCCCTGAAATGGAGGCTAGTTGTCTGAGAATATAACTCTGGGGAAACTGTGGGATGCAAACATTTTCTCCATTACTTGCGCAACTTGGTCAAAGGCTGTGGATTCAACCAGCTCGACCTCTGGTTACCGAGACCACTGATCTATCATTACTAGAAACTGCATCCTGCTGCCTGTGGACCCAAAGTCTGCGTGTACAACGTCCCACGGCTCTATCCTGGGCTCTTTGTTGGCTGGGGCTACTGCTTGACACCAGATACAGTTCATGACAAATTCGTCCACTTTTGTCTCAGAGTTGGGGAACCATACCTTCAGACGTAGTCTTGACTTGGTTTTGGCTGTTCCCTAATGGCCACAGTGTGCTAGTTTGATTGCTCTCTCTACTAGTGAGTGCCTGTGGAATCATCAACGTGCATCCTCGCAAGATAAGTCCTTTTTCGGTTGTTGACAGCTCATGTCGCACCCGCCACAGCTGTTCTAGGTCTTGTAGTGCTCCTTGGGTTCTTCGGTAGGGGTTGGATAAGATTATCTTCGAGTCTCCATTGGCCATGGCTGCTTTGACTAGCTCGAAACACCCATTACAGTTCGATGCGTCTGCCACCTTTTGAATGAAAAGTGCTACTGGCTTGGCGGCTGCCACTACCGTGCGCACATTTTCTTTGACTGCAATTTGTTCAGTGCCTTCTGCCTCTGCCTTGCCCCTAAGGTGTCATGAGAGTTAGTCTGCTGGATTGTTAGTTCTCGGCTTGTACGTCAGATTTACACCATACTACATCAGTGCGAGCATCCATCGTTCTATTCTCGGGGGCGGTTTGGACGAGGATCACACCATGATGGCCAGTAGCGGCTTGTGATCGGTCACCACAGTTACAGACTTGCCCAGGATGTAAATGCGAAAGTGCTGGCAGCCCCATAGGACCGCTAGTGCTTCTCTTTCGATTTGGGAGTAGAGTTGCTCTGTATTTGTTAGTGCTTTGCTGGCTTATGCTACCGGTCTCATCTGTCCATGTGCATCTTGTTGTGACAGGACCGCCACCAGACCAACAGGGCTGGCATCTACTATAATCTCTGATTTGTTTTGTGGGTCAAAGAAGGCCATGGATTCCTTCCCAGTAAGTGCCCGTTTGATGGCTTCGAAGGCGTCTTGCTCTTTTGGAGTCCATTCCCAGACTTTGTCCTTTCCCGTGAGAACACTGTGGGGCCCTGAGAGGGTCGTTAAGTTTGGTATGAAGCAACCACAGTATGTCACCACCCATAAGAAGCTCCTAATTTCTGAAACATTTTCTGGCGGGCTGGCCTCCTGGATTTCTCGAACTTTCTGCGGCTCTGGGGATATACCGTTTTCATGAAATACGAACCAGAAGAATTCTATGCTGTTCTTCAGGAATTTGCACTTCTCACGATGGAGAGTGAGCCTGAGGAGTTGAATTCTCTCTAGTGTCTTCTCTGGCCTTCCCACATGTTCCGCCTCTGACGTGGCATATACCAAAATGTCATTACTCAGGTTTATGACCCCCATCTATTCCCGCCAGACCCCCCGTATCACGTTCTGGAATACTTTTGCTGCGGAGGAAATCCCAAAGTTGAGGTGTTTGTACTGGTAGAGGCCCTGATGGGTTGTGAAGGTGGTGAAGTAACGCAAGTCCAGGTGGAGCTCCAGTTGGTGATTTCAGGACCTCAGATCTAACTTCGAAAATACTCGAGCACTTTGCAGTTTGCCTACCACATCGTCAAGAGTCGGGGTTATGTGTTGTTCTCTTCTGACGGCTTGATTCCGAAGTCTCATGTCGATACAAATACCCACCGACCCCAGTTGCTTCGGTTTGTGTGCAACGACAATGGGGGAGACCCATGGAGTGGGTCCTTCCACTCTTTCAAAGATGTCTAGTTTCACTAGGTTTTGTAGTTCCAGTTTCACTTGCTCTCTGAGGTGCAAGGGTATCAATGACATGTCAACGCAGTTGGGAGGACTGTTTCATCAATGTGCAGCTTGATGGGTTCACCTCGTAGCTTGCTAATGCCTTCGAAAACTGTTCTGAACTTCTCAATTACTTCATTAATGTCCTCATTTTCCCATGCGCACATGGCTGCCAAATGTCGGATCCTGCCATAGAACTTGTCCAGGGATTCTTCTTCCTTCAGTTTGGCAGCGCATATGACAAGCCTCTGATAGTCTTGGTTGGCCAGCAGTAGGAAGTGTTCTTTGAGGCCGTCCTTTGCCGCCTGATACGAGTTGTCCACAGGAGCGAGGGACTTAAAACTGTTGTGTACCTCGGACCCTGCAGAGTAAATAAGGGTTGCTATTTTGGCCTCGTCATCGGACTCACCAGTTGCTCTGAAGTACATGTCTAGCTTTTCTACCCAAAGTACCCACTTCGGACCCAGACTGGATGGGTTTCCAGATGTATTGAATTCAGGCATCGGGGCTAACCTGTCTTGTTGGTGTTGGGTCCTTTTCCCCCGAGGTGGTCTTGAAGCAGCGTCTTAACCACCTGCTTGCTGATAATCTTCTTTACTCATGGTTGCGGTCATGAGTCGCTGTGTGTGGCTAGTCGCACAGGCACCTCTTTTATATGTGGAGGTCGCAACTTGCACCTGGTGGTGCCCTTAGGGACTGTCAGTGTTCAGACATCTGCTGTGATGCATCTATGCTGCTCCTAGCAGGTCCACCACTCTGCAGCAAAGGGTGAGTTGGTTCTTCAGTTCTATAATCAGTTCTATTACTGAGGGAGAGAAAGAAAAACATTTTAATGAGCCTGTGTGGGCTTGCAGGCAGTCCTTTACCCTGTAGGCACATATTGGGGTTCCAAAAATTACCCACATGGTGCACATGTGGAGCCACTACCGTTGGGAACAAAATGGCGGTTGTTCTCTTTCCACGATGGAAAATGCATCTGACAGGCACTGGAAAAGGTTACCGGAGACTGTGTTGCGCATCAGAGTGCCTCCCACCTTTGCTGCTTAGCCCGGGGGGTTCACATCATACAGGCTTCAACACCCCCGTCCCAGAAAGGAACACATAGATGCAGGTCCTGCTTGTCGGGCTCCGGGCGCGCACTGCCGTGGTGCAGGACCGCCCTCATTATTTGAACTGTGTGCAATGACTTAACACAGACGTTGCATGCCACATGACCACATCACACCTGGCAAGTGCCTACACAAAAGCACAAACAATTGGTATGGCCAATGCTTGTTTTACAAGCTTTTGATTGCTAACAGTCCCAATCCCGATGCTACTTGTTTGCCGAGTTGGGATGGGGCCCAGCCCTTCCCAGTGCAGGAAAACTTCTTGTTACTGCACTTAGCTACTACACCTATGTAATGCTTTCCTCCTTAAGTGCTGTGTATGTGGCCATAATGAATATTAATATTTCTGTCCCAGGAATCACAGAGCTTAGCCATCCCGGTGTGATAGTGGCTTACCCATTCCCCATACCTCTGCCCTCTTTCTCTTGCCCCAAACACCTCTGCCCCCAAACATTTCACATGTACACAGCGCTTTACAAAAATCCAAATGAATAAAGATAATATGTGCCACTTTCTGGAGGTAAAATTACCTCACCCAGGTGACAATGAGACAACGCGCGTGTACGACTAGTGATCAAATGTTCTGTTTCTTCATTTTTCCAGTGCTCAGTTGTCTGTCCTTTTCCATGCTCTCTCGAGCCCCAACAATAAAATGTGTATTTTGATTTGTAGAGCCACTGTGGATCTTATGTGTGCGAGCACATGGGCAGCGCAGAAGTAGAGGGTACACCCAAATGGATGGTGTCCCCCTACTATGTTTAGAGAGGGGATTCAATCCCTTTAGACCAGCTAAAAGAAGAGGGCACAGCATCTCCTTAAAGCAGCAGTATTCAAACCGTGGGGTGCAACCCCCTCTGGGGCTGCATACTCATGTCCAGGGGGTCACACACCCACAGTCTGAAAAAAATAATATATATATATATATATATATATATATATATATATATATATATATATATATATATATATATATATATATATATATATATATATATATATATATGTATAGGCTGTCAGGACTATATTGCACTGATGATCCCTAATAAGTGTGAAACCAGGTATGTAGTAACCCTGGCAGCTTTGCAAACGTCTATCTTGGGTTGATTAAGCTATGTATAAAGTAGCACTGCCCTCTTAGACAAAGACAATTTCCTGAAGAAAAAGGTTTGCATTTGAGCTAATGTGCATACTGGCAATGCCTTGCTTTTGTGACTCAGAACTGGAGGTGAACTTCCAGAGATGGCTACTAGGTGACGTTGTGGTTAAATTGCTCAATTCATGGGAAGAGCACTTATTGGGTGGCTTATAACTCGGCTCCCCTGGACGAATCCCTACTAAACTTTGCAAAAAAGTATATGGCCCGCTCAGAATTGTATTGGTAAGTTTGGTGACGTTTCTTCAAGGGGGGGCAAAGTTATAGTGGGGTCCCACATTTTTTTTTCCATAGACGCAATGGAAAATAAATGTTGTCACGCCTACAGCCTAAACCACTGGACGGATTTCCACCAAATATGCGGCAGGAGCGGCGGCTTGGTCCGAAAGTGTGCTTTTGTAAATTTGGTGTAAATCCATCCAGTAGTTTTCTTTAAAACGGGCTAAACGCAGGAAAAAAAAATGTGTGACATCTGGGTTCGGTCCGCGGACCCACTTCCCAATTCGGGTAATGTGATGTTCGTGGACATCGGACGCGCCCACTGATTGAATGGTGAAAAGCGTGAAGTGCTTCAGATTTTTGTAAACGCCCGCCGTGTTGGATTCGCGGATAGCTGCCGGTGTCCACGGACATTGCGGCAAAAACATATAATAAAATACAAAATTGCACTTGTCAAACTTATCAAACAATCTCTGGGGAGTTGAGGGGTGATAAGGATGGAATGGGATATGGCCGTAAGTGAAGTCTGCAAACAGTCCGGATGTTCGGGTGCAGGCCTGTGAATGAGTCCGTGAGGAATATATATACACACAAGGGGGTGACAATATTTAAAAAATGATGGTAAGGTAGGGAGGTTTGTACTGGTATAGTGTGGGGACCCCTTCAAGGAGGGGGCGATGGAGCATAAGGGCCAACTCGAATACATTAAGATGTTCAAGGACATCTATGCCTATTCCTGCATTATAGGGTTGGTGAAAAGCTGTTTTGTGGATGTCTTATAACTTTGGCGCCACTCAATAAAACTGCATTCTATTCTACCCCGTATTCTGAATGGTTTTGCAAAGTTTGGTGGGATTCTGTCAAGAGGAGGCAAAATTAGAGGGGGGTCCTAAAATATTGTAAAGGCTTATAAATGTGGTGCCATTTGGCAAAACTACACAAGTTTGCAAACACATTTTATATCTACATATAAATGTGTTTGTAAAGTTTGGTGGGATTTTGTCAAGAGGGGTCTAAATTAGAGGGGGCTCTCAACATTTTAAAATGGCTTACTTTGTTGCCATTTGACGAATGTGGACAAAAGTTTCCAGAAAGAATCTAGACCCGGCCTTAAATGTTTGTGTAAAGTCTGAATGGGTTTTGTCGAGTGGGGTCTAAGTTATATGACTATTGCATGTACATACATTTTGACACTTTTGAAAAAATAAAACATGGGTGGATTTCCAGCAAACTCATGTAAGGAGCATTGCCAATGACCTTAATGCATGGTTTTGCAAACATGGCCGTGTTTTATTTTTGACAAGTGTCATAATGTAGGTATAAAAAATTGTGATATACTTTTGGTGACTGAGGTATAGCCTGTGGCCATGGGCAGTGGCCAGATTGTCTGGGTCATGGCATAGGATCATGACCCAGACAATCTGGCTACTGACCATGACCACGAGGGACGACTAATTAAATTAAACTTTGTAAATTGGACACAAATGTTGCTATATTGGGGGTAAGTATGATATTAGTAAGTTGTAGGAAAAGAGTAGCACTGGTAGAAACCCATGAATTTCACTGAAAAAACTTTATTAAAGGGACGTTATGGTTAAGTTGCACTAAGAAAAACCTATGAAATTCACTGAAAAAAACATTGTTAAAGGAACATTATGGTTAAATTGCACTAATGAACACCTATGAAATTCAATGAACAAAATGTTGTTAAAGGGACGTTATAGTTACAAGTAAAACCAAAAAACCTAATCAATTTGCCAGTTGTGGTGAGCTAAGCAACCATAGCTCACGCCACCACCATGCACTGCTAAGACTAACACCCAGGACATCAAAGATGACATCACAAATGTCCCTTTAACACAGTTTTCTCAGTGAATATATCTATATCTATATCTATATATATATATATATATTCTTTTTTATACCATTTTTGTTTTGCCTAGAATCTAAATTTTAAAGCGGCCTATCCTATTTCCATGACAATTTAGTGTCATCCTCTGATGTGTAACAACAAGCTGAATGTCTCTGTCAAAGAACCGTTAAAAGCAGGAGAAGTTATGACAAGGAAATGTCTTCGAGACATTGTAGAGTAGGAGAGTTTATTAAGATCTCAAGATTCCCTTGTCAGGTATTAGCTGTTGAACCAGCTTTAGATTTTATGCTCACATCACTTTGCATCTTGGTACGTGTAGTCAAAATGTTTAAAGGGAAAATTACACTATGAGAACATTGCAGGAATTTAAAATAAAAACGTGTGAATGATCAGGTGGGAAGTTAGGTGTGCAGGAGGCGGCAATTTCTCCTCATTGCAGGGTGTATTGGAATTCAGCATGTGCTCCTCATCACTTACTTTTTATTCCAATTATTGCTTTATTGGCCTAAGAGAAAACATGTCCTACTGTATCCTTAAGTGGAAGAATACATTCCCTTTTATTGAAAGCGGCTGCCTCTGATGTCACTTCCGGTGGCGTTGAATATTTGATATGCTAATTAGCCGCCCACTTGTTTTCTTAGAATTGCCATACATAAGACACACTAGCTGTACACAAAGATTTAAAAGGGACGGAAAAGAAAGCTGGTCATCTACGTGGTACGTGCTCTGAACAGAGGGGGAAATCGATGGCTCGAGACAGGCTTGTAGTGATTTGCTGCCGGTTCACATGACCTCGGGAATGAACCTGGGAGGAGAGTGGGCCTGGCGTTGCGTGTAGTTAATGTGTGTGCTTGTGTTTGTTTCGAACATGGGGTTTCAACCAGAAACATGCACATAGTTAAATACAGTAGTCAGACCATTCCCCTCAGTGGACACTGAAAGAGGTGATGCCAGAGGCAAAGCAGGACACAAACTGGGCCCTATACACAGATAAACAGGACCCGGGAGGAATATATATACACACAAGGGGGTGACAATATTTAAAAAATGATGGTAAGGTAGGGAGGTTTGTACTGGTATAGTGTGGGGACCCCTTCAAGGAGGGGGCGATGGAGCATAAGGGCCAACTTGAATGCATGCATATTAGTGGCGATTTCTGGGGGTGGGGGGTGAAGGAGGAGAACCAGTACTATTTTTAGAGGAACAGTTTGCATACAGCATCAACCTGCATCTATGTAGAAGAAACTTGGCAACAGAGTTGCAGTGGTTTTGCAAGTAAACACGGTGCCTGGCCCCAACTGCAGAGTGCTTCATGTTGTTATTTTTATCATGGTTTTTATTGAGGGCAGACCTATCTTCACGAAGCAACGGAGCGCTTTACAGAGGTATACAACAGTACAGATGCATAACAACGCGCCTTTCCGAGGTAACAACAGAGCAGATATAGACCTGGGAGTGCTGGGTAGGATACAGTGGGGCACAGAGGAGGGTACAGCTCTAGCAGGTGGCAGAGAGGAGAGGGCCAGGCGGCATTGAGCGAGTCAGGTGGCGCGAGGGCCGACGTGATGGCCTAGGTCTTGAGGAGGAGAGAGACTCCTTGAAGAGTTGGGTCTTGAGTTCTTTTCTGAATTGTGGGAGCACGGTGGCCCGAGCTCTTGGTGATCAAGGCAGAACAAATAGGGATTCTTGCTGGACACAGTGACCAACACAGCTCACCTGGGCTACACCTTGGGGAAAACCCCTGACACAGCCATGGGCACTGGACCAACTGTGCGCAGAAAGGCAAGCATAGTTTGGAAGTTCTTCTGTACACAGTGGTCAACAATGCACATCCAGAAAGCAGGACAGGCTAGCTGAAGGTCAGTCCTGGGCAAGATGGGCAGCCCTGCTTACAGGCAGGCACACAACCACCCTGTGTGTTACCCCAGGCCACACACAGTAATGCTCTTGTACATCAAGAGCTTGCAAACCGAGGCCTCCACTCAGTGGGGATTTGGACACCATAATCTGCACAGGCGGAACTGAGCCCAGTCCAGAGTTAAACGTCCCTTATGCCATGCAGACAGTATGCTATGATTGATTTGAACCAATGGCACGCAGGGCAGGATGGTTTTACACCTGGAGAACCATGCAGCAGAATTGCCTGACCAAGGTTATGCTATGCTATGCTAAGAGGATGCGTAAAGTGCTTCGCTGCCGTTTTCATGAATTCACAGCGCTGAAGCAGAGTCCTGCATTGTGACCTGATGAACCGAAAGGGAGAATTGGAAAACAAGAATATTGTTTAGCTTGTGTGTTCAGCCGAAAACGAGAAATCTCCCCGCCGACAGCTCCGCTCCTTTTCGGCGCTAATGGAATGGGTAATCTACAGAGTGGATTATGCAGAGTGTCCTGCGACTCCATAATCATGTTTATATACACCGGTTTATATGTATCGGAAAGCTGTCTGTTCGAGTCCCCAGACTGCCGTAATCCTCTGACCAGGACCCTGGCGGTCCCCATGTGGAAATTTAAAAAAGAAAAATCAGTAATGCTCTTAGCATCAAACAATAAATCCTGAAGTTATTTGCCACCACATTTAATTAAATATTTTGAAAAGAAAAACCCAGTGATTGATTTGCCTTCTCCATTGATCCAGTATTGATCTCCTGCGTGCTGCCGGCCCAGCTGTGGCATGTGCTAAATGGCTGCGCGCCTCTGCAAATACCTGGTTATGAATTACTTCTTAAAATCTCGGGGAACGCTTCCTAAAGAGCTCGTCTATCAAAGGCAGTTTACTTAGGTTAGTGGACGTAACCTTTCAGGGTAGGGGGCCTTCTGTACACTTAACGACCCTGGTGTGCTTGTCCTACCCACATGCCTGTATTCGTAATGGCGGAGGGGGTCATGGACCGTACCATGGTCTCCATCGACAGCTTGCTTGACTGGAGGCCTTCTTGCATTACTTTGATATCATGCTTAAAAACGGAGCACTCAAGGGGCGCAGGGTATACTATTGAAAGTGGACTTGTGTCGAAATTACAATGGAGCGCCAGCAGTTAGTGCTCTGTGGATACGATACATCGAAGAGATATACGTGGTCTCTTCCCGTCTATCTAGAGCTACATGGTGCGTTTGGCAGCCATTTTGACTTGTGAATTTGGAAAGCAAAGTCTTGAGTGTTTGGGGTCCTGAGTAGGGATTTGTAAAGGTGTAGCACATCCCTTTGACACATTTTGCAAAAGTGTGTAACATTTTGCAGACTTCACAAAATGACTCATTACAAGTTTGGTGGTGTGGCCAAAAACGATGGTAATGCATTAATGCCACATTACCGCACCACCAAACTATGGCTTTTGGAGGTAAGGTGGAGGAAAAACCTCCAGCAGAAATGCTGGTGGTAATTCCTCCTGCTTACTGCCAAAAACGGCTACATTGGTGGAATTACCGCCAGTGGTAATTCCACTGAAATTCCCATGGATTCCTATGCACTGCAATAAATGGGGACTAACACTGCCTACCACCACTTGTAATCTGGCGGTAATTCCACCAGACCTTGTGGTGGTAACAGCAAATCGTTTGGTGGTATTTTGGAGTATTTACTACCGAAATACCACCAAGCCTGTATTGAGGCCAGTTTTTCCCTTGCGGCATATCATCCACAAAATCTGGTTGTGCAGGGTGTAATTGTGTATATTAGCAGGACAGATGCTGCAGGGGAAAAAGGGATAACACGCTTTTTGTTCATCTGCAAACAGATTTAAGCAACGAAAAAATCTGCTAATGTATGGTAACATTTCCCACCAAGAAGCCTGTGTACTGCCGGAAGCCAGGCAGGCTAAAGATTTCATCACTTTTACTTTATGTTTTTCTCTAGTAGTTGGGCAGCGTTGAACACTGTCAAATCCGGGTGCTTCCTCCAACTCCCACGCAAGTCTTTAAAGCACGTAGTCATTTTATAGTCAGCACCCTAAACGCCAGGTGTGCAATCAAACATGCCCCAAGCCTCCATGATACACATGAGGAGCTTGACGCGGACTTCCATGGCCTGACTGAAACCTGGTTTTATAGCAACAGTTGTGCCTCCGCTGACACCTTGCTCCTTGCTGGTTATAAGATTGCGGTTTACAACAGACCTAACCGGATGGGGTATGGGTTTGCGGTCTGATTGATTCTGCCACCATCACTACAGCTGTAATCTCTACAGTGGCCTGTTTCTTCGTTCAAAAGCCTAACTTGAAAGTGCCTATTGGAGGCCAGATCTTGCCTTACAAACCTTACTGTATAGAGGACCCAGAGCAACACTACTCTGCAAAAAAGAATGGGCGGATTTAATCATTGGGATCAAAGCTGTCTCTAACCTCATCCTGGTGATGTATGACTTCAATATCAGGTTGGACACGCCAACTAACAAGTCCTCTGCATTCTCCTTGGATTCCTGCACTGCTCTGGCACTCAAGGTTAGGCAGCATAACCCACCCACTCACGTGGTCACATTTTGACGCCTTTAACTCCACCCAACGATCTTTCTTGAACATTTCCAACACTGATCTTTCTTGGACTGGCCACTCCCTCCTGTCAGCCACTTTGCTAGGTCAGCTAACGTCACGCCACTGATTACCTCTTCTGAGTCCGAGTTCTTCCGGCCTATGAAAAGGGTTTCCATGGCTGCCTTCGCATCTACCTTCATCCCTCGTAGTCTTGACTCGCTGACCGCATCATCTGCCCCGGACACTTAACTGGCTAGCCTCTATGACGCCTGGTTTAACACCATGGACATGCTCGCTCCCATTGCCAGGAGAATGTTCCAAGAAAAAGACTAAAAATAAGAAAAGCAATACCTGGTTTGACTCTGACCTAGCCTCCTTGAGAAGAAGAAAAAGAATACCAGAGACACGGTGGTGCAAATCCAAACCTGGAAATGGCAAACTGGCCTGCCGTTCATCTCAGACTGCTACAATGCCAACCAAAGTGCCAGAACAAGAGGCCTCCATCTCTAGCCTTATCGACACAGTCACAAACATCCTCAACAGAAATCTTCAGCATCGACAAGAAAATGCGTGCAATGGTTGCGTGCAGCATTACACCCATGCTATATCCGGGGCTCGAGCCCTAAAAAAAGTGGGGGGACTCTGACGCACCCATTGAGAAGTGACATCACATGAAGTGAACATATGTGAAAAAGTAAATATGCAAATTTCATGAAACTTCTCTTTCACAATTAAGAAAGTGCACCTCCCAAATACGTATTTCCCAAGAGGACATATTTCCTTACAATACTGCAGGATACTTACAGAAGATACGCATTCAACTTTGAAAGTTAAGAATCTTCAACAGAACATGTCATTTATAGCGACTGCCAATATCCGGCATTTCACAGGGCTCTTATCAGTGATGCCTGTGGTCTTGTGGTTGTCTCCTTCCTCTCCCCTCTATGACCTGGGTTCGAACCCTGGCCTGCATTGTTCACGCCAAGGCAGCGGCGCAGCAAAATGTTAAACACACAAGGGGCAGTGGTAGAAGTGTACCGAAAACATAGTGGAACTGTGGTCTAGGTTGGGGAGAGGGTAGGTTGTATAGTGCAGCATGTGACAAGGTGTTCCAGACGGGCCATTGCAATAGTGCAAGTGACTAGTAACTATGGCTCCTATTACAACTTTACACTTGCACAGGGACATGAATGGACATATTCTCTATACAGATTGATGAGTATGGTCTTAAAAAGTAGAGGAATGGTAAGCAGAACAAAATAAAACACTTCTCCCAACGGATCCTGCTTACTTTGATCACTGCAGGGGGGGACCAGGTCTGCCCTTTCAAAAAAGTGGGAGGACACGGTCCACCCCCGTGGACACTCGACTTCAGCCGTGGCAGATAGTCGATCTGCTTTCTTCATAATCAAGATGGAGTCGACCCAGCCCACCATTATCACTCAATGTAACCTCCCCTCCTTACTCTCATTGCTGTTGCTGCTGGACCGGTCTCCTGTTTCACCTCGTTCAAGCCTGTCTCAGTGACTGACATCATAAACTTTGTCAGGAAAATGAAGGCATCGCCCGACCAGGTCTTCCTTTGCCCAGCCAGTAGGGCAGTTTCTAGACAATATTGCGCCCACGGCGAAACAAAAATGAACCCGTGTTGCTCCTCCACTGCTATCCCACCCTGCATGCTCTCTCCAAAATACCTTAATAATTGCAATTTAAATAATGTTATATTGACTTGTACTTAGAATTAACAAGGAGACTACATATACAATATTTTAAACAGGAATTCATTTTCTACCTTATGTTTTTGTTCGTTTTCTAAACGAAGGGCACGTTCTTAGATGATGCTTTCGCAAAAGCATCTATTGCTGCTGCTGTAATATATTTTCTCAACAATTGTGCTCTCAGTTGAACGTGAAGCAACAGCCGATGGCTCTCTTCAGTTGGTGAACACAGTGCTCAGAGGCAGTTCGGAATGCTGCTGCAGAACAATGGAAGAGTGGTGTGAAATATAGGGAAAGAGTTAGGCGCTGGTGAAAAAGACAGTTCTCATCTATATTAAGTAAGGTTAGTTCATGAAGAATACCTTGAAAGTACTTCAAAGCACTTTAGGGGAAGACCCGAGAAGTAGGTAGCCTATGAGGTGAAGCAGTCATGTTGCCATATGATCTTTGTACAAAGTAAAAAAATAATTGCCAAATGGCGTGAGTGCATTAGCATTCGGCAAAACCTGCTATATGGCAAGAGTACCTGAGTATAGGAGGCCAATATCTAGAAAATGGCATAAGTACTTTGGCATGTGATGGCAACAGCTATCTAGTGGGGTGAGTTCCTGGGCATATAATGTTAATTTCTGCCAGCTAGTTGCATGCCGGGTAGATAGCTCAGGTGAATGGGACAATGCCATGCAACAAGTTTGAAAACCTGGTGGCACTAACTAGGCCCTTCTTCATTCGGAGGTTGATGAATCGGGTGCCATCAGTGGGTAATAATAACGCACATTAATACAGAGCTTAGAAGCAGTCCATCTACATGTAGTGCAATAAAAATCAAATGATAATATACGATGCAATTACAATGCCAACACATTGAAAAGTCTATTGAATTGTGCTAGTTGCTGTTGTCCGATGGCAAAAAGGTGGCCATTTGTGTGAATAGCTAGCAACAATGCGATTTCCTTATTGTATGAGGATAATACCTGCAGTAGCTTTATATGAACAAATCCTGGCAAAGCCTATGAAATGATGGTAACTTGAACATGCAATCATAACGCTAGGCTAATCATGAATGCACATGGGCATATGATCACAATACCTACAGTAGTAAGAAAGAAAACCTTTTCACTAGACAGCTCAAGACTGTTGACACACACTACCACCCCCCACCTCCACCAATAAAGTACAATCCCATTAGCCTTCAACCCTTCCTTTTTGTCCAACTCCAGGCCCCTTTGCAAAAACTGAAAAGGGCAGCAACAAGCAGAATGTGTAAAACTATAGATTTTCCCATACTTACTCAAACCGTTTTTCCATGTGGCCTTCGTCTTTCCTCAACTGGTTCAACCTACCAAAAAACTATGATTTTCAAAAGAAACATGTTCAGATCACTCATTGGATTGCCCTAAAGCATGCCACAAACAACAACATTAGCCTAGTCACCTGTTAAAATACCATAAACGAATGCCAATTTCTCCCCTCCTCGTGTAACTACTTCCTTTGCCCACTTACTTTGGTCCCATAATCCTGCAGGCTATCTCTGGGCCTTTTGATTTAGCCAGCAAAAAAAAAAAAGAAACTCCATTTAATGCCACCATAAATGACCAACCCTACATGTCACAAGCCAGAATTTATCACAATGTTTAAGCACGATTAGTTTAGCAAGGAGAAGCTAACTTGGGTTGGAGCCTTCTTAAAAAGCCTCTCAGCAGTACTAAACAATTGGTTGCAACACGGGAGGTAGATGAGTATGGGCAGGGTAGGTTTTGTCCCAACCTGTGTGTGAAGTGCGGAACAATGTTAAATTTGATGGTGCCCTCTTCTCTCAGGAGTGAGATTAAAAGGCTGCCTACTGCACCCCTTCCCCCCAACTTGACCAGTTTGCCAGCCCCAAAAAATGGTGACGGCCAGCCAGAACCAACAAAGATAATATTATCACGTTCTGGCTTCTCTGTGCAAATAGATTCTTTAGTGCTGGGGAATTTCCTCATTAACTAAAAAAAAGGCGTGCAGCTTCCCCTCCTCAATAGACCCTCTGAAGATCCCACAGTCCTAGCACTCGACAGCCCCATTGCCATTCAGCCTTTTGTGGACAATATTCTAGAGAACATTTCAATCTCCCAACGCTAGGCATTTAATTAGCGAAATTGGCTGTTGCACAGCCACCAGTCAGGGTTCAGGCATTTGTTGGGAACAAAGTCCACCCTCCTCTTTATGAGAGATTAACATCTTCGATCTTTAGACATTAAGTGCCCTGCAGTCCATCTGCTTGACCTATCTTTTGCCTTTTCTCTGTCCACATGCAGCACTCCTTAGCCACCTGAAAACTGCTTTGGTGTCATATACATGGTCCTCAGGTAGCTGTCTTCCTTGCTTCAATACCAAGTAATCCAGGAGGAGCCGGGCCCTTGTTCTCACAAATTTCACCTTCAAATGTAATACTTCCAAGGCTCGATCTTGTCTCCCTGCTCTTCAACGCTTACATTTCTCCCTGGTTGGCCTTATCTTGCATGTTGCCTGTTCCTTTCAGTCATATGTGGATGATATCCAAATCACCTTTAGGTTGTTTGGAACCTTATCTCTTCTCCCGCGTGGATTTTGTCTAGCCTCTCCCTTATCCAGGCTTGGATGCATGACAACAACCTGTGCCTCCATTTGTCTTAAACTAGAATAGTTTACTTTGGCTCTAGCATTATTCCATTGCTTCCTTTTCCATGGCCTGATCCTACTGACACCCCTCTTATCCTGGCTCCTTTTGCAAGGAAAATTGTTCTATGTTAAATGGATGTGCTTCCTTCCTACGATTTTTGATCTCTCTAAAACATACAACTTTCAACTTCATATCTTTATGTGTATGCTGCCTTCCCTCAACATCTCTCCTAAGGTGGAGATGTCTAGGGCATTGGTCCTTTTGTAGTTAAAATACAACAATAGCAGTTAACTGGGATTCCAAAGTCCTTACTGCTTCATATGCTGCAGAACATCTAAACCAAGGCAGCCAGGTGTAAACTTTGCCTCCGACACAGCAACAACATCAACTTTGCCATACAATCTCTTCAGTGGCTACCTGTTGAAGCCAGGATGTCTTTCAAGACTCTTTGTATCATTCATCAGACCTAATAGGTCAGATGGCTGGGCTACTTCCAGGGTAAGCTGTCTACATGTTGTGTTTCTCGTCCAGGATCTTAAGATCCACCGTCTCTAGATTCCTGATTGTCTGTCGGGTCAAGAAGACTTAATGGGCAGGGCCCTTGAAGCCCACCTCTGAAATACTCTTCCTATTGCTCTGAGAGGATAAGAAATCCATCCCTGCTACCAGCGATAACTAAAGACTATTCCCTTCAAAGAACTGTTTGACCCATAGGTCTGGCCCACTTGTCTCAATTGGCATTTGGCTCCTGGACTGTTTTTGCAGCACCCTATCTGCTCTCTAATAGACCTTTTGACTGTATACATGTTGGGCTCAGGCTGGACCCACCTGCCTCCTTTCTACTGCTTTCTTGTAGACCTGAGGATCCTGTGTGCTCCTCCCTTTCACTTCCCTTTCTGAGGTTGTTGTATGAGCGCTAACTCCTATTATGTGTGGTACCTGTGTAAACCTGCATTTGATCTTGTCATGTCTAACTTAGGTCCCCGGGTGTACCCTTTACTTATCCATGTCTGCGACTATGGGTTCCTGCATGTACCCTGCACTCCCGCCCCACCTCGGCCTCATTGCATCTGATTGTAACAAGGGTCTGATGATCTTTCTCTACATTCACCCCTTCCTCTTGTGGTGCCACAAAGTGACTTTGTTTCACAGATGGTTGCTTATAAATCCACTGGAAACAAATAAGAGATCCTTCAGAGGGAACACATCTGGATCACCCTTTGGCCTCCTCTGTGTGCTTGCCTCATTTTTCACTGTTACCTTATCCTTCAACTCTAATGTTTCCTCTCCTCGACTCATCTACACCAACCGCCTGTCTCTCCGATGTGTCACCCTGCCTCATTGCTACCTCCACCCTTAGATGTTTGGTCTTCTCTTTCTCCTCCAACTCTACTGCTACCACTCCTCTTCCCTATACCTGCACTCCCACTCTACTGCTTCTCCTACCACAATACTATTCCTCCTCCTTCACTATTCCTCCTTCTTCACTGCTTTGACTCCTCCCACACCACTACTACTCCTCCTACCCATGCAACAGCACCTCCTCTGACACTACTACCGCCCCTTCTCCCACACTTCCAATACTCCTCTACCCACACTACTGCTCCTCCCACACAATTGCTCAATCACCCTCATACCAGCCTCCTCACATATACACCTTTTTCTACCATCTCTACCCAATTGTCTCACACACATGTACATGTACACTACAGAACCACTATCTCTCGTATGCCAATACCTCACCTACTCCAAAAGTATTCTCCAAAATCCATCACTCCCTCCTGCCGGTCTTTTGGTCACCGTCTACTTCCTCCTCTGACCTCACCCGACACACGCACACTTCCTGTATGCTGTCCTCTCCTTAAATATCCAAAGCTGAACTAGTAAGCCATTTGATAACTAGTGACCTAAACAATATAATATTAAGAAAAAACCTAAACGGATAAGAACATACCCAGTTCAATCAGAGATTGGGATGGATTGTAAAGAACCTAGACGTTGATGAGTAGGTAAACACTTAAGTCCCTTTGATGTGATCGTTACACGTTTGAAAATTGTCAAATCAATATTTGATAGAGCAATATATAAACAGATTTTTTTGTTTCTGTTACACTAGCTCTTTTCCCATAGGGGTTAAATTCACATTTTGAGTGGAATCTGACCTATCTTCTAGCTTCCTTTCCTGATGGCAGGACAGATGGACTTATGGATGGATGGGTGTGTGGATGGATGGATGACATGTTTCTTGTAATGTCATCTCATGAAAATATATCTTATTCCATGTCATTTTATGTCATGGAGCATGAAGGAGACAGCAGTGGGATTATACCCAGCCAAGAGGGAGAAAGGCAGGCAAGGTAAGTTGGCTTGGTGCAGTAGTGCACAGTGTCCAGCATGAAGACAACAAAAGAGGAGGGCAAATATGAACACCGCTACAATATAGCAAATGCATACCACTGTTTTTGTTGTCAATGTTTCACATGATAAAGCACTTTTTCAAAACAATATGTAATAGCAACAAACCACCATGTATAAAACATAAAGTGAAAATGAGAGCACTCACCAAAAAGGAAAAAGAGAAAACTCAATATAAAGTCCACAATGCTTCTGAAGGGACATATTCATAACTCATGTACAGGGGTGGGCTTTTGTTAGAATGGCCTGCTGGCTCGATCCTAGGTAGGTCTGAGCAAAGTGAGAGCCTTGGAAAGGGATTTTGACCATTAATTTGCAAGGCTACTGTGGTGGGCCAGAAGAAGAACACAGACTCTGATTTTCCATCTCACTACTTGTATTTATTTTTAAAAAAAGGTGAAAACACCTATCTTTCCCTATGCTAAGGATGTTCAGTACCTAACAGTAAAATAATAGTCAGTCCTCAGTGAGAGTCCAAATCAAGATCAGTCCACTGTCCAAACTAATCTCTCTTAACCCTACCACTATTAAAACAACAAAAGCACAGAGCAATGACTCCCTTTTCCTGTGAGTTGGTTCTTCATCAAGTTCAGTTCTATAAAGTACCCTTAGGTAATTCTTGGTAGCTACGTTTATAAAATCACACAGTTCTGATACAGGGTTGTTCAAGGTTTCAACTGTCTTTCATTCGATTACTCTTTCTTTCCTTCCTGTTATCTTCTTGTTTTATTTTAGTACTGTTTGTCCCTTTCATTTCATGGTCTCTTTATTCAGATTTAACATTTTCCCCTTATTCAATGTCCACTCTTGATCTTGACTGGGATGAGTTTGAGTGTTCCAGTATTGATTCTCTTGGATTTCATTCACTTTTAATACTATATCTCGACTGGGAGGAGTATGAGTGTTCCAGAAATTATTCTCACTCTCTTCATTTACTCTTGATTGTTTATCTTGCCTGGGACGAGTATGAACATTCCAGTAATGATCATCGGTCCCCCTCTCAGATCTCCCGCTTTCCCTGTTACCTAAGTAGTTCAGGGATAATGTCACTGGGGTAGCTAACAGGCTGAGACCCTCTCTTTTGCTTGTCAGGTTGACTTCTCATTTCTTATGTGGTCTCACATACGGTTTCTCAGTTCTTTCTTCAGTTGGTTAACTCTGCGATACCTCTATGGAAGTGGTATCGGAATTGGTCATGGGCCCACTGGTCCACCACGACAAGCGTGCATTCATGTCATCACTTATCTCTAGCTCAGGATGCCTTGCATCCACCAAGGCTTCTCCCGTTCCCTCTACTTTCCAATGCTACACGTCGGAAGCTGCACAGCGTCCAAGTTTCCTTCTGTGTACCACTGCTAGCTGATTCAAAAATATTTGTGGGTTCTCTATCTCAATGTCTCTGCCTTTAACTTTCATGACGCTGTGATGGGACTTCCCTGGCATAATGTCAGAGGCATTCTGGGCATCTGTCAGCACTCTAGTGGAAGGAGCAAGTGGGAGTTGCATGTGGCATCCTATCACCACTTCATGAGGGGTTAAATGGTGGTCAGATCCAGGCTGATTGTGCAGTGCGAACAATGCTAAGGGCAAGCAATGCAGCCATCCCTCTTCAGTGTTGCTTTTATTTTGGCGATTTACTCCTTGAGCAAGCCATTGATGCGTTCACAGATTCCGTTCACTTGTAGGTGATAAGCACAGGAAAACACATGCGTAATTCCCAATAGGATTGTGATGTGCTTGAAGGTCTCATTTACATAATGGGGTCCACTGTCTGAACACAGGACCTTGCACAACCCCCATCATGGGAAAACCTCCCTGTTGAGGAATTTCACTGCACTCTGAGCATCAGGGTGTGAATAGGGACCAGCTTCGATCCATCGAGAAAATGGCATAGGACCTCTATCATGTCGCGGTATCCGTGGCATACTTAGATCTTGTCCACATAACCTACATGGAGATGTTGTAAAGGACCATTAGGGTACGACATTCCTCCTCGCACTACACGCCACATGTTGGCTGCATTGTATTTCTGATAAATCGCACAAGAACTCATAAAAGTGGCAACAAGTTCTGCCAAATTAGAACAGAACCAGTGTTCCCCAATGTGTGCAGCAAGAACATCCTTACTCAGTTGGGTTGGCGAGTGCAGCTGCGTGAGCACAATCTGAAGCAATGCCATAGGAATTACTGGCTTTCCTGTGCTCTTCTGTCTCCACAGTGCATCCATGGGGGATATTGAGCACCCTCTCCTTATCCACAATTCTTTCTCCTCTATTGGCATTTTTCCCTGAAACTCTATTATGTGGGTAATGGGCAATTAATTATATCCTTCCTTCAATATCAAATCACGTATGCACATTTGCGTGTTAGATGGGCTATCAAACTCTGTTATTGCTGTAAAATATGGTGCATGCTTCGTTTCTGTGTATGCGGCTTTGTTGCCACGGGAGATCGCATCCTCCCCCCTTGTACCCTTGTATGTGCCTGGCACTTCATGACTGCTATGGCTGATGGGAGTTGTAGTGTATCTATGAGTCTGGCCAATAGGGGCATGCGCTGCACTGGTGTGCTGTCAGCATGTTGATAGCCCCTCCTCTGTCAACATGACAGTTCTGAATGTACTGTTGACATCACGTAGGTGGGTCAGAGTATGCAGTGATCTCCTCCTCCCTGTGTCCTAATAATACCATGATAAGAGCCACTAGTTCTGCCGCTTGTGATGACAAATGTGAAGGCAATCTCGTGCTTGCTACTACTTTGACTGTCCCATCAGATTTGATTTTCACCACTGCCGTCCAATTATGTCTATCTCCTGGCATCTGGTCTATGCTTGATGACCATTCAATAAAGAGCACTTCTCCTCCCTTGATTGCGTTTTCTCCTACCTTATGGATATCATCATAGGAGACAGTATATGTGGTACAGTCATATACCTAGTCTCCCTCCTCTACTGGTTCTGCTATAAACGTCGGTGGATTTACAATTCGGCACCTTACTACCTTGATCACTGAATTAGAGATAATCACCTCGTATCCTGATGGTCTCTGCATAGTCAGTGGGCTTTTGGGCTTTTGAGAAGGGCAAAACGGGCATGCTCCACATATGAGGTGGTACTACAACCCATCAACATGCTTGCTGTCTTCTCTGCTGCAAATGCAGCATCTGCCAGTGTTTGTTCGCAAGGATAATGCTGTCTCATCGCTGGGTCTAATCACCCATTTTAATAAGCTATTGGTTTGTGCCCTCAGGTTGTTTTCTGTGTGGGCACTGCATTAATCACTGCTCCATTGGAGTGTGAGAACAAATAAAACTCCTCGTAATAATCGGGTATGCTTAACACTGGGGCTGTACATATTGCCCGTTTTAGTTCCTAAAATGCTTCAGTCATCTCTTGTGTTTGTGTCAGGTTACCACCCCCATCTGAGCATCCTGGAGCACCCAGGCTCTGCAGTAGTTACAGAGGCCTAGGAATTGCTGCATTTCCCTTACTGTCCATGGCGGTTGTGTTCGTAAGATCGCCTCAGCTCTTTCTTGGGTTACTCTTCTGCCTTCCTGAGACATCATATGTCCGATGTACAACACTTCATTCTGACAATATTGCAGTTTTACCTTACCTAACTTGTAACCCTTTTCTGCTAACACATTCAAGCAAGCGTTTGGGGTCTTCCGTGCACTGTTCTTCATTCTTGCTACAAATCAAGATGCCGTCTACGTTCTGGATAATCGTGCTGTCCTTCTGTATGTTCCCTAGGTTCATCTGAAGTGCCCTATTGAATATGGTGGGGGATTCACAGTACCCTTTAGGAAGTCTTCTGTGTTTCCAACTTGGTGTTTCTATATAGAAACAATGTCAAGTCTTGTGACTCTTCATGAAGTGAGATAGGGAAGAAAGCATTCTTCAAATCCATCGACGCGAAGTGAGTAGCTTCCAGAGAAATGCTACATAATGTTGTCGCTGGGTTGGGAATGACTGGAAATTCTGCCTCGACAATGTTGTTCAAAGGACGCAAATCCTGGATAAAATGACAGGATCCCCTCCCTGCCTTTTTCACTGGGTACACTGCTGTGCTACACTGTGATTCTAATGATACCAAAATTCCTTAATTTACTAATACAGAACTTGTCTCAAAAATGCCTTTGACTGTCTTTCTGTAAGATTTCTCCTCACTTGAGCTTGATCTTAACAGCTCCTATTCCCTTCAACAAGCCCACATCATGTGGGCTGTTGGTCCATAGAATGCTCAGTACTCGCACTAAATCTTCCTCGAGAAATTGGGCTGGCATCTTTTTCAACATGGCCATTCACTGTGGTACTTCCCTACAATGAATTCTCACCCAGTAGGTAATGCTTATATAGAACACTGTCTTGAGGTTTACTCGTCATCTTGGAATAGCTCTTCATCAGTTAAGTCAGTCATTCTGTGTCCTCCTCCCACCACGATTACTGTTCTCCATGCCTGTCCTGAGTCATTGGTCCCATGTCACATTACCCTCTCGTCCCTTACTATAGCTGCCTCTAATTCCAATGGGAACACCTGTCCTTCCTTCTCTTCTAAGGAGACTTCCGGTCTCAATAGAAACTCATTAGGTATCCAAAGTAATTGACCTTGTATTCCTGGAAACTATGCTAATAGTACTCCCACCCCATATTGAAATAGCTCTAGGTTCGCTGGCACCCTCCTCTGCACAGTCTGCTGGCAAACGGCATGAATACTTTCTCATGCATTCATGTAGTGAATTCCTCGAGTTGAGCACACTATCCACTGTTGTGTGAATGAAATGGTCATGTTTAGTCGGCTCATCATGTCTCTCCCCATTATGTTAACTGGTGTTTGTCGGGAATATAACAGTGCTTTGGTAAGGTTGTGTTCTCCTATAGAAATTGGCAGTTTGTCAGTACAAGGATCCAAGTCTGAAGCCCCAGTGAATCCCTGCGAATTCATGGCAGGATTGAGTCGCCCCAGTATCCACGAGAAAGGAGAATGCCTTGTCACCTATGGTCACACCTACAAGTGGTTCCACATTTGGGTCAGGTGTAACAGATAGGATTGAACACATCAGGTCAGTCTGTGGGCTGTCATATTGTGGATACATGGATATCCCTGTTCCTGTGAAATGGTGCCTCCTATCAGAGTAGCCCCCCCTAGTTTCATTACTGGAGTCTGCAGTTTGGGGTCTGTGAGTATCGTGGCTATGGCATTCTACTGTACTAGTGCCTGTTGAGCTGTCTGCAATGGCTGTGTGCATCCCTGTGTCTGCGTTGCGTATCCAATTTGCTGTTGTTGCTGTGCTGGTGTCATTTGCGGCGCAAATGTCTACATCTGTGTGTGATCTTGGCCATAGTAGTCGGGCTGTTCAGTCTGGTATGTCAATTGGTATGTCACCCCTCTATTCTACTGTATTCCACCTCCAGTCCTGCACTGTCTCGCTATGTGACCTAGACGACCGCAGGTCCAGCATTGTGGTGGACCTCCCATAGGTCTTGGCTGTCCCCCATTAAATCTTTCTCCACCTTGCTGCATTGGATATCCAAACCCTCTTCCCCGGGGCATCGCTCTTCCCCGTGGCCATTGACTGATATCCCCCCTTTCCACAAAAGCTCCTCCTGCCATCTGTGGTCGGTTCGGTGTACACTGAGTGACTACACTCTCTCTGCTCATCAACATAACCCCTTCCATGGTGTATTACCATGGATTTATACAATTTGGCCATGGCACAATTGTTTGCAGGGGAATTGACAGCAAAGATAATTTTCTTTCAAAAGATATATCGAGGTCGTCCCTTGAAGCAAAGAGTGGATTGGGACTAATGTAAGAAATATCTTTATGCTAAAAGTAACCACTCTGCTAGAATGAAATGTTTTTTGCAAAAGTTTGTATAACCAACGTTAGTAGTGTGACCTAAAGCAAGGAGATCACAAATGTTATTTAGCCACAGTATTTGTACTCAGAAAACATTCCTTATTTTCACACAGTAATTTATTTTGGCCCTCATTACGACCCTGGCGGAGAGGGGTTTACGCCAGCGTAATGCATGGCGTACCTCTCCGCCAGACTACGACATTCCGTAGCGCCATGGTGATTTTTACGCCTGCTTTTTGCAGGCGGAAAAATCCATGGCGCTACGGGACTTGTTGTTAATTACGCCACCGTAATTTACGGTGGCGTAATTAACGCCTTCCCCACTCCCATTATACCCTATGGGGCAAAAATGGGAATGGGGAAGGGTAAATGGGGATTGGGGACTTACCGCCCCGCCAACCTCGGAATGGGGCGGTAAGTCCGCCAACCCCCATGGCGGTGTTGGCAGCTCTGCGCCATGGTCCATGGTGCAAATTGCACCATGGACCTCCGCCAGGGTCGTAATGAGGGCCTTTGTGTTTTTTAAAGGATAAGGTTAATACATACAAAAAATTGGAGATGTAGTTTGGAATAAAAGTAAAACAATTGAAGGAGAAACTGCAAATTAGAAGAAAATTTAACAGAAAAACAAATTGGTGCACGTTTTTTGCCAGTAGATAAATGCAAACAATAGATAAATCAGTGCTTGTGGAAAATACAAAAACATGTATAATAACAAAGCAAACAGGTCAGCGGCCCAAATTTCAATATACAAGTGCTGCTGATATGTAATAACAAAGCAAACAGGTCAGCAGCCCAAATTTCAATATACAGGTGCTACTGCTTTACTAAATAAATAAATGAACGCAGGTCTGCCTCAAAAAGACAGAACAAACACACAAAGGCCAAACTAGCCAAAGGCTAAATACCCTCAGCTAGAGGGAACATTTTTGGCGGCCCATATTTCAATATACAGGTGCCACTGTTTTAGTAAATAAAAAGATGCAGGTCTGCCGACGTGTTGGTGTTTGATGGGGAGGAAAACTCCTAGAAGAAAGCACGAGAAGGTTTGTGCACGAACAATGTTACAACACTAATTTGAAATCGGACTCCAAGTTGAGTTTCAAAATAGAGTTTTCCAGTCAATGAAGAAAGTTCAAACATCCATGTCACGTTTCGGATCTGCCCCCTGCTGGGCATGTACAATTGTGGTAGAGCCTTCCTCAGGGCGAAAAAAATGAAGAAAAAAAGGGGAAAGTCAAACTTGACCCTGTATGAAGCCAGACAAAAAGAGGAGGAGTATCACAAAACAGGTTTTGAATTTAAGGAATGTTTTCTTCTTTTGTGGCATAAAAGTCCAAAGAAAATTGTTTGCTTGAAATTTTTTTTTGCAACAATGGTTAAAAACCCCAACATAGACCTTACCCTGATTCTGGGCTTGGACTAGACCAAGAAAAACCCCTGGGGCTGGGATTCTGTTCTTGCACAGACAGCGGGGACACAGCTCGGACCACGAGGAACCCCAGGGCACAACCGCCCGCAGTAATGTTGGTAGTTGTTCTATAGCGGGAAAAGACAAGAACACAAACCAATGGGTCTTTCTTACTGGCAACTCATAAGTGCTAGAGTTCATATGCTAAAAAGAGATAAATAAAATTATATTTACATACCACTTGTGGGTAAAATTCGTGTATGAATGACTTTTGCTCCCGTTTAGGGCGTGATGTTCAGTAGTAGTTGTGATAATGCACAACCTAAAGGAGCCCGAGACAAAAGGAGAAAAGAAACAGCATCAGTGATGTTTGCCTTGTTGTAGAATTGACGTTGTTTACTGTATGTAAAAGAGCCTCACAAGCGGGGACTTATTTCGGGTTTCTGGCAGAGAAAAGGTTAGCAGAAGGGGAGAGAAAACAGCGGTCCATTTAGTACCTTGATGAGAGTTCTATTGTAAAATCTCCTTTTTCCGTGATGCTGCCTTTGCTGTAGCCGTGAGTGCATGCTGTGCAGGCTGTCTCAGCTGGCTTGGTGCTGAGTCATAGCTAACGAGCAGACAGCAGTGCCGTGACTGCAGCGGGTGTGGCTCATAACGCAGTAGCTTGATTGGCCAGATCTTGTCTGGGAAAGCCCTTCCTGATGCATGGGGAGGAGGCACACAGTGATAGGCGCGCTGGGGCTGTCTGTCGAAGATAATTTTGCCCTGGCCAAATTGGGCCAAATTTAAACCCCCCATCGCCCCCAAAACACTCCCCCACCAACCCCCTACTTACCTTTTCGGTGTCTGCTTTGTTTCTGACCGTGCAGTGTTGGATCCGTCCCTCCTACCCAGGTCGGATCCGATGCCGCAGGGTCTGATTTTTTATTTCCTTTTTCCTTTTTTTCCCCCTCCCCCGCCTCCAAACCTCCGGCAGCGGGGGACACTCCACTACCTTCAAAGGCCATCCCTACCAAACATTGGTTGCGGGGGACACCCCTACAACCCCTGCTCCCCATGTTTGGTAGTGATTACCCAAACTGACCGTTTACAAGCGATTGAATGGTACTTGCTGAATCCGGCCAGATTTGCCATATGATCATTTGTAAACTATCAATTTGGGTAATTCTATTTCGAAAGCTTCTTCATTACTAATTTTGCCTTTTCGTGTTTCCTTTCCTCGCATTGTTTTCTCACATTCTCCTGCATTAGTGGGCAATAATGTACTATAGTCAACTGAATTTCTGACCATGGCTTCACTTTCATTCACTAACTTCTTTAATTGTTTCTGTACTTGCTCTGGTAGCCCATGGCTCAATATGTGATCAAATAGCCCCACTGTTTTGTCCCACGGTTCCTTTGTCTCAAGACGCCAATACCCTTGTATCACCTGAATATACTGACGTGGATCCTCATCCTCACGCATTTTGTGTGCCATGATTGCGCTTATGCCAGATGTCTCTGGATACTGTACTCTCAGAGCATGTCATACGGCTGCTCTGCAGTTGTAAAATGGTGTGTCGTCATGTGCTGTATTCTGTGCTGTCACTCCAGGATACCCTGCCCCTGCTGCAGTCAACGAGGGCAGCTTGCACCTCAAATCATCCATGTTAATTTGTTGCCACTGTATATATTGTCTTTGTCCGACACCATTCTCTAACAGCGGAAATAGTTTCTGTTCTACTCCCCTGTCATGCTTCTTTGGTGGCAGTTAATGCTCTCATCATACTCACTCTTTTCCATCCGGGTAAGGCTCTTAGCCTTTGTGCATATGGAGTACATTTGTCTGCACGATGTGATCTATCTTTGGGACGCTCAAGGCACCCGTCGAGTCCTATCTTTTTATTCCCAATGTTTTCCTCCCCACCCCATAGTGTCTCCCGCTCAGAGCTTATCTCCCTAGAAAGGAGGCATGTCCTTCTCCCTTCATCATAGTCACTTGCCCCTATGTCCTCATCCAATCCCATGGTTCCCCCACTATCATCGATGTCCCCTTCTTTCTCGTTCATCTTCAAAGTTAAGTCTCCTTAAAAGGTGTTTCTCCCATTGGTTCTCTATTACTATGGCTACTGAGATGTTTTCCCTCCTCAATGGAGACCCTGCCATACTTCTGCTTGGCTTTGAGGCAGAGGTGTCATCCCTCCTGTATCACCTCTTCTTCATCATTTAACTGTGTTGGTCCAGTCATAATGTCTGCCACCTCCTTGAGGCGTCTTTCTCTGCTTCTCTCCCGTTCTTGCTCCTGTCTTTTGTCCCTTTCTTCCTCTTCTCTACGCCGATGCTCTTAGATGAGCCTTTCAATTTCTAACCCTCTCTTCTCTTATTTCACCTGCAATTCTCTCTCCTTTTCCTCTTCTGTCTTTCTCTACCTCTTTCTGTCTCTTCCGTTCACTGTCCTCCCTTTCTTTATCTTCCGCTTTCTCCTTTTCCCTTCTCATTTGCTCTTATTCCTCTCTCTTCATTATCTTTGTCCATTCTCGATCTTATTCCTTCCTTCTGCATCTCTGAGGTACCTTTTCTGTGCTGTATGCTCGCTTGTGTTCTTTCTGTCTAATTTGAGCAATATCCTATTCACTCATTTGAAGACACAATCATGTTGCTATCCCCAGTGTTTTCTGATGCCCCTCTATCTTAATTTTGCTTATAGCCCAATGCGCTGCTTGCGCTCATCGCTTACAGCATCTGTTTTCTTGCTCGCTTGCTTCGCGCAGCTAAGCGTGTCCTTGCTGCTATATGCAGGTGGTTCATAAACAGGATTTGCATAGCCTGCTTATGCTTTTAGTTCATTCAAAGGGTAAAATCCCTGCTTTTTCTGTTGTGGGGTCAATGGTTTGAGGAGAAGGAGGAGGAGGAATCCTCTGTGCTTCGCCCCCTGCATCACGTTGGCTCAGCATCCACTCCTTTCTGGGGTGGGTCGTCTTCCCTGCCCTCAAACATTTTCCAAAGCTCCAGTATGGCTAACTGCTTACTCAATGTGTTCCCTTTACGCACGGCATATAAATATATATATAAATACATGTTCATATGCTGCAGCACACATTTGGAAAGACTACCCTCTCTGTGCCATCGCTTTGCCATTTTGCCCTCTGTATCGTGGGTCCATTACGTGCTATACTTGCGTACTTTGTCTTGATATCGTGGGATGGACTTGCACAAATGCTGAGGGGGGTGTGTCCCCCATGGCAGCACGTCACTTTCTGACTGTCGATACTTACTTGACCTCAAATAGGGATTATTGACACAGTTTAACAGATTACCAATTTGTACATTTCTCAATTGCTATCCATGTTCAATCGGCTCTCTCAAAGCCACAATAAATCTCCACAGAACCTCCAACAGCCTCTCTGGCTCACCACCATCAACTAGAGTGTGCACCGTGCACCGCCCATACTGGGTTCTCTGCCTTTAAAGGCCAACCTACAATTCTTTCATGCGCTCATCGAGCCTCGCCCAAAAGGGTACAATCCTCTATGACAACTCGAGCATCATCTCGCCATGCTAAAAAGCATCCCCTTTTTTCTTTTGATCTCCGCTATCCCCACGTCTCTGTCCCACTACGGGTCTTCACTTCCACAACAACTCTCCATGTCCTATTTATGAACCCTATATGTGACATCACAAAGCTAAGGGAAAGGTCTTGATACTTCAGAATACACCCCCCCAAAGTCCCACCATACTTTACACAATACTAACACATATACAGCTGTCTTCCTGCCTTCAACCAGGGATTTCCACCAAATATGTGGTTCTTCTTCTATATGGTCATATAGGATAACATTTCCATGAGCTAAACTAAGAAACCACCTTCTGCGACCTAAGGGAGCTACGCTACCACCTAAGCACATAGGATATCCACATGTAAAAGTTCCGTAACTAAGCTCTCTTCCTAAAACGGGTCGTCTTTTTTGTCTTTTCTTATTTTTCATCCATAAACCAAGCTGGTACCTAGAGTATAAGTTTTCTTTTCTCTTTTCTTCATTTCTCTTTTTTCATCCATAAACTTAAGCAAAACGCCTGGAAACAGGTGTTCTTCAAAATAACACAAGATGGTCAACAAACAACAACTTTCCCTACCCAATGTTTGCAATATGACTGAGTGTATACTTAAACTCTATTGATTTGCTGATGACCACAGACACCGCCTTTTCCTCTAATCTGCTGTCTGGTCTGCTTTGCGTTGCATGGGAAGCAGGCAGGAATTTCTCCAAGGTGGCTCCCGATGACCTTTCAAATATCCACGTGTGGTCTTTCTGTCCGGTCCTCGCAGGTCGTGACGCAGCTTTTCGGGCATGAAACGGGACAAGGTGGTCCTATTGCCAAAGGGTTTTAGCATCCATCTTCTGTTACCAACTGTAAAAGTGGTCAGGGGTCTATCAGCCACCTCCTGATGTACAGGCAAGAGGAATTGGGCCCTGGAAATCGACTGCAACAAGAACAGAAGACTCAGTGATAGAGCAATGTTCAACTGTCTTTATTACACATTCAGATGACAGGAATTGCAGCATGAACAACATAACATGCTCCATGCTCACTCTCAGTGTCAAGGTGGTTGTCAGCTGGTTTTGTTCACAAATGACGTCCCAAAATGTGGTTACATCCCCAAAAACCTAAGGTGAGCTACATTCACTTTTCTTTGATGTTAGTGCACCCGTTGGGTAACCTTATCTGGTGGCTCCTCATGAGACCACTTCCAAAAGTATCATATAAAAAGTTGAAGGTTAGTGTAAGGTGGTTGGCCATTTCAATCCTGTATAAACACATCGGAGCAGGTGAATAGGGATTGCACAGAGAGGGTCTTCTCAGCTTTGGAGCCTTGGACAGGTATCAGGCCAAGTGCAACACTTAAGGTGGTGGGAATGACTCTAAAGGTGCTGCAAGTTCCCAATATGTTACCTTCTCTGATCTCATGTGCCGTGAGACAGAACATTTGACTTTGAACATGTGCTACGTTTGTATCTCCCTGTATTCAGTATGGTGGGAACGCAATCTCTGCCTAACACAAATGAATAGGTGTTGTTCACAATGTTCAGGTCATGTGTGTAGGGACGACGAAATGGCTCTCTTCTGTCTGTAATTATGAGTATTTTCTGCTTTGGCTTCTTGCAGGTGCCCTATCGCTTGTGCTTATCTGGGAACATTCTTTCTGCCAGTGTCCTTGGCTATCAGTGAACGGTAACTGCACTGGAAGCCTGCTCTGTCAGCTTCAGATGGATCAGTCCATCAACTTTCTTTGTGTCACAAATTCTCAAAGCTTCTCCCACTCACTCCAATGTACCTATATCGCCCATCTTTATTTGCATGGCCATCCGTGTTAGTTGCATTAAGCTTCAGCAAGCTGTCCACCTGTATTCTTATGTATCTTGTGGTTTTCTGCTTAGCAAAAGGTATACATTTTATTATTTTGCATTTTTAAAGCGCTAACAAAGCCGGCGGGCATCGAGGCGCTGTTACAGGAATTGGTTGCTTTTATTATCTGTTGCATAATTGTTTTTTTGTCTTAGTTGCATATTTATAACGCGTTTAAACACCCAGGGTTTCTAAGCGCAGACCGGGGGATCAAACCTGTGTTGCTTCGTGTCGTCCTGCTTCCAAGGCGTGCACGTTGCTGCTGAGCTATCCTTCCGGGACAACATGTGTTTGTCATCTAACTATGTGGGTCATAAGCATATCCTTTGTGTCCATCAGCAATAAACCAAAATGTCTGTGTAGCTTCATGCAGGAATTCATATGTGCTTCATGTCCAACGCATCTATGTCATGATGTCAGTTGTGACATCATCGGCCCTGTGTGGCTGTAGCCAGTCGACTTGTTCCATAGATTGCACGCTTCTCTCTTCTATGATGTCATTGGGATATGGTCTGAGTGAATAGCATCTCTCACACCTTTGATACATCATCGATGAAGGGGAGGAGGGCTCACGAGCGATGTACATCTCTCATTTTTCTGCCGGCGGGCTGAGAGCTGGATAGGGGCAACAAGGGCAAAGTTTAGGTCGGTGACGAATATAAATTTTCTACCAGTTTAATAGTATATGAGGTGCGTTACGGGCCCACTTGATCACCAATTCTTCCAACTCAATGGTGGCATATTTTTGTTCCCTTGTAAAGAGCTTCCTACTGGTATATAAAACTTGGTGTTCTATACCATCATATTTTTGAGATAACAGCTCCAAGAACTGTTTTGGAGGCATCTGCTTGTAAGATTAACTCTCAGTTAAAATCTGGTACCTTCAGTACAGGTTTGCTACACAGAATGTTCTTTGGCCCATCAAAACTTGCTTGATCTTCACTGTTCCATATTAACTTTTGAGGTTGTACATTTTTGAGTTTGTCCATGAGGTTGGTGGCTATGGTGGAATAGCTTGCTATAAATCGCCGTTATAGCCGGTCGGCCAAAAAGGGCATTGGAGTCAGTTGGACAACCATAACTTTCTCACTCTGAGGTTAGACTAAACCGTTGCCTACGAAGAAACCCAGATATTTCACTGCCGACTGTGCCAGGTGGCACTTTTGGGGGCTGGCAGTTAATCCATACTTTCCTAGAGTCCTGATAAATTCATAGAGATGGAAAACATGGTCTGGCCAACTCTCGCTGTGCATAACTATATTATTGAGATACACCCCACAAAGGTGTGCAAATGGTCTTAAGACCCTATCCATAAGGGGTTGGAATGTGGCAGGTTCCCCGTGAATGCTGAATGGTAGGACCTACATTTCTCTTGTTCTGTGGTATTAAGAGGGACCTGCCGATACCCTTTTGTAAGATCAATCATGGAGATGTATTTTGCAGACCCCAATTTGTCGATTAGATCATCAGTCTGGGGCATTGCATAGTTATCGAATTGGGAGATCGAATTGAGTTTTCTAAAATCAATGCAAAATCTCCACGATTGATTGGGTTTTGCCACTAACACAATGGGTGATGACCAAGGGCTCTCTAATGGTTCGATAATATCGGCTTTTATCATATCCTCCACCACTTTTTCTATCATGTTTTTCCTGGAATCAGGGATTCGATAGTTCACAATTTTTCCCTTAGGTGTTCTAATGGAATGAAAAACATTTTTAACTACCCCTTGTTGATCCATGAATATATTAGGGAACTGGATTACTAAATCCTGCCTGCTGAGTTGGTGACAGGTATGGGGAAACAAAAGTGTTTTCTTGACCGACATCAGTGAGAAGAGCGGCTATCATTACTGTGGCATCCTCACTGGGATCTTCTCTCGACTCTTTGATGAGGTTGACATGGCATGATTGTGTCTCTTGTCATGTTGAGGAATAAGGTAATCAAAGGGGCCCTTCTTCACAAGGACTTTATATGGGCCAAACCATTTTGATACCATTTTATTTATGGATGTTGGCAGCAAAACTAGGACTGTTTGTCCTGCAGAGAAGGTGTAGGGAATTTCCTTTCTATCGAAACTAGCCTTCTGGTGTTCTTGGGCCTGTACAAGATGTTTTCAGACAATTTCTCTTACCGTTGTCAATTCTGTGCGGTTTGAGAAATCAGTAGAGTTCCCTCCTATCTCTCTTCCCATGTCTCTTTAAGCTTATCCAACACATCCCAGAGATCTCTCCCATGACGTAATTCAAATGGGGAATGCCCGGAAGAGGATTTATGTGTTTTACGAGAAAAAGGGCGCACTGGATCATGGTATCCCAGTTTTTCCCGTCTGCCTCTACTAGTGCCTCTACTAGTTTGCAGAGAATCCTTTTTAGCATTTGATTAAAGTGCTTGACTAGGCCGTTGGTCTTCGGGTGATATACCGAGGTCCTTTGTGTCTTTATATGAAGGATTTATGTTACTCCTCACATGAGGCGGGAAATAAAGGTGGTGCCGTGGTCAGTCAACATTTATTTAGGGAATCCTACTTGTGAGAGGAATGGTATTAAATGCTTCAGAATTTGTTGAGTAGTATTTTGAATATGTTGATTTACACTTTATCTTTTTCTTGTAAGTAATGAATGTACTCTCTTCCATATTCTCAGGTTGTTCTTTATTCTTCTTTTGATATTCTGTTTGTTGTAGCCAAGACTGCATGGCTTGTTGTCAGTTACAGCATCTATTGTATTTATATAATTGTATTTATATAAAACAACTTTCTGTACCTTTCTTGCACATTTCTGATTGTTTTTGTTATTCTACATGTACCTGCTTTATTGTAATTAATGTTAAACAGATAATATAAAGGGACAGAAAAACACACAATATTGCAGCCTTTATTGAAAAAGATAAGTTGATTTCAAATTAGCTTTTGCATGTTTAGCGTCATGTTGTATTGGGAACCTGATAAACTGTTCAACTTGAAATGTAGTATTCAACATGGAAATGATACACAGACTACAAATTGCAATTGTACCTCTTCTTCGGACAGCGCCTCAACTCCAGGACACATTTACATGTCAAATACGGTCTGAATAAAGGTACAACTATCAATTGCATCATGAATGAAGGCTAAGTAATGCATGACCTTCCAAATCAAAGACCGGTCATAAGTTATCACAATCTCCCTCTTTTCTCTGAATACTCTCGGACACAGATACAAATTTGATCAATCAGTCACATGAGACACTTGTTACAGAAAACCTTAAAATGAAATTGAGTATCAATGACCAAACTCCCATTTTTGAAGAACACAATTTTCACAACCGGCCGGACAATTCTGTTTTTCTGAACTTTTCCTGTCCTGTTGAAGACTGAGCGTTGCTATGACTTCTAGTCCATCTAGCTGAAACCCAAGTACTCGGGTCGACAGATTCTGTGTCTGGCACTTGCCAACCCCCATCCCCTCTCCCCTGCACTTGCGCAATCTCAATTTCACTAGGCCTAGTAAGATCAGTGTTTTTGTCCTTCCTCTGTTTCCCCTCCCTTGCCTTGTCGCGCCTTGAAACACTTCTGTATAGGCGCGTTATAATTGTCATATCATATCATATATAATTTCACAGATGGACCCAGGGCAGCCACTGGCTGAGGGTCAGAGGCAAAGAGCAGCTCCATGCTGAGCAGCTCCACTGCATGTTTGCCCATGTTCACCCGGTACACCTGGAGCAGACAGCCTAAATTGTAAGAGACCTATGGTATCAAAAGAACCAACACAACACCAAAAGAGCAAGTTTAGAAAACCTTTATTATTTTGAAATGGGGTTGGAGACTTCCTAACTTGCCCTATCACTAGAATGGGAGCTAGTTCGACCATTAAAGAACACAGAATAGTCCTAGTCAATCTAATCAACCTAAAACAATAAACCTCATACTTGCCCTAACTCTAATAAAAAAAGGTGTACAGGAAACATGCTTAAATAATAAGGATAGTGTAACAAAAGAATCAGAATGGCAAAGTATTCACAGAAGGGTAACTCCTTGCCCTGCAATTTCGCCCTGGGATGATATATGTTTGGGATAGGGATAGGCAGCACTGTGTCTTATAGTAAGGCACCCTTTGACTTGTGGTGTGAAAACAAGGAAATAATATGAGGCAGGGTAACCAAAAAGGAAACACACCAAACACAGGTTACAAAGGAACATACAAAGTACTTTATTTTATACTGAATCCAGTTACAAAAGAACAGAACAAAATTCAGATAGCTATCGACCCTCAGTACAACACAGCGAACTCCGGCGTGGTTCGGTGTGCTCAGTGAGTGCAAATATTCATTGAAACAGTCAGGCTTTTATACATTTCTTCAGCCTGTTGTCCAGCCTTTCTTCAGGTTAACCATTCCATAAATAAATTACTGCTCTAGGGTCCCTTGCCAGGTCAAATCTAGTTCATCTTAGGTTTATACATTAACAAGAAGAAATGGTAATAATGTATGCTCTATGCCTAACATTACAATGCGGGACTTAATTTATACAATATAGTTAAGCAGGTGTTCTCATTCAATTATAGATCAGTTTCGGTGATACAGGTAATCCATTGCACACAGGTTAGCAGAAGGACAAGGTCTCAGCTCATGCCCCTTACAAGTGGCCTGCAGGCAAGTTATACATTAGCTGTACAGAGGTCATGACAATCAAGTTCTGTTCTGAATAACATAGGCTACCATTTTAGCTCACATGGTGACTTTATAGAGCAGGAAAACCTAAAATGGCGGCTTGACCCAAAATGACAGTTTACATGGTTTCTAAGGTCAGGACCTTGCAATGCGAGTTTATTCACATGTAGTTTATAAGCAGCTTGTTAGCAGCTTGGCGTAGGCCAATATACATATATTCATAGCAATAGGAGGCACGATATAATTTCTAGTTTGACAGTGGGAGCAGTTCAACAATTTATCCCAGTTTTGGCTCTGTCAAAATCAAGATTCTCTTAATGTTCAAAACCAGGCTTCTCTTAATGTTCAAAACCTAAAGTTCTGCAAATGTCTCTTTTCACACAAGCTTCTTCGCTTTAGAATTATAAATAAAACATTCCTTCTTTCTCAATTTACTTGGGTTTCCCTTCCCCAAGTTCAATGACTTCTGTTTGGCAACAGTTACTGATAACATTCACAGTTTCTTTCAACTCGCTTCAGGTTTCCCTTCCCTAAGCTTTCTTTGTGTTGCAGACCTTCAAAACAGCATAGATTTCAGTTTCCTATCTATGCCCGACCACTCCGACTGTTACTCTTTTCCTCTGGTTTTGGCAATGCCTTCTACTATTTTTAGTTTGGTAATTTTGGGCTCCCCTCAATCGGCGCAAGCTCTTCTTAATTGTACTTTCACTCGACAAGCTCCCCTCAATCCGGCTCAAGCTCTTGTGTCCTTGTTTCACACAAAGCTTTCTTTCTTGAGCGCTCCCCTCGATCGGGCACAAGCTCTTTACTCTGATACAGTGTCAATCGTTGGATTCTAACTTCCCATTTGGAGACCTTCGACTGTGCTGTCTTTGTTCTGCTACAAAATATCCATTTTGCACTTTAAACAATTTTCACTTTCATTCGGCACATGGTTCCCGGTTCATCCGCGATAGTTTTGGACACAGCTTCTTTTACGGCAAACCAATCGGATCTTTGTTCTACTTCCCCAAAGTACTCACCGGTGGTTGCTGTTCCTCTGGTGTCATGTTTCTTTCAACTTGCGTCTTGGTATTTCATCGAACCTCCCCAAACTACATCTGTTGGTGGGAGTAAAGCAGGCCTCGCTTCGTGGACTTCCAAAAAGGGCACTTTTTGTTCAACTTCATCAGCAGTAATATGGAAGCATTGTTCTGCTTCTTCTTGCAGTTTCTCCACAGCTTGTAAAAACCCTTTTCCTTTCAGGTTCCCTTTTTCTTACTCGCAGCAGCTCCGTCAGCCCGCTTCAGCCTTGCATGCAGCCTTGCTCAAAATGTGTCTCTGTACTCTGCCTTTTATTCTCAGGTGTAGCGTTAATGAATGGCAGATATAGGTAGTCAAGGTGTGGTGCCTGACCTCATTAGTGGGACAGAACCTCAGGGTGAAACTAGAGGTATTTCCTCCATGGTCTGTTGTCCTTTGCTTGGGTTTAATACCTGGGTCATAGAATAAACAGTGGGGATTTTTGGGAGCTGTAGTGTGTTGCAAAATCAGATTGAGAGTCTAAAGAAAAATAGTCGGAATGACAGGGAGAGGAACGCAAGGGGTTATGGGAGTTGTAGTATTCTTGAATAAGTATAACAGAGTTTGATGGGTTATTGTTTGAGAAATCAGTAAAAGTATATTGCAGTTATAACAGGTTTTGTGCATTTCTCCTTTTTCTTGGCTGTCTCCTTTTCCTCCTAATGGATGTAAAGTTTGTGCAGAAAGAAATAGGACAATGGTGGCAATACCCCGTCAGAATAGAGGGGAGGTCGGGTAAAGCTGTAAGAGAAAGGGGGGATACCACATTTCACCCAAGGGCATTCCTCCGGCAGTACGCAAGGAACCCCAACCCAGTTGCTTCTCCCTCGCTCGTTTGGCCTTAAGGCCGGTACCCGGAGCGATGGTCCTTCCCAGCCGCCTGAATCAGGGACCCCCCAGGAATAACCTGAGAGAAGCTCCTTAGGTTTCTCACAACAGCGAGTGATTAGGTAAATGTGGTGTGGGTGGGGAGTACGCCCATTACTGTACTCCAGTAAAACCCACCACTCTTACTACGCAATACCATGTACCTACATGCATTTAGCCTAATTGTGTAAGGTAGCCATACCTTGCATTTATCCCAACTGTGTTAGTCAGCCATATTTTGCATTTAGCCGAATTGTGTAAGGTAGACATATTCTGGATTTAGCCTAATTGTGTAAGGTAGCCATACCTTGCTTTTAGCCGAACTGTTAGCCAGACATATTTTGCATTTAGCCCAATTATGTAGCCATATTCTTGCACAGCAAACCCAGTTTCTCCCCTTGCATGCCACACCTTCGTAACTTAGCGGACGGATCAGGCTCATTCCACACACCCTGCACTCACATATAACACAAACACTACTGCACAACACCTCTGCCATTAGAATGAAGCTACCTTTAATGACAAAATAATCGAACTGTAGCTTCTCACATAATTCATTATCTCATTAAACACAACCCACCCCTGTGTAGTTCATAGTTTACCTCCTATGCACCCATCCACACACCATTCAGACATGGGTGACTAGCAGGATCTTGGCAACCCTCACATAACGTTAATTTCTGAAATGCACACACGCATAATAACACCTCCCAACTTCTCCCAAATATGGACTTTAATCCCTCCAAGGGCACTCAACTAACAGCGTGTTGGGACCATAATTATGGAGAAAGGCCCTATACAAATGACAAAATAAATGAATGAATGAATGAATTTTCCCTTTGTACCTGCATTTGAGGAGACAGTGGTTAAAACCGCTACTGAATAAGCATGCAATAAGATCAATGAGAGATGCACTTTTTTTTCGTGAAGCTTAATGAGTTACAATTTACATTCATCACTACATTGACCTTGTTAATGAAGGGATGGCCATTACAAAATATGCTTTTATTACTCACACATTGATATATAATATTGTAAAGAATAGATGGTGACTTATTGAGTAACTCTATTTTATGTATAGGCCGATTGCCTTTACATTGACTGTATTGATTTTATTATACAGTTTAATTAGCTTGCTTTTAATTTCAATTGTAATTGTATTTTATGTATGCTTTTATGACTTATGGTACAAATAAAGTTAATTAATTAAATAGACCATACATTCAAAGAAAAGCAGATAGTCCACCAACCGGCATGCAAATATACCAATTCAACGATGGTGTATACCAATATTAGTGTCCAGTACTTAAGGTTTAGGATTATCCTGGGCTATAAATAAACTCCCCTACCAGGATCCAGTTGCCAGGGGAATCAAAACCAGAATTTGTCACGGGAAAGGAACCAATCACCTCATCCTAGAACCAGTTACCAAGACAATGTTCCTCCCCCCCTCCTAGGTTCCAGGATGAGAGATCCCAATATCAGGATGATTGGGGGCCAAGCAATACATACAACAGTAATCAGAATCCCTGCTCTACCATAGACAATTATGTTCTAAAGTAGGAACTGACATATGAGCAAATACCACCCCACAGTCCAGAGGGTGGAGAAATGATTTCTCAAATGGAGTGACAGATAAAACCATTGATAGAGAGCATTAGCCAAATAATGAAATCCTGATATGGAAATCCCAATTCTAATGCTCCTAGAAATACTGTCCAAACTGCATCAACACATACAAGGTTATCATAACTGTAAATATGCTGTAACACAAGGTAGAAAAAGCATACAGAGCTTGCTAAAAAGAGGTATATACATAACGTTTAGGACGGCCATTGGAAGACAATGGACGACGGCTCATGTTAAAGAATCAACCCAGCTGCCTCAAAATACGAGCCTAGAATTGCAAACTGAATAATTGATGAAGAAGCTGTTTTCGTGTGCAGAATAAGGCAGTAGGTTGGCCTGAAGACAAGGAGGCTATTTCTTGAGATGGGTGCAAGGCACAAAGGGAGTCGAATGAACAGACAATGTGCGTAAAATATATTTCTCCTAAGATTAGGAGGGACAAGGACTTTTGCAGATGACAAGTATTGGACAAATATGAAGGCAAAAGTCTAGGTGATGTGGAGTGAGCAAGTCTCTAAAGGTCAGAAAGGGGAACTATACCCTGTTTAATAAAAGCAAATAGCAGTAATTGAGAGGCTGAAAAGGACAAAATTATGGTCTCCTGACACGTGATGAAGAGCTCAAAACAAAGACTATTCATTAGAGCTTGAGTTAAGATAGTGGCGTGCTCACACTATCTCAAATGTCCTCTTCCCTCATTTCCCTCCCCAACTTACCTTCTGACCACTCCGGCAAAAAAAAAAAAAAATCAAAAACCACTAAATATGGTTCCTTTAGGAACCACCTTTCACAGTTAAAAATAGAACTAAAAAATTATCTTATAAACTCCTACTACTTTACATTTCTCAGTAAACTAGTTAGACTCAATAAGATTCTCCAACATTTACATTAGCATTTTGTGTAATGCTAATAGGAATAATGGACAATTGTATACTAGAGAATAATTTAAAAGGACAGAAACAATGTTCTGTTCCAAATACTTTTCTCTAGCATACAATGAGAACCATAATTGATGAACCTTTATAACTATATGTGATCTCCACAGTCCCATTTCCAGACCATGGATCATTAAAAGACCCGGATGGCACTTGCACCTTCTACCCTTTTTAATATTAGATTTGTAAGACTCCCTCAAAGCCTGCTTTCAAACAGTCACACATCCATCCACCAACCACTTCCAAAAACTGTACATTTAACCCTATGGCCATATTAAGCTTCCACACACCAACTGCCACTTAACAATCTTCTACAAATCTTTTGTATCTGCAATTCCCTTACTTATACAAATGCTCCTATAAATGCACATCTGCATTGTGCAGTGAGAGAAGTGTATACATAGAAGGAGGGAAATGACAAGTGATGCCAAGGTGGGACACCACTGGCTAACTACTGGAGCAGAGGAGTCCCAAGGGTGGGATGCATCTTAACCGTAACATCCCTTTAACAAAGTTTGTTCTGTCAATTTAATAGGTTTTTATAAGTGAAAATGTTTCATGGTGTTACATCACTGTATGTAAGTTATTAATAATTCTGCTTTTCATATATATGAAAGAACTATAAACCTCCTTTAAGAAACATATTTTTTGCAACACATAATTATGTCGGTCGTTATCAGCAGCGCATACTGGGGATGCAAATCATCGTTCAATTGCCTACGGGATAAGGCTCAAACATAACCCTAGCCCAACCAAAGCACCACTATTATTCACTGCACCTACCCTGCATCCTAGCTCAGTGTCCACTATACCCTAATAATGTAACCAATGGCCAGTGCTCTTTGCTTGCAGCCATGGCCAGTCTCCAAATCCATGGGGCACAGTGTTCGGCCATGCTGCATTCCCCAATAAGCAAATCGTAGTACACATTTGCATTTGCTGAGGGCCAGGCCCACTAGCCAGACACCAAATGTATATCACTAGTTTTCCTACTTACATTCTTACACTTTGGAACAATAAAACACAAGACATATTTCCAAAAACATGCTTTCAGGTCCTTGCTAATGTTCGTCGTGCATTTGTTGTAATCTATTCCAGCACTTCAAGTTTTAACCGCAAGCAGAATATTTTTTCCCTTTTAAACCTACCACTTTGGCCATGCCGCATGCCCAAATAAGCAAATTACATTAAACATTTGTCCTTGCTGCCGGCCAGGCCCGTGGCACAGACACAAATAGTATATCACTATTTTTTGTACTTGCACTTTCAAAAAAAGAAAACACAGGACATATTTGCAAAACCATGCTTTGAAGTTCTTGCTGACCCTCCTTTTGCATATTTGCTGCAATCCCATTCAGCACTTCAACATGTACCCATGAGCAGATTGTGGGGTCGATTCATGGAACAAATGTGCGCCAAAAGTCTTGGTGCATGCTGGCGCAAGCGTGAAAAATCAAGCGCACGCGTGCGATTCATGGAAGGGCCTGCACGTGTTTTCCCTGGGATGTGCACCAAATCCGTGCGTGGCGCACACGGGCGCATACGTCATTGCAACATTCCAAATGCCGTGCACAATGCGCACAGGGAAAGCTCATAAAGTCGGCGCACACACCAAAAAGGGGGCGGGACATGGGGCATAACACACGGAATGGGGAATAATGCGTGAAAAAGAAGTGGGGAAGTACTGCAGGGAAATACACGGAACGCCCACACGCACGCGAACAACACGTAATCATGGAATCGAATACGGGAAACCCGCACATGCTAAAAGACGTGCACAGGCGTCAACACGTCCGCCACACGAAGGCAGGCGGAAGCACCTCTGCACGCAGTATAAAAGTGCGCGCAAACAACAAACAAGTATATACAGCTACAATGAATGCCCATTTTGTTGCAGCACTGATCGTGGGACACCGCAGGAGGAGGAGAATAGCCAGGGCTCGCATTTTTTTTCCCCGGACTAGACTTTTTGGGATGCCTGACAATGGCAGGTATAGGTTTCCACCTTGTATCTTTCTAGACCTGGTCAGGGAGTGAGAAGATTACCTGTCTATGCAAACTACACTGGCTCTACCCATGACAGTTTCATATACAGAAAGTCCACCCTGAGCCGGGCCCTGGAAGCTGGGAAGCATGGCGACACATGGCTCCTAGGTGTGTACAAATGCCTGTGCACATGCATGCATGTGACACACAGACAAATACACAAGCCCAAATAATCACAACCATTATCACCTCCCCAGGGGACAGTGCCTACCCTCTGAGCAACCACATGATGACACCAATCCGGAACCTCACCACACCACCCCAGGTAAGATACAACGCTGCCCATATTGCAACCAGGGGCATAGTGGAGTGCACATTCATAGTGCTCAAGTCACCCTTCTGTTCCCTTGACCGCTCTGGCGGCCAGCTACTATATGCACCCACAGTAGTGTGCAGGATCATTGTGGCAGCATGTGTCCTGCACAATGTTGCAACACGGCAGGGTTTACCGGTGGACATGGTGGTTCCCCTAAATCCCAACCACAGGCACAGGCGCTGTACATGGGAGGGGAAAGGGCATGTGGCGAGGCAGCCCGGACCCAGCTTGTGGCCACATTTTTCACCTCAAATCCCACCCCTGCGGAGTACACAAAGACCTGCAACATACCAGGTGACAATCGATGATGACAAAGAGACAGTCAACTGTCACAACCGACCACCCTGAGAATGTTGCCATGGAAGTGCTACATTGTGTGCATCCCTAGCTACTTAAACATAACCAATCCTGTGTGACCAAAAGGAACACATGCAGGTCTGTATCACACCCCCCGCCCGACAAAAAAGGCCATGACAGTCCCTGGTGTGTCACCCAAACCCTCCCAACCCACATCACCCTTTTCTGCCACACCATGACATGGCATGCAATAGCAAAAGCTCAACACATGACCAATAAGATACGAAGTGACATGTGATAAATGGAAAGTGGCCCTAGACAATGACACCTGACATAGAATCAGATGAAATGACTGACCAACAACCTCCCACACATACCAAGTCATACACAAATGCTTTCCACCAGTCGTAGCATGAACACAACACTGAATGCCTGTTCACATGCACATTGGGCAAGGCAAAATCGCTACTCGCGAACCCGTGTGCTGTGTGTGTCTCCTGCAACACACTGCTCAGCACACAGCACAGTGAGCAGCCATTGTGTTGGGGATACACCTTGAGCATCACATGAAAAGGACAAACAAAATAAATAACCAATTGACGCATGTACAGGATCCCCAAATGGTAATAGATCATGTGCTGCAGGGACACAGCCTGCCCGAGAAGGCAATCTATGTGCACCTGTGGCCATGGAAGGGTGGTTGTACATGTGGTGGAGCATTGCGCAACTGTGTGTGTCAGTAGGGACATGCACTCAATATATGCATGTGAAATCAAGTGACCGACAGTGTCCTGTACACATCACATGTGAACATTGCCCATGTGTACACCCCAGCATGTCAAACCACACCAATCCCCTGACACCTGAAAAGTAAAGACAACACAGGAACAGGCATTGACCAGCAGAACATATCATGTACATAGTACCCCACAATTACAATGTCAGAGTGCCCAAACACTGTAGCCCAAGCCAACTGTCCAACAACAAAAGGCCCTCCCTCATTTACACATTACCATGACCTTCTGAACAACTGTGTCTGGGGTATGTAGCCTTCTTCCTTCAAGTCTACCTGGCTACATGATCACCCTACCCCTTGGTCTCCATGTTCCACCTTGCGTGTAAATAGGGTCCAGCCCCTGCAGAGGTACCTTGACTGGTGAAAATACCAAATTGCAGAGAACTCAAAGGAGCCAAACCCCCAAACCAGGGAAAAAGCCTGTAAGCACCAAGAAACCCTGGAAGAGTCTCCAGTAGATGACTTGAAGTAGCAGAAAATGTCCAAGCACATGTCCAAGCACAATGATAGAACAACCAAGGTAGCACAGTTCAACAATGGTCCAACAGGATGGGTACCATTTCCTGTACATAACATACAATGAGGATGCAACAACTGATGGTTAGTGTCACAGCTCCGGTGTCCAGGTGCAGGAGTGGCATGAACCAACCACCCAAACCGTGGTCTGGGCGCCTGCAAGGTCAAACTTACACAGGCCTCTGAGACCTCAGCGGGGAAGGAGGGTCAGGGATCTGTTGTTTGGACAGGCATAGGTATTTAGGATAACTGTAAAGAGGGGCAGGAGAGGGGAATTGTATTGGCAAGGGAAAGTAGGCAAAATACAAAATACAACTATTAACAATAACACATACTCAATCAGAGAAACCATGTTCATCATGCACATTGTACCAAATGAGTCAAATGCAAGCCAAAGAGAGACTTATCTCTGGGGTGAGTGCTGGCCTCCTGCCTGCACACTCTCAGGTCCGGTAACAGGAGCAGTTCAATGTTGCAAAGAGAGCGTGAGTTACAAATCTGTGTGTGTTTAGAACACACACACACAACACATTTCATGCCCCAAAGTAAGTGACTTCTCCACAATGAAACACCCTTGTCTGCTGCTATGTACGTATCCGTTAGCTTGCCCCTGTGATGGTTCATACACTGTAAATGCAGTAAGGCAGGCGCACGTGGCCGCGCAGGAAATGGAAGACCAATGCATCAAGAATCACACATGATACAATGGTCCCTGGGTGAGCTGCTAGACGTGTATAGCGAGGTGCATCTTCAGTACAAGTCGTGTTCTGACAGCCGCGGATTTCAATATGTAGTGCACGTGGCAATTTGCACATGCAAATGATATGCACTGCACACAAGTCTGTGCCTCGCTGGGTGTCCCTGTACGCCGTATCAGTTTCTGGCTAGGAACGCTACTGTGCTAATAACTCAGCTTCAATGGAGCAGGGGGACTCAAGGATATGTTCGACGGCCCCTGCGTGTGCCCCTGACAACTTGTAAAGCTACTTGGCATTTGGCCCTCAACGCTTCTTAGCTGTACTGTGCGCTTCTACAAAAATGCCTGGCCAAGCTCCCCAGCACTGGTGCTACTTAGCATGCATGTGCAAGTGGCCTGGTGGAAGGTTGGCTGCGGTGTGGCCCCTTGTGCTGCTCACCTTGCTTGGAGCTCCTGGAAACATGTCTGCTTCTGCCGGATGTCTGAGCACAAGCCCTGTGCTTCTGCTTGCGCACACATGCGCACGTCTGCACCACCGAACGTTGCCAGGTTTCAGTAGTACTTGGCCTTGTGTCTGCTGGCAAAGGTAGTCTGGAGGCTTATTTTCCTGCAGAAAGGGCATAAGAGATATTAGTAAGGCTGGAAAGTTCCCTGTGTGTGTGTCTTCATGCTGATTGTCACTGGGCCAGGTTAGAGGCCTACATCCGAAATCCTCCCATCATCAGTGTGACTTTGACAGGCAAAGGGTGCAGGCTACTGTCTACAGCATGAAGTGCATCAAGCACATATACAGGCAAGAAAATAACATGCATCACAATACCCATCAATTAATGGAGATATCAATCATGTACTCACCCAAATTGATTACAGACATGGCATGGATTAAACCCGCTCAATCCCCACGAGGGGTGTTAACACAAGTAGTACAGCAGCAGACAGGCCACAGATATGATGAAAGTCCAAAGCCCTTGTGTAAATGGTTGTTACACCGAACGATCCTTGCGAGCCCATGGATAAGGGAAGCAGGAGTGGCCTATGTGAGTCAGGACCCCAAGCTGCAAACACATTCATGAGACAAGCTTGAAGGGCCCAACTGGAACAGACAGTGGATGCTTTCAAAAAAGCACCACACTGTCACATGAATGCACAATAGACAAGCAATTTTAAACTATATTACCTAACTAAACTAACTATAAAAAACCTATATTACCTAATTAAACTAACTATCAAAAACCATATTAACTAACTAAACTAAAAACAAAAATCAAAAATGGTCACATACGACCAAGGGGGGAGGAACCCAGGAGGGGGGAGGTACAGGGTGCACCTCAACACCCACATGCGATGATGTTGAGACAAAAAAAATAACCTCCATGGGCGCAACGCCTGCACAGCACAACCTGTGTGGGAGATATCTCGTCGTCCGAGTCACCCTCTCGCTGAAAAGGTTGACGTGGCACAGTACCCTGACAGCGCCTAGGCGCAGCTTGCCCCTCAACGGCAGCAAGTCTGCGGGACGGGTGAGCCAGGTTCTGTGCGGCGATGACACGTAGGTCAGCATGTAGAACCTCGCGTGATACGCATGCTTCCTCTTGCAAGGTAACACGTGTAACACAGAGTTCTTCCTGCGTGGCCTGGCTGGACAACTGGTACACCTCCCGGCAAGCATGTAGCTCAGCCAAGATGGTACTCTCTAGCTGCTCCAACCTCTCCTCTGACCGTGTCCTCTGGGACATCATGAGCACAGCCAGAATAGATTTGAGGGATTCAAAGTCAACCCTCATGGCCTCCTTGTGTGCCTCTGTGTGAGCAGCAATTGCTTGATGCAAAGACACCATTTCAGCCCGGCGTGCCCTGTCTGAGGCCGCCGTGCCCAGCCTGAGCGAGCGGGCCGTGGACTGTGCCGCCCACTGCCGGAGCTGCACCTGCCTAGCAGGGGTGAGCACGGATTGGGCCACACGTTCCATGCTAACAGTGATGTTATCAATTGCTGCCCCCTGGTGTTCTGAATTGGCAACCATTGCTTGCTCCCACTCAGTATACCCCAGTGGCACGCGGCCACCGCGTTGCTGGGCTTGACACCTGCAGGTCCCAAGGACCCGCCATCCTTGTTGGGTTGGCACCGCCCGCGGCTGCAGGACTACATTCCTCCGTCGACGTGATGCCCAAGGCACATCAGCAACTGGTGTGGAGGCTGACCCTGCATCCCGATCCACCTCAGGCGGAGGTCCCACCACCATCTGGCCCATCAGTGCAGGTGTCGCAGACAGAGGAGCGTCCACATTAGAATCACTCACCCCTGACGAATGGACCCGATGCACATCCAACTCGACATTGTCGTCAGAGTGATCATCCGGGCTAGACTCATTGCCAGCCATAGACAAGATGGTCTGTAACACATGTGGGTTCTCGTGGTCTACCACCCCACAACCCCACTTGTGCCCGGTTGCTGGTGTGATAGAAAACCTGTGTCTGGCATGACAACACCATCCTCTGGCTCCATTGCGTCATCATCTGAAAAGTGTAGAAAAAATAACATTAGTACACATGTCAGAAGCATATAACACACACATACAGACATCACACAGACAGCCAACACATGAAGCAGAGATGTCACACATAAATGAGAACCTGGCATGCATGCCAGGTCACTTTGACCTTGCATCAGTGAGTAGGCATGTAGAACGGTGTAACACGGCTCAGAAGTGGGTTGATGCAGTGCAGAACATGTTACGTTACCCACTATCTACATGAACAAGTACATCATGATGTGTATCAATAAACGTGAAGGCAGGGCAAGGGCAAGTTCAGGCATCACGTGCAATGTGCAATGCAAAGGGTTGCATGGCTACAAGCAAACCCCCCCTAAGTGAAAATGCAGGGATCCATTGCATGGCAGCGAAAGGGTGACCAGAGACCTGTGTATTAGCAGACAGTGTTGACTCGCATCAATTGCATCATCTGAGTCAACTGACAACACATCAGATGATGATGGGACAGTAAGCAGGACACATGATGAACCCTCAGTAGTACACCCATGTGTGCAGAAGCCACTACACCAGCTGAACAGAGTCAGTGGGCCTGAAACAGGGGGAGGCCTGTGCCCCACACAGACTGTGACACCCTAAACATGTGTGTGATGCAGGACTGAGCCAGAGTGGGCATGGAATGGATGATCAAATGCCATGAAATGTTGGTCATCCTGTACACGTACTACAATGATCATCCAGTCAAGGACACATAGGGGCATGCATGGATGCACATGGAGCATGAATGGGCACTCATGTCCCTGCGGAGCATCTGCCATCTGCACAGTCCAAGTGAGACACCCTGCATGAAGGACAGAGGATGTACCCCACTGCATGTGTCTGGCAGGTTGATTGGTGGACATTTGCATGTACACAGGAGTCTTGAACAGGGCATTGCAGTACGCCAACATGAGGCACACCAGTGCAATGGTGAAATTGGGGTGCAGGGGGGATGGAGGGGCAAGGGAGCATGCCTAAGTGGAGTACCCACATGCAGACAGAGGACACATGCACGTCAGTCATGCAATGACATAGTCCTAGTGCTGAGAGGAAAGACACCCCAGGCTACATGCAGAAGGGCCAGTGGCCGGAACATGGACCGGAGGGGCAGCCGGGTGACTAGCATGTGAGTAGGGTGCAAGTGTGGTGATGAGGACAGTCCCCGTCTGCTCTACATGTCCACCATCCTGCACAGCAGGCACACTTCAGTTAAGCATTGCATGACTTCCACATGAGAACCATGTACACATGACATGTAGTGGCAGTCAAGCACAACACATCACACAAGCAAAACACACATGGCCTCGACAAACACATGACAACACTCACTGGACGGGGCATCAAAGTCCAGCATCTCTCCCACTTCTTCAACCATTTCTGGTGGTATGAACCCCGTAACAACTGACTCGTGCTGAGTGAGGTCTTCCTCTTCAGGTGGTGGCCCACTGCCAGTCACAAGAGTCATGTTGTAATTAGAGGCATGCTTCACCTTATTGCTGCATTTGGGGTCATCCCAACGCTTTTTGCACTCTTGAGCTGTGCGCACCTCATGGCTGAATGCACTCACATGATCCGCAACTTGCTTCCAGTGGGACATACGATGGGCAGCCGTAGTTTGACAATTCGGCCCCACTAGTATATCATGGTTGTGGTCCCACACGTAGTCCATAAGGAAGTCCAGTTCCTGCATGCAGGAAGGCTTCTTCCTCGATGTGCTGGAGGCCGTAGCTATGTCTGGGGTCCCAGCCTGTACTGCAGGTGCAACCTTCCTCCTCTTGGACGGTGGTCCGGACCCTGGCTGGCAAATGCCGCCCTGATCAGTATGGGCAGTGGCGCCAGTGGATTGAACCGAGGGAGTGGCAGGTGGAACAAGGACGGAAGCCCTGACTTTTGTCAGTGGCTGCTGGGTGCCCTGGAATGGACCCTGCGCAGCAACATCCGCTGTGCCAGGGTCATTGACCGGGACTGTCCTGGATGGTAGACTCACAACCGGGGTGGTGTTGGCTGCATCTGCCCATGCCCTTGTCAACACCCAGCTGGTCGGGGCAGCAGATGACATTACTGCCCCAGGGACACGTGCCTGGATACCCTGGTGTCCCCCTACTTCCTGATCACCCCGGCCACATCCCTGACCACGCACGCCATGTGGAGTACGCCCAGCTGAGGTACCCCTCACCTTTCGTGGCCTCCCAGCCATGGCACAGATGTAGTAGTGCCGGCACAGATGTGGTAGTGCCCATAGGAGGTGCACACAACAATTGTCCTGGCCAATTGGGGTGAAGGGGGTGGGATGCAAGATGTTAACAGCACCCCTGCACCTGCAAGGCTGTATGTGACCCCGGTGATAAGGTGACGGGTCACGCAATGCTCAGGCACCCCAAAACTGCAGTAAAACCATGCACGCAACCCCCGGTAGCCCACGTGTGTGGAATTAACCTCCCGCAGTACATGGTGGCACCCAGGGACATGAAAAACATGTACGCGTGGGACACACAGGCTTCTATGACCTCGAAAATGGGTACGCGATACACTGGGGCACCCGCAGTGGGAAAAATAGCATGGGCGACTGACCGTCAGACTAGCGTGATAATGAAAAACACGCGTAGCCAATACCCCCGCCAAAAGAAGAGATACCTCCTTGATCCGCTGTGAAGTTGTGATGGTGCGCGAAACAACACAAAGTAGCAACAAACACGTCGGTCTCCATGAAAGGCACGTACAGCGAACTGCTGGCCCCGCTCACCTTTAACCCGTGTGGAGGGAAACGCCTGCACACGTTACATCACAGACGCGTTTACGCGCTTAGGCCCTTTCCTCAGATTACACGCATTAACACGCGTGCGTGATTTTTTTGCACGTGCGGATGCACCCGTGCTGAGGGAAACGCATGTGCATATCACGTCACATACGTGCTTATGTGCTAAGGGCCTTTCCTCGAATTACACTCTGACATGCAGTTTTTTCTCGTGCCAAATCACTCCGTATCAAGCTGGCCATGCGACAACACACGGACGGCCACGCTCCTGCCCTGAAGGCCATTTTCCTGCCCCCCAGGGCCCTGAGCACGCTTGTACCTGCCTCTGCTGCTGCCTGACTGCTGACCATGTGCCCTGCTATTTGGTGCCTACACGTCAGCCATCTGCAGGGGTCCAGTTGCTGTGACCACCCCTGCTGGAACAGAAGACTCCCGACTGGTATTCCATCACTCCACAGCCCAGCCCCAGGACCCAGTTGCCCACCCACACCTGCCTCAGGGGTTGCCATGTCCGACACAACACCATCTGGCACCAGTGGCAACCCCGACAGCAGAGAGGCAGAGGGCTGCCAGCTTCACTGCCAATGAAGTTGGCATCCTGGTGGAGCAAGTCAAGGGCATTATGATGCCCTCTTTGGAAGTTCACGCAATGACAATGAAGGATGGAAGAGGATCTGGAAGGACATTTTGGCTGCCATCAACGTGGAGGGGTTGGCAGCCCACGACATGCAACACGTCCAGAAGCGCTGGGAGGACTTCATGTCCAGGACCCTCAGCAAGGCCCGGCGCCTCTTGAAGGCAAAGCATGCAGAGGGGTGCCGGGTCTGCCTTACCAACATCCAGATGAGGGTCCTGGAACACATAAACCCAGCGCTCCAACTACAGATCCATCAGAGGCAGACCCGTCCGGAGTAAGTGACCATGCATACTGATTGGAAGATGTGCATGTCAAGGTGTGGCAGGAGTGTGCAGGTTGGATATATGTCTTGGAAGGCCCATGTATGGATGTCTATGTACAGGGACATGAGCCTGCCGCATGTGAGTCCAGTCATGTGTGAGGCACATCAATGGTGTATGTGTTTGAATGCATGGTGCCCAAATGCATGTGTCGGTACACACATGTTTGGAATTGTGTATGTACTGTGGCATGGTTGTGGTGTGACACATGGATGCTGGTTCCACCTTCATGTATGTGTACAATGTACATGTGCGTGTGTGTGTATTTGACATGTGTGCCACTGTGATACACCATGGATGCATGTGACACTGACATGTAGGAGGCTGATTGGCAGATGTGACATGGATGCCGATGATTTAACTGCGACAGGTGGTGGAGATGTACAGATGCATGTATGTCTGGTGGCGTGTGTACATGTGTTTGGCACTCCCCATGTTGCATGTGACGTCAAGCTAACCTTCGGATGTTCATGCTGTTGTATGTGTATGGATGGTGCTGCCTGCTGCAACATTCCTGTTAATTTGCGCATATGTGTGGGTTGAAATGATATGTGTGTTCGGGAGTGTGATGCCATGTGTGAAGTTTGAGACTGGCACTCATCTGCATCTGTCATGTGTGTATCAGACCATTGTACAGTGCCCTGATGCCTGTGTTCTGTCTCTCCCTGTCTGCAGCGTCAACTGATGAAGAGGGTGGAGACGGTGCTGTGGAGCACAGCGGCGGGGTCCCACCGCCAGCCGGCGACGCAAGGCCCAGCTCCCCTCCCAGGTTGTCATCTTGTCGGGGAGTGAGGAGTCTGGTGCCGCGTCCCCAGCTGCCAAGGGTAGGTCCAAGAGGCGGAGGTCAGAGGTGGACTCCTCGGCAGCAGAAGGGGCAGCTGAGACCCCACAGGGGCATATAGAGGAAGATGGCATGCAATCATCCAGGTTGGTGGAGGGTTTGGTTGAAGAGGAGGCCATGGAAGGGCCACACACGGGGTCTGGAAGGGGGGATTCCACTGGTGCTAGTGGTGCAGTCCAGGGGCAGGGTCAGGAGGCATAACAGGCTGCCGCGGAGGTGCTATGTGTAATCCTGTCCCCGATTCTGTGACTGCATCATCACACACCAGCAGGGATGCCTTCATCCAGACCTGTTTTCAGGTAGGGGATCCGCTAACAACAACTGGCCTTCCTCTCCCTGCAGACATGGCAATATGGGACCGTGTTGAGCCTGTCCTGACTGGGGTGGCGTTGCGTCAACTTGGCATCCAGGATAATGTGCAGGGTTCTCGTGAGGATGCTGAATGTTATTTTAGATGCCTTGTTGACCGCGTCTACTGGCTAGGAGGGATCACTGGTGCTGGGTTCCTCCATGTGCTGGAGCTTATGCCGACCTCCTCCTCAACTGAACCCCCTATGCACCAGTCGTCCTCCGTGCCATTTTTCGGCCCAAGTATCACCTGGGCACCCTGTGGAGCTGCCTCTGACCCAGCGGCCAGGCTGTTGGAGGACACATCACTGCCACAGTCGGGAGTCGGAGGTCCAGCAGGGGTAGCCACCCCAACAACTGGACCCCAGCAGGAGGAGGACGTGCAGGCATCAACAGGCAGGGCACTTGCACGGCAGCAAAAGGCTCAAGGTAGGAGCGATGAAGGCTCGGGGCCATCAAATAGATGCGGAGCGGTGGCAGGCGGAAGAGGCACAGCTCACTATGGTCAGGGCGGAGAACTCCATGCGCAGGGCGCTGAGGCGGGCTCAGTGCCTCGAGGAAATTCGCAGGGAGTTGGAGTTAGACATGGCATTATCCCTGCGAGACCTCAGGGCCAGGGAACAAGCCCGCCTCCAGGACGTTGAAGAGGAGTTTGATGATGTCCTGGCCTGGGAAATCACCAAGTGAGCCGTAGTACTTGCCCGCCGCCATTGTATATAGTTCATTAGTGTTAGGTTTCCTTTCTATTTTTCTTTCATTTGGGGCGCATGGACTATGCCCCACCTTTTTGTATATAGTTATTTATTAGGTAGGGTTTTTTGTAGGTTTCCTTTGGATTGTTGGGCTCAGGGACCCTGAATATTTACATTGTATATAGTTCAGGACTGGATTTGACTTCATTGATTTTTTTTTTTTCGCATGGAGTAATGGTTTTCTTTTTTTTTTACCTTTGGATTTGGTTTGATGGACGAACCTTTTGGATCCATTTTCATTTGGATTTATCATTCATATATTTTTCATTCATTTTGGACATCCAGCCTTTTGTTTATAATTTTTTTTCTTGTGTGATTTTCTTTTATTCCGTTGATTTTGTATTTAATACATTTTGATTTCATACTTCATTTGTGTGGTATTCTCTCATTGGTTTTGTGCATGTCACGATGTGGGTTTTCTCATTCACCTGCCCCCATTGTGTGTGTCTGACGGACATGTATTGATGTGCATACTTGTCATTTGGGATCTATCATGACATGGGGATTTCAATTTGGAGTGGACGTAATACTTGGTTGGTTGTTTGGACTGGGGGGCGTGGGGTGGGATTTGGGTGGCCATGAGGGCCATGAGTGTGGATCGTGATGATGTGTTGGGGGGACATGAGTCAGGGCCTGCTGGCAGGTGCCCATCACTGCTGGGTGGGTGGGGGTGCAGGGGGACATGAGTCGGGGCCTGCTGGCAGGTGCCCGTCACTGCTGGGTGGGTGGGGGTGCAGGGGGACATGAGTCAGGTCCTGCTGGCAGGTGCTTGTCACTGGGGGTGGGTGCATGGGTGGGGGACATGAGTCGGGGCTCACAAGTGTGCTCACAAGTGCGTGGTGCCCTGTGGGCTGCCTGCAGGGCATGGTGAGGGTTGTAGGGTAGTCTTCTGTGGTGTGGGCTGCCTGCAGGGCATGGGGAGGTTTGTAGGGTAGTCCCCTGTGGTGTGGGCTGCCTGCAGGGCATGGGGAGGTGGGAAACCGCACACCCGGGAGGGCCCACAATGCCAAATCGAGTGTGAAACTCTCTGCATAGCCCCCAAATACACGTATCCCGCTCCCACATGTCCTATTGCGTGTGAAACATCCTGTGTACCCCTCAAATACACGTATCCCTCTCCCACAAGGCCTATCACGTGTGAAAATTCCTGCGCATCCCCAAATACACGTACCCCGCTCGCACAGGGCCTATCGTGTGTGAAACTCCGCGCGTATCCCCGAAATACATGTACCCCGCTCGCACAGGGGCTATCGCATGTGAAACTTCCTGCGCACCCCCAAAATACACGTACCCCACTCCCACAAGGCCTATCGCGTGTGAAACTCCCCGCATAGCCCGCAAAAACACGTACCCCGCTCGCCCAGGGCCTAGTGCATGTGAAACTACCCGCGTACCCCCGAAATACACGTACCCCACTCGCACAGGGCCTATCGCGTGTGAAACTTCTGCGCACCCCCAAAATACAAGTACCCCGCTCCCACAAGGCCTATTCCATGTGAAACTTCCTGCGCACCCCCCAAATACACGTACCCCGCTCGCACAAGGCCTATCGCATGTCAAACTTCCCGCGCACCCCACAAATACGCGTACCCCACTCGCACAAGGCCTATCGTGTGTGACACTTCCCGCGCACCCCCCAAATACACGTACCCCGCCCGCACAGGGCCTATCACGTGTGAAACTCTCCGCGTACCCCCCAAAAACACGTACCCCGCTTAAACAGGGCCTATCGTGTGTGAAACTCCCTGTGTACCCCTAAAATACACGTACCCTGCTCGCGGAGGGACTATCGCATGTGAAACTTCCCGCACACCCCCCAAATACACATACTCTGCTCCCACAAGGCCTATCGCATGTGAAACTTCCAGCGTAGCCCCCAAATCCACGTACCCCGCTCGCACAGGGCCTATCACATGTGAAACTCCCTGCGTACCCCCCAAATACACGTACCCCGCTTAAACAGGGCCTATCGTGTGTGAAACTCCCTGTGTACCCCCAAAATACACGTACCCTGCTCGCGCAGGGCCTATCGCATGTGAAACTTCCCGCGCATCCCCCAAATACACATACCCCGCTCCCACAAGGCCTATCGCATGTGAAACTTCCAGCGTAGCCCCCAAATCCACGTACCCCACTCGCACAAGGCCTATCGCGTGTGAAACTTCCCACGCACCCCACAAATACATGTACCCCACTCGCACAAGGCCTATCGCGTGTGACACTTCCCGCGCACCCCCCAAATACACGTACCCCGCTCGCACAAGGCCTATCGCGTGTGACACTCCCCGCGTACCCCCGAAATACACGCAGGCACCCCATCCACTCTGGGCATGCCCCACAGGCAGCCCACTCACCCTCCCCATGCCCCACAGGCAGGCCATCCACCCTGGGCATGCCCCACAGGCAGCCCACTCACCCTCCCCATGCCCCACAGGCAGGCCATCCACCCTGGGTATGCCCCACAGGCAGCCCACGCCACAGGAGGGTGCTTTTTCTGTGCAATTTACCTGGCGCAAGCGTGGTATGTGTATTCTGGGGCATGCGCAAGGAGCTTTACATGCATTTTTGCTGGCGCAAGCGGGGTACGTGTATTCTGAGAGGTGTGCAGGGAGTTTTACACGCGATGGGCCTGGCGCGAGCAGCGTATGTGTATTCTGGGGCGTGTGCGGGGAGTTTTACACACATTTTCATGGTTGGGGGCTGTATGCTGGTCCACTGGTCTTTGCGCCAGGTACGGATTTGTGCGATTTCTTTGGCGCACGGGGCGGGGTTGGGGGCTTAACTGGCGCTGCTACAGGGTCGCTGCACCACTCTGCGCCAGGGCTGCTTATGGATGTTTTAATCCATGAATGCGCTGTGCGCCTAAATGGGTTTTGGCGTACGCGGCTAGCGCAGACTGCCGCACGCGCACTCTGTGCGCCAGCCGCGTGTGCCACTTGTGCGCCAAATTCTATGAATTACCCTCTTTATTTTCCTACTTCAAACCTATCCCAATTTTGTGACAACGCCCCCTTTAACACTATTGCTGGTTTCTCGAACATGGCCAGTAGCCAGATTTTCCGGGTCATGGGCCATGACCCCGACAATCTGGCCACTGCCCATGGCCACCGGCTATACTTCAGTCACCAAAGGTATATCACTATTTTTTGTACCTATATTATGACACTTTTCAAAAATAAACCACGGACACATTTGCAAAACCATGCTTTCCGGTCCTTGCCAGGGCTCCTTGCACGAGTTTGCTGCAAATCCGCCCATGTTTTATTATTTGAAAAGTGTCTAAATGTACGTACATACAATAGTCATATAACGTAGCTCCCACTTGACAAAACCCATTCAGACTTTGCACAAACCTTAAAGGTTGGGTCTATAATCTTTCTGAAACCTTTGTTCCACATTTGTCAAATGGCAACAAAGTTATAAACCATCTAAAAATGTTCAGACCCCTCTAATTTTGACCATTCTTGACAAAATCCCACCAAACTCTGCAAAAACATTCATATCTAGGTTTAAAATAATTTTGCAAATGTGTGTGCAGATTCGTCAAATGGCACCACATATATAATATGTCTTTAAAATATGGTGGTACACTCTTGGCAGAACAGCACCATACTTTGCAAAACCAGGTCTAGAATGCAATTCCAGAATTTCATGCAGTTTCATATAGTGGTTCCAAAGTTATAATCCATCTAAAAAGTGCTTTTCACCAACCCTTTAATGCAGAAATAGGCATAAATGCCCTTGAACATCTCAGATGTTGGCGAACATCACAGGACTTTCCTGGAAATTCAGACTGTTTATGGACGCTGAAAAAAACACCTGTTTTTGGGGCTTTTTAAGGCCATATCCTATCCCATCCTCACCACCCCTCAACTCCTCAGAGATTGTTTCATTAGTTTGACAAGTGCAGTGTTGTGTTTTTTTTAATATGTTTTCACTGCGGTGTTCGCGGACAATGGCGGCTCTCCGTGAATCTGACATGGCGGGCGTTTCCAAAATTTTGACGCACCTCGCTCTTTTCACCATCCGATCAGCGGGCGCATCCGATGTCTGCAGACATTACGCACCCTCAGGACCAATGGACAGCCTGTCAGCGGACCGAATAGGGAAGTGGATCCGCAGACCGAACCCACATATCACTGATTTCTTGAGACCTACTTTTTGGCCTTTTTTTTAAAAAACGACGAGGGATTTACACCAAATTTACAAAAGCACGCTTTCGGGACCAAGCAGCCACTCCTGCCACAAATTTGGTTAAAATCTGTAAAGCGGTTTGGGCTGCAGGAGGGAGCAACCTTTATTTTCCATTGCATCTATGGGAAAAACCACACATTTTGGGACCCTCCTATAACTTTTCCCCCCTCACCAATCAATCTGATGGGGCATATACTTTTTTTGCAAAGTTTCGTGAGGATTCGTCTCGGGGGGGGGAGTTATAAACCACCCAAAAAGTGCTCTTCCTATGGGTTGAGCAACTTAACCATAACTACAGGGCTGCTACCGCAGGCCCTGTAATGCCCATCCATATACACACCAAACAAACTGATGTGTGCAGTATAAAAGACATTTAACATGACACAACATAACATTTGACCATCCAATTAATTTGTCTATCTGACACTCTTGACAGTCCAGTCCCTAAACTACCCATACACTAACCCATTCACCAATCCATCCACTCCTCCACTCACACAACTCTGCCTGCAGGCTCTCTTGTTGTAGCCACAGACCTGTTTAGCTCACCCAAGCCTTCGTAGATGGTAAGAAATCTTGGTGTTGTCCTGGGCTCTGTGCTTTCTATCTCTCTAGCCCCCTCATCAACTTGATGGTCAACTACTAATTTCTCCTTCTCATAGTTTTCAGATGTGCCACTTTCTACCTTGGCTTCTCTCACAGAGCCAGGCCACCAGGATGTTTATCTACTTTTACATAGGCTAATAACCACTATCTAGGTAACACAGAACACCAGATCTAGAAACCATAGAGTGTCAAAAACTCAGCAGCCCAATTCCATTGTACCCCCTGGCACCTAATTTTACCAAAGGGTGCGATGCACCACTGTGTACCATTTACCACTGCATCTCACGCTAATCGACCTGTATACCCCGTCAGACTCTGGCATCCTCTGCTCTACTCACTAATCCTATAAACCTTTCTGATGTCATACCCTGATCCATCCACCTGTCAATCAACACAGTTTTCTATCCATCATACACCCAAAACATTCAATCAATCCACTTATTCATGCATTTACCTTGACAGCCCTGACTCGGACCCCTCCAACTGTCCATCGTCTATCTATCTATGTATCCATCTATCCAGCAACCCATCCAATTACCCAGACACTCTTCTATTAATCTATCTATCCACACACACACACACCTACCAATCCATACTTTTATCGATTTAGTCATGCACACACATCTACTGATCCATCTATCCATTAATCCACCCATCAAAACCCACCCATTCATCATCCCATCTGCACACATATCACATTCAACCAAGGAATTCACCCACCTGTGCCGAGAGGTTTCATGTGATAATGCCCCATCAAAAAGACAGTCATTACAAAAAGTCACCGGGAAAAGACTGTGGTGCAGATGCTGTCATGAAGGTTTCTAGATGTCTCTGAGGGAAAGGAGAGGGCAGACGAAGCTGCATTTTTTTCTGCCTTGTCTCTTCTAGGCACAAATTAGTTTATGTGGAATTGACCCTTTTAGTATAGAGCTTGCTGTAGTACATCAATGCAAGCTACAGAATGTTTACCCAGCTGGAACATTCATGTGTGCTCAAGGTTCCAGGTGTGTCAGTTGCGGATTACAGGATGGGAGATCAACTGGAAAGGATGTGTTTCATATAGCTTCCTAGCTCCCTTTCATACTTGTACCCTGAAACAATAAAGCAACTTTCATATTTCTACTTACAAGTGTCTACATTCCTCCTGCTTACCTGCCTACTGCCTGATCCATGACACTACAACCCTGGGTGCTGAAAAGATTTTTGATGTATAAATAAAATGACAAAATTATGCATAATAGCTACACTAGTATATACTGTTCCCTTACAATCTCTACAGGGACCGTTTGAATGTCTCTTCAAACCAAAAGCGGTGAGATTGTTCCAAATTCACATTTGCTTTTTGGATACGTCATCAGGTTGACAAACTGAATAGACAGTCATACCTAACTGCCGATAATCCTTACAACTACTACACAAAGATTGTCCTGAAGAAGGTGGAAAGAACTAGATAGTCCACTGAAACTGGTCGACAGACATGGGGAGATAGCAGGAAAGTTCCTGCAGCATTCCCCGGCACAAGCTAGGGGCAGAATGTTTAGACCCCTAGCATAAATCTTCATAGAGAATAACAATTCTTTTAGCTCTTCACTAAGAGGTAACATTTCTTTTTATTAGGGATTCATTTTAGCCTGAAACACTGGCCAATAAAGTAACCATTGCCATGATACTGTTGACAACTATTTTTAACATTGCACATGATTAAGGCTCCATGCTGGTTCTCCTGTCTTGAACATAATCACGTATGAAGAAACTGGGGCTGAAGTTAACAATGAGAGATTAGAAATGAAAATATACTCCTTTTTTCTTACTTTATCCACTTAATTTGTTAAATTGTGCATCCATTTTAGCATCTACTCACTGATCCATCACTTCATTTACCTAGAAAACACACACTCAAACACACAAATTAATTGTGTGGCCCATAATTTGCATATGATGCCATTTACTGTGATGTCATCATTTCAACCTGACCTCGGAAGGATGAAGCTTGAGGAAATTTTGACCCATAGACAGCAGTTTAAACATTGATCTCAGCAATAGGCACATTAACCCAATGGCTGTCTGTGAGGAATGCAACCATCTGCACGGTGGGTGTGTGCGCTCACCTGGGCTTTTTAAAAAAATGTTTCATGAAATTGAATGATGGTAGATCAACCTCTGGAAAATGTGTGGGGCTAATCTTGACATATTTTCCTATGCTCAACGCACAACATACACATAGACCTGTGTACTCTGGGTGGACACACCCTACAGGCGCAGTCCCCCCTGTCATATATAGTTGGGATATGACAGCCAGGATTATACCATGTCATCTCAGAAGGGGGAGGGAAAAACCTTCCCCCTGCCATGGCCAGGCTAATTAACTATCAACGTCTCCATGGATCTGTCTTGTCCTTTTGTGTAGCACTAGAGATGGTAGCAGCAATTAACGTTATTAACATACGGATAGAGTGTACTTCAAACAGGCCTTCGATCGGGTAGCCGCTGTGACTATCTTGGAATCTGGAAGTTCATTACCCAACAGACATGGGACAGGGCTGGAGTCTTTCATCGCTGCATGGCACTGGGTAGTTTCCCCTTACCAGCTGAACTCTACTATCGCCAAGAGGCACTTACTCTTTCCGTCAAATCCACTGATGCTACAATCAGGCCCATTGATATACTGGCCTGGCTCTACCCACTGCCAGGTGACATCAGTGAAGCTAGCCATGGTGTCTTGGACCACAGATGTTTTGTGTACATGGATATACACATGTTTTAGATAGAGTTGGAGGCCCTAATGATGGCCTCTTCCACGGGTCCAACATTCACCATGGCTTGCTTGGGTCAGCCCTTTCAAGCAGGATTCCTTTTCCTATGGCCGAGCTCTTTACATACAAAACAACCTTTGGGTGGTGAGAATGCAGGTTTTCCAGTGTTAGGGGTGCCTGCAATCTTCTTTTCCATGTGTACAGCTGATGTAATGTTTTGGGATTTCCCTTCATACTTTTGGGGACCCAGCTTCAAAGAGGAGTGGGTTGGACCTTTGTCCTCGTATCCTTGTTTACTTTTTTGTCTGAAAATTTCTCTTCTGGTTTGGGTGTACTCACCTGATCCTTTCTCTGGACTTGAGTACTCACAAACCTGTCGGAAGCCTTTGCAAGCTCCCTATGGTCTCTGATAGTCTTGTGCACAAGATGCTAGTGTAGGTCAACCTCACAATTCTTCAATACCTTTTCAGGGTGGGGTGAAAATACAGCCCCAGAGTGACAGAGATCGAGAGGCCATGCAAGGCCCTATGATGTGAATGAAGCTGGGTGATGTTGATACCTATTGGAAGATGCAGGCCAGTCCAAAACTTTGACTTCTGACATGAGGCCTAGTGAGGGAATGAAATTGGGCCTCCCTCAACTCTGTCAAAATAGGAAAGGCACTCAGCTGAATGAGAGTGTGCCTAAGAACTGTAATATTGCTAACTGCGTCCAATGGATTCCAAAAAGACATGATGTGCTGCAGATGCTGACTTCATATAAACTGGGAAAAGGCACATGTTGACAGATTCAAAACTGCAGCAGAACACATGGGAAAAGATACATTGAAATGCTGTGCATTTGAAAAATACAAAGTGCCTTACATTTAAAAAATAGAGCCAAGTGACATATTTTACTTGTCACAGAGAAAGACACTTACTTTCCACAAATAAATTGACGTTTAAATGGAAAGGCATACGTGTTGTACAAGAGAACCATAGTTTCCTATGTTAACAGTGGCCTATGGGTGAATAATACCAAAAGTACACTTATATCTGTTTAAATATTGTATTATAGTTATAAACAGCAGGACCGGATCCGATACAAAATGTCATGTTGAACACATCTTTTCAATTTAAAATGCTATTCTGTTAGAATTATGTATGTCATTTGTTTTCCCCACTGAACTGAAAGGTATGTGCCTCTGAAACTTTGACCTCAAGACCTTTGGGCTGGGCCCACCAGGAAAAGCAGGACTTGTTATCAGTTTAAAATACAAAGAAATATAAAGAATTGGATAAGAATTGTGGAGGGTACAGATAAGACAGCCAGCAGAAATTACCTTTAAGGTCAGGCCTCCCCATCAACTGTGCATTAGCTTCGAACAGAGACCTTTGAAGACACTTACTGGCAGGGTGGAATAAAATGAGCCAGGCAGATGTCTGTGTTATGTGACCGGGGAGAAACATAACTCAGGAGGGGCTTTGTTGGGAATATGAAACTACGACCTACGATGTGTATGCATTGCTATTGATTAACATTGGACTCCTTTTTTCTCAATAACAGTATAATAACAGTAGAACCGTACATTGCAGTGAGCTCATCCAGGGCTCATATTAAAGATCACAGAATGCCAGTCAGGTCTATGTATCTCTTAATTTTATGTGCTGTTTAGAATTTGAGTTAGGAAGAAAATCATGATCCTGACTTTCTCATAATTCAAAGGATTCAAAAGTGTGTGAACTGATAGAATGCAAAATTAATTTTTGAATAGTGGAGTGGCATGTTTTCACTATTTCGGCTCAGGAGCAAATCGTGAAAAATGATAGCTCCTCCCAGGAAGTTTTTGCCAAAATAAAATTAGTATTCCCTGATTCGCCATAAAATGCAGAATTCAAAAATATATATGTTCATGCAGTTATCTGAAAAAGTAAGCTAGTTGCCATGTAGTGTGATTTTGCATTAAAAAAACAAAATGCAAAAACATGTAATTTTGAAATGATGCATCTTCCTTCTCCCCCGTTATCCATAATACAGACCTCTAAACTCCTTGCCCTATCAGCTGGCAGTAGGAGGATTAGTAGGAGGGGGAGAAAGAGAGCTGTCAAATCCGTAGTTTGGGAATATACATAATATGTAAGTGTCATCAGCACTAAATAATATCAGTTTTCAATCTAAAGGGGAGTCACAAAGACAGAAAGAAAATAAAAAGAGGAGTGCAGAGTTGCAACAGCAGAACGCTGACAGAAGGAAGGGGGAACGTTTGTCTAGAAGCTGGGAACCCTATCTGAGAGAGAGGCCTACATTCTGGCTGGGGTGACCTTGCTGTGAATAGAGACCAGAGGTGTGAGCAGCCTACCTATTCCTGAAAGAGGGTCTGAACCCTAGCTGGCCTCCTGAGCTAAGAACAGATATCTCCCATGTAAGTAGATATATCCCAAAGCTATCAATTGTGTGGGGAGCAACCTGCCTGAATCCCTTTCCATTAGTAGGGGGACAACACTGGGTACACCCTGACCATATTTGACTAAAAAGATAACTCAATGAATTCCTCATAGTAAAAAAAATCCTATGCATTTAAATTGAATTGTGTTGGGAACTACCTGCCTTAATCCTGACCATGTCATTGTGGTTGGGTCGGGGCTGGGTTGAACCGAGTAGACCCTTAGCACATGTAATTAATTAATGAATTCCCATATACAAAAGATCACAGGGTGAGTTTTGTTACAATTCAAAACTAACACATTTCATACCCAGTGTGGTATAGCCATCATAGTCAATAAAGTACTTGGGTGAATCTACCTTTCTGAAACCCCTGACTACCCTACAGTGCCCATAATCCCAAAATAAGTAACCCTAAAACTCTGCCATTCAAGAGAGTGTACAATGTGCAAAACAAATTTCCTGTTCATTCACTTGCATCCTAAATCAGAATCCCAAAGCCCTACATTTTATTCAAATGAAAACCCCTTAGTGATTTTCCCATTGAGTTCCTTTCCCAAACCTTGTCTTTCAAATAAAATGCCAAACAATTTTCCCACTATGTTCACACTCCCTGTACCTGGCCTTCCAACTAAGGGGCCATTGGGCTGGGGGGTTGCAGGGAGAAAAGTGTATTGGGATAAACTAAGCAATCAATGTGGGTGTTTTTGCAAAAGACTTCTATCTGCTAATGTGCAAAGAAATCCTATGTTTATTTTGATTTAAATTCTTCAAATTCAACCTGTGCTTATTGTGGTAAATGAAAGTCTATTAAGAAATACATGTCAGTCAATTGATGCCAGTAATGTGCATTGGTGATTATTGTGTTGGGTCACGGGTTTGGTGGCTGGTGCTCTTATGTTTGTGTGTTTTTCAGTGAATACATTTAAATAAATATACACTGTTATTTCTATACACCAGCCTGGTTTTTAGCTTATTTGTGATACAGAGGTTATCTGCAGAATGGTGTCATACAGGTTGTACTCCTAACCAAATTTGAATTTGCTAAGCCCTTTGTTGTGCGACCCCTTCATCAGGGGCAGAGGAACTCCCAGAGTTGATAGTGACCATCTCCAATAAACATGTGACCTCACACGCAATCAAATTGTACATCCCTTTAAATGTGCAAACTTTGTTCCCAGCTACCCACCTGCTCAGATATTTCAACAAGTGTGTGAACACTTCAAATGTTTACACACTTTTCTTTCCGAGCTATCTGAAGCTCTCTGAAGCTCTTGAGATACTATTCTGGGGTTTTACAGAACTTCCTGAGGAGGGCCGCCTTCATGCTTTCGTAAACAGGCCTTTCCTCAGGAGTTTACTGAAGAATTTCTGGTAAGCGACTCATCAGGGCTGCACCCCAAAGTACCTCATCCACCTCCTGTATCTGAAAAGCAAGCTTGAGCGCTTCAAACCAGTCAAAAAAATACTTCCCCGCTTTGTAATCCTGCACTAAGTCTTTGGGGATGTGCCGCCAGGGTTTATCCGGGGCACTCTGGTTTGAGCCACTACTGCTGCTTTCGCTAGAGGTGGATCTGTTGGCCTTCTTCTCTTCAAGAACCAGCTTGCACAGCTCTATGGCAGCCCTGTCCCACTCTATGGTGACCTTGTCCTACTGTTTCTGCTCCTCTAGCGCTAGTCTCCTCTCCTCAAGCAGGATCTTTATAGCCGCTACCTCATTAACAGCCAGAACAATTACTGGGCCACTTAGAGACTGTGCTGAGGCCTGGGACCTGCGGGATGCGGCACTAACCCCTGACCTCACTGACACTCTAGAGTGCTGAGAAACCACGCTTGCCCCCCGGCGGGATGGTATGTGAGAAACACTGCTCATGCTGTCTTCCTCGTCATCTTCCACTTTCCCCTCTGGAAGGTCTTTTCCATTTCGGTACAAAGGGCCTAGCCCGTCCCCTGGGGTCTTCTCGCCAACCACCCTCGCTTCTACCCAAGCTTGGATGATGGTCAGCCACTCAGGTTTATTTACCTTAGTGCTGTGGGGAAGTCCCCTCTCTTGATTTAGGACGCACAGGACATCCGTGGTCATGGCTTTTACAGTCTCTATGGTAAGATCCATGATTATTTTAATAAAAATACCTAGCAGTGTCTAAACGTCGCCATCAAGAGTACTTTAATCGTTGGGCGACTAAGCTGTGGGCAAGGCTCCAAATGATCCGACTGCTTGTCACCAATGTGACGAATCAACACCTGGGGGGCACCAGTGGTCCACGGATGAATATCGGTTTCTAAACTATTAATCATTCCCACACCTCTTAGAGACCAGAAGGGATCCGAACAGATTGGAAACACAAGTCAATTATAAACCTCCTTGTCCAATTTTTATAACGTGGACGGAATGGCAGGCTTATCTCCGAAAGGTCGTGGATCGTTGGTTAGTTGCAACACAGCGTAAATACAATTATTATCCAATGATAAAATGGGCTGTCCAGTCAAGGTTGTAAACAAATATCTACTGTATTATTACCACAACAGACAGTTCTAGCACACTACAAAATGCAACCCACCCTGTAAAGGAATGCAGAGGACAGACAGTTTCAAGAAGGAAAGGGAATGCATGCTGGATACTGACAAGAGGGCAGTGGGTAAAGTAATTAATCACAATGTTCAAGGATACTTGGTTTCAGCACTAAGGGAGCAATTGGTCAAATAATATCTTTAGGGGCCTTCGGAGAAAGACCAGGGGGAAAGACCAACAATGGTCCTTGTGCTTGTAGAAGTTCTCAGTGCTTGACAGGGTCGAGTCAGTTTCAGGGCGCTTTGCAGCTTCTGTGACAGAGTTCAAGATGGGAGACATCTGCGGGTATCAGGCGACAGGCAGTTCAGCGAGTGAAGCTGGATGGATGAGTGCAGGCTGGCCTACACAGCAGCTCGGGGTCAGGAACCGTTGTCTCTGTGCTGGTTGGTGGGTCTGAAGCACTGGTCGAGTCGTCTCGGGTGGCATGAGCGACTGCAGCTCGACAACAGTCAGGGGCGCAGTTGGTTGCAGCTCGAAAGGCTTGGCTGCCTCAAAAATGTCCTTAAGGCGGACACTGGTTGATGCTTGTCGGTGCACTCCTCTTAGCTTTTTTGCTGGGCTTGTGTCATCCTTTAAGGCGAACGGCCCAAAGCTGGGGAGAGTGTTGTAGGTGAAGACCTTGTCCTCCTTTCGCTTCAGAGCTTCCCACCTCAGAAGCTTGCTTGCAGAGCCTAGCTGGGCATGCTATGTGCTGGCTGGGTACTAGTTCTGGAGCTGCTAGAGGATCCTCTGGATTCAGTCTCTCCCTCTGTTCCCTGGGAGATGTTTAGGGGAGGGATCTTGCTTCCCTCTTGGAATTCCTGGCCTTCCTTCACTGGCGGAAGCTGCAAGGCAAATTGTATCTTCAGCCAGGGTCCAAAATGAGTCCTTCTTGTTACTCCTTGTGAAGTCTTCAGATGGTCTGCTAAGAGAGGGGCTCAGCCCTCTTTTAAAGCCAAATGGGCCCCATAGATTGGTGCAGGCTACGCCTACCTTAATGAACCTATGCTGGGTCCCCATCAACAATCTTCTGTTATGTGTGAGGTCCTAACCAGAGTGCTTTGGAACAGGGAAGTTAAAGGGGTGAAAACATGTACTACTAAGTCCCACCCATCTTCCTGTCTGTTGTGGATCAAAGTGTCTCTCTGGTTAATTGAGCTCTTTGTGGTCCTGATTAAAGCACAGGTCTCCCTTGAATTTATGGTGAGAACAGACTTTCCATCTCCATCAAATCACATCCTTATTCAATGCAGGGGTTACCTATGGTTAACAGTTGTTCGGGAAATGACATTTACTGCCCATCCTACTAAGAGGTGGGAGCTGACTTTGGGTTAACACAGATGCATATCAAAAAGGTTTTGGGTTTCCTGTCCCTGTTGTCAGCTCTGCGACTAGGCATCTTGCAGGCCTGCTTCAATTAACTCTCAACAGTATGCGCTGCCACCAGCAGATTGACAATGGGCAGGGCGGATCCATGGAGCCTTTGATAGAAATTAGGCTGGCCATGGCCGGGGGAAGGTCTTGCACTCCTTCTCTTGAGATGCTTTCATGTACTCCTGGCTGTCACATTCCAACTAAATGTGACAGGAAGGACTGTGTATGTAAGCTGTGTCCCCCACAGTACACAGGTCTATGGGTTTGTCGTGCGGTAAGCATAGGAAAATGTGTGCGGATTAGCCCCACACATTTTCTGAGGTTGATCTCCAATCATTACATTTCTTTAAAAATATCAAAAAAGCCCAGGTGAGGGCACACCCGCGGTACGGATGGTCGAATTCCTCACAGTCAAGCACCAAGAACTTCTACAAGCACAAGGTACATTGTGGTTCTGTACCCCGGTCCTTCTCTGAAGGCCCCTAGTGACATTTCACAACCCATTGTGCCCTTTGTGTTGAAACCAAGTATCCTTGAACTATTGCGATTAATTCCTATACCCACTGCCCTCCTGTCAGTATCCAGAGTGCATCCCTTTTCCTTATTTGAAACTGTCTGTCCTCTAGATTCCTTTACAGGTTTGGTTGTATTTTGTAGTGTTCTAGAACTGTCTGCTGAGATAATAATAAAGTAGATATGTTTATACAACCTTGACTGGATAGTCCTTTTATCACTGGGTAATAACTGCATTTTCACTGTGTTGCAACTAACAAATGATCCAAGACCTTTCTGGGATAAACCTGCTGCTCCATCCACATTACCAAAATTGAACAAGGAGTTTTATAATTTGCTTGTGTTTCCAATCTGTTCGGATCCCTTCTGGTGTATTAGAGGTGTGGGGCTGATTGATGGTTTAGAAACCGATATTCATCTTTGGACCACTGGTGCCTCGCAGGTTGATTCGTCACACTATCATTGCTGCATGCATATTGATTCATGGCACACTGGGCATAAAAGGTACTTTCTTGTCATCCACCTAACCCTTTACCCCAAAACATAGACACTTGCTATTTTTATGGTAGACTATGTGATATATAAGATTCAATAGCATAAGAGGGCATTGCAAAGAGTTTCACTCATTCTCCTGTGGCGACTGGCAGCAAAATGAGAACACACTTATTGATGGCTCTGCTGAGGCCAGTCCTCTATACTACAAGGGATTGATTACATTATTTGCCCAGGATCACACACAATGGTTAAACCGTGATGCTGAGATTTTAACACACTCTACCGTTCATACGCTTGAAAAATGCCTGTCAGGAACTTCCAGAGTGCTGTTGTGTATTGTGTTAAGAACATTTATCAACTAATGCAAAGCATTGCATCCTGACTGATGTTTAAAAGGGAGCTTTCTCCTGTTTTGCATACGTTTGGGCATTTGGCACTGAAGGTAGCAATCTGTGAGGGGTCTTTCAGATGGAAAGGTCCCACCCATCATTGCTAAATGCCTAAACATGTGCAAAGGAAAGATCACTCTTAATGGGACTAAGAACAAAGGAGTAATTGTGCTGCTGGCAGTCCTTTAACAACCTGCAATCATTGCAGGTCATTAAAGGGCTGCCAGCACCCATTTTCCAGGACACTCTGTGGACAGAGACAACTGGGCCTTGTCAACAAGCCCAATTGCAGCTCCCAGGCTGTTCAAGGGAGACACCAGCCTGGAGATTCTCAGAAGCTATCCTCTTTGTCCAGGAGGGTCAGCCTCAGCCTCTGTGAGGGCCCCATGAACAGCTGCACCCGATGCACTTTCCAAGCACCATCCTGTCTACTCTCCTATGGGCCTCATTCACAGAGGCGTTTTATAATGGCAAGACCCCATTGTAGAAAAAGCTCTGTGAATATATGTTTAATCCCAGCCATGTATATATTGAGTTAGATATAGCGCACACCTAGGTGTGGGTCCACGCGTTCCTGTGCAGCAAATGTACAAATTAATAGAATACAGTAATACTGATACAATTAGAATGTGGGCGCGTTAGGGTCAAATCAAGCATCCATCTAGCTACCCGTCCAACTCTCTCGCCGCCTTCCCTTCATATTTTCTCGCGCCTTGTCGGGCCCTTCCATTCCGTCGACGCCATCTCTCCCATCCCCTCCCTCTACCCCGGGCCACAGCTGGGCTTTTCACACTGCCAGGGAGTTCTGTGCGCGTGGGCACAGCCTTGCTGGTGGCCGAATATTTCACGGCAACCCCGAGTCGAGGCCCACGCCCCCGAGTCGGGGCCGACCTGGAGGGTCTGCGGCGAGACGGGAAGCCACGGCCCCTCTTGTGTACATGGAGGGCGGCCCCGCGCGCACGCGCCGCAAGGCTTGGGGGACTCGGATTCCTATCAAGGCTTTATCAATCCCATTGCAGAGCCGCATTGATCTCTGCTGAGAATCTAATCCAAACTATGAAGTTCAATAACAACTCCATTACCTGCGCGCTCCGGATTGGCCGCTCCTAATGCGCAGATTAGTGGCGCGCACCCTGACCTGCCAGCATTGATTTGCGCTGCGAAATCACTGCTTAAAAAAAGAAAAATCCTGTTTGCCCGGTAATTGAACAATTTTAGAGGTTTCTCTCCCTCTCTCCTCGTCAGAATTCAAGTGCGCTTGATTATACCTGCCCATTCCATCCAACGATGCGGGTTACTTGATGAATGGGGCGTGGGGGCGATGCCCCACCCGCTTTAAAAAGAGTGTTTCTTAAATGTACAGTGCGTCACACACGCACCCGAAAGTTTACACATCTATACGTGTGCATGCACGCAGTTTTATTCTTACGCACACGCACATTTATATTTGTAAACACCCGTATACAGATGATGGAGATCCGTGTGAATCCATATATTTGTATACATATGTTTATTTAATTTATATACGTGCGTAGTCGTATTTAAAGAATGTGTTCATGCTTGTATACTTCAGTACATATGTTTACTGATATATTATATATATATATATATATCTGTGTATACAACAGTGAAACTATGGCTTGGAATTAAACACCACTTTCCCGTTTCATCGTGTTATCAAGGAGGTGGGCCCCTCCCTCCCGCCCCTCACCGCAGAATGGATGGTTTCACAGCCAGTTGGTCTTAAGTAACAGATACATTGAGCCCATCCTAGCAGAAGAGACGGCTCATTTATATCGCTCCCCCCTGCCCCCCGCCGCAGATTACCCGGGTTAAATACACGGAGCAGACTGCTTTGCTCAGCCACCGGCAGCGGCTGGCAGAGGAGCGGCGCGTCCATCCCGCCTGAGCGCATCCGCGGGCGTTACACCGGTGCCCCCCCACCCCCACACACGCACAGACACACGGTGGGGGTTACAGGTTAATGAAAACCCCCATCTCGCCCAGCGATTTGTTTTGTTTTCCTGCAAAGTTCTGATAAGTAGCTAACCAACGAAGCTTGTAATTACAATCTTACAGAACCCGGCCCGATCTGTATATAAATCTCACCATCCAATTACAAGATGTAATAATTTTGCACTCAGGCTGGTAATGAGGTCTAATACTTGTGCATGTGATAATCCCCTCTGGATGGCGGCTTGATCAGATGTTGGCTTTGTAATTAGACTGGCAGAAAATCATTATTTCATGTTCAAATAGAAAATGAGGTTGGTGGGAAGTTAATTTCTCTACGCTCTGTGAAGCGTAGACAAGAATTTAATGATTTAATTACAGTTGTAAGCTCTTTGCATGAGACTTAAATTGAGCTGCGATTTTCGCTTCTTCTCCGCGCTGCCACATTAGGGGACTGGGCACATGAACGCCCCCTGGAGTGGGCTTTTAAGTGATAGGGTTGGCCGTTGCTTTTGATTTTTTTTTTTTGTGTTTTATTTTTCGTTTGTGGTTTTTTTTGTTTGTTGCGGCCGTGCCCTCTGCTGTCTTTTTAGTGGGATTTCAACATGGGTCGGTCAACACATTTGTGTGCGTGTTTGTGCCTTTCTATTATGTTTGTCTGCCCCATTCCCATGTGTGTATCCGTTTGCTCCTTTTCTCGCACAATTCTTGTATTCATGGAGTGAGTTCGTTATGTTGATTGGTATTCGTAAAGCGCTTCTTTGCCACGGGTCGGTGCCTCGTGGAACTAGCTAACTAACGGGTAGTGCATTGCTTGATTATCGAGTCTTGCACATTTAAACTGGATTATGAAGGGTAGCGGCTGGGATGGTGAGAAATTGGCAGAACCGACTTCAGTCAAACCCAGACATGCAGTTCGCCTACAAGGCATCTCTGCGCAGGGGGTCACATCCTTTCCGAAATGAATCTCAAACGGGGCAGTGCCTCAGAGGGCCTGCTAACGATGCCCGCCCGATCATTCCAGGCTCCCGCATTTCGTGTGGAACTCGCGTGTAGGGCAAATAATAATAGTAATATGCCTCTCCCCGGATGATACGCAGTTTTGTTGTTTTTTGTTAAATGCGTCACTCAAAGTGAGTGATTTTGGTGTCATCTAGTTCCCTGCAGACGCCTTTATGTCCACCCTGCTTTGGAAACCCACGGCGGGTGTGGGCGCCCCCTTTTGTGCTGTACCTCCGAGGGGTGTGTAGGCCGGTTCATTGGGCGCTGAAAGGCCCTTCTGCGGGCGTGACTTGGGCCGCCTCTGCCCGGGTCATGCATCCTGAGCGCATGCTAATGAGTGGCTTCGCATTGTTGCTCAAGCGGGGGCAATCACCACAGCTCGGCGGGGAGGGCGGGGTGGCGGGCGAGACGCGCAGCCTCCGCTGGCATTGGCCGATGCTCTCCGATCTCTTCTCCAAAGCTTTACAACCTTCGTGCTGGGTCGGAACCCCTCTATCATTCTGCAGCTGAACAATGGATGCCAGTGGGCGCCCCTGACAGCACGCGGCGCTCTCGTTACCCCCAAAGCCACAGACCTTAAAGGGTTTAGTAGGTCTTACAGAAGCCGGAACACTTAAACATTCGGGTGGAATACAGGGGGCGTTAACATCTCAATCATGAGGTGTCAACTTTAACGGCACTTAGTAGAAAACGTGCCTTCTCGGAGATATTTCACGTTTGCGTGATAGGTAGAACGTCCTGTATAAGGTGGCGCAGTTGCTGTATGCATCCGATCCTTCACCTGCGCATGTTCCATGCGGCCATTTTGTATTTGCTAAGTGAAACACGTCCGTCCATGTACTCAAGTCCTCGTATATGCGCCATCCATGAGAACTATGAGAGAAAAACGATTTACTCGGGAGTGAAGGCCTCTGCTGAACGTTTAACACGACGTGCTTGCTATTCTAGTTCATAATAACGAGCCTGAAGACGCCCACGTTTTACTTTAGTATTGACAGATGGACCGTACGTCACAAACTGTGTGTGCTTAGAGGGGTTCACCTAGTTCGTGCATGTTCCGCGATTCATCACCATCATTGCACAGGAAGGTACCGTTTCCAAAAAAATGCGTTTTTAGCAGAAAAGATCTCTATAAAGTGCACAGAACACTTTCAACGGGTTAAAACGTCACTAGCAATGCACACAGGCACTGCGGACTGGAGGCGTGGACACCATACCCCAACCAATGGTGGTCCACATTACTCCGGATCAGGTTTAGTTCAAAGGCGCATGAGCCCGCCCGCTGAAACCTGTCAGCGATTGATGGATGGACGGTTGGGCTGTGTCTGTTGGCACCTCAGGGGAAGATTGACAGACGTCTGCATGGGCTGTGATTATTTACAGCTCAGGAGGGATATCCTTCGCTTGCTTCACTGGACATTGCAGGAGGGGAGATGTTTTTGGCTGCTGTCACAGACTACACATCACACTGGCGACTCTGTTCACATGTTTTTCATGAGTGGATGGGCGACAATACCCCCACGCCCTCTCTTCCTTGTCCCAGACCCGAAACACATGGAGCCAATCTCGTTATTTTCATAAAAAATCACTCTTCTTTTCTTCTTTTTTCGCAAAGGATCTGTTCCCATTTCCCCAACGGGCTACACAAGTGGGAGGAGTTACCTGTGAGCCCCCTGTTCTTTCTTCTTTCCTTCCTGACGTTTTCTGCAGTAAACTTGCTGGGCTGGTCTTGCCGTGCATCACAATCGGAGCTCCTGGGGTCCTTGCTGAGCTGTGCAGAGGCATTGCTGGGGTGGTGGGACTGAGGGGGGGACAAAGTGGTGGAGTTGAGGGGGGACTGAGGGGGCTATAGCCCCGGGTCTTTCGGTTGTAGCCCCAGATAGAAGCTCAGGTGCAACAACCAAAATGCTAGCTAGCCCGAGTCCCGCCAGTCCCGACATTAGCTTAGTCACTGATATTTTCTTGACCTAGCAACACCCCTGGCTGCTGGTAGACGCCACACGAGATAACGCCTTGGGTAAGTAGTGCAAACCCCCCCTTCATGGTGCGTCTTTCAGCTGCACCGTGGGTGGTGCACAGGATTTTGGTATCCGCTGTGCGGCGGCAACCTGCAGAGAAAGGGAGATGAGGAGCAGCACCCGGAGCATAGGATCCTACCCCAGTTCTCCCTCAGACCCAGAGCCATAAAGGTAGGTGTACTAGGCCTCGGAAAGGCCCTGCTGCAGTCTTGTAGCAATTCCCAGGGGAACGCGTCCCGCTAGCTCCCCTGCCATGGAAAGGAGGGGAGGGGCAGAAACTGCCCTGCGTTTGCAAGGGTCGAACTTCTTCCATCATATCAGGACTGTGCTTTAGAGGGGATTGCCTGCTCAGTACCTCAATTTGGGTGGGGCTTCTGGCCAGGGCTCAATCTGAAAAGGAAACAAATGGAATGGCAACCCCTTTATGGTGTCTTGGAGAGTTGCACACTGAAGAGTCACCATATTGAAGCCGAAACAGAGGAGGAGGCATGTCATGCTGTCTTCAGATTCTTCCACTTCACCGTCTAGCTGAGGGGGTGTTAAGAAAACAAAGCACTCCTCCTCTAGGAAAATTAGGTCCTCAATCAAGCAGTTGGAGGAACGGAAGTTCAGGGGTGAGCCATTCCCATCGTCATATCCTGATTCCAGTACATCTTTGTCCTCCTCATCCTTTTTGTCCACAGAAGGAGGGACCTCTGAGCATCACAAGGGCAAATATATAGACAGGACAACAGTGGCATGGTCTTGGATCTTGTTGCTCGACATATGAAATTCTCAGTGCAAGAGCTCCGTCACCCAGTTACTAAACCGAAGGGTCACCAATTCAAGAACACTTTTAAGAAGTGCTTTCCCCCGACATTGGGTATTCGGGACAAGACATAGAAGGAGTGGAAGAGTACCAGACAGAATCTCCCTACCAAGATTTATGCTCTGTCGCGGTTTATACGGGGTCACACTCAACTCAGGGAGTTCCTTTCCCCCCAATCAAGGTGGCTCACTACAAATTACTATTAGTTTGTTAAGGTTCATTTTGGTAAGGCTTCCTGTTAAGGATTTCAAAGGCACGGTACACTCCAGACCAGGACTCTTGCTACTGGCCGGGGATGCAGCCCACAATCAAAATACTTTTATTTTATTTATTATGAATTCATTTTGAGAAGGCACCCAACTCGTCTCACACCCACCTTTACAAACCTGCTGGTGTGTAATAATACAATATTTATTTATTTTTAAATTTCAATGAAATCACAAAAATGTAATATGGGGCAGCAATCACCAGTGTGGTGATAAGTACACTGTAAATGATAGAACACACTTAGTTTGACCTTCTAAATACTTATTTTACATGTGTGGTTGAATGAATGAGGTCGTAATGAGTATAGCAGTATCAAATATGTAAGAACAATACAAAACTACAATTCAATGTACTAACAATGGGCATACAGTTTGCAAAATTGACTTTGGAAGGAAAAACACAGTGCAGCCAAATCACACGTGGAGAAATTGCATTTGCTTATTTTGACAGGTTTAAAATCACAAAACAGCTTGAAAAATGGGTTAAAGAGACAAAATCAGAATGCGGTTTTGATGCTAAGGGACACATGCAAATCACAGGTATAATATGAAAGGGAAAGGGTAACTCTGAATGGATGACAGGATAAGATACTTAACGGGGAAAGGAAAATCAGTTTTGAAAAGGCAAGCAGTTGCACAGGGAAAATCGATTTGAAAAGGAAATGACAAGTTTTACTGAGACTAGATTTTAGTGGCTAGAAAAGAGGAACGCCACCCGTAAAAAGGTTAAGCTGCAGTCTCAACCCCCTCACGCCGTGTGCCTCTTTATGGAGGAATTAATTAATTTATTCAAAATAGTATTAAGGACTTACCCAAGGACTGAAATGAGTTGGAAAGAATAGTGCTAACACTTGGAGATCACTACCGATTTTCGTAAAAACAAGGTACACAGAGGTTCCTGACAGTTTTAAGGATTTTTTCTAGGGCAGTGATAGTATCTCTATGGGATTGGACCTAATACAAGGTAACAAAGCAAGGGATGCAGTTTGTGGTTGCTGGGGAAGGGAAATACAACAAGCACTTGAATGGGGTAGCTTGGGCAACGGGCCGGGTTTCTGGACAGCGAGGCAAGGTTTGGTCACTGCACACAGCAGTGGGCTCTACTAGAAGGGTAAAGCTGGGCCTAGTCTGGTAACTGGACAGCGAGGTGGATCAGCTGGGCAAGCAGGTAGCGGAGCAAAAGCTGTCTGGTCACAGGATACTCCCAAAAGGGTACCACAGCTTTTCCCACTTTCTCCCTGAATTATTGGGATTTTTGTGGGTTTTTTCTAGATCAATGGTTCTACCTGAAAAGGGTCAGCTAGCTGTGGCCTGGCAGTGGAATCTGGAATCTTGCAGGGTGAATCTGGAATGTCTGGATCTCTGGATGCGCAGGAGCTGTAAAAGTCAGAAGCGCGTCCAGAGCTCCCCATGCCTCCCCTTTATATAAGGAGCATGACATCAGAGGATTTTACCACGGGGCTGACTCAAGCTAGACACACCTCTTAACATCGGATAGGTCAGCCTATGTATGTCACCTCCTCCCTGGAAGCAGATTGGACTGGAGGAGGTGACTCAGTTTTATGGTGCGTGTTTTTACAATGCGCTTTGAAAGGGGCCCCTAGGGGTCCCTTACGTCTATGGAAACAAGGCAAGTCACCACACACGATAGATATGCCAGACACGAGGTTGTATTCCCAAAGCTAGGGTTTATTGCAAAGCAAATAGTCTCAGTTGACCAACTCGGTCTCACGCCCCGCGACGTGTATCTCTAGACCTCGAGGGACGCAAGAGAGTGAATTTCGTACATCAGTTACATATCTACAAAATGCATATCATACAATCAGCTATGACATGTTTAACACCCCCCTTTATTGGGTTTCTTTGAACTCGGTGTGATGATGGACACTTTCGACAATTATGTCACCTTCAAATATCTATTCTAGTAACAATATGCAATTTGCAAGTGCAGAGGCATCTTTCAGTTGTTGAACAGAACACAGTGCTTCTGTTCTTGGAAGCAAGCTACATACGGGGGAAGAGTCACATTCCAGACCTTGCTATCTATGAGGTGCTATTCGTGTCCTGGGATCCGGAGAGCTGTACAGGGCTCAGTAAAGGGGGGCCGTAAGAAAAGCATAATTCAAGCCTTTGGCTGCTTTATTCTAACATATTCTACCATATAACGAGACTGGCTCGCAGCTGCGAAATGATTAAATGCCCTGCATCTCTGCTTCAAGGCTACATTCGGGAGGGAGCAGGGCATTCCTTCCTGGCGCTGCCTACGTTGTGTTTCAACAAACTCTTGTCATCCTCGCGGCCCTGCGGCCTTGTCCTTTCACGTTCAGACAACAATGTTTTACAGTCGAGCAGTGTAAGCAGAAAATGTGCTGCAAAGCAATAAGAACAGAAAGCAATGAGCAATGGTTAGAAAACAAAATGGCGATCCTTGTTACATCAAAATGGTCGTTCATTGGCAAACTCGGAAACCTATATGTCTGTCATATCGTGCATGAGACGGTTGGCCCACGGCCACCAACATACGTTTTCCGTCAAATATGAGAGGTATCCATTTTTCTAGACTGACAAACCCTCCTTTGGCCATATGCCAAACGTCTCATCCATTCATTGTATCCTCCTCTGATGACGATAAGTCTGAAGTACTTATGTCTGAATTTTGCATGCTATTGTAAGCATCATCATCTTCATTAATATCTAAAGCCATCAATTCTTTAATGTTTTCATCTCATTTGTGTCTTGGTCAGCCCAACCATAAGTTGTTTTCTTTTTGTCATCATATGCATACATCCCTTAGTACATCCCTCAGTTACCTCAATGCAAACTATCGGTAGGCAGTGTATGCAACAACAGCACGTTATGAATATTACAAACACCACTACTAATATCAAGATCAACTTCCATCCCCAACAACGCAGTATTCCCCAAAACCAGGACTCTATTCCTCAGACTCCTTCTCCAGTAGGGAGTTCGGAGCTTAGGACATGCATTTTCTTTATCGCTTCAAAAATCGTAGGGGAATAGTCATCTACAAATACACAACACGCTGATCCCACTATTTTGCAAATTCCCCCACGATCAACCAGGATCACATCGAGAGCCATTCTATTTTGCAGCGTCATTAACCTGATTCCTTTTTCTTCCAACGTCATGTTAAATAGTATATCTGTCATTGTGTTTATGGTATTTTTTAGTATTCTGGACAGCTGCCTTATGTTATAGGAGTTCACTTTTTGGGCCAAAAATGGAATGAATGTTTTTGCTACGTCAGTCGCTATCAGAATGCCTTTGCTACTCCTTTTGGCTCTAGATCTGGATAGTCTGGCCATGTCTGCTGTTTCTAAGAGGAACTCTCCTGGAACAGTAGACCTAGGTAACATGTACCTCCCAGTTTCTGGGCAACCAAGGATATGCTTTCTCTCCACATATAAAATAAACTGGATCTCCCACATATACTGGTTCTATTTCCCATTTTAATACCACTGTATTCATGCATCCAGTAAATGTTCCGACCGAATAGGAGCCTTTCTTTTTTAGACAAAAAGGGACAGTTCTTGGGTTATAATTCACCGTGTAAGAAGGGGGAACTGCATCTTTGTTCCCATCTGTTCTTACACAAAACATCATCACAGATGGTTTAACTGGTGGGGACAATCTATCTTGTCTATTTTGTCGTGTTATCTTTCGCGTACTTTTCCTCGTAGGCTCTGGGGTCATCACTTGTGCTTTATGGAATATGGAACAACCAACAGGCCTCATAATTATTTCCCCAAACTCATTCATGTTTGTCTGTCTAATTGATCCGTACTACTCTTATTTCATTTCCCATAGAACATTGCACTTAAAGATGCACTACATGCAGAACTTAATGGTAATGGCTGTACATACCAACCTATTCATTTCCCAGCATGCTGCGGTAAATGGGCACATACCCAGCAATTTGTTTTCTTTAGAATTGCATGTGTGATATTCATAATTAATAACAATGTATTGTTCCCAAACCCTTCCTTGTGTCTTTCTTCCATTGGGGACAAGGTATAAGTAATCACCTGAATCAGGCTTTCAGTAGTGGATATATTAACTATTGGTAAAAACATTCCCAATGGGTGTATCGATTCCACATACCATAATACTAGGGCTGTCGTTATTGGTGCTACCACACTCATAAAGCACATAATTATTGTCAGTGCCAGCATACAATTGTTTTTACCATGCGTTTTCCTTAAGCTTACAGTCTTTTCAATTAACTCATTCTCAGCAGTGGTGCAGGAGGAGGCTGAAACCAGTTCCGACATGTTTCTCATCGTCCTTCTTCTTCGTTCGTCGTGGATATCTCTCTTCGTTGCACTTGCTCTGATGTCAATAAGTTCAACGTAATTGTCACAGTTCAGTTCTGCCAGTCCTTTATAGCCTGGATTTGCTTATTTGTTTTTAGGCAAGATCATTTGTCCTTTCTCATACTGCTCAGAGGACTTTTGATCAGTTATCTATTGGCTTAGTACCATGTGCGACCAGCTTGTCCGCTCTGGTTCCAGACACATGTACTTTTTATGATCGCACAGAGGAGCCGCGAGTCTTGAATTGTCCGACTTGCACAATTCTCACGCTTCTCTCCTCTACACCTCTAGTTCCTTCTCCGTCCATGAGCAGAACCAGAGGTTGACATAAACACCAAAGAATTGTGGATCACTGTCTTTCGAGGCCGCAAATTATATCGCCTCACTCCTGGTATTGTGTGATTCGAGAACAGTGCCGGTGCACTTCCAGATCCAGGCTCAATGTCATCCTGTGGCGCTACTGCAGGTGCTGGTGTGCGCCGCACCAGTGATGCAGATTCGGTCTTTGGTGTGCTGGCAAGTGCTGGTGGGCACCAAAGGGGTACACGTTTAGTGTCTGCCGGTATTTGCAAGGCAGATTTTGTGTCGGCCCACAGTGATGTAGATTCTGCTGGGCAACGTTGGGGCACTCTTTGCCCTTCCCCCTTTTTGGCAATCGTCTCAGGCTTTGTTTCGAGTTTCACTTCTTGCTTGGGCAGATTTGGTGGCTGTTTACTGGCAACAGTGTCTTTCATTTCTAGGACCGCTGTCTCTTCCCGGTCGTCTGGGTCAGGCAAGTCTTTCAGTGAAATTGGAATCTTTTTGGCATGGGTGGCATGGATCCATGACTTCCGTCCATCCACCCGTGTCGCCGTCTGCGTTGCCAAGAGTACTTGATAGGGGCTGCGCCACCTGGGTACTAACAATGACTTTCTTTCAAAATTTGTAAGTAGCACCCAGTCTCCTAGCTCCAGCGCGTGCCCTAGACCGGTGTATCTCACTGGAAAAGCCTCCTGTACCTGCTGATGAATCGAATGCAATTTCTGCATTAAAAGGCCACAATAAGTACTAAGCACAGGATGTTCTACCTCTCTAAGCCGTTTTGGTTGAGGTGCGCACCAAACATTTACCGGCCTCCCCATTACGATTTCGTACAGGGAGAGCCCAGTTTTAGCCTGTACAGACGTACGCTTGCATAATAGCGCTATTGGTAGTGCATCCACGCAACTCAACTTGCTTCCTGCACATATCTTGCTTATTTTTGACTTGAGAATCCCGTTGTGCCTCTCCACAAGACCGGCTGAACTCGGATGCCTTGAACTATGGAATCTCTTATCAATCTGAAGACCCGCACATATCTGTAACACCACTGCGCCCACAAAATGTGAGCCATTATCTGACCATAGGACACGGGGCAAGCCAAAACGGGAAAAATATTCTTTAAGCATTACTTTTGCCGTGCCCATTGCTGTGCAGTCTTTCAAGGGATATGCCTCCACCCACTTGCTAAATGCACAGATCACCACTAAGACATATTTCAAATTTTGGCATCTTTCCATCTCTATGAAATCAAAATGGATTACCTCAAAAGGCATAGAGGGCGGGCCAAAACTGCCTATTGGAGTCACTGTTCCCTTTCCCACATTGTGTTGTAAACACGTGATACAGTTCTGTACCATCCTCTCTGCATTCTTCTTTATGTTTACATTCTGCCATACTGTAGATAGGTGCTGTATTATCTTTTTCGCACAGATATGAGTAGGGCTGTGGGCCATTGTGACCATTGCAGCCACATACGAATTTGGCAACATCCAGTTTCTAGTTCCCTTGTCCACCCAACAACCCTCCAGATCTAACTCAGCAGAGCCCTGTGCCCACCCTTGTATTTCATCGGCCGTAGCTTCGGCCTGCATTTCTTTGACAGTGGCAACTCCATTTTCTATCATACAGGGTACTTCCTCAGTCTGACCCGTCATCATTTTGGTATTTAAATCAGTGGCAGTTTGTTTCGCAATTCTGTCTGCAAACGCGTTTCCCTCTCCTACTTTGCATGTTACCTTTTTTTGTGCCTCGCATTTCACTATTGCTAGGCGCTTTGGAAACGTGAGTGCAGACAGCAATCGTACAACAAAGGGCCATGTTGAATTCTGGCGCCATCTGATGTCAAAAACCCTCTCTCAGCGCAGAGTCGACCAAAGTTATGAACCACCCCAAAAGCATAATGACTATCAGTATATATATTCACATTCAAATTTTCAGAAATCTCGCAGGCTCTGGCCAATGCTATTATCTCTGCGGCTTGTGCCGAGTTGTAGGGGATCCTTTTGCTTTCTACAACGCTCTCTAATGTGATAGCGTAAGCGGCAGTTGTCGTGCCATCAGGTAATTTAAAACAAGAGCCGTCACAAAATAACTCTCCATCTGGCTCTTTCTGTGGGATATCACTTAAATCAACTCTCCCCTTGGTTTCTTCCTCAGTGACCATTAAGCAATCATTGGGGGGGTGATTCATTCTCACCAATTTCTTTTATGGGTAGTGGCATTAATTCTGCAGGATTCAAAGCGCTACACCTCATAATTTGGATATGGGGCGCGAACAAGATAATCTCATATCTTGTCAATCTAGCAGAGGTGAGGTGTTGCGTCTGTGTTCTATTTAATAGAACGTCTATGGCATGGGTGCACAACACACGGCCCCCGGGCCAGTTGCGGCCCGCCATGCTCTTTTGTCCGGCCCGCGATGCACAAAGACTTTCCTAATGGAGGGCGGCCCGCGGCCGCCCTCCATTTGGAAAGTCTTTGTTGTCTTCCGGGCCGGACAAAACACTGGCCCTCATTGGCTCAGCACACACACGCACCACGTCGCTCCTACGAGCCAAGTAATGCGTGTGTGATGCACCAATGGAGGGCCAGCACTACAGCTGGCGTGGTCCATAAGGCTTGATGCCGGAAGGCATTTCAGCCTTGGACCACGCCAGCCGTAGTACGATTCCAGCGTTCCAGTTTACCTGCCGCTTACCTGCCTGCCTTCCAGCACGTCTCCGGTAAGTGGTCTGTTTGTGTTTGTGTGTCGGGTCTGTTTTGCTTTATGTTTGTGTGTGTATGTTGCGATGAGGGGGGGTGGGTCGGATGTGTGTCGGATGTGTATGAATGTTTGGCTTTGAATGTATTTTGTGTGTATGTTGAGATGCGGGGGTGGGGGGGTGTCAGATGTGTATGAATGTTTGGATTTGAATGTATTTTGTGTGTATGTTGAGATGCGGGGGTGGGAGGGTGTCGGATGTGTATGAATGTTTGGATTTGAATGTATTTTGTGTGTATGTTGACATGCGGGGGTGGGGGGGATTGGATGTGTATGAATGTTTGGATTTGAATGTATTTTGTGTGTATGTTGAGATGCAGGGGTGGGGGGGTGTCGGATGTGTGTCGGATGTGTATGAATGTTTGGATTTTAATGTTTTTTGGTTGTATGTTGAGATGCAGGGGTGGGGTGGGTGTCGGATGTGTATCAATGTTTGGATTTGAATGTATTTTGTGTGTATGTTGAGATGCGGGGGTGGGGGGGTGTCGGATGTGTATGAATGTTTGGATTTGAATGTATTTTGTGTGTATGTTGAGATGCGGGGGTGGGGGTGTTGGATGTGTGTCGGATGTGTATGAATGTTTGGATTTTAATGTTTTTTGTGTGTATGTTGAGATGCGGGGGTGGGGGAGTGTCAGATGTGTATGAATGTTTGGATTTGAATGTTTTTTGTGTGTATGTTGAGATGCGGGGTGGGGGGGTTGTCGGATGTGTATGAATGTTTTGATTTGAATATTTTTTTGTGTGCTGAGTTGGGGGTGGGGGGTTCGGGTCTTTATGGGTGCATGTTTGTGTGTGTGCTGAGTTGAGGGGTGGGGGGTTCGGGTCTGTGTGTGTGCTGATTTGGGGGTGGGGGTTTGGGTCTGTATGGGTGCATGTTTGTGTGTGTGCTGATTTGGGGAGTGGGGGTTCGGGTCTGTATGGGTGCATGCTTGAGAGTGTGTGTGCTGAGTTGGGGGGTGGGGGTTTGGGTCTGTATGTTTGCATGTTTGAGAGTGTGCTGAGTTGGGGGGTGGGGGTTCGGGTCTGGTTGGGTGCTTGTGTGTGTGCTGATTTGGGGGTGGGGGGTTTGGAGTTTGGGGGTGGGGGTTCGGGTCTGTATGGGTGCATGTTTGTGTGTATGTTGACATGCGGGGGTGGGGGGGATTGGATGTGTATGAATGTTTGGATTTGAATGTATTTTGTGTGTATGTTGAGATGCAGGGGTGGGGGGGTGTCGGATGTGTGTCGGATGTGTATGAATGTTTGGATTTTAATGTTTTTTGGTTGTATGTTGAGATGCAGGGGTGGGGTGGGTGTCGGATGTGTATCAATGTTTGGATTTGAATGTATTTTGTGTGTATGTTGAGATGCGGGGGTGGGGGGGTGTCGGATGTGTATGAATGTTTGGATTTGAATGTATTTTGTGTGTATGTTGAGATGCGGGGGTGGGGGTGTTGGATGTGTGTCGGATGTGTATGAATGTTTGGATTTTAATGTTTTTTGTGTGTATGTTGAGATGCGGGGGTGGGGGAGTGTCAGATGTGTATGAATGTTTGGATTTGAATGTTTTTTGTGTGTATGTTGAGATGCGGGGTGGGGGGGTTGTCGGATGTGTATGAATGTTTTGATTTGAATATTTTTTTGTGTGCTGAGTTGGGGGTGGGGGGTTCGGGTCTTTATGGGTGCATGTTTGTGTGTGTGCTGAGTTGAGGGGTGGGGGGTTCGGGTCTGTGTGTGTGCTGATTTGGGGGTGGGGGTTTGGGTCTGTATGGGTGCATGTTTGTGTGTGTGCTGATTTGGGGAGTGGGGGTTCGGGTCTGTATGGGTGCATGCTTGAGAGTGTGTGTGCTGAGTTGGGGGTGGGGGTTTGGGTCTGTATGTTTGCATGTTTGAGAGTGTGCTGAGTTGGGGGGTGGGGGTTCGGGTCTGGTTGGGTGCTTGTGTGTGTGCTGATTTGGGGGTGGGGGGTTTGGAGTTTGGGGGTGGGGGTTCGGGTCTGTATGGGTGCATGTTTGTGTGTGTGCTGAGTTGGGGGGTGGGGGGTTTGGGTCTGTATGGGTGCATGCTTGAGAGTGCGTGTGCTGAGTTGGGGGGTGGGGGGTTAGGAGTTGGGGGGGTAGGGGGTTTGGGTCTGTATGGGTGCATGTTTGTGTGTGTGCTGAGTTGGGGGGTGGGGGGTTCGGGTCTGTGTGTGTGCTGATTTGGGGGGGTGGGGGTTCGGGTCTGTATGGGTGCATGTTTGTGTGTGTGCTGAGTTGGGGGTGGGGGGTTCGGGTCTGTGTGTGTGTTGATTTGGGGGGTGGGGGTTCGGGTCTGTATGGGTGCATGCTTGAGAGTGTGTGTGCTGAGTTGGGGGGTGGGGGTTTGGGTCTGTATGTTTGCATGTTTGAGAGTGTGCTGAGTTGGGGGGTGGGGGTTCGGGTCTGTATGGGTGCATGTTTGTGTGTGTGCTGAGTTGGGGGGTGGGGGTTCCGGTCTGTGTGTGTGCTGATATGCAATTTGCAAGTGCAGAGGCATCTTTCAGTTGTTGAACAGAACACAGTGCTTCTGTTCTTGGAAGCAAGCTACATACGGGGGAAGAGTCACATTCCAGACCTTGCTATCTATGAGGTGCTATTCGTGTCCTGGGATCCGACACGCTGTACAGGGCTCAGTAAAGGGGGGCCGTAAGAAAAGCATAATTCAAGCCTTTAGCTGCTTTATTCTAACATATTCTACCATATAACGAGACTGGCTCGCAGCTGCGAAATGATTAAATGCCCTGCATCTCTGCTTCAAGGCTACATTCGGGAGGGAGCAGGGCATTCCTTCCTGGCGCTGCCTACGTTGTGTTTCAACAAACTCTTGTCATCCTCGCGGCCCTGCGGCCTTGTCCTTTCACGTTCAGACAACAATGTTTTACAGTCGAGCAGTGTAAGCAGAAAATGTGCTGCAAAGCAATAAGAACAGAAAGCAATGAGCAATGGTTAGAAAACAAAATGGCGATCCTTGTTACATCAAAATGGTCGTTCATTGGCAAACTCGGAAACCTATATGTCTGTCATATCGTGCATGAGACGGTTGGCCCACGGCCACCAACATACGTTTTCCGTCAAATATGAGAGGTATCCATTTTTCTAGACTGACAAACCCTCCTTTGGCCATATGCCAAACGTCTCATCCATTCATTGTATCCTCCTCTGATGACGATAAGTCTGAAGTACTTATGTCTGAATTTTGCATGCTATTGTAAGCATCATCATCTTCATTAATATCTAAAGCCATCAATTCTTTAATGTTTTCATCTCATTTGTGTCTTGGTCAGCCCAACCATAAGTTGTTTTCTTTTTGTCATCATATGCATACATCCCTTAGTACATCCCTCAGTTACCTCAATGCAAACTATCGGTAGGCAGTGTATGCAACAACAGCACGTTATGAATATTCCAAACACCACTACTAATATCAAGATCAACTTCCATCCCCAACAACGCAGTATTCCCCAAAACCAGGACTCTATTCCTCAGACTCCTTCTCCAGTAGGGAGTTCGGAGCTTAGGACATGCATTTTCTTTATCGCTTCAAAAATCGTAGGGGAATAGTCATCTACAAATACACAACACGCTGATCCCACTATTTTGCAAATTCCCCCACGATCAACCAGGATCACATCGAGAGCCATTCTATTTTGCAGCGTCATTAACCTGATTCCTTTTTCTTCCAACGTCATGTTAAATAGTATATCTGTCATTGTGTTTATGGTATTTTTTAGTATTCTGGACAGCTGCCTTATGTTATAGGAGTTCACTTTTTGGGCCAAAAATGGAATGAATGTTTTTGCTACGTCAGTCGCTATCAGAATGCCTTTGCTACTCCTTTTGGCTCTAGATCTGGATAGTCTGGCCATGTCTGCTGTTTCTAAGAGGAACTCTCCTGGAACAGTAGACCTAGGTAACATGTACCTCCCAGTTTCTGGGCAACCAAGGATATGCTTTCTCTCCACATATAAAATAAACTGGATCTCCCACATATACTGGTTCTATTTCCCATTTTAATACCACTGTATTCATGCATCCAGTAAATGTTCCGACCGAATAGGAGCCTTTCTTTTTTAGACAAAAAGGGACAGTTCTTGGGTTATAATTCACCGTGTAAGAAGGGGGAACTGCATCTTTGTTCCCATCTGTTCTTACACAAAACATCATCACAGATGGTTGAACTGGTGGGGACAATCTATCTTGTCTATTTTGTCGTGTTATCTTTCGCGTACTTTTCCTCGTAGGCTCTGGGGTCATCACTTGTGCTTTATGGAATATGGAACAACCAACAGGCCTCATAATTATTTCCCCAAACTCATTCATGTTTGTCTGTCTAATTGATCCGTACTACTCTTATTTCATTTCCCATAGAACATTGCACTTAAAGATGCACTACATGCAGAACTTAATGGTAATGGCTGTACATACCAACCTATTCATTTCCCAGCATGCTGCGGTAAATGGGCACATACCCAGCAATTTGTTTTCTTTAGAATTGCATGTGTCATATTCATAATTAATAACAACGTATTGTTCCCAAACCCTTCCTTGTGTCTTTCTTCCATTGGGGACAAGGTATAAGTAATCACCTGAATCAGGCTTTCAGTAGTGGATATATTAACTATTGGTAAAAACATTCCCAATGGGTGTATCGATTCCACATACCATAATACTAGGGCTGTCGTTATTGGTGCTACCACACTCATAAAGCACATAATTATTGTCAGTGCCAGCATACAATTGTTTTTACCATGCGTTTTCCTTAAGCTTACAGTCTTTTCAATTAACTCATTCTCAGCAGTGGTGCAGGAGGAGGCTGAAACCAGTTCCGACATGTTTCTCATCGTCCTTCTTCTTCGTTCGTCGTGGATATCTCTCTTCGTTGCACTTGCTCTGATGTCAATAAGTTCAACGTAATTGTCACAGTTCAGTTCTGCCAGTCCTTTATAGCCTGGATTTGCTTATTTGTTTTTAGGCAAGATCACTTGTCCTTTCTCATACTGCTCAGAGGACTTTTGATCAGTTATCTATTGGCTTAGTACCATGTGCGACCAGCTTGTCCGCTCTGGTTCCAGACACATGTACTTTTTATGATCGCACAGAGGAGCCGCGAGTCTTGAATTGTCCGACTTGCACAATTCTCACGCTTCTCTCCTCTACACCTCTAGTTCCTTCTCCGTCCATGAGCAGAACCAGAGGTTGACATAAACACCAAAGAATTGTGGATCACTGTCTTTCGAGGCCGCAAATTATATCGCCTCACTCCTGGTATTGTGTGATTCGAGAACAGTGCCGGTGCACTTCCAGATCCAGGCTCAATGTCAGCCTGTGGCGCTACTGCAGGTGCTGGTGTGCGCCGCGCCAGTGATGCAGATTCGGTTTTTGGTGTGCTGGCAAGTGCTGGTGGGCACCAAAGGGGTACACGTTTAGTGTCTGCCGGTATTTGCAAGGCAGATTTTGTGTCGGCCCACAGTGATGTAGATTCTGCTGGGCAACGTTGGGGCACTCTTTGCCCTTCCCCCTTTTTGGCAATCGTCTCAGGCTTTGTTTCGAGTTTCACTTCTTGCTTGGGCAGATTTGGTGGCTGTTTACTGGCAACAGTGTCTTTCATTTCTAGGACCGCTGTCTCTTCCCGGTCGTCTGGGTCAGGCAAGTCTTTCAGTGAAATTGGAATCTTTTTGGCATGGGTGGCATGGATCCATGACTTCCGTCCATCCACCCGTGTCGCCGTCTGCGTTGCCAAGAGTACTTGATAGGGGCTGCGCCACCTGGGTACTAACAATGACTTTCTTTCAAAATTTGTAAGTAGCACCCAGTCTCCTAGCTCCAGCGCGTGCCCCAGACCGGTGTATCTCACTGGTAAAGCCTCCTGTACCTGCTGATGAATCAAATGCAATTTCTGCATTAAAAGGCCACAATAAGTACTAAGCACAGGATGTTCTACCTCTCTAAGCCGTTTTGGTTGAGGTGCGCACCAAACATTTACCGGCCTCCCCATTACGATTTCGTACAGGGAGAGCCCAGTTTTAGCCTGTACAGACGTACGCTTGCATAATAGCGCTATTGGTAGTGCATCCACGCAACTCAACTTGCTTCCTGCACATATCTTGCTTATTTTTTTTTTTTTAAATTTGACTTTTATTGTTTTTAACAATGAATATGAACATACAGGTGGTTATACATTGTGCATAGCGAACTACTTCAGTAGAAACTCCGTGTCCATCTTAACAACAGTTATCAACATTAACGCTCCATATTCCAGGAGAAGGCAGAAAGTAGAAAGAAAAAGAGAATAAAGAAGAGAAAAGAAAAACCCCCCTTCCCTCCCCCCTTCCCACCCCCCTCCCTATCCCCATGTCTCATGTCCGCTTCCTTCGGGGCATTGGCATTCTGAGTCGTAGTGGGCTACGTGACGCGCATCTTGGAACATCCAACGATCATTGTTCTCCTGTGTGGTCTATGACACGCAAGGGTTGTCAGCATGGGGTCTTTCAGTTTTCAGTGATTGGTAGCATGGATCGGGAGCAGTTTCCCTGCTGAGTTGAGTCTTCCATGGTCGGGCGCGAGATGTATTTAGTTATGAAATCGAACCAGAGTTCCTCCTGTCGCGCAGCTCTGTCATGTAATATTGCTGTTACTTTCTCCATAGTGTAAATATTTGTAGCAATCTGTATCCAGTCCCTCTTATTAGGTAGGCGGGGAGCTTTCCATTTTATCACAAGGGCAGCTCTCGCCGCAAGCAAGAGGGGGGATATCAGACCTTTCACTCTTGTCATTTCGTCGTCTTCTTCTTCGAGGCCAAACAGGATCAGGAGGGGCGACAGTTCTCTATTTATGCCTTCCAGCTGTTTGATCCATCCCAGGACCTCCTGCCAGTAGATGCGGACCTTGGGGCAGGCCCACCACATGTGCCAATAGTCGGCGTTCATCCCACAATGTCGCCAGCATCTCGGGCTGGAGGTCTGGAACATTTTGGACAGTCTTTGTGGGTCGTATTGCCATCTATGTAGTAATTTTATAGCGTGCAATTTATATTGGGCCGCAATTGATATTTTGGATGGTGTTTCACATATTTTATTCCAGGCTTGCTGGTCGAACTCTCTGGCAAAGTCTCGTTCCCATTTTGCTTTTAGACGATGGTTGGGTGCATTGTCTTTGGTGATTAGGGCTCTGTACATTCTCGCTATGAGGCATTTGGAGGTAGTAGTTGTGTCTAGGATCGTCTCAAAGGGTGTTAGTTCTCTCTGCGTGGTTTCCTTCCATTCTTTTCTGGATATGACGCCTTTCAGACGTAGGTACAGGAAAACTGGTATCGGGCGGATTTGGAGGGCCTCCTCGAGTTCCGTTATCGAAATGAATTTCCCCTTTCTCCACAGCTGTCCGACCCTCTCAAGGCCGGCATCAAACCAAGATTGGTATCTGGCATGTTCCGGGATTTCCTCTCTGATTCCAGGGGACCAAAGATGGCTCAGTGGCGAAGGCCACGTGGTAACTCCTGACATTGCTCTTCCCTTCCTCCATATGTTCCACAACGTGCTTAGTATCGGGTGGTTGCGCAATTTCCTCGATAGCTTCGATCTGGGGACCCATAACCACTCTGCCAGAGTCACGTTGTATAGAACGTTGTTGTCTAGGTGGACCCATTGGAGGTCTTTCCTTTCTCGGAGATGTGGGATTAAGATCCTGAGCTGTGTGGCCTGATAATAGCGTTCTATGTCCGGTAAGCCAACCCTGCCTAGCTCTTTCGGTAGTATTAGGACCTCGTAGGAGATTCTGGGTTTCTTTCCGTTCCACAAGAAGTGTAGGATGGCTTTTCTGACTTGCTTGAAAAAGTGATCCGGAATTGTGATAGGCAGGACCTGAAAGGGGTAGAGAAACCGTGGGAGGGACACCATTTTGATCGCATTCAGGCGTCCCATCCAGGATATCGTTAGCGGTTTCCATTTCTTGAGATCGGCCTTGAGAGCCTCGAGGAGGTGGGGAAAGTTGGCTTCGTAGAGGCCGTCGAGGTGTCGCGTCAGGTTGATTCCCAAATATCTTAATGTCGGGCCTCCGACGATCAGCCCGAGTTGCGCAAGGGTGTTCCGGTGTTCCGACGATGGTTCATGGAGTGGAAAAAGAGTAGATTTGGATTTGTTGATTTTAAATCCCGAGAGCGCGCCGTACTCCTCTATTAGCTGGATCGCTCTCGGAACGGAAGACGTTGGGTTTGACAGGTGGAGCAGAATGTCGTCCGCATACAAGGCTAGTTTATATTCTTTACCATTCACCTGGATTCCCTCCACTGTGGGATCAGCTCGTAGCATCACGGCGAGAGGTTCTAAGGACAGTGCGAACAGTATCGCCGATAGGGGGCAACCTTGTCTTGTACCCCTGTTGAGGGGGAACCATCGGGAGAATTGGGCGTTCGCCGAGACCGATGCTCTTGGAGACTTATAGATTGCTTTGATTCCTCGTCGGAGTGTGGGGCCTATGCCTATCTTTTGCAATGTGGCCTCGAGGAAGTGCCAGTCGACTCTATCGAATGCCTTCTCGGCATCAATTGAGAGTAGCGTTGGATTGTTCTGTGAAGTTTGGGCCTCATGGATTAAGTGTAGGGTTTTCCGGGTGGAGTCTGCTCCTTGTCTGCCTAAAATGAAGCCAACCTGGTCATTGTGGATTATTGCCGGCATATATGACTCCAGTCTTGCAGCCAGGATTCTCGTATAGATTTTGGCGTCAATGTTTAATAGAGATATAGGGCGGTAGGAGGCGCACAGCTTTGGGTCCTTACCCTCCTTGGGGATGACGGTTATCAGCGCCTCGGAGAAGGAGTCGGGTGCCTCGCCGGAGTATAGGATGTTGTTGAATAGGAGAACCATGAATGGGAGAAGGGCATCTTTAAAAGTTTTATAGAACCCTGCCGTGTATCCATCGTTTCCGGGGGCTTTCCCTGTTGGGAGTCTTTTGATAGCTTCTTCAATTTCCTCTCCTGTTATGGGGGCTTCCAATTTGAGTGCACTATCCGTTGGGAGGGTGGGCAAGGGTGCTCGCTCTAGGTATTCATTTATGGCTCCCGTGTGCAAGGGGGGGCGCGCTGAATATAATTTTTCGTAAAATTCGGCAAAAGCTTCCGGGACACTGGGAGAAGTTGGCTCGTCAGAGTTCTCTTCTGTTTGAATCGTGGGGACCCACCTCTCTTGGCGTTGGCCTCGTAGTCTTGCGGCAAGCAGGCCGCCCGCTTTGTCCCCATGTTCATAGTGCTTCTGCTTCAGGTGCTGTAGTTTACGCGCTACGCTTCCCGCCTCTAGTTGTCTTAATTCCTCTCTCTTATCGTTGGCCTCTTTAATCTTTTGTGGTCTATCCTGATCAGCCGTTTGTGCCATGTGGTCCAGTTGTGTGATTTCATTCCGGATCCTGTTCTCAATTAGTTGTCTTTCTCTTTTTTTGGCTGCTCCTTCTCGGATAAGTAGTCCTCTCCAGGTCGCCTTGCCTGCCTCCCAAACTGTGTTCATAGAGGTTTCCCCTGTGTTGTTGATCTCAAAGTATCGGGTAATGTCCTGTTCCAGTTCCTCACGAAAGGTGGGATCCTTAAAGAGGGTTTCATTACAGCGCCATTTGGAGCATCTTCGGGGCAGGGCCATTTGGTCGAGAGTGACCGTGACCATATCATGGTCCGACCAGGAGACCGGGTTTATGACAGCTTCAGTCATCGCCGTGATGAGGTCTGTGGTCAGATACACATAGTCTATTCTGGAGAAGGTTGCATGTGGTGCCGAGAAAAAGGTAAAGCCAGTACGGTTGGGGTTGGCATGCCTCCATGCATCGGTGAGGTTGTAGGCGGTCATCATGTCTGCGGCTAGTGGGCGTCTGGGACCAACGAGTGGAGATGTAGAGAGGCAACCTGATTGTCTATCCTGTTCCGGGTCCATCCACATGTTCAGATCACCTCCAATAATTACTTCGCCTTCTGCTTCGCACATGATTTTAGGTATTATCCTCTGGAGGAATCTGTCTTGGCCTGTATTGGGGGCGTATATTGCCACAAGGGTAACAACCGTGCCCTGTATGCTGCCCACCAGGGCTATTGCTCTACCACTGACGTCCATCCATGACTTTAAGAGTTCAAATTGGATCTTTCTGTTGATTAGTACGCCAACTCCTGCCTTCTTCAGCGGGCCAGAGCCCCAATATTCCGATCCTAGCTTAGCATAGAGAATCTTCCTCTCCTCCCCTCTGCTATATCGAGTTTCTTGTAAGAAAAGAATGTCTAGTTCAGCCCTCTTGAATTCTCTCAGCACCAGTGACCTTTTGGTGGGGGAATTAAGGCCCTTAACATTGAGCGTGCCAATTTTGAGGTTACCCTGCGTGTCATTTGGTTTATCATGTCTGTGTGACATCAGTGCGTCCGTGGGGTTTCTTCGCATCGTCGTGGAGCCCATTGTACGAAATTGCCATATTGGAAGTAGCATTGTGTGTGCCTCTATCTGACAGAGGCTTTGTCTGAGACTGTGTCATTCCCCGTTTCCCTCCCCCCTCCCATCCCCGTAGGGTATTGGACTGCATACCCATCACCCTCTGGACTATCGCGTCGATCTTCAATTCTACGATGAGGGTTTGTGACTGTCCGTGGTGGCGTCCGAGTTGGACCGGATGTGTACAACCGGTCTTCTGTCGGACCACCAGTGAGGGTCGTAACCGTACGACCCCGTAAACTAATAGTATCAAGGTAACATTTTTGAGCCCCCACCCCCCTGCTCATGAAATCACTTATCAAACAACAGTGTGTCAAACAACAAGGATTCCCACTTCAAGGTAACATATTCTATGATACATGCGGTTTCGGGAATGATCCTTCCTCGGTATCTTCTTTTGGTGGACTGGCAGTTCCCACCTCGTGTGGTGGAACCGCGGACTAAGGGGTGCCATGATCCATTATGTAAGTGGGTTCCCTGCCAGGATCATGAAATCCTGAGTCGGCAGAATGTAGAGTTTGAAGCGACTATGTCATTAGTTGTGTTCAGGTGTGTCGTTGGGCCGCCTGTACTTTCTGGAGCCTTTCACCCGTTTTCTTCTCTGGCCCTGAAGTTCCCAGCATGATCTGTCCTGCGTTAGTGTTCCCTGAGTGCCCCCCTCCGGGGTCTGTCCGAGGAGGTCGGCAATACATTCTCGAATTTCCTCTTCAGAGCGTAGTAGGAACTTTCTGGTTCCATGTTCAAACGCGAGGGAGAAGGGGTATCCCCACCTGTATCTCGTGCCCTGCTCTTTTAGCCATCTCGTGAGGGGGCCGCATAAGCGACGCAATGCCAGTGTCAGTGATGAGAGGTCCTGGTAAATAGTAATCTGGGCTCCCCCGAGGGTAAGAGTGCCTCCAGACCTGGCCTTGGCGAGTATCTTTGTTCTGTCCTGATACCTATGGAATCTGGCAAGGACCGATCTCGGGCCTCCTGGGGGGCCACCGGCTCTATGAATTCTCTCGGTCTTGAGTTCATCGATGTCCTCGTCCGCAGTTAGGATTTTGATGATGTCGCGTATAGTCTGCTTGAGGTCTTCCTCTGTCTCCCCTTCTTTCTCCGGGATTCCAAAAAACCGTAGGTTATTTCTTCTCTCTCTATTTTCCAAATCGTCTATCTTCAGGCGAATCTCATCCTCCTTCTTTTCTATGTTTCGTATTCTGAGCTCCATTTGGGCCTCTAGAGTGTCAATAGAGGCTTGGTTAGTCTCGACCCCTTCTAGTCTCTCCTCGATGTTGTCTATCCTTTGGGTCATCTTATCCATTTTGCCACCGAGATTGGCGCCCATGTTTCGGATTTCGGCTAAAAGGGCGGCAATATCTCCCTTGGTGGCAGCTGCACCCGTTTCGATGGTTTCTACCGACATTGTTGATCCAGGGTCAGGAGCCTGAGCTGCTGGTTTGTAGGCGTATTTGGCAAGCTTGTTCGGTATGTTCATGGATGGATATCCAACGAGGAGGCACACGCCCCTGGGTCGGGGGCCTTACCCTCGGAACCAGTGTGTTGAAGAGCCCGTGGGGGGTTGTCCTCGTGGCGGGGGTTCCTTTGGCGGGAGTGGGAGGAGGCACACGCCCTGTCTCCAGGGGCTCTACCCTCCGCACTTATGTCCTTCGTCGGATTCAACGCCTTTTCGGGGGGTATTAGGTGTCGATAACGTCCTGTAGCCAGGCCCTGCTGGAGGTGTGTGGGCGCAGGTCTCAGGACGAGGATTTAAGGCGCAGATGCTTGGAGGGGGGCCGCGGGCCACCGTGTAATGCACTGTCCTCCAATTGTAGGGCCTCTTGTCCTGTCTCCGTTCTGCTTGTGGCCTTTTCAGAAGAGGGCACACGCCCCAGGAGTGGGGGCCCAGCCTTCCGCCTCCCCTTTCGTGTGCTTGGTAAATTCGCTGCGTAGGGGGAGACCGTAGATTGCAGTTATGGATCACCAAGAGCACCAGATGTTTCCTTTCTCATCTTGCTTATTTTTGACTTGAGAATCCCGTTGTGCCTCTCCACAAGACCGGCTGAACTCGGATGCCTTGAACTATGGAATCTCTTATCAATCTGAAGACCCGCACATATCTGTAACACCACTGCGCCCACAAAATGTGAGCCATTATCTGACCATAGGACACGGGGCAAGCCAAAACGGGAAAAATATTCTTTAAGCATTACTTTTGCCGTGCCCATTGCTGTGCAGTCTTTCAAGGGATATGCCTCCACCCACTTGCTAAATGCACAGATCACCACTAAGACATATTTCAAATTTTGGCATCTTTGCATCTCTATGAAATCAAAATGGATTACCTCAAAAGGCATAGAGGGCGGGCCAAAACTGCCTATTGGAGTCACTGTTCCCTTTCCCACATTGTGTTGTAAACACGTGATACAGTTCTGTACCATCCTCTCTGCATTCTTCTTTATGTTTACATTCTGCCATACTGTAGATAGGTGCTGTATTATCTTTTTCGCACAGATATGAGTAGGGCTGTGGGCCATTGTGACCATTGCAGCCACATACGAATTTGGCAACATCCAGTTTCTAGTTCCCTTGTCCACCCAACAACCCTCCAGATCTAACTCAGCAGAGCCCTGTGCCCACCCTTGTATTTCATCGGCCGTAGCTTCGGCCTGCATTTCTTTGACAGTGGCAACTCCATTTTCTATCATACAGGGTACTTCCTCAGTCTGACCCGTCATCATTTTGGTATTTAAATCAGTGGCAGTTTGTTTCGCAATTCTGTCTGCAAACGCGTTTCCCTCTCCTACTTTGCATGTTACCTTTTTTTGTGCCTCGCATTTCATTATTGCTAGGCGCTTTGGAAACGTGAGTGCAGACAGCAATCGTACAACAAAGGGCCATGTTGAATTCTGGCGCCATCTGATGTCAAAAACCCTCTCTCAGCGCAGAGTCGACCAAAGTTATGAACCACCCCAAAAGCATACTGACTATCAGTATATATATTCACATTCAAATTTTCAGAAATCTCGCAGGCTCTGGCCAATGCTATTATCTCTGCGGCTTGTGCCGAGTTGTAGGGGATCCTTTTGCTTTCTACAACGCTCTCTAATGTGATAGCGTAAGCGGCAGTTGTCGTGCCATCAGGTAATTTAAAACAAGAGCCGTCACAAAATAACTCTCCATCTGGCTCTTTCTGTGGGATATCACTTAAATCAACTCTCCCCTTGGTTTCTTCCTCAGTGACCATTAAGCAATCATTGGGGGGGTGATTCATTCTCACCAATTTCTTTTATGGGTAGTGGCATTAATTCTGCAGGATTCAAAGCGCTACACCTCATAATTTGGATATGGGGCGCGAACAAGATAATCTCATATCTTGTCAATCTAGCAGAGGTGAGGTGTTGCGTCTGTGTTCTATTTAATAGAACGTCTATGGCATGGGTGCACAACACACGGCCCCCGGGCCAGTTGCGGCCCGCCATGCTCTTTTGTCCGGCCCGCGATGCACAAAGACTTTCCTAATGGAGGGCGGCCCGCGGCCGCCCTCCATTTGGAAAGTCTTTGTTGTCTTCCGGGCCGGACAAAACACTGGCCCTCATTGGCTCAGCACACACACGCACCACGTCGCTCCTAAGAGCCAAGTAATGCGTGTGTGATGCACCAATGGAGGGCCAGCACTACAGCTGGCGTGGTCCATAAGGCTTGATGCCGGAAGGCATTTCAGCCTTGGACCACGCCAGCCGTAGTACGATTCCAGCGTTCCAGTTTACCTGCCGCTTACCTGCCTGCCTTCCAGCACGTCTCCGGTAAGTGCTCTGTTTGTGTTTGTGTGTCAGGTCTGTTTTGCTTTATGTTTGTGTGTGTATGTTGCGATGAGGGGGGGTGGGTCGGATGTGTGTCGGATGTGTATGAATGTTTGGCTTTGAATGTATTTTGTGTGTATGTTGAGATGCGGGGGTGGGGGGGTGTCAGATGTGTATGAATGTTTGGATTTGAATGTATTTTGTGTGTATGTTGAGATGTGGGGGTGGGAGGGTGTCGGATGTGTATGAATGTTTGGATTTGAATGTATTTTGTGTGTATGTTGACATGCGGGGGTGGGGGGGATTGGATGTGTATGAATGTTTGGATTTGAATGTATTTTGTGTGTATGTTGAGATGCAGGGGTGGGGGGGGTGTCGGATGTGTGTCGGATGTGTATGAATGTTTGGATTTTAATGTTTTTTGTGTGTATGTTGAGATGCAGGGGTGGGGTGGGTGTCGGATGTGTATCAATGTTTGGATTTGAATGTATTTTGTGTGTATGTTGAGATGCGGGGGTGGGGGGGTGTCGGATGTGTATGAATGTTTGGATTTGAATGTATTTTGTGTGTATGTTGAGATGCGGGGGTGGGGGTGTTGGATGTGTGTCGGATGTGTATGAATGTTTGGATTTTAATGTTTTTTGTGTGTATGTTGAGATGCGGGGGTGGGGGAGTGTCAGATGTGTATGAATGTTTGGATTTGAATGTTTTTTGTGTGTATGTTGAGATGCGGGGTGGGGGGGTTGTCGGATGTGTATGAATGTTTTGATTTGAATATTTTTTTGTGTGCTGAGTTGGGGGTGGGGGGTTCGGGTCTTTATGGGTGCATGTTTGTGTGTGTGCTGAGTTGAGGGGTGGGGGGTTCGGGTCTGTGTGTGTGCTGATTTGGGGGTGGGGGTTTGGGTCTGTATAGGTGCATGTTTGTGTGTGTGCTGATTTGGGGAGTGGGGGTTCGGGTCTGTATGGGTGCATGCTTGAGAGTGTGTGTGCTGAGTTGGGGGGTGGGGGTTTGGGTCTGTATGTTTGCATGTTTGAGAGTGTGCTGAGTTGGGGGGTGGGGGTTCGGGTCTGGTTGGGTGCTTGTGTGTGTGCTGATTTGGGGGTGGGGGTTTTGGAGTTTGGGGGTGGGGGTTCGGGTCTGTATGGGTGCATGTTTGTGTGTGTGCTGAGTTGGGGGGTGGGGGGTTTGGGTCTGTATGGGTGCATGCTTGAGAGTGTGTGTGCTGAGTTGGGGGGTGGGGGGTTTGGAGTTGGGGGGGTAGGGGGTTTGGGTCTGTATGGGTGCATGTTTGTGTGTGTGCTGAGTTGGGGGGTGGGGGGTTCGGGTCTGTGTGTGTGCTGATTTGGGGGGGGTGGGGGTTCGGGTCTGTATGGGTGCATGTTTGTGTGTGTGCTGAGTTGGGGGTGGGGGGTTCGGGTCTGTGTGTGTGTTGATTTAGGGGGTGGGGGTTCGGGTCTGTATGGGTGCATGCTTGAGAGTGTGTGTGCTGAGTTGGGGGGTGGGGGTTTGGGTCTGTATGTTTGCATGTTTGAGAGTGTGCTGAGTTGGGGGGTGGGGGTTCGGGTCTGTATGGGTGCATGTTTGTGTGTGTGCTGAGTTGGGGTGTGGGGGTTCCGGTCTGTGTGTGTGCTGATTTGGGGGTGGGGGTTCGGGTCTGTATGGGTGCTGGTTTGTGTGTGTGCTGATTTGGGGGGTGGGGGGTTTGGAGTTGGGGAGGTGGGCGGTTCGGGTCTGTATGGGTGCTTGTTTGAGAGTGTGCTGATTTGGGGGGGTGGAGGGTTCGGGTCTGTATGGGTGCATGTTTGTGTGTGTGCTGAGTTGGGGGGTGGGGGTTCGGGTCTGTATGGGTGCTGGTTTGTGTGTGCTGATTTGGGGGGTGGGGGATTTGGATTTGGGTGGGGGGATGGGGCTTTCGGGTCTGTATGGGTGCTGGTTTGTGTGTGTGCTGATTTGGGGGGTGGGGGTTTGGAATTGGGGGGGTGGGGCTTTCGGGTCTGTATGGGTGCATGTTTGTGTGTGTGCTGAGTTGGGGGGTGGGGGGTTCGGGTCTGTATGGGTGCTGGTTTGTGTGTGTGCTGATTTGGGGAGGTGGGTAAGGGGGCCCTGGGGCATAGTGTTTGGTTGGGGGTGAGGGGGCCATGGGGCATAGTGTCTGGTTGGGGATGAGGGGGCCATGGTGCATAGTGTTTGGTTGGGTGTGAGGGGGCCATGGGGCATAGTGTTTGGTTGGGGGTGAGGGACATTGGGCATAGTGTTGCACTCCAAGAGTGAACTCAATAATAAAGCTAAAACAGGCACAGTTAGGAGATGTTCATCTTTGGCTTTTTGAGGAAACCTGACTCAACGAAGGCCATACTCCTCTTGGGCAACCCAAATAGCAAACTGTAGCAGTCCAAAATAACGTCATTTCCAATCTAGGGTCAATAAAATATATATAAGTTAATTAAACAGCGAAATACAATAACTAAATAGAAGTAAATTATAACAATGGAAAATGTGTAGTACAAAATGTAAGTTTGAAATGCAAATAAAAATCGTTACCCCTCAAAAACATTCTTTTCCATGTGTTTAGTGCAAATTGGGCATTTAAAAAGCCTCCTGCCATGCCCCGCCTACCACCCCGCCCACATTTACTTTTTGGCCCACTATAGACCTCATGTAAGGTACTTTCGGCCCACTGTCAAAATCAGTTGTGCACCCCTGGTCTATGGCATGTGGCACCATCAGAATTAAAGTATGCCCCAATACCATCCCTTCCCTTTGTTTCACTGAAGCAGCAGCCGCCGCGACAAATCGCAAACATCGTGGTAGTGCGCGCGCTACAAGTTCCAGCGCAGAAGAAAAATAGCCGCATGGCCTATTTCTTCCACCTTGTTCCTGTGTCAAAACCGCCAATGCACATCCTTTACTTTCACACACAAACAGTCTAAAAACATTTTCATAATTTGGTGTGCCCAAAACTGGAGCAGAACATAATGCAGTTTTCAATTGATCAAATGCTCTCTGACATTCCTCATCCCACTGTAGAGGCATAACCGCATCCTTTCTAGTCAAATTCACCATCGGTTTCACAATTAATGCAAAATTACCGATCCATTGTCGGCAATATGAAGCCATGCCTATTATGGCTCTGACTCCTTTCTGTGTCTTTGGAATAGGCATACAAGAAATACTTTCTATGCGTTCTGGCGTTAGCCTTCTCCCTTCTTTCGAAAGTAGGTAGCCCAAATAAGCTACCTCCTTTCGATTATATTGAAATTTCTTCAAACTAGCTTTATGGCCATGTGCCGCTAGGTGTGACAGTAGTAATACAGTGATAAAACAACAGCCGTGTTTGTACCATGTTGCACAGGTGTGTGGCAATTTTATTTTTCACAGTTTATACAAAAAGTATAACAGTTATGAACATGCAATTTACTCTCCAGATACCTAATTCTACACTCCATCAGCTTGCCAATTCCTATATTTGGGACGTTTTCGGGACAGAAACAGAAGTCAGATGATAACATGATTTCCAGAAATCCCATGTGGATCAAATATACATCAGAACAACCAGCTTGTTACTAGCTTTCAAATGACGTATGAATTAATGCAGCACGTCTTATTGTTGGAGAGACCCTCACTAGTCATGATAGTCCATTTAAACTAATGGGAAATCTTCACATGTTTGCAAATCTTAGTTCGCAATTATCCAGGCCAGTTTCATTTCTTGGCAAGCATGTGACCAGAGTCTCCTGGACTGAATGTTTTTGCCCCTTGTTGTTTCAAGTTGGTGGACTAAGGAGATCCTTATCAGACAGCAGACAGTTAACATCTGCCCTGTGCTGCCATAAGGCTAAGGTGACATCTGTCAATTTGTCAACTAAAAATAGTTTCTGGAGGAACCTTGCCGACACCTTTATTGGAATGGTGGATGATGCCCAACATTATTCTATTGACTTAGGTAATGAAATCATGGGACCAATCCCAAACGACGGTGTGCCCATCAACAGATGCAACACCGTTGTTTGAGATTGGTCTCATGATTTCATTACCTAAGTCAATAGAATAATGGAGGGCATTAACCGCCATTCCAATACAGGTGTCAGTGCCCAAAGTGATACTTCAAGAGTCGCTGTTATCCACCAATATTCAAATAGTGTTGTGTTCTGGGTCTACTATAGGTGTCAGATTTAAATACAAACCTTGTTGGAGGTCGGAATTTAAATTTATAGTGAATTGTCGCACCTGTCCTGGGATGGTAACCTCTTCTCGCACCTGCACCTCAACCACATAAGGCAGCAATTGAGCAGACCGGAATGCTTTTCCGGTGTCGTCAAAGTCCATGGGGTTACCCCCCAGCTGGGACCAGGCTTTATTATTAATTAGGTCCAAATTGATTGCAAATTGGTGAGAATTTCAGTTCCTAAATAAAAGGTGGAAGGGACATCTCTCAAAACCCAACAATTATGATTTATGCTTTTGTTGCTAATGGCCATTTTTAGCGTACACCTGCTAGGCAAGAGTTGTTTGGAATTTGGGGTTTACAGACCTGCTTCTCATTTGTCAATCAATTTAAATGTGGGAATGATCTGATCTTTTGGCAGTTTCCTGAATAATCCTTCTCTGATGAAGCTCCTTCCATTATTCAGGCATACTCTGGAGAGGACAGGCTCACCCCCTCATTTATCTGAATGGGGAAAACAACTGTTCAACTTTTATTTAATGTCTTTCAGACTTTGAGCAGGTTCCTCATTGTCTGTTTTCATAGAATTAACTGTTTCTTCTGGTTTCGAACGGTTCCGAACTATTATGTTCTTTGTATAAATGGCAGAGAATTTCCACACGACCGTGCAACAATGCTGTTGTTTTATTAAATTCCACATCATTAGCTGAGGCGGAATATGTACATATATATATTATGGTAGTTGCTAGTAAAATATGAGGATTTAGCCACACAACTACTTTTTGCCAAAATGTAGACATAAAAAATGGGATTTCAAATGGGAGTTACTATATTTCTGCTCTATGGTTAACCAATCCTTAGAAAGAGACTGGGGGAAATGAGAAGGGTAACTGTCAAATCCTGGTTGCTAGAATTCTTGCAGGGCACTTCCCAATATTGAAATCCTGATGGCATCATCTCTGGTATATAAGGTGGATGCACTATGAGAGAGGGAGAGAGCTGTTAAAAATTACCATCCGACATCCGCAAGAAAACACCAAAGGAGATTGCTGAAATTTCATCTGGGTATAGCTGTCTATTACTGGGGAGGCCTAAAAGCTGACTGGGACCTGTGGTGAAGAGCTGAGCCATCCTTGAGAGTGGAGTGACCAGACCCCCGCCCTGTCTTCCGAGAGGGTGTTGAAATGCAGCTGGCTTTCCTGAACTTGAAACAGAGCTTTTCAATGTAAGTACAATTGAGCAATTTGAAATCACAAAGTTGGGGGGTCTACTTGCCTTAAATCCTTTCCCTTTATAGTGGATAGATGGGCAAAACTGTTCCACTTGGCAGAACACCACACATTAACAAAGCTCATTCCCTGTGTGCGATGACAACTATAGACTGTAATGTAATTGGGTAATCCTTTCTTTCCTGTTAACCCTGACATTATTTAGGAAGAGGGGTGTCTTTGTACCTAAACTAATACTGAAAACATCCCTGAACTGCAAGCGTCCCCAACACAGGCCTTTAAGTGGCGGGGGGGTCTGAAATCCACAATTCCTAAATCATCCCAATTTCTTTCTGTTCATCTTTCCCAACACAGGCCTTTAAGTGGAGGGAGTCTGAAATCAAAAATTCCCAAAGAATTCACATTTTTCTCTCTGACTTCCACAACACAAGCCTAAGTCAGGGGGTAGGAGGTCTGAAAAACAAACTGCTAAATCACCCTGTGTTTATTTTAAAACAAAAGTGTGGGTGACACAATAACTGCCATATGAATTTTACAAATCTGTAAACCAAACTGCTAGCCATTTAAGCGCAGGAAAATCGAAATTGCACAGCATTCCAAAAGTAAATTGATTTTGTTCATTGATCTGTGTTGATTATTTCTTGAAGTGAAATCTGTAGAAATGAAATAATTGTTATTTGTGTTTTTTTGTGCGATTTATTTATGTAACAAGAAGTAGTAGCAGGTGTTGTTTTAATGTGATCTCCTTTATCGATCATTCAAATAAATGGAAATATATTTCCTGTACACCAGCCTGTTTCCTGGCTCATTGGTAGCTCAGAGGGAGGGGTGCAAGGGGCATGAGATGGATCGGAAATAGGGGTGAACAAAGAACTGACATTAAACAGTTTGTTGTGTGGCACCTTGATTGGGGAGGGAAGGAACACCATGTTTTGAGGGTGGCCTCTCAATAAACCTTTTCCAATTGGGGGCTCGGGCCGAGATATGGCTGGCTATTTTGACTCATGACAAGTGCATTGTGACAGACTATTCATTTTGATGTAATTGCATTAAGGTGGAGGGAAATCCATCTTTGATTTGCCATAAGGACTTGACCCCTGAGTTCCAGGGAGGTGTATAGGTAACACATTAAGAGTAGGAATTTATTTTGATTTGGCATTGTGAGTGGAAATTAAGTGGGAACTGGGAGATTTTTGCCCCTTTCTATAAAAATTGCAAAAAGGCCATCTAAACAAATAAATGCAATTGAATGATATGATGCCAGCGGACATTTCCATGCTAAGCTGTTCATTCGCGGTGAGTGGATAGTGGCGGATGAAGGGAGCTGGCAAGCTAAAATTATGCAAGATGTCACATCAGAAGGAATTTACATTTGGTGTGAAGGTGAGATATGGCACAAAGCATTAGAGGCATTTTATATGACCCAAAATGCTCAAAAAGAACTGAGTCAAATGACGCAGCACACCGCTTATCTATACTTGTAGTTAATGGAAGAGCGAGTACAAAAGAGTGAGGCTTGTGAGCGGAGTTAGACTAAGTTTCTAAATGAGGCACAGAAAGAACTTAAACAGTTAGATCAAGCACAGCAGAGCTATATGTTCATGTTAAAACAAGAAAACCTCATGGAACAACTTAAAGATGAGCAACAAAACCCAGCAGCAAAAAAATGCAGAGCGTGAAACACAGTTTTCTGCACTGCAAGATGCACATAAAGAGTGTGAGTAAAATTTGAGCACACTTCAACATAAGGTAAATGATCTGAATATTTATAATAGAGGGCTGTTAGATGATATCATTGCCTTTCAATTACAGATAAAGGAGTTGAAAAATGAAAACAGTCAGTTAATTATAAGAGGGGTGGATTCCCGAAATTATTTCAACAAGATATATCAGAAGGTACTTACTTTAAAACAACAGAAAATTCAACTAGTGAAGGAAAAAGACCTCTTGAACCAGGAGAATAGTGTCCTTGCACAGGAGGTGCATCAGTTGAAAATGGATACAGATAAGAGTCAGTGAGGTTCTTAGGAACTGACTGGAAATAGGCATGGAGCTTGTGAGGGAAGCAGAAGCTGACCGGTTACAGGCAGCGCAGTGTAGAAATGTGCAAGAGAAAGATATTGGTCTTTTGAAAGCAAACTGCTTTTTTCAATATGCACGCACAATGCAGGCACACAAAACAAAAATGAGTCAAATCGGAATGAAATTAGGGAATTGAAAGGTTGATTAATGGTCCAAAGTAAAGTGCTCAATGCCAATCGGGCCCTGGTGTCAGAGTTAAAAATCCAGCTCTCTGAACACCACCAGGAAATAAGGACAAAGAGAAGCAGGTGTGATAGTTTGACACACGGAATTGAAAATTACAAACAGGCATTGAGGCACCCTGACCAATCAGGGTATGGGAAAGGGACCTCTGATCAAGGGGTGATGCTCTCCCCATCAGGAACCTCATGCCAGTTAACCACAACTTCCTTTGGGCTGACTGCGACTGACCTCATTCTTTCCACCTACAAAGCCCAAGCAAACATGAGACACCTAGACATAACCAAGCCTAGCCAAACTGATCCAGAAGGCCAGTCCTTATCTGAGATTGAGAAGCACTCATTTCTATCACACAGAAGGGAAGGTGGCCGGACAGTGCGTCCTGGGAAGTTAAGAATAATCCAGTGAGTAATTCAGACCATGAAAACGTCCTTGATGAGAAGATGAGGGAGTTGGACTTAAAAAAATGAAATTGCAGAGAGAAAACCTAGCTCGCTTCACTGGAGAAGAACATTCAAAGCTTCAGTCCAGGAGGGGCAATTTAAAAAACTTTTTACATTCAGGGGAAGTGGTCAAGTTCCCCCAACTGTCTGGAAGGGGAGAGACTACACAGTCAAGTCAGTCTGAGGAAGAGACTGAGTATTGTCCTGTGCCAAGAGATGACTACAGGGGAAATGACCCTGAGAATTCATGGCATCATAGGCAAGAGGAGTCCCAACCCTGTGGTTCTGGGATGTATTCCCAGTCTTATAGAGATATGGAGTGCCTAGAAGATAAGGAATGGAGTACCAATGGCAACTCAGGGTCGGAAGGTGAATGGACTCAGGTGCAGAGAAAAAGGAAGACAGGGAAACAAAGAAAGGGGTTTGTCAAAGACCTAATTGGACAGATCAAGGCCATACAGAGCTTCATGACCCCATATCATAAAAATGCTAAGTATTCTGTGTGGGAACAACTAGAATTATATGAACAAATGATATCCTTATTTGGAATTAAATACGGCATAAGTTGTATGGAGTTTGTGCAATGGATGTTCTCTCATGTGTACTGCAGTTTCTTTTTGGGACTTGTAGGCCAGAATCATTGTAAAGGGTCCATCTATAAGGCAGCCATTTTGAAGCATTTTTCCACACATAGGAACCCACAAGAGCCCTGTAAGGCTGCATATAATCTGCAGTGTGGGTAGGATCAGATGCCTAGGGAGTTTGTGCAGGACTTAAAGCAGGTATTTGCTCAGACTTCCTAGCGAGTGAACACAAATAGTAGGGAGTTCATAAGTACATATTTCGATGAGCTCCCAAAATACATAATGACTCAGTTGGTGCATGATTTCCACAAGCACAGGACCCTGGATTGGGTGATTACACAGGCCACCCAGACATATGAGGTCCAGAAGCCCACTGAGAGTAAAAATACCCCCAAAACCCCAAACCATCTAGCACTCCTGCTTCTCTGCAAAGGTGGCAGAGGTAAACACTACCCCTCCATTGGATCTGGAGACAGGGGGGGGCTAGAAATGCTCCTTCTGCCAACAAGCAGAAGGAAAGGCAGGTGAGACCCTTTGACCCAGCCCAATCAAAGAGTAGTCAGGCAGGATCTCAGACCAATGACCCCTTCGACCGTGCCACCTATCTAAGCCCTAGTTTCAAGGGTGCTAAACCAATCCCGCGGTATGTATACACTCCCCCGGCCCAAGAGTGGGCACCAATAAGGTAAGCACTGCCCGGGAAACTTCCCTCAGGAGAGAAGTATCACTCCACTTCCCAACCTGAACTTTTTTCCCAGGTATCCCCACGAACCAGAACTTCCAAAATAATCCTACTCTCTCCCCAGTTTGAGGACAATAGATCTCTGAACCTGGGAGAAGGGAGATTCAGGATGGAAAACTATGGGGGGAATTTCCAGTACCCGAGCTACTCTGGCAGAAGGGACAGCTTTGCTTTTCAGGAGCAGCAGAGGCATGACTAGAGATCTACCTACAACCCAGAAAAAGACTTGCAGCAGGAGCGACAGGACCAGCAACTGACCAATGACGTGGGGCACATGCTGAGGGCTCAGTCCAACCCTCAACTTAACTCTGCTTGCCAAGAATCCCCAACACACAGGGCTGATGCCCCGGGGGGGAGTGACGGGAGGAAACATCAGACAAACCACAGGTTCCTGAGGAGGGGGGCCGGGTAGAGAGGAGATGCCATGCCCTAGAGGAAGCTTTCTGTCTCACCCATACAAATCCCTTAGAAACCTCTCAGCCTGAAAGTGACTCGACTACCCCCAGAAAGTAAGAACCTAGAGAGCAAAGGGTAAGGAGGAGAGGCCAAAGAAGAACCCACTTTGTGGAGGTACTCAGGATCATCCCCTTTGAAAGAGAAGAATCCATGGAGGATTCAGGTAAAGAAATCTTCTGTTTCAGGAATGGGGGGATCCCTCCCAAAAAAAATGGATCCCATGGGTCCCAAAAGACCCTGAATTGGACAGGGTAATTATTTAGACAGACGCAGAACAAGAAACTATTCAACCCTGAAAATCTGAGCCAGAAAAGGCAGAAACGGAGGTGTCCTTCCCCCAAACAGGTTCTGAGAAGGGGGACAGCAAAGAATCACAGGAGAAAGAGGATTCCACAAATCCACCCATTTTTGGTTGCAAAATTTTCTTTCCAGAGTCCCGATATCCGACACAGAAAATCACCCATGATCACACAGTGTCGCAGTTCAATATTAAGAAAATGACCATCGCGCTGGCAAATAAATCACACTTTCTTTGCACCCTGGAGGAGAAATAAGACCAACTCTATGCACCGGTCAGGGTGCAGGGTCAGTTTGAATTACCAGGTCTGGTGGACACTGGATCCCAAGCACCCTCCTGTCCAGAAAAGATTTTGACCAACTCAATTCAGGATGGGGGAGAGCCACCAAATTCCCCTCACACCACTTCCCGGACAACTCCAAAATTTCAACGGGAATGACATTTCCATTGAAGGGACTGCAGATCTGAAATTTTAAATTGGGCGACATTGATTAAAACATCTGGTGATAGTCGTGCCTCCAGAGTGCACAACTTGTTTACTGCGGAATAATCTCCTGAGGAGGTTATCACCTCTGATCGACTGTGTAAACCCAACAAGGAAGGACTTGCTCAAAGTATCACAGACATTCAGAAAATGGGCAAACAATTGTTCTTCCCCATTCAGTTAAATGAGGGAGAGGAGCCGTTTCTCGCCAGAGTATGCCTGAATAATGGAAGGAGCTTCCTCAGCGAAGGATTATTCAGGAAATTCCCAAAATATCAGACAAAAGATTTCTCTCTCACATTTAAGTTGATTGACAAATTGGAAGTAGTTCTGGAAACTCAACTTTCCATTGGCAACAAAAGCATAGAGCATAATTGTTGGGTCGTGAAAGATGTCCCTTCCACTGTTTATCTGGGTAGTGACATTCTCAACCATTTCGCAATCAATTTGGACCTAATTGATAATAAAGCCTGGGGCTGGTAACCCCATGGGCTTTGACAACACTGAAAAAGCATTTCAATCAGCTTAATTGCTGCCTTATGCAGTTTAAGTTCAAGTGTGAGAAGAGGTTACCATCCCAGGACAGGTGCGACAATTCACTATAGCCCTAAAACATAAGCGAGGATAGCACCTCAAACATCAGTTACAGCTATATCAATTTAAATTCCCATCTCCAACAACAAGGTTTATATTTAAATCGGACAACTCTAGTAGACCTAGAACACACACCATTCAAAAATTGGGGAATAAAAGCGACCCTCGAAGTATCACTTTGGGCAGAGGCACCTTTATTGGAATGGCGTTTGAAGCCTAACTGAAATTAAGCAGGTTCCAAACTTATTAAGCTTGCTTCAAGTAGATTTAATAGCAGTTTCTTAGTTACTGTTACACATAGGACATAAGAAGTTACATACAAGACAACACTGGCTTCCATCACCCAGGCAGGCAAGATCTAACTGCCACCACGAGAACCCTCACTCAGAACATTCCACCATTCACCCATCAACACTACACATGACATCACCAGCTACATCACATCACAGGCAGGCACTACACGCCACAAACATTATTCTATTGATTTAGGTAATTAAATCATGGGACCAATCACAAATGACTGTTTCGTCATCAGCAACTGCATTCCTCCAGAAGTGATTTTTACTAGGCATGGGGGGAATATCATGGTGGACTCTTCCTGCTCCTCTGTGGTGGAAGAGGTGCCCTGCGATATTAGGAGGGAGGATGTATTGTTCAAAGTCAAGGACCCTTTCCTTGAATCCTTGGAACCTACTGTCCAGGTCAGCATCATCGAAAGAGCTCTCTCCACCCAACTGGAAGATACAGCTGAAATTGCCACGCCCGAGGTCTTTCCAGGTTTGAAGCAGATGGTCAAGGAAAGAATCAATCTTGCTGATGTTTGCGAGACCGAGGAGCAAAGACAAAAGCAAAAACAGGTCTTCCTGAAATTCCAAGATATCTTTTCAGTGGACTCATACAACTGTGGACGCACGTCTAAAAATTCACCCACCATACCGATGTTCCCCGAGAGGGCACCAGTATTTGTGAAACAATACCGGTTAACTCTCGCATCCATGGAGTAACTCACAAAGATTATTAGGAATGTGTAATCCTGTGGGAAAATGTGTCTAACCCACAGTACCTTCAACAACCCAGTACTGGGGATACTCTAACGAAAAAGTCAATGAAGACTATGTGCAGACCTGAAGGAGTTGAACAAATGGGTCCACGTGTCAAGATGGCCACTTCCCTACACCGAACAAGGGCTACCACAAATCCAAGGGTGAAAGCTGTACACCGCCATTGACCTGACCAACGGCTACTGTACAGTATATGTGAGTAGGAAAGAAAAGTGCAAGCTGGCATTTACCTTCAGGGGCAACAGTACACTTGGACCCAAACCCCTTTGGATATATCAGCTCCGGCAATGAGTTCAACATCTTTCTACATAAGGCCATGGCTGACTTGGCCTATGTAGATGATGTTCTGATCAAGAGCTGAACTGTGGAGTAACATATAGCAGAAATCCTCTATGTTCTAACCCAGTTACAGAAAGCCGGAGCAAAACTACCCTTTCAGAAGGCACAGTGGTGTAAGACCCAAGTGAACTTCTTATGGCACAAGATCAGCCCTGAGGGTCTCAATCCCTAGGCAAAGAAGGTGGAAGCCTTAGTTAAATTAAAAGACCCTACTACTCTGCGAGAATTAAGAAGACTTCTTGGGCTCAATAATTATAGTCAGAAGTTCATTGAAGACTACGCAGAGGTCACTCGACCCTTGGTCCTTTTATTAAAGGCTGGAGTCAAGTGGCAGTGGGGTCCGGAACAAGCTAAGTGAAGTTAAACAACTGAAAAGAAGCCTTTCCCAAGCTTATTGTTTGGTGTACCCCATAAAGTTTTTCTTGGAGACAGGGTTCTCCGATACTTGCCCAACAGCAGTGTTGTATCAAAAGCATGACACAACACAGTCATCTCGTACGTGAGCCAGACTTTGTCCTCTGTAGAGAAATAATTCAATGACTGAGAGAAGGCACTCCTGGCAATGATGTGAGTGTTGAGAAATTGCCACCCATTCATCTAGGGGGGAGCACATCATTGTTGGGAATCCTCACCAACCCGTGCAATATCTCCAAAGTGGCAGAATTCTGGTGGGGAAAGTTAATAATTCCAGGATTACTTCCTGGATTCTATCTATGCAAGGCTTTCCTGTGGATGTCACATATGGCCAAAACAAGAAGAGTCTCCTAGCACAAGAGTTGGCGGACTTGCATGATTGTGTGCAAGAAAACTGTCTCAAGGATGAAAGTCTAATGACCACAACAACATGGAGACGTACTTAACTTGCCCACACAAGGTCTATAAAGAAGACATGTGTCAGAGACGCACAGTTTATGTGGATGGGTGCTCCTACCATGTTGATAACAATGGGGAAAAGGAACTAGTGGCTGGTGTAGAGAAGGAGCGAAGTACCTCCACCTCAATCACTTCACCCATATTGCCTATCTGCTGGAAACCAGAATATCACACACGTACAAAGCCATTTGAATTACAGATACCAAGGAGAATCCTGGAAGCAAGGATCCCATTGGGAAAACCATACCCGCATATGAGACAGTATGATGGCTGTCCGAGGGATAGTCTGGAAGAAAGCAAGACAATTGAATAAACGAAGAAAGATAATGACATCATACAGAGCAAAGTTGACGTATAGAAAAGAGATGCAGGGACCAGAGAATGCAGGTAATTCTATAAAGGCATCAAGAAAGTATTGAAGATAAGTGACATCTTGGGATCAAGATAAAGAGACTTATGCTACAGAAATAATGAAGATATTGAGTTATTTCAAACGTGTAAATATGCTAAGAAACACAAGCAGATGAAGTATCCTTGAGGCTAACTTTATAGTGAATAGAGTGCGGCATGCGCCAACATGAATATATATATATATATATATATATATATATATATATATACTTGAGTCAGTAAAGTATGGATGTTCCCACTATGTACAATAGCAGTGCTGAGCAAAAGAAGGAAGGCCGATTTTTCATTTTGTCACAATCAGAAAATAAGTGAATTACAGACGAAAGCTCAGAAAGGCGAGGATGGATGAGCCAAGGCCATCCAGACTGGGGTGAGCTGACATTGGATACAAAATCATGTGAAAGAACAAGCTGCTGTCCAGAAGGCATGGATGGAAACAAGAAAACGTCAGAGGTCTATTAGAAAATAGCATTTAAATACACTGAAAGCTCAATTTCGTGGTCTTTAGTCAAGTGGTGAGAACAAGCTGGACAAGCATGATCGTGACACCTACGTACGAGAGCATAGTGTGCCTTCACCCCCCTGAATTCTTCAGTACCAAGGAACATTTCTGAGGACGAGTTCAAAGCCCTAATTGACGGCAGACCACTGAAGTGATGATGGATGGTCATGCTGATTGGTGGGAAGCTATTGTTAACACTACCTTATCTGCACCTAGATGCTCAGCCTGCGTGCTGCTAATATAGGTTGGGAAGGTACTGACAGAGGTTAGAAATTAACCAATGATAGAGGACCGCATGATTAAGGGTCCTATAGTTGAGTAGCCAATTAGACGTCGTATATTTAGTCACGTTCATAGTGACATATTTTTGGGAAGGGCTTAGTTGCCCCACCTGGTGTTATGAAGCCTATCACTTTATTTCACTGCCCAAACGAGTTTGGATCGTATACCTAGATGATCTGTTTAGACCGTATCACATTCTCCCGTAGGTTTTTAAGTTTTGCCACGTAGGATGACGTTAGTGATACGCAGGCTAACGTCATCAATGATGAATATTTACTATACAAATATGATTTGTTATTAAATGCTTTGAGATCTTGATGAGAGACATCTGCTGATGTCCATTGTACTGCCTGTTTTAGATAATTGATATAAAAACAGTTATCCTTTTGCCAACTAACTGAGTTTTTTTGGTTATTGATGTTTGAAAAAACTCTGCATCTCCATCTATCTCAAGGGTATTGCTATCTCATCTTAAAGGGCTGGGAGAATGACACCACAGAACCCTCTGCTGGTTACAAAATAGGACCCCAGAGTTGGCAGGTTGAAGAGTTGATGGCTGGTTATCAAGTCATATGCACTGCTGTGCACCGCCAACACAATCAACTGGTCAGAATCACTCACTCTGATTATGTCAGGAATGGGTTCATGGAGCACCTGATCAACTGGAAGAATCGAGGCATGCTTTGTGCCAATAGACACTTAAAGCATGACAAACAGATCCAGTGAATTGACTATATGATGACCTCCAATGACATGGCCATCTATTAGAAGAAGATAAGAGGTGATTCCAAAATAGAGGGGTCAGGTAAGACTGAGAATGACCTGGCTGACCAGCTGGCTAAAACCGGAGCTCTGCAGGGGGATTTCATAGAAACAAAATCCCTGTGGGGGGTGTGGGGGATGCAAATTGCTGTTGCCACCAGATCACAAACTTGTGCGAATAGTGAACTCTCAACTGCTGAGTGGAGGAAATATACCCCAGATGCAGATTTGATCCCTGCAGAGAAAGAGGACCAGATCATTGGAAAATTCTATGAACACATTGAAGACCCCATCCATTTTCCTCTAACAGAGTCGGAGTACACTGGATCTCTGGGTGTTGATGAAGTTTTCCAAAATTTTCCGGATCTAAGACAGTGTGTTGGTAAGGAGAGCCCTATCTGGCTGTGATCGGTGGGCGGCACATACCTCATTCTGAAGCCTAATGTTTAACCATGCCCATGACATGGCCACTGCCGGTCAAAGGGGGTTTCACATGACATTAGAAATGTTGCGTGAGGTTGCCTACTTACACATGGACCCGGACCTTTCACACTTACCTAAAGGGGTGTCTTGTGTGTGCTCAATTTCAACCCAGTTAACTCACAGACAGAACTCCCCTACAAAAAAGGGGAATGACAGTGCATTGGTCAGATTTGCAAGTCAACTCATCGGGCCAGTGATTCGCTCCTCTAGAGGAGACAAGTACATGTTGACTGTGACATGCTTGTTCACAAAGTGGGCAGAATGTTTTCCAGTCCTGAATTATAAGGCTGAGACAGCTGCCACCTTAATGATCAACCACATCTTCTCTGGTTTCGCTTCCCGCAAAGGATTGAGTTGGATTGAGAAAGTCAGTTTACCAGTGAATTGATGACTAAAATGTGTGAGATTCTAAGGGTAAAACGAAAACTCCAAATTGATTACCGCCTGACCTCAAGCGGGGGTGGGGGATGGAAAGATACAGCAAGACAATTGTGAGTATCTTAAAGAAGTTAGTGGCAGACTCTAGACCCAGTTCGGACATCCGATTACTGCTTGTCCAGATGGCTACTGGGTCTACACCATCTTCTGCAACAATGATGTCTCCATTTGAGCTTATGACTGGATGAAAAAAATGGTGTTACCTCAGAATCTGCTCTACAGAACTCAGGAGCAGACTCTAATAAATGTGTCCACTACTCATGCATGAGTACATTGAAAATTTAAGGAAGCACCTCCAGCACTCTTTTGCTTCTGCTCAGCACAATTTAGAAAAGTTGTCTGAAGCAATGAAGACCTATTATGATCTAAAGACCACCAAGAAAGAGTATGAAGTAGGCGACAACGTTTACCTGTACAATTTTCAAAGGAATGATGCCAAGGAGTGGACATTTCGGAAACATACAAAATTTCACCCCGAACACTGCAACATTTTAATTACTGCGTCCTTGCCGGTACTGAAATTCTGACCCACACTACACCGACTAATGGAAGCAGGGATTGGAGGGGTGTCCCTCACTCCCCTTTGTCATTGTAGTGGGGGTAAGGGGTTGCAGGGTTGTCCCCCGCTTTGATTAGATGGTAGCCAGGGACAATAACAGTCAGATTACGGTTGGTCAAGCCATATGTATCCACCAAAAATTGTGTAACGTTGGTAAGGGTCACAATAATGCCTGGGATTGATACTAGGATTTAGCACTTTGCTGAGCGGGGCAGTAAAACCTGCATCCATAAACTGCAACTTTGCAGAATGATGCTGTTGCATTATCAAATATATACCTAGAGGAGAACACATCACTACACATGGGAGGGACCTTCATTGAATACTGGTTGCAGCTAGGATCAGCTTCAAGGTTAATAAAGCTAACTCAAAAATGTCTTTATGGGATGGTGCCATCCTATTTGCGTGAGAGCTTTGTAAAATACCAACCGCCACAAGCTACTCGGTCTAGCAACACCATGCACCTAAGATGCCCAAGAGCTAAGCGTGTGAGAGGAAACGGCGTCTGCTTTCCGGTCCAAACAGCCCTGGCCTTGAACAATCTGCCAGTGGACTTGCAGAGGGAAAAGGACTTGTTAACATTTTGCAAGCGCTTGAAAACCATGTTGTTTAATTAAAAAGTGGTTTGATCATCTTCCTGGTATGATGTATTGTTGGTCTTCTTTGTGTGCCCTGATGCCTGCAGGCTCCAGAGAAAATAAATAAACAGAATAAAACGTTTAAAATATTTAAAAGAAATAAAACAAAGTTAAAAAAGAAAAAAAAAAGAAAAAGGACCCTTTTGTGCCAGTTCAGACCCATGTCAGTGGGAGAGAACTGACACCGCATGAACAGAGGAGAGACGGCGGCACACCAAGAAGTGTGCAACCATAAAAAGGTAAGTGGATGGGGGCAGGCGGTTAGGGGGATGCAGGGCACAGTGATCTATGTGATCACTGTGCCGTGCCATAGTGGGAGTCAGTAATTTGAAATTCAACATTATAGGCGGCGCAGTGATCACATAGATATGAAATGTCTACCATCTTGGCGTGCTGCCTTTGAAATTGAAGATAAAATATCACCATTTGCCTACAAGATCAGCATTCCAAAAGGAGAACAGACAGAAAAAATGGGTCCACCTCAATCAGTGGAAAAGCTGTCAGCCCAGACAAGCTTACAACTGATTGAGGAGCCAAATGAAAGTCGAGCAGAGGAACCATCTCAGGAATGAAAAGGAAGAATAAAAAATCAAATAGAAACTAAGATATATACAGGGAGTAATTTACTTAGTGTTCATTGTAAAGAGAAAGGAAATAAATAAATATGGTTTTGTGAAATGATAAAAATGTCTTGTGTTATAATTGTATGCTGTTAAAGATTCCAGGGAAATATGTTGTTTAAAAAGGACTGAACCTTTCTTTTCTTTCTATTGCTAGATAATTAACTTCATTCACTTCACAGGCTCCCTTCTTGCCACCAGGCTGGAAAGACCCTAGGGACTCTAGGAAGAAGGAAGAAAGGGTGTACCTCTTACACCCCCCAACCCAAAGACGGAAGTGAAGGACAGAGTGCGCACTCCCTGAGGAGGAAATTGAGCAAGGCGGGCTCCAACAGAAAGAAAGAAAAAAATATTTCTTTTTTTAAAGAAGGCCTGTCGGATGAAACCCTCTAAGCCCTGCTCTTCCCCACAAAAGAACCAGGGAAGAAGCAGGGTTGGGGCATGTGGGGTTTAATCATAAGGCCCCAAAGCAACATAACAGAAGGAAAATGCCATGACAGCATTCAAAAAACCTTCACATTGAAAATGGGCCTATTTCGGCAGATTGTGTGGGTGTCTTTCTGCAGTTGAAATCCAGAGAAAACTAAAACAAAAATATAATGCAAGGGCAGATTGGAAAAGCACATCAAAATGCTGGCTGAGAAATAAATGCAGCATTTTCACTGAATCTGCCAACCATCAAAAGGTGGTGCACTGTAACAAGTCAGACTCAATTTTTAGCAGAAAAATAAACAGCAGATATTTAAAAGTTTATTTTATTAATGACTGAAAGAAACCACCCTGTACTTTCAGTACAAACGTAAAGTGAACCCTGATCAGTAAAACCCCCTGTCGTGGTGATTCATGGAATAAATGCGCGCCAAAAACGTGGTCTACGCATGCAAAAGGCACGCAAGCGCCCATTTACGTATTTATGGAGCACATTGTGCGTGGCTTACCTGAGACCTACGTTGAATCCATGCGGGTCCAACATGTCACTGCGACACCACGAACGCCTTGCGCGATACGCCCAGCGAAGGTGCACACCATCCAGCGCACACACCTAAAAAGGGGGCTGAACACGTGGAATGGGGAACAACATGCAAAAATGTGGGTGTTACGGGGGAAGCACCACAGTAAAATCCTCACAACGCCCACACGCACGCTAACAACACGTATTCATGGAATTGAACAGGGCTCACCGGCGTGCGGCAAAAGACGCGCACTAAAAGACGTGCAAACCGGAAACACGTACACCACGCAAAACCAGGCATAAGCGCCCCTGCGCACCAAAGCCAATGCATAAAAGTGCACGCAATCAACAAACACGCGTATACAGCTACGATGAATGTACCATTCCTAGCAGCAGTGATCGTGGTACACCGCAGGAGGAGGAGGATAGCCAGGCCCCACATTTTTTTTATCCAGGACCAGCCATTTTGGGATGCCTGATGACCAGGTCTATGGCAGGTATAGGTTTCCACATCCTATCATCCTAGACCTGGTCACTGAGTGGGAGGATGACCTCACATCACCCACCCTTTGCTCCCAAGCACTGAGCCCCTTAGAAAAGGTGCTCAAGTTACTTCATTTTTTGGCCAGTGGGTCATTTCAGCAGACAACTGCCATAGTTGTTGGCGTCTCACAGCCCACGCAGTCACGCTGCCTACACCAGGTGTTGGCAATCATAACTGCATGCTCCTCAGTCCACAGGCACATATACATGCCCAGACCACCCGCAGAAAGGCAGGCCGTGGTCCTGAACCTTTACGGGGTGGCACACTTCCCCAAGATGCTTGGTGCCATTGATTGCACCCATGTGGCCCTATGTCCACCTAGGGCCACTGAGCACATCTATTGCAATCGCAAGCACTGGCATTCCATCAACGTGCAGGTTGTATGCAATGCCAAGGGAATCATTACCTCTGTCTATGCCATCTATCCAGGGTCCACCCATGATAGTTTCATATTCAGAATGTCACTCCTGAACCGGGACCTGTAAACTGGGAGGCATGGCAACACCATGGCAACACCTGGCTCATTGGTGAGTACAAATGCCTGTGCACATGCATGCATGTCACATACAGACAAATAGACAAACCCAACTAATGACAACCATTATCACCTCCCCAGCAGAGAGTGCCTACCCTCTCAGCACCTACATGATGATGTCAATACGGAACCCCACCACACCACCCCAGTTAAGATACAACGCAGCCCATATTGCAACCAGGGCCATAATAGAGCACACATTTTGAATGCTAAAGTCACGCTTCCACTCCCTTGACCACTCCAGTGGACAGCTACTATGTGCACCACCAGTAATACCACATGCACGCCCACTGCGCATGGGAGGGGAAGGGGCACGTGGCGGGGCTGCCCATACCCAGCTTGTGGCACAATTTTTCACCTAAAATCCCTCCCCCCCACATACCTGGCATATTCCAGGTGACAATCAATGATGACAAAGGGACAATGAACTGTCACAACCTTATCACCCTGAGAATGTGTCCTTGGAAGTGCTACATTGTGTGCATCCCTAGCTACTTAAACCAACACAATCCCGTGTGACCAAAAGGCACACATTCTAGGTGCAGTATGGCACATGCAAAAAAATAAGCATATCCAAATACTGGTATGTCAACTAAACCCCCTTAAAACCCATGTCACCCGGCCGACACACCACGCCATTGCATTCAATGTAAAAAGTCCAAAGTAAATGCACAACACCTGACCCAACGGTCACAAAGTGCACTTTGACAAATGGAAATACGTCAGAAACAATTCCCTCTGACACATCAAAATGAAACCGTACACAAGAGCATCCATTTACCACCATAACATATCATAAACACAGGACCCAACAATGACAATGTCAGACAGTGACCAATCACAATAGCACAAGTGCCTCAATGTGACAAAGCCACCACATGGGCCCCTTCCATCGTGAGTGTGTCTCTGCTAGCTAAAGGGGGCAGGGTAATGCATACAGCACGAAGGGTATCAATAATGGAGACAGGCAAGTTAATACATGAAGATGTAACATAAAAAAATGCCTATTTACCAATATACAAACCAAAATGCATGCTAACCATGCAATGGACAAACCCTCATGAATCCCCACTAGGGGTATATTGGCCTTCAGACTGGCCACATAAATGACGGAAGTCCAATGCCTCTGTGTAAGTCACTGTCACATGCTGCCCTCCCTGCAAGCCCATGGAAAGGGGAAGCAGGAGTGGCATATGTGTCTGGACCCCAAGCCACAAACACAAACATGAGACAAGCCTGTATGGGCCCAGCCGTAACACACAGTGGATGCCTTCGGATGCCACACAAAGCAACACACTGTTACATGAATGCACAATAGACAACAAAAAGGTTTTATTTAAAAAATAAAAATAAATGGCCATAATGGACGGGGGGACCCAGGAGGGAGGAGGTGCAGGGTGCACTTCAACACCCACATGCGTGGATGTTGAGAATAAAAAATAAAACCTCCATGGGTTCATGGCCTGCACGGCTAGCCTATAGTAGGAGAGCTGTCGCCGCTGTCGGCACCCTCTGGTGTAACATTAGAAGGTGTGTGTGGTAAGGGAGGCTGACCATGCATAGCTCTGGTATGCTCCTCAATGGCAGCAAGCATGCGGGCCTGAAAGGTCTGATTCTGCATAATGATGGTACGGAGGTCCCCATGCAGCACCTCACGTGTTGCATGGAGTTCTGCCTACAAGACCTCCATGGTTGTACAGAGTTCAGCAGAGATGTCGTGTGTCAGCTGCTCCATCTACTGTTCTGCCTGTCTACTGCGGGCCATCTCAAGTGCAGCCAGAATCGATCTGAGGGAGGTGTTCTCTTCCTTCAGGTCCTCCCTGTGGGCCTCTGCCTGTGCAGCTATGGCTGTGCGCAGAGCCCCCAGTTCAGCCCGTCAGTCCCTGTTGCCGGCCATCATGTCCAGTCTGTTTGAGTGGCATGTGGAGCGCACTGCCTGCTGATGAAACTCCATCGCCCTTTCAGGGGGGAGAATGGAATTGGCCACCATTTCCATGTCCTGAGCCATCGTCTCACATGATGCCACCTGTAGCTGTACAATGGCATATGGTTCCATGTGTTAATATCCCCGCAAAAATATTGCCATACAAAAATATCGCCATATTTTTGCAGCGATATTAAGGCATGGAACCTGCGGGTGACACCCCTGCAACCCCTGTATTGTTTTAAAAGGAGTGGGGGACACCCCTGCAACCCCTGCTCCCAAAAAACCCTAATTTATGCCCACTAAAAAATATCACCTATGGCTGTTCCCGACGACCATATATACGGTGATATTTTTGGTGGGGATAATATTACCTGATACCTGGCATACATGGAATTCTCACACACAGTATTCTGGGTGGCACACGGCCACCGTGTTGCCGGACACCACACCTGTCGGGCCCAAGGATACCTTGCACTTTCTGCGCTGGCGCTGCCTGTGGCTGCAGGACTGCATTCCTCCCTTGCTGAGCTGCCCCAGGAACAGGAGCAAATAGTGTGGAGCATGACCCTGCATCCATAACCACCACAGACAGACGTACCAACACTGACTGGCCCCATGAGGGGTCTACCCCCCCTACAGGTGTGTCGGACAGAACAGCATCCATAGCAGAATCACTCACCTGCGACAGCAATGAGGGTTCAATGTCCAATTCCGTACCAGAGGCATAGGGCTCCTCAGAGGTGTACTCGGAGACACCCCTGGCCAGGATGTCCTGGAGCACCAATGGATTTTCATACTCCACCACACCACAGCCTCCACTGGTGCCAGGTTGGGGCTCTGAATAAGTCACCCCTCCACCATCTCCTCCTCCTCCTCATCCTCCTCCAATGCATCCAGTGCCTCATCACCTGCAGAAAATCAAAGGAAAACATAAACACACATGTTAACACCATAGGCCACACACATATGTATCACAATGATGACAGCCAACACATGAACCAGCCATTTCACACATGACATAAACTCAGGCACGCAGTGTCAATGAAATGGAAGGGGAGCCTGAAAGAAGACATGGATGCATGTGAAATGGCAAAATAAGATATGTACTGCATGGTGCATAGCACCTGCATCACACACAAGCTTGTGACTGGCATAGTCCTTCCACAAGAGGTCCGCTCTTCCGCGCTTGTGCAGCTTACCGTTTCTTCTCACAGCCACTACAGTTTGTTTCCAGCTGACGCTGCAGTGCGAGTCCCCATACGAGTTGCAGCACGAACACCAACTCTCCGAAACTATGGAGCATACGTTGGGCACTTCTATTGATTGAGTGTCAAGTTCCTGACATCCGACTCCTTATCGGCAGTTCATTCACAGACTTCAGATTGGCTTGGCCGAATTTCAGGCCCCTTGCACCTAACAGGTTCACCTTGTAGGTATAACGCTGGTCAGTTTTGGTACATGTACTATACCTTGGATCCAGTGGGCCACACATATAAGTTTGTTCATATCTTCCTCCTGATGAAGACATTGAAAAAATCAGCACTTCACGTTGAAACCGGTCGAGAAAATCTAAAAGGGATGTGACCTTTCTAAATTCCTGTTGTTTAGATCCACCTTTGCGATAGATTAAATGTAATAATTTCTATTGGTGTCTTCAATATAAAAAACAACAAGACTGTTTGTAGGGACAGTTTATAGACCCCTCTTAATGTTTTTGGTATGTTTGTTAGCAATTGATGTATGTATGATTGACACTGTGTGGAGATAAATGTTTGAATGTTGAATGAAAAGTTTAGCGGTATGACTTTTTTTTAGCTATTTTAGGTACATGCTTTCATGCCTTTTTATAGAATGATTAAGTGTACGTGATATTTGATTAATTGACACTTTTTTAAAATTTTGTATCATGCTAAATAAATTTTGATATGTCATTTATAAATTTCAGTATATCGTGTTACAGTAATACTCTGGTCCAGAGTGTAGGGTCTCCCTGCGTCTTTCAGGTTTTCATAGTCCTTCCACAAACATGACAGATGCCAACACACAGATGGCACGTAGCATAGCCATACCTGAACTGTCAACCAGACCCAGGTGGAAGCACAATACTACTGTCCATGAGCCATGTACAATGCATGTCATTTGACATTTCATTGAAATCACTATAATACAACACGCATGTGTCACAGGCTGCAGCGACGCTAGGGTGTTGAAATACAGTGAAGGAACGCACATGGATTCATTAATGGCAGTAATGCGAATGTCGTGGACTGATGGCAGTGTAATGGCAAGTGCAGTCATCCTGTGTAAAGTGTTGGTGGTGGGTTCTAGGATACCGTAAACCCCAACCCCAAGGACGGGGGATGGCTTGGAGTAGGTGCATGGGTCAAAATGGTTGCTCAGAGTACCGTGTTGTAGCAGACAGTGTGGGCAGGTGTCAATTGCATTCTCTCAGTCATCTGGGACTACAGCATGGCAGTGGATGACAGAAAGCACAACACATGAGGAAGCACCAGAAGTGTCCCCGACCCGGAGAAGCTACAGCAGCAGTTGCATAGAAGCAGGGAGGCTGTACCAGAGGGAGGCTTCTGATCGACACAGACAAGAACCCCAAACAAATGGCCATGAGGAGCAACTGACCCTGAGTGAGCAGGAAAGGGATGATCAAATACCATGAGAAGGAAGCAAATACTGGAGATGGATTTGAATGAATTGCATGCCCAGGACCCACAGGGACTTGCTGGAAATGCTCAGGGTAGAGGAATGAACACTCATAGCCACTGTGAGCCTGTGCCGTCAGCACAGTCCAAGTGAGATACCCTGCACCAAGGCCAAAGGACGTTCCACGCAGTCCAGGTCTGGCAGAGTTGCAGAGGGAAGAGTGTATGTTCACAGAAATACGCGTACAGCCCGTTGCAGTAGTCCGCCATAGGAATCACCAGTCGAATGGAGACAATGAGCTGTTGGGGGATGGAGAGGTAAGGAAGAATGCCTTTGACGAGGATCAGCTCACAGGGTGACCTCACAGAGAAGTCAGTCATGTGACGATAGAAGGCGAGTGTTGAGTGGAAGATCATCACAGGCCCTCCGCGATCATAGGTTGGATCAAGGATAGGGCCAAGAGAGGCTGGACAGAGATTGTAATGGAAGAAGGGAGCAGGTGTGGTGATGAGGATTGCCTCCGTGTGCAGCACATAGTTCATATGCAGTCTGCATGACAACAAGCATGTATCAGTCCAACAGCACATGGGTCACACATGGCAGTCATGTCAATATAGCATGAACTGGCAGACAATCATTACACATCACCCAAGAAACATACACATGGCCTGGACACACACGCATCACCACTCACCAGACATTGTCTCATACATTGGCAGGTCTCCCACGCCTTGGACCTGCTCCACTGTGATGAAATCACCAGCAATCTCCTCGTGTACAGTGAGTTCATCGTCTTCTGGTGGTGTCCCACTGCCAGTCACCAGAGTAGATGCGAACTTGGCAGCCAGCTTGTCTTTTGCACGGCGTTGGAAGTCATTGGACTCCTGAGCTATGTCTGGGGTCCCAGCCTGTAACGCTGGAGCAGGATTCTTCCTCTTGCGAGGTGGTGCAGACCCTGAGTGGCTTGTGCCCCTCTAGTCAGTAGGGGCTGAAGCGCAGGTGGACTCTCCAATGGAATCAGGCAATGACATGAAGACCGAAGGTCGGACTGCAGGTATTGGCAGCTGGGTGCTGTTGCCAGGACCCTGCGCCGCACTTGCCTTGGTGCCATGGGACCAATACAGTCCTGGATGGGTGACCCAGAGCCGGGGTGGTGGTAGTGGCAGCTGCCCCTGCTTCCACACCCTGGCTGCTCGGGACAGCAGATGACACTGCTGCTCCATATCCACGTGTCCTGGTGACAGCAACTTGCACCACATGTGCCTTGGCCTTCCAGACACGGAAATCGGCCATTGAGTCACCCTGTGCCTGTTCCGGGACCACTGCAGTCCGGGCTGGCTGACCCAGAGCCTGGGTGGTGGTAGCCGCAGCTGCCCCTGCAGCTTCCATACCGTGGCTGTTCAGGACAGCAGATGGCACTGCTTGTCGGGTCTGATGGGTGCTGGTGATGTCAGCAGCAGCTGCATCTCCCTGACCCGCTTGGGTGGGTAGCATAGCATAGCTATCCCTGCATGGGCCTGGACACCTTACCCTTGTGGACCAACCTGGCCATGTCGCCCACCTTGGCCACCCCGGCCAGCCCGGCCACCTTGCCCACCGCGGCCACCCCTGGGAGGTCACTCAGCTTTCCTCCCTTACCACTTGTTACCCTCCCAGTCATGGCACTGATGGACTAGCGCAATGGGAGGTGCAGACAACAATTGTCCTGGGCAATTGGAGTGAGGGGGCAGGGTATGTGATGGAAAACGTACCACTGTGCTCCAGCAAGGCTCTGTAACCCCAGGGAAAAAAATTACGGGCCACGCAATGCTCAGGCACCCCAAAAACAAAAGCAAACATTTACGCGACCCCTTGGTAACCCACGTGCGATGAGAAAACGTCCCGCATTATGCTGTGGCACCCAGAAGCACAAAAAATGCATACGCATGGAACACATAGGCTACTATGAGCTTGAAAATGGGGTACATGACACACAGGGGCAACCACAGTGGGAAAAATACATGCACGACTCACCGTCTGCCTCAAAAATGAGAAGAAAAACACACACGCGTAGGCAACCCCCCTGCCAAAACAAGAAGTACACACTGCCAATTCGTGTGTGAACCCAGAATAATATGAATCTCACGCGTCGGTCTCCACGAAAAGCACGTACAGTGCACTGTTGTCCCACACAGACCTTTAACCTGTACTGAACGGCAACGCCCAAAGTCCAGCGCGCGTCACGTAACTTACACGCTTAGGGCCTTTCCTCTGATTACAAGCTAACGCGCTGTTTCTGCACGTGCAAAGTCACTCTGTTTCCGGCTGGCCACGCAAAAGAACACAGAAGACCCATGCTCCTGCCCACAAGGCCATTTACCTGCCTCCAACAGCCCCGGGTTGCCTCCTAGAGCCATCTGCTGCTGCCAGCACACTCTGTGTGCCTGCACCCACGTGCCGTGCATTTTGGTGCCTGCTCTGAAGCCATTGGCAGTTATCCTGTTGCTGTGACCACCTCTGCTGATCCTGAAGACTCCTGACTGCCATTCCATCGCTCCACAGCCCAGCCCCAGGACCACCTGCCCAGCCACACCTGTCTCGGGGGTTGCCATGTCTGACCCCTCTCCATCTGAGGCAAGTGGCAACCCCCCGGCAGAGAGGCAGAGTGCTGTCAGCTTCTCTTGTTGGGATCCTGGTGGAGCAAGTCCTTGGGCATTATGATGCCCTCTTCCCTGGACCATCGCAAGTTGACAAGGAAGGACGGAGTAAGATCTGGGTGGACATCGTGGGTGCCATCAATGCGGAGAGGGTGGCACCCTGCGACTACTGACATGTCCGTAAGTGCTGGGAAGACATAAGGTCCAGGACCCTCAACAAGGCCTGGCGCCTCCTCAAGGCTGGTGATGATCGAGTGAGGCGCCGGGGCTGGTGGACCAGCAATGAGATGCGGGTCCTGGAGCGCATCGACCCAGCGCTGTACGCCCAGGTCTTTGATTTGGTGCTCCGTCTGGAGTTGACTGGTAAGTGTTCATGTGTTCTTGTCCACCATAGTGCATGTGTATGTTGACGTGGGGCTGGGGTGTGCACCTTGGCCTCATGTCTGGCATGCTTCCTGTACAGATGTCTGTGTGCATGTCCCTGACAGTGCTGCATGTGAGTCCATTCAAGCGTGACCCACATCAATGGTGTCAGTGTTGCAATGCGTGATGCGCACCTGCATGTAATGAGGTGCAAATGTTTGCATACCTGTGTCTGCACTGGGGCATGTGAGAGGTGTGACACATGGGTGCTTATGTCACCATCATGGACATGCATGGAGTACATGTGCGTTTTGTCTGAGTAGTGAGTGTGTGACTGGCCAACCCCATGGATGCATGACACATGAGCATCTCAATGTGTGATTGGCTCATGCAGCCCAGTTGTCCCCAAGTGCACTGTGACGGGAGGTCTACATGGCCTGATGCATGACCGTCAGGTGATGTGTGTGTATGTGATGTGCATGTACCATGATGCATGTGAGGTTCAGCCCCTCTTCTGTTGTGCCTGCAGTGCCTTTTACATGGATGTGAATGTTTGTTGCGCATGGCATGCATGTTTGTGCATGTGTGTTACTTGCACTGACCTGTGTGTTGGGGGGGGTGATGATGGTTGTGATGTTTGACAGTGCCACTCATGTGCATTTGCTTTGTGTCAAGAAGACATGTGTTTGGTACACTGATGCTTGTGTTCAATGTCTCCCTATCCACAGCGACGACAGAGGCAGAGGGCAGAGTTGGCACTGTGGAGCACCGCAGCAGGGATGCCTCCACCAGGCACCGATGCAAGGCCCAGTCGTCCTTCCAGGTTATGTCATCTTCCGGGAGCGTCATCGGCCGCAGCTGTTGAGGGGAGGCCCAAGAGGGTGAAGTTGGTTGTGGGCTCCTCGGCAGTGGGTGGGACAGGTGAGACCACACAGGGGCAATCCTATGCGGAAGAAGGTGGGGAGTCATCCAGGTTGGTGGTGGTGGAGGAGGGTGCCACATCAGCCCAGCACATGGGGTGCAGTGTGGATGATGAGGTAGGTGTTCCTGGTGCACTCCAGGGGCCGTAGGCCGTGCAGGTTATCGTGGAGGGGCCTGTGACTGCTCCTGTCCCTGGAACTGCAACTGCACCAGTGTGCAGCTGCGGGCATGCCTCAGACCGGACCCGTCCGCAGGTGGTGGATGTATCCACGGAAATGGATCTTCCACTACGTGCAGATGAGGCAATTCGTGAAAGGGTTTAACCTGTGCTAGCCGGTATTGTGAGGCATACAGCCAACATTCGTGCAGGCTTCCAATCGGGGGCTTGTATATCATCACAATGAGGTCTGACGCCTCATCAACTGGCTAGCACATGTCATGGTCATGAATGTGCTACGTGTGCTGGCCACTGCTGCCACCCCCTCCTTCTCTTCCTCCTCCGTGCTCCAGTCATCCTCCCTGCCGTCTTCCAGCCCAGATACCACCAGAGCCCCCTGTGTACCTATCCAAACCCCAGCGGCCAGTCTGGTGGAGACCACATCCCTGGCAATGGAGGAAGTGCAAGCATGAAGCAGCAGGGCACGTGTGCGACAGCCCCAGAACTTGTCATCGCCCCGAAGGCAGTCCCGGAGGTGCAGGCACCGGGCTTTTCGGCGGCAGCAGGCTCGACGTAGGAGGTGACAGGACTTGGGGCCCTCAACATCACTGGGGCAGGTATCGGCATCGGGAGGAGGGAAACATGGACCTTAACACGAGGATGTCTTCTGCATTGGAGCGAATGAGCCAGCATATCGGAGCAGAGCGGCAGTGGGCACAGGGGGCATGACTCTCCATCGCCAGGGTGGAGAACACTCTGCGTGGGCTCTGGGGGGGTCCCTTGTGGTGTGGGCTGCCTGCAGGATATGGTCACTGCTGATGGGGGGGTCCCATGTAGTGTCGGCTGCCTGCAGGGTATGGTCACGGGTGATGGGGGGTCCCTTGTGGTGTGGGCTGCCTGCAGGGTAAGGCCATGGGTGATGGGGGGTCCCTTGTGGTGTGGGCTGCCTACAGGGAATGGCCAGGGTGGGCTGCCTGCGGGGGTGTTTGTGGCTGTTGGCAGCACGTGCAGCCCTTTACACGTGATTTGGCTGGCACGAGCGGGGTATGGGATTTCGCGGGGGTACGCGCACCCCTCTACATGTGATTTGGCTGGCGCGAGCGGGGCACACGTTGCACGGGGGTACGCGTGGCCCTTTACACATGATTTGGCTGGCGCAAGCGGGGTACACAAATTTGCGGGGGTAAGTGCAGCCCTTTCACGCGATTTGGCTGGCACGAGTGAGGTACATGATTTTGTGGGGGTACGTGCAGCCCTTTACATGCGATTTGGCTGGCGTGAGCAGGGTACACGATTTTGCGGGGGTAGGCGCAGGCGTTTACATGCAAATTGACTGGCGCGAGTAGGGTAGGCTCCAATTTTTCATGCCATTACGATGGGGGGGGCTTAGTGCTGGCTCACGGTTGGCGCGGGGCCTTGCGCCATATTGGACATTTCACTGGCTTTTTCCTGCGCACGGGCGGTGTTGGGGGAGTTACTGGCTCTGCTTGCTGGTCATTGCACCACGGCTACTGATGCCTCAGGAAATCCATGAATACACATGCCGCGCAATTGTTGGTTTGTGCCACGGCTGGCGCACGTGTCTCGCACGCTCATTCTCTGCGCGCAGCCCTTGCACTGCTTCTGCGCTGGATTCTGTGAATTGGGCCCTGTATGTCTAAGAATAAAGGCTGATGTTAGAAAATGCAATCTGTGAGTTCCTTTCAGCCAAGGACAATTGGTGGGTTTCAGGGCAGAATCCGCATATGGCTTACCCTACTGCAAGCCTGGTTTGTGCATACCAACTATTTACAACTGCCATAAAATGTGGCCTTCCTGAAGGATGTTGAAAACAAACCTTCCCCAGACATGCTATCATGACTGGAATGTGGGAAGGGCTACAATCAAGGGAAGCTGAAACTCTGAAATAAATACCAGAAAATAGGAAGTATTCCGATTCAAATGGTGGTTCACTACAGATAACAGGACTGGATGCCTGATGTCAGCAGGGCTTCGTGACATCACAGGGCTGGCCTAGCTCATTATCTGCAGTGAGAGATCTCTGTGTAGTTGATTCCTCCCAAGTTTACGACCAACAGCCTACTAACTTCAAACAAAAAAGAGACTAATAAAAACACAGTCCAGGAAGCTCTGGTCATTTGCTGGCCAGGAATAGCAAATGTCCTGGAGGAAGGGGAGCTCATATTTGCATAGCATGAAGATTTCCCTTTTGTTTAAAAAGGACAATCAAATCGTATTCATTTTTTCACCAACCACAAGTGATACTGCATTCCTTTCTGTGTCCTTCTTAAGATAAATTCCAGGTGATTTTGTTGAAATAAATTTCATCCACGTGCGACTTAGGGAATTGTAATGGCAAGCTAAAATGTGTTCCTGGCTGCTCTAAACATTTCCAGAATTTAAGAGTTGGCAGACTGATGGTGGTAAAATTAGGTATGTGGAGAGAAATGTGCATGTTCCTAACTAATATGCTTTTCGTATAAATGGCAGAAAATTGCCACAGTGAAGTCCACCATAGTGCAGACCCAGCTGTCGTTTTGCTAAATTCCCCATCAGTTGAAGTGGAATATATATAGGATTTGCCCCATAACTACTTTTTACAAAAATGTTGACTAAAACACTGAACTATTTCTGCTCTAGGCTCTTAAACCAATCCCTAGAGAGAGGCTGGACTTGGGGGGGAAAAGAGAAGGGTAACTGTCCAATCCTGGCTGCATGAATTCTTGCAGGGCACCGTCCAATATTTAAATCTTGATAGTGTCATAACTGGCATATAAAGTGGATGCCCTTTGAGAGAGGGGGGAGCTGCTAATAATTACAATCTGACAGCCGCAATCAAAACACCAAAGGAGACTGCTGAAATTGCATCTAGGTGGAGCTGTCTATTGCTGGGGAGGCCTAAATGCTCACTGGGCCCTATGGTAAAGAGCTGGGGACCATCCTTGAGAGAGGAGTGATCGGACCTCTGCCCTGTCCTTGCAGAGGATCCTGAAATGCAGCTGGCTTTCTTGAACCTTAAAAAAGGTTTTCAACGTAAGTAGAAATGAGCCATTTGAAACCAAAAGGTGGGGAAGTCTGCTTGCCTTAAATCCTTTCCCTTTATAGTAAGCGATTGGGGGGAGCAAAACTGTGTAGATGCTTAGCCTATTTAACTAAACATATTAATTGAATGAATTTCCCGTGGTGCAACACCACGGGGTGATTGATGTTAAAATTTGAAATGAACCAAGTTCATTCCCAGTGTGTCCTGAAAACTATAGACTGTAATATAATTGGGTAATCCAATTTTTCCTGTTAACACCGACTTCTTTTAGGAAGAGGGGGGTATTTGGCCCTAAACTAAAACAAAAAAAGCCCTAAACTGCCATCTTCCCCAACACAGGCCATTAAGTGGAGGAAGGTCTGAAATCCAAAATTCCTAAATCATTCCAATTTTCTTCTGTCCAGCTTCCCCAACACATGCCTTTAAGTGAAGGGGGGTCTGAAATCCAAAATTCCTAAAACTCATCCCCATATTTTTTCAGTCCATCTCTCCCAGCACAGGCCTTTAAGTGGAGGGGGTGTGTAATCCGAAATTCCCAAATAATGTACATTTTTCTGCTCGATTTCCCCAACACAGACTAAGGATAAGGGGGTGGGGGTCCTGAAAAACAAAATGCTAAATCACCCTGTGTTCATTTTAAAGCAAAAGTGTGGGTGAAATAATAATTATCAGACTGCTAGCCTTTTCAGCGTGCAGGAAAATCAAATTTGCACAAAGAATGTGGCGGGTGACATTTTAGTTTTATCTCCATTATCCTTCTCTCAAAGTAATAAAAATATATTTCCTGTACACCGGCCTGGTTCTTGGCTCATTGGTAGCTCAGGGGGAGGGTGTAAAGGGGCATGAGATGAATCAGAAATAGAGGTGAACAAAGAATTGACATTAAATAGTTTGTTGTGTTGCACCTTGATTGTGGAAGGAAGGAACTCCCTGTGTTAAGGGTGGCCCCTCAATAAACTGTAACACTGAGCAACTTGCACCACCTCGGTCTCAGTCTCGGGAGGATAGCACAGGGGCAACGTGCTCGCCTTGGAAGCAAGACGACACGGAGCACCACAGGTTCAATCCCCGGGTCCGCGCTTAGAAACCTCTGGGTATTAAGCACGTTTTAAATAACCTATCATATCTCATGACCTATAAAATCCCAAAAAGCAAGAGTCCAGAATTCACAGTAATAGTGTCGGCAGTTCTTATCTTTTCCGATTCCCATTGCACTAATCACAAATCGACCAAGTGCTCAGCATACACGAGGACCCTGAGCTTTCCTCAAATAGAAATATGCAACACAACATTGCTTAAAAATCTAAGACTCTTAGCAATGGTAATACCAAACATTCCAGAGGAACGGTGTATCAACTACAAATGAATAGCATGTGCATATTAGTTTCAATTGACACATTATCATATAAGGAGTATATTGTTTGATTCTTATTCAACGCTTGTGCATTCACAAGTAAAGGTACTTGAAGGAAGCTGAACTTTCTAGCAGAACTATCAGATACTAATGACAAATAATTATTCAAATGAAAAAGGGGAAATACTGATATGGTGAATAGGCCTTACCGTCTCTAGTAAAAATAAAAACAGAATTTGATTTACACCTAATCACATAATTTAGTTGGTGTTTGCACTTCATTTTAATGAACTCAGGTTGATTCCTTAAATTACTACACCCTATATCTTCTAAATTATCCTTAACATAACGCAGCCATGGACTATCCAAAACGTTTTCTAGTTGTAATACATCCTTGAGAATAGCTTTGTTTAGAAGAGTTTCATGGTTGGCCTGCACAGATGTCCATAGCCAAGTCGCAGCATACTGGAGCTTAAAAGTCAAAGGGAATCAATTTGGCTCATAATATAAAAGCTCCTCTGATGTTGCATGTGATTCACTCAAAAGAGCTTTAAAAACGGTATGCTCCGTTAATGCAAGTTGGCTCAGATTCTTTAAAGCCCAAATCCCTGCACCATATTGTGTGATACCCACAGATGTGGCATCATTAACCACTAGCTCGGGAACCACAGCCTGACCCCATATGTAAGTGAGAAGCATAAAATGCCCATATTTGCTTGACTCATCTGAGACATTACATGGTCAACCCGAGCACACCAAGAATTGGTCTCCGAAAATCTAATCCCCAGATAATCAAAGTTATTCACCCTGGTAAGAGCAACCTTATCCACATAAAATCCAGTTTTTCACCCCTTCTCTGGTAAATCAGTACCTGAGATTTCACTTGGTTAATGGTCATCCTTTTATTATTCATAAAAAGCGAATATTTATCCAATAATTTCTGTAGAGTGGACTCAGTTGTTCCTAACAATACCACATCATTTGAGTATGCGAGACATGTCATAAAGCAATGGAGAGTTTTAGGTACATCAGCCATAGCAATTATTAGGACCGTGGCCCAGTGATTAGATACAAATTAAATAAAGGGGTGAAATCACACGACCTTGGTGCGCCCTTTGTTTGATTCAAAAAGTATGAGTACATTTCCCTGTAGCCCCATGAATCACAAAGACTTCTGTGTAATAATATAGCTGACTTAAAATGCTTAATAAATCCTGGTCAAGACTTAATAGCAACAAATGATCCAATAAGCTTCTTGATCCGCTTTATCAAATGGCATGTTAAGATCCATGAGTGCCAAATAAAGATTCCCTTTATTAATCAACGCATATTTGCTTATAAGGAAAGATAAGTTTAAACATTCTTGAACTATTCCGAATCCTATATTTAAATAGATGTGATGTGATGATTAGCAGTGAGATGATTTGTGGGCAATGTCCTTAGCTGTTCAATGAAAAGTCCGTATTTAGGAGTAGCATGTTGAATAGAGCATAGGGGTGTCATTATTCTTGTGCAAGTTGGTACCACTAAAGTTAATATCTGGCTAAATGTTAAATACATTGCGGGCCTAAGAAGAAATAAGCCCTGATATAGGACGCACCCCCTTTTGGAGTACACAGATATATTTGTTTAGAAATATTCCTGTGGCCCCCTTTACAGTGACACAAAGTGACAACTAGTACGACCCAGACTGTTATCCAATGGCATCTATGGAATTGAATTTTCACTTTTCATATTAAAGATATCGACCTACAGAACCCACATTCATATTGAAAAATTAGTCATGGGCGCCCCTCTATGATAACGAACACGGCAAAAATGGCCTGTTCTATGGAATGGTACACACGCTAGAGTCCACAGCCACATTTTAACTTACTGTACCTTTCACAGATGGGAAATACCCATTTGCATATCAGTCTCTGTCCCGCCAACATGGCCTGTCCAGCATCGAAATGTTATGGCAATTCCCCTCTGAACAAGAGTACCAACAGCAACCCCATACACGTGTTTTAGCCCACATGGGCACCATCAGTGGGTGGAGCTGTGCCTCTCTGAGCACAGTGAGCAAGGGGTCCACGTCTCAATGACCCTAGGGCACTTATGGTGACTAAACCTAAGGCCCTTGAAAAAATCCAAAAATTTGTCATGGACGCCCCTCTATGAGAACGAACACGGCAGAAATGGAAAGTTCTATGGGATGGTACCCACTCTAGAGTCTGCAGCCACATTTGAGCTCACTGTACCTTTCACAGATGGAAATATCCATTTGCATATCAGTCTTTGTCTCGCCCACATGGCCAGTCCAGCATCGAAATGTTATGGCAATTCTCCTCTGAACAAGAGTACCAACAGCAAACCCATACACGTGTTTTAGCCCACATGGGCATCATCAGTGGGTGGAGCTTTGCCTCTCTGAGCACAGTGAGCAAGGGGTCCACGTCTCGATGACCCTAGGACACTTATGGTGACTAAACCTAAGGCACTTGAAAAAATCCAAAAATTAGTCATGGGCGCCCCTCTATGAGAACGAACACAGCAAAAATGGCCTGTTCTATGGGATGGTACCCACTCTAGAGTCTGCAGCCACATTTTAGCTCACTGTACCTTTCACAGATGGAAATACCCATTTGCATATCAGTCTTTGTCCCACCCACATGGGCAGTCCAGCACGAAATGCTATGGCAATTCCCCTCACCTACGGACTATATTTTCACATTCATATTAGTTTGGTAAAAAATGCAAATGTGTATGGGTAACTAGGGCCGTGAAACAGTCGGCTGTGCACAATGCTAGAATGGATGGACATAAAGAAAATACGATCTTTTCATAGAAGTACACTGACACTCAGGCAGTCACAAATTAAAGGAAGACTGAGCAAAAGGGACAGCACTGGAAAGGCTGTGTCCAGCGAGCCTGGGGTCACCTGCTCTCTGTAGGATGATCACTGTTTACAGAATAAGATGGTGGGGCAGTTGTGGTAAGGAAAAGAGCCACGCCGTGATGTCTGTGAGCTACCAACGCATCAATTTAATAGCTAAGGAGGATTACAGTTCCCCAAAATGCCCATGTCTTGCTCTCAGCACCCTTTGGGAAACACAATTCTCAGGTGGAAAAGAAATGGTGTGTCAGGCTCGTAGCCAATCTCTGCCTACATTTCAGAAAGACTCCTGCCCGAAGGGTCGTTAGCTCTGCAGCCCTTTTTGCGGCCTTTTACACAAATAGGCTCCCCGAACTGCTGCTTCTAGGCCCTATACGCTCACATTCTTCTATCTGATTCTCTGGCCACTGCCAGCTAGGTTCACACTGCCGACTCAGCGGGTGGCATGGAAGGACACTACAGCACGGGCATGTTCTTGTCTTTTTTTGATGAGTTACGGTGTGCATAGAATGGCTCATGTTCAGAGGAGTCATAGTGGAATGAGGTGCTGACATGTAATCCTGCTTTGTAAAATGCATTATTGAAAATCCCTAACAAGACTTCTCTAGCACCTGATTCCCCACTCCCATCCCCGAGGCCTGTACCAGATATCCATCTTTATTTCATCTCATATTTGGCTCATTGCTGTGGACAGTCGTAGGCAGCTGCATACATCCCATTGCCGGTGCTCATTGGAGAGCCGGGTGGGCTGGTGGGGGTCACATATCTAAAGTGGCTGAGGGCACACACATTGTTAGATCTTTTTATTGCACAAGTTGCACAGTTACAGCTGACATTAAGGGGGTAATTCATAGAATTCAGCGCACAAGTGGCGCACGCGGCTGGCGCACAGTGTGCGCGTGCGAATCCCTGCCCAGCCGCGTGCGCTAAAATCCATTTCTGCGCACAGCGTATTCATGGATTCCAGCCACCAAAACCAGCCGTGGTGCACAGTGGCGCAGCGACCCTGCAGCAGCGCCAGTTACGCCCCCAAGAACGCCTCTCGCGCAGGGAAAAGCCATCAATATACCCAATCCAGCGCAAAGGGCTGCGCTAACCCTGTACCAGCACGGCAAGCGGGCTACGTGTATCACTGGGGTGCACGGGAAGTACCTCACGCGATTGGCCCCGTGCGAGCAGGGTACGCGTATTTCAGGGGTGCGCGGGAAGTGCCACACGCGATTGCAGCAGGGTACGCGTATCTCAGGGGTGCGCGGGAAGTGCCACACGCGATTTCAGCAGGGTACGTGTATTTCAGGGTGCGGGGCAAGTTTCACACGCGATTTCAGCAGGGTACATGTATTTCAGGGGTGCGCGGGAATTTCCACACGCGATTGGGCCCGTGCGAGCAGGGTACGCGTATCTCAGGGGTGCGCGGGAAGTGCCACACGTGATTTCAGCAGGGTATGTGTATTTCAGGGGTGCGCGCGAAATTCCACACGCGATTGGGGCCGTGCGAGCATGGTACGCATATCTCAGGGGTGCGAGGGAAGTGCCACACGCGATTGCAGCAGGGTACGTGTATTTCAGGGGTGCGCGGGAATTTCCACACGCGATTGGTGGAAATCCACGTGTGTTCTGTCATCACGTCCAATGAGGGAAACACCCGCGCGCGTCACAGACGCGCTCACGCGCTAAGGGCCTTTGGTCCAATGAAATCGCATATGCGTGCTGCCGTGCATACGCGCTAAGGGCCTTTCCTCGAATTACACGCTGACGTGCAGATTTTTCACGTGCCAAATCACTCCGTATCAAGCTGGCCACGCGTAAGCACATGGAAGACCACGCTCCTGCCCAGAAGGCTGAACTACTGCCCCCCAGAGCCCCGAGCATGATCCCACCTGCCATCTGCTGCTGCCTGACTGCCTGCTGCCCACGTGCCCTGCCATTTGCTGCCTGCACATCAGCCAGGGGTGCTGTTGCTGTGACCACCCCTTCTGGAACCGAAGACTCCCGACTGGGATTCCATCGCTCCACAGCCCAGCCCCAGGACCCAGTTGCCCACCCACTCCTGCCTCTGGGGTTGTCATGTCAGGGCAAACACCATCTGAGACCACTGACAACCCCCGGCCAGAGAGGCAGAGGGGCACCAGCTTCAGTGCCACCGAAGTTGGTGTCCTGGTGGAGCAAGTCCTGGGGCAGTATGATGCCCTCTTCGGAAGTTCCCGCGCCGACAAGGAAGGACGGACTCGGATCTGGACTGACATCGTGACTGCCATCAACGCGGAGGGGGTGGCAGTCCACGACTTACAACATGTCAAGAAGCGCTGGGAGGACTTCAGGTCCAGGACCCTGAACAAAGCCTGGCGCCTCTTGAAGGCAGCGGATGCCAAGGGGCGCCGGGGCCACTTGTCGGAAGAACAGAGGAGGGTCCTGGAACGCATATCCCCAGCGCTCCACATCCAGGTCCTTGCGAGGCAGACCTGTCTGGAGTCGAGCGGTAAGTGTACATGCATCCTGATTGTGAGCAGTGCGTGTGGTGATTTTTCAGTAGTGTGCAGGTTGCACATCTGTTTGTATGGGGTCGAGTATGGGAGGGGGTGTACAGGGCCGAGGGGCTAACACATGTGAGGGCTGGAATGTGTGAGACATGGATGGTGCTTGTGTGTGTAGGCTTGCATGCCAAATGCAGTTGTGTGGGCACACATGTTTGGATGAATGTGTATGTAAGTAGACATGTCTGTGATGTCACGCATGTATGTTGTTTTCGGCTGCATGTATCAGCACTGTGTACATGTGTATGTGTGTGTATTTGACAAGGGTGCAACAGTGATGCAACATGGATGCATGTGACAGCGGTATGTGGAAGCCTGATTGGCAGATGTGACATGGATGCCCGTCTGAATACTGCGACACTTGGCAGAGGTGTACACATGCATGCAAGTGTGGTGGTGTGTGTACATGTGTGGTGCACTTCCTGTGTTGCATGTGATGTCTGGCTCACCTTTGCCTGCTCATGCTGTTGTATGTGTATGGATGGTGCTGGCAGTTGCGATATGGCTGTGGTATGGCTCATGTGTGCGGGTTGAAATGACATGTGTGTTGGGGATTGTGATGACATGTCTGAGGTTTGCCAATGCCACTCATGTACAACTGTCATGTGTGTATGTGTCCATTGTACAGTGCCCTGATGCCTGTGTTTTGTTTCTCCCTGTCTGCAGCGTCAACTGATGAAGAGGGCAGAGAAGGTGCTGTGGAGCACAGCGGCGGGGATCCCACCGCCAGCCGGAGACGCAAGGCCCGGCTCCCCTCCCATGTTGTGATCTCGTCGGGGAGTGAGGAGTCCGGTGCCGCGTCCCAGGCCGCAGCTGCCGGGGGGAGGTCCAAGAGGCGGAGGTTGGAGTTGGACTCATCGGCAGCAGAAGGGGCAGCTGGGACCCCACAGGGCCCAACAGGAGAAGATGGCACGGAGTCATCCAGGTTGGTGGGGGGTTTGATGGAGGAGCAGGCCGTGCAAGCACCAGAGACGGGGTCTGGAAGTGGGGATCCCACTGGTGCTAGTGGTGCAGTGCAGGACCAGGGACAGGAGGCAGCACAGGCCGCCGCGGAGGTGCCTGTGTGCAATCCTGTCCCTGATCCTGTCCCTGCATCATCTTGCACCAGCAGGGATGCCTACATCCAGACCCGTTTTCAGGCAGGGGATGAGCTCACGTCAACTGGCCTTCCTCTGCCTGCGGACGTGGCTATCGGGGTCCGGGTTGAGCCTGTCCTGACTGGTGTGGCGTTGCGTCAACGGGCCATGCGGGGTGACCTGCAGTCTTTCATGAGGAGACTGCACGTCATCTCGAATGGCTTGTTGACCATGTCAGCCTGCTGGGACAGGTCACCCAGGCCGTATTCCTCCGTATGATGGGGCTTGCTACGACCCCCTCCTCAACTGGACCCCCTACGCGCCAGTCGTCCTCCGTGCCATCTTCCCACCCATCAGTCACCTGGGTGCCCTGTGGAGCTGCCTCTGATGGTGCGGCCAGGCTGGTGGAGGAGGCATCCCTGCCACAGTCGGGAGTCGGACGTCCAGCAGGGGTGGCCACATCAACGACTGCACCCCAGCCGGCGGAGGATGTGCAGGCAGCAGGAGGCAGTGCACGGGCAGAGGCACAGCAGCAGCAGCAACGTGGTGGGAGCCATGAAGGCTCGGGGCCTTCAACATCGGAGGGGCAGGCATTGGCCGGAGGGCAGGAGGACCCAGGACAGAGAGTGTCTTCCGTGTGGCAGCGGTTGGGCCACGCCATAGATGCGAGCGGCAGCGGGCGGAAGAGGCATGGCTCACAATGGTCAGGGCGGAGAACTCCATGCGGAGGGCCCTGAGGCGGGCCGAGTGCCTCGAGGCAATCCGCAGGGGTTTGGAGGTGGACACGTCGACGGCCCTGTGGACCCTCGGGGCCATGGAGGAGGACCGCCTCCGGGACATTGAGCAGGAGTTCGATGATGCCCTGGCCCGGGACATCCACAAGTGAGCCGTCAAACTAGCCCGCTGCCCTTGTACATAGTTATGTAGGTAGTGTTAGGTTCCATTTTTGTTTTGATTTTATTTGGACCTTTCGGACATTGGCCACATTTTTGTATATAGTTTATTTTATTAGTTAGTGTAGTTAGATAGCTTTCCTTTCTTTTGTTGGGATAATGGACCCTGGCTTGTTCCCATGTACATAGTTCACTGTTGGATTGTATTTTCTTTTCACATTTTAACCATGGAGCAATGGCTTTCTTTTTTATTTCCCATTGGATTTTGTTTTGTGGACAGTGACTTTGGACACCATTACTTTGGAATTTTATTTTTGGTTTTGCTTTTTTTCACGGACATGCTTCTTTTAATTTTTGTACATTCACATTTCTGTTCCTTTATTTTTGATTCTATTTATGTTTCCTTTAATACATATTTTTTTTGGTGAACTTCAATGTGTGGTATCTCATTGGTTTCATGCATTTCATGATATGGGTTTTGAGATTCACTGACACCCATTGGGTGTATGTGAGGGAAATGTGTGTGTTTCGGGACTTGCAATTGGTGTTCTGTGATGTAATTGCAAATTATGAGTGGGTGGATGCAATACTCGGGTGGGTGTTTTGCATTTGGAGGCTGACCATAGGGACCAGGGATCTAGATTGTGATGACATGTTGGCTGGGGAACATGAGTTGCACATGGGTGGGGGCCTGCTGGCAGGCGCCCCACAGTGCTGTGGGGTGGGGGTGGTGGGGAACATGAGTTGGACATGGGTGGGGGCCTGCTGGCAGGTGCCCCACAGTGCTGGGGTGTGGGGGTGGTGGGGAACATGAGTTGGACATGGGTGGGGGCCTGATGGCAGGTGCCCCACAGTGCTGGGGGTTGGGGTGGTGGGAGACATGGGTGGGGGCCTGGTGGAGGCTGCCCCTGGTGGCTGGGGGGTGGGGGTGGTGGGAGACATGAGTTGGACATGGGTGGGGGCCTGCTGGCAGGTGCCCCACAGTGCTGGGGGGTGGGGGTGGTGGGAGACATGGGTGGGGGCCTGGTGGAGGGTGCTCCTGCACTGCTGGGGGGTGGGGGTGGTGGGAGACATGGGTGGGGGCCTGGTGGAGGCTGCCCCTGGTGGCTGGGGGAGGGGGTGCTGGGAGACATGGGTGGGGGCCTGGTGGAGGCTGCCCCTGCACTGCTGGGGGGTGGGGGTGGTGGGAGACATGGGTGGGGGCCTGGTGGAGGCTGCCCCTGGTGGCTGAGGGGTGGGGGTGCTGGGAGACATGGGTGGGGGCCTGGTGGAGGCTTCCCCTGGTGGCTGGGGGTGGGGTTGGTGGGAGACATGGGTGGGGGCCTGGTAGAGGCTGCCCCTGGTGGCTGGGGGGTGGGGGTGGTGGGAGACACGAGTTGGACATGGGTGGGGGCCTGCTGGCAGTTGCCCCACAGTGCTGGGGGGTGGGGGTGGTGGGAGACATGGGTGGGGGTCTGGTGGAGGGTGCCCCTGCACTGCTGGGGGGTGGGGGGTGGCGGGAGACATGGGTGGGGCCTGCTGGAGGGTGCCCCTGCACTGCTGGGGGGGTGGGAGACATGGGTGGGGGCCTGGTGGAGGGTGCCCCTGGTGGCTGGGGGTGCAGGGGGACATGCGTTTGTGGGCAGTAGTGCAAGTTGACATGTGGGTTGGCTGGGGGGCATGGCCATGGTGGATGGGTGCCTGCAGGACATGTGCAGGGTAGGCCCCTGCGGTGTGAGCCACCTGCAGGGGCCATGGAGGGTGTAGAGGGAACACCTGGGAGGACCCACACGTGCAATTCACGTGTGGTGCTCCCCGCGCACCCCTGTAATACACGTACCCTGATGAGATCGCGTGTGGAACTTCCTGCGCACCCCTGCAATACACGTACCCTGATGGAATTGCGTGTGGAACTTCCCACGCACCCCTGGAATACATGTACCCTGCTGATGTTGCGTGTGATTCTTCCCCCGCACCCCGAAATACACGTACCCTGATGAGATTGCGTGTGTAACTTCCCGCAAACCCCCGAAATACACGTACCCTGATGAGATTGCATGTGTAACTTCCAGCGCACCCCCGAAATACACGTACCCTGATGTGATCACGTGTGTAACTTCCCGCGCACCCCCGAAATACGCGTACCCCGCTCAATCGCGTGTGTAACTTCCCGCGCACCCCCGAAATACACGTACCCCGCTCAATCGTGTGTGTAACTTCCCGCGCACCCCCGAAATACATGTGCCCCGCTCAATCGCGTGTGTAACTTCCCGCGCACCCCCAAAATACACGTACCCCGCTCAATCGCGTGTGTAACTTCCCACGCGCCCCCGAAATACATGTACCCCGCTCAATCGCGTGTGTAACTTCCCGCGCACCCCCGAAATACACGTACCCCGCTCAATCGCGTGGGTTACTTCCCGCGCACCCCCGCAATACATGTGCCCCGCTCGCACAGGCCCAATTGCTGTATGTTGCCACTTTTGTGATGCGCTGGGACTCTACCGCCTGCCTTCGTGTGGCGGACGTGTTTCAGCTTGTGCGTGTCTTTGGCTGTGCGTGGCTTTGCCCTATTCGATTCCATGAATACGTGTGGTTCGAGTGCGTGTGGGCGTTCCGTCTGCTTCCCTGCAGTACATCCCCAGTTACGCCCTTATTTTCGTGCGTTGTTCCCCATTCCGCGCGTTACACCCCGTGTCCCGCCCACTTTCTGGTGTATGCGCCGAGGTTGTGCGCTTTCACTGTGCACGTCGCGCACGCCTTTCGGGATGTTGCAGTGACTTGTGCGCCATGCACGGGTTTGGCGCACATCCCGAGATAAACACGCGCAGGGACTTCCATGAATCGCGTGCGCGTGCACCTGTTTTTTTGCGCTTGCGCCTGCTTGCGCAAAGATTTTCGGCGCACGTTTGTTCCATGAATCGGCCCCTAACTCTCAGAAGACTGCTGAAAAATAACACTGGCAGGCACTTCATAGCACAAAGTGTGAAGTGACTGCTCGATAAAGGGTAGTCCACAGGATGTGTTTTTGGGGAGAGGGGAGGTAGTGGATGGGATTAGAATGACAGACAGGGTGGATGATAAATAATCAAATAACACCCACACGGTGTGTGTGTCGCTGCTCACATCTCACCTCCTTCCGATCTGCGTCCACATGCACTAGTTTTGACTCCTTAGAATAGCAAACACGAAAAATGGAAAGACAGCTCCTGCTCAAGGGAAGAACGGCGTTACAGATCCATCAGGGGGCTATAAATTTGACTCGATGACCATTCACATCCCTCATGGACACAGTGCCCCCCACGCCCCACCGAACTCCGCACAAGCCCATGTCCCGCAGTATCTGCAGATTTCGAAAGAGGCAAACGCGTGTCAGACAGAACCTGCAATTCTCTGTGGTGATATGTGATTAGAAACATTCCGCCGTCACACATTTTGGAGATATCCTTTTCCCTCAATTGTGTTTTGTTGTTGTTGTTTGTTTCAATAAACTGCGCCACAGTTGCACGCCACGGCGCAGCAACGCGTCAATTTGTTTCTCAGGCTGTGTTTCACATGGGACCGCAGAGCGCCAGATACTTATTAAACACAGCAGTGGAGTCTGTGGTACTTAAACAGAAAATTCCACGGATGTTATGTTATGTTACGAAAAGGTCACAGAAAACGCTTTTGGCAAGCGACGCTTTGCAATTTGTAGTGTAGAAATCGTGCATGCGATATGAAGCAACATTCTCCTTTTTAATTTGCTGTAAACGAGCAACTTTTCATCGTTATTTAGCAAAGCGAGGTCGGGCGTGTCACCCATAGCTCTGTGATGTTCTGCATTCTGCCGTCTGTAAAATCCCAATTTAACCGCTGATGACAGCTTGACATTTGTCCAGCTGTTTAGGAGGGCTAGACGCTGAAGCGTCTCAGTAGGGCACTCGTGGGCATGCTGGGATATGCGCCGGCTTTCATTTTCACCCCACATATTGACTTACCATGGTTTGTAAAATCATAAAAAAAAGTCTTGTGGGTTTCACACCAGCTTGTGCCATCTGGGTTTGCCTTTGGACTGTCTTTCATTAGTGGGAGCCGTCATTAGGAGACTGTTTCCAGATGTGGCTGTGCCCGTACGTGGGTCCAGTTACTCGACTTTAAATGGAAATTGGAATTTTATTTCCGATTATTTGGGAATTCATTTTTTGGAGGAGTAGATGGAGGCGGGTCCATTTTTTGGGTGGTGGTGCTGAGTGCAAACACCTCTCGAATAAACAATGCAATGTTCAGAAAGCTAAAATGGCTGCAAAGCAATACCTGGGGCATCTCACCCCCCTCCCCGCCCCCTCAAAAAAAACATACATTTAAGTACATCAAAGTTGCAGGTCAACACCATTATTTGTTTTCTTCAACAATAGATAGAACAAAATAGGATAATTATTGGCATGCTTTATAATTGTATGGTGTGGTACAAGTGCATAACATATTGCCTAACAAAGTCGACCCACAATGGTGCCCATTTGCAGTATTCGCAAGCTCCTCCTGTTCATCTATAATGTTGGCTGAATTGCTAGATATTTCTTTGTTCTGCTGGTTTGTGTCCTGTGAACCAAAGAAACCCAGAAGATATTTTCGGGGTCATCATGAGTTTGGAGGTAATCCTTAAATGCGGCGCTAACGCTATTACCGCCAAATTTAAGGGTCTTCCAAATCATGGGTTTGGCAGGATTTACCCCCAGCTCTGTGCTGGAGGTAAATCAGCTGTGAATTTGCCGATTTTCAGTGCAATTACCACACACTAATACCGCCGACAGTAGTCGCACCGAAAATTCCCCTTTGGACCCAATGGGGAATGGGGAATTCCTGAATGGGTCCAATGGGGAATGGGGAATTCCCGTTCTGCCAAAACCTGTGATCTGCCGCTATTAGTGCAGGACCCGGTGGCGGTAGCGCTATTAGCACGGGCAGTATCCCAGCAGAAATACTGCTGCGATACCGCCCAACTCATGATGAGGTCCTTTCAGCGCTAGAAGGACGGCATAGCAGTTGAATTTTGTTGACATTTGCGAAGGGTAAAATGTGTGACATGGTTCCACCAACGTGCTTCCTTACAGAAAATCAATATAGTTGATGAAAACTTTAAATGTGGCCCGCATTAAGATCAAATAATGGTTCAATAGAGTCAAGATCATGTAGTTTTTTATTCCTCCCCCACCCACTTCAACAGGCTAACAACCAAAAATTGGCACATTTATGATGTGTCTGGCCTATATCATTATTCACCATTTCTGGTATCCTTTAGTGCCACTCAACTTTTATTATAGTTTATACAGAAGGTTGCGTTTTGATCTTAGAACTATAACGATTTTAATGGGTGCATTCTATATGCCTATTACAATATATTACATACAATTTGAACATCACCAGGTTTCTTGTAACAGGTAAAGCTTTGGCTTCTATGATAGACATTTCTTTGTACTTCAGGGACCAGGGCCAATCGCCTTCCATCATTCTCTTAGACCTCTGCGACCTAAAATATAGTGAAACATGTTATTTTATTACAGGGTGTACAAGAAGAGTTGTGAATTTCTGTAACCGCACTTGAATAAATCACATGTTACCAGAAAAAAAGTACAAAACAAACTTATACTGCTGCTTCAAACTCCCTGACATGTGGAACCCCCCCCCCCAAGGCTAAGCTTTATCACCCAGTTGCTTAATGTATAGACACGCCTGCCAGCCACCTTTATCGAAAATAGTAAGATGCCATTGTAAATGTATGTGGGTAACTGATCTTGCTCTGTGCAGGTACAATCATGGGTTCTCCTACGTACATCATATTTTGACTAATTCAATCCCAAGAAGGATCATATGTGTTAGTCTATGCTCCAACAACTCCAATATGTAGGTACTGCTGAGCGGCAAAACCAGCACAGCTGCTTCCCCTTTCATTGGCCATTTTCACTGAGTAATCCTCCAGAAAAAGAACCTAAAACCTGTAACGCTATATAGGGTGACCATCCTATCCTTAACAGGGGGAGTTCTTCCCCACCCAATTAAGATGACCCACAGCACATCGATTATTTGTGTTCAGCCCACCCTATGTATGACTCATATAGAGCCACATAGATCCCTCCCCCTGTGCCAACAATGAACCAAGAGGAACAGAAGGTAATATATTTATTTAAACTATAGGTTCCATGAATCTTTTCACTAAATGGTAACACATGCCACCGTCTGTGTGGCACAAAACAAAGCTTTAATAAAAAATGATTTTTTTCTTTTTTTATCTCAGATACAGGGAACACAGGCCAAATAAACAGGTCAACATTCTTGTCCCACAAACCCCTTTCATGTCAAAATTAAATAATAATGTCGCACATTACGAGAGCATGAATACTACTTGATAAGGTTTAGATTCAAAACAACTGCACAGTTTTTGTTTTTAAAAGCAAAATACACATGCAACAATTACATATTCTTGTTTCCTTGCTCCCTTAAAAATGTTAGCAGTTTTGAAATCACACAGACTTTTGAGAATACTTTTGATGGATAGAACCCTTCTTCCTTTTTCATCCAAAAGCAATACAAAATCTTTCTGCTATCAGGGTAACGTTATCACTCTCAGGAAAGAGTGTGCATTTTTCAATGGGAATTACACTTGATTTCACTTGGCAAAGCACTTCTCTCCCCAGCACCAAAAACCCAGGTTTCAGTTATATTTATCATCCGTCGGTTTAAAGGCAAGGTCTGGAGAGTGGGGACAGTTAGGAATTTCTTTGGACATGAACACCCCTTTTCTTTAAATATATCTAGGGTTGACAGGAAAAATGAATGCACCCAATTACTTTAGATGAATGTAACATAACTTACCATTAGGAAAAGGGGAGCAGTTTCAAACTCCCTCGAGCTCCCTCCTGTGTCAATCTATATGGGAGTTAATTAAATTATTATTCAGTAAAATATGCTATGGGTCACCTCAGTTTGCACCCCACCCACTATTAAGGGAACATATGATGGCAGGCAGATCCCCCATACACTTGGTTTCATTTGGAATAATCTACTTACATTGGATTTCTCAATTTTTGGTGCCCAGAAAAGTCAGCATGGCTCTTCTTATGGGGAAGTACAGGCATCTGGTCAGGCACTTCAGTCAAAGATAGTCACCAACATCCACCCTCATTTGGCTCTGCTTAATCATAGGGCCTAGTCAACATTTAGGCTTTCCCAGTTGCTATCTCTCAGGTAAAATCATGCAGCAGCAATCTCCACTCCTTCCCAACCGAGGTAATGTTAGGCAGTCATGTCCAGATTCGTCAAGGTGGTTTTAAGCAAGCCCTGTTCACGATGTTTAGGAAGCTGTCTCCTTCTCCATAGAGCGAGGGCTTTTTACCCTATATGCCAAACCTCCAAATATTAAAATTAGGAGATGCAAGTTTATTGTTTATGACTTTTCATTGGAGGTGTATACTCTTTTGTTCCCCCATGGTGCAACCCCTCTCCTGTTGATAGGCCCTCTGAATTCTATGCTTGAAGTGATGTGACGGATGGATACACCCACCAGAGTTACCATTCAAACATTTCATATTTTTCACCCACAAAGTCACAACATGACAAAAATGTGCAATTTACAAATACACAGTATGATATACATATATTTATGTTCCCCTAATCATGACGCAGCTATCAAAATGTCTCCTGTTTCAGCAGGGGATTGCATGCAAAAATTATAATAGTTAGGTATGTGAAATGTTCTACCCTGATATCTAATTTAATAAGCCACCAGCTCCCCAACTCTTGTATTCAGAACATTTTCAGGGATGCTAGTAATACATTTTAGTTTGTGACAGGGTTTTCAAAAATCGAATTGAGATATAAAGGACATCAAAAGCGTGGGCTTGTAATGAGTTTTCAAATGACACTGGGGTGGACTCAGTGGGACATGGCGTGGCTGAGAAAATTACCAGTTATGATAGTCCATTTAAACTAATAGAAATGTTCAAACAGATATGCAAATCATCACTTCCATTGCACCATGTAGATTTAATTTCTCTAAAAACGCTTGGTCCAGACCTGTGTGCTGCAATGTTGATTTAGCCTGGAGTTAAACACTTTAATCATTCCTGTGAAGTAAAAAAGGCCTAGTTAATGGATGCTGAAGAGATGTTATCTCTCAAGCCAGATGGGTCTCTGATGTCCTGTTGCACTCTTAATGGCTGGCCATCCCCCAGTCAGGCCGGGGATAATCCACACAATTTCTTGCACTTGGGGGTATTTTACAAAGTTCATTCAACTTAATAGCAGTCTCTCTGTTTATCCAGCATACTAATAAAATCAAGTCACCCAGGAGCCAAGCCCTTCTGCTGAAGCCTGAAATGTTCAAAGCAATTGTCTTTCAGAGGGACTTCAGAGCATAGCATGTTATGGGGGAAGGCGGCTTTGAATCTCAGTGTGAAAGCCAGCTCCAATGACCAACCTTCTGTACTTTGCATGTCGCAATATCTTTCTTTAGACATGATGCCTTCCTATTATTTTTAACATGTTTGCACATCATTGTGCATGTTATCATCATGATATTTAAATTTTTAGTAAAATTGTTCCCATGTCTTTATTATTTCAGCTTCATCACATGCAAATATCCAGCAGAAAGTATATTTATTTTTGTTTACAAACAGCCTTTTTTATGTGGCAGATGCAAATTAAATGCTGCTGTTCATGTTGGCATCCACAATGTGCTGTTCTAATTCCTCTCTGCAATCAGGCTTCACCTTTCACATGCTCTTTGTCTCAACTGCAGAAGTAAATGTATTTGAATTTGCTAGGCACATTTACAGTTTTGAGGTTTTAAGGCTGGCTTGCCACTCTGCCAAGGTGACATTCCACAAGATTCATGCATCTCACAATAGAGGCCCTACCTGGCCTTTCTGTTCATTTTCCCGGGGCTGTCCCTAAACCCCACAAACCAGATACTTAAGAATTGTGTTCAGTGGATCCTTATCCTTCATCCTCCGAGAATTTGCATTGACAAAACGTGTGTAGTTTAAATTGAACTTATTTTGTAACATTCTCAGATCCTTTTGCTTTGGTCATAGGGCTGAGTCCTTCCATACCTGGTTTATTTTAACACTGTCTAATCTGGTCCACCCAGGAACACTATTTAGTGAGTGCAAGTTGTAACCTGTTCACATTTGCATGTTGAGATGGAACCTATGCCTACAAAGATGTGACCACATGTTGTGCACACTGAAATTCATTCCCTTGAGAGCATTCTGCACCCATGGGTCTATGTACCACAGTGAACTGATGCTATTATGCTACTGTAACTATACACCTTCTCTGACCTTGAAATATCATTGGAAAGAAAAGATCATTTTGTCCCGGTTCTATAATTTTATAGTGACATGGTACTAATCTCAGGGAATCACAGATTTGATTTGATTGGATTAGATTTAGCATTTATGCTGCAATAATGACCCAAATGCATTGCAGTGCATATAAATATTTAGGAAGGATTGATGAAACTACAGGGCAGATTAGGGAAGGGAAAGTGAGAAAAGGGGAGGCAACTGGAAACAGCAACAGAGTTCATTGAACGTTTAAAAAAAACATTTTTCACCTGAAGGCAGTAAGGTCTTCTGTGGAACTAGTCTCTTCTGGCAGAGCATTCCACAACCTGGATGCCTGAGCGGCTAATGAACTGCTGATTATTGCAATTTCCTTATATTTGGCAATGAAGGTGGTATTTCATGTTTTTCATGTTTGGAACAAACAGATGCATGTCACTTTATACATTTATTTGTAGTGGGGGTGTATGTCCATATAATGTTTTAGAAACCACTATATAGAGATCTAGGCTCTAACTGGGAGCCAGTGCAAGTGCTTCAGGATTGGGCAAATGTGTTTGTATCTAGGTATGTTAGTCACAATCGTAGCTGCAGAATTTGGAAGTACTTGCAGTTTTTGCACAATGCTAAGTTTTATACCGTACAGGAGTACATTGCAGAAGTCAGTCTTTGCACCAAAGAAGGCACTAGGGATAGTGGTGCAGTGGCTTTCTGATTTAATATGTAGGAGTTGGTGTAGCAGGATCAGATGATAATTCATGGTGTGCACTAGGTTGTGGACATGTTGGTCTATGCCCGTGGAAGTGTAGAGTAAAATAGAACTCCAAGAGATTTTACCTTTGGCTGTGCAGGATTGGAAAGACCTGATATCTTGATATGAGAGTTGGCATCCGATCATGTTGCCAACAGGTGAGCAGAGGCCACTAGTAGGAACTTGGTGTTACTTTGATTCAGACCCATCCTAGGAGAGGATAAACTGGATCATGATCATCAGCCAACTGGAAGACAATTTGGGTATCATCTCCATAATTATGAAATGAGTCTCCTAGACTGATCACTTAGTCATGGTAGGGTTTAATATATACTCTGAACAAGAGTGATACTCTGAACATGCACCTTGAGGGACACCACATGTCATCAATTCATATCCAGATCTGAACTGTCCAGATCTCACCCAGGGCCTTCTATTTCTCAAGAAAGAGGGAATCCAATCTTAGGCATTTTTTGATACTCCTGTCACCATCTGTAATTGTTGCAGTAGGATCCTGGTCTGCTAGCAGGTCACGCTCTGCACGTCTGGTCTGGCCAGGCGTCCAGAGCGGGACCATCTGCAGACCTCTTAATGAGGCGGCACGGAATGAAAGGTGCCGGTCCCTTACCGGCACCGTCCATTCCACGGCTACCTACATTGTATTGAGGCCCAACGTCTGTGTCCATATTGGGCCGATGGTTGTCTTCAATATGTCTCTCAAGATCGATGGTAGCTACTTTAATAAGAATTTATAGAAGAAAAGCACCATTTGTGATAGTACTGTCTCCTGATATAGAGAAGGCCTCTTAATAATAGGCGTGGCCCAGATCTGATTTATACGATCTGGGACACAAGAGTGTCTGAAGGAGTTGCTGATGAACCTTGTGATACTGAAGCCTTCCCTCTCCCTCTACACTGCTAACCTCTCTCTCCGCTCTATCCGTCTCCCCTTCCACACAGCTTACTGATTGGCCGCTGGGTGTACCTAAGAGTCCCACAGCTCCCAGGCTCCCTCACCAGTCCTCTTGCACTTGCCTCCAGGCCTGCACTTGCCTCATTACTACTGCACTGGTCAATGACCCAGGTGAATGGCATCCCTCAGCACTTACCCCAGTTTCTTACTTACTTACTTTGTTCACTTGGACCCCCCTGAACTTGTTATCCCCCCTCTCCTGTACCGTCTGTGCACTTGCACGATCTGAATGTACCATGCCTTTGATGATCGTCTATCTATCTTCCCTGTCTCCCGTTCGGCATGATGACACCTAAATGCACTTGGAAAAACCGCAGAATCGTTGCCAGACCTATTTGCTGTTATCTTCATTATTAACTGTACTCTGAGCACTTACTCTGCCTGTGCAGACTTGTATCGTTCAGAAACTCAAGGGCTCTGAATGACTGTTGTTTTTCCCCTTGTTCCCTTCCTCCTTGAGAGCTTTGAAACACTTACCTTGTGTATAGGCGTTTTACAAATAAACATTACCATACCATAAGTATTCAATGCATTACTTCACTGAATGGGAGGGTATTGGCCTCTTGTGCAACTGGTTGTTTTAATAATGTTTACAATGATTGTTGATCTCTTCTATGGTCAGTGTTGTAAATGTCAGGGTATCTTTAGGGCCAAAAGTATGGATAGGCTGAGGGAAGAACGATTCAGACATTCAGGTAGTGGAGCTTTCTTGATAATGCTTTTCATAATGTTCTTGCTAATATCTAAAATCTTAGTTTTGAAAATGATTGTGGTTGATTCCACCCGTAACCTGTTGTTTTGATCCTACATGAAGGCTCGGAAGACTTTTCTAATTCCCTCTGCTGTGTGGTGGCTTGGATTGCATTTTTATATTTGGAGCATGCCTGTTTGAGTATTATATGACTATAAGTTTTTTTCTTCTATTTCCAATCACCTTTCCTGAGGGATTTGTTTATTTGTGAAAGGATAATCATATACCAATTCTTATTGTTTTGCCTAGACATAATTATCTTCATTTCTATTTCCCCTGGTGCAATCAGGTTAATAGCCCCAGAGGTGGCAGCATTTTATGTTTGTACAATAACATTTGCACGGGAAGTGATATCTAATTTGTCTTCAATATTTCTTAAGTGCTACTTGAGATTGTCCCCTGTCAATTTTCACTTATCTCTGTATTAGTTAGTAATTTTCTTGCATTGTATTTTGTGGGTATTTTGTGAGTAGGTGTGGGCCTAGAGATATAAAAAAAAATACAGCTGCATGATCACTCCAGTCAATGGCTTGTACCTGGGGATCGGTAGGATGAAGATTCCAGGTTAACACTCTGTCCAGGGCTAAGCCTAAATTACGAGTAGGCACGGTATCTGAAAATCCAAAGCATAGTTTCTTCAGAGATATTGCCTACAGAAAATGCCTGTTGGGATTGTGAGTCCTTAAAATCTGATTTACGGTCCCCTAGAACCATTAATGGAGACGTGGTCTTTATAAGAGGTAGCAGAAAAGGTAAGAAATCATTAGAAAAGTTCGAATTAGGATGATGTGGTCAATAAATGGTCAATATGTGAGTAGATGGAGCATTTGTCCATCAGATCTTTTCACCCAGTAATTTGCAAGATGGATCAGCAATACAAGGGACTGCATAGACCTTGAAATTGTTTCTATAGACCAGAGCAATACGCTCTCCTCTCTTTACGGGTCTGTCGACATTAAGCAGAGAGTAAGCCACAGCAAATAATAAGTAAATGGATGGTCCTGAGAAATCTGTCATCCAGGCCTCCAAAATCGTAAGCAGACCTATATTGTAATAGTGGCAAGAGAACTATTATCAGTCTCCTCATTTACATGCAAGAGGAAAAGGGCCCTGGAAATCCCATGCCCAAAGAATGGAAGACCCAGCTATAGGACAAAGTTCTCTGTCTTTATTAATAATTCAATGACAGGGATTGCAGCATGACCAATGAAACATTCTCCAAGCAATCTCAATCTCCAGGCACTTGTCGTCTGACTGTATTAAAGTGTGATGTTACAAAAATGTGTTTACATCCCAAAAACAGGGGATGGGATTGGTTAGTAAGGCAAACTATATACACATTCCATAGGGGATTAGTGTGATCATTGGGTAAGCCATATCTGGTTGCATCTCCTCAGACCACCTCTTCATATAGCAAATACAAAGTTGCAGGTTAGCGAACGGTGATTGGCCAGTGCAACATAATGTAAATTTAAAATGGAAGGTGATTAGGGATTGGGCAAAAATGATCTTCTCAGCCTTGGAGCTTTGAACAGTTACCAGGCCAAGTGCAACAACTCAAGGTAGTGGGACCAACCCCAAAGGTGCTGACTGTTCCCAAAAAGTTATCACCTCTGATCGCCTAGGCCCTGAAACAGAACATTCAGCTTTGAAACTGTATTACATTTGTGTTCTCCTGCCTTTGGTTCGAAGGGAACAGCCAACTCTGTCTGGCTCAAATCATTAGGCTCTGTCTTGTAGGTTCAGATAACGTGCATAGAGACCACAACATTGATTTCTCTTGCTTGCAATTATGAGGATTTAAAGCTTGTATTGACTGCAGGTGTCCTATCACTTCTGTTGACTTGAAACCTTTCTTCCGTCAGTGTGCTTGGCAAGGCTGTGCACAGTGTCCGTGCTGGAAGCCTGGTCTGCATGCTTCAGCAGGATCAACCTGTCAGCCTTTCTCTGTGTTCTTGAGTTCATGCTGCTTTTCCCATTCACTCCAATGTACCTATGACTTCCATCTTTGTTCGGCTGGCCACCCATGTTAGTTGCTTTTAAGCGTCAGCAAGCAGTTCTTATGTATTATTGTGCGTCTTGCGGTTTCTGTGTAGCAAAAGGTTTACATGTGTCAGTCCTCTAACTATATGAATCATAACCATATTCTTCGCGTCTATCATAAACGTCTGTGTAACCTTGTGGAGGGATGGCTATGTGCTTCATGTCTAATGTATTCATGTCATGATGTCAGCCGTGATGTCATCAGCATTATTCGAGGTTGCAGTCAGTCAACTTGTTCAAATGATGGCAACTGTATTTCCTCAATACTATCATCCAGGCATGGTCTGAACGGTTGTCTGAATGAGTAGGGCTTCTCACACCTGTGATACATCACTGATGGGGAGAAGGGCCCAGAAGCGATGTATCTCTCTCAATTCTCTGTCGCTGCCATATTTGGGTCTCCCTCTTAAATCTCTGTTCTGATCGACCACACTTCCTTGACAACCTTCTCTATTCATGTGCAACCTTGGTATCCAGACTTTTGTCACTCCTCCCAGATGTCCATGGTATCTCACTTGCTCGTCTAAGCTCCAGGTCATATAGCAGCATTCTCCATTGGGTTTGACCACACCCATCTTCCCCAATAGTTGCATGTATCAGGGGGAAAGGAGAACCTTCTACCTGGTGGGAACAGAGGACACTGCTTCAGGTGTGTTTGCAATACCCCAAGAGTCTGTCTCTCTTCATCAGCTTTCATCTCTATGTCCAGTAATATTTTCATTCCTATCATTTTTTCAGTAGTCTTCTTGCACTGTGCTATAGCTACTCTGCTAATTCAGAAGGCAAACAATACTAGCCCTAAGGCTGCTATCAGCACTTTCAGTCCACTAGCCATCCATGATGGTATCCAGGAAAAGATGTATGTCAGCCAATCATCATCTTCTTCTATTGGGTTTGTCACTGCCGCCATTTGCGCATGCAGGTCTGATAATTGCATGATTGCAACTGTTAGTGTTCCATTCTCTCCATCGTGGGAAGGCACGTACGTGCAGCAAGATGGTCTGATCTTGGTGCAAATGCCTCCTTCCATAGTCAGGAGGAGATCAAGAATGTACCTATTCTGTAAGGTCATCAATCTGGAAGCTCTCAACTCTTCTTTGATAGTGTAAAACCCCTTCATAGTCAGGTTTATTGTCTGCAACAATTCCCATCTGGTGATCTGGAGCCATTTGGCATTCACGCTGGTCTGAACTCCTGGAACTACTGACACAAAGAACATCTCCGTCCTGATGAATAATATGTGTCCTGATGGTATTGTGTTTAGTGCATCTTCCATCTTTGTCGAAACATAGTTTCCTCTCTTTACTCTTAGTAGCTCCACACACCTTTTATTTCTTTGGTGCATATTAATTTTGGGAAATCTATCTGCTTGAATGTATTTTCGAGGCACTACCAATGATGGTGTGTTCAATTGCACCATAGAACATATTCCTCTCCAGTTTCGCAGTAATTGCATGTATGCCTTTGACCCGCAGGCCCAGTAGTGATCTATTAACACTGTGATACCGACCCTCATGCATGGTATCTTCGATATTCCTTTGCATTCTTTATTCTCTCCAACCTTCACTGGAAAATCATTCTGGAAACACAATGAAGCATTCTCGAGTGGTATGATTGGCATGGGACCTGCTTCATTCTCCACCCAGGTAGGCAGTTTTGCATTTCCTGCCCACCCCTTGAGGCAACCATAATTTTCCTTCTGCACCACTTCTACCAGAACATGAGTGTGTGTGCTTTGCACCCTACCATTCCTTCTTTCCATCCTTCTCCTGTGAATATCTGTCCATACTGAAAGATAGTCATGATAGGAGGAAACTATCGACTGAATACACAGGCTGACCAAGACAGAAGCACTAGGATGTCTCATCAACAGTACACTGACCCTGAAACATCCCAGGCCTCAACATACCACTGTCACACTAGATGACAAGAGAATAGATAGTACCAACCTCAGTTCCACACCAGAAGGCAATGTTCAGACATACCTATCACTCCATACAATACTCACTAGGATTCAGCGGGATCTGCACTGCACCGTCACACACCACAGCGAGATGGCCTATAAGGAATCAGCAACTACTCCACCCACAGGGATACAGCTCAAATGGAACCAGAAGTATCAGAATCAGGATACAGACCCCACTAAACCAACTTTCAAATCTATGCATACTCAATCCACATACAACTCACACAACCATTTGTCTCCCAGCAATCTGCACGCACTTTACCACACTGCATCAACACATAAACATCACCTACAGCACAAAAGGTCTTGACCGGTCCGATACTTGCACCAAAGCCCAGCACTTGGTGTATACCGAGCTGAAGCCGCCAACAGCACACCACCTCTCCCTCTCTCCTACTCCCCTCCACCCGACTAACTTTACCCGCCCTCCTTCCTGTTTACAGAACCACCAGAGCGATTGGGGACGAAATTCCGTTGGTGATGGTGTGCTATATAAGTACCTTTAACATAACATAACATAACATAACATAACATAACATAACATAACATAACATAACAAAACATAACATGTAGCCGAGGACTTTCCCAGCATCCTGGCATGCCTCCTATCTCTCTCTGTACTGTCTTCAGGCATTGCAACGCCTTCTGAGTCACTATTCTGGCCTCTACTTTTTTGGAGCCATCAGGAACGTACTCTATTATCTTGTCAGTGCTCCAATAGTCATCTATCATGAGCATTTATATAACTATCTTCATATGGGAACGCCTTCTGAAACATCCTTCTTAGTGTGGCACATCTTCCTTGGAATTGGCCTCTTGTTGTAGAGAGCAATAGGTGCATAAGGCATTGTGCTCTGGCTGTTGGTATTACTGTTGCTATGAATGTTCTTGAAGTACCAATGACATTGGGGAGGAGAGAGCCCACATAGCAGCTCTCCTTCATTGTCCCTCTCTGCACCTAGGTCATGTGCTGATACCACATGCTGTTAGACACGTGGGCCGAATCAGCTAAGTATGAATTTACGTATTCAAAATCTATATCTGTGCTTCACCTGAATCTCTTTACTTCTTGGGCAGTGCTGGTTACCCACCCAGATATGACTTTGGTAAAAGTAGGAATAGGGGTTGTGTTAACAGGTACTAAAGCATGTGCATGAGACAACACAACCTTTTGTAGTGCAAAGAGGGTAAAGAGATAGAGACAGCAGAAAGCAAAAAAAATATAAACACAATAAATCTAGCCACAGCTTACAATTTCTGTGATGCCGGATGTCTTTTATATCGTCCATAGAGTTCATGAGAGAGACCATTTGAAAAGTCTTTGAAATGCATCACTACCATTTTGCTGTGTTAGTCAAACTCTGTTGCGGTAATACTGAGCCAGTGCAGTGGGAAACATTCACTCCCAGACAAACCATACTTTAAAAAAAATGCAATAACAGGTATATCGCCGTGAGTTAATATGGGCTAAGTGAGTGCTAAGTAAAGAAGGAAAGCATATAAGTACACCTTAGGTGGGATCATCTGCCCGGGTGTGGCAAGAAGGTTTGAAAAATACTTCTCAGAGCTCATGCAGGTATAGAATCATTAGCCAAAATCAGTCCAAACGTTCATGATGAGTGCCTAGTGTAAGGAAAGGACAGTGTGCCTAATCTAACTTTTCATTTTGTTCTTGTCTAGCTCTAGTCCTTGACCTAGTTTGTATCTGCCAAAGTGTTTCTTCTTCTTCTTCTTCTTCTTCTTCTTCTTCTTCTTCTTCTTCTTCTTCTTCTTCTTCTTCTTCTTCTTCTTCTTCTTCTTCTTCTTCTTCTTCTTCTTCCATTAAATTGTCTATGTGTTGGGCAGAGGGGTTCTCACCTCTGCAGGGCTTGATGTCTGTAAGATAGTTCTGTTACTGGTTCATTATCTTCCTCATCTTTCTTGTACCGCCCCCACCAGGATGATTGAAGCTGTTGAGAGATAAAAGAAGCACTAGCAATCATTCAAGCGAGATATTTACGCATTTCATCACCTAGTACAGTGGTTGTACCTTGGACATCTGTTTACGCTCTAGTGGGAGGAGCAAGCTGGAGTCGCATGTGTTGTCCTTTAATCATCTCATGAGGGGTTAAATGGTGGTTGGATCCAGGTTGATTGCCTAATGCGAACAAGGCTAGTGGCAGGCAATGTAGCCATCCCTTCTTTAGTGTTGCTTTTATTTTGGCAATCTTTTCTTTGAGCAAGCAATTGAAGTGTTCACAAAACCCATTCATTTGCGGGTGATAAGCGCAGGAAAACATATGCATAATCCCTATCAGGGCTGAGATGTGCTCAAAAGCTTCATTTACAAAGTGAGGTCCATTGTCTGAATGCAGGACCTCTCACACTCCCATCGTGGGAACACCTCTCTGATGAGGAATGTTGTTGCAATGAAGACATTGGGGTGTGTACATGGACCAGCTTCGATCTAATGAGAAAAAGGACAAACCACTACAATCATGTAGCGGTTCCCTTGGAAAACTTGGATCATATCCACATTATCTATGTGGAGATGTTGGAAAGGCCCATAAGGGTGCAGTATTGCTCCACACACTACACGCAACGTGTGACATGCATTGAATTCTTTACATAGTATGCAAGTATCCAAAAAAGTGGTGATATATTCCACCAGATTGGCACAGAACCAATCTTCGCCAATATGTGCAGCAAGAACATCCTTACTAAGGTGAGTGGAGTAGTGCAGTTGCGTGAGTGCAATCTCACACAACGTTGCAGGAATCAACAGATTTTCTGTGCTCTGCTGTCGCCAGAATGCATCTGTAGGGGACATTGAACATCCTTTTTTCACCCGCAACTATGGTGTTTGCCCCGGAACCTTTACTATTTGGGTAACGGGCAATGAACTATATCCTTCTCTCAATTTCATGTTACGCACGCGCATGTGTGTGTTGGATCGGGTGTCAAACTCACTTATTTCAATAAAGTATGCTGCTCACTTTGCTTCTGCAACTGCAGCTTCATTGCAGTGGGAGATCGTGTCCTCCTCCTCGTGTGTGCCTGGCACTTCACAACCGCTATTGCTGATGGGAGTTGTAGTGCGTATATGAGTCTGGCCAATTGGGGCATGTGCTGCACTGGTTTGCCATCAGCACGTCAATAGCACGTCAATAGCCCCTCCACAGCCAGCGCAACAGTCCAGTGTGCACAGTGATCTCCTCCTCCTCATGCACTTCTAATGTCATTATAAGTGCTACTGGTTCTGCCGCTTGCACTGAAACAAGCAATGTCACGCTCACCACTACTTGGACGTACTTGGACGTACCACCTGGTTTTATTTTTACCACAGCAGTCCCACTATGTCTCTCCCCTGTCGTCTGGTCTACAATTGAAGACCCGTCAATAAAGAGTACAATTGAAGAAGGTGCCAGGAACCTATGGGCTCACGAATCCTGGGATGACCTCAATCCTCATGCATGTTGGTGAGGAAATAACTTTCCATTAGTATAACTTGAAGGAGAAGAACCTTGTAACAAGAGTAAGGGACCATGTTCCTGTGTATTCAATGTATTTTTTTCCAATAATATATATTGCTTGTTTGTAGCAAGTCCTAATATCAGTGTGCATTGGTGCAGACAATTCATTTTAAATTGACAAATGCATGGGCTATAGATTGCTTGGTCATCTACAGCATTGTTTATAGGCAGATCAGTATGTTCATTCTGAGGGGCCAATCTTATACTAGGAGATGTTAGTTGCAACTTCCTATGATAATTCACAGTAACTTAAATTGTTTCAAGGCCTGTAAGACAATCTTTCTTTCCTGTATATTCCATATTAGTCTGTGGACATTGGTCTCAGGAACTAATTCTGGGCAGTAAATCAATCAAGAGAATGTGCAGGCATTTCTATATTATCTGTGAGAAACCAGTCGAAATTTTGACATGGGGTGAGGGGAGATGAATGGGGGAAGAGGAACAAGCCATGTTTAACATAATCTCGGTTTTATAAACAAAAAGCAAAAAAAAATGTAGATGTATACCGGACACTTAGGCTGCCCTGTGCCTGTGGCCAGCTTGCACAGGCTTAAACAAGCTTTGAATTAGCACTTCACATTGATGCGATCCTTTTCATCCAAGCTGTCTTCTAGAGAGGAGGCAAAAATACAGCACTCCACTCGGGGGGCTAGCTGGGATATATTGCTTCTATTCGCTGCGCAGAGCACAAACTTGTAATAGTGTATGTGAATGTAGGAGAGGAGGAACCTATGGTCATAATACCAGAGCCATGAAGCAGGCAGATAAGAGGATGCATGCTTCTGCCAAATAGTTTAAATATATAAAATAACAGTTCGATACATCCCCCAATACTCCCCTTATATGTTCTATAAACCTACCCCTCACTCATATATTAGCGCAGGGAAATGCGCATATCAAAATCCGTCATTTTCGGATTCAGCATTTTTAACTTTGCATTACGTGACCCCCAAATTCCTAGTACTTTCTTCAGCATTCTGTCTTCCACTTTAGACTGCATGCACCAGAAACAGAGGCATTGATGATCATAAATACAAAAAGCATGCAGCTGAAACAACAGCACCCCTCACAAATGTAATAGTACGTCTTATACATGTTTTGGAAAGTAAGGTATTCTCCCTCTGCAGGACTACTTTGCTCCATCACATTTCTGACAATTCCCTCATTATCACAGCCTTTTCATTGTACACACACACGCGCGGCCCAATCTCCCGACCACACATCTTCCACACTTTCATCACAGACACTGCATGGAGCTTCAAAATCCTACACTTAGCACATATCCATCATCAAGTTTGACATAGTTCCTTACCACCTTCACCACCTTCATAGGAAACAAAAATGCTAGCAACGCTTTAACCACACTCTGAGGATCTTGTACCCTCACAAAACCCTCAAATCGACATCTTTGATGTGCTTGTCTCTTCTCATAATGCTACTTATATGGCATAGGAGCACCAGGTAAGACTTCCAACAGTTTATTCATATGGATCCTCTGTGCCCCTTTCTTCTTCTTCATCCTTGAAAAACGCAAGAAGAGGCTGAAATTCTATACGCCATCATAATAAATGCCATTTGCCCCTTCGAGTCATTATCATGCTCACCATTGTGCCGAATGACCCCTTCATGAGAAGTGCTGTCAGCAAAATGGGAATCCTGTTGATCGTTTTGATCACCACACATTAATTGCCTAGAGTGCTGTGAGCCTTTCAAAAGGAAGACATGGAGAATGAGCAGGAAGTGTATTGGATGGTGCACGATGAGGCATCTGGGCCAAGATGAGGAGAGAAGCCACTGTTCCAAGGGAGGTTTGCAGAGGTGCCACCAAACACAGACTGCGAGTGGCAGTCTCCAATCTGGAACACTAAGAGCTAGATGCTGATGCCAGAGAAATCTCCCACAAATCAACACATTGAACAATTAAATGAGACAGAAGCTCGCAAGCAGCCACTGGAGCTGGCACAAAGGATGGGGAGAGGAAGTAAAAAGCCAGTCAGGAAAGTAAAGCTCACAGGGCATTGTGACACTAAAGGTCTGTCTGAAGTTGTGAAATGACAAATACAGATATGGTATTTACCAATGCCAGGGACACCACCGAGCCAAGTACATATAACTTAGTGCACTTTAATGAGAAGCCCAGAATTCCCAGAGAGCAACGCCAAGGAAGCCAAAGTTGGACAAAGTCTTGCACCGAAAAATACCCAAAAGAAGCTGTGGGGAACTAAATCCAGTGCCCCAGTCCCAAAACTCAAAGGGAGTGAGTAACAATTGTTGATAGTGAAAAAGCTAATGCATATTGGCACAATCAGTTCTGTGTTCTGGAGGAGGGGTCTGAAACCATTGGTTCCCCATATGTTTTGGACTAGAATTCCCATCAGCCGTAGAAAATTTAGTCAATGAGTAGGGATCAGGTGAGTCGTAGTCCAAAACATTTGGAGAGCCATAGGTTCAGGTTGCAGACTTCTGTTCTAGAGTAAAAATACTTGAATATGTGAAACACAGGAAAGAGCAGTCTAGGCCATGTCTGACAAACACAGAGCGTGAGATGCATTTTGGGGGCACACAGTCCGTTGTTTTAAATGAAAGAGACTTGAATATTTGTAATGCTTAGATGCAAAGTCCAGGAGGAGTCTGATAAGCACATAAACTGGAACAACTGATGAATGCTGTGAAACAAATCCTACTGTAACCTTCATTGAAAAACAAATCTAATGGCCAATGAAGGAATGCGATGCAAGTAATGCAATGCATGGGAATCAGTTTATTCTGAATCTATGTTTCATTGGAGGAATACAGTGTGATTGATGGCTGTTCTAAGTCTAACTTTCATTGTAGAAACAGAATGTGATGCATGCTGGGACATAAAGTAATTTCTGAGTCTAACATTTGTTGAAGGAATATATTGAATGCATACTTGGAAACTAAATACCGCCTAGGTCTTTGGAGAACACACAATGGGCCTCATTACGACCCAGGCGGTAAGTTACCGCCTGGGCCGTGACTTTACCACCATGGCGTAAACTACGTTTACGCCATGGTGGTTGGCGGACTTACCGCCCCATTCCGACCTTGGCGGGGCGGTAAGTCCCCAATCCCCATTTACCCTTCCCCATTCCCATTTTTGCCCCATAGGGCATAATGGGAGTGGGGAAGGCGTTAATTACGCCACCGTAAATTACGGTGGCGTAATTAACTCCATGGTCCCTTAGCGCCATGGATTTTAACACCTGCTAAAAGCAGGTGTTAAAAGCACCATGGCACTAGGGGACCTCGTAATTGGCGGTAAGGGGTCGGCGCAGCTAACGCTGGCGTAAACCCCTTACCGCCAGGGTCGTAATGAGGCCCAATGTGATATAAACTGGAAGAGCACGTGCATTCTGAGTAAGCTATCAAGCTTAGAAGAAAAAAGCCTGATGAAAGTAAAGTCTAATCAAAGATTGATTGAAGGAAATCCCCCAGACCTGGTCGAAGCATGGGGGGTGTTTTATCACGGTCCCCTTGCACTCTGAGCAAAAAGACGGGGGGGGGGGATTAAGTAAAGTATATAAAAATAAAACTACAAGAGGCTAGCAGAGACACCCTTACACTTTCTAAGATTGTGGATGGGCTGGTTGCCAAGCGAGGAGGGAGACTAGCGCAGGCTAGCAGAGACTTTCACTAACCATGTGCTGCTTCTGTCATACAAAGATGTGATCCTATTCTGAATGCCACAATAATACTTTGAACGCTATCACATTTCCATGGATGTAAATTGAACTCCAATTTCTCTTGTGTTTTTCCTGGCGTCTCCACACGCTGAATTTCAGGAGTGTACTTTGCACCTTGCCATTCCAAGCACAAGCCATTTAATCCCTTAGCACCTTCTCTATGTCTGAGTTCATTGCAGGCCATCATTAATTTTCTCTCATTTCTTAGAGAGACTGCTCAGCACACCTGGAGGCACGACGAAACACAGTCCCAATCTGCACTCACAGAGTGCATACTTGACTGTGACTAAACGAATACTGAAATCTTCCTTTTCTGGCCGGCATTCACTTTTTTACATACATACCGGCAATAATACAGAGCCCCCTCCCATCTCGTTTAATAACCCGTTCCCGCCCCTCACATAATAACAGTACACTGGATAACCAAAGCTCATGACATTCCTCTGTGCCCTTTCCACTAACCCCCTCTACAGCACACTTTGACAAGAATCATCTATTTTATTTTCTCTATCTGAAGGAAACAGAGTCTTGACGTTATGTTGTTCCATTCCCCCTAACAACTCAGCAATGCTGGGTGTGGTCACGCAAAACGCTTAGTTGTGAATAAATGTGACAAACGCTTTTGACCAGGATTTTGGGTTTAGGGAATTCCCCATGTATGTGTTCAGAAACATGTAGACACCAAAGCGCCTGCAAGAGCCTCCTTGCATTTACAGAGAAGCACCTCTCCATCCTGCTGAGTGCTCTCGATGCAATAGCCATGAGCTCCTCATTTGTACCTTGTACCAGGCTCCACCATTGCTAAATTATAATAAGAGCCATCAACAGTCCTTCACGTTCTGCCTCAGCACAAACCTATGTAAAGTAGGCAGTTTGCATACATCAGACTTTGGAGAATCAAAAGCCAGGTGTCATCGATTCATTGTGCACCAGCTCTTCCCCCTTCCTCACCACCTTTATAAGTTTGGCTGTTTCTTCTGCGAACTTCACTACATATTTGCATAAAGCTCCAGAAGGTCTGGAAGGACTTCAATTGACCCGTTTGCTTGTTTGTTTGACCTCCTAAATTGCCTGCCTTATTTCCATTTTAGGCCTCATCCTTCCGTATGCGATGCAAAGAGCTACATATATTAAAGTATTGAAACCGACAACAATTCGCCAAGCTAAAGACATCATTGATATTGATATTTTATTTCTATCCCGCTCGTACACAAGTGTGTTGACACTGTTTGCAACATGTTATCATGCTCCTCTTCTCTCCCAGTACATTTCATGATGGCATGGAGCAGAGAAGGAGACGTCAACCCAATTGGTATTTGCATATAACAATAGTCGCCCAGTGACAACATGAATTATATAATTCGACGAGAGTAATTATCCAACATCATTTGATGGTAGGCTACGGGAAGGCCAAGTGTGAAAAACCAATTAAACTTTCCCATCCCCACCAGGATCTACAAACATGTTTCACTAAGTTGTTTCCTTTTTAACTTTAGTATTCACATGTATTCCATTCGTGAGGTGTGACATGATAACACATGATGACACAATCGTGTTTTTCTTGTTTTTTTAATCCTGCTCAGTTTGAGTGTTTTGTGGACTTGTTAGGTCCATCTAAATCACTGTATACTTGCTGACTGTTTCAATCAACAAAACTATATAATGTGTTCAGTGGTGCATTGTGACATCTTGGGTTAGTTCTGTTGACTGTCTGTTAGATAAATCAGAGCTGGAAACTCTGCTATGCAGTTTGGACCATCTGGGCACTTTTGTGCCTCCGTCTTGCACACTTGTTATTGGCCCATGGTGACATGAATTAGTTTGCGTAAAGTAGTGATTGGTTGGTCAGCACAATATGCCAATAGGAGATTTGACATGTTGATATGCCGGCCAAATTTCATTATTGCTATGCTTTGTGTTTGGGTGATTTGTCGAACAAGTTTAGAATAACCTTCGGACTGCATGGCCTATAATTCATTGTGGCCCTCTTGGATGTTTCAATTCCTTTGCTTCACTGTCTCTCCTTTACTGACTCCCCATTGGGACATGCTTGCAGTTGATGTAAAAATTCAGTACTGCACATATTTTCAGAATTAACATGACATCTGATTTTATTCGAAAGCATGTACTGAAAATTGTTGTTTAGTCTATGTGCAGTTCATTGGGCACAAAGGATTACAGACCAGACTTGCAATCACTGGTTCATAGCTTTGAGAAAGCACAGGGAGGCTTTGAAAACTTTCTGATCATGTGTGTGTGCAACTTGTTGCATTTTTAACGAAGTGTGATAGAATAAAAAGGTGTTCTGCTTCTCGTGCAAGACACTCAAAGAGATTTTTAAATCTGTGGTATTGTAAAATGTGACTGCCGGCACAGAAGATCCAGCTTTTTGAAAATCACCAGCATCTCGTTAATTTTCAGCACAGGATAGGGTAACTAGTTAGGACTTTTTTCAAATCTCCCAAAACTATACACATACAGATTTGTAATGTCCGACTCCAAAGTAACCAAAATCAGAACCAGCGATTCACTCCCCAAAGAACACCCAATCTCGAAATTCGATAGGCTCAATGTGTACTCAGAACATTATCTATTAAGCACTGCACACAACCTCTTTCCCTGAGAACACCCAGAGAAATTGCTTGTTGAAGTTTTGAACACTGCTGATTTTGCCCACTCCACGCACGTTTTCCTCTGCTGCATGATTGGATTGCATACATAAACAATGCCTCTCATCTCCTCATTCTTCAATTGGCTACTGTCTTCAAGGTATCAGAAGCATTCCATTTGCACTGGGTCTGCAAGAGCCTTCTCGATTCTATTTCCTCAAATGTTTTCAAAGGGATCCAGAGGATCCGGCAGTAATAGTGACTCAAAGTCGAGGAGATCCATAGTCGAAAAAACACATGCCCAGTTCCCTCGGTTCTGTACTGGACTCCATAGTCGAAAAAACACATGCCCAGTTCCCTCGGTTCTGTACTGGACTCCACGGTCACCTCAGTGATATCTTCCGTAAAGCCATGTTAATTAACACAGAGAACTCCCTTCTTATTGTCAGTGTCAGGCCTATTCACCACCCTAAAAATTCTTGCAAAATGTCATTTCTGATTTAGTTTTTTCTTGTGGAACGTGAATGGCCCCAACTGTCAATCAAACCAAATTCTCCTTCTCACAGAATCATCAGACTGGAATTAAGTTGCTACTGAAGCACACCTGCATGATACTGAAATCTCAAAAAGTAACAGGGGCTGGAAGCCCATAGTTGCTTCGTACTAAGTCATTGGGGGTGAGCTGTCTAATAAACAGGAATCTTAATGCCAAATAACTTCAGAAGGAGAAAGAACCCCGAGACAGATGGTTGTTTGCCTAATCGATGACCAGCATCATAAAGGTATACCCGGAGAACTTGAACAGAGAAACACAATCTGCTTCTCAGTGTAGTATCTAATAACGTAATCCTTGTTGGTGACTTTAATATAAGCTCATACCTGCTCTTGGAGTGCAGCAATTTCCACACTTGCAGGTCTAACCTTCAAAGAAATTGAAAATGGAACAAAACTGAAAATCAAAGAATAAAAGCATTGCACCTTGCGTTCACACTTTTATTTACTGCTCCGCCCCATGTAAAATGATCCCATATTTTAGTTTTAAAAACATGGTATTGCCCGACAGAAAATACATGAAAAAACAAATGATACAACTCTTACAAACGGATCGAGCACAGCTAACCCCCCCTGCCCATTGCTCTCCCAAGCCTGGTCCATATAAGACATGAATTCCATGGGCAGAAATAGAACTGCCTTTAATACAAACACAATTGCAGGCAGAGTGGAGTGCCGCATTCATAAACACAATATATTAACCATTCTCCATGTTCATTTTGCATTTGAATGAAAGACGTCAAGTGCAGGCATGAAGGACGCCATATTTAAATCAGCGCGAGGGAGATTTAATCAACCATAAGTTATTTACAAGTGTTCCGTCGCCTGTTGCCTGTCTTTAATTTCTTCAGGGTGTCCCATTTCCTTCCCAGTCTCCAGAAATTACAAGACATGCAGTTTTTATTGTGCTGTTTGTTAGCAGGCTGACAAGGTAAATTAGTCAAATAAAAACCGCTAGGCCTTTGCCAGCTCTGTTGCATTTGGCGCCTGGTTTGCATGTCAATGTCCCAATATAACTCAATCTCTTTCATTGGATTTCTGCGGCGTGCACGTCTCCTCTGGAGCTGCTGGTACGGGGCTCCCTCTCTGCGCAGCCACATAGCTTATTTCAATTTGAGCGGAGGTCGCTCTGGGATGGATAACGCTTTCTCGCCTCAAGTTCATGAGAGTCACAAAGGGGATTGCTTGTTACAATAGAAATGGCACAAGCTGTAGATCCGGGGGGGTGTGTGCTTTGCAAGAGAAGTGTCAATAGAAGTACTGGAGCCCTTTGCAAAATTGTATTCTACTAATGTGTAAAATGATAAAATGCTCAAACTCATACTTGCGTCTGCATTTTTTAAATTGGCACATCGCAATGTTGTGCAATTAAATGTGTTTCTCTGGTTTACACACACATATTTGGTTAGCCGTTTTATTACATTTATATAGTGTATCCTGCAGCAAGATGTCTGCTGCATAACACTGTCCAGAAGCAAAATAAAAAATAAAAGAAAACAAGTTAACATCACGTACAGGTACAAAGAATAATATTGGGACCATGGGGTGGGTTATATTGTGATGTAAATTGTCTACAAGTAAATTGTCTCAATGTGATAATAGTCAGGAAAGGTGGATAGAAATAGCCAGAAATCAGATTTTTGGAAATTCCTTTTGCAGAATTTCAAAAAATCTGATCCAAACCTAAGGCTTGGGAGGAGGTAATGGTATAATTACCATAGTTTAAGGATTAAACTTGAAGCCATCTTCCAACACTTTGGCAATACTTTGGGCGAATAGACAGTACGTTTATAGGGCGATGATTAACGGTTTCGGTTCAAGTAAAAATGTTTTGGAATAAACTGGAGGAGGAGCATGGGATGATCCATTTACTTCCTTGTGAAGGTAGCATTTTGGATTTGAAGTTGGGTGCTGATTAATGGGATGGCAGAGAGAGGATTCTTTTTGGGACTACGTGAGGCAGAGATGAAGCTAGTTGCCTCGTTCTGAACTCTAGTTTTCCAACAATCAGCAGGATATGTTGAGAGTGGAGGAGCAAAGTTGGGAGACACTAAAGCTGGAAAACCCATAGAATACCAAGGGGAAGATGAAAGGCAGTCCACCAGAGGCTCTGGAATCTTGTAGTACCTCCTCCTAAGGTCGATAACTGAGAAACACTCGCCCCCTGTCAGGCCATCGAGTGCCTCGTTGCCAGTGGGCACGGTGTACTAGTTCAGAATGTTGCAGGAGTTCAGGCGACAGAAGTTGATGCGCAGCCAGAAATCCCCATTCTTCTCTGGTTGTTGACAAAGGAGAAGTGAAGGAACAGCTAACTTCAATGTTATCCCTGTCTGTAGAAGAAGTTATCCAGATGGCTGAGTACATCCTCAATGTCTCCTGGGTCTAGGCATTGCTCTCACATGGTAGGAGATGGATGGCAAGTATTTCATCATCAGCTCTGTGCACGATTCAGCAGCTCCTAGCACTCTATCCAGGATGTATAGGATAGCATCTATGGAGTGGTCGGGCTGAGTGGCATGGAGTGCCCAGATGACGTGTAAAACAGAACCTTGCAGATTATCACTCAACACCGGTTCTCCCTGTCAAGGACTGTCAAGTCGTACAACATCTGGATGGTCTGGTATGCCCAAATCTGAAGCTCATCTCACCCCTCGGGCTGGGCTTCTCCCTGAGAAGGGACTTAGGTGAACATGGGGCCCCTGTTCAGATGGTGTGGAGATGGTCTCTTCTAGCATAAACTTGAAGGCATTGGCCATAGAAGAAACAATTAGTATGGTACCTCTATCCTTGGGTATAGAGCTTGCTTACACATGAGGCACAGGAGTGGCCACAGTGCTAGGCAACACAGGGCTGAAACTAGGCTTCTGGGCTAGCATGCAACCCTGCCTGGTGGTTAATGCCCAAAGAAGATAAGCCGCTATTACGTCTCCCCCAAGAGATGGTAAGAGACAGTGTTTCATGGTTGACTTCTCTAGGGCCTCAACACACCAGTATGCAAGTGCTTACTAGGCCAGGGGCTTTACCCTGGCACTTGACCTGGCAGGTAAGGGATTCTAGGGCTCAGTTAGCTAAACATGTGGTTGGTGGTTGTTCTCCATGTGACATCTCCTACAATGAAGCAATGAAGTAGCAGAGCCAGGTGGGAGAGGGGGGCGTCCCACATGTCCCGCTCTTTTGTGAACAAATTGCCTTTGTTACCTCCTGTAGTGCTGGAACTCAAGTGCCAAACCTGAATTATTCAATTTAGTCCAAATAAAACTGCACACAGTGGCCTGAGTAGCAAAGTGCACTTTCCCCAGTTTGCTTAGCAACCACCTTGCTTAGTGGTGCAGCGCCAACATGCCTTGAGTGTTCTAGTCTTTACTGGATGCACCAGCCCCGCACGCCTGGATTTGTTCCCCCCCAGTACTGCACCCATACCCTCTGCACCTCTGCCTAAAGTGAGAAGACCAAAGGTAAGTGCGTGTTTGAATAATGTATAATTCCTGTGTTTTATTGCAATGCATGTAGTATGTGTGTGTGTGTGTGTGTGTAAGACTAATTGAGTTAGTATGTGAGTACTTTAAAAAGAACTCACTTACTGTGCAAGCAGCCTGGCTAGAGTTGCTTATGGAGTGTCAGTTTAATTAGAGCAGTATATTTGTGCCAGTGGAACCAAGCGTGGTGTATCTGAGAGGATGCAGAAGGTTTGCAAGCCGCTGATTGGATTGAGGTGGCCAGGACGTGTTTGCTTCTCAGGCCACATGTGCCAGAGTTGTTCTAGGCTATGGTGGCCAGAAAGAAGGGGCAGTCTGACCCTGTAGGTAATGGCCCACCATTCACGTTAAGGGCCAGAGCACAGCGAGGGTACCTTAGCGAGGGTGGAGGGCCATTACCGTCTGGGTCGGGTCGCTACTGAGGGGCATATTGCCATTAGCACCCGTGTACCTACATAGGTGCTAATGTTTAAAAAATAAAAATAAAAGAAAACATACCTTTATCCCGTGGCCTGACACCACACAGCTGTCAGCCAGCAAGTCTGTTTACAATGTCAATGACATCATCAACATTGAAGAGGGACTTCTTGGCTGTAAGAGGATTCAATTCAGCACTACAGCTAAGTCAACGCCTAGTCTAGAATACTGAATGAAAACCCTTATGGATATATCTTTAGGTCCAGTTCATGCGTTCTGGATGACTACCCCTATATAACACCCCTCTCTTGGAATCCCCCTGACCCCACTGAGCCAAGAAGTAGTTCTGTTTTGCAAGTTAAAAGGGTTTATTTGATAATTTAAACAATAGATATATATATGGCACTTTATAATAAATTAATAATTGAATATCACCCTTAATCTGATATGATAAAGATTAACAATGGAGAATCTGGCACTAGCACACTTCTTTATAATCACTAATGAGTTGACATGAATGGATAAGGTAGCACACTGGTAAATAGGAACGAAAGTATAATGTGGTAGAGAATGCTTTATAGGGTTCAAGGAAATGCAAGGTTGAATGAATGAAATGCAGTATAGAAAATACTCAATATGGTTTCAACAAAACAATGTAATCACTTTTCTCTGGCTATTCACTCCCCCCCTCTTTATGCAATGCAATGGAATGGGAGGAGAGCACACAGTTCTCAGAAATGCAATCAATGTAATCAGTTCAATCCAGCAAGCTTAGACAACAGAAAACAGATAGGAGTTTTGAAATCACAGGCCCAAATTGCTTTGATATGTGCTGGCAATGAATGAGAAATATGCTGGAAACGCTTTTAATTCCCTTTCAGAGGTTCAGGGTGAGTGGTATCTAGTTAATATTAGTCCAGGCTCACACTAGCAATGATGCAGGGATAGTTAGCAGGTTAAACGAATTTCTGGCAAATGGAAAGCAAACAGCAGCAGTTTTTACATGTGAAGAAATTGCAAATCGCGGTAAAATTCGCGGATGCGTGTTCCGCGATTGCGGTAAAACTATAAGGGTTAGGAATGCGGTTCTTGGTGCGATTCAAAGCTACGATTCTAAGCTATCAGAGGAAAGTTACTGCAAGTCTCTAGCCCAAACGGTCGCGGAGATATGAGCGATTTAATAAAGGTCGTTTTTGGGTTTGCAAATTTCAAAAGCTCAAAATGACAAGTGCAGCTTGCAACTAGCAAATCACAGGTGACAGCTTTACAAGTGACAGGTGACAGTTAGGAGACAGTTCTACTTAGATTAAAATAGAATTGAATTAGATGAATTTAAACTAAGAGATTGGTTCTACACAGTTCAGCTGGGTACTCACACTATATTCTTGAGTGAAATGGGCCTCGCCACGGATCTGGTCAGGGTTTTAGACTGGACTCTGGTCTGGTCTGGTCTGGCCTCTGCACTTCACAGTGATCTGGGTCAGCTCTCTCTGCTGGTCTGGGTCTCTCTGGGTACAGCACTGCTTTCTCTCTGGTTCTCTTAGTTCTGGATAGATTGAAGTCTCTAGTTTGGCTTTCTGGAGGTTGAGGGAGGTAAGTATGGATTTTTCCGGCAGAGCGTCCCGCTGCAGATGGATTTGGAAAAGTCCCTATCTGTCCTGTCTGTCTGCTTTTATGTGTTTAGAATGTGGGTGTGTTCTAGCATCACTGACCCTACCTCTCTCTCAGCTTCTAATTGGTCAAACTTCCATTTATCATTTGATTGGGGAATGAACTGTGAGTCAGAGTGATGTCATTTTACAGCCTGCAGAAAGTCCACTCCTCCTGTCAACTTACACACAAATCTAGATTTGAAACAAATACATATTTGCAGAGGTACATATTGTTTTAAAATCATATGCACCCATCATGCATTACAGGAGGTATACCCTGTTCAAACTCTGCTCTTCCTGGGAGCTTGCATTCAGAAATGGCACATATTTCACTTTTTAACTGATTTTTCAATTTCTGACATTGACCCAACTTTACATACATGTGCGCAGGGAGTAGGGACATTAACTGATGAAGTTTCAGATTTTTAACATGCATACATTTAGAGTTATATCCACTTTTCCGCTAAAACCCCCCTGAACACGCCACCGGGTCGAAAAACCTCTTAAACTGTGGGCAGAAAAATCACAAGAATTATGGTATCATTTATAAAATTTTCACATGTCCGCTCTATGAGTTATTCATCTTTTTAAAGTTATGTTCTGGCTCCAAAGGGGTGTGGTTTACCCTCAGCACAAGGTTGAATTTCTGGTTAATCCAGTTCTGCCAAGCCAGCTTGCTCTCACAGGCAGTGCCCCTCCCAGCTCCTGCCAAGAGGAAGCTACATTTTACGACTGCGTAATAAAAACCTTTGCCTGAGTGAAGAGGGCTTTGTTCACTCTCCTACAGAGCACAGATAATTCAATTATCAGATAGATGGCATATCCTTAGTGTGGGCAGCAAAAGGAAGGTTGGCCTGGGAACACAGTGGTGACTCAAGTTTCACTCCTGGTGGGGGTAGCTGCCAAGCAAAATCAAGTTCCTTAAGCCAAGTTTCAGATAAAATGTCACTTTTTGTTCCCCAGTTCCTGCATTCAAATAAAACTAAACATTTTCACATATGCAGCTAGAAGGCTGATTCTAAGTTTAAAACTATGACATTTAAACAATTGCAACCTATGTGATACTCAAAAGTAGGTCACTCAGTCAATTTAAACATTTTCGATTTTAGTGTCTTTAAATCCAGTGCAACTTAAACTGCTGACTCCATAGCAGTTTTGTTATAAGCATTGTTTTGGGCTCTTCATTTCCCAGATTTTGTAGGCACACAACACTCCATTCTGCCAAATGTCTGCTGGTGTTCAGTAAATATTTTGCACATATTGCAATGTTTGAAATAGGCACTTTGGCTTGCCTTCAGAGAAACACAGGGTGGTTTTAAACTGCCGGCTTTTGGATAGTGGTGAGCACTGGTACTGCACCCATTTTTGGGATTTAAGAAAATGAATTCCCCACAATTCTAGGTTGCATTTGGCAATCAGCATTGTCATTCCCAATGGTTTCAGACTACTGTGCGGGTAGTCCAATGGTGGTTTTAAAGCGCTTTGAAGCTAACCGGCGCTACTGTTTTTCCTTTGGCAACCCATTTCCCTCATGGCAACCCAGCCTTTCATTCTCGCACTGGTGGGTGGCAAGTGAGGCAACCATTTTAGTGTGCGCACAAACTGCGCAGCTTTCCTGGATTTCAGCGCACATGTGGGTTTTCCGCCATCTTGAATTTTCTAAGCCCACAGCACCAAATGTTGCAGCATGATAGCTTAAACGTGGGTCAGGACACCCAACAAGCCCCCCCACGCGACTGCACTTTGAATTTGAGTCGATGGGGAGTCGCGTGCCCATGGGTTTTGACCCACGCACCGGTCTGTCCGCATAATCTTCTTCCTCTTCTGTAGATGGCACAGTTCAGCATCTTCTTCTCCATCCGGTACTGATCGATCGGTTCTCCTCGCCAGTCCTGATGGGAGTATTGGGCGGTCCACTGGGCCCATTGGATCTTCGTTCCCGGTCTCCGGATCATCCTCCTTGGCCAGTCTCAAGGTCTTCTTTCTCCTAGGACGACAAAGGAAGAGCGGCAATACCTACTCATAGACGTTTTTCCACCACTGTTGAGATGGTGGGACAGCATATGCATTTCATCATGACGAAACATTACATTCTTACTTTGATAAAAAAAAACAGTATAACTAAGAGACAGTTTCATGCAAATCACAATATTTTAGAGACTAGATGTGGTATGTTTTATGATTGGAACAGAATTAGTCGGAGACAGTACCCGCTAGGATTCCAGAGGATTCCTCCAGTTGTTGCAAAGTGTGCCTGGGATGGCAACATTTCAACTGGTTTATGTGGACCCACTTGTCTTCCCCCTCTGCCGAACCGCCTTTGGGGACGCGGATCTTGTAGGCCACAGGGGAGATCTTATCGACGATCTCAAAGGGTCCTTTCCATGTAGGCAAAAATTTGCGCTGCTTGGCCTGGTTCCTTTGGAAGTTGTATAGATAGACCCGGTCCCCCACCTGATATTCCTTCCTGGAAGTTTTCAGGTCATAGTGGGTCTTCATGCTATCAGCTGATCTTTCTAGATTCCGCTGAGCATAAGCAAAAGCATGTTGGAGGTGTTTCCTTAAATTCTCTACATACTCATGAGTAGTGGAGGCATTTATCAGTGTCTGCTCTTGGGTCCTGTAGAGCAAATGCTGAGGAAGCACCATCTTGCGTCCAGTCATCAACTCAAATGGTGACATTTTGGTTGCAGATGAAGGGGTAGATCTGATAGCCATTAGGACCAGAGGTAATCGGATATCCCAACTTGGCCCAGAATCTGCCACAAACTTCTTTAATATGCTCACAATTGTCCGGTTATATCTCTCTACTGCCCCAGAAGAAGCTGGCCTGTAAGCAATATGCAACTTCCTTTTGACCCCCAGTATCTCCCACATCTTTGTCATTACTTCACTGGTGAAGTGGCTACCTCTGTCTGACTCAATCCTTTGAGGTAGACCAAAACGGGAAAAGATGTGGTTAATCATCAAGGCAGCTGCAGTTTCTGCCTTGCAGTTTGGGGCTGGGAGACATTCCACCCACTTGGTAAACAAGCATGTCACAGTCAACATGTACTTATTCCCCCTAGCCGAGCGAATCACAGGGCCTACAAAGTCGATTTGTAAATCTGACCATGGCAGTGTCATTCCCCTCTTTTGTAAAGGCGCCCGGTGCGTGAGGGATGATGGCTGAAATTGTGCACACACAAGACACCCCTTCAAATATTGGTTGAGGTCCTGCCCCATGTGTGGCCAGTATGCAACCTCTCTTAAGATTTCCAATGTTGTGTGAAACCCCCTATGACCGGCGGTGGCCGCATCATGGGCGTGACTTAACATCAGGCTTCGGAATGAGGTAGGAACCACCCACTGGTCGTGGCCAGCTTTGGATTTCCTTACCAACAAACCGTCTTGGATTCGGAACATTTTTGGACATTTCATCAACACTCTTAGGTCCTCTTTCCCAATGTAATCGGTATCCGTCAGGGGAAAGTTCTCAGGGTCCTCAAGGTGCTGGTAAAATTTACCAATAATTGGATCCCCCTTCTGAGCAGTAATCAAATCAGCATCAGGGGTCTCCTTACTCCATTGTGCAATTGAAAGGTCGTTGTGAGCATTTGTCTGGGACCTAGTGATAGCAGTGACCTGGATTTCCCCCAACAGGGACTCAATCTCAATTAGATCTCCTTGGATGGCCCCGGTTTTGGCCAGCTGATCAGCTAAGTCATTTCCAGTTTTGTCTGGTCCCTCTACTTTGGAATGACCCTTGATCTTTTTCCAGTAGATGGTCATCCCATTCGATGTGACCAGATCATCAATGTTTTGGATCAACTTCCCATGTTTCAAGGGTTTGTTGTTAGCACATAACATGCCTCTGGTTTTCCAATTAACCAGGTGCTCCACGAACCCGTTCCGTACATAATCTGAATCTGTGATTATGACCAGTTCGTGGAGTTGATGCTGGACAGCAGTGAGGATGGCCTGATGCACAGCCATCAATTCTGCCACCTGACTACTTCGGGGACCAATTTTGTATCCAGCGGAGGGTTCTGGGGACTCATTCACCCATGCATTCCCTACGCCGGCCACCAGTTCTTTCTCCCCGTCGTTGTCAACATGGTAAGAGCATCCATCCACATAGACAGTGGGCATTCCCTCACACTTGTCTTCTTCAAAGACTTTGTGTGGGGAATTAAGGTATGCCTCCATGTTGTCCTTGATTTTTAGACTTTCGTCCTCGAGACAGTTTTCTCTGGCGCAATCATGCAAGTCAGCCAGACCTTGCGCGAGTGGACTCTTCTTGTTTTGGCCATATCTGACCTCCACAGGAAAGCCTTGCATTGACAGAATCCAGGAAGTAATTCGGGAATTACTCACATTTCCGGCCCGGATTCTGTCACTTTGGAGATATTGCAGAGGCTGGTGTGGAGTCTCCACTATGATGTGCTCCCCCTGGATAAACGGGCGGTAATTCTTCAATGCCCACACCGTCGCCAGGAGTGCCTTCTCACAATCGTTGAATTTTTCCTCCACAGAGGATAAAGTTTTGCTCGCATAGGAGATTACTTTATTGACCTTGTCATGCTTTTGATATAATACTGCCGTCAAGCACGTATTAGAGAACCCTGTCTCCAGGAAGAACTCCTTGTTTCTGACCGGGTAAGCTAGGCAAGGCGCTTGTGAGAGGCTTCTTTTGAGTTGTTTTACGGCCTCGGCTTGTTCTGGACCCCATTCCCACTTGACCCCCCCCTTCAGGAGATGAATCAGGGGTCTGGTGATCTCTGCGTAGCCCTCAATGAACTTTCTGCTGTAATTAGTCAGTCCAAGGAGGCTCCTTAGTTCCCGCAGAGTTGTGGGGTCTTTCAGTTTCTGAAGTGCTTCCACTTTCTTTTCCTGGGGACAAAGACCCTGAGGAGTAATCTCATGCCCCAAGAAGTTAACACGGGTTCTACACCACGGTGCTTTCTGAAAGGAAAGTTTTGCTCCGGCGGCTCTCAACTGGGTCAGAACATAACGGATCTCCGCTATGTGTTCCTCCACAGATGAACTTTTGATGAGGACATCATCTACATAAGCCAGGTTACCCCTCGCACCCAGGTCGGGCATGGCCTTATGTAGGAAAATGTTGAATTCATTGCCGGAGTTGAGGTATCCGAAAGGGAGTCCGGGTCCATGTGTACTGCTGGCCCCCAAAGGTAAAAGCCAGTTTGTATTGGTCCTCCCTGCTGACAGGCACGGTCCAGTACCCATTGGTCAGGTCTATTGCAGTGAATACCTGTGACCCTTGGATCTGGGCCAGGCCTTGGTCAATGTAGGGCAGTGGCCATCGGGAAGTATGGACCCGTTTGTTGAGCTCCCTGAGGTCGGCACAGAGTCTCCACTGGCCGTTTGGCTTCAATATTCCCAGCACCGGATTATTGAAGGTGCTGTGGACTGGACGGATTATTCCCCGGGACTCAAGGTTCTTAATTATTTCAGTAAGGGACTCCATTGATGCGAGAGGCAAACGATATTGCTTCACAAACACAGGAGTCATGCCAGGGTCCGTGGGGATTGTTGTTGTGTGGATGTCAGTGCGACCACAGTCATACGAGTCTACCGCAAAGAGATCTTGGAAATCCAAGAAAACCTGTTTCAACTTTTGCTTTTGTTCCAGAGTCACACAGGCATCAGCTAGGTTGACTCTCTCTTCCACCATCTGCCTGAAGCCTGGAAATACTTCTGGTTTGGCTATTTCAGCGGCCTCCTCCAGCTGGGTGGAGAAGTCCCTGGTCAGAGTGCTGATTTGGACTGGAGGCTTCAGGTGGGAAAGGCAGCCCTCATGGACCTGGAAAATCACCTCATCCCTCCTGAAATCACAAGTCACATCTCCCTTACCATAGGGGCAGGAAGTGTACACCAGGAAGTTCCCCCCATGCCGGGTAAAAATCCTGTCTGGTGTTGTATTGTCCTCACTGTCACTGTCAAAACAGTCCTTGGGGATTGGTCCTAACAGTTCGTTACCTAAATCCATGGAAAAATGTCGGTCATCAACCGCCATTCCAATAATGGTGCCTGCGGCTAGAGTAACACTCTTTAAGTCGCTGTTATCCACCTCTATTGGAATGGTGTCATGTTCTAGGTTGACTAATGGAGTTGGGTTTACCCCCAACCCCTGCTGTTGGAGAGAAGCATTTAGATGTATGTAAGCATCAGGGTTTTTCAACTCTTGTCCCCTTTTAACTTTCACTTCCAGGGAGAATTGTCGGGTCCTTTCTGGGATGGTGACTTCCTCTTTGATCTGAATTTCAACTGCATAAGGTAGCAATTGAGCTGACCTAAATGCTTTTTCTGGATCATCAAAGCCCATGGGATTATCCGCTAATCGGGACCAAGCTTTGAAGTTTATTAGGTCCAAACTAATGGCAAAGCAATTGAGAATGTCACTGCCTAAGTAAAAGGCGGCAGTGACGTCTCGCACGACCCAACAATTGTGGACTATGCTCTTGTTGCCAATGGAGATTTTGAGCATACACCTGCTTGGCAGGAGATGTTTGGAATTAGGTACTTCCAGGTCCATTTCCCATTTGTCTATCAGTTTGAAGGTGGGAATGGCTGGATCTTTTGGGAGTTGGCGGAACATGGCTTCGCTGATGAAGCTCTTACCGTTGTTCACACACACTCGAGCGAGAACAGAGTCCTTCCCATCATTTAACTGAACAGGGATGAACAACTGCTCTCCTATTTGCTGAATATCAGCCAGACTTTGAGCTGATTTCACATCTTTCTGGACTATAGGAGTGGGAGTTTCAGATTGTGGATTAGTATAGAATTTCAGAGTGTTTCCTTCCAGCGTGGAATACCACTTTAGACTGGAAGGAAGGTTGATTTTCAGAAATAGAGAGGACCCCCCATCACCAGTCTGTTGTCCTACTGCTATTACTGTCACGTCTGGAATCTGGTTGTTCTGGAAGTGAAATTCTACTTGGTCAGATTTTTGTTCAACCATGTGGCATGTGCCGTTTAAACTAACATGGTTGACACTCTGTTTCAATTTTATTGGTCGGCTAGTCTGGGTCCAGAGGACCTTGTTTACACAATCTATTAGGGGTGACAACCTTCTCAGGAGGTCATTCCCTAGTAAACAAGGGGTGCCCTCCGGGGTCACAACTATGACCGGGTGTTTCAACTTGTGTCGCCCGATCTTAATGTCCAAGTCTGCAGTCCCCTCAACGGGAATTTCCTTCCCGTCAAAGTTCTGCAGTTGTCCAGGAAGAGAGGTGAGAGGAATTTGGTAATTCTCTCCCCTTCCTGCATTCAGTTCGTCAAAGGCCCTTCTGGACAGAAGGGTAGCTTGAGATCCAGTGTCCACCAGTGCCGAGATTGTACCCTGCCCCTGTACTTGTACCGGTGCATAATATCTTCCCTCCTTCTCCTCAAGGGGGCACAGATAATGTACATTTTTGGACAACTGGTGGGCTAACTTTCTGGTTTTGGACATCGCTAGCGAAGAGATTTGGGCAGAATTCTGTGGAGAGTCTTGGGAATCTGAAAGAAAAAGTTGGCAACTGGAGATCAGAGCCATTGTGGGTTCCCCTGGTTCCGGTTCTGGGCTGCCCCCCCCTTTTTGGAGGCAGTCCCCAGGATGGGTTTGAACCAGGGGATTTTCTTGCGGTTGGTTCTGGGATGAGATGGTGGGCGGCGGTAGCTCAGTCTCCACATCTCCCCAGTCTGGATTTGCATCCCTAGGGACCCATTTTTCTTTGGGAGGAGTTCCCCCCTCTCTGAAGGAGAAGATCCTTTTCCCAGGATCCTCTAAGGATCCCTCTCCCTCAAATTGGAAGATCTGTACCTCCTCCTCAAACTGAGTCTGTTTGGGTCTTTTGTTTCTCCTACCCCCCCTCTGCTCCTTAGGAGGCAGACTTTCAGGGGCAAGAGATTTCGTTTCCGGTTCCTGGGTTTCCAGGGGCTGTTTACAAGTGAGGAAGGAGGCTTCCTCCAAGGCTTTACACCCCCCTTCCCCTTGTGCCTCCTCCCTGGGAACCGGTGAGTTATCGGGGTGCTGCCCCGGTCATTGTTCTGGAGCACCAGGTCCAGAGTTGGGTGCGTTCTGCGCCGGCATGCTGATCTGAGGGTTCTGCTGCGCCCTCAGTATATGACCCATATCCCGCGCCATGTTTTGAACCTGGCGCTCTAACTGGGAAACCCGCTCAGGCTGATACGGGGCCCTGTTTTCTCCCCTGGGCTGATCCCGGGAAGGGTAGCTGTCCCTCCTCTGGTAGTACCCCTGGTTGGGAAGATTTGGGTACCCCTCCACCCTTGGCCTCCCCTCTCCCGGATTCAGTGGTCTGGGCTCAGGGAATTGGGGAAAGAAGGATGGATGGTTTTGGGGCTGAAAGTTGGGTGGATACCTGGGGAAAAAGTTCTGCCCAGGATTTGGAGAGTTTCTGCCCTCCGGTGGGAAGTTAGGAGGGAAGTTCCCTGGGTTAGGTGCTTGGCTGGATCCCCCCCCTTGGGCTGGAGGAGTCCACACATAACCCAGGATGGGTCTGTTTCCCTTGTAACGGGGACTTACATAATCAGGAGAGCGAGGGACCCCATTTGTGGGGCTGCCTCCCTGGCTCCCTGTCTGTGACTGGCCCGAGGACCTTCTGGGCCTAGCATTATTAGGTGCAGGTAGGTTTTTAGGCCCCCCCATCTCCAAATCTAAAACGGGGGTGACCTTTACCTCTGCCACCTTGGCAGCAGCAGGGGTGGTGTTGGCTTTGGGGTTTTTCTGGGCATTACTTTTGCTATCTACCGGTTTCTGCACCTCATAGATCCGGGTAGCCTGTTCAATGACCCAGTCTAAAGATCTTTTCTCGTGAAAATCCCTCACGAGCTGGGTCATGATATATTTGGGCAAGGCATGAAAAAATGTATTCACGAATTCTCGACTGTCTGTGCGCACCCTTCTGGTGGTCTGCCCAAAAGCACGCTTTAACTCCTGCACAAATTCTCGTGGGGCCTGATCCTCCCCACATTGCAAATTGTAGGCCGCCTTGCGAGCCTCTTGAGGATTTCTGTGAACAGAAAAATGTTTCAGGATGGCCGCCTTATGTGTGGACCATCTTAAATGATTTTGGTCCTCCAGCCCCGCAAAGAAACTGGAGTATTCCGGGGAGAATGTCCACTTTACATATTGAATACAGCTTTGGCTGTCCTTCAAATGGAAAGTCTCCATCATCTGTTCAAACAACTCTAAGTGCTCCCAAACAGAATACTTAGCGTTCTTATGGTAAGGCGTGATGACGCTCCTGATCGCCTTAATCTGCTTTAAGGGGTCCTTAAGCAAGGCCCTTTTTGCCTTATTGGCCTTTTTGGTTCGGGTAACCCTTGTCCATTCTTCCTCGGACTCAGAGGCACTGCTCCCAGAGGTTCCCGTCTGTTCTTCCAGGTTTTCCCGGATTCTGCGAGCCTGGGAATGGCTGGCAGAATGTGGGGACCTGGTCTCCTGTGTCCTGCGCAGTTCAGAGGAGTCTTCAGATTCCTCCTTGCTGCCAGGATTTGATGGGTACCCCCTCCACTGACCTAACTTGGCAGAGGTTTTCAGGATGCCCTTAATGGGCCTACTCTCCTGGGGTTCCCCATTGAACTGTACTGTACTTGGGTGCCCATACCCGGATGCCCACCCCTCCATTCCTGAGTGGTACTGGCCTATGAGCCCCATACTCTTAGCTGGATAGTGATCTGCCATCCCTGCGGTCCTGTGCTCATGTGCGCCAGGGGACATGGGGGTGGTAGAGTCCAGGGACTGGGGGAGATGAAGGCCCCTGGTGTTAGGGCTCCTGTGGTTATGGTCAGGAATCTCTCTTTCCCAGCGGACCTCATCTCTATCCGCCCCTGCTCCCTGTTGCAATGCAAGAGCCTGCATTTGTGCTTTCAGTTCCTCTGTTAAGGCCTTACTCGACTCTATCAGTTTCTCCTGCATCGCTACCTGTTGCTGGAGCCTATCATTGTGTTGACAGAGGGCCTCATTCTCCCTCTGTGCTTCCTGGTTGGTCCTGGAGAACTGGGCCAGTCTTTGCTGCAGGAGGTTTACTTCCTGGGCAATGTCCCTATTGGCCTGCTCCTTTCTTGCTAGAGCATCTTCCACCCTTCTAGTGTGCTCTGCCAAGTTCTGGTTTTCTTTTTGGAGATCACCCAGCCCCTGGTGGGCCAGGTGATTTTCTTCCATTTTTCTTTTTAAATGGCAGACTTCCTGGCCTAAGGCGTCTCTTTCCTGACTAAGAGCCTGCATTTGTGCCGCCAGGTCGTCCCTTTGCCTTTGGAAGGCACCAGCTTTCTGGCGCTCCTGATCAAACTCTGCCTGGGTATCCAGGTCTTTCAGAATCAGTTTATTGCTCTCCTCCTTCACTCTATCTAGGTGGCCTTGCAGGGTGACTACCTGCTCAGCACATGCCCTATTGAAGTCTAGCTGTTGCTCCAGCTTTTTCTGGCTTTGCAGTAGGGAGTCCAAACCTTCTTGGTGTTCCTTCTGCAGGGCCAGAAATCTGGTATCCTGTTCTGACTTTTCCTTTTGCAGCACATCCATATCCTCCTTTATTTTAGTGATGTACTGTCTGGTCTCATTTTCTGACTCCTGGCTTCTGTGCAGCCTTTGCTCAGAAGAGTCCAGATCAGATTGGGCCTTCTCTAACGCCATCTGTTGCCTTTTTGCCAGATCATGGCCTTCAGCACATTTATTCTGTATGGCTCCCATGTATAAATATAAATATGCCGCTATCCTAACAATCTTGTCGTGCTCATCTTTGGCCTTAGGAGCCATATATAGTTCACTCAGGGCCACGTGTAATGGACCCTGATCTCTATATATATCTGACCCTGTTTCAGTGACCTGTTGCGTGATGGCCTGCAACCAGACTGTTTGGTCCTGGTGAGTCCATTCACCTCTCACAAATAGTTTGTGTAAGAAGTGCTCTCTGGCTATTTTCATATCTACCAAGGTCGTCATTCTAGAGATTGGTCTCTGTCCTGACTTACGGAAGTTAGTATTTTAGTTTTGCAGAACAGAACTTTTCTTGGAGTGTCCCTTTTGAGGAATGCTTCACAGCGTAATGCAGCGTGGTGATCCGACTGGATGTATGTATCCCGTCAGTTAGCACACTGTATTAAGCTGCACAAATGGTAAATCTAACCCAACGTCTCGGCTCGAGCCCCCAATTTGTAAGAGGATTCAATTCAGCACTACAGCTAAGTCAACGCCTAGTCTAGAATACTGAATGAAAACCCTTATGGATATATCTTTAGGTCCAGTTCATGCGTTCTGGATGACTACCCCTATATAACACCCCTCTCTTGGAATCCCCCTGACCCCACTGAGCCAAGAAGTAGTTCTGTTTTGCAAGTTAAAAGGGTTTATTTGATAATTTAAACAATAGATATATATATGGCACTTTATAATAAATTAATAATTGAATATCACCCTTAATCTGATATGATAAAGATTAACAATGGAGAATCTGGCACTAGCACACTTCTTTATAATCACTAATGAGTTGACATGAATGGATAAGGTAGCACACTGGTAAATAGGAACAAAAGTATAATGTGGTAGAGAATGCTTTATAGGGTTCAAGGAAATGCAAGGTTGAATGAATGAAATGCAGTATAGAAAATACTCAATATGGTTTCAACAAAACAATGTAATCACTTTTCTCTGGCTATTCACTCCCCCCCTCTTTATGCAATGCAATGGAATGGGAGGAGAGCACACAGTTCTCAGAAATGCAATCAATGTAATCAGTTCAATCCAGCAAGCTTAGACAACAGAAAACAGATAGGAGTTTTGAAATCACAGGCCCAAATTGCTTTGATATGTGCTGGCAATGAATGAGAAATATGCTGGAAACGCTTTTAATTCCCTTTCAGAGGTTCAGGGTGAGTGGTATCTAGTTAATATTAGTCCAGGCTCACACTAGCAATGATGCAGGGATAGTTAGCAGGTTAAACGAATTTCTGGCAAATGGAAAGCAAACAGCAGCAGTTTTTACATGTGAAGAAATTGCAAATCGCGGTAAAATTCACGGATGCGTGTTCCGCGATTGCGGTAAAACTATAAGGGGTAGGAATGCGGTTCTTGGTGCGATTCAAAGCTACGATTCTAAGCTATCAGAGGAAAGTTACTGCAAGTCTCTAGCCCAAACGGTCGCGGAGATATGAGCAATTTAATAAAGGTCGTTTTTGGGTTTGCAAATTTCAAAAGCTCAAAATGACAAGTGCAGCTTGCAACTAGCAAATCACAGGTGACAGCTTTACAAGTGACAGGTGACAGTTAGGAGACAGTTCTACTTAGATTAAAATAGAATTGAATTAGATGAATTTAAACTAAGAGATTGGTTCTACACAGTTCAGCTGGGTACTCACACTATATTCTTGAGTGAAATGGGCCTCGCCACGGATCTGGTCAGGGTTTTAGACTGGACTCTGGTCTGGTCTGGTCTGGCCCCTGCACTTCACAGTGATCTGGGTCAGCTCTCTCTGCTGGTCTGGGTCTCTCTGGGTACAGCACTGCTTTCTCTCTGGTTCTCTTAGTTCTGGATAGATTGAAGTCTCTAGTTTGGCTTTCTGGAGGTTGAGGGAGGTAAGTATGGATTTTTCCGGCAGAGCGTCCCGCTGCAGATGGATTTGGAAAAGTCCCTATCTGTCCTGTCTGTCTGCTTTTATGTGTTTAGAATGTGGGTGTGTTCTAGCATCACTGACCCTACCTCTCTCTCAGCTTCTAATTGGTCAAACTTCCATTTATCATTTGATTGGGGAATGAACTGTGAGTCAGAGTGATGTCATTTTACAGCCTGCAGAAAGTCCACTCCTCCTGTCAACTTACACACAAATCTAGATTTGAAACAAATACATATTTGCAGAGGTACATATTGTTTTAAAATCATATGCACCCATCATGCATTACAGGAGGTATACCCTGTTCAAACTCTGCTCTTCCTGGGAGCTTGCATTCAGAAATGGCACATATTTCACTTTTTAACTGATTTTTCAATTTCTGACATTGACCCAACTTTACATACATGTGCGCAGGGAGTAGGGACATTAACTGATGAAGTTTCAGATTTTTAACATGCATACATTTAGAGTTATATCCACTTTTCCGCTAAAACCCCCCTGAACACGCCACCGGGTCGAAAAACCTCTTAAACTGTGGGCAGAAAAATCACAAGAATTATGGTATCATTTATAAAATTTTCACATGTCCGCTCTATGAGTTATTCATCTTTTTAAAGTTATGTTCTGGCTCCAAAGGGGTGTGGTTTACCCTCAGCACAAGGTTGAATTTCTGGTTAATCCAGTTCTGCCAAGCCAGCTTGCTCTCACAGGCAGTGCCCCTCCCAGCTCCTGCCAAGAGGAAGCTACATTTTACGACTGCGTAGTAAAAACCTTTGCCTGAGTGAAGAGGGCTTTGTTCACTCTCCTACAGAGCACAGATAATTCAATTATCAGATAGATGGCATATCCTTAGTGTGGGCAGCAAAAGGAAGGTTGGCCTGGGAACACAGTGGTGACTCAAGTTTCACTCCTGGTGGGGGTAGCTGCCAAGCAAAATCAAGTTCCTTAAGCCAAGTTTCAGATAAAATGTCACTTTTTGTTCCCCAGTTCCTGCATTCAAATAAAACTAAACATTTTCACATATGCAGCTAGAAGGCTGATTCTAAGTTTAAAACTATGACATTTAAACAATTGCAACCTATGTGATACTCAAAAGTAGGTCACTCAGTCAATTTAAACATTTTCGATTTTAGTGTCTTTAAATCCAGTGCAACTTAAACTGCTGACTCCATAGCAGTTTTGTTATAAGCATTGTTTTGGGCTCTTCATTTCCCAGATTTTGTAGGCACACAACACTCCATTCTGCCAAATGTCTGCTGGTGTTCAGTAAATATTTTGCACATATTGCAATGTTTGAAATAGGCACTTTGGCTTGCCTTCAGAGAAACACAGGGTGGTTTTAAACTGCCGGCTTTTGGATAGTGGTGAGCACTGGTACTGCACCCATTTTTGGGATTTAAGAAAATGAATTCCCCACAATTCTAGGTTGCATTTGGCAATCAGCATTGCCATTCCCAATGGTTTCAGACTACTGTGCGGGTAGTCCAATGGTGGTTTTAAAGCGCTTTGAAGCTAACCGGCGCTACTGTTTTTCCTTTGCAACCCATTTCCCTCATGGCAACCCAGCCTTTCATTCTCGCACTGGTGGGTGGCAAGTGAGGCAACCATTTTAGTGTGCGCACAAACTGCGCAGCTTTCCTGGATTTCAGCGCACATGTGGGTTTTCCGCCATCTTGAATTTTCTAAGCCCACAGCACCAAATGTTGCAGCATGATAGCTTAAACGTGGGTCAGGACACCCAACATGGCTGACAGCACTGTGCAGCTTTAGGCAGCGGGATAACGGTACTTTTTCTTTTTTCATTCCAAAGGACGCTACATGGGTGCTAATGTGAAGGGGGAGCGTAGAAGGGAAGAGTCTGATACCAATGAAACTGCTTGGAACGCAGGCTTTCCTTAGTGAATACAGTCCGTGTTCCGAGCATTCTCATTGGTGGACAGCACCTTCCAGGGTGCTAATGTCTGGTATGCATGTGCTCGCACCCCGTGTGAAGAGAGCACTTGCTTAGGGAGTGCCACATTGCACACAATGAATCCTGGGCCACAGCAGTGATTTGTGTGGTGCTCCAGCTGGCTCAGGGATCGCTCCATGAAATGATGGTCAACCCTCAGCAGGATCAACTAGGTATGTTAAAGTAGCAAAAAGGGAGGCTTGTGTTGCTTGTGTTGGGGTGTCGCCGTCTCCGAGGGAGGGCAGGGGGAAGCATCAACAGCATGGCCTTCCAGAGCAAAGGGTCAGGACCAGTTGCTATTTAACGGCTCTTCACTCAGGAGCTTTATTGCACCTGCATTTATTATTATTTGACAAACATTCTAGTGTTCGGGCCCCTGATGCTCCTTTGCATGTCTTGTGTTGTTTGGCAGGAAACACGTCACTGGTGTTTCCTACAGAGTTCAGTTACAGTATGCATTTAATAAAGTAGGATATACACCACACCTCGCCCGGCTGCCGTGTCATTATTAATGTACCCGACCGGCCCTAAGTCCAAGAGCAGGCCGCTTGACAGTATAGCAATGGCGACAAAGGTGTAAACAGGTCCGTGCCTGCTGCATACCCGATCCCATTACACATGTTGCCCCAGGGACCATTGTCTGCTGCATGCTGTGGCCTGAGGAAGGCAATATATCACCTGCTGTGCTGGATTGTGCCCGCTCTGTGTGAGCATCAGCTTCCATTACAGTGGGCCTCATTACAAGGTATGCGGTAACCATGGCGCTATTAGCGCCATGGTTGCCGCCGGTATTTTACTGTGTCCGCCTTGGTGGATGGCGGAATTACCACCCTACTCCAAGGTGAGCGGGGTCGGTAACTTCCCATTCACCAAGGCACTTCCCCATTCCCATTTTTGCTCCCATAGGGCTCAATGGGAATGGGGAAGGAGGTAATTACTGTACCGCAAATTGCGGTACCGTAATTAGCACCAAGGTCCCTTTGCGGGTCCCATCCTTAACGCCTGGTAAAACCAGCCATTGAGGTCGGGTCCGGCAAAGGGACCTCGTAGTAAGGCGGTAAGGGTTTACCGGTACCGGTAAACCCTTACCGCATACCATGTAATGAGGCCCAGTGAGTGCTCCTCCTGGCCTAGGAAGCGTGCACAGCATGCTGCATGAGCGTTTATCACTCCTGCAAGCCCAACAGTAGTGTGTGTGCAGAGACAGTACAATTCTGTACCACAAGGGCTACAATAACATCTCCTATCAGGGAGGCTGCAATGCACCCTGTTTGTGCTGATAGGGAGACCAGCATAAGGCATCCTGTTCCCCCCGACACACAGGACCTGTAAGTGACTGCACACAGTGTGTGTCCCAGGATAATAACAGGTGAGTCACCAAGAGAATGTCGTCAGAGGCACCGCGCCCATTCTTCCTGCTCCTGCTGATCTCAAATCGGACATTGAAACCTTCCTTACCTACCTCCTCTCCCCTCCCTTTTCACTTCCCTCTTCCCCTCCTTCTAAGTAAATTGTTCTACATATTGTATCATTGGTTTGTTTCATGATTTTAAATATGCTTCTTTCATTATTGTACCTTGTTGTTATACTGTAAAGCGCTTTGGATTAAAGCGCTAGATAAACTTAATAAACATAACATAACATAACGCCGACCAACCCTCCTCTTTCTTGCCCATTACGCCCAGCCTTCTTGAACCACAGCAGGAGAGTTACAGCTGCAGGGGGTACTGCCATTTGACATCACTGACACGAGTAGTCTGAGCCCTGGGTGGGCTCGATGGCTATTGAACTTCTACGATGCCACATGGTTTATGAGATGCCGCTGCAGACCACTGTCTCCTACACGGATGTCATAGACACCCTAAATGCATACTTTGCCCCCCATTGAAACATCGACTACGAGAGGCACATTTTTTATACAGCCACTCAAGAAAAGGGCAAAACCTTGTATTTATTCGTCATGAGGCGGGGAGAGAGTGAGAAATATTGCAACTTTGACAATTTCTCCACTGATGATACTCTCTGGTACAAGATAATTGCCGGCTGTGAGTCCCCTGAATTTCCCAAAAAGTTAATCCGGAAGAGGACATCATTGAAGGAAATTCTCATGTTGGCAAGGTCCGAAATGACCATCGACAGACAGGTCGAGTCCAGGGGCAAGGTCACAATCTCTCATGCAGCAACGACCCCCTGTGCCAAATAAAAGCACCTCTCACCCCGAATGACTGATATGATGCACTTGCTGCACTACGCCAGGGTGTTTTCTAAACTATACCTAAACAAAGGTTATCATCAGCTGGAGTTACATCCGGACAGCAGATACATCACCACATTCACGACATACGTATGACTGTTCAGGTACAAGTGTTTAAGCTTCTGTGTGTCATCACCCACCAAAATCTCTCAAAATGACATTCACCAGGTCATCAAGCACATTCCCCAGTGCTTAAACTACAGCAATGACAACTTAATATTTGGGGCCATGCAAGAAGCCCATGATGACACCCTTCACAAAGGTATGCATGGCGATGCAACAAGCAAATTTGACCCTCAACCTCAACAGGAACGAGTTTAGCAAGTCCACTTTGAAATTCTTTGGACACATTTTCTCATGTGATGGCTTGCAGCCAGATCCGGCTTAAGTGCAGGCGCCTGTTGGTACACCCACTTGAGCCTCCATCTAAGCTGTATGGTACTTTTTTGGGATGGACAGCTACTGTACAAGGAAAATTAAATATTTTTCTTCTGTCAGCATGCTGTTACACCTCCTCAAGGCGAAGGGACAAGAGCTCTTTTGCTCCTGAGGGATCGAGGCCGTGTTCCAGGAGATAAAGCCTTGCATCTCGTCGGCCACCTGCATGCCATCCTATGAACCAGAACTGGAGATGGAAGTCACCTTAGATGTAGGTCCCGTGGGTTTATGGGCCACACTGGCACAATACAAAAAAGGATCAAACTCACCAAAGCGCAGGGTCTCCTATGCCAGCAGGAGCCTTTCCAATGTCGAGCGTGCTTACTCACAAGCAGAAAAGGAAAGCCTGGCTGTAGTGTGGGCTTGTAAGCACTACAACCTGTTCTTATATGGAAAGAAATGTACCATTGTGACAGACCATCAAGCCCTAACCACCATCAACTGCAAGCCCAATGATAATATGCCTCTCCAAATTGCTCAGTAGGGCTCCGTCTCCAGGAATATTCCTTCAACATTGTACACAAGTCCGGGAAGGAGAACAATCCAGCTGATTTCCTCTCCCAGTTTCTGCTCCCAGCTGATGTGGAGGCACATATGTTCACGCCAGAGCAGTATGTCGATAACTAGTGAATAAGGTGCTCCCTACAGCGTTGACCATTCATAAAATAGCACAAGAAACAGGGAGAGACAAACTAATGTCTTTGGTAAAGGAGAAACTTCTTGCAGGTCGATGGCCATGGTGAGTGGAGAGGCAAGGCTGGATGAAGACCAGCAAAAGAAGATGCAAATCCTTGCACTCATGAAGGGTCTGCTGTCCACCTCGGAGCAAGGTTTAGTTCTAAAAGAAAATAGGATTGTTATCCTACTCTCTCTACAAGACCGCATTATAGACCTCGCGCATGCGGCTCACAGAGGCATCATATCCACCAATCGGCAATTGGGAACCAAGGTTTGGTTTCCCAAGATGGACTCCAAAATACAGGGAGCACAGGAAGACGGCCTGGTGTGCAAGGCTGTGGCATCCCGCACATTTCCTCAAATGTTGCAAATGACCCACATGTCGTTAAATGTGTGGGACGAGGTAGCAGTTGACCTGTTTGGCCCCCTGGCCAATGGGAAATATGTACTGGTGGCCATTGACGAGATATCCCGCTACCCTGAAGTCAATCTGGTATCTTTCATGAGTGTACATGCCATCATCCCTGCACTCGACAAGACCTTTCTGGACTACGGTGTCTCCTCTGTGGTAAAGACGGTCAACGGTCCACCTTTCAGCAGACATGGATTTACCATGTTCGCCAAACCTCTGGGATTTCAACACAACGCTATGGCCACAGAGAAATGGAAATGTAGAATGATTCATGGCTAACATTCAGCGTATCCTACCATCAAAAATGGGTCTTTCATGCAAGCTATCTGTGCATTACTGAGAGACTACCGGAACAGCCCACCACAGGGGTATATCCCACTGAACTCATGTTCAATCACAAGATCCGTATGTGTTTGCCACAGTGCCAGGCATAGATCCTGAAGACGAGCGCAAAAGACGTTCCCACAAATCGGACAAAGCCATAAATGATTCTTTGGGAATTTCTTCAATTCCATGTGTTCCATCATAATATCTGTAAAGCTACATAAGAAGAATGAACCTGCAGCCTTTGTAATTAATTGTCTGTTGCTTGATCCCTGTGAATTCCTAACTTGAGATACTTCAATATTTTAGAATGCTGGCAATTTGTGGTGGCATGTGCATTGCACCCCACACAAATCTTGAGATATTTTAAAGGATGGAATAATAAACAGAGAAGGTACTCATTGCTGTAGAAGAACATTAACGGCTATCCCCAAAGTTAACCAATTCAGGAAATGTGAGTCATTTCATTTATAGTTATGGAGTCAACATTAATACAATGGGCTATTAGAGGATCTCGTGAGCAGTGGGCATGTAAACTCTTTTCACCATTTAATGTAGATATTCAACATACCAAATAGTGCTTTTAAAAAAAAGAGGTTTTAAATATGTTAATCACTCAGGGCTGCCATTTTATTTGTTAAGAATGTTAGCAGTAGAGGTTGTATTTCCAGGTACTAGAGGTGTGTTGGCATCCAAGCCATTTCTCTTGATTTCACTCGGCCTTATTTGTACACCCAAGTCAAAGGCAATTAGGTGACACAGGTTACCCTCCCCCAATCCTTTGGGACTGGTAGTGATCCACCCAGCCAAACTCCCTATGCCCTGGCTATACCTATGATCACTAACGAGATACCCTCTTGTGGCCTGTGTCTTATCCCTCCTCAGGGTGGGTTGGCGCCTTCAGTCCCACCTGTAACTGGACTCCCCTACTCCAAAGCCACACATTTTACTTCATACCCCAAGACACTATGATAGTCAAATCTCCTCAAACTCATGTTGAGGAATATATGGGCAGAACCCGACTGCCTAAATACACAAATGGGGACCAGCATCACTGGACCAATCGCCAACTAGGTTTGGCACTCTGAATTTGTTTTTCCCCAATCACTATTTCTCCAAGGTCATTTTTTTTTCAAACTCAACTCTTGTCGTATTTGTTTTAAATGCCATTACCCTTAGTAGTCCTGAGCATTAGCTCTGGGAATGGACCCAATTTCCTATTTCATTGGGCTACCACACTTAATGGGATTGCCTGAGCACAACTTGAGCACGTCATGTAAGGGCCAGGAGGATAGCTGAGGGGCAATGTGCTCGCCTTGGAAGCAAGCCGATGCAGAGCAACACAGGTTTGATCCCCGGGTCCGTGCTTAGAAACCTCTGGTTATTAAGCGTGTTATAAATAACCAATTACAATTACAATGACACACCTCACATGCACTTCGTAAGAAGTACAGAGACTTTTCAAAATACCAATGCACTCCATTATCACACCACCCTCATCTTAATCGTCCCTCACTTCCTGTACTTTGGAGCAGTTCATTCAAGCATACACTAGCACTGCCACAGCCCATCATTCCACTCTACCGGTTTGCACCTCCTACCCACTTTCCTGTTCACCTCACCTGCTTTCCGTTTTCCACTACAGATCTAGACAGAGCAGCCATTAAGCCAGTATGCATTAGCTAGACATCCCCAGTGCCGCAGCAGCAGGCTCAGAATAAAGGGTATCCCCCTTTACTTCACCAAGTAAACTCTGTCTGCCCTTACCTGGTCTACATTCACTTCGTCAGACATTCACTATGGCATGCATTTACTTCTTCATGCATTTACTTTGGAAGCATCTTCACATTGTAAAGGGGGCAATAGATGTGGTTAAGGTTAGCTTAAGGTTAGGATCAGGGTAAAAGGCTGTCAGGGGGAAGAATACAGAGTAAAAAGGTAGGGAGACCAGAGAGGTTCTCCCACTGTAATGAGAAAGTGAATGCCGGGATAAATGAAAGACAGGAGAAGTAAAGATATGTGCGAAGTAAATGTGTCAAAGTGCAGGGGAGGAATTGGGCGGGAACAAGATGGAGCTGGGCTCCAGCACGTGTGCTTGGAAGGCATAATGAATGGAGGTGCTTTTTATGGGGGAAGTTATTTTTGTGGAGCAGGTCCAAGGCATTGCACTTACCACGAATTAGGGAAGCATTTCAGGTGATTTTTGTTTCTGACAATGACATGCAATATTGTATGATATTATTGTGGTGAATTTATGTTCCATGTTCTTTGTAAGTGTTATGAAGGCAACATTGAAACTATTGTTGTTTTCGGTATGACAAGTTTGTATGTGAAGCTAATGAATCTATTGTCTAACTGAGGGGCAAAATGTGTTAGAAAAATCACTATAAACATACTGTTGCGCTAAACCATTTGCCAAGCCATATTGATCTGGCATTATCATAAAGGACTGGTTGTAGAGATGACATGTGTAATCACTATGATGCGGAGGGATGCATTTACTTAGAAAATAAAAGATGTCTGGGAGTTGGCAGATTCAGTAGAGGTTCTTTTGGACTCAAAGACTTGCAGGTATGTTAACCAAGGTATAATATACATCCTTGGTGGACATTCCTACACATCCCTAATAGCCAGTAGTTTCACATGGTTTTCATCTAACTCCAATTTCGGTTGTATTGGTTTTTGAGGATTTGTCTTAATCTATCTGCTGTGAAAAATAAGGGACATGTTACTGGCTAATTTAATATATCAGCTAAAACCAAAGACACCAAAATTCAGTAGCAAGATGCTCTGTGAGTGGAACCGACTGGAAAAGACTGCAGAAGGGTTCAGTAGATGCCTGGAAACCAACATGACAACTGGGTCCAGTAGAAATCACTTGTAACTGGGCAAATGGAATTACCTAAAAGGAACCCCTGGTTTATGGAGATTGGATCTACACATGCTAATTTAAGACACTTCCGATTCCTTGGAAACCATTAAGTAGAGATAATGACAGCATATATTATGAAAGCACTTAGAAGGGGGAGGAATCCCACCAGAAGCGTTATAGCGAAACCTGAATGTAATGCTGTTAGTGTTACTCCTGTTGTCGATCAATCCTAAACCTGACTTGCTCTGTCATGGCTGTGATGACATGATATGCCAAGTGATGTTTTTACCACCTTATCCACTACTGTCAGGAGTATTGCACGCTGTTTATTAACACGAGTTGCCAGGCTTAATCAAAGTGCTGGGACGTCCTAGTTGGCCTGAGCGTGAAGGCAAGTGGTGATGGCTGTCAATACATATGTATCTGTTGGTGAGAGGGAAAGTAAGGAAAGTGCCCTTGTGCGTCATTGGGTCACATACTGGAAGCCCGCACTTGCTTCATGTTTAATGATGATAGTTGACCATCGAAGTCTAAAATGCAGTAGATAAGGGCCGCAGCAGGCGACTTGCAGTGGATATCTGTATAACAAGCTCCAGGGGTGATTATTGCTTCTAAGGGGCGCACGCCATGCTTCAGATGGCTGCAAACAGAGAACCCATAATCCTATTACACAATAATTGCAGTCTACAGCTAATGGAAGATGTTCAGCTCAGGCCTGCCAGTATAGATTTTGTTTTATCAATTTAACTTTTATCTGATTCAGACACAAAGTTAAGCTGCGGCTGCAGGACACAATGGTGATGCGATGAAGGCTGTTAAAAGTGGGCCTTCCAATTCAGACACAATCTGGCAGAGGCCGGCATCTGTTTGGTTTGTTATTTAAGTTTGTTGGCAAAATATAAAGCAAGAGGATCTCCCCCCGTGGCATGCATTATTTACTTATGCCATCCTATATAAATCTAGAACATCACGCAAATGAAGTAGGCAATCTATGGACTTCCCTGTCTAGATTGTCCGTAGGTCAGCCTGCCTGTTCTGCTTCCGCCCTGCTCCTTCTGTACTCCCTCCCTTTTCTCTTCTACATTTGCATACACTCATGCACTCCAAAGAATATTGGGCTAGAGTGGTTTCAAAATTGATTGCACATACAAGGGACGTTTTTGTGCCATGTCTGGTTCCAGTTTCATGAAGTGTGACACTGTGCACAAATGAAGGAAAAAAACGATGTGATTTATAATGAACTTATAATTGCAAAGACCTCTTTTGTCTCTGGTTATAGGCGTACATAAGCGCGGGTATGAAAAGCCAGCCCGTTCTGTTGGAGCCAGAGTGCATTCATTCGTTTACCCACCAGCCCATAGAGTTAAAACGACCTATGACCTGGATCTTGTAGCAGTGAAGTGGCCACATTTGTTTCTTCCTGAGGTCTGTAACCTTCCACGGATATGTCATTCATTCAATCATCTCTCTGCACGTGATAGTACTTTTTCGACTGCACTAACACTTCCACAGCCTGCTCTCACAAAACTCATACTCTTCCCCACTGCATAAAGCATGTCTTTACCTATATATATTCTCAAATTCCCTCACCCGACAGCCCCCTGTGCCAGTGGCGGCTGGTGAGTTTGAAAGCTGGTAGGACGTACATTTCCCAGTGGGAATTTGGGAGAGAGCGCGTGCAGCGCGCAAGCCCTCGCCACCCAACAGGTGATTGGGGGGGGCAACCAAAATTTGCAATTCACTGTACAAACCCACTGAAATATGACATAAAAAGCATTAGGTTTTACATACTAATGGTGGTACATTATTCTTACGTGTGGAAGTGTGATGGTGTATTTTACAGCCGCTTGTATTGCGAATATCTGGTACTATGGTGTATGCATAAAGGATTTCATTATATAGATAGTCATTAATGATGGAAAAATATAATTTTGTCATGCTGTTACTGGCATTCATGTGCTTTCATCCTCTTACTAAGGTGGGATGGCTGGCTGCCTCATTGAACGGCCATTGCTTCAGTTGCTCAAAGTGTCTCGGAAAATGCACCCTTTTACAGGAAGAGCCACAACGAATCTACAACAGAAATGCAGCACTCCCATCCCAGAAAATGTCTAAAAACTGCATACCTCGAAAACGTGTCATAATATAACCTTTTAATATAGTTTTATACATATATCCCTCATACACAAGGATTTTGACAAAGTCAGGAGGAAGCAGAGCCGATGTTGTCTGGTCAGCTATAAAAGCAACCCGTTATAAGAGTATTGACCTATTCCGATCAGCAAATTAGCATTTAAAAGTCTCTTAATCTATGCCCACTCTCAAGTTAATATTGTTTTGTGACTGGAACGATCTTGGTTTAAAATGAGTCTCTGGCCCAAGGACATGATTTGGCCAGGATCACACGCTATGGAAGTGGTGAATCTAGGGTCAGAACCCTCCTCTCCTGCTTTCAAAGTTGTACAAGCACAGCCTTCCCAGCAAAGGGTGTTTTAATCAAATGGAAGGGCTCGCTTAAATACAAGTCTGATTAGGCTGAATGAAGATCTTGCTCCTGACGGCAGTCATGTGCCTCCACACTCAAGCAGCCCTTTACTTACCATCTCCAATGCGTGTGATCCTTGCTTTATTTCTTCTCGTGGGGGTTCTGCACACTGATGACTCATCAGTACGCAGTTGTAAGAACCCCCACGAGAAGAAATGACACATAACTATATTAGCCCCCTGTAATTGTAAGATGGCAAGAGAGCCTTTTGGGCGCTTCATAGTTTGCCTTTTCACTAAGGCTAAGTGTGCCTCTTGGCCATTTTTATGGGCCACCGATGGAGTTGACCTTTCAGTGCTATTAATGCTGTTTGGCGTCTCGGGAGGATAGCTCAGGGTTGGGCAACGTGATTGCCTTGGAAGCAAGACGACACAGAGCAACACAGGTTCGATCCCTGGGTCCGAGCTTAGAAACCTCTGGGTTTTAAGCGCATTATAAATAACCTATCATATCATATCCTTACAAACACCCAGTGCCACATTCTACGGGTCCCATCTTCATGTGTCTGGCATCTGCCGGAACCTCAATGCCTATGCCATAGAAATGGAAGGAGGGTTCCACTTCGGATCCAATGTGAATGGTGGCCCTGTGCCTGTTGCCCTTTTTGACATAAACAGAATCCACAGCAATTTAGGGAAAACGCGGGATATGCCAGCTTGCAAACTGTGGATTCTGTTTATGTGAAAAAAGGCAACAGGCCCACCATCAGCACCCCTGGCGTTTGCCTTGAGGGCCAGCATGCTTGTCACCATAGAAGTGTGAACCTCCTCTTCTTGCTCACTTTTCCACCAAAGCCTGCTCCCACTCAATTTCAATTCATTTTTAAAAGGACGGAATCAAGGCAAAAAATAAAAATGAATGCTATGGTCTCTAGGCAAACAAATAGATTCACAAAGCTAACATAGACAACTGGAACGGGTTCTGATACAAGCACAGATAAGGGAAGGTGACTAAAAAACACGAAGGATTCTCTGGTTCGCACAAACATTGAACATTTTAAAGGTTTATGTTTTGCGGGTAAAATGCAAAAGGAATTGTGCAGCTCAGCAGCCTAAGTCCCGCGGCCCGGTCTTCACCAGGAATCATCTTGGTGAAGGCCGGATGGCGGACTGAGCAGCACTGTGCAGAGCAGCCAGCTGCCCAAGTCCCGCGGCCCGGCCTTCACCAGGAATCGTCCTGGTGAAGGCCGGGAAGCGGACCGAGCAACACTATGTGCAGCACAGCAGCCCAAGTCCCACGACCCGGCCCGGACTTCACCAGGTATCTTCCTGGTGAAGGCCGGGCAGTGGACCGCCGGCACAATGATCTGTGGATGTGACGGTGAGCGAGCCGTGACGCAGTGGCACTGAATCTCGCAGTGAGAGATGTAGGCCGCTGAGTGCCGCGGCCCACGCACCACCATTTAAAGCTGTCTTGGACTCTTCGCAGCATAACATGCAAACCCAACAGGGCCAACTGAACAGACACACATAACCACGAATCATTCCAATAACAAATTAAAAAGTAAGAAAGACTTACATGAACAGTCTTACTGGACTGGAAGTACCGTCGGCGTTGGCAGCACACGTGGATATGCCTGGTGGGCAGCTGGGCATAAGAGAGAGAAGTCTTCACCAAGAAAGAACAAGGAGAAGGTGAGGCACTGTGTGCCCATGACCCGACTCCACCCACACGCCACACACGGATTGTTATTGGCTGGCAAACAGCCAATGACAATCCAACTAACCTGTTGCAATGCTGCATGGCCTGGCTGCAGAGGTCTGAGGTACAAACTCAAACTGTGGTGTGCTGTTTGCACACAATACCAAGAGCGTGGGTCCACCCCTCCAGCACCCAGCCAGCCTCCTGAATGGGAGAATGGTTACATAGAGTGCGTGGAGCTATAAGCTCCACGCACTCTACATTGCAGAAAATGTAGTAAATCAGGATGCGCCCCACCGCAGCAGTCCTGGCCCAGGCCAGCAGCCCAACATTGCAGAGTGGCAGATTAATAAATAAATAATTAATCTGCTACTCTGCACAAGTTTAATTTGCAAAGTTTTTTGGCCGGCACTATCCTTTTTCCTTCCTCCTCTCCCATGGGGGCGCGGGTTGTAAGCGGCCGTCACTGCTAGGCTTAGAATTTGAACAAGCTTGCACTACATTTGTTGGAATGTCTTACAATCAGACCTGTTTTGTAGTTTTCCTTCTAAATAACAACCAAGGCAGCATCCCCTGTCCTCTTCTTAAGGTGCACTAGAGATATATGTATGTTGGAAGGACGGATGAATGAAGCCAGTGATAGCCATGGTTAAATGGTAGTGAGTCCTTTTAGGCTGCCTTGCCTAGCCTCATTCAGAAACGGCAACTAAGGTACCAGTCCGGAACTAGAGATGCAGGCCCTTGCCTTTCCAGAGGAGGTTTAGGTGTGGTGGTCAGGAAACAATGAAAGCTGACCACAGCCATCACATTCCAGATCTTGAACCAAAGTAGGAATGGAAGGGGGAAGAGGAAAGAAATGGAGCTAGGAGTTCAGGGGACTTTCACCACTCCGCTCAAGTCCTGCCTTCCACAACCTGAACACGATACGGAAAAGGAGGTGAGGGAACGATCATAGCAAAGGGAAAGACAGCTGGCATGTCAATCCCAGAGACTGTATTAATACAGAGTGGGGCTGGTGGGAAATGGGGTGAGCGGGCGGAAGGAAACAGAAAGAAAGGTTAATGGCAAGCAACATTAAGAGCATGAATAACATGACAATATAATGTGCAGGGGGTCCAGTATGCTGCCTGATCCATTGCCAATAACTACACAAGCCACCCTACTGCTACAATTACATGCCCTCTCCTCCAACCCCTTCATATCTTTCCAAACTTTGGGTTTTCCTATCCTTACTCTGGCTTTGCTCTCTGTTTCCTTCTTCCACAGGCCAACATCTAGTTACCCCAAACAGGGACGCAAGATGCCATTTCCCATATAGCTGACACTAACACTCCATCTGTCCTCATTCTTCTTGACCTCCCCTGTGCCTTTGACACAGTAAACCACAACATCCTGATCGTACATCTATGCTACACCCTGGGAATCACATGTAAGGGTCTGGCGTGGTTACATTTCTTCCTTTCCTACAGCCCATCCCAGGTGGAACTTGAGTCCTTTCTCTCTAATATCACTCTTTCAACCTGCGGCGTCCCCCAAGTTTCTAACCTATCCCACTGGTTCTTTACCATCTACATGGCTGCCCTGGCACGTGTGATTGTAAGTTTCACCTCTAACTTCCACCTTTATGCAGATGACATGCAACTCTCCTTCAGGCTGCCCTCAGCCACCTCCTCTACCTCGCTCATATCTGACTGTCTGTCCAGAATTCAGTCATGATGTGCTGCAAACGACCTCTGCCTCAATGCCAATAAGACTGAGATTGTTCGCATTGGAGCTCCGGCTCCTGCTTTCCCACTGTCACTCTGGCCGGCCTGATGCACCGTAGGGAATCAAGCTACACCTCACTGAGGAAGCCCAACAAGAGCGAAACATGTCTGAGGTTGCTTGTGTTTCCGTGCAGAGGGGACCTGGCTTAGTAGTTCGGGCTGGGCAGCTACCATTGGTGGCCGTACCTGACTGATTTACATATGGCTGGACCCCTTTTGCAATGATGCCACCAGGCTAAAAAACGGTGGTGTGGAAGGTTGCCCACAGCAATGCCAGTGGTTCAGATTCATTCAAAACCTTCCTCCCATCACATTTGTGGTTATAGTTTGTCTTATTATGTGAGAGAGGATATGCCCAGCCATGGGTCCCTTGCTCGCCGTGCCATAGGGAACCAAGCTGCAACACACTGAGGGGGCTCAACAAGACCGAAACATGTCTGGGGTTGCTTGTGTTTCCGTGCAGAGGGGACCTGATTTAGCAGTTCGGGCTGGGTTGCTACCATTGGTGGCAGTACCTGACTGATTTACATATGTCTGGACCCCTTTTGCAATGGCACAGATGGGCTAAAAACGATGGTGTGGAAGCTTGCCCATAGCAATGCCAGTGGCTCAGATTCATTCAAAACATTCCTCCCATCACTTTTGTGGTTATAGTTTGTCTCACTATGTGAAAGAGGGTATGCCCAGCCATGGGTCCCTTGCTTGCTGTGCCATAAGGAACCAAGCTACACCTCACTGAGGAGGCTCAACAAGGCCAAAACATGTCTGGTGTTGCTTGTGTTTCCATGCAGAGGGGACCTGACTTAGCAGTTCGGGCTGGGCTGCTACCATTGGTGGCAGTACCTGACTGATTTGCATATGGCTGGACCCTTTTTGCAATGGTGCAGATGGGCTAAAAAACCGTGGCGTGAAAGGTTGCCCAGAGCAATGCCAGTGGCTCAGATTCATTCAAAGCATTCCTCCCATCACTTTTGTGGTTATAGTTTGTCTCACTATGTGAAAGAGGGTATGCCCAGCCATGGGTCCCTTGCTTGCTGTGCCATAAGGAACCAAGCTACACCTCACTGAGGAGGCTCAACAAGGCCAAAACATGTCTGGGGCTGCTTGTGTTTCCATGCAGAGGGGACCTGACTTAGCAGTTCGGGCTGGGCTGCTACCATTGGTGGCAGTACCTGACTGATTTGCATATGGCTGGACCCTTTTTGCAATGGTGCAGATGGGCTAAAAAACGGTGGCGTGGAAGGTTGCCCAGAGCAATGCCAGTGGTTCAGATTCATTCAAAACCTTCCACCCATCACTTTTGTGGTTACAGTATAAAGATATATAAATCTTTTTTAGTGTCAACTTTTTTAAACCCCTTTTTTAACAATATTAATAACTCATAGAAAGATTGGACAAAACAACACCATATTTAAAATATTGTGGACAGAATAGAATTCATTGCTGAGGCCCATAGTGCACCTGTATTTCTTAGGGCAATTTGTACAGGAAAAAAAAATTCTATTTCTTGCTCAACTAAAATTATTCCTTCTAAAACAGCTTGCTTTGAACATTGTCATTTTATTGGGGAATTTGTGAATCACTTGCTCAGACCTTACAGGAAACCTACTCAACACAGACAAGAAAACACAATAAAACAAAGTTATGAAGATGTGCACGGGTATGTTAAATAATCACCTTAACTCCATGGAAGAACCAGTTTGCCCAGAAAGAAGTTTTTATTGTAAGCTGTTGCAAATGGAAGCTTCCAGTAAAGCATCCCAAACTTTTGCAACCTTTAATTTGATTCAGCACCTCATCCAATTCCATTACAACAATGTGGAACAACCCTATAGGAAGGCTAAGTTGCATCAAAATGTAAGTACCCATGGCCTACGTACAGTTATCTGCTGTACAAAACCCCATCTGCATCACTCTCTTCAATTTTTATTGCTTCCTCTGTTCCAGCCACCTCCACCCAACCTCCTCCCTTCTAACCTATACCCAATCTACACAACTGCAAAATAATGTGTTCGAAATATGACAAATGCATCATGGTGTTGAATCGCACCCTACATAGTTACACAAGAACTATTTTACAACACCAAAGCAATTGCTGCTATATTTTTTTTAAAAAGCAGTGTCAATTTTTTTGTCCCCTTATTTTACAAAACTAAAAACAGGAAAAAACTAATTAAAAGAGTAAGCACAACAAACCCATACTCCAAATACTATTTGTAGGATAAAATTGCATTGCTGAACCCATAGTGCGTCTGTTTTTATTGGGTCAATTTGCACGAGAAAACACATTCCATTTCTTATTTATATAATAAGAGTTTGTGCAACCATTAGCATTCCTATATTCTTTATAAGTGTATATTTAAGAATGAAACCAATCAAACATATTTTTCCTGAAATTAAACACTAGGTTTCACAAAACAACAAACAACAATAGAAGACAATGTATTTTCTCTTAAAGATAACCAAACAGTAACACACTCCAGCAAAGAAAATCTTTTTAAAGCACACACATTTTCAGATCACACCATTTCACCAAAAATACATCTTTTTAAAGAGTACACATTTCCAAATCACCCCAAAAACACTTTAATACACACCATAATTGATTATAAAAGCATTGTAAATAAAATAACATTTCTACTGCTCTACGATCATTCTTTTATTTTGAGAACAGGAAGTATACTTAGTGATTCTATATCACGCATCTCACAATAATACATTTTCTTTCCTGATAAACAACTTCCAAAAATTGTTCCCACCCATACAGCAGGACCACTTCATTGTTAACAAATATAGCAAGATACTAAAAAAATCACAAAGCCCCATTACCAACATAATGTAATAAAAATGCAAGTTATGCGCGGTGAAAGAGTGCACACATATCAATTGCAAGAGTAGCACTGTAAAAGGGGAAGGGGCTTCTTCTAATCACTACACAAGTCAAACCCAAAATAAAAATAATGTACAGATAACAGAAATGTAGGTGCATTAGTAAGTATAACCAAACGTAGAGGTAGGCTAAAACACTGTAAATATGCCTTGTTGTAAGCCTTTGCAGCTAAGGTGTATTAACTTTGATTAATCTGCAACAAAGTTGCAGCGGCTGGTAACACATTACAGGTGCCATGATCCCAGGCTGGTATGGTAAGAAGCAAAACAACACTTGTTATTTTTCGAGGTCACAGATTAAAACCCATGGGTCCCACCGACATGGAGTGCATAATCATTTAATAAGTCAAAATAATTAGCAAAACATGATTTTTAGATGGAATTAAGAGAACCACAACAGTTTCAAATTGCCCCATAGCACATTTTGCCTGGGAAGAAGGTCAGTGGTTCAAGACTCTGGCACTTCTCATGAGAACTTAGATGACTATTCAACGCGGCTACACATTCTCTACAAACTGAAAACCAAACTAAGCCAACCTTCAAAACATCAAATAAGACAGGGGAACATTTAAGCACACAAAATAAGAAACACAGACACAATTCTGACCACTTTCATCCACATGAAAATGTGATCATTGCACAGAAAATGTATAATCCAATAGACACGGCTACAAAAGTAGCCGCATCTATCAGAACAACCAACGAAAAGGCAAAAAAGCATTGATGTACCCACGCACGTGCTTCTTATAGCTGCGGTTATAGAGAAGCATCGCCGGTTCGGCTGTTATTACATGCGGCTAAGACACATCCATAAACACTCGACGTGCCATTTGCCAGTATATAGCCGCAGCTGCACAGGATACCACTTTGAATCGTGGGTGGCAATGCTGTGCACCGGGTGGGTGCTGGATAGTTGTGGTTAAACACACCAGCCCGTTGCTGTGGCTAGATGCAATCCTCAAAAGAACAAACACTCCCTTTTTTCCTATAGCCACAGTCCTCTGATAGCAAACTGCTGTTGTAGCCACGGATATCTCATGTCCACGGACACTCAACATGCCATTTCCCTATTTATAGCCGCGGCTGCACAGGGTACCACTTTGAACACCAGGTAACAACGCAGCGCAATGGGTGGGTGCTGTGAGCTGCAGTTACTACATTAAAAAAAAAACAAATATCAAAGTATGGGATATAAATGACAAAAGACAGTAGTGATACAATGGTAGTTAAAAAAGAGTTATGTAAGATACATGGTAATAAAGAGAGCACATCAAATGTGCTAAAATACTATTCTGTGTACTCCAAAACAGTCCTTTTGAAGACTACTTGTCACATATGAATTTACAAATACAATGAAATAACGTCCAACACATATATATACACAAATACAATGAAGTTACAACAAAAAAGCTTGGATAAGTTAAGTAAACATACAGAACTAGAAAGGATGCAGTAGGTTAAGTAAACTTGGAAAACATGGGAAACACCAATCACTCCTCTTTATTATAGCCACGGTAATAAGGATTTAAAAAATAAATCTGAGTATGGAATATAAATGACAACAGAGACAGTAGTGATACAATGGTACTTACAAGGTGTCAATACAATAAATGACTGCTCATGGAGTTATTTAAAGTGGATGATGATCCACGATGAATTATGGATTTCAAACAACATACAGTTCTACATATGCAATTTCTATGGACATTATGAAGTACACCTACCCGATGAAGGAAATGCATTGTTCCTTCATAACATGAAAACAGTACTCCAAATGTGCTACAATACTACACTCAGTGTACCCCACAACAGTCCTTTTAAGGACTACTTATCACATATAAATACACAAATCCAATAATACCCCCAAACACTTTTTAAATATAACTGCGGTTAGAGTTAATTTACCTTTTTATAACCACAGTTACAAATTCTTAGTTTAATAGGGGGGCTCACTTCAAATGTTATAATACAATAGAAGTTAAAAGATCAATACAGTAAAAGACTTCTCATGTAGTTACATATGGTAGATAAAGATAAAGAAAGCACAGTATAATACATGACAGTAAACTAGATGGTGATACATTTAATATGTACAATTACACAATATATCATAGCATGGCTGACAATACACAGGCTAAAATACAGTGTATGGGGCATCTAAAACTAGAGTAGGGGAGCTCCTTTTTTGTATAGATTTTTTTAAACACTTGTCTTCTGTTTTTCTCCACAGTCTCACATGTAAGAAAGTTTGAAAACACACAACCAAAATAGACAAGACTCCCAAATACCTACCGCATCAGTGATTTTTCATCCTAACATCACTATACCTATAAAATATAAATTTTGAAAAGAAATAAAACACAGACACCCCAAAATGTATAGTCATGGGCACCAAACTACTCTTATCCGTGGTTATCTGTAGTCCTACGTAACCTCGGATATAGCCGCAAATATCATGAAAATGGGCAGAAAAATATGCTTTTCTGCTCCCCCAGGACCTCACCAAGTGCCCCCATCATCTGTGCCAGCTCCTCTGACCCCCAGATGGTCTCCTCTCCTCCCCTGCCCCTCTTCCTTTCCCCCCACAACACATGCTGTTTCTGTGATGCAGTTTGCTTTGAGATGTCGGCTATTTGAGGCTATAGCCGTGGCTACAGAAAGCTTTGTGTTGTAAACCCAGTTTCTGGACCTCCTATGAGTCCCAAATGTCACCAGGTGATCTCCAGCAACCTCCCCAACTCTAGACTAAACTCATCTGCAATTATTTTAACCTGCAAATAGCTTTTTTTACTACTTTTCATTTTCTGTGATCTTAGCCTATAACCATTGTTATCTCTCACATTGAGAGAAAAACAAGATGTCGGCTGTTTCATTAAATCCCAAGTTATAGCTATCTATTTTTGAGAAGGGGGTACCCCCTTCACCATCAAATATTTTTATAGCTACTGCACGGAATAACCCAAACCATGCATGGATTGTGAGTCAACCCTTCGTGCACAAGTTGTTTTAGACCTGGTCCAAATCCGTCCAGCGGTTTGGGCTCTGCGCTTTTACAAAAATGTACCTTTCTTGTCTATGGCAAAATGAATGGGAAGTAGGCTGCACTTTTGGAGAAAATGATTTTTTGTCTTCTTAATAACCTTTTTATTTAAAAAAAAATCTTGACGGAACTTTGCAGTCTGGGGATGCGGGGGCTACGTTTCCTTAATCACCTTTGAGAATTCGGTCAAATCCGCTACTCGAATCAAAACACATTTATTTATTTATTTATTTATTTATTTAGAATTTGGCTTTACACTTGAAAACTTTAAGCTTTTCTTAAAAGAGAAAGAATCAATGAAGTTTTAACACACAATAAAATAAACAAAAAATTGACCACTTAGGAAGCAAGAACGATCATATCAAGGAGTGAGTATCAAGTCCTGAGGTGCAGTGGAATCACAAGGGTTGGTCGAAACGGCCACTCCTCCATCTGTAGTAACTGTCTCAGCTGACCATCAAAAGTTATTAACAATTGAATTTTGACGGGTTCCTATGGGAGTCCGATTGACCTTAACTACAGGGCGGCTATCACCACCCTGATATATACCTGGATGTGGGAAGGATCCCACAGGGTTTAAGAATCCTGACAATACCATCTTTTGAAGAACAGGATCCAATCATGTTAAGAGAATGGGGAGACACCTCTGATCACTGTTCTAATACTTTCTTGCAAATCCTTGTTAAATATGCAGAAAGTGACAGATCCACAATTGTCATACAAATAGCACAGTTGGAAGAGAAATTGAAGGCTATAAAAGAAAGTGAAGAAGGGAAGAAACTCCAAACCAACATTGAAGCAGATCTATTAGCATATGAGGAAGAAATCAAGCTGAGAAAGCAGCGTACATTCTTAAGAGACAAAGGAGACTAAGAACCAGGTCGGGTGTATACCTTTGCACACAGATTCGATCATACAAGACAAAAGGTAAAAGAAATACAATCACCATTCCATGTGGTGCCAGACCACTCTATCTCTGGCACCAATGTGCTCACAAAAGATCTCTTGTCTAATTATCTTCTTTACTGTTGCCCCTGCAGCCTTGAGCCTAACACAGTCCGGTTGACTATCAGCTTCTTCGAACTCACCGGCTGTGCTGAACTCGTTGGTGGTTCCTTTGCCTTGGGAGTCAAAGACAGTAACACAATGGCAACCTTGTCTCCCTGACCTGGCTGTTAATGGGGCAGGGTTCCATATACCGCTGACATCCGTCACACCATGGGCCAGCTGTGATTCCTGGTCTTATGTTTCTTTCATCAGAGGTTCTGCGGGTCTGGGTTCTCCACTTGAACTGCTGTCCTAGGATGGCTGTTTTCTTGTGCGTTCAGCCTTGCTCGGGGTGTGCTCCTGTGCTCCGCCTTGTATCCCTATCGGGAAGGGAAAGGGTAGTCGGGCGTGTGTAGTTGTCGGTAATTGCCTGACTCTGCCTGACCCTTGTGTTGGGACATGTCAGGTAAACGGCTCGGGTATTAGTCCATTGTCGTTCACGCTGCGTGAAAGTGTTTGTGTTGGAAAAGGGGGGTAGAGTTTCCACGTATCCTACTGGGCAGGACAGGGAAAAGGTGTCATAAAGAAGGGGGTACAGCGTCTCAACCTTCGGTGTCCCACTTCCACTCCCCGTAGAATCCTCATTCATGTGATCCTCCCGCACTGGTCCATCCCCAGGAACTGGATCCAATAGCAATGGTCTTGTCCTGGCCACCTGAATGACAGATCCCCAGGGACTAGTGAGTGAGACACCTTCAGATTTCTCACAATATTCACTGAAAAAAAATGTCATTAAGTTGACAAGATTTAACAAACAAAACCTTTGAAATTCAGCAGATGTCATGACAGCTTAACTCTGTGAGCTCCTGTTGAGGTCCCCCATAATGCCATTTTGTATGTCAGTGTGAATCCCTTATCTTATAATATGTATGTGCTCATGGGCTTTGCAACGGGAACATACAGAGTTAAGCTGGTCATGACTTTTCCGGGCGACTTGTACATGTTCCCCCAATATGTTTCTTTTGAACCCACTAGGTAGGCAAGGTCAAATGTCATGGCCACTATACACTATTCACAACATAACTTAATAACTTTTTTATTTTTTGACAAATTGTTCCCAAAATGTCTAGTTTGGGGGGACCTTGACAATCCCTTGGTATGGAAAATGTCATCCAAATCCATCCAGCAAGCAAAAAGATATTATCCTCTCTCAGCCTCTATGCTGCAAAGTACCAATACTGATATAAAGGTTTTAAGGCACAGGGGGCACCATGTTCTCTGTCGAATATTTTTTAAATGACTGGATGGATTTACCCCAAACCAGTCAAGGAAATTAAGTCCATGTGTTGTGCCCAAATTGTTTCTTATTTGGTCCAAATCTGCCAAGTGGTTTTCATGATACATTTGTTCAAACCTGCACTTTTTCTCCCTGGGAAAATGAATGCGAGTAAGATGAAAAATAGCATTTTATTAATAACTTTTTCATTTCATAACAAATCATTGCCAAAACTTCCAATTTAGTAGGGCTCTTGAAAAACTGTTTTTTCCAGGCAGAAAGTCAAACGTTTTTAGCCTCGCTCAGTCTCTTTAATGTAAAAAGCACCATGGCCTATATAAAAGTTTTAAGGACAGGGGGCAACCCTTTCTATATCAAATAGTTTAAGAACTACTGGACGGATTTACCCCAAACCATTCATGAAATGTAAGTCAATGATTTGTGCCCACAAGGTTTCTTATTCGGTCCAAATCTGCCCAGCGGTCTTCGCGCTACAGCAATTCCAAAACTGCACTTTTTTTCTACAGTAAAATGAACAGGCTGAAAACTGTGAAAGCATGGTGTTCTGTTTTCTTAAAACATTTTCATTTTACCACATATTGTTCCCAAAATGTACATTTAGGGGTGGGGAGTCTTTGCAAACGTTTTGCTTAGAAAACTTCATACAAATCCATCCAGCAGGTGAAAGGTTACTCACATTTTGGGGAAAAATGCCTGCTTTTTCATTTCTCGAAATCCTGTCAGCCTCTCCGCTGCAATGCACCATGGGACATATAGCTATAATTCTTGGCACCCCCTTCTCCTTCGAATCTTTTAAAAACTACTGGATGGAATAACCCCAGACCCCTCTCGTTATTTTGTACCTGGTCCAATTCCATACAGCGGTTTTGGCTGGCCTTGTTAGCACAAATTTGACTTTTTCTCTATGGGAAAATGAATGGGGACTAGGCTGAAATAGCATTTTTTTACATTCTTAATGCATTTTTTATTTTTTACATGATCTTTCCCAAAATGTCCAGTCGGAGGAGAGAGGGGGACTGAGTAAAAATTTGTTTGCAAAATTCGAGCAAAACCCATCATATGAGTCAAAAGCTGTAATCAATTCATTTTTCGGGTTTCCTATGCAACTCAATAGTCAATTTAACTATAGTGAGGCGACTATAATATGGGATGCCTGTCCTGTAATATTTGACCCTGTAATATATATATATATATTAGTACAGGTTCCATGATGGTGACCCTGCAGTTTTAGTTAAGTTGCCTTTCTCATAGGAAGAGCAATTTATAACTTTGGTGTGATTGACGAATCCGCATGAACCTTTGCCAAAGACCTGACTCTGAATTTGTCTCCAAAACTGCATTTCAATATATCACATACAGCATGGAAAGGTATTAGACAGCGGATCTATCCCCTAAATTACACCAACATACATTACAGGGCCAGGCTTTAGATAGAAGAGCTATGCCCCAAATTGTCTTTACTTCACCATAAATGATCAGACTTTAAATATCATAGCTAGCCTTCTAAATCTTGCATATTGCTGGGTACATGTTCAGGTTTTAGACCGCAGAACTATCCCCATAAATCACACATTCTGCACCATACAATGCCTAGTTGTAGACAGCAGAGCAATTCCCCTAAATGTCACACACTGCAGCGTTCATGGCCAGGCTTTTGACAGCAGAGCTTTCCCCCCTAAATTACACATTGTGCACTATTTATGGTAAGGTTTTTAGAAAGCATAGCTATCCCTCTAATTCATATGTGCTGGAGAACAACAAGTGCTTGTGTGCCTCAAGCAGTCAAAACATGTTAAAACAAGGGAGAAGGTGTACTGAACAGACAAGTGTAAAGCTGGAGACCACATTGGATGTGTGTGTCAAGAAAAGGTAAGACATTTGAAGAAGGTTTGGTACAGCAATAAGCAGGCAGGGGATAAAACTGGTGCCCTTGAAGGTCCCACATGTCACACAAAGCAGAAAATACCAAGTTACCAAAAAGAGCCCACAATGCCAAAAACAAATGTCTTTTTGTAACGTTTGGTGCTACCTTCAAAACTATTTAAACACAGTTTCTGATGCTCATCTCAGAAATAAGACCAAATTCTGTAAACATGTGCATTGCAGGATACTCATTTGTGAAACCCTCTTTTGTAATGCAAATGGCTATTAATGTGTGAGGTGGTTCCTTTCTGGCTCCAGGAGACCACCTTTGGGGACAGTTTAAAGCTTGTGCATATGATCGTCCCTGACAACCTCTAACTATCTCTGGGAGGTTAGTCCCCACAATGTGCTAAATACAGTCTACCCAATATTGCCCCAGTTTTGTGAGCATGGGCAGAGATCAGTACCTAAAAGGACCCATGGATACTGCACATTTAAGATTGCAGTGATATTGGACTTTTCACCCTCTTGCCTTCTCCCCAATTCCCTTTATTTCCATGTCAGCATGTTTCTCTTCTCCTCCCTACAGCCATGGCACCCGTTTTATGACCCGGGATGGTGCACCCAGATTCGTGGACCCAGATTCGTGGGGAACTTCTGGGAACCTATGGACGGCGTTTTATCTTTCCTGCTCCTCACTTCATCGTGAACAACACCCTGCAGTGTTTCGGCATCATTCTGAAACCAAATTATGGAGCTGCTTCAACTCCAGGTGAGTGGTGGCTGGGGCAGAAGAGGGGAGGATTTCATTTGGGCCTGTTGCTGTGCGCACTGTGTGAGTGAAGTTTAAGCCTTGTGGAAGGCTCTGGGATAGACCTCTGAGAGAAATCACTAGGAGGTTTTGCCTCTGCACCATTCACCTGATGAATGCAAGACTAACGCCATCATCTGCCTATGGACTGGAGTTGCTCAACAGTCAAAAGATAAACGTGGCGATTAAAGACAGCATCGAAGCAAGGGAGAGAGAGGCCTCAGGCAGCTTCCAGACTGCTAACCAAGGTATTCAGGAAGGTGAAATGGATGCCTGTGGTCTTCATATCCCAAACTACCCTTTACCCTACCCAAACATTCTTACTTTCCAAAATCGTTATGCACATTGCTAATGCACATAGCTAAGTACACATTCCCTCATTTCCCAACTTCCAGATGCATATTGCACATGAGGTTCAAGTACAATTTATCAATTTGAACAAATCCACCACAGATGCCCACCCAAGACCTAGCCATTAGCACATCAACATTAATAGTTATAAACAAGCTCTCTTCTTTAGTCTGGAGGGTTGCCCACGGCTGTCCTTTGGTTATGATTGATTCTTATAGGATCATAAAGATGTTAAACAGGGTGGGTGACACGCATGAGCCCTGTGGGACCCAACATAAGACAATGAACTTCTCAGTCATTACATTTTCAGAAAAAACCCTAGCTCTGCGATCCGCAAGGAAAGATTTCACCCACTCCATCGCTGGTTCGGAGAAATGCGCAGAAGATCACAATCTCTCTGCCAAGATAGCATGATCCAAGAGATCAAACACGGCAGAGAAAACCAAAAGCATGAGCCTAGTAGTTTTGCCCTCTGCCGTGTTTTGCATTATGTTGGTCTTCAGCTCTAAGAGGGTTGATTCCATAATTTGGGCTTTTCTAAAGTCAGATTGTTTGCACCATAAGATGTCATGAGCGGCCAGAAAGGCTTCGATCTGAAGATGAGCATCTTTGTCTAGGATCTTCAGCAAGTAGGGCACGTTCGTAATGGGGTGATAATTGCCCGCTATACTGGGATCAAGAGAAAGCTTTTTTATAAGTGGTGAAATCCACGCTTGTTTTATATTACTTGGAACAGAGTTTTCCCTAAAGGAGGCATTAACAAACTTTGTAATCAGCGGCACCAAATGTGGAGCACAGGCTTTCACAGTAATAGCCGGGCAAATATCACCCGTACATTTAGTGGGCTTGAGTTTGCCCAAAATCTCGGACAAATACTGCTCTGATATGGGCTTGAATGCGAACTCTGCAAAGGTTTTAGGAACTTGCTTGTTCTGAGATGATTTCCATGCCCATTGGATAATCTTTATTTGTGACAGATACTTTCCTGTGTTTTTTCTAATTTATCCAGGAGAGCCTCCTGGATATTATTACACCACATGACATGTTTTACCACCTGACTTGGTGGAGAAAAAGGGGTTTCAAGCTCTTTAAGGATCCTTAAAGGATCCTAAAAAGCTCCTTTGAGCTGGACTCTGCTCCAGAAATGCGAAGATCATAATAATTGCTTTTAGCACAGGTAATGGCCAATTCATAGGCTTTAACAGCCTGCAAATAAAAGATTTTATCCTCGTTGCACTTGGATTTATCTAAGTGTTTAAGTGCCACACAAGCATTATTTCTAAAGACCTGCATTTCCGGCGTAAACCATTTTTTGTCAGGTGGTTTCATAACTAAACGGGTTTTACTGGCACTAGGATTTCAAGGGCTAGTTCCAATGTCTTATAGTAGACATTGGAAAGTTCTTTTGCCGAATTAAGGTTAGCTAAGTCATTTACCAAAGGTGCAAAGAAAGGGGCCATAACAGCTGGGATAAGTTTACAGATGTTTCTAAAGGTGGCCCTTCACTTTAGACCAGAGAGATAGTCACATTCAATCCAACAGATGATGATCCAACCACATGCATTGACTATTATGTACATCTTCAATACAGCTGGATAAACTTTGTGTGGTGTACATGAACTATGCAGATGATACACAGTGGGCCTCATTACAAGGTTGCCGTACGGATACACTTAACGGTACCGTTGTATCCAGACTGGCAAACTCCGAGTTGTGCTCGCGGGTGCCTTCATTCCGGCAGGTTTTCCCTGGCGGAATGAAAGGCAACCGTGAGCACAGCAAGCCTGTAGCACCGGCACCGTTATGAACGGTACTACAGGCATCCCCATTCCCATTGAGACCTATGGCGCTCAAATGGGAACGGGGATATTCTGGCACCAGCGCCCACGAAAGAGCAATTACCCGTCCGGCGGGGCCGTAATACCCTGGTAATTGCCCATTCATGGGTGCTGGATTTTCTTGCCGGTATGGAGGTAGCCTTCCAGGTAAAACCGGCAAGGCTACCTCCAACAACCTCGTAATAAGGCCCATGTCTTGTGCCCATGACTGGTGATTACGCACGTGATTCTGTCTCGCTAAACTCAAACTATGAAAATTTCCCATCATGGATGCAAGTTAATGATCTGGCTCTTAACAGTTCAAAGACTGAACTTATGTTGCTCGGAACTGCAACACACTTTATCAGGTGTATCGACCCACGTTCAAGTTATTATGCTGCAACATTTGGTGCTGTGGGCTTAGAAAATCCAAGATGGCCGAAAAGCCCACAATTGCGCCAGAATCCAGGAAAACCATGCAGTTTTTGGGCACACCAAAATGGTCGCCTGACCCACCACCCACCAGTGCGAGCGTGATGGGCCAGAAGCGCCATGAGTGAAACGTGGTGCCAAAGGAAAAACAGCAGTGCATGTTAGCTCAAAAAGCACTTTGAAATCACCTTTGTTTCTCTGAATGCAAGCTCAAAATGCCTATTTCAAACATTGCAAGATAGTCAAAAATGTTACTGAACACCAGCAGACGTCTGGTAGAATGAAGTCTTGTGTGCATACCAAATCTGGAAAGATGAAGAGCCTAAAATAATGTTCATAACAAAACTGGCTGAGCTGTGGATGTCAGCAGCTTAAGTGAAATGGGATTTAAAGCCACTAAAATCGAAATGTTTAAAATAAATGAGTGACCTACTTTTGAGTGTCGCATAGGTTGCAACTGCTTATATGTCATGGTTTTGAACTTAGAATCAGTGTTCTAGCTGCATATGTCAAAATTGTAAGTTTGATCTGAATGAAGAAAAATGGGAACAAAAGTGACCTTTGGCTGAAGCCTGGCTTAAGGAGATTGAATTCTGCCCAGCAACTACCCCGATAGGAGTTGAAACTTGCCCAGCAACTGCATTCACAGGCCTGGCCTGCCTTCTGCTGCACGACCAAAAGGAGATTACACCTCTCTGATTGAATCAGGGGAGGGGTACCTGGGACTGCAGGGAAACAGAACAATGAGCTTCCCTTTGCTCCAAGCAATTGCTAAATCAGGGGGTCGTAAATGGCTTCCTCTTGGAAGGAACTGGGAGGGGCACTGCCTCTCTGAGCCAGCTGAGCTTGGAGGAAGTGGACAAACCAGAAATTCCCCCATGTGCTTTGGGAAACCACACCCCTCTGGGCCAGAGCATAATTTTAAAAAGATGGTTAATTCATAGTACAAAAATTGTCAAAATTATATAAATAATATCATTATTCCTGTGATTTTTCTGTGCACATTTTAAGAGGTGTTAGGACTCTGTGGTATGTTCTGGGGGATAGTAGCAGAAAATAGGGTATTACTCCAAATGTCTGTATGTTATAAATCTGACACTTTATCATCTGATGCCCATATTCCTTGCGCACATTTGTGTAAATTCTGGAAAAGTTTAGAGGTTGTGTTCTGGATGAAAAGGGCAGAATTCTGTCAGAAGTGAACACAACATCTTATAAAGACAGGGATCGGATGGTTTGGCGCTACAGAAAATATGTTAACTGGACATATAATATTAGAAAAATTGTACATAGATAAATATGCATTTAAGTCAAGAATACATTTGTGTGCAAAGTGACAAGGGGAGTGTTCTTTCTGTATGCCATAAAATGATGTCTCATGACATGGGATGACTCACAGCTCAGTTCCCCAGTCAGAGGACAGAAAATCCTCTAACCTATCATGATCCTTAGAGGGTTGGGCATAGAAAGTCAGCCTTCCCACCCATTTTCAAAAGACATAAAAGAGCCACTGAGACCCAGGTAGACACATTCATTTTCCAATTTCTTGCGAAGCACTTTGACGGACGACATCCAAATTCAGGCACTATCCAGAGACCAGAACTTAGAAAACCAGACTCCAGACTCCGGCATACTCCAGAACTTTGAAGCAGAAGGCCTACTGCAAGCTAAAAGTATTCTCAGCTGGCCTTACAATTTTGCAAACTGATTTACCCCAGACTTCCAAGGGGCACATCAGAATCAAACAGCCGGGCTGTGCTGTTTGATTCTAGCCAAGAACTTTTGCCAGAACCAGACCCAGAGAGCAGTGCTGTATCCAGAGCCGCAGACCAGACCAGACCAGACCAGACCGCTGTGCAGTGCCAAGAACTTTTGCCAGAACCGGAGATCCAGACCAGCAGAGCAGAGAGAACCGCAGCTAAACCTGTTGACCAGATCTGTGACGAGGCCCATTCCTTCCAAAATTAGGAGTGAGTATCCAGCCAGAGTTGTGCAAAACCAATCTCTTAGTTTAAAATAATCTAATTCAAACCATTTCAACCTACCTAGAACGGCATCATAGAAATTGTGTGTCCATTCTGTGATTTCAAACCTGTGAAAGTGTCATTTGTCATTTGAATTTTACTTTATTTCTGAGAATCTACCTCCACTAAATCGTCCGTATCTTTTTAACCGACTTTCTACTCCTTATAGTTTTTCCGTAATCGTGATCGATGCACTCGGAAAAAGTGCAGCGAATTGCAATTTGACTCAATTTCTCCACCTGTAAAAAATAGCTGTTATGCTTGCCACTGCTGAAATTAGTTTTCAATCTAATAATCATTCCTGATTAATTGCTAGTGTTGACCTGAACTAATTCAAAGTAGCTGTCACCAACCCTGAATCTCATATAAGGAATTAAAATCATTTTTATCATATTTTTCACTTCATTGCAAATCACATTTAAAAGTATTTCTGCCTGTTTTAAAGCATACCGGTTGCTCTAAGCTTGCTAGGGGGGAACCGGAATTTGTATTGCATTTTGCTTGCTTTCCTGAAAACTGTGTGCTCTCTTTTCCATCTCTTTATATTGCATAGGGGGCGGATTGAAAAGGAAAAGTGATCATATTATCTCTTGTTGAAACCACATTAGTTTATTTCTGTGCTGCATTCTTTCCATCATTGCTTTTCCTTGAAACCATAAAAGTATTCTCTGCTACCTTATCCTTTCTATACTAACTCCTCACTGATTGAAAAGAGTGTGCAATTGTAACATTACCCATTGTTGATCAACATTATATTCATAAGTGTGCTATCAAATATTAATTTATTCATAAAGGTGTGATATATATATATATATATATATATATATATATATATATATATATATATATATATATATATTGTTTAATTTTTCAATTAAATCTTTTAATTTGCAAAACAAACCTACTTCTTGGCTCAATGAGGTCAGGGGGATTCAAAGAGAGGGGCGTTATACAAGGGTTTATCATCCAGAAAAATGAACTTGTCATAAAAATATATAAATAAGGGCTTCCCTTGGGCATCCCAGGCTAGGCATTGACTTAGTTGGAGTGCTGAATTGAAGTCACTTAACAGAGTGGGGGCTCGAGCCAGGATGTCTGGATTAGATCTACCACTTGTGCACCTTAATACAGTGTGCTAACCGACAGGATACATAAATCCTGTTGGGTCACCACGCTGTGTTACACTGTAAAAGCACCCTTCAAAAGAAGGACGCTCTAAGGAGACGGTCTGTTTTGCAAAATAAAATACTAACTTCTGTAAGTCAGGAAGGAAATCAATTTCCAGAATGACGACCTTGGTAGATATCAAAATAGCCAGAGAGCACCTCTTACATCAGCTATTTGTGAGAGGCGAATGGACGGAACAGGACCAGACGATGTGGTTGCAGGTAATCGCACCCCAGATCACTGCAGCAGGGTCAGACAAATGGAGAGATAAGGGCCCATTACATGTGGCCCTCAGTGAACTATATATGGCCCCTAAAGCCAAATATGAGCACAACAAGATTGTCAGGATAGCGGCATATTTATATTTATATATGGGAGCCATACATGACAAATGTGCTGAAGGCCAAGATCTGGCAAATAGGCAACAGGTGGCATTAGAGAAGGCTCAATCTGACCTGATCTCTTCTGAGCAGAGGCTGCACAGGAGCCAGGAGTCGGAAAATGAGAGTAGACAGTATCTCATTAAAATCAAAGAGGATATGGGTATCCTGCAACAGGAAAGGTCTGACCAGGATACCAGATTTCCGGCCTTGCAGAAGGAGTACCAAGAAGGTTTGGACTCCCTACTGCAGAGCCAGAAAAAGCTGGAGCAACAACTGGACTTCAATAGGGCATGCACAGATCAGGTAGTCACCCTGCAAAGCCACCTAGATAGGGAGATGGCAGAGAGCAAGAAACTGATTCTGAAAGACCTGGATGCCCAGACAGAATTTGAGGAAGAGCGCCAGAAAGCTGGTGCCCTTCAAAGGCAGAGGGACGACCTGGCGGCACAGAGGCAGGCTCCTAGTCAGGAAAGGGACACCTTAGGCCAGGGAGTCTACCACTTGAAAAGAAAAATGGAAAAAAATCAGCTGGCCCTCCAGGGACTGGGTGTCCTCCAAAAAAAGCATCACAACTTGTTAGAGCACACCAGGAGGGTGGAAGATGCTCTGCAAGAAAGGAGCAGGCCAGTAGGGATGGAACTCGGGAGGTAACCCTCCTGCAGCAAAGACTGGCCCAGTACTCCAAGACTAACCAGGAAGCACAGAGAGAGAATGAGGCTCTTTGCCAGGACAATGATAGGCTCCAGCAACAGGTAGCCATGCAGGAGAGACTGATAGAGTCTAGTAAGGCCTTGACTGAGGAACTGAAAGCACAGGCTCTTGCATGGCAACAGGGAGCAGGGGCTGATAGAGATGAGGTTGGCTGGAAAAGGGAAACACCTGAGCATAACCTCAGGAGCCCTAGTACCAGAGGCCTTCATCTCTCCCAGTCCCTGGACTCTGCCACCCCCATGTCGCCTGGCGCACATGAGCACAGGGCCACAGGGATGGCAGATTACTATCCAGCCAAAAGTATGGGGCTCATAGGTCAGTACCACCCAGGAATGGATGGGCAGGCATCCAGGTATAGGCACCTAAGTACAGTGCAATTTAGTGGGGAACCCCACGAGAGTAGGCCCACTAAGGCCATCCTGAAACCTCTGCCCAGTTAGGTCAGTGGGGGGGGGGGTACTCATCAAATTCTGGCAGCAAGGAGGAATCTGAAGACCATTCCCAGGTTTGCAGAATCCGGGAAAACCTGGAAGATCAGACAGGCACCTCTGGGAGCAGTGCTTCTGAGTCAGAGGATGAATGGACCAGGGTTACCCGAACCAAAAAGGCCAATAAGGCAAAAAGGGCCTTGCTTAAGGACCCCTTAAAAAAGATTAAGGCAATAAGGAGTGTCATCACCCCTTATCACAAGAACGCCAAGTATTCTGTTTGGGAACACTTGGAGCTTTACGACCAAATGATGGAGACTTTCCATTTGAAAGACAGCAGGAGCTGCATTCAGTACGTCAAATGGACATTCTCCCCAGAATACTCCAGTTTCTTTGCGGGGCTGGAGGACCAAAACCATTCAAGACGGTCCACATATAGGGCAGCCATCTTGAAACATTTTTCTGTTCACCGGAATCCCCAACAGGCTCGCAATGCAGCCTACAATTTGCAATGTGGGGAGGATCAGGAACCACAAGAATTTGTGCAGGAATTGAAGCGTGCCTTTGCACAGACTACCAAAAGGGTGCGCACGGACAGTAAAGAGTTTGTAAATACGTTTTTCCATGCCTTGCCCAAATACATCATGACCCAGCTAGTGAGAGATTTTCACGAGAAAAGGTCACTAGACTGGGTCATTGAACAGGCTTACCGAATCTATGAGGTGCAGAAGCCCATAGAAAATAAAAATAACGCCCAGCAAAGCCCCAAATCAACCAGCACCCCTGCTGCTGCTAAGGTGGCAGAGGTAAAGGTTGCCCCCATTTTAGAGTTGGAGATGGGGGGGCCTAAAAACTTGCCTACGCAGAATAATTCTAAGGCCAGAAGGCCCTCGGGCCAGTCACAAACAGGGAGTCAAGGAGGTAGTCCCACAAATGGGATCCCTCATTCCCCTGATTATGTAAGTCCCCGTTACAAGGGAAACCGACCCATCCTGGGTTATGTGTGGACTCCTCCGGCCCAATGGGGGGGGGGGATTCCAGCCAAGCACCTAACCCAGGGAACTCCCCTCCTAACTTCCCACAGGAGGGCAGAAATTCCCCAAATACTGGGCAGAACTTCTTTCCCAGTTAACCACTCAATTTCCAACCCCAAAATCATCCATCCTTCTTTCCCCAATTCCCTGAGCCCAGACCACTTAATCTGGGAGAGGGGAGGCCAAGGGTGGAGGGGTACCCAAATCTTCCCAACTTGGGCTACTACCAGAGTAGGAATAGCTACCCTTCCCGGGATCAGCCCAGGGGAGAAAACCGAACCCTGTATCAGCCTGAGTGGGTTTCACAGTTAGAGCGCCAGGTCCAAAATATGGCACGGGATCTGGGTCACATGCTGAAGGCTCAACAGAAACCTCAGATGAGCATGCCGGCGCAGAATGCCTCAAACTCTGGGCCTGGTGCTCCAGAACAATGACGGGGGCAGCACCCCGATACCGACCGGTTCCCAGGGAGGAGGCACAACGGGAAGGGGGGTGTAAAGCCATGGAGGAAGCTTCCTTCCCCACTTGTAAACAGCCCCTGGAAACCCAGGAACCAGAAACAAAATCGCCTACCCCTGAAAGTCTGCCACCCAAGGAGCAGAGAGGAGGTAGGAGAAACAAAGGACCCAAACAGACCCATTTTGTGGAGGAGGTACAGATCTTCCAATTTGAGGAAGAGGGATCCTCAGAGGATCCTGGGAAAAGGATCTTCTCCTTCAGAGATGGGGGAACTCCTCCCAAAGAAAAATGGGTCCCAAGGGATCCAAATCCAGACTGGGTAGATGCAGGGACTGAGCTAGCGCCGCCCATCATCTCATCCCAGAACCAACAGCATCAAAATCCCCTGGTTCAAACCCATTCTGGTGAGTGCCTGCAAAAAGGGGGGTGGGCGGCCCAGAACCGGAACCAGGGGAACCCACAACGGCTCTGATTTCCAGTTGCCAACTTTTTCTTGCAGATTCCCATGACTCTCCACAGAATTCTGCCCAGATCTCTTCTCTCGCAATGTCCAAAACTTAAAAAATGGCCCACCAGTTGTCCAAAAATGTGCATTATCTGTGCCCCCTTGAGGAGAAGGAGGGAATATACTATGCCCCGGTACAAGTACAGGGGCAGGGTACAAATTTGGCACTGGTGGATACTGGATCCCAAGCTACCCTTCTGTCCAAAAGAGCCTTTGACGAACTAAATGCAGGGAGGGGGGAGAATTACCAAATTCCTCTCACCTCTCTTCCTGGACAACTTCAGAACTTTGACGGGAAGGAAATTCCCGTCGAGGGGTCTGCGGATTTGGACATTAAAATTGGGCGACACAAGGTGAAACACCCGGTCATAGTAGTGACTCCAGAAGGCACCCCTTGTTTACTAGGGAATGACCTCCTGAGAAGGTTGTCACCCCTAATAGATTGCGTAAACAAGTTCCTCTGGACCCAGACTACCCGACCAATAAAATTTAAACAGAGTGTCAACCATGTTAGTTTAAACGGCACATGCCACATGGTTGAACAAAAATCTGACCAAGTAGAATTTCACTTCCAGAACAACCAAATTCCAGACGTGACAGTAATAGCAGTAGGACAACAGACTGGTGACGGGGGGGGTCCTCTCTATTTCCGAAAATCAACCTTCCTTCCTGTTTAAGGTGGTATTCCACACTGGAAGGAAACACTATGAAATTCTTTACTAATCCACAATCAGACATTCCCACTCCAATAGTCCAGAAAGATGTGAAATCAGCTCTGAGCCTGGCTGAAATTCAGCAAATTGGAGAGGAGTTGTTCATCCCTGTTCAGTTAAATGATGGAAAGGACTCTGTTCTCGCCCGAGTGTGTGTGAACAACGGTAAGAGCTTCATCAGCGAAGCCATGTTCTGCCAACTCCCAAAAGATCCAGCCATTCCCACATTCAAACTGATAGACAAATGGGAAATGGACCTGGAAGCACCCAATTCCAAACATCTAGTGCCAAGCAGGTGTATGCTCAAAATCTCCATTGGCAACAAAAGCATAGTCCATAATTGTTGTGTCGTGCGAGACGTCACTGCCGCCTTTTACTTAGGCAGTGATATTCCCAATCGCTTTGCCATTAGTTTGGACCTAATAAACTTCAAAGCCTGGTCCCGATTAGCGGATAATACCATGGGCTTTGATGATGCAGACAAAGCATTTAGGTCAGCTCAATTGCTATCTTATGCAGTTGAAATTCAGATTAAAGAGGAAGTCACCATCCCAGAAAGGACCCGACAATTCTCCCTGGAAGTGAAAGTTAAAAGAGGACAAAAATTGAAAAACCCTGATGATTATATTTATCTAAATGCTTCTCTCCAACAGCAATGGTTGGGGGTGAACCCAACACCATTAGTCAACATATAACATGACACCATTCCAATAGAAGTGGATAACAGCGACTTAAAGAGTATTACTCTAGCCGCAGGCACCATTATTGGAATGGCGGTTGATGACCGACATTTTTCCATTGATTTTGGAAATGAACTGTTAGGACCAATCCCCAAGGAATGTTTTGACAGTGACAGTGATGACAACACAACACCAGACAGGATCTTTACCCGGCATGGGGGGAACTTCCTGGTGTATACTTCCTGCCCTTATGGTAAGGAAGATGTGACTTGTGACTTCAGAAGGGCTGAGGTGATTTTCCAGGTCCATGTGGGCTGCCTTTCCCACCTGAAGCCTCCAGTCCAAATCAGCACCCTGACCAGGGACTTCTCGACCCAGCTGGAGGAGGCCGCTGAGATAGCAAAACCAGAAGTCTTTCCAGGCTTCAGGCAGATGGTTGAAGAGAGAGTCAACCTAGCAGATGCCTGTGTGACTCTGGAGCAGAAGCAAAAGTTGAAACAAGTTTTCTTGGATTTCCAGGATCTCTTTGCGGTGGACTCATATGACTGTGGTCACACCGAAATCCACACAACAACAATTCCCACGGACCCTAGCATGACTCCAGTGTTTGCGAAGCAATATCGCTTGCCTCTCGCGTCCATGGAGTCCCTTACTGAAATAATTAAGAACCTTGAGTCCCTGGAAATAATTCGTCCAGTACACAGCACCTTCAATAATCCGGTGCTGGGAATATTGAAGCCAAACAGCCAGTGGAGACTCTGCGCCGACCTTAGGGAGCTCAACAAATGGGTCCATACTTCCCAATGGCCTCTTCCCTACATTGATTGACCAAGGGCTGGCCTTGATCCAGGGGTCACAGGTATTCACTGCAATAGACCTGACCAATGGATACTGGACCGTGACTGTCAGTAGGGAGGACCAATACAAACTGGCTTTTACCTTTTGGGGGGCAGCAGTACACATGGAACCGGACTCCCTTCGGATACCTCAACTCCGGCAATGAATTCAACATTTTCCTATATAAGGCCATGCCCGACCTGGGTGCGAGGGGTAACCTGGCTTATGTAGATGATGTCCTCATCAAAGGTTCATCTGTGGAGGAACACATAGCAGAGATCCGTTATGTTCTGACAGAGTTGAGGGCCGCCGGAGCAAAACATTCCTTTCAGAAAGCACAGTGGTGTAGAACCTGTGTTCATTTTTTGGGGCAGGAGATTACTCCTCAGGGTCTCTGTCCCCAGGAAAAGAAAGTGGAAGCACTTCAGAAACTGAAAGACCCCACAACTCTGCGGGAACTAAGGAGCCTCCTTGGACTGACTAATTACAGCAGAAAGTTCATTGAGGTCTACGCAGAGATCACCAGACCCCTGATTCATCTCTTGAAGGGGGGGGTCAAGTGGGAATGGGGTCCAGAACAATCCGAGGCAGTAAGACAACTCAAAAGAAGCCTCTCACAAGACCCCTGCATAGCTTACCCTATCAGAACCAAGGAGTTTTTCTTGGAGACAGGGTTCTTTAATACATGCTTGACTGTAGTATTATATCAAAAGCATGACAAGGTCCATAAAGTAATCTCCTATGCGACCAAAACTTTATCCTCTGTGGAGGAATAATTCAACGATTGTGAGAAGGCACTCCTGGCAACGGTGTGGGCATTGAAGAATTACCACCCGTTTATCCAGGGGGAACACATCATAGTGGAGACTCCACACCAGCCTCTGCAATATCTCCAAAGAGACAGAATCCGGCCCGGAAATGTGAGTAATTCTCGAATTACTTCTTGGTTTCTGTCAATGCAAGGCTTTCCTGTGGAGGTCAGATATGGCCAAAACAAGAAGATTCTCCTCGCGCAAGGTCTGGCTGACTTGCATGATTGTGCCATAGAAAACTGTCTTGAGGACGAAAGTATAAAAATCAAGGACAACATGGAGGCATACCTTAATTCCCCACACAAAGTCTTTGAAGAAGACAAGTGTGAGGGAATGCCCACTGTCTATGTGGATGGATGCTCTTACCATGTTGACAACAACAGGGAGAAAGAACTGGTGGCCGGCGTAGGGAATGCATGGGTGAATGAGTCCCCAGAACCCTCTGCTGGATGCAAGATTGGTCCCCGAATTAGTCAGGTGGCAGAGTTGATGGCTGTGTATCAAGCCATCCTCACTGCTATCCAACATCAACTCCACGAACTGGTCATAATCACAGATTCAGATTATGTACGGAACGGCTTTGTGGAGCACCTGGTTAATTGGAAACACAGAGGCATGTTATGTGCTAATAACAAACCCTTGAAACATGGGAAGTCAATCCAAAACATTGATGATATGGTCACCTCGAACGGAATGACCATCTACTGGAAAAAAATCAAGGTCATTCCAAAGTAGAGGGACCAGACAAAACTGGAAATGACTTAGCTGATCAGCTGGCCAAAACCGGGGACATCCAAGGGGATCTAATAGAGATTGAGTCCCTGTTGGGGGAGATCCAGGTCACTGCGATCACTAGGTCCCAGACTAATGCTCACAATGATCTTTCAACTGTACAATGGAGTAAGGAGACCCCAGATGCTGATTTGATTACGGCTCAGAAGGGGGATCCAATAATTGGTAAGTTTTACCAAAACATTGAGGACCCTGAGAACTTTCCCCTGACGGATACCGATTACATAGGGAAAGAGGACCTTAGAGTGTTGATGAAATGTCCAAAAATGAATCCAAGATGGTTTGTTGATAAGGAAATCCCAAGCTGGCCATGATCAGTGGGTGGTTCCTACCTCATTCCGAAGCCTGATGTTAAGTCACGCCCATGATGCGGCCACAGCCAGTCATAGTGGGTTTCACACAACACTTGAGATCTTAAGAGAGGTTGCATACTGGCCACACATGGGGCAGGACCTCGACCAATACTTGAAGGGGTGTCTTGTGTGTGCAAAATTTCAGCCAACATCCCACACACACCTTGCGCCTCTCCAAAAGAGGGGGATGACACTGCCATGGTCAGATTTGCAAGTCGACTACATGGGGCCCGTGATTCGCTCCTCTAGGGGGAATAAGTACATGTTGACGGTGACGTGCTTATTTACTAAATGGGTGGAATGTCTCCCGGCCCCAAACTGCAAGGCAGAAACAGCAGCTGCCCTGATGATCAACCACATCTTTTCCCATTTCGGTCTACCCCAAAGGATTGAGTCAGACAGAGATAGCCATTTTACCAGCAAAGTAATGACTAAAATGTGGGAGATACTGGGGGTTAAAAGGAAGTTACACATTGCTTACCGGCCAGCCTCTTCTGGTGCAGTAGAACGTTACAACCGAACCATTGTGAGCATCTTAAAAAAGTTTGTGGCAGATTCTGGGCCAAGTTGGGATATCCGATTACCTCTGGTCCTAATGGCCATCAGATCTACCCTTTCATCTGCAACTAAAATGTCACCATTTGAGCTGATGACTGGACGCAGGATGGTGCTTCCCTAGCATTTGCTATACAGGACACAAGAGCAAACATTGATCAATGCCTCCACAACTTACGAGTATGTTGAAAATTTAAGTAAACACCTTCAACATGCTTTTGCTTATGCTCATTGAAACCCAGAAAGATCAGCTGATAGCATGAAGACTCATTATGATTTGAAGACTACTAGGAAAGAATACAATGTGGGAGACCAGGTCTATCTATAGAATTTCCAAAGGAACCAGGCCAAACAGCGGAAATTTCTGCCTACATGGAAGGGACCTTTTTAAATTGTAGACAAGATCTCCCCAGTCGCCTACAAGATCTGCATCCCCAAAGGCAGTTTGGTGGAAGGGGAAGACAAGTGGGTCCATATAAATCAGCTAAAGTGTTGCCATCCCAGGCACACTCTGCAGCAACTGGAGGAGTCCTCTGCAATCCCAGAGGGGGCCGCTCCAGATTAATACAAGTCCAACCCTAAAATATTCCACATATAGCCTATAAAATTCTATGATTCTTGAATGCAAATGTCTCCTGATGTATAAAATGTATATGTTCGCCCCACCATTAATAGTGGTGGGGAAACGTCTACGAATATGTTTCTGCCGCTTTGCTTTGTCATCCTAGGAGAGATAAACCATGGAGACTGACCAAGGAGGACGACCTGAGGACCAGGAGCAAAGATCCGAGGGGCCCGAAGTACCATACGAAACTCCCATCAGGACCGGCGAGGAGAACAGACTGATCCACCGTGATGGAGGAAAAGATGCTGAACTGTGCCATCTGCGGAATCGGAAGAAGATGATGTGGACATCCCAGCGCGTGGGTCAAAACATCCTTTGCACCCGACTCCCCCTCGACTCGAAATCAAAGTGCAGTCGGGCGGGGGTGTTTGTCAGGTGTATCGACCCACGTTCAAGTTATTATGCTGCAACATTTGGTGCTGTGGGTTTAGAAAATCCAAGATGGCCGAAAAGCCCACAATTGCGCCAGAATCCAGGAAAACAATGCAGTTTTTGTGCACACCACAATGGTCGCCTGACCCGCCACCCACCAGTGCGAGCGTGATGGGCCAGAAGCGCCATCAGTGAAAGGTGGTGCCAAAGGAAAAACAGCAGTGCCTGTTAGCTCAAAAAGCGCTTTGAAATCACCTTTGTTTCTCTGAATGCAAGCTCAAAATGCCTATTTCAAACATTGCAAGATATTCAAAAATCTTACTGAACACCAGCAGACGTCTGGTAGAATGAAGTCTTGTGTGCATACCAAATCTGGAAAGATGAAGAGCCTAAAATAATGTTCATAACAAAACTGGCTGAGCTGTGGATGTCAGCAGTTTAAGTGAAATGGGATTTAAAGCCACTAAAATCGAAATGTTTAAAATAAATGAGTGACCTACTTTTGAGTGTCACATAGTTTGCAACTGCTTAAATGTCATGGTTTTGAACTTAGAATCAGCGTTCTAGCTGCATGTGTCAAAATTGTAAGTTTGATTTGAATGAAGAACAATGGGAACAAAAGTGACCTTTGGCTGAAGCCTGGCTTAAGGAGATTGAATTCTGCCCGGCAACAACCCGCGACAGGAGTTGAAACTTGCCCAGCAACTGCATTCACAGGCCTGGCTTACCTTCTGCTGCCCCACCAAAAGGAGATTACACCTCTCTGAATGAATCAGGGGAGGGGTACCTGGGACTGCAGTGAAACAGAACAATGATCTTTCCTTTGCTCCAAGCAATTGCTAAATCAGGGGGTCGTAAATGGCTTCCTCTTGGAAGGAACTGGGAGGGGCATTGCCTCTGTGAGCCAGCTGAGCTTGGAGGAAGTGGACAAACCAGAAATTCCCCCATGTGCTTTGGGAAACCACACCGCTCTGGGCCAAAAAAAAAAGATGGATAATTCATAGTACAAAAATTGTCAAAATTATATGAATAATATCATTATTCCTGTGATTTTTCTGTGCACATTTTAAGAGGTGTTAGGACTCTGTGGTATGTTCTGGGGGTAGTAGCGGAAAATATGGTATTACTCCAAATGTCTGTATGTTAAAAATCTGACACTTTATCATCTGATGCCCATATTACTTGCGCACATTTGTGGAAATTCTGGAAAAGTTCAGAGGTTGTGTTCTGGATGAAAAGGGCAGCATTATGTCAGAAGTGAACACAACATCTTACAAAGACAGGGATCGGGTGGTTTGGCGCTACAGAAAATATGTTAACTGGACATATAATATTAGAAAAATTGTACATAGATAAATATGCATTTAAGTCAAGAACATATTTGTGTGCAAAGTGACAAGGGGAGTGTTCTTTCTGTATGCCATAAAAATGATGTCTCATGACATGGGATGACTCACAGCTCAGTTCCCCAGTCAGAGGACAGAAAATCCTCTAACCTATCATGATCCTTAGAGGGTTGGGCATAGAAAGTCAGCCTTCCCACCCATTTTCAAAAGACATAAAAAGAGCCACTGAGACCCAGGTAGACACATTCATTTTCCAATTTCTTGCGAAGCACTTTGACGGACGACATCCAAATTCAGGCACTATCCAGAGACCAGAACTTAGAAAACCAGACTCCAGACTCCAGAACTTTGAAGCAGAAGGCCTACTGCAAGCTAAAAGTATTCTCAGCTGGCCTTACAATTTTGCAAACTGATTTACCCCAGACTTCCAAGGGGCACATCAGAATAAAACAGCCGGGCTGTGCTGTTTGATTCTAGCCAAGAAATTTTGCCAGAACCAGACCAAGAGAGCAGTGCTGTATCCAGAGCCGCAGACCGGACCAGACGAGACCGCTGTGCAGTGCTAAGAACTTTTGCCAGAACCAGAGATCCAGACCAGCAGAGCAGAGAGAACCGCAGCTAAACCTGTTGACCAGATCTGTGATGAGGCCAATTCCTTCCAAAATTAGGAGTGAGTATCCAGCCAGAGTTGTGCAAAACCAATCTCTTAGTTTAAAATAATCTAATTCAAACCATTTCAACCTACCTAGAACTGCATCATAGAAATCGTGTGTCCATTCTGTGATTTCAAACCTGTGAAAGTGTCATTTTTCATTTGAATCTTACTTTATTTCTGAGAATCTACCTCCACTAAATCGTCCGTGTCTTTTGAACCGACTTTCTACTTCTTATAGTTTTTCCGTAATCGTGATCGATGCACTCGGAAAAAGTGCCGCGAATTGCAATTTGACTCAATTTCTCCAACTGTCAAAAATAGCTGTTTTGCTTGCAACTGCTGAAATTCGTTTTCAATCTGATAATCATTCCTGATTAATTGCTAGTGTTGACCTGAACTAATTCAAAGTAGCTGTCACATACCCTGAATCTCCTATAGGGAATTAAAATAATTTTTAGCATAGTTTTCACTTCATTGCAAATCACATTTAAAAGTGTTTCTGCCTGTTTTAAAGCATACTGGTTGCTCTAAGCTTGCTTCGGAGGAACCGGAATTTGTTGTCACGATGCCCGCTCCCGGGGAGCCGGCTCAGGCCCTGCGTCCCTGAAAGCGGACATCAAGTCCCCGGGGAAGGTCCCAGCAACCCCTTATAGGGGCCCTTTGGACAGCGTCCTGGCGCCTATGGCGCCAGGCTCATAGAAAACGTCAGTCCTGGCGCCATAGGCGCCAGGCTCATTATGAAAGTGTTTGGGTGCACTTACCTGATGCAGACCATGCTGCAGAACCCCGGCCTCCTTGAGGCCTGAAAGGAACTACTTTACCTGTGGGACTCATTTACCACCCGGGCGTGGTCGGGGAAGGATACATACCTGATTGGAGGAAGGACACATTCTAGGAACTTCTTCCAAGGCTATTTAAACCACACCCGATCAGCCACACGTGCTTCACGTTGTTCTGCATCTAGCAGCTGGACGCTCACCGTGTCTGCTCCTGAATCTTGACTTCTGCCACACCTGCCAGCATCCTGAATCACCTGCAAAGGAAGGGGACAAGAGAACAGAAGAAGGAAAAGGCCTCACCTGCTAAATCTGCATCTCAGAGACATTTCGCCGACAATCCTGAAAAGGAAGACATTTATTTTTAAAAGCACATCGCATCGATCGCTGCAGTGCCGCATTTTACTCACCTTTACAGGGCGCCTCCATGTTCAGCAGCGACCATCCGGATTCGCAGTCGCGCCCCCGCGCCTAGGGTGAAAAAGACAAGAACAAAGTTGAGAGAAAGAAGGGAAAAGGGAAGCTAAAACTCCATGTCAAGACTTACCTGTTGGGTCATTTCCTTTTCATTTCGGGTCCGCGCCGCATCCAGGCATTTTCGGACCCCGGCCCCTAAGGGGAAAAAGACATCAGCGTTAATGAGTGAATGAAAAGACATTACCAAAACACTCATTAAAGACTTACCTGATTTCCACAAGGATTTCACCGCTCACTTCGGGTCGGTGCCTGTTCCCCGGCATTCCGTACCCCGGCCCCTATGGGGAAAAAGACACTAGCATTAGAACATTAATGCATGGACACAAGGGGAACCACTTATAGAAAAACTTACCTGGAAGCCAAGCAAGTTTGGTTCTCACCCATCCGAAAATCCAGTGACGTAACTGGATACCAACGCGCCCCTGCATCAGAAGCAGGATGGAGAGCTCGTCCTTCCAGACCCTAAGGTGAGACGCTACGGGGAGGCACAGAAGGGTTTTGAGGAGGGTGAGAGGGGTAAGTGGGAGGCCGATTGCATTACCCCGCTGACAGTTAACCCCCTATTCTCACCTACAGAAGGATACTTCTGCGAGTCAGACAAGCCAGATCTGGGGCCCGGTCCAGTCCGTCTTCCGAACCCTGCGCATCACCTTAGACGAGGTCACAGCAGCGCGAACCAGGCCAGCGCCCCCGTGGGAGTCAGGTGAGCGTTACATTTGTATTGTATTTTGTTTGCATTCCTGAAAACTGTGTGCTCTCTTTTCCATCTCTTTATATTGCATAGGGGGGAGTGAATTGTCACAAGGAAAAGTGATCATATTATCTCTTGTTGAAACCATATCAGTTTATTTCTGTGCTGCATTCTTTCCATCATTGCTTTTCCTTGAAACCATAAAAGTATTCTCTGCTACCTTATCCTTTCTATACTAACTCCTCACTGATTGAAAAGAGCGTGCAATTGTAAAATTACCCATTGTTGATCAACATTAAATTCATAAGTGTGCTATCAAATATTAATTTATTCATAAAAGTGTGATACATATATATTGTTTAATTTTTCAAATAAATCTTTTAATTTGCAAAACAAACCTACTTCTTGGCTCAGTGAGGTCAGGGGGGTTCAAAGAGAGGGGCGTTATACAAGGGTTTATCATCCAGATATATGAACTTGTCATAAAAATATATAAATAAGGGCTTCCCTTGGGCATCCCAGACTAGGCATGGACTTAGTTGGAGTGCTGAATTGAAGTCACTTAACAACTAAAAGAAGCTTAATGCGAGATATATATCCTTTAAAATTACAGATTGTCATATTAATACCCAGAACAAGGTCAAGACATTGGGTGTGATCCAGGATCAGGAATTGTCTATGAAAAACCAGGTTAATTATCTTGTCTCCAGCACGTGTTATTATCTGAAGCTTTCAGCTCAGCTGCGTCCCATTCTGTCATCAGTAAACTGTGCCGCAGTGGCTCATGCCATTATTGGAGCCAAGATTGATTATTGCTCCAGTCTATTGCTTGGTATTTCCAAACAGGATTTGACCTGGTTGCAGGTGATCCAGAATAACGCTGTGTGCATTGTGGCAGGGCTGCAAAGGAGAGACCACGTTACAACAGCTAGGAGAGAATAATGTTGACTCCCCATTCGTACCTGTATCATCTCCCGTGTGATGTGCATTATGCACAATTGTATTTTAGGGCAAGCCCCCACGTATCTGCCCAGATGCATTTCGCCCCTATTAGCTATACTGGTTTATTAGAGACGCAAAGAGCACATCTGTCCTATGTGGAGCATAGATCTTTTCCAGATGCTGCTCCACGGTTGTGGAACTCGCTTCCGCTAGAATTGAGGTCATTTCAAGAGCAGATTGAAAACCCATCTATTTGAAAAAACTATGTCCAATAATCTGACTCCGCGTGTCTGTATGACCATCTGTCTCCTCCCTTTATTCCTTGTGGATACTTTCTGTTGTGTGTTTGTTTGTCCTGTTGGCGGTATCATGCCTTCAGGCTCATTATCAGCGCATTACAAAGAATATAAATAAATAAATACATTCAAAACCTTCCAGCCATCCCCTTTTGCTTTTGCCTTTGCTTTTGTTTGAGGAAGAACATCCCTCCAGTAGAGAGAACCTAGGCATCTTGTAAGGCCTGGAAGAGCCAAGGAATGTGGAGAGCAGGTGGGAAAGGGGGAAAGGTCTTTAATACTTTAACATTTTGTGAGGACTGTGGAGAAGAGTTTGCGGCCACCAAAGGACAGAGAAGGTGATTGACTGCAAAACACAGAAAATGGTGCAAGATTAAATGAAATCTAGAGATCGGAGGAAGGTGAAGTGAAAACTGGGATATCAAGAGGGTAATGCAAGGAGCTTGCTCCGGCAGGCAGGCAGCAAAACAGGCCAGCACAAAGACGGGCAAAGTCAGGCAGGGGATTCAGTCATGTGAGAAGGAAGTTTGTAATAGTTGGCAGCCTGGAGGTTTACAAAGGACTGAACAGGAAGAAGGAGTTGTTTTTGTAGCTGGTTGACATGGTGAAAGATAACCACGGATATCATCCTACAAGGCACACACACAGTTGAAAGTAAGCCTGTTGCATGTAGGTCCTAGCAGGCTAACGAGCACCATATCTTGGGGAGTCATAACTTCAGAGGGAATTACAGTGGCATAGTATGCTGGGTCTGCAAGGACCTTGCTCACTGAAGGAAGGGCCCTTCATGCACGGATAAGACTATATACCAGCCAGTAACACTGGGAGGCAGCCGGGGCTAATGAAAATGCTCAGAACGCGGGCTATATTCACAAAGGTAAGCCCGCATTCTGAGCACTTTCATTAGGATCAATGCAATTCCTTCCCTGCTCCCCGCTCCCCCTTCCCATTAGCAACCATGTAGATCACTGCACGGGTGCTAATGGTTTTCTTTTCTTTTGAAAAATGAAAAATAAACCTACCTTTTCCTCGCCACCCTACATTGGAGACAAATTTCCTGGTTTGAAGGCAGCACAGCGTCGGCCGCAAGGAAAATTTAAGTTTTTCTTTCATTATTTCAAAATAAACGAAAACCATTAGTACCCGTGCAGTGATCTACAGAGGTGCTAATGGTGATATGCCCCTCGGTCGCAGGCCCCACCCTGTGGGTAACAGCCCGCCACCCTAGTTAAGGGACACTCGCTTTGCTCGGGCCCTTAATTTGGGAGGCAGGCTGTTATCCACAGGCTGGGTCGCCACCTCGGGGCATATCACCTCAGTGTTTCCTTGCATCTCGAAGACGAAGCCCAGAAACACCCCCTCTGAGTTAGTCATGGTATCCTTGGCCAAATACAGACCACCTTATGTGAGACATGCTCCCATAGGACCACTTTAGTTTGTAACCTCTTGAAATGGAAGTAATTGCTACAAGTCCCTCACATACCCACAAAATGAGCCTGGCGTTCATCAGGATTGACCAAAACTCCTGAAAGTGTGCATCCAAGATCATTTTGTAAGATGCTTACTGGTTATTGATTTGATTAAGCCACAGGGACCATGCTCATAGGCCCGTTAGAAGCAACCTGCTAAACAGTGCACTCCACAACCAAGCATCTGCAAAATGGCATTGCCTGGGAGGCAAGGTTTGCCTGCCTATTGAGGGTCTCAGTGTGCATGCAGGCCTATTCCTGTGGGAGTTGATCACTGAAAATAACCCAGTTTCCAAATGTGCTTGCAGAAGGAGGTCCAGGCGATGCAGTTCTGCAAGGAGCAGAGAGAGTGTATCACTCTCTGGTGCTGGAGCATATGCAGTTTATTTTTCCAATGTGAAGGAGGACACATGTACATCAAGCTCAAGGACCCGTGGTAAGTCTCAGGGTTGATAAAAAGGCTCCTGCAGTTTGTAAAGGCGGGGATTGACTGCTTTCTTTCCCCTGTCAACACTGCTATGACCTCTGGGACCAAGGTATTATTGGTGACCAAGGACCATGCAACCGAGTACCCTAAGGGAATTCCCCTTGAGAGCATCACTAACTCTCTTGCATTGATGGCTCTGACAGGAATTTTTCCAAACGTTGGCTTCCCCAGGAAGGTTGTATTAGAATTGGGATTACATGTTTGTCCACTAGTATGAATTTATATGGACCAAGCTTGGGATATGTTATCTTTTTAATACCACACAGATGCCAATAGTATCATTGAGTGCTTTCATAAAACCCAGATGTGTATGATTTCTGCTGTGCAGCAGCCCCACAGAAGAATGTGGAATCGCTTTCTACAATGATTGCAGCTTTAGAACAGTGGGGTGGCACTGAAGGGAGTGGGGCTTAGTCACTTTGAACATCTAGTTGAACCCACTATGGAGGTCCCCTCTCCTTACTCAACATTTTGTAAGTTTAAACCATAAGGTGAGGGACTAATTGCTGGGCCTCTGTAAATGATGGGCCAGCTCATTTGCAAGGAAAATGACAACCTCAGGGCGAGTCCTGCTGTGGTCAAAGAGTGGTTAGGTTCACACATAACAATGACAGGTTGTTTGGAGGGGCATGTGGCCTATGTGATGGAGTCCACAGGGCTAGGACCTTGGAGAACAAGTTGCAGGGATCATATCTTGTCTTTTAAGAGACACGTGGGGTCAGTTATGTAGTTGACTTGGGAGGTCCATGCTAATAGGCTTGAACCACGCCTCAGGTGTGGGGAATATAATACCCTCCTTCTAGTAATAATTGACAGCATGGGTGTGAGAACAGATGTATCATTCCTTGGTCTACTACAAAACAGGCAGGAAAGGGCTAAAGAGCTAAGCTAAGTCATTCCTTGTCAGCTTTGCCTTGACTTCAGGACTAGTACAGTTCATGCCCAAATCTATGTTCATCTTAAATGTTCAGGTTGTTTGAGGTGCCTTAATCACGGGTCCAGTCTCGGATTGCAAACCAATAGTTGGAGACAGTTCTTTAAATTGGCTAAATTCTGGTCCTCCCAATCCCATTGCTTATTATGCATCACAGCTTCTTTGCTATCCTTTTGGTGGAAATGTAAGGCATCACCGATTTAATCATGACTATTAATTTCATAGCACCTAGATATTCCTCCAGTGGTATAGTGCATTATATAACTTATTCAGTCTGGCTGCCAGTGTTTTTATGGAGTGCACATTGGTAGCAAGAATGTGTTGAAGCACATGGTTGCCAGGAATATTTGTGGTTAACAAACAAAAAACGGTCCCCAGCACCACTTCTGTTCCAATGTGATATGGCAATGCCGCCATCTGTAATATTATTTGCGAGCGATCTGAAATCTTGTTTTGTGTGGTTTTGTAGCTACTTTTACTGGGGCATTCTGTGTATTTTTGCGTTTACATTGACATCATAATGTTCCTTGAAGGAGGGTTGTTTCAGAAATGTCATACATTTTTAGTTGCCAAAAGCAAATCTGTTTTCACCTGATGGGTTATAGGTCGGCATTCTCCCAAGTATTTGGAAATACTTGCCTTAGCTTGATGGGTCCTGAGCCACATGACACTCCTTGCATATGTTCTTTGGGGTAGAGATATGCTCTGTTTGAGCTGCACAAGCAGGGTTTCTCCAAACGCGGCTTGCTCTCTATGACATTTGGGGCTGATTTCAGAGCTTTCAGCGCAATGTAAACTGGGATTGCCAAACCGGAGGTGTATGCTGGTATTGTGAAAAATGCAAATGCATTTTGATTTTCACCCTGGGAATGTAATAGGATTGTTGAAACTGGGAATATATCGGGTTAGTTCAATTTCAAGCATCTGTAGTAGTCAAATTGGGAGCACACTAAATTGTCAATCTTGGAGTTTATAAAGTAAATGTATAGTAAGTGTGTCCACCGAGAGGGTCATTGAATGGTCAATCTGGGAGTCCACTGGTTTTGTCAAAGCCTGAGAATTCCCTGGGTGTCAAACTGGGGATATAGAGCAATGTTAAATTGATTATGTACCTGCATTGAAAACAACTGGAAATGTTAACCTATGAACATCCTTGGATGGCCACTCTGGGAGACTATTGGGATTCAGCAGACAACACAGATTCTGAAACTGTGCAAAAAGGAAAATAAATAGGTTGTCAAACTGGGTGTCTACTTGGATTGCCAAAACCAGAAATAAACTGGGATTTTGCAAAGGGAAGATTTACTGGGATTGTGCAAACTGGGAATATATTGGGGTTTCCGAAGTGGAAGAATACTGATCAAACCCAGAGTTTATTAGGTTTTTCAAACAAGATTTATATTGTGCAAACTAGCAAGTATGCTGCGTTTGTTGAAATAGAAGTTCACTGGGATAGCCAAACTATGAGTATTCTGAAATTGTCAAAGTGGGATTTTGCAATTTGGATGTATAATTGGATTGTTAAATTGGGAATATTTCGTACTATACTGCGTTTATCAAACCTTGACTACATTGGTGTTCAAAAACTGTGTGTGACCTACGTTTATCATTAGTAGTATATTGTGTTGGTCAACCTACGTGTGCAATGGGATTACCAAACAGTGAGTACACTGGGGTTATGAAACTGGGTCTAGCTGGATTGTAAAACAGGGAAATCAATAGTACTGTGCAAGCTGGCACTATACTGTAGTTATCAAACAGGCAGTATACTGGAGTTGCCAGGCTGGCATATACTGAGTTTGTCTAATTAAAATATACTAAGATTGTAAAACGTGTAAATGTCAAACTGGGAAGATACTGTGATTGTCAATGTGAGAGCAAACTTACATTGTGCACATTGCCCCTGTCTTGAAATTGTGCTAACAGTGAATGTATTCGAATCATGAAGCAGCAAACTTGGAGCTTATTGGAACTGGGTGTATTGGGTTTGTAAACTGGGAGCTTACTGGAATTGCGTGAGCATGTATTGGGTTTGCAAACTGGGAGCTTACTTTGCTTGTCAAAAGGGGAGTTTACTGGAGTTGTTACGTTATTTTATGCCCTGCAGTGTCAGGTTGATGTGTCATGGCCATGTGGGGATGTCATGCTGCAATGTTGTGACGTGAAGTCGTGATATCGTGTTATTTTGCATCATGAAGTCAATCGTGTCGAAATGATATAGCCTGGCATTACCTAACATGAAATATAATATGACACGATGATAGGATGCCACAAGATGAAAGGACATAACATATCACAACATGACATTTCATATCATGACGTATGACATATACAATCATAAGGCATAGCACGATATGAATTATCATGGCATGACATACATATTATAACAAAAAACTGCATCTGGGGACGTGACACAGCATGACATAACATGCCATTTAATAACACGATATATTATGACATTACATAGGATGGCATGCCTTGTCACAATATGACCTATCATGTGACACAACAGTATGAACTATTTTGACATGACAGAATGTAACGTGGCATAACATGTGATGCCATAGCACATCTTGACATATCAGAACATAACATATCCTGCTGTCAAATATCATGGCATGGTGAAGCATGACTGGCAACATAGAAGGACATGTTGTGTCAGGGTATGACGTGGTAGCATGACATAACATAGCACGGCATTACAAATTGTGTTATGGGGTGTCTTGTTATGTCCTGGTCTGTTCATTGTGGGATTATATCAGACAGTGCAACGTAGGAGTATACCAGGGTTTCCATGCGTTTGCCTCTGGTACTAACTTCATGGAAGCAATTAATTGCTGCTTGTAGATTCAGCACAATGATCAGCAGATTTGTGCAACTTTTATCAACTCCACAATCAAAGGGTTTTAACAGATGTTAGGGTTGGCAAACGTACAACATGTATTCTGTTGTTACTTCCAGTGCCAACACATGTGCACATGTTACCATTGCACTGGAGTTATAAGCAGCATTATTTGGTCATTCTGTTGGTGATACACATAGTATGTTCATTGCCAGGACTTCATTTGTGCTGTCAGGACGTGTGCAGCACCCAGATATAGTGCTAACATCCGTTTATCAATGGTCATTGTGCTGTCCCTGTAAGTAGTGCAAATGCTGAGATTGCTAGACACAGCCATATTTATTTATTTCTCTGGCATTATAACCAGCATAAATCCAGTCCCTTCTCAATTACGAAAGTCAGTGCAAAATTGGTCCTTACTTAATGTTTGTGTGCAGTAAAGAAGATCCTAGAGGGACGTGCTCTCTGAGTCCCAGCCCAAGCCTGCCTGTTTGCAGCCTGGCGTTGGCAGGCTGGCTCTGGAACTTCAGCTTAGCCAATCTGCAATGGAAGATACCTCATGGGGGCACTGTATTTACTCCTACAGCCTCCTTGGAAGATGTGCCGGAGGCCAGTATGGAATCAGTGGCCTCCATTCATTCAAGTAGAGGAAACCGAAGGCAAAACCTGCTTGTTGAAGGCAGTTAAGTTCATGCAATGATAGGCAATTGAACATAATCAAATCTGGTCATGATGTGGAGCCTAACACAAAATGGAAATTATGTTCAGAGGTGGCCATAATGTAAACTGGCAAAATAAGTGTGTTCACTGGAAATCTGCAGTGATGTACCAACTGGACATATTGGAAACTGGCAATGGACTGCTAAAGGAGTATAATATGATTTTGTAACATATATTGATCTAATTATCTAAGGGTTGAGGCATATCTGTCACCTCGATAAATGTCTGCATACCACTGACCCAAAAGAATCAAATGCCTCGATCACAACATGCGAGTGTGTGGATTGGTCCTTGAGCACAACATATTTCCATCTCAATTTTGGTAATTTTGGCCATTTTACAGAAACTGATTTTCTCCAGATGTGATAATCATGGATGGGAACGGGTACGAGCCTAGCATGAAGTTTTCATTTGGAGGATTTCGTAGCAAATGCAACTTTTGGGAGCATCACTAATGACTTTCCTATGGTTAACCAACTGTAATTGAAAGTCTGCAAATTCCCTGAAAGAAAACGTTATTTGAAAGGCATGATGGTTGCAGCACAAAATATCCAAACCGCAGAAATGCAACAACTATGGATGCTAAAAACATTGCAGTATTTCTCTGCCGCACATAAGAGAAAATGCAGCCCTAACTCCACCACCACCTTGGACTGCCCTGACACCCCACATGACATTACTGATCACATTCATGTACCCAGAATTCTTGTACGGTATATGGAGAAACAGCAGAGCAAAAACAGTTGTACCCCTCAATGCTCAAGTTGAGTTTACATTGGTTATATTGGCTAGAAAATAATTCTCAAATTGACTGCAAAGATTAACACAACATGTGATGTTATGAGCAGTGCATGGTAATGTCTGAATTATGGTTGCTTTATAAACCTTAAACGGAGAATTTCTTTGGTTTCAATGTTTTGCACTGCAGCCATAATGTCCCTTCAACTTAAGTATTTTGTTTTTAGTAGATATATTGTTAGATACAATGTATAAAAGTGGAATATATGAATAGATGTATAGAAATATGTAGCTAAGTAGACACATTTAAATTACACGGCCTGCGGTAGCGGCCATGTAGTTATGGTTATGTTGCTAAACCCCTAGGAAGAGCACTTTTTGGGTGGCTTATAACTTTGCTCCCCATGGACGAATCCTCACCAAACTTTGCAAAAAATGTATATGGCCCACCCTGAATCTTTTTGCAAAGATTGGTGAAGTTTGGTAAAGGGGGGGGCAAAGTTATAGAGGGTCCCAACATTTCTTTTTTCCCATAGACATAATGGAAAAAACTTTGCTCACGTCTACAGCCCAAACCGCTGGATGGATTTCCACCACATTTGCGGCATGGGTGGCGGCTTGGCTCCGAAAGTGTGCTTTTGTTAATTTGGTGTAAATCCGTCCAGTAGTTTTTTTTTGTAAACAAACAAAATGCAAGGCAAAAAAATGTGTGATATCTATGTCCGCTCCGCGGACTCACTTCCCTTTTTGGTCCGTGGACTGGCCTCTGATTGGCTGTTCTGTCCGCAAACTGGCCTCTGATTGGTCAGAAATTTCACAGACTTTTGCGTGGTCCGCGGACATCGGGACACGCTCGCTGATTGGCTGGTGGGAAAACGTAAAATGCGTTAGCTTTTCTGATACGCCCCGCCATCTTGCATTTGCAGACTTTTTTGGGGTCTGCGGACAGCTCTGTGAAAACATTAAAAAAAGCAGCATTTCACTGTCAAACTCAACAAGCAATCTCTGAAGATTGGATTGGATGTGGCCATAAGAAGCCAAAAAATGGGTTGTTTCACCCCCCGAAAGTCAGCGAACACTCCAGATGTCCTTTGGTGACTGAGGTATATCCTGTGGCCGTGGGCAGTAGCCAGATTTTCTGGGTCATGGCATAAGGTCCTGACGTGGACAATCTGGCTACTGGCCATGACCGCTACGGATGAAAAATGGTGTTAAAGTGGCTATGTCTACCTGGGACCGGCTATGCGGTAAAGTTATTCGAAGGTGGTTTGAAAGGGAAAAAATGTGCTTGTGGTAATATGTTCATAGGGATTTGCAGGCTACCATGGCAAGGGAAGAGGGGCTGTGTATGGAGCCCCGCCTTCTTTTTGCATGTTGGCTATCTTGGAAAAGGATTTTCCTTCCTAGGAAGAATAATCCTTCCTTCTTACAGCGGGATGCCGCAGGCGTTCCGCTATAGGAAGAAAAATCGATGTTTTAGCACCCTGAGTTCCCGCTTTGGGAACCAGGGGTGCTAATGGCCTTTATCCCCCATTTTAGGGGCTGCAATGGATGATAATGGTCTGTAGCCCTCCTTATTTATTTTATTTATTTATTTATTTGTAATGCACCAATGCCCGCAGATATCAGGCGGTGTGGTTACAGTATTTGTTAAAGAAGATGAGGTGGGGGAAGACAGCTTACTACTTGCTGAGAAAGGAACAACCTTTCTGAGAGCATTGTGGTCATTGGATTTGGTGTGGCAGCACATGGAGGTGGTCCCGTAGGAGTACTGGCCCACCCATGAGTCGATCTTGGTGGTAGAAGTAGGCACTTTCTCTACCTCATCTTCTTGGTCCTCTTCATTGTCTTTGAAAGTACTGAGCTTTTTTAGTTGTGAAGGTCCTCCAGCTGTTGGTGGTGGTGGCTCTTGGGGAGGAGGAATGGCAATAACTGATGCCATTTTTAAGATAAATAGCACAATAAAATTCTTCCAAGTATGTACTGTGTACTAGATTGGTAATGGATAATGAGTACGAAAAGGTGTAGGAGGTGTGCAAGGGAAATTTTGAAGTTGAAAGTTCCTAGATCAGTGGAAAATGCAGTTCTGAACTGTCCGCAAAGGACAGATCTTATTGTGAAGTGCGGACGGGTTCTCGGACATGTCATCATGCCGGGCGCCAGCGTATGGTCATCTGGCACAGTCCGGAAGGTACGCAATGAAGTCAGATGTTCGTAGACGTCTACGGATGCAAAACTACTTGAAATAGTTGCAAACAGTGTATAGAAATGTTAAAATTTATTCTAGAAGGTGGGAAATGGCAGAGTTTTAATGTGACACTTTGTATATTAGACACAAATATTGTTATGTTTGGTAAGTATGATATTAGTAAGTTGTAGAAAAATAGCATGCACTGGTAAAAACCCATGAAATTCACTGAAAACAAGTTGTTAAAGGGACGTTATGGTTAAGTTGGACTAATAAAAACCTATGAAATTCAATGAAAAATCTTTGTTAAGGGGACGTTATGGTTAAGTTGCACTAATAAAAACCTATGAAATTCAATTAAAACATTTGTTAAGGGGATGTTATTGTTAGGTTGCACTAACAAAAACCTATGAAATTCACTGAAAAACTTTGTTAAAGGGATGTTATGGTTAAGTTGGACTAATAAAAACCTATAAAATTCAATGAAAAATCTTTGTTAAAGGGACGTTATGGTTAAGTTGCACTAATAAAAACCCATGAAATTCAGTTAAAAAACGTTTTTAAAAGGACGTTATGGTTACAAGTAAAATCGAAAAAACCCTGAAACTCGCCAGTTATGGTAAGCTAAGCAACAATACCTCACGCCACCTCCGTGCACTGGTAAGACTAACACCCAGGACATCAAAGATGACATCACAAATATCATTGATGACATCACTGATGACATCACAAGTGCATTTACTTTTCATGCTAGGGGTTGTGAATGTAATGTTGGCAAAAAAGTATCAGGGATTATCGGGAGATGTGTAATAAACTAGATCCTTCATTACGCAATGTAGTGTTCTAAAGAACATTCCATTGCAGTATTCTTTCTAGTACAGGAACCTACTCATACAGAAATGTAGGTATTGGCTGCAGCATACACCACAGAGGTGCTATATTTGTAAATTTCCAAATGTATATAAAAAAAAAAATATTGAATGCTTCTGTATCAGACTTATAATGCATCATTTACTACATATTTCTACTAATGCACACAAAACATAAATAGACTACAATGCATACAAATATGGGGCTTATACATGGAGAGTAAAGTAAGCAAACAAGAGGCAGTATCATTAGCAACTGTGTATAATCTACATGATTGTATTCACGCACAAAAATGTGTTTCAGGCCTGCTTCTTCCCCTATATATGTACATTATAAGATGCGATAAAATTCTAAGGAAAGTAGTGTAAGAACATGTGAGAATAGCAAAATCTATAAATGTAATACCTTTTGAAAGTTAAGTTTCTTACTGTCAGTAAATAAAACCATCTGGCCTAGATATGGCAGTGAACAAAAAAGAAGGGGCTAGACATGTGATGTCATCAGTGATATCATTAATGATATTTGTGATGTCATCTTTGATGTCCTGGGTGTTAGTCTTAGCAGTGCACGGTGGTGGCGCGAGTTAAGGTTGCTTAGCTTACCATAACTGGCAAATTTCAGGGTTTTTTCGATTTTACTTGTAACCATAACGTCCTTTTAACAACTTTTTTTTACTGAATATAATTATATACAGACATTGTATATTTGAATTGCTTTTCTAAGCATATAAGGATGGACCAACTATTAAGAAGAAACAATATTTTACTTGTCTTACTATGTAGATGTCCTAACATAGTGCACAACCGGTACATTATAGAAAGACATTCCAGTCCTAGTATATGTGCGGAAAGTGCTGGATAGAGAGAGAATACACTGAGCAATGTTAAATAGGTGCAATGTTTTCACATGTTCCATATAAAGACATTGTACATGATTTCAGGAGAAAACACATCTATATCTTGTTTTTAAATCACTGCAGTATTTCTCTGCTGCACATATGAGATAAACAACACAGGAAAATTCACACCGGTAATTGTCAGCATTAACCACTTGAAGGATGAGCCTACGTCCAAAACGAAAAATGCATTTCGAGAAAACTGTATATTGCTTGACTGAAATATTGTACAAACTCAATTCATTCTAATAGAGTTTATTTCCTTATGGAACTCTTAAGATAAAAGCATTGATTTTTCCAGGCTCCTGTTTACTTTCGTGGAGAAAACACTCTAATCAAATAAATGTTGTGTGTAAACTAAATTCACTTTTTGATAAACAATTAAAGTGATAAGCAGGAACTTGGCAAAGCCTGGCAGAGGGAGCTTTGTTTTCAGCAACGATATCACAATTTAAATGTTATTGCCTGGGTGAACAGAGATGCCAAAAGAAGTAATGTTATGTTAAGAGGTTGATGGACAAAGGTACAGTCAGTACACAACGTTCTGTCAAGCAGTGGTTCTGATTTAAATATGGAAAAATTAGCCAAGCATGAGAAATTCAAAATAATTTGTATAACGGTACATATGTATTAATTTACGAAAGTTGCTTTCTTGTGCACCTACCTGTCCAAGAAACTGCTTCTGCATACACAATATTGCCTTAACATTTTAGAGGACGCAAGGACAATTTAAGAACAAATACACCAATCTGTGCTAAGGTACAGTGCAGAATTATGTGTATTTCTAGTAACAAGTGAAATGACTAAGGACAGCATGTTTTCATTACCTGTGAATGTCTAATCAAGAAAAAGTCTCAGAGCCCTGTATATTAAATTACCAGCGGTCAGTCAATGCCAATTCTCTCATATTTGTCTAAAATGTACCTCCCCTTTACACTTCCTTTCCTCCAATTTCTTTTTCCCTTCTCTGCAGACCACGGTCTGGAGGCCCCTGTTGTGCTATGGTTCAACACACACGGCCTCAATTGAATCGCTCCCCAGAGCAGCCAACTACCATAGCACTCCAAGCCCATACTCTCACCCCACAACACAGGGCCATTTTAACAGTTTTGGGGGGCCGGGGCACAGACAGCTTTGGGCCCCCCGAAACCCATGTTGCCCCCCAAAACCCATGTCCTACTCCCACCCACCTCCAAACCCATGTCGCCCCCGTGACACGACACCCATGCCTCCTCCATATCTCGAGTCTAATTCAACAGATACTCCTCTAAGCTTTAAATGGATTATCTAGTTGTTAATAAAATATAAACCTTATACATCTGTGATCTGTTTCCCCAAGAGGATCCTATATTAAGGACATTGCACTTTGTTTTTGTTTCGAATAATATATTTTGTAAGAAAATAAAGGAAAAGGATTTTAAGCAAGCATTTAAACATTATTTCCAAGTCCTCTTTTGCTCCCAGTCCACCCCTGACAGCATCATAAAGCAGCAAACCCTGTGTTCGGCATCAAGGTGTCACAAACCCTTCCGCATATCCAAGCAAAGCAGCGAGAGACCTTCCTCATCCACTTCAATTCAGCGGCAAGCAGGCTCCCCCAAATCCCCCCCGGTGGCATTGACAACATAAGAAGCGCTGGCGAGACCTGGAGAGGTGGATACACCGTCTGTTCACTGACTATTAGAAGGCTTGTCTATCCACAGGAGGTGGCTCTCCACCACGACCACTGGAGCTGTGGCCATGGGAAGGAAACCCATTAATGTCATTGATAAGGCAGGCATGGAGGGACTTGGAGATGTGAAAGCAGGGAGTGAGGGTCAGTGCTTTACAGAACACCCACATCCCTGAAAGACATACGGGTGCCTGCCTGCATATATTGGCAGACATGGTAGAAACCCCACATTGTTTCTGTGGGTTTCCCGTAGGGGTGTACCGAATAGTGAAATGACTATTCGGCTGAATACTAAATAGTTGGTCCAGCCATCTGGCCGGAAACGAATAGTGAGCCGAATAGTTATTTTTTAAAAACAAATATGTTTTAGAACATAATAAACAACATACCTTGGTACTCAAATAGCATTACATTTATATACGAAGGTCACTCATCCTGAGATAAACCTGCAAGACTGTTTCCTCTCGTGCCTTTGAACAATATGAGCTTATGAGTGTAACACGTTTACAGTTTGCTAAATAACCAATCTTATTACATTGTGATGTGTTATGACAGTTCGCTAAATATTACGAGAAATAATCAAGTTCACAATCTAATCGTGACGCACTTCAGTTATTTGGAAAGACTTGTTTCCCCAAAATATGTGTGAATGTTAATAACCCCACAATTACAGCAAACTGAATCCCGACTCCTCCGTTGGAGCTAGAGGTGGGTGATCCTGGACGGACCAGTTCAGTACCTTACGGAAGAAATTCTGGAATTGAATGGCCATTCAGTGAGGCACCACTCCCCCCCATGTATGCACTAAATATTGGAGCCACCTCCCACATTTGCACTGAATACGGGTCTTTACTGGGTGCCCTGCTCAGGTCGCCGTAGTGGTGGTCGCCCCACGAATGCCCTATTGTGCTGTGTCGTAAAGATGAACACTGCGCGCCACAGCTGCTGCCCTTTTCATTTGTTGTATGCGTGTTTCTGACCCACGCCGCCCAAGAGACGCCGACACTGATGGGCAGAGGGCAAAGCTGCCAGGGTGGATGTGCCGGCATGGCTGAGCAGTGAGAAACCATATAGTGACGAGCAGCGTAGGTCCATTCCCAGCACTGGTTGTGGGCAGTGAAAAACATACACTTGTAGGGAGCAGTGTGCGAATGTGGCCCTGCGGCGGAGCTCAGATTAATGGCAATGGGCCGTGGCTGGATCTGGCAGTGTGAGAGGCTGGCGGTGCCATGGAGGACTTCAAGCTCCTGTCCGCTGAGTTCTGACCCAAACCAATTCTGCACACCAGAGGTGATTGGGATTGCAGTGTTCATGACAGAAGGACGCCCACAGGCCACAAAATCCGGTGGGGGTTGGGAGGACTGGAAATCGGAAAGTATCGCCCTTCCACGCCCCCACAAGTAAACCTTCTTTGATTGACGCCTTCCCGTTGGGAGCGAGAGAACACTTCATACCATGCTTAAATAAATTAGTGAAGCAGGTGTTATGAAAAGTAATTTGGCGTTGTCTGGGCGCTTCATAAAGTATTTAATGCTGTGATTTAAAGTGTTTAGAAATGTCTGCAGCACTATGTAAAATTCCCAGGAGTGCCTCAGTCCCCAAATAAACAGCTTTTCTGGTGTAAGGGGGTATAGTTTGGTTGCTAAGAAATGCATCAGTGCCCTATATAATGTGCTTATAAATCCTAAGGCACTTAACAGTTTCCTAGATTCTTGTATCCCATTCCATGCATCTGGAGGTATGATTCAGAGTAATACAATTACTCCGGAATTCGGGAGGATGGGTGTGTGAGGAGGGGGGCACAGTGGACTATACAGCCAGGCTACTTACAAACCTGATCCGGGTTATAAACAAGGCCTCAGCAGTGCGCCTCCTCAGCCCCTGCACACCTGGAGTCATTTGTAATCCCTTTGAGATTCAAATGACACCCCTGCCAGAAACCCATTGTGCCGCTGCTGCTGCCCCCGAAAGAGATAAAAAATGTCTGTGCGTGCAGGCTGTGTGTGTGAAACGGGGGTACCTCATTAATGGCTCCCTCCCCTTCAACAGCCTCACACCCCAGGAGAGTCATCCCGTTCTAAGCGGGGAGGTAATGGAGAAGCAGAGCTCCCAGCAAGCACACATTATCATGCTGTTGGCAAAGGATTTGAATATGTGACAGGCCCCAGAGGGAGGAGGGAGTGCCGTCAGGCATGCGGACAAAGGGGAACCTACTCGGCTTCGAGTAATAATTAATTAAGTATTTGTCTGAATGCCGAACAGCTAATTTCAGCCAGAATTCGGCCGAATTATTACTCGAAGCTGAATTTCGGTGCACCCCTAGTTTCCTGTCCCCTGTATATTAGCAATTATTTGAATGTCTTAACAATTATCCTGCTGAAACTTACATCTAACCTGTTTGTGCTGTAACTGTTTAGAAAACGTTATTTTCTTGGGAAAATCAAATAGAAAGCTTATCGAGCAGTCCACAAGTGTGTACACATTTACATGACTAGCACCTACACCTCAGCTGCTCCTACCAGCGGTGGGCATAGTGCTGTGGCATGCATTCCGACTGCACCACAGCATATAGTCTGATAAATCTCAGGGGCCACAACAACTTGCCAGTGAGGCTGTGACCCCAGTGAAAGGGTAAATATTCAATGCTTGAAAAGCCAGTGGATTGCACCGTGGAGTGGGGCAAGGAGCTACAGCCAGAATTTGACTCTGATGTTGACGCTTGTCTTCAGCACGTGCTCGAATGCCATTTAAACGAGGAAGGACATTTCTGTGCCCACAAAAAAAGCCAGCCACATGCACTTCAGAATAGGGAGGATTGCCTCAGACCTGTGTAGCCAGAAGTGGCAATTGTGCCTCATAAGAAACAGTGTGTGCCTGTTAATGGCCGGGGTGGTGCACAATGAGCCTGGGATGCTGCAGAACAGGGCCAGCTACAATATTGGTCTCTATCGTGTGAAAGATTTATAATATATCATCAAGGAACAACATGAGCTTAAAGAGCAAAAGACAATGATATGCGTCATAACATTACATCAATTGTATCCCAGCATCTTCAGCTGGCACTCCCTGTGCTCTTGGCATTGCCACCACTTACACACTTCTCCATCATCCCAGTGCTGCCTATACTCTCCTTGACACCCACTGGCATGTCTGTTGCTCCTTTCATGTTCCCCTTCATGTCCCCCTCCATGCCACCTATCCCCTTGATTGACAGGTCCACCAGTGGCAGTTCCCACGCACCATCACAACACTGTGTACTGGATATGTACACACCAGTAACCCCCACACCTCTTTTCAACCTCTTGTCCTGGTTAATCTCTGCTGCAGCACAGATCCATTGCACCCACCTCATAGTGCACCAATGCCCATTTGCCAATGTGAGATATTACCCCCAGAGAATGAGCAGTACATTGTTAGCAGTTTCAAATGTACCACCCCGGGTGAGATGATCAGTGATGCGTTGAAGCACCTGAACAGTTTTACATTTGGTATAACATTGATGGGCTGAAAACCAAGGCAATATGAGGACCACAATACTCTGCATTGTGCATGTGCGATTTACTGGGGATCACACGCCAAACTCATTCTTGCCGATGCACCACCAAAATGAATGGTAACTTCTGTGGCCCTACTGCCCTGCTTCCTCCCCCACCGCATTTAGTAAAATAAGTATCTCTCACATGCTCATCAAGCCAACACCTAATGATGCTACCCTACAAACCACAAGACTACACACCTTATTTAGAAACGCCCCCTGATGAATACAGATTAATTTATTCATGCATTCCTTTATATTTCTTTATATACTTATTTAATTATGCTTTCCTGTTGAATTAATATCTGCAAAGAAAGATGTCAAAAACAAGCTGCTCTTTACAGGGGGGGGGGGACAAACCTGCAGAACATAAAATAAAAGTCACATCAATGAACATTGCTAATCTTCAGGGTGTGAGTTGCTAGTTTATGCTGACGTAACCATACCAACAGAAATGAGGGCATGGTTTGCATCCGGCGGCACACAATATTTTTCAGAGTTCAGACTACAACTCCCATAATCCTACACATTAACTGTGCTGGATAGTGATTTGGGAGATTGTGTCTAACCAATTAGAAAACAAATAGCTTTTCTGATACTTCAGAGACTCCCATGAAAAGACCCCTCGCAAGTCGCCCCCCCTCCGTAACCTATGGCTGTGTCAGGGACAGAATAAAGGATTAATTTTGGAAGAATATTGGCTGTTCTGTGTTCATTTATCAATTAGAAATGTGATTGGAAATGTGCACACGGTTCTAAATGAACGGAAGAACAAATGCATCTTTTTCAAAGCAATTGAAAGGTGTGAGCCCCTGTTTCCGGGCATGTACACGAGTGTGGGATGGATAAAGATAAATTGACTATAACATGGGTTATTTTCCCAGATAAGCCGCATGTGAGAAACCTTCTGTGGAGCAGATGCGTTTGACAACTGCCTGCATTTCCTGCATCCGCGGATGCTTTACTCTGCCTTTCCCCTTTTCAAAAGGCAGGTTTTGCATGTATGAACTCAGAGGTACGTTTTCAGTGTCGGTGCATGAAGTGGCTCCTGCCTCCCTGCCACAGCTGACCACAGATGAGATCCTCAAGAGGTCCCAAACACAGGACCTCGTGGCGCAACGGTAGCGCGTCTGACTCCAGATCAGAAGGGTGCGTGTTCAAAACACGTCAGGGTCAAGTGAGTCTCGATTTTTTGAGCAATTAAAAGTAACATTATTTTAAATCCTGTGGTCCTTTTGCCAAATACTGCACAGAGAAGATGCAGAGTTAATCCTTAACTGTTTGATAAACCTACATGTTCACCCAGAGAAGGACCCCCCAGTGTCCGGCGATTGATGCTTTTTGTTGTGCAATTGGGGCAATCCTGCTGCACACAGTGGCGACGGAAAAGAGGGAGTTCACAGTGCCGCTAACAGCCCCGTTACATGTTGAGGGAACTTGCTGTGATGTCAGGGAACATTGTGGTCTGCACAGACAACAGCCCCACCCCACTCATGCCAACAGGGGCATGTTCACCCGTATACCTTTAGGGCGAGCGCTGGGTGTACAGAAATGCACTGTACAAATAAGACGCTTTTAGCTGTTAAATGTGTTTGGGAAGGTGGGAAGCAGAGGAACCTGCTGCGATTAATACTGGGGACTGCGCCCGCCACCTTTGTGGGCCATCTCTGTTCTCAGCATCTGAGGTGGCTGTATAACGGGGTGAAGAACCAACATCAAACAAAATGGAAGATGAAGAAAACAAATGCGTTCCTGGGTGGGTTTGAACCACCAACATTGCACCACAGAGACGGCTGATAACATCATCTTCTATGAGGACATGTCACAGTCTAATGGCAGAGTACTGGTCAACACTGTACCATTGCCAACCTACCTGAGACAGAGAGAGCTGAGCAGCAGACAAACAGTCTTCTTCTAGTCCTTCACCGTCCTTCGTGACCGTCACGAGCCTCCACGGCATGCGTTGCTGCCTGCTGGCTTGGCTTTGGAAGATGAGGGAGGCTGGCAAGCTGCGCAGAAGTGCATTGCGCACTCCAGCCCAGCCTGCACTGGCAGTGGCACGTGCCGTATTACCTGGGGGTGGGGGAGGAGGGGAACGCACGAGCAAGAGTTGTTGTCAACAACTCTTGCTCGTGGTCCTGCGTCGTCCTCCTCCCCCTACCCCACTGTTGTTGTACAGTGAATCAATCATGCCATGGCATGCGGAATCGAAACCACAGCGTCAGTCCGCGCCTGCTGCATGCAAACTTCATACAGAGTCTTAAGTTTGCAAGCATCAGTGCACAGACATGATGGACACAGGACACAGAAACTCGGGGGGATGAAGGGCATTGTACCCCCCCACTTAATATTGTGGGGGGGTGTATCCCCCATCTCCCCATTTCCTACGTCCATGGGGGAACCCCTCCAGGGCCACCAGAATGAGGGGCCCGGGGCACGTGCCCCGTTTGCCCCCCATAGAGACGTCCCTGCCACAACATATTGCTGCTTTGGAAATATTGTTCTGGATGACAAGCCCAAGCTCCACTTCCTACAGTGATAGGACCCTTAAGTATCATTTCAATGCAATCAAGGTGTTTGTGAATGGGCAAACACTGTACAGGTTGTACCAGACTTTTATGTCTAGGTACCATCAACGATTAAACCAGGCCAGACAGAAATGGGATTCTTTTATATGTACCTCTATTGTTGTGATATGTAATAATATGTTCTTTAAAGCACTGTGTCATTAATTGATCATTTTTCAAATTTCTGTATCATGATTAAATTAAATTGATACAATTTGTAAGCAACACAGTTTTGCTCTCTGGACAATTTTTCCGGATTTCTGTGGTACAATAATACTCCGGTCCAGAGTATAGAGTTTCCCTGCTCCTTTCTGTTTTCGCAGAAATGGGATTCTCAACAGCTTTTTATTAGGTTATTTATTGGGGCAATAACAAAACAATTTACTTGGGACAGGATTGTGCACCGATATAACTAAATTGTGGTCAACATGGTCATTCATTCAAATATTCAAGTCTTTGGATTTCTTCAAAGGTCATTAGGCCTCATTGTCCGTTGTGCGGTAAAAATCGACATTTACCGGCATGGCGCTATTAACGTGTCCGCCTTGGCAAGGGGCCGCTAATAGCGTACCATTACGAGTACGCGGACACAAGCATAGCGCCAAGCCGGTAATTACCCTACCACCATGCCGCTAAAGAACCCAAAAAGACCCTTAGCGGCACAGATGAAAGCGCTGATAGCACTTCCGACCTCCCGCAACATGCAAACAGCGGTCACCGCTTATAGCGGCCATCGCAATTAGCGGTCACTGCAATTAGCGGTCACCGGTAAATAGCGGAACCGGAAATAGCCTCATCGCACAGGAACGGGAAAGAGCACGGCGGCCATCTTTAAAAACACAATCCATTGCCATCCTCTGCCCACTGGACCTGTTTCGAGAACTGTGCCATTCCAAAGCCACAAGGATTCCCTCGCCATGGCTAAGGCTATAAAAAAAAACAACCGACCGCCAGCGCAAGGAGAAGTTCACCAACGAGGAGCTAACAATGCTCACTGAGACCCTTGCAGCGAATGCCGACGTGGTGTTTTCTAACGACATGCGGCAGGAGACCATGATCCGGAAGAAGGCTATCTGGGCAGAGGTTGCCCTGAAAGTGAGTGCGGTGGGCACCACCACCCGCACTGTCCGTGAGTGAAGAAAGCGGTGGGACGATCTCCGCCCAGATTCACCTCATGGATGCGCCAACATCCATACATGCATACAACCCTGGCCATGTCAGTGTCAAACCCAAGCACACACACATGCACGCATCACCACAGACAAGTGCCACACAGAACCATGCATGGATGACCCACTCAACAGACCCATCACCTGCATCCCTACCAATGAAGTCCCAATGCACACAACAGCATGATTAACGTATTCTGCATGAAGTACATTGAACCATCACCAATGCCATCCCCCTCTTTGTCCCCCACAGGCTCACATACAGACAGTGAAGAACCTGGCACTGCGACTCAGGCACCCCCTGCCAAAAAAAGAAATAAGGCCACAGGACACAGGGGACACCCCCACTACATCAAGGGGCAAAGGGAGAAGTGTTCCCATGCAGAGTGCCAAACATCGTCGGAGCACCACTGCTACCATACCGCAGTCCACACCAGCAACAACTGCCACACCTTCAGATGTGAACCCCCCACTACAGATTCCAGCCACGGAGGGCCTACCCTCCACTGCCACAAGTTCCACAGGTGAGGCGGCAGCCACAGCGCCGCTCTCAGATGTGGAGGACCCGATGGAGTTCTTCATGGAAATGCACACCCCAACCCCCCCAGGAACCCCAGAGGCAACTCCACAGCAAACACCAGGGTCCAGTGTCCATGGTGAGGACAACGCGGGAGGGTGCAGTAGCCCACCAGTGGCTTCACCAGATGTCCTGGTTGCAGAGGAAGGCGCAGCAGCCACACCACGAGCACGCAACAGTGCCCTTGACCTGGCCATCATCAGGCAGCGCCAAGAGGACATCACTGTGCTGGTTGGGCAGCATGTGGAAGAGGCTGCCCGTCTCAGGGGGGAGATAACAGAGACTGCCAGGCACTCGAGGGAGGCGATTGAAGCCTGTACCAACAGGAGATTGGCCAACTCAGGCAGGTCCTCACGCGTATAGCGGACGCGCCAGTTCCCACCACCACCACAGGGACAGACAGCCACATCATCATCTGCTAGTTTGAGGCAGACAAGCCCCCTCCGCCGCTCCACGCACACCACAAGGCGCCCGTCAACCCAGCCTCTTAATGCTGGTGGTGGCAATGGGGAATAGGGACTGCAGGGTCAACCTTCCACGTGTGCAGCACGACAACAACATTGTGCCAGACACATAACGGGTTGTTGTCGGGGGAGGGGGTAAAGGGTGTTTCGGGACTGTTGTGGGGGGGAGGGTATTTCGGGACTGTTGTGGGGGGAGGGGAGAAGGGTGTTTCGGGACTGTTGTGGGGGGAGGGTGGAAGGGTGGTGGGATAGTTGGGGACATGCACTTTTACATCTTAATATTCCTTAATACACTGGTGATTACTCAAAACACAGGCTTGGACTTCTTCATTGTGTATGTGTACTTTATTGGTGACAGGGTCCATTGTGCGCTTCAACACAGACACCAGTGCATTACTACCCATATCCATCCTACAGAGTGAAACCATGTTACTCAGAATATTTGGTTGATCAGATGCTGTCTCACATCACGTCCCTCCTGGCCATCGCCTCTTGCATGACCTGCCTCCCTGTCACCTCCGTCCTCATCACCATCATCATCCTCATCAGGTGCTTGTATTTCAACGTCAGGGGGCAGTGGCACATTCCGCCTGATACACATATTGTACAGGATGACACATGCCATGGTGATCTTGGCCACCTTCTCATGGACGTACAGGAGAGAGCCACCAGACCTGCTAATGCACCTAAACCGTGCCTTTAAAAGGCCAAAAGTCTGCTCAATCACGACGCGGGTACGGGTATGTGCACGATTGTAGTCCTCTTTGTGCCTGTTCTGTGGGTTCCGTACAGGGGTAAGGAGCCACCTTTTCAGGGGATAGCTGGCATCACCTGTATGGGGGGAAGAATGGGGACCTGTTACTGTTCACCTCAAGAGCGGCCTGTACATATCACACAAATCGACTTTACAATGTGATTGAAATCCACGATTACCAGCATGCATGCAGACGATCTGTGTGGCTGCAATGTGCAAAGGTGAGCTTGACCCACAAGTGGACATGCCCGATTCATGCCTCCGACAGTAATTGACATGTCCTGGGTGAGGCCAGGTCTTGGGTGTCCCTGGGCCCAGGCAAAATTGGTACCACACTGCTAGTGTACTGCCATCCCGACATCGATGTTGCCATGCTGTGAAGCATCACTTCAGTGGTGCTATAGGTGCGTGGTTCAATGCTATGGCTAGGGGTGATCCCTTTGCATGCATTCAAGGGCACATTGCTTTATTGATGTTGTACTGTGCTTATTCTGTATAACTATCTTGACGCCATGTTGCAGATTTGTGTATGATGTGGTGTGGCATGATGTGCAATGTGGATGCGGATGGATGTGTGATATTTGGAAACCCGGATTGTTCTCAATGTTGTGCAGCTTCAAATTGCATGTGGGTTCTTCTCAAGTACATTGTGGCCTTCCCTGATGGACATTGGCGTACATCTGTATGTCCATTTGTCCTACGGACAGCTGTCTACACCCAGTTGGAGTATGTATCTCTCCCCCCCAATCACACCCAGTTGGAGTATGTATCTCTCCCCCCCAATCACACCCAGTTGGAGTATGTATCTCCCCCCCCACCAATCACACCCAGTTGGAGTATGCATCTCTCCCCCCCAATCACACCCAGTTGGAGTATGTATCTCTCCCCCCCCAATCACACTGCCATGTGCTTGCCTGCTACTCACCAAGTAGGCACGAACGTTGTCCGGCTTGTCGCTCCATGTAGCGTGCTATGGTTGAGTTCCGCAGGACCATTGAATCATGGGTTGATCCGGGAAATCGGGCACAACAATGTGTGATTATCTTGTTTGCGTCACATACCATTTGGACATTGATAGGGTGGAATTGCTTTCTGTTTCGGTAGACTACTTCATTGTGATGTGGGACCACCAATTCCACATGTGTACAGTCGATGGCCCCGATGCAACTTCGGATGCCTGGCAGTTAATAGAAGCCAACTTTGGTGTTTGCGATCTCCTGGGCAGTCCGTGGCAGGAATATGTGTTCACGTGCATGCATCAGGAGGGCATCGAGTACCTGGTTCAGCGTGTGTGAGAATACTGGTTGTGAGATGCCATGCATCTGCCCCACTGTATGCTGGTAGGTGCCTGTGGCCAGGAAGTGGAGCACGGTCACCACCTTCAGTAGAGGGGGGATGGCAGTTCTGATGTCTATGAGGCTCACAATGTCGTCATGTATCATGTCCACGATGCTGGTGATGATATCCCAGTCCAGACGGTACAGGGTGTGTATCTGCTCAAGGGTTAGGTTAAATGGACTGGCTTGGATCCTGGGGATTGGTGGCTGCCTCTGTGGTATTACTAGGTGCCCTGGTGGTGCTTGCTGCACCTGTCTTGCCCCCCTCCTCCTCCTACTGTGTCTCCTCTGTGCTGCCTGTTGCTGCTGCACTGCAATCATATCCTCCAGCCCATGTAATGCTACTAGTATTGGAACCCTCTTGGTGTGGGAAGGGGTGTGTGAAGGGTTGTGGTGTGCTCCTTTTGTGCTGGCACAGTCTCCATTGCCTCCACCTGTGCTGATTGTGTCCACCTGTGGCAGGTGGGAACACTGCTTAGTTCTCTTAACGGGTGGTTCGGGATGCCGGTATTAGCGCCATGCCGGTAAGGGGTTTTTGGGGCTTTACCATGCCGCTATAAGCATGCCCGCATGGCTTGTGATGGTGTGCTATTAGCGACATGCCGCTATTTATGGGATGTAGGGTCGCGCGCCCGCGAACTAGCCGCTATTAGTGGCACTGTACTTAGCGGTGCCGCTAATAGCGGTAACCCGTGTCGTAATTGGGGTTGGGATTTAACGATACCGGTATTCCATTACCGGTAACGTTAATCCCTTAACGCACGTGTAATGAGGCCCATTGTCTCTTGTGAAGGTCCAAAGGAGGGTCTACAGCAATGTTCTCTTACTTCTCATTAAGCCTGGGTTCTATTCGCTCAAAGCAAACATAACAAAATAGTCGTGGAGGTATAACAGGTTGGTTTAAGCAAAATAGAAAAAGGTCCATGTACAAAATCTCTCAGGATTCCACCATCAGTCCTAGCCGGTGTCTCAAAATGCACAGGAGCCTGATGTTTTTTTCTGTAGTAAATGGTACCTTTGAGTTGGCTTTGCCCAGGCCTTGTGACACAGGAAATCACAAAACCACCTTTGAACATCTATAGCGTTCCTTCTGGGGATGTTGTGACTTCCCTCCCTCAGGACCATGGGAACCTGGCTATCCAACCCCAACTGCATCGTCTCCTTTCAATCTCCCCTCAAGCATGTAGATAGGGAACTCTTCCATAATGTCTCTGACTCCTGCCGTACCTCCCCACCTCTCTGATAAATGCTGATTCCTCTGTCACCTAGCTCCTCAATCAATATAAGAACTTGCTTCTCTTCGTTAATGTTACTCCACTCCCTTTCCACAGCAGTCTACTCTCCCTTTTCCTCTACTCCAAATAACTGAACCAACTCAGGAAGATGGAAAAGTACTGTTTCATTAACAATTATCTAAAACAGGTAGGTTACAACAAACATCAACGGACATACTCTCAGTCTCTCAATGATCTTCACACAAAATATGGTTCTTATAGACAAAATGTGTCAGAGTGACATCATACTACATGACAATAGTGAAAAACCTATTAAAGGTCAGGATTGGTTAAGGGAAACATCTAAGTATACATTTCTATAGGAGTTAGGTTGGTTATTGGCTGCCCGTTATCAGGTGGACAACTTATGCCTACCTCGAAAAACATAGTTTCTCATTGGTTTTCAAACTATAAGATCCTTTTCTATATGGACTAATATAATTGGTTGGCACGCTTGTGCCATGTCTGGAGCATGCGGTTCACTTAGCAGCAAGTAAGCCCAGACCCAGGTGCAAGGAGATAGAACACAAAACTACTTTACAACCCGATTAGCCCAGCATCTCTCATCACCCATGCCTTCTGCCATGAAATTGTCTTTGTACTTGGCCTTGCAGAGCATCCTTGTCTTTGAGAATGCACAGGAGTGAGGACACTCGCTATCATGTCTGGAACTCCAAGTTCAAACACGATTTCCATCATTGGGTCACATTGACAGGAGACCACGATTTTTTGGTCCATTTCTCAGCTTTTTAAATGCTCTAAATTGACTAAAACTTGGCATCCCTTGTGTTCTTTTTTGCCCCTTAATGTGTGAGGATTCATCCTCTGAACACTAGTTCTTCTTCAGAGTAAATATCTGACCTCGATTTCTAGAATCTTGACTTCAGGCCAGGCAGCCTCGCCACGCAGCTCCACAAGCCTGCTATTCTTGCTGCAACATTGTTTTCCACTCTCCCGATTCATGGTTCCTGGCTTACTTAATTCATGATACCAATGTTCAGTTTCTATATAATGGCGGCTTCGCCTGCATTCTATTCACTAATCATAGCTTGCTTCTATGATGACTTTATCTACCTTGCGTTTCAGCATCTGTACATTTATTGAACGGTTGTTTTCTGCAGCACATTTCGTGCATGTGTAATCTTCTTTACACTTGAGAGTTCGCTCGATCCTTACTTTTTCATTAGCATTTAAGATCTATACATCATATTCAGCCAGTATCTCGAGACGTCGTGTACACTTTTTATGGCGTCACTAAATCCTCTTCTTTGCTCTTTCTCATATTCCTACAGGGAGTTCCTCCTGCAAGTTTTTATCACTTCGGGGGTACATTCGATAAGGTTCACTTAATCGGTATCTTCTTCTAAACGCTTGCTGCGGTATTGGCATGACGACTGGTGTCAAACACGGCACGGTCTCATGTCTCCAATATAGGGGAGATACGGCGGTGGGTTCTCAAGCAGATGTATACAGCTGCTCCTCTAGACTTTCTTCACTCGCCTCATCATTCACCACCCCATTGTTTCCGCCAAGAATCCCCTTTATTTCTCAATCAGCTACCTTTCCACCATCTGGATATTTTTCCACTCCTCTGCCTCTTTCAATAATTCTTCTACCAAATAGTGTTACCTAGTGTCTCCCTCTCCTTCTTATTCCATCTCGCTTCACTATTTGCCAGCTGTTCATGAAAAAGATCTGCCTCATCCCCCCAACCTCATACCGAGACTCTCCTTTCCAGCCCTCTGGCTTCTTATGTAACCAGTCTGCTTGGTCGCTTGACACCCTACTCGCTGAGCCTCTTTCGCTTCATCTTTTGTGACTGTCTCACCAGCTGTGGGGTCTCTCTCTTCCCAAGCAACTCTTTTTCACTGCTATCATCAGGCTCTTCTCCAAGCCACCTTGTTCCTTTTCCCAGCTTGCCAGGTCTCGTACTTTCTCTTCCTCATGGTCTTCTTCCCAGGCTCTTGGATCTTTCTTTCTACGACCTCCTTTGTCTACTTCACACACTCCCATGGGTCTATATGGCCCTAGTGGCTTGAATCTCTCTTCCGCTCTTCCAGCCTTCTATCTCCTACTTACCCCAGCCTCCTGGATATCAATTCTTGCTGCCACTCTTCTGCTTCTTCTGCAATCCTTGACAGCCATCTACAATGGATCACCCTCCCTAGATTTCAACAGATCTCGACAACAGGCCCTTCTATAGAGCCTTGGCCTCAGCTTTCAGCTTCTCTCTGATGTAAAAGAACACAGGTTTATCACTTTGGGCAAATGGGGTAGGGATTTTCTGTGGGACCCAAGTCCTGTTCTTTTTCCCCTGTAGATTTAAAGTGGGATATCTGAACCCTTGCACCCTCATGAGGGGAGCCCAGTGTGAATTTGCTGCCAGCTTCACAGGACCACTACTCATTGATTCCCTTAAAAAGACAGGAGTGTTCAAGGTGGTAACGCAACAAATCCCTGCCTCCTATGTGTGACGTGTTTGGGTTAGCAAGAGGATCCTCCAAATTCTGAACCCCAGATCAACATTGCATGCCTTGTGATGACACCCAGCTCACTTGGTGACCTCACCGTCCATCAGCAAGGTCAGGCAGGCGACCAGTACATTTCACAGTGGGAAATGCTCTACTTCAGTCCAAAGGCCAGAAAGTCCACTTTGCCATATGTAACAGCGGATAGAGAATTGACTACAAGGCTACATGACTAGAGAGCCAAAAGAAGTCCCAATCCCCAAGGTATCCTAGGGGGCAGCAAGCACAACAGGATTGGCACAAGGGCACGTTGTGTATGCAAGGACTTCAAGGAAGAGGCCAGAGGGATTTGGACATCTGAAAGAAGGTGGAGGTGGTGTTGGTGCAGTGGGCAAGGTAGTGACACCAAAGGATGGCGATGGTGCTACCCTATGGAGGTTCCATGTAATAATGTTGTCACATAAATCTTGCCATGCAAAAATATTGCCGAAAAATGGTCGTTTTATGTGGCGACATTATTGCATGGAACATGCGGGGGACACCCACGCAACCCCCAAAACATTTTTTTTCAATTTTTTTTTTTTTGCCCCTGTCCCCATATATATGGTCACCCATATAATATCGCTGCAACCTTTTCCCGGCGATATGATTTACGGCGACCATATATATGGGGATAATATTACCTGATACCGCTATGGATTGGCAAGCCCACGCATGGTCCTTGCTTTGCACATGTGTTCACCGTGTGGTGAGACTCTTTTTTTTTTCAGCAATTTCCAGCCTGTGAAGGATATGATTGCTGCAACCTAAAAGATCACCTCACACTTCATCTGGGTTTACAGTGAAAGAAACACCACTTCGTGTGACATGCGCAACACATTGAACGTAAAACGTGTGGGTTATTGTTATACAAAAATAGGTGTGTTAAGCAAAGCAAAGTGAATGTTAAACTTAAATGTTTACATCAGGAAAGAATTACACTTAGCAAATATTGCATGCCTACTTCCTATGATGGTGATAATAAGCTAGCACGAACACCATTAATGTCCTTCCTTGCCAATTAAACGTTTGGCAGAGTAGAACAGCAGATCATAACATTGCCAGCATTTTGTGGGGTTTGCCTGCAACCTGAGATCCTCCAACAGGAACATTTTCAGGTCAAAATGAGATTCATCTGGGTTACCTTCACTGTCGAAATCCAGAGACATGCACATTATGTGGGTACTCGCTACCAGTGAGCCGCCAGCATGTTTCTTTTTTAACTTTTCCCTGCTACCTCCGAGTCCCAAACTTAAGAATGGTTTTCATTTCTCCACTCTGCACAAGAGAGACACAGAAATTACATTTTTCTTAGGCTGTCCTTCGTGATGGTGGCTAACATTTAGTGCATACAATGGGAAACGAGAAGAGATAACCATGTAAACACTGATGAATAGGCAGATACCAACAAGGACATGTACATTGGATGTCACTGGGCGAGGGATCAAGGTTGTTCTGGGAACTTGTTGGCGTCACTTCCAAACCTGTCCCATCTTCTGGCCTATTTTGTCCTCTTCACAGTATGCAGCACGCCAGCATCAGCTTGATTAGCCTCCTCCTCCTCAATCTCCTCTCTCTCATAACCCCCTCTGGCTTTCAACCGTCATCCTGCCTCTCTTTCTCCTGCCCCCCATATCCACACCTTCCTCCTTGCATCCATCCTTTCTGTTCCATCTCCTCTGCATTTTCTAACTGCTCCCCCTCACCTACCTACTAATCCATTCCTCCTGCCGTGCATCCTCCTCATTTCCATCCGCATGATACGGCTCCTATTCCTACCCCTCAATCTGCCACCTTGAACTGTCCTGCACTGACTTCCATCTGTTCCATCTCTGTCTCATTTTCCACCGGTTCCCCCTCGTCTGCCTACTCGTGCTCCTCCTCCTGGGCTGCATCCACCTCCTCCAGTTCCCCTTCTATCTGCCACACTTCCACCAGATGCTCCCACCCTTGCTACACCCCCATCGCTGCTTCTTTGTGTTCCACTGTCTGACCCTTCATCTCTTTTCATGCCTCGCATCTGAAGACTCTCTTACCACTGCCTGTTACATCAGTGGAGGTACCTCCCCCAATGACGGTCTCCACCTTTTTCACCTCCTCCTCTCACTGTACCCCAAAATACCCTCCCTTCTTCTCATGTAAACATGATGTGCTCCTAACGAAAAGGTTGTGGGAGGCATTAAGGTAAAGGTACTCACCATTGGGTTTCACAATGGAAAGGGATTAAAACAACAAAAATCAAAAAGGTTGGCACCAAAGGTTTTCGCAAGGTGATTCTTTTTTTAATGTTTTGGGGTGGAAGGAGGAAAAGGAAGGGACATTGATACAAACAACGAAGAAATCACAAACTTTACCAAAGGATTTTCAAAATGGTTAATTTTTGACTTTTTTCTTTTTGGAGTGAAAGAAGAAACGGGAAGGGCATGCTAATCAATAAACAAATAATCTTTCCTGTCCTCTCATAGGGTGTATCAAATCTGTTCTTTCCTCTAATGACCTAGCACAACCCACAGAGAACCCGGAAGTAAACAGATCCTTGTTTAGGCCACTGAACCTCCCCAGAGATTTGGGGGCTGAGATGAGTCTTCCAAGGCTCTCCACGACGTTCGTCAGGTCTGATACGTGGATCTTCCCGCAATATAGACCAGGTGAGTGTTCACACAGGCTTATGAATGACTTTAGTGATTAAATACGGATGTATGTGCCAAGCCCTTATGAAACATGTTAAAACGGATCTCTGAGCACATATGAAATGAGCATAAGGTTTAGCTATTCTATCATTCTGCTGCCTTTAAAATAACCCCAAAATTCCATATAAAAGTCTGTGCCCCAGAAGCTAAATGCCCAAACAATGCAATATGTATGCACACTCCTCGCTTTTTGGAGGAGAGGCTGCATTTTCTGCTCAACTTAACACAACAAAGAGCTCATTGAAGCCTGGTAGTTTCAACAATTTAAAACAGTGGCTGAATTTGGAAAGGTGAAACCATGCCCAATCAGAAAAAGTTTTTTTGTTCTTTTTTTCTTTTAGAAGAACACAACTATCTCTAGTCAACCTGCTGTAAGAAACTACCAAATATTTTATATTCTGTTGAAATGCATTAAACATAAGACAGCGAAGAACCAGAGTAATTGACTGCCATTTTAACTATAACTATGTGTCCCTTCCTAGATGACTTCATACTGTTGTCTCTATGGGCAATTCAGCCTTTTATGGTTCACAACATGCCAAAGAATGGGACCCGACTAACTGACACACCTGCAAATAATTGCGAATACCGATTTCTTGAAACAATTACTCCAAGTTTAACATCCCAAAAGCAAGGCAGCCAAAACATCTGAAAAGTTATTTGCATGGCTCAAATCATGTGTTCTGCCACGTGCCCAGACCGGTCATGCACGTAGTTTCCCAAATAACCCTGTTCCTAAGACTCCCTGTTGAGACTTTTAGCCTTTGCCAAAGACCCTTCAAATTCTGTAGCCATCCTGATAGGCTATAAGGAAGGAGGTATAGTTGAATAGTACATCTGAGACAAAAATGTTAAGGTATGGTTACACAACTCCATTTTACAATAGGGCTGGACATCACAGCTGTGATGTCCAATAGCAACTATCCAAACCTAACCTTTCTCCATACTTTCTTACAAACTGGAAGACATGTGATATCATGGAAACGGGGTATAAGGCATATTCCTTCAATCTTGTTGATTTGTGAATAGAAAGAGGTCTGCTGTTTAATGTTCCATATCCAATCTCCAATGGAGGCCTTCACAAAGTTAGTATGTGATGGCTAGAAAAATAAGATCTTGATTTGAAATAGTGAAGAGTGGAAGTATCCACAAAATCACCATTTTCAAATGTCAATTTTCTTTCTCCCTAAAGAAAGGGACATTTCAGTCTGCTACTTGGTTTGGAGAACCTAGAAGGCATTCTGATCTGACAACTAGACCCTTCTTTTTTACTTTGAAGGCTCAATTTCATGCTTGACAAAGACGTTCTGTGTCATCCATTGTGGCCTATTATGTATAGGTTAGACATTGTTTTCTGTTTCAGATTTTCCTAATTTAGAAGACGGTTTCATTAAGAGTTGGATGGTATTTTATTTAGTACTACCTCCAAACTCAATTACATTAAATCATGCAGTAGTAATGTAGTAATGACAATAGTCCCCATTATTTAAAGTCACACTTACTCTCGAGTATTCAGGATGTTGATACTGAAACCCAAAGAGTGGTAAAACCGAGGTATTTCCAAATTCTGACTGCTTTACAACTACTGCCTGATAAGGCCACCCTCAGTGAGATGCGTAAGCAATACACAGAGAGACAGGGATCTATATGGCCTCCTAAAAGCCCAAGAGCCTATGTTTAGCAGTCTCTGGTACCAGTCCCAAGTGCTAAAGACCCCTGCCAGGGGTTGATAGAAATTAGTATGATGGGCTCAGTTTGCTATTAATGCGTGAAAAGTGCTAAGTAAATATGGGATTAGACATAGCGTCTCAATACGCCCCCTTAATGGAAAGCCCAGTGTGTTTTTTACATGTGGAAAGTTATAGAAACCTTTTCCTTTATTTATTTACAGCGGCAAGATAAACGTATTAGAAGAGAAAAACCATGCATCATGACATTCCCCAGTTGATTGACAAAGAGCAACGGCGTGTACTGCAGAGGAGTTGCCGTACGGTGAGCTACTTTACAAATGCAATTCTTTCTAAACAACAAAGGTAGCACTTTATCCCTGTGCGCTAATAAATTTATAATTTCACTAGATTACCTCTTTGTAGCTCTATGGTTGTCCCCTACAGATTGGGTGCTGGCGACGGCAGGAAGTTACTGTACATCGTTTTGGTAATAGAATGAGTAACAGGGTGTTTCTGAACTTATACTGAACTGATCGTCCTGATGAAGGTGGTAAAAATCTTTTTTCCCCCACTAAAACCAGTTGACATATACGGATGTACTGAGTGATGCTGTACACGGCAAAGGAGAATGTGTATACACATTTATTATAAGTGAAGGTTCTTACCTCACTTATTCTCTTTTCTTGCCAGATTGTTGATTGTATACCAAATATGCAAGTACGTGGGGCACAGATCTCTTATACGCTACCGACTAGGTGTAATAAGCCATCTCCCCCAAGCTCTAGTAGGCTTTCTAATTATATTGTCCATTTAGAGCTTTTTAACAGGGTGTCCGAACAGTAAATAATATGTCGTGTTCCAAATACCAGTCCGCTAACACCATTTTAATGGCCTTTGAAAGACTCTATGAAGACGTTTCGATAGGGTGAGTGGTCTCCTTCTATCCTTCACCTAGATAGGCGGCCCATCACCACTCACTAGGGTTTACGCACCAACCTCCAGGGAATGTTAGAGTCAGGTTGTCGAGGTCTCGAATGATTTGATTCCCTTCCTTTCTCTTAAGTGTTTTCACAATATGATTTAGGTCTAAGAGAGGAAGTGAGCTTGTCCAATGGGCCTCAGGGGGTATAGACTCTTCTGAAATGTCACAACCAGGCAGAGGCAGCAGGAATCCCAGAGGATATGCACCTTTTGGAGAAAGAAGAGAATGGAGTAGTAAAGACAACTGAGTGAGTGATGACAAGGAGGTTCCTAATAGCTACGTTTATTATAGAGCAGGAGAGCTAAGCAGACAATCCTCAAGAGATGGGGATGTGTAGAGTATAGGTAGCATAGATTCATGGGTGATTGAGGACAAGGAGGAAGGGGAGGGGTCATAGTAGGCGGAATATGTGGTAGGATGGTAGAGAGGGGTTAGGTGGACAAACAGGAAGAGGACAGCAAGTCAATGAATGGAAGGGAGATTAGGGATGGGAGATCCTGACCAGAAGAGAAACCGGTAAACATCTGGAAAGTATCTTCAACTTAGATTAGAAGCAGGGAGAGCCATAAGGGGGATAGCACCACACTCCAAGTGGTGGAGGGCAGGAGAAGCATTCGTGAGCCGTCCAGCTGGTGCACTGCTGGTCCCAGTGAAGAGTGCAAGAGAGAAAGGAGTGGGGTAGTGATCATAGCACAGGTGTGCTGGCAACATGATGAGGATGGAAAAGCCGACAGGTGAGGTAAGAGTGAGAAGAAAGGAGGAGAAAGCAACACAGAACACTGGCAGAAAGGGAAGCACAGCAGAGAGGAGAGAAAGAGAGAAGGACAAAGAGGTGGTAGAGCATGAGCAAGAGGACCAGAGGCGATATATGGGGACGGGATAAGAGGCGGGCTAGTAAAATACAGGACAGAACATGTATCTTTAGAAGGACAGAAGCAGGACAGGATAGATGTACTGACAGAGTGCTAGCACATTCAAGACAATACAGTCAAGATGGGGTGCTAGAGAAGGGAACCCTGTGTGTGGGCGAACCTGTGAATAGCTGGGGTCTGTACATGGGAGCGAGTGCACCATAACAGAGGATGCAAAGGGAGTAGCAGACACAAAGAGCAGTGAGTCCAGGACTGGAGCAACGGCCACACAGTAGAGTTAGAAGCCACAGAGAGGTATGTACCTTAGGGAGATAAATAGGATGCGGAAACAGCCGCAGAAATCTGGTAAGAGTGTCCTCAAAATGGGTGTGGGAAATCAAAAGAAAATTGGAGGGCACCAGATAGCTGAACAAAAAAGCATAGGCACAAAAAGAGACAAGAAGAGAGAAGGCTGGAGGTCCAGGAAGGAGGCAGAACAGAAAAAGCAGGTAGGAAAGAAGCGGAGCTAGACAGTTACTGGTGAATTAAGAGAGTTCCATCGACTTAAGAGCATCATAAACAGAGAGAGACCAAGCGTTAAGAGGTCATCAGGGGCTACACGAATAGGCAACAGAAGGATGAGGAAAGTCAGGAGGCAGATGAAAAGGTGAGGCAGAGGTCAAGGGACCAAAGGCGCAGAAATTATACTGAGGCCGGGAATGGTTAAGGCTGAATGAAAGCTGGCAAGAAGGGTCAAGAAATATAATAGTACTAGGATTACCAGTCTTTTCAAAATCTTCCATTCTCCTGCACTTAGCATTCACGTTGGAGCTACTCCTGTACATCTTCAAACACCTAAAAAATGAAAATCACGCATTTTAAAACTCTTCTACAACATCTCATAGTTGAAACAACACGTGTGCTTTAAAGTCTCAAAGACTGTGTCCTTCCATTTTTTCACCACTCTAAAACAGTTCATCCCCTTTCTTAAGGACAATTGACTCAGAAGTCAACCCCTTATTGGTATATCATCCCTAGGCAAACAGAACACATCCAATACACCTAAATCTCAAGGAGCTGTGGCACCACGAGCTGGACTACCATTTGACACGGATATAAACAGTAACAGGAATAAAGTATATGTTGGTACGAATGGGGCAGAAAAGTGAAAGCCTGTGAGAAGTAAGTCTAAGGGAGAAACAATGTGGACACTTTGATTTCTATACATTCAATAGACACGTGTGCTCAACCCACCATGTGGCAAAGAAATCTGTGCAAGTGAGTGTCTTTGAGTGAAGGCCGGAAGGGCAACAGGAACCCTGAATTGATTTGAAAAAAAACAATAGATTTAAACGGTAAGCTTCCCATTGAGTTCCAACTGCGTTGGTAAGGAATGGCCTAATCAAAAGCGTCATGGATTCAATTCAAAGCTGTGCCTCTCAGATATTGGATTTCAGGGAGTGGCTTGTATTTGATGCTGGACTAGATAGAATCTGGTACACTTGGCGCATGAGAGGCTGTGGTGCACTTCTCTGTAAAACAGATACCAGGCATAAAAGAAGGACACAATCTATAACAATGCAACTTGTTGTGGGAAGATGAGTCGACCTTAATGGGTGCAGCATCAGACAGCACATTCCAGTACAAGCCTGGTAGCCTTCTCTTGGAAAGTCTCTTCTTAAAGCCTTAGACAAATTAGTCCAAAAATAGGCAACTCACTTATGGAACAGCCTTCTTCACCAACCCCGTGCTCGACTTTGATGCAAGGCAAACATGAATATGATGTATGGCTGAATAAACACGCACTGTTAAAAAACGTTCTAGATCAAGATGTTGCATGATCAGATAGAGCGGATACTTATTATCTTATTCCAGGGACAGATGCAGGACGTTCCAGCAACAAGAGAGTGATTTCTTTCTACGTATATTCTAAACACATCACCTCCTAGGAAAAATCTGCAAAATTATTGCATGAGAGTTTCAGAAAAATTTAATAAATGGCTTTCAGCCCTGGCCTGTCAGTGGCCGTAGTGCCAATAATGATCGTACAAACGCAGAGTGTTTTCAAGCATGCCAGAGAGACACTCATTAATAGACTCAGGGCCTCATTACGAGTTTGGAGGCAGCCATGCCCTTAGTAAGGGGTATGGCTGCATCCAAACTCGGGTCCAGGTCTGTGGTCCCTGAATGGGGAAATACCGGGCCATTCCAACTTTGGAGGGCCCGGTATTTCCCAATTCAGGGAACCCAGAGCCGGGCCATCCCCATTCCCATTTGAGCCCCCATAGGGCTCAGTGGGAATGGGGAGCATGCTAACAATGGGCCCGTTAATGACGGGTCTGTTGTTAGCATGCTGGTCGCCTTGCGGGACCCACAAAGGACGTCTGGTCTGAGCAGACCGCGAGGGGACCGCGTAATGATGCGGTATGGGGTTAACGGCGCCGGCACCTTTACCGGCGCTGTACATACCTTACCTCCTCACTTGTAATGAGGCCCTCAGTCATCTTTCTAACATTAGAGGGACTCCGCAGAAGTTCTGGCAAGATTTCATGGGATACTCTGGAGACCTGACTATGGTTTGATAACATTAGATAAATCAGCATTGTAATTGGCAAGCCGGGAAATATTTTCGGATGGGAGATCGGTGAATTATTCTAAACATTATGGAATATTGTTACACACAAGTGATCTTGACCTTAATTGCAATTATTTTATTTTTAATAGTCAACAGTATCCCTAAATGCAACAGAGAGTTCCTTGCCCCATTATATGCTAATTTATATCGTGAATTTCAGTAGGAGACAAAATCATGGCCTGCACAATATGTAAGATTCCTGAAATACGCTGATATGGCTTAGGTACATTGATGACCTGCTAATTGTACACCTTATTTAATGAGTATGTGACAAGTCTTGAAACAATTGAGTGTGATCAAGATCTGAATTTACAGTATGGATGCATGTTTATAGGTTACCAACAACGAATTTATACCTATACTATATCACAAGCATACAGCTACTACCATCTTACGTGGAAGGAACTGCCATAGAGAATCGACTGTCTGGAATATGCCAGTGGGAGAATTGATTAAAGTAAAATTGTATCACTGAAATTAGGAAGATTATGAGAATGGAAAGATATAATATCATATACATTTTTTCTAAGGGGGTCCCATAAAAGGAGCCTAGGTTAAGTAGCGGAAGGGGTTTCAAGGAAAGAAAGAGGATGTCTTTTGGTACCAAACAATAGGTCACAGATCAGCAAGGTCAGCAAGATTCATAACAAAGATCCATAACTAAGTTGAAAATATCATAAAAACTGTGCATAAACATTGCATTATTCTTAACTCGGACACTGATAAAAATGGGTAAAGGGATCTTCATAAATTATCTTTAAAAAGTTCAAATATTCTAAAAATGTTCTATCCCATATCTGTATGCATACATCAAGGAATGCTACACATTGGGCCTCATTCTGAGGTTGGAGGTAGCCATGGCGCTATTAGCGCCATGGCTACCCCCTTACCGCATACCGGGTCCGGGTTCCCTGAATGGGGAAATACTGGGCCATTCCAACCTTGTAAGACCTGGTATTTCCCCATTCAGGGAACCCTTCCCCATCCCCATTCGAGCCCCCATAGGGCTCAATGGGAATGGGGACCATGCTAACAATGGGCCCGTTAATAATGGGTCTGTTGTTAGCATGTTGGTCCTTTAGCGGCTCCCACTAAGGGCGCCTGGTGAAACCAGCTGCCCTTAGGGGGACCTGCTAAAAGACCTTGTAATGCGGCGGTAATCGGTTAACGGCACCGGCACCCTTACCGGCGCTGTTAACCCCTTACGGCCCACCTCGAAATGAGGCCCAATTGTCTCCCTGATGAACCACATGTTTAATTTGGAAATTTACAAGATGTCATTTGTGGAATTTTGAAGCACACAAAACACGATTTTCCAAAAAGTTGGCAAAAAACAGGAAGAAGCCAAAGTAATATATTAAACACTGTGTTGTATTTGCTCCACAGTGATTATTCAGTAGTGTATATTGTCAGTATAAGCCATCCACTGACAAAATATTATGGTTCTATATCATCTTGATGCCTGCTATATAGTCTCCACGAGTTGCGTTCCATTCCTAGAAAGTCGTCTGTTTGTTTTGCGGTTGCCTTTCTATTTTTAACCTCCTGCTTCCATACTGTTTCTCTATTTTATGTCTCCTGCTTCATTTAATTTTGGGGGAGTCGCCCAGAACTCTTCATACTGCACCTGAATGCCGGTACTGGTCGTTTTGACCGAATCTAATGGGAACCATTAGATCTAAAAATACTACCACCAAAGGTTCGAACACCAAAAGTTCGATCCTTTGGTGGTAGCATTGTAAAAAAAAAAAAGAGGCTGTGGGGGTGTCCCCCGCATCACCCCGCTCACTATGCTTTATACTAAACCCCCGCAGCGTTCAGTAACAAAAAAAAAAAGAAAACGGGGGCTGCGAGGGTGTCCCCCGCATTGCCCCACTCACTATACTTTATGGAATAGTGAGCTGGAGTTGCGGGGGACACCCCGGCAGCCTTCTGTTTAAAAAAAAAAAAGAAAAGAAAAGGACCCTGCGGCGCCGGTTCCCGATCCCAGGAAGTGAAAGGGAACTGGCACCGCAGGAACCCTGCGTGAAGAAGAAGGTAAGTGGGGTTTGTTTATGTTGGGGGTGTGGGTGGGGGTGTGTTATGGGTGTGTTGTGTGTGTGGGTGTGATTATATATGTGTGTTCCCATGAGAAAGGTGCAAACTTTTGGTAGTTTGCACCTTTCTTCTGTGAACGTTCCGGCCACGGCAAATTCAGCCGCGGTCGGATCACTTAGAACCTCAATGCCATACCCCTGCAATGTACCTTTCCACCCAGGCACATCCTCAAGCTGTGTCACCCATTCTTCACCTTGCCCACGAGCATGGACCTGCTGTTTCACTGCAGACGTTTTCTTTGACAAGTCCCGCCTCTGCTCTCAGCGCCACCACACAATTTGCTCTGTGCTCAACCCTAGCCGTGTCTCCCTATGCCACCCAGCTTTCCTCGTTTTTTCTTTATTTCCATTTGATTTGTGTATGTCCTATGACAACAATGATACAAATGTTAATAAATTAGCACAGTTATACAGAGTGCAAAGTTTAAAAATCTGATCCTGATTCCAGTAGTTCATTCTTGAGAAAAGAAAAGAGTAGCAAAAGGTAGAGGGACACCTCGGATGGCTTCCTCCCTGTAATCATTTGAATCCTTTTTCATATACTTTCTTTTATGTTGGGGATTTCAGCACATACAGTAGATGTACCATTTGCATGTTTGGGTCTAATGCCTTTAAATAAAGACAATTGTCAAGCACACAACATTTATATCATGCCGGGGCGTTGGTAGGTTTGGCAACGGCCCGGGGCTTCGCTAATGTCGGGACACAGGGCTAGCTAGCCTTTTTCTTGTAGCCTCTGAGCTTCTATCCGGGTCTACAAGCAAAAGATACAGGGTTAGAGCCCCCTCAGACCCCGCCCCCACCCCCAGCAATGCCTCTGATTTCTTTAAACGTTCAGACTTCTATAAATAAGCTCTTACCTCTAGACTAAATCATACCATCATGTTTGCGTGCACGACAGTTTTACAAATGACATGCTTTACTTGCTGCTATCTCCCACATTGTACCCCTAAGGACATTTCAGGGACAACCCAGTAACTTGCCCCCACCCATCCTCCTCATCATCATCATGGTTGCAGGACACATACTTCCTAACCTGAGCAATCCCTGCTTTAACCTGCACGGTGACAGGCTGGATCGGCTCGGAGGTGCTAAAGCGTTTTTAAGATAAAAGGGACTAACAGTGTGGGTGCGGGTCGGAGCAGAGCGTGGGGCAAAGAAATGGAAGACAGACAGGAGGTGGGGCCCAGCGAAGAACTGGGAGCTGAAGCTGATGAGCAGGTAAGTGAGGATGAGGATACACGTATTGAGGGAGGGTGGGCGGGAGACAGTGCAGGTGGGGAAGGTGGTAGGGAAGGGTGCCAGGGTACCAGGGCATGGTGAACTCAGGGAGAAAGGCTTGTACAGTGAGGTTCATCCCATGCTCCTTAGATGCTGCGTGGCTGGAGTCTTCTCGCTGTGTGGTAGTCCCTGTTTCAGAGATCTGGCCTTGGGATCTCTTAAAAAGGGATCTTTGCAGCAGCATTCTAGACTTCTGCCTTTCCAGACTCAGTCCTCTTTCGTTTGGAAACAGGACCAATAACATGCTATTCGGGAGAAGAAGAAAAAAACGTTTGTCTCCAAATGAAATGTACTTCTCATACCATGTTATGTAGTGCTATGTTATGTCGAGTTTAAATTACCCTTGTACTAGCACAAGGCTGCTTCAAACCACCTTGAGGTAGGTGGAGAGGAAATAGTAGGGCAGGTAATGTTGGCGAAGAAAGGCGGAAGGAGAAACCACAAGAGTTGAGAAGGCCACCACTTTATGTCATGCTGCATCATTGGATTTTAGAGCCCTTTAACACCCCATGATATTAGGAAGAAGAACAGAGGGAGAGAAAGACAGAAGCGAGACAATGAGAAATCACTAGAGGGGAGGAAAGTAGGGTGTTATGTTACGTGTTTTGTCGAGCACTTACACGACAATGTGATTCTGCTTCAAAGCATTGATGTCGACAAGGTGACAAGAGAGAGAGAAGGACATGAGAAAGGGCAGCTGATGTTTACAAGGAAGGAGGGAAACATGTCGTGTTGGTTGAAGGTTATGTGAATGCTATGAGCAGAATCTCCCGTAGGTTTAGCCCTTTGGGTTGGACTCTCGGGGGCAGGATGGGCACGTAAGGAAAACCTGGGATGGTGAAGCGAGAATAAGCAACAATAGTACATATTATATGAGGTGCATCCTGAGCAAATTCTCCAGACTCCGGCTGGAGGAGGAAGACGCCACTTTAAAGGATACGTGTGGATATATGCCTATTGTATGCCCTCCCCTTCACCTCTCACCCATTGCAGCTCCTCTGCTACCCCTGCACCCTACATGTAATCCCTGGGTGTGGTCCCTTTTTACAGCACTCTGTTGCTTTCTAGCTAGGTTCATGCTATACGAATCCCATACAGAAATACATACATGCTATGCCTAGGGATGCTGGGTGACTGTGTTTCCCCAACCTACCTCCAACCTCCTCCTGCCAAGATGAAGGGTCATGCACACAACACCATGACTCTGCCTCTCTAAGCTATGTGTGATGCACTATGCAAGGGGAGCGAGCACATGGTTTTAAAGAATGTGGTTTCTGAGTGAGTAACACTTGCACTTTCAAGGAGGGTCTCTCCTTGAGGGCTGAAATGCATACCCATTAGCCATTTTAGCAGGGCTATTTGGGCAGGCTGCAAGCCATATGAGTCCTTATCATGCCTAGTCATGTCTGGCCACACAGGATATTGCAACTATACTACTACTATTACTACTACTAGTAATAATACTATTACTAAAAACAATGCTAATAAGGACCATCTGGTTTTATACAGTGCCTGCTACCTCGCCTGTTGCAGCTTCATAGCACTGTAAATAACAGAGGTTGATTGTAGCCTGATGTAACTGTGCTCAGAAGAATAGAAGAATGACTTGCTACAATGCTGCAGATACGATTCTGAAGCGCGAGTATGTTTAACGTTGGCATTAAAATGATTTTTCAGGGAGTAAAAAGGTGAGTCTCATTCCTAATAGTAGAATGTTAAAAGCAAGTAAACATGTTTTAAATGTAAAACAGAAATGTATTTGTAATATTTCTTTGCACCTATTAATTCATACAATTTAAAAAGAAGTGTTTTTACCTCTTTGGATCAGGCAGTAATACTATAAGTTTCTTTCTGTAGCACTGCCTGTACTATTGGACCAGACCTAGCCTTACAGCTGTGTGGGCTAAAGCAAGCTCCTATGTGTCTGTTTTCAAATGATTGGTGGGAGCATGTTTGTTTGCCTATTTCTAGGGAGTAAACATGTCTGATACACCCCTTATCTGTAGGGTTGACTAGCAATACATGCCCTACTACACACGGATCTCAGGCAATCTCCCACTCTCTCTGTTGCTTTCCATCTCTCTCCCTCTCTGTGGAGGACAGATGCGCTGCCAGGTGCACATTTGCAAGAACCACCCCAGTCTCTGCTAAAAGCAGCGTGATCAGAAAAAAAACAGAGATATCTGGAAAGAGGTTCAAGGGGGTGCTGTGTTTTTAAAGGTAGAATCAGAGCAGCAGCCAAAGAGGCATCCCAGAGGTGCGGACTGGCCTGGCATTTGGAAATAGACATTGGGCCTCTTTATAAGTTTGCTGGTCTGGGAACTACGGTACTGGTAAGCAGGCCAACCTCCCTATTCCCATTCAGCCCTATGGGGGCGAATTGGAATGGGGAGCAAAATTGCAAGTTTGGGTCAGCCTGCCGGTTTTACCGGCAAGGCTAACGCCAAACTAGTAATGAGGCCCAATGTCATTGTGTTTGTCCTGCGGGTATGTTGCCATTGGACTGCAAACACACATTGTCTATAGAGGTGCAGGATGCAGGGACACAGATAGGCACTGCAGAGAATGCTGGGATTCTGACAGACTTTGTAAACAATCACAGGGCAGATTGCAGGGTTTACAAAGGCTTTTGTTATTTTCCATGGGCCTCATTACACGGACGGCGGTAACCATGGCCATTAGCGCCATGGTTGGCGCTGGTATTTTACCGATTCCGCCTTGGTGAATGGGGCAATTACCACCCCATTCCAAGGTTGGCGGGGCGGTAATTCCCCATTCACCAAGGCCCTTCCCCATTCCCATTTGAGCCCCCATAGGGCTCAGTGGGAATGGGGAAGTAGTATGGCACTAAGGGATTACTGGCACCGGTGCCCTTACCGGTGCCGGTAATCCCTTAGCGCCATCCGTGTAACGAGGCCCAATTTCTCTTAATTATTATTGTTCCTGCATACTGTAACGAATGGAAGGGTTCAGCAAAACAAGTGACAATCAGTGGCAGTATGCACAATTAAACATTGTTTTTATGCTCACATGAGAAAAAAATACATGGGGCCTCATTCCGAGTATGGAGGTAGACATGCTGCTATTAGCGGCATGGCTACCCCCATACCGGGTACCGGGTCTGGGTTCCCGGAATGGGGAAGTACCGGGTCATTCCGACCTTGGAGGGCCCTGTAATTCCCCTTTCCGGGAACCCGGACCCCGTACATCCCCATTCCCATTCCAGCCCCCATAGGGCACAATGGGAATGGGGAGGATGCAAACAATAGGCCCGTTAATAACAGGCCCATTGTTTGTATCCTGGTCTGCTCACGGGACCCGCTAACAGGCGTCCTTAGCGGGTCCCGCGAGGAGATCTCACGCGAGGAGATCTCGTAATGAGGCACTAGGGGGTTAATGAGGCCGGCAGTTCTACCGGCCCCGTTAACCCCCTACCACCAGGGTCGTAATGACCCCCATGGTTTTAACCAATGAGTTGCTGTTTCCAATAAAGAATGCAAAAAGTAGCTATTATACACGGGAATTACTGAATTCTGATGAAGTCTAACAATGTAGACTGTCTCTTATTAATATTGTTCAATGTTCCTTTCGAGTAATCAAATACAGGTTATAGCATAGTCTTAGTAAGAATATTACACTTGTCCTATTGAGCCATCCTAATAACCTTTTACATTATTTCCTGATAGATTATCATTCCAAGATGGACCTCTACTGCACTTCTATTGTACTCTTTCAAAATACCCACACGAGAACAGGGAATGGGAAAATTGCATTGATGAGGTTTCATGGCTGCTTTGCATGAGGTCAAAGGGCATTTTGGGACTGTAATAAATACCACAGATCTATGCCTATGAATGTATCACAAACCTATTTGTATCTATCCACTAGCCTTCCTACCCTCCCTTGAGTGAGACCTGACTGCTATGCCATAATTAGCCATTTAGAGAGCCTGGTCTATCTTTTGGGTGGAAAACTGAAAACCCTTAGGATAGATGATTGTACAGCCCTTGCCAGAGTCCTGTGCAATCAGCTCCCTAAAACTCTCTTGTTCCCCCTAGCCCAACTCCTTCTACCCCACAGTTCCCCACTAAGGCTCAGAGCATCTCTTCTTTGTAGTAAGCCTTTTCCAATGCTGGCATTCAGCAAACCTTTGTTTGAATCAATCAAACGTGGGAATCCCCCTAATTCTAGCAGAATTAGAGAGAGCGCAGGAAGATAGTGTTTGAAGGACAAGGCCACACCTGGATAGTGAAAGCACGTTGGTGGCACCTACTGCTGTGATGCCTGGTCGTAATCCTGAGAATTTCCAGACTGAGTAGAGTTTTGGTGCATTGTAGGTAGAAGGGGTCAATATGTATCTTCCTCTGGCATATGCATCTGCTTGCTAGGGTCCCTGCATTTAGTACATGTATGTACCAATTGGCTGGGAGAATCTATTCATCAAACGTGCATGCTCCTGATTTTTGCAACGTAGCCCTTTTTAATTTCTTCACATTCTGCTTAAACAAGTTTTATTTTACATTCCTGCGTACAGCAGCACCATAATATTTAGGCCGGACAAAGTAGAAAAAACGATTGACTGTTCAAACCACTGAAATTGCTATGCTGTGGGTAAAAGTCAAGACATGTCTGTCACACAAATCGCACTATAGTATTAGTGAAAAACATCTGACTATTTTGGCTGAATAAAATATGAATATTAAGGTTTGAATGAGCAATCTTTGCTGAGCTTTGTTTGTTTGAATATTGGGTCAGCACAAAGAATGCCAGAGGACCGAGATGTACACGTGCCTTTGCACATCATAGGCTAATGCAGCACCTGTCAAGCAGAAGCATTTCCGGGATCAGACTGAAGGAATAGAGCAGCTGCCTATTAACTGCGTCACAAACGAAAATCTGAATACAATGTTTGTTTCCTTTTCAATACTGGACAAGCACGCAGCGCTACGCGGCAACAACACTTTGCAGATATGTGCTGTAGGAATGCCAAACAACCTATAATTGAGGCAGAAAATACCACTGGAAAGGCAAATATAGATGTCCACGTTGTTCCCGTAATACATGTATTGAATCTGAACCCACCGATGTAGCCCAAGAATCAGTTAAAATGGTAAACCTAATCTGAAAGAAAGTGTTTCTGTTTTCACACACTACTTAGTGCTGCTCCGTCAATCTTGTATTTTTTTTTGCTGCTGCTTGTTATTGATTTTCTTTCTTTCGTCCCATGGAGGATTCTCACTTTTCGCCTGCCGCTTTCTCATAAAACTCCTTGTAGATCTCAAGGGTAACATTCTCATTATGACCCCACTGGTTGCAGACATCTTTGTGGCAGGGTCAGCAGACTTTTGTAATGCTCCTTTTTTTTAGTTTGAGAATGCTGGCTTATGATTTTTAGCTGGGTTATGAGGTGTACATGAGCCTGCTTGACCAAAACAAATGAGGTGTCTTATTGGTCTCGACCTCTTAGCTTGACTTTTTTTTTTAAGTGAAGGAGCTCTGGGATTTTTCTTTTTCTTTTTTGGGAATGTAAAGATTTAGACGGGACCAAGCTTTGCTTGCACTCACGCACCCAACAATGACTCAGATGTGTGGGTCAAACCACCAGACCGGTACACATCAGGATCTCTGAACACAGGTCCAAGATACAATGCAAGAATCTTTCAGCACCAATGGTTAACCACTATATCGAATGCCAACATACAGCCAATAAAATGTTATGGTGGGTGCTGGACAAGGTGAAGGAATCACCCAATATAAAGAGAAGTTTTCTATTTAAAGAAGCCCGCTGGATCCACAGACTGGACACCCATCATCGAGGCTTAAACGAAGAATTCTTACCTCCATCACAACTTGAATGTGGTGCATTTCAATGACTCCAATGAGCACAACGTGCCGAGTGCAGATTTGCGTTAAATAATTTCCTCACTCAGGTGCTAGCAACACAGTGACTATTATGATTGAAAACAGTGTTGTTCCATCTCTCTATATTATTTTTTAGATTACATCAGTGCACATAGCCACGAGTGGGCAAACACGATCCCATGGAATATATGGCACATTTTTCTCCCAACCATTTTTTAACTACAACAATAGTTGCACACTACATTTGCGCATTCAACCTTTCAGAATCCAGCCCTTGACCTCTAGGGATTTCACGTATATGCCAGCATTAATCAGCAACCGCTTGGGGCGCTATACTACAATCAGGGTTGCCATGACTGCAGGGGCGTGCAGCCCGAAGTTATACGTCACACCTAGGGCCATAAATGTGACTTTCCTGCTTTGGTACTCAGGTTTCTAAGGTAACAAGAAACACAACGGACTGCACTGACCTGAAGTAAACCCAGATGCTGGCCACAATGCAGACAACACCAAGGTATGCTCTGTCATGTTAGATAAGACACATGGGAACAAGCATGCCCCACAAAAGGCGGTTACACTGATCAGCCTCCCCTTTTCCACTCTCTTTGCAGCACCTATTGAAGACTCCACAGCTTTTGCACCCGAGATATGACTCAAGCATCTCAAATAAATATAAGTCTATTACACTGACACACTGACATCATTGTGTAGCCTTCAAGGTAGGCTGGACATTTTATATATATATATATTTTGTTTTTTTTTATATCCTTTTTCTGAATATGAGAGTCAATCTGCCCTTACGTGGAATAAGGGTCATTTTTTGATACAGTATTTTAGTATTAAACCTGGACAACACTGGATGTTGTCTCATGGACCCACCAGCAGCAGGGCATCCGGAGGATAGAAAACGAATACCAATTAAGATATTGACCTACTAGATCAGGTATTCCACTTCATCTTCCCTACCACGTTAGGGTTGCTCCAAATTCTGACCAGTGGCTCTTTAAGTTTCTAGCCTGAAACTATTGCACAGCTCTCTAAGTACAAAGCTATCTTTACTTCTTCTAATTTTGCCATCCACACAGGATTTGTTAACAACCTAGGAGGGCTGTACTTGGATGACATAGCGTCCATGAATTGAAGAGTTGACTTTTGGAAGTCCCCATTTTTCACAAATTATGGGTAAGTTTATACTCAGAGATGAATTTAATATCAGGCAGTTGTCATAACTTGTAGGTACCCCTGGCTGTAGCATTCACATAAGCATATTTTTATTTTGCCTGCTTCCCCGCAGAGTGCACCCACCTGCCCTGAGGAAGGCTGTATTATGCCAACTTGATGGCTCCACACCGAAACGTGAAACTGAATCCCAACCACAAAACAGGGTTTTTTGGATTCATAAATAAATTACCTTCATTCATGATGTTTTGCACACTATAAAAGAATATGTGAATGTCTATTTGACTAGGTTGGACAAGCATGATATCTTGTAGATAGGTGCCTTCTACAAATTCGTCCCCAAGTGCATTAGAATCCTTCTACTTCAGCAGGGAATTTATATATATCTGTGGTTGATTCTGTTATGCTGGCTTTCGACATTCCTTATCAACAGTTCTTTGTTCATTCAAAGTTCAATTAGTAGTTTGCTACTTTCGTTCAACACAGTCAGTTTCTTTATCAGCTCTCCCCTCGACTCACCGGCTGTGATGAAACGCTTTGCTTTCTTGTCTGTAGAGTCAAAAATGGTACCATTTGACCATGCGTCTCTCCTCAGTTTGGCTGTTAGCGGAAGAGGCGCCCATGTACCATTGACATCTGCTGCAACACATGCTAGATATTGTCCGCGGCCTTATGATTCCTTCTCTTGAGGCTTCACAGGTTTCTGTCGATAAGGGCAAGGTCAATTCTCCCCTTGGTATCCTCTCGACTTGCGCCGTCTTTCTCCTTCTCTTGAACAGCCATGCTGTGTTAGCTCTCACGTTGTGCGGTCTCCCTTGTTCCCCCTGTGCTTTCGTGCTCCACCTTTTATCCCTGTGGGGAAGGGAAAGGGCCATCAGGTGTGTGTAATTCTGGTCAATTGCCTGACTTTGCCTGACCCTTGTATTGGGACTTGTCAGGAAAAATTGCTCTGGTGTTAGTCCATTGTCTTTTGTGTTGTGCAAAAGTGCTTGTTTAGGAAAAGGGTGGAGCAATGTTTTTTAACATCCTACATGGTAGGATATGGAAAAGGTGTTTAAAGAAGGGGGATACCACATCTCACCCGCCTGTGTCCCACTCCCACTTCCCCCATCCAGGTTATCCTCCTGCACCGGTCAACCCCCATGAACTGGATCCAAAAGCGATGGCCGTCTCCTGGCCACCTGGATGACAGATCCCTGGGGACTAGACAGGGAGACACCTTCAGGTTTCTCGGAACACTGAATCTGTAGGTTGTCTCCATGATCATCAGTCTGGCTTTAGAGCATCCAGAGGCATGCAAACGGCTCTTCTGAACTCCCTTGAAGACCTGCTCTCAGATCCTGACTCTAACTCTCCCTCTGTCCTCATTCTTCTTGACCTCTCTTCTGCTTTCAATACTGTAAACCACAACATCCTGATCTCCCGTCTCTGTGATACACTGGGCATCACAGATCAGGCCCTGGCATGGCTCGCCTCCTTTCTCTCTGACCGGCCTTCCCAGGTGGAACTTGGGTCCTTTCTGTCCTCTATAACTCTTGCTACTTGTGGTTTCTCCCAGGGATCTAACATATCCCCCTGGTTCTTCAATGTCTACATGGCCCCCTTGTCCCATAGGATCCCAACCTCCATCTCTAACTTTCAGTGTTATAAGGATGACATGCAGCTCTCTTTCAGGCTACTCTCTGCCTCCTCCTCCTGCTCACTGGTTCCTGAATGTCTGTCCGCAATTCAGTCATTATGCCTCAGAGGAACCGAACCTTATTTGAATGACAGCTCCTGTCAAAAGTATCTTTGGAATATCAACCAGGGGCTTTGTTTTCATTTTACACGGGAAACGCGTCTATTTTGCAAAAGTATCTAAAAAATCAGCTGTTCAGAGAAAGACTATAAATAGATGCCTGTTTAAATGTATCCATGCTGCAAAACAACTCCAGCACTCAAGAAAAGAACTATAGCTGCATAAAGTGTCTATTTGCTGGAGATGAAAACCGAATTTAAAGAAATGGTAAAATGTGCTTTTTCTAACTGAAGAGAGAAAATCGTCTATTTAAAAATAAATTGTTGTGTGTAGGCCTGTTTACTTAGAAATGTAAAAGGATTTTTTGCTGGTAAAAGTACACCTATAAACTGTTTTGATTCCACAGGTTTAAGTCAAGATGTAAATGAGAAAATAGAAGCTAAAACTCATAGGCTAAGTTGGCAAGCTAGAAGAAACTTGCTCTGCCAGTTGCCAGCCTTGAGAAAGGGTGACACCTCATAAACTTCTGGGACAAGAAAGCGCTAATTGCTAGCTTGAAAGACTTTGAATGCACCAGGACAAAGAAACGTCACAAACTCATCAGACATTTGTCTTTGCTCCAGGCTGGGAAAATATCAGACGGAAACTCTCACTTGTCAAGTGTGAGGGGCAATAAAACCTTCAATCAAGAGAGAGGACCCTTATCCTGCTTCAAATTGACAGCAGTTGGGAAAAAAGAAAAAAAATGATCAAGTGACACAGGACTTCCTTTTGGTTTTAAAAGGCTATTTTGTAACTGAACTTTAAAGATGTTTAACTTTGCAGCAAGAATCGGGACAAATATGAAAAGTTTGTAGTTCTAAATCTAATTGTATGCTCTTTCTTTGAAAACTTGGTAGAACTCATTACTGCATAAGGAACAGAAGTTATAAAAAATGACAGAATATGGGGAAAGTATTGTTGTTGTGAACATATCATTGTGTACATACATCACTGTAGTAAATGTGCATCTGTGCACACAATTGGGGAATTTTAGGCTTCATCCTTCATGTTTAGAATGACCAAAATGTGTCAGAAAGGTGAAACCAGGTCCCACAGACTTTGAGGTTTGGATTGAAATATGGCGCACAAAATATGTAACCTGTGTATCTGATTTTCTCAGAGGTTGCAAGTGCATAAATATGTGTTTGTGGCAAAATTAGATTTTGGTTCCAATAGCAAGGGGAGGTTTCTGGACATTGTAAAAATCAACCCATAAACATGACATCCTTTTGTTGTGATCCAGCGAAGAGCTAGGAGGAGACTTCTACCTTGCCCAATCCTGTTATTAGAGGAAGGAGTAGTAAGCCTTAGTGATGTCATCTGGCATGATAAATAAGGGCCCCTGACAGCACACAGGCCACACACTGATTGCTGATTCCTATGCCGGCATCCTGTTCCTGTCTTTACCTGCCTTCATCTTGCATCTATCCATCTAAACTCCAGATCCCAACCACAAGGCCAAGCAATGCTGATCCTGCTTCAGCTAGGCCTCCATTCTAAAATATTCCCCATAACCAAAGGAAGCGCTGTGGTGTTTTGGGGAAGCACCCTGAATTTACCTGGCTTGCTGCCACTCACTGCTATACTGCTATCCTGAGGCCCTATAGTATCCAGTAACCAGAACTGCCGATCCAGAAGAACTATCCTTTGGTATCCAGTCCCTGCCCAGCTGACTCTGCCCCGCTGAGTTTGCCCAGCTGCCCTGTGTTAGACCAGACCTGTGTGGTGACCAGTACCGCTGATGGTCCAAAATCCAAACTAAAAGTGGACTGTGAGTATCAATAGGAACCATAGAAGCATAATAAACCTTACCTTGCTTTGTTCCATCCCAATCTCTTAGTTTACCAATACTCATCCTGATAACTGTAATATTGTCACATCATTCTTGAAACCCTGCTTTGAATCCTTGCACTAGTGCTAACTTCTTTAATAAATTATCTTGTGTAAATCCTAAACTATCAATCCTATTTCGAGTGACCAGACTGGTTCCGCCAGGGCAGGTGCTGGGGATCTGGGGTTCAAGTCATGAATGAACTCTAGAGCTTACTGTGTCCCTCTTTGGTATTCTATCCGGAAAGCTCTAGTATAGAGTAAAACTTAGAGTAAAACTATTCTTGTCCACACTGAGTTTCTTTTCTGTTTTGACTACCCGATCTTTCAATAAACGCCTCTGATTCTACACTGCATATCTCCCTCAGTTTAGTAGCCAGAGACCTCATTTCAATTCTGGATTATACCTAAGACCTCTAGCTCCACCCCTGCATTTTTTTTATTGAAAACCGTTTGGTTCATTTTAGGCGGGAATCAACAATTTTGCAAAGTTTTACACGTGTCATTTTTATTCTAAATTGTTTTAAACCTTCCATTCAAATTCAAATTGCTTACTTTTGCTCAAACTATTGCTTATTACTGCTAGTATCTTTCCAATATTGCTCCCATCGAAATTTGTACTGATTTAGTGATTTTTGCACATTTTAAGTGTTTTATTCAGCCATTTTCGAGTGTCAGTTTATCATTGTACGGTTTCAAATAAAAATATATGGTTGATTTGAATTTTAAATAAATAAATAAATATTACCTTTACCAACCAGCCTGATTCCTGGTCCATCGTGACCCACGGTATTTGAAAAGGGGTGTTATATGAGTGGTGTATCTCTCAAATACTGAACCTATATATAACAAAATAAGTATTTCAGTTGTGCGCTGCATACTAGGCTGAGACCAGGGTGTATCAGCTGATTGAAATCCTTAACAGATTTGGGGGCTCGAATCCGTGGATTGAGTTTGGTTGCCACCCGTGACAGTCTAACACAGCAGACTAACCTGCAGAGTAGTAATACTTTGTGTGGTTGGAATACCTTGCTACAGTGTACAAGCACCTCCCAAAACAAATACTCCAACACCAGGCCTGTCTGTAAAAGTAAAATTAAATCAACCTCAAAATAATTAATAAAGAAAGAACATCTCCAAAATGGCTGTTCCTGTAGAATTCAGTATGGCTAAGGAGCACCCCCTAGACAAGGTTTTTGTCAGAGGTGAGTGGCCAGAACAGGATGAAAATGTCTGGCTACAGGAAATCACACAACGGTCACTCCTATAAATATGGATACATGGCAGGAAAATGGCTTATTACAGCAAGCTCTTAGTGAATTATACATGGCCCCAAAAGCTAAAGAGGAGCAAAGCAAAATTGCCAGAATTGCGGCCTACCTATACCTCCACCTAGGAAAAGCATGCTGAAAACACAGCTCTGGCACAGAATCAAATTGAATTATTAGGAAAAATCCAGAATGATCTAGACTCAGCAGAACAAAGGCTACTGAAGAGCCAAGAATTATAGGCAGAATCTAGAGATTATGTCACAAAATTAAAAGAGGAGTTGGCTCGCCAACAGCAGAATAATGCAGAACAAGACGACCAAATACAGGCATTGAAAGAGGAGTGTAGGGAAAAGGTTGACTCTCTGCAAGAGAGTCACCAGAAGTTAAATCAACAGATAAAATATAATAGGGTCTGCTCAGAGCAGATAGTTACTCTACAAGATCAGATAAAGAAATTGGAAGAGGAAAATAACCAATTAATTATGAGAGACCTACACTCTCAGACAGAATTTGATGAGGAGCGCCAGAAATCCAATGCCATCAAAAATCAAAGGGATGACCTGGTAGAGCAGAGGGGCACCCTAAATCAAGAGAAAGACACCCTAGGCCAGGAAATAAGCGAGTTACAAACCAAGTTACAGGAAAGTAATTTGGCCCTACAAGAGTTAAAAGAACTAAGAACTGAGCATGGGAAGCTGCTAGAGCACACCAGACTGGTAGATGGTGCTCTGAAAGAGAACACCCAAGCAAAAGACAAACAAACCCAGGAGATGAATCACTTGCAACAGAGAATGTCCCAGTACTCCCAAAACAGGCAGAAAGCACAGAGGGACAATGAGGCCCTCTGTGAAAATATTGATGGACTCCACCAATAAGTAGCAGTGCAAGAGCGAATCATTGAGACCAGTAAGGCCTTGATAGATGAACAAAAGGCTCATATTTTTGCTTATCACCAGGAAATAGGGGCTGAAAAAGAAAAGGTAGCAAGATTGGAGAAAGAGGGTGCTAGACTAAATTCTAACTGGAGGGACCGTGAACAGGTAGAGAGGGACATAGCAACCCCTGATCATGACATAAGGACCCCTGTACTCAGGGACTCAAACTCCTTCAATACCATGTACACTGCCAGCTTCATGTCTACTGGCTCATATGAACCAGGGGCCATGGGGATGGCAGAATTCAATTGGGTTGGTAATATGGGACTGACAGATCTGCGCCACCCAGAAATTGATGGGCGGGCCTACCTGAACAGATACCCAAATATTAGGGCTGATATCTCTGACCAGGGAGACTCCTATGAGGGGAGGGTCAGGGAATTAGATCCACTAAAATACCAACTTCCAAGGGACCAGTTTGTGTAATTTGGTGGGGAAATCAAGGAAATAAAGCCCAAAAAAGAGCATCCTAAAGACCTCTACCCAGTTAGGGCGGGGGGGGGATAGTCTACCAACCCTGGGAGCAGGGGAGAGTCAGAAGACTCTTCTGAGCACCACAGGAGTAGGGAAACTAGGCCCCCACATTCTACAAGCCCTTCTCAAGCTCGCAGAATCAGGGAGTGCCTAGAGGACAAAGAAGCCACCTCCATTACCAGCACCTCTGAGTCTGAGGACGAGTGGACTCGGGTGACTAGAACAAAGAAGGCAAACAAGATTAGGAGAGCTTTGGAAAAAAAACATTAGGCAGATCAAGGCCATTAGAAGTGTGATAACTCCATATCATTAAAATGCCAATTATTCAGTCTGGGAACACCTAGAATTATATGAACAAATGATGAATAATTTTCATATGAATGACAGCCAGAATGGCATACAGTATGTGAAATGGACATTCTCCCCTAAATACTCCAGTTAGTTTCTTTGTGGGATATGAGGACCAGAACCACTCCAGATGGTCCACCTACAGGACGGCTATCTTAAAACATGTCTCTGCTCACAGAAATCCCCAAGAGGCCCACAAGGCGGCCTAAAATCTGCAGTGCGGGTAAGATCAGGCCACACAAGAATTTGTGCAGGAGCTCAAACGCGCCTTTGCACAGACCACCAGGAGGGTACAAACAGATAGTCAGGAGTTTATTACCACCATCTTTCATGCCCTCCCAAAATATTTAATAACCCAGCTGGTGAGGGACTTCACGAGAAAAGATCACTGGACTGGGTCATAGAACAGGCGACCCGCATTTATGAGGTACAAAAACCTGTAGATAACAAAAACGCAAACAAAAACCCCGAACTAGCCAACACCCCTGCTGCTGCAAAGGTGGCGGAGGTGAAGGTTGCCCCCATTCTAGATCTGGAGAAGGGGGGCCTAAAAATATACCTGTACTAAATCCATCCAATCAAAGACCCAAAAGGCCTTCGGGCCAATCCCAGACAGGTGGTAGTCAGGGAGGTAATCCCACAAATGGGACCCCTAACTCCCCTGATTATATTAGCCTCTGATACAAGGGTAACAGACCCATCCTGGGGTATGTTTGGACTCCCCTGGCCCAAGGGGGGATCCAACCAGGTAGGTACCACCCCAGGAAACTTCTCTCCTAACTTTCCCCCAGGAGGGCAGTAATCCCCCAAATGCCGGGTTCAGTTTCTTTCCCCGGTACCCACAAAACCCCAACCTGCAGGATAACCCTCCTTTCTTTCCCCGCTTTCAGGAGCCCAGACAGCCTAATCTGGGAGAGGGGAGGCCAAGGGTGGAGGGTTACCCAAATTCTCAATAGCCAGTGTACTACGGGAGAAGAGATAGTTACCCTTCCAGTGATTCAACCAGGGTTGACCAGAGAACCCCGTACCAGCCGTAACGGGTGTCCCAACTGGAGCGCCAGGTCCAGAATCTGTCCCAGGATCTGGGTCGCATGTTGAGGGCTCAACAGAACCCTCAGATGAACATGGTAGCTCCAGAACAATGCCAGGGGAGCACCCCGACAACGCACCGGTTCCAGGGGAGGGGGCACGGGGGAAGGGAGGTGTAAAGCCCTAGAGGAAGCTTCCTTCCTTACCCGTGAAGAGCCCCTGGACACCCAGAAACCAGAACCAAAATCTCCTGCCCCAAAAAACCTGCCAACCAAGGAACAGAGGGCGGGTAGGAGAAATAAAGAACCCAAAAAGACCCATTTTGTGGAGGAGGTTAGTGTCCTCCAATTTGAAGGAGAGGAATCCTCAGAGGATTCTGGGGAAAAAATCTTCTCTTTCAGGGAAGGGGGAACTCCTCCCAAAGAAAAATGGGTCCCAAGAGATCAGAATGAAGACTGGGTGAATGTGGGGACTGAGTTTCACCCCAGAATGATAATCAAGGAAACCACACTGTCCAAACCAAGTCCGGGGACTGCTTCCAAAAAGGGGGGGGCAGCCAGAGTCAGAAGAAGGGGAGCCAAAACTCCCCACATATCAAGTTCTCCTTTCAGATCCCCAAACTCCAACACCGAATCATGACCAAACCACCCCTGCATCAGAGTAAAAAATAAGGAAATTGACCACCAAACTTGCCCAGAATGCTCATTACTTTTGCCCATTGGAGGAGAAGGAGGGTAGATTTTATGCCCCAGTCCAAGTGCAAGGGCAATGTCCATTTTCGACACTGGTGGACACTGGATCCCAAGCCACTCTTCTGTCAAATAGGGCCTTGAGCAGCTAAATTCAGGAAGGCGGGAGAGATACCAGATCCCTCTTCACCCCTCTTCCTGGACAACTCCAGAACTTCGACGTGAAGGAAATTCCTGTCGAGGGGTCTGCAGAGCTGGAAATTAAAATAGGGCAACACAAGATGAAGAACCCGGTCATAGTCGTGGCTCTGGAGGAAACCCCCTGCCTATTAGGGAATGACATGCTCCGTAGGTTGTCTCCCCTAATATACTATGTGAATAAGGTACTCTGGACCCAGACTCACAGGCCAATCAAATTAACACAGTGTCAACCATGTTTGTCTAAATGGCACATGCCACATGGTGGAACAAAAACCTTTCTAAAGGTGACAAAAGCATAGAACACAATTGTTGGGTCATGCAAGGTGTTCCTTCCACCTTTTACATGGGCAGTCACATCCTCAACCGACTCGAGATTTATTTGGATCCCAGTTATTGCCAAGCCCAGTCCCAACTGGAGAGCAAATCTCAGGGCCCTGGCAGTCCTAAAGAAAGCCTTCCGGTCAGCCCCAGTGATACCGCAGGAAGTCGAAGTTCAGAAATGGAGGAGAGGTCACCATCCCAGGCCTCGCCTACAGAATCCGCATCCCCAAAGGTGACTTGACAGAAGAGAAGTGGGTCCACATCAATCAGCGAAAAAAGTTGCTACACCAGGCACACTTTGCAACAGATAGAGGAGTCCATAGAAAACCCAATGGTAGATACATCTGAAGCATATGAATATTTCAATTGTCACTGAATGCATGCGTATCCCACTGCTCTCATCACGATTGGAGGACAGTTAGTGGGAAATTGCCATACTGGTTGCACCGTCCTTACCAAGGAGGACCACCTCTGGGACCCGGAAGGAGAAACCCAAGGAAATACGGGGTGTCGCTGCACACCAGAAAAGAAAACCTGAGAGAAGGCTGGGGGTATCATTCCGCATACCAACCAGAGGCAGCGAGGGGAGACTGTTGCACCATTCGCTGATGGAAGAAGGATGTATACCCAACTGAACCTGCCTTTTCAAGAAAAGAATCCCACTTGCCCAACTCCCCCATGACTGGAAGTCCTGAAGAAGTTGGGGGGGGGGGGATCTGTGGGATATATTGACCCACTCAGCTGTGCCATACCGAAAGACCAAAGAAATATCGAGGCTTAGTACCACAAATGAAATACGGCAATCACAGGTTGAAAAGTATCTTTTATTACTGTACAGTTACAAAGCAAAACAGATAGCTATCTGGCTCCCAACACCTTGCAGTGTGTACCAGCAGACACAGTGAGGAGTGAGAGAGCTGGACATCTAAACACAGACATATTTATACCATTTTAGCAATATTGTCCAGCCTCTCTCCAAGCTAATAATTCGCTAGCTAGAGTTTGTGCCTAGTTCACATGACAGATGTTACAATATTATGCAAAGGATTAAACAAGTTTACATGTCCATGAAAATACAATGATGCTGTTGTTTCTCTAATCCACGGTAAGCCTTATTTCAAAAGTCGCTACAATGCAGCTCAGCCAAAGTATATGACCAGAGTTTACTTTCCATTGTCTTGGTGTTTATACGAGGATGAGGCTTGTGAGTGTAGACACCACTTGAGTGGCAGTTCATATGAAGCACAAGGTTTCTTTGCTTTTGTTAAACAGTCTGCTCTCGGTCAACCTAAATATTAACGAAAACTTAAAGGTCGTTCGGCTCGATTGCAAGTTGAAAACACAGTCTACCATTTTAGAACATGGAACAAGAGTTGAAATCAAAATGGCGGAGGATTCTTAAAATGGCAGTGAAGTTAACCCAAAAACGGAACATTACAGACGCGGTTTTCCATGTAACGCGAATGGGCTCAGGCCAATATTCATAATAAGGAGGCACTATATGATTATTGTTTAACAATACTACATCACTTTGCTGCAGTGGTGCAAGAAACAGCAAAATGGCTGTGCTGACCCCTGTGCGTGCCATGATCTCCAAACTGTGTTTTTGCAACAACCAGAAAATGGCTGCACCACCATGCCACACACATTTCAGGTGGGGTGGAATAGAGTACTCGCATCAGGAATGTGCCAGTATGATCTGCAATATTTAACATGGAGTGAAGTGAAAGAGGCAGCATTACTTTGCTGAAAATCCTAAATCCCTCTTTAAAAAATGACACCTTTTACAACCTTTAGAAGTGCTGCTTGGTGCTAAACTCATCCAATCCTTATGAACCATTGTGTTTAAAAAGGCCCTGCAATGTCCAGTATCATTCATTATGCCTCAGAGGAACCGGACTTCATTTGAATGACAGCTCCTGTCAAAAGTATCTTTGGAAAATCAACCAGGGGTTTTGTTTTCATTTTACACGGGAAACGCGTCTATTTTGCAAAAGTATCTAAAAAATCACCTGTTTAGAGAAAGACTCTAAATAGATACCTGTTTAAATGTATCCATGCTGCAAAACAACCCCAGCACTAAAGAAAAGAACTGTAGATGCATAAGTGTGTATTTGATGGAGATGAAAACCGAATTTAAAGAAATAGTAAAATGTGCTTTTTCTGACTGAAAGAGAAAATCGTCTATTTAAAAATAAATTGTTGTGTGAAGGCCTGCTTACTTAGAAATGAAACAAGAATGTGTTGCCGGTAAAAGTACACATATAAACTGTTTTGATTCCACAGGTTTAGGTCAAGATGTAAAACGAGAAAAGAGAAGCTAAAACTCATAGGCTCAGTTGGCAAGCTAGAAAAAACTTGCTCTGCCAATTGCCAGCCTTGAGAAAGGTTGCCATCTCATAAATATCTGGGATGAGAAAGCACTAATTGCTAGCTTGAAAGACTTTGAATGCACCAGGACAAAGAAACTTCACAAGCTCATCAGACATTCATCTTTGCTCCAGGCTGGGACAATGGCAGGCTGATACTCTCACCTGTCAAGTGTGAGGGGCAATAAAACCTTCAATCAAGAGAGAGGCCCCTCATTCTGCTTCAAAGGAAGTGACAATTGACAGCAGTTGGGGAACAAGAAAAAAAAACAGATCAAGTGACACAGGACTTCCTTTTGGTTTTAAAAGGCTATTTTGTAACTAAACTTTAAAGACGTTTAACTTTGCAGCAAGAATTAGGAAAAATATGAAAAGTTCGTAGTTCTAAATCTAATTTTATGCTCTTTCTTTGAAAACTTGGTAGAACTCATTACTGCATAAGGAACAGAAGTTATAAAAAATCACAGATTCCGGGGAAAGTATTGATGTTGCGAACATAACTTTCTGTACATACATCCCTGGGGTAAATGTGCATCTGTGTACAAAATTGGGGAATTTTAGGCCAAATCCTTCATGTTTAGAATTACCAAAATGTGTCAGAAAGGCGAAACCAAGTCCCACAGACTTGGGGTTTGGATTGAAATATGACGCACAAAATATTTAACCTGTGTATCTGATTTTCTCAGAGGTTGCTGCATAAATATGTATTTCTGGCAAAATTAGATTTTGGTTCCAATAGCTATGGGAGGTTTCTAGACATTGTAAAAATCGCCCCATAAACATGACATCCTTTTGCTGTGATCCAATCAGCAAAGAGCTAGGAGGAGATGTTTACCTTGCCCAATCCTGCCTACTCTGGCCATATACTTTAGTGATGTCATCTGGCATGGTAAATAAGGGCCCCTGACAGTACACAGGACACACACTGACTCCTGATTCCTACGCCGGCATCCTGTTCCTGTCTGTTCCTGCCATCATCTTGCATCTATCCATCTAAATTCCAGATCGCAACCACAAAGCCACACAATTGCTGATCCTGCTTCAGCTAGGCATCCATTCTAAAATAATCCCCATAACCGAGGGTAGCGCTGTGGTGTTTTGGGGAAGCATCCCCTGAATTTACCTGGCTTGCTGCCACTCACTGCTTTTCTGAGGCCCTATAGTATCCAGTAACCAGAACTGCCAGTTGAGAAGAACTATCCTTTGGTATCCAGTCCCTGCCCAGCTGACTCTGCCCCACTGAGTTTGTCCGGCTGCCCTGTGTTAGACCAGACCCGTGTGGCGACCAGAACCGCTGATGGTCCAAAATCCAAACTAAATGGACTGTGAGTATCAATAGGAACCGTAGAAACATAGTAAACCTTGCCTTGCTTTGATCCATCCTAATCTCTAAGTCTTCCAATACTCATCCTGATAACTGTTATATTGTCACATCATTCTTGAAACCCTGCTTTGATTCCTTGTGCTAGTGCTAACTTCTTTAATAATTTATCTTGTGTAAATCCTAAACTATCAATCCTATTTCGAGTGACCGGACTGGTTCCGCAAGGGCGGGCGCTGGGGATCTGGTGTTGAAGTAATGAATCAACTCTAGAGCTTAATGTGTCTCTCTTTGGTATTCTAGCCGGAATGCTCTGGTATAGAGTAAAATTAAAAGTAAAACTATTCTTGTCCACACTGAATTTCATTTCTGTTTTTACTACCTGACCTTTCTAAAATCGCCTCTGATTCTACATTGCATATCTCCCTCAGTTTAATAGCTAGAGACCTCATTTCAATTCTGGATTATACCTAAGACCTCTAGCTACACCCCTGCACTCACATCAGTGTATTTCACCCGTTTTTATTGAAAACCGTTTGGTTCATTTAAGGCGGGAATCAACATTTTTGCAAAGTTTTACATGTGTTATTTTTATTCTAAATTGTTTTAAACCTTCCATTCAAATTCAAATTGCTTACTTTTGTTCAAACTGTTGCTTATGACTGCTAGTATCTTTCCACTCTTGCTCCCATAGAAATTTGTACAGATTTATGGATTTATGCAAATTTTCAGAGTTTTATTCAGCCATTTTCGAGTGTCAGTTTATCATTGTACGGTTTGAAATCCGTTTTTCTCTCTTGTTTGAGGAAGGAAGGTTGGATTCTAATTTTTTTAATTGTTCCTCCTTCCAGATTACCTGTTGCTTCCTTATATCTAATTAGAATTAATTAGTTGTGGGTTGAGGAATTTTTCAGGGGAAAATTATAACTTGAGTGCTATCTTTCCAAAAATTCAAAGTGTTCCTATTTCTCTGGTGTTTTCTATTTTGTGTTGCTAAAGAGTGAATTTAAGTGCATTACATACCTTCTTATTTGTTATTGTCCCCACATTGGTGATTGCTACCCCATATATTAAAAAGTATATGTTTGATTTGAATTTTAAATAAATAAATATTACCTTTACCAACCAGCCTGATTCCTGGTCCATCGTGACCCAGGGTATTTGAAAAGGGGTGTGATATGAGTGGTGTATCTCTCAAATATTGAACCTATATGTAACAAAATAAGCATTTCAGTTGTGCGCTGCATGCTAGGATGAGACCAGGGTGTATTGCCTGATTGAAATCCTTAACAGATTTGGGGGCTTGAATCCAGGGATTGGGTTTCATTGCCACCTGTGAGAGTCTAACATAGCAGACTAACCTCCAGAGTAGTAATACATTGTGTGGTTGGAATACTGTGCTACACTGTACAAGCACCTCCCAAATCAAATACTCCAAAACCAGGCCTGTCTGTAAAAGTAAAATTAAATCAACCTCGAAATAATTAATAAAGAAAGAACATCTCCAAAATGTCTGTTCCTGTAGAAATCAGTATGGCTGGGGAGCACCACCTGCACAAGCTTTTTGTCAGAGGTGAGTGGCCAGAACAGGATGAAAATGTCTGGCTACAGGAAATCACACAACAGGTCACTGCCATGAACATGGATACATGGCAGGACAATGGCCTATTACACCAAGCTCTTAGTGAATTCCACATGGCCGCAAAAGCTAAAGAGGAGCAAAGCAAAATTCCCAGAATTGCGGCCTACCTATACCTCCACCTAGGAAAAGCATGCTGAAAACACAGCTCTGGCACAGAATCAAATTGAATTATTAGGAAAAATCCAGAATGATCTAGACTCAGCAGAACAAAGGCTACTGAAGAGCCAAGAATTAGAGGCAGAATCTAGAGAGTATGTCACAAAATTAAAAGAGGAGTTGGCTCGCCAACAGCAGGATAATTCGATAATGCAGAGCAAGACGCCCAAGTACAGGCATTGAAAGAGAAGTGTGGGGAAAAGGTTGACTCTCTGTAAGAGAGTCACCAGAAGTTAAATCAACAGATAAAATATAATAGGGTCTGCGCAGAGCAGAAAGTTACTCTACAAGATCAGATAAAGAAATTGGAAGAGGAAAATAACCAATTAATTATTAGAGACCTACACTCTCAGACAGAATTTGATGAGGAGCGCCAGAAATCCAATGCCATCAAAAAACAAAGGGATGACCTGGCAGAGCAGAGGGGCACCCTTAATCAAGATGCCCTAGGCCAGGAAATAAGCGAGTTACAAACCAAGTTACAGGAAAGTAAGTTGGCCCTACAGGAGTTAAAAGAACTAAGAACTGAGCATGGGAAGCTGCTAAAGCACACCAGACTGGTAGATGGTGCTCTGAAAGAGAACACCCAAGCAAATGACAAACAAACCCATGAGATGAATCACTTGCAACAGAGAATGTCCCAGTACTCCCAAAACATGCAGAAAACACAGATTGACAATGAGGCCCTCTGTGAAAATATTGATGGACTCCACCAACAAGTAGCAGTGCAAGAGCGAATCGTTGAGACCAGTAAGGCCTTGATAGATGAACAAAAGGCTCAGATTTTTGGTTATCACCAGGAATTAGGGGCTGAAAAAGAAAAGGTAGCAAGATTGGAGAAAGAGGGTGCTAGACTAAATTCTAACAGGAGGGACCTTGATCAGGTAGAGAGGGACAGAATAACCCCTGATCATGACATAAGGACCCCTGTACTCAGGGACTGAAACCCCTTCAATACCATGTACACTGCTAGCTTCATGTCTACTGGCTCATATGAACCAGGGGCCATGGGGATGGCAGAATTCAATAGGGTTGGTAAGATCGGACTGACAGATCTGCGCCACCCAGAAATTGATGGACGGGCATCCCTGAACAGATACCCAAATATTAGGGCTGATATCTCTGACCAGGGAGACCCCTATGAGCGGAGGGTCAGGGAATTAGATTCACTAAAATACCAAATTCCAAGGGACCAGTTTGTGAAATTTGGTGGGGAAATCAAGGAAATAAAGCCCAAAACAGAGCATCCTAAAGACCTCTACCCAGTTAAGGCAGGGGGGATACGCTACCAACCGTGGGGGCAGGGGAGAAAGAATCAGAAGACTCTTCTGAGCACCACAGGAGTAGGGAAACTAGGCCCCCACATTCTGCAAGCCCTTCTTAAGCTCGTAGAATCAGGGAGTTCCTAGAGGACAAAGGAGTCACCTCCAGTACCAGAGCCTCTGAGTCTGAGGACGAGTGGACTCGGGTGACTAGAACAAAGAAGGCAAACAAAATTAAGAGAGCTTTGGAAATAAATCCCATTAGGCAGATCAAGGCCATTAGAAGTGTGACAACTCCATATCATAAAAATGGCAAGTATTCAGTCTGGGAACACCTAGAATTATATGAACAAATGATGAATACTTTTCATACGAAGGACAGCCAGAATTGCATACAGTATGTGAAAAGGACATTCTCCCCTGAATACTCCAGTTTCTTTGTGGGACTGGAGGACCAGAACCACTCCAGATGGTCCACCTACAGGACGGCTATCTTAAAACATTTCTCTGCTCACAGAAATCCCCAAGAGGCCCACAAGGCGGTCTAAAATTTGCAGTGCAGGGAAGATCAGGCCCCACATGAATACTGATTTAGGGATTTTTGCACATTTTTAGTGTTTTATTCAGCCATTTTCGAGTGTCAGATTATCATTGTAAGGTTTCAAATCCATTGTTCTCTCTTGTTTGAGGAAGGAAGGTTGGATTGATTCAAATTTTCGTTATTCTTCCTCCTTCCTGATTACCTGCTGTCTCTGTATATCTCATTAGAATTGATTGTTTGGGGGTTGAGGAATATTGCAGGGGGAAATTCTAACTTGAGTGCTATCTTTCCAAAAATTCTAAATGTTCCTATTTCTCTGGTGTTTTCTATTTAGTGTTGCTAAAGAGTGAATTTAAGTGCATTACATACCTTCTTATTTTTTATTGTCACCACATTGGTGATTGCTGCCCCATTTATTAAAAAGTATATGTTTGATTTGAATTTTAAATAAATAAATATTACCTTTACCAACCAGCCTGATTCCTGGTCCATCGTGACCCACGGTATTTGAAAAGGGGTGTGATATGAGTGGTGTACTCTCAAATATTGAACCTATATATAATAAAATAAGCATTTCAGTTGTGCGCTGCATACTAGGCTGAGACCAGGGTGTATTGCCTGATTGAAATCCTTAACAATGCTGTGCTCGCGGGTGCCTTTCTACCCACCACGTCCGACCTGGTGGGCAGAAAGGCACCTGTGAGCACAACTCGTAGTTTGCCGGTCCGGGAACTACAGTACGGGCATGCTTACCAGTACCGTAGTTCCCGGACCGGCAAACTTATAATGAGGCCCAATGTCTCTTTATTCTTTCATAAAAGGCAGTGTAAGTCCAAGAATGTCAAATCAAGCCAATGCATTTCGGAACACTGTCTGTCTTCAGGGCTGGACATTGTTAATGTTTTAAGTGGAAGTTTCCTACAAGTTACATATGCGCAATATATATTATAAATGTAAGATATTTATACAGATTCATTTGGTAGTGACAACAGGCAATTAACAAAACAAAGAAAAATGCAAAAGAGAGAAACATAGTCATTTAAGTCATTGCATACTACAGTTATGGTGTGTGCACCGTTAACATACCATGTTCACAAACAAAAATACAGATTGCAGAATGTTTACCTTTCTGCTTTAAAAATATGAACATATGTAAAGGTAAGCATATACACATACCAAATATGTTATATCCTGTAAATCCGTGTGAGGTAAAACTTTAGCTTAAAGGAATGGCATTTGCCAAGTTTTACCTGGGTCTGTCCAGTTGCAGCTTAGGATGAAGGAGCAAGAAATTCTACTTGTCCGCATCTATTTAGATGAAAGTATGTGGGTGTTAGAGAAGAACCAACATATCCGTGAATGGTGAATTCTAAATTCAATGTAGGTATGCTTAGCTCGAGCAATGCTGGAGAGTGACTGAACTGTCAGAGCCTTGCAAAAACGGCATGAGGGTGAGCAGCTCCTCTTACCACTGGTGGGTGAAAAGGCGGCATGACGTCACACGTGCCTGCGCATCGTGATGTCTCAAACGCCTTACGTCCTGCATGCTATGTGAGTAAAGACAGAGCAAACGGGATTCCACACAGGCAAGTAACTTTGGCAACTTTCAGGAACATTATGGGTATGATGGAATAGTGACCAATACGGGCCAAGCAATACGGGCCAAGCAATGTATAAAAGCTAATTCCTTGTGAATGAAAATAAATGTATGCATGAAAGATGGAAACCACTGTACTCGTCATCATATTCTACAATGATACCAACAGTCAAGGTTGCAAGAAAAGAAAAATGGATACAAAAATGCATATAGTGGTTCCACCTTAGTGCTTAAGGACCACAGAAGGTCTCACCGTCATCTCCAGTATCATGATAAACAAGATGAACAAACTAAATAAACAAACCAATATTGCTAATGCAAGGATTTTGTGAACAGTTAAACAATTATCCCGATTGAAGCCTTGTTGTTGATGTGATGAATTGTGGAAGAATACTTATGTTCTGACAAAGGTTGTTTAGACCTCTCTGTCCCAAGTAGAGAGATCAAAGATGTGTTGAACATTTTGAACTATTGGTTAAGTCCAATTGAAAGACCTATTGAACTTTATTGGAACTTGTTGCAAGGTGGGATTTCCTTATTCTTTTGAACTGTGGATTGAAACCCTGATTGAATCTGGGGAAGGGGGACTGAACCAGGTTACAAGGAGAAACAGTTAACTGGTCTTTAATACACTTGTTAATTATGTTGTATCTGAATTGCCATATAGTACCTTGTTGAGTTTGTTGTATGTACAAGTGTGAAGGACAGAATCCTTTTGTTAGAGTGGTTACTTTAGTTTATTTTAGGCAGCGAAATCCTCATCAGGGTTCAGGATAGTGAGGCGTTTATCAAACTGTTTTTGAGCTTAATAAAATGGCATCTTTTGAAAAAGCTTCACAAAGTTGCCCCCTAACATGTCTGACCCCTCACAGAGTGCCACACACTGGCACATGTGCTGGGAGTGCCTGAAGATGCAATGCTTCTGGAATGGAATGGGGTCTTGGGATGGATCAAACTCCTTGATGGAATTGAGAGGAACCTAGACCTGTTATTAATCTTATTTGGGATAGAAATGATAGATGGACATTGGAAGCGCCTGTCCCACATGGTTTATTTCTCCCTATTAGCGGTGAGGGTCTTCATAGTCATTGGGTGGAAAAGAGAATCCCTAATGGGAGTAAAAATGTCGGTATTGAAGGCCAGAGAAATACACAAAATGGAGAAAGTTACTGGAGCTCTACATGATGTACTTTCATCTAGGGATAGGCAATGGTAAATGTTTTGTGTGATAGATGGTACAAAGCGAATGGATAATCCTGATGTACTAATTGAATAGCCGAGCCACTGACATTATGGAGAGATCCCACATCGTTGTCGAAAGGTCACAGCCACACATTGCAATGGGAGGGGGGAGGGTTAGGTGAGGGTGGGTTATGGGAGGGGGGAGGAGGGAGGGAGGACAAAGGATTTACCATTTTTTATTATGCCATTATACAGAATATTGCAAAACACAGTGCATATTGTGATGATGTTTAAATAAAAACCAAGGTACAAAAAATAAATCACGTAGACCGAGCATGGAGTATTTGGAGCACAAATCGGCAATAACCCTTTTCATAGAACTATTAAACATAACAGCACACCAAGGTCTATTTTGCACATTATCCTATCCCGTGACATCAACCATTAAAAAAAAATCCTCATATTCTTCTTCTCTCATAACCATGTATGGCTCTATATAGCCCACTCTACTCTTTTTCTTCACACTATTTGCCTGGTGATCTGGCTTTCTGCATCTGAAACAATAACTTCTACCCCCCTTGCAGAGCTCCTGAAAGGTCCTTGTAATTCTCTTCTTCCTTTTTGACCTTCCTTCTTGATGACACCAATTGCATATAGTTCATTTTTCTTTTCTCAGCTCAGATGCCTTGATATTTCTTGCTGTCTCAATGGTATTATTCAGATCAGAATTCACTCCCATCCAAAGTCTCTCTCGTATTCTTGTTATAAGCCTTCATTGAAATCTGATCCCCCCAGCACTTGCTCTGGTGTTATACTTTCAAACTCGCAATTTGAGGCCAGACAACTCAATAAACCTACATAGTCATCAATACCTTCTCCTGGCAAAAGTGTTCTAGAATAAAAGTTAAAATGCACCAGAACTACATTCCTCTTTCCAGCAAATCTTTCTTCCAATCATCCCATCCATACAGCGTAAAAGTTCTTGTTTTCTTTATCTGGCTGCACCCATTGCAGTTTTCAGTAGCAATACTTGATGCTTTTAACACATCATCATCTTGGGCATTCAGGTATGCCTCAAATAATTAATTCCATAGCTCCCATTTCATGCTGGGATTCCCTGGCATGTTCAAAATAGGTGGTAGTGTTTACTGTCAAATTCATCATCCTGGTACTAGTCACTCTGACTGCACCTTCTTCCTCCATTCTCTCTGAATCTTCTTCTCTTGCAGTATCTTCCTCCTATCTAACTTTCACGTCCTTTTCCAACTTATCTTATTCCTTCCCCCTCAGGATACATCTGACCCTCTTAATTTCACTGCACTCTCCCCCTCTCGCACACCCATCTCATTACTGCTGTTTGCTCATGTCACACAACTGGGCATAACGTGGGCTAATTTCTTTCCAAAGTCACTGCTCTGCCCCTGCAGATGGAACTTGGCACTGGTGTGCAGAGTTACAAGCTACGTGCTTTCTCTCAGCACTGCTCAGTTCCACCGCCTAGCATCAAGTTATCCTTGTGCTATTCCTGCAATCTTTGCTACTTTGTGGGAGAAAGAAGAAGCAGACCCGGTTAGGTACGTTTATAATTTTGTCAGATAATGCATAGATAATGCATAGATGGGATTGGGTTGAGTACCAGCTCCTCAGTAGAGATAGCAATGGCCAACCAACCATCACCTCTCCCCAACGTTCCACATGGGTCTCACGAGCAGGTGAGCTGGCGTGGGCATTTATACATGACATGCAAATATCTTTTATCCACTGAAAGGAAAATGGCTTCCATAGGATGAGTAAGTCTCTTTAATACTTCTGTCGTGTGGCAAGAAGTGCATGAGAGGGCAGCAGCGATGCAGGGATACAGCGGCCAGGTAAGTGGTTGGGGTATCTACTGAGACTTGGGGTAAGAGGCTTGCAGGACTTGTGCGGAAAGAGAGGAATAGGCATGAATGTGCCACCTGCCATAACAAACATAAAATTAGAGGACACCTGTGAGAGGTGCACGGATGATCAAGTGAACATAGGTTCTTGGATCTCATCCACTTTCTTGGCCACTTGACTGGCAAGATACTCTCCTCTTGATGCTAATTCGACATCTATCCAAAACCGTTAACTGACCTAATTAATTCTTTCAAACTCTGTTTCTTCTCATTCATCAATGACACCAAGATACTGCGAAGATTAGCAAACAACTTGAACATTTAACATTCAACAAATTGGCCACCAATGTCATCAAATGAATGCCAGAAGTTATCGAATGTATGAATGTGAACAGACTAAAATGGAAGAATTCCATCCGACACACAAACCTTCCCTGATCCAGGCCAATTCCCCATTTTATGGACATTCTGTCTCTCATTCACTTTTATCAACTGCAGGGAGACTGCAGGCAACTTGGGTACTCATCTCACACTCCGGCTCCAGCTCTAGACAGACCCCGGGCAACCGGGACAAACAGTCTGCCACCACATTCCTTGTACCAGCAATGTATTCTACCCTGAAATTAAACTCTTGCAGATTAACCATCCATTTACTTGTCCTGGGGGCCACAGACCCCATGCTGTTAGTGATCAACACATAAGTGAGGGGTTTGTGATCCATCCGAATTACGTACAAAATTACCCACAAAAGCCTCTCTCTCAATCACAGCATAATGCCTCTCTGCTTCTCTGACGCAAATGCAACGGGTCTGAATTTGACACCCTGCCACTGCTCCAACACTGCTCCCAGACCAACATTGCTTTTATCTTCGATAAGCACCATCCTACTCTTAGGATCAAATGAGCTTACTGATGGAGCCATGTCCACATCCTTCTTCAACTGCATAAACTCTTCCTGACAATGCTCTTACCACTCAAACTTGAAATTTGTTTTCAACAATGCCTGCATGCACACACTCTTTTCACAATACGACGGAATTCATTTTACATAGTACTCAGTCATTCCCACGAACAACCTGAGCTGTTCCTTGTTCACAGGCGATGGCACCTCCCTCGTCACCTTAACCAAACCAACTTTCGTTTTATGCCATTAGCATCCAATGTGTGCCCTACGTTAGTAAAACTGGATACTCCCACCTGACCCTTTGCCAATTTCACAGTCAAACTACTGTTCTGTAGTATTTGCATCACCAGCAGACTCTCTCGTCATGTTCTCTCTGGTCCTTACCCCACATAAGTATATCATATTGGAAGTAGCTTACTCCACAGACTTCTCCAAACAACACCTGCATCAACCGTGGGAAAACAGTTGATGCGGATGCCAAACCAAGCGGCATCCAACAAAATCTGTACGCTCCAAATGGTGTGACAAGCGACATGAGGGGACGAGACTCAGCATGCAAATTTATTTGATGGTAGGCCAACAATAAGTCTAACATAGAAAACCACGCAGCTTGCCCTATGGTTGCCAATGGTTCACTTATATTAGATAGGGCATGTCGATCCACCCAGATGCTTGTGTTAATTTCCCTGAGATCAACACACATCCTGAGACCCCCATCCTGTTTGCACACTAAAACTACCAGTGACAACCACTCTCCTCTATTATCCCTAGCACCATTAGCTTGGAAAGTTCGTCCTTCAGCCCTTCCCTAGCCAACATTGGTACCTTTCTCACTTTGTGGGGCTTAGGCACTGCACCTCTCTTTGATATAATCCTGTGGGAAAATCCATGCAACATACCCAACTTGTCTGAAAACACAGTGGGATAGTTGTTCTGCAGGTAATCAGCTGATGCTCCACCCTCCAGAGACATTTGTTCCCCATAATCCACACACAAAACGGGAACTGGCTTACCAGGGAGTATCTCTATTTCCAAGGCAGCTTACTTGCCCCATGCCAAGATGCTCTCAGGGTTATGCGCCACATACAACTTCCCTTCAATACAGCGTCCTTTGAACTGTATGCGTGCCCACTCATATCTCAGAACCTTAATTGATATTTGCATGTATCCCAGCCACAAGCCACATCAACTGAAAATAACATGGAACCCTGGGTAGGAATAAACACCCAAGGGTTCCATTTCAACAATTTATGAGACTTGAAGGCCATCATTTGCTTAGTTGTTTCAACCTCATTTATTCTACTTCATCTAAGAGGTTCACATGATATATTTTTAAGGGGAGCTTTTAAAGGAGGGAATGTTTTTCCCCTAGGTTTTTCCAAACCCAATAAAAAATCATAACTCCTAAAAGTAGTTGCATTTTTGATTTGCCATGCTACAGAGAAGTCAATGCAAATCCTTCTGCACCACCCCATGTGCATGCCATGACACAGGCACTATTCTTATCCTGGACACATTCCAAAAACACACACCTATCAGAACATGGGATCAGTAAAATAAAATGTTGGTTCAACCCAATGCTTGCATTACAAAGTGAGATAGATGGACCTTCTCAGGTCAGACCAGAAATCTTTGAAACTCGTTTCTGGCAAACATTGTCAATTAAGGTGATCACCTAACTCTTCCCATCATCTGACTAATCTCCTAACCCATTTTCTTTGTCCAGTTTCAGTGCTAAAATAGCTTAATGAGAAGGCTGCATTCTACAGGTATTACATAAATGATCAAATAAGGAAGCTCACAGTCATCCACATTATTACATAATATTTTAAAAACGACTCTATCCATACACTATGCTGGCCAGTGATACCCATGTACAACAGTGTTTAATGAGTGCAACAATGGTGAAGCAAACAATAGTTCCCCGTGATTTTGGAGAACATTTATTTAAACATGGAAAAGTAACAAAAACAAATTAGACCCTCTTGGGGGAATCCAAAGCATTTTGTTGAAAGCAATCTGCAATTATTCAGAATCAAGACTGCTGATTATAATGGAAGATGACTTAGTGAGAGAAAAAAAACTTGCCCAAAAACACACATGTTTGAATAGGGCTTTCTGGGAGATGTTAGTAAAAACAGAAAAGATTGCCTAATAACTAAAGATGAAAAACACTGCACATGACCACAAAAAGTTGTATAGCAAAATACAGTGCTTGAAGTAAACTAATATAGAAGTAGCTCAATAAACATTGGTCGACTTTGTTAGTGGATAAAGATTTTGAGAACATTCTGAAAAGATACCCGTGATTTATGTACAAAAAGAACACCCACATCAAGAGATGGATTATCCCTTAGCCATGTATCCAAACAATCTGCCAGTGCACGTATGCGGCTTAATACAGACAGTTTCAGGGGTTTTCAAATGTAGACCTTGTGCAATGTGTCACTATGCACTAAACAGAACAAAAGTGTATGGTGAACAGTTTGGCAAAAGGTTTAAACAATGTAGCAATTACAAAAGCATATACATTAATTACGCCAATTTATACCTGTGCAATAAATTATATTTTGGATGAGCTAAAAGACCAGGATTTTTTTAACATATTACGGTTATACAATTAAAAGATGAAAGATAACCGTTAGGATTACACTGGTGCAAAGAACATAACAAAGATGATGTTACCAAAATTAGATATTTTGGATTTGAGAAAATGTGTGACACAGAGCGAAGCGGTGAATGCGAACTCAGGTTGGCAACAAGTAGCACATATTTCTTCCAATAAACACAACTAAATTCTTAGCCAAGGCAATGAACTAGATATCTTGTTATAAACAGTACAACCTGTGACAATATTATTAGGATGTATTAGGTATTGGGCATGTATGATATTTTACACCAATGCTCGCCCCCCAGTCTGATGCTGGTGCCCTATTAGCAGCCCCCTGGCGCCAAAAGCTGCCTCTGCTACTGCCTACATGTAGAATTAGTAATGTATCTTTCTTTCCTCAAAGGTAATTCTATATCAATAACAAGAAGATAATAGCGATTGCCATTAGTCTCATGATATGTCAGGACAAGATATACTTAATTGTATGTCAACTAATCAAATGCAGGTATTATTTCGCTACTCATGGAGGTTAACGACATTAGTATGCATGGTAACTATACCCAGGTCTGATTTGGTGCTTTTCATTAATTTCCTGTAGGCTTTGATTTGGAACAAAGTAAAGAACTAATTCAATAATTACCATCTATTTCTTTGTGGTTATTACCAAAGAAAAAAAACAGATGATCATTATCACATTGTGTAAAACGAAGGGTACTACTTAAAAGGGAATATCAATGCATACAAAAACCTCTTTCTGAAATCAATATCATTTGTTTAATTCTTACTGACAATGTTGTTTGTATTATGTCAATCATGCATTGGAGGCTTATATAGCCTACCAGTGTGAAACAAATCTTGGCCTATTGGTGTATTTTTCAATATTTTATAGAAGTATGCTTGTGTACAACTTTCTAATAATGCAATTACATTGAGAATTCTGTAAACCAGGGAAAAGCAGTTCCTGTGGATTAAAGTAAGAATCAAAAATGAACAACAGTTTCCCAAATACTTGGAATTGATAATTTGATAATGAATAACAGTTTGCTATATGAGTGTAACGTCAACAGTGAACATTGATTTGGAATTACATTATTTAGGATCCTTAGAAAAGTATTTTTTAAAACAATACATGTTCTGGAATTCTTTTGGTACCAGAGCAGTCATTCTTATCTCAAACACTTTCTCATCTGCTTTCAAAGTGATCTGCATTGGGCACTCTCGCTTAAAGGACATAACATATGCTTAAGAGTGGCTCCTAATTCAGATCTTTATTGCGTGACATCAAATGTGTTTACTGCCTTTGAAAATGGAAGGGTGAGTCAATGTTAAGTGTTAGAAGGTCTTAGGAGGAGGTGAAAATATGAGGTATTCATTGGCGATAGCCTGATTACGAGATGTCTGATTTTGATGTGTAGCTCTGCATGATAACTGTGAGGGAAATCGTTGTCCCAAATGTTTCACACGCAGGCTGTTGAAAGCAGCCATCATGTTGCGTGTTTCTTTTTTGCCACATATACCATTATTAGAGTTGAATAGATATGCAAGCCAGCCATCTTGTTTCCTGTTCTTTGAAGTGACCAGTCACTTTTATGTTCACAAAATGTAGTGGCATTTAATATTGCAGTACCAAAAATTGTTAGTGTTGGGATCAATGTATTACGGGTGGCACCAAGCCCTCACTCTTACATTCTAATCTGCGATTGATCACCTTCTTATCGTTCTGGGGGCGTAGGGTCAATTACACACAGTTCATATGCCAGCAAACATCCCTGGACATTCATCACTTGTTTTAGATGCCTACTACTCTATAACGCAGGCAATCCTCTATACACCAACCAAGTCTCATTTAATGCATGTTACTGCATCACAGATCACCCAGGCTATTTCTGCCATCCCGTTTATTCCTTGTGTCTTTTAGAATCACTTCACCCCAACAGTGTTGTTGCTTCACTGGTTGACGTTCAATCAGAAACTGACTGTCCAACCCTTCCCAAAACTGTGCATGGCTGTTCTCCTGACTATGAACGCTCCTGCTCCAGTAACAATCAGTCATGCACCTAACCTCAACTGCTCAAAACAGACCATCTCTCTGCATTGTGCCATAAAGGTGGTGTGGTGGCAATTAACTCCACTCTCAATGATCAACCTTATTGAATTCCACCATTTTGACCCCACTAGGCTCCCTACCCCCAACACCAGACTGACTTGCAATTTACTGAAAAGGGATGAAACCCCACCACTTTTCATCCTTGCTAAACTTGCTCCTTCAGATTGCTTGTCAGTTAACCTTCAGCATGAACTAGAGAGCTGTGAAAGAGCAACAGATACCATTTAAAAGGTACAATCACAGATATCGCCCTGATTCAGAAAGATTTCCACAGGAGCAAACTAGGAGATGTCCATGAGCATCTCAGATTTTCACCTGCGACCTCATGCCTGAATCACAAAGCCAAATACTGTGCACATCTGGCGCTTCCTGGAGCATCCCTGAAATGCATTGAGAACATCCTTGTGACCATCTCAAAGATAATGCGGTCATCTCCAGAGTTGCTCCAGTTTTAGGTTTTTGTGAATCAAGCATGAAGTAGCAGGCTTAAAATCTGAGATGCTCGCAGAGCATCTCCTCATTTGCTCCAGTGCAAGTCTTTGCGCATCAGGCCCCAGGCCTTGTTTTGCTGGGCATTGTGTGGGCCTACGAGAGCTTGCTGGAAAGAGCATGTCACCAGAGATTATTCTGCATTACAGCGCCTGCCAGCGAGACTGCGGTCGGATCTCCCGCTATTAATTCTCATCATGCATGCGTGCAAAACCATCAGTCACCTCTGCCTCGCGTACAGCGCCAAGTAAATGCGCGGCAGTGCCATTCTGGATACAGTTCCTAGTAATACAATCCAATCATCACTCTCGCAGAAGACTGGGCAGATAACTCTTTTGTCCAACCAAAAAGTCAGCTATATATTTTGCACTCGGTAAATACAAGTCAATGGGCAAATCTGCATTGGCTGCGCCGGCACCGGGGAGCGGTAATAGCTCTCGGTGGATATCTCATCTCGGTGGTCAGGGAGGCGGCTGCCTCTTTAGGAGCTCCATAAATGCCTATAATTGCCGCATTAAACTCCAGTTTATTATTTTCTCCAGGTGCAGGTATGTGGATGATATGAAACCCGGCTGCATTTACATACAAATTGAAGATCTTTTTTTTATTAATCAGCCAAGTAACAGGAATCAAACGGCAACACTCCATCAGGTCCTTAAATACATTTGCTGACATTTTTAGCATGCATTAGCATGATAGGGCAAGGGGAATATAATGTAGCGGTGATTGCTTTTCCATTGAAAGCACAAACGGTTTCATTTTTCCTGTCATCTCAAATAAGTGTTAAAGAGGGTTTGGAGGATATTGTGTGTGCTCCGTATGCCGGGGACTTACAAACACTGATGGCCGCATTAAATAACCATTAGCAACTCGGCTCAGATCCATGCTGCATCCCTCCTTTTCAGCATTCGTTCTTTGATTTAAAGTGAAAGCAATCGGCGCCTGCTTTCATAGTCTTGCGGCCCCCTCCGTTCGCTTCTTCAAACAAAATGTATTACAACAGTCATTTTATGACGGTTAAGATAACCGCCGCTAACAAGCACTTAATTAAAATGTACAATACATAGCAGGCTGCAGTCTTATCTCTCCTCGCGAGCTCCAGCAGCCTGAGACTCCGAGGCACAGGCCTGCTGTTCCTCAGCTTGTTTGCAGATTAATTGCTTTTCTGTCTGGCAAAAGCTGCATCTCCTTCAGCCAGATCGTAAATGACCAGATAGGGACTTTATCAATCAGGCTACTGTACTGTTCCGGTGATAGCTCCCTCTCAACGCCTTCTGGGTCGCGCACTCGGCAGAGTAGAAGGCATAGAGATAGGACTGGACACCTTAGAGGGCTTGAAAATCATGTTTCATCGGCCGTCGTTTGACAGCTGCCATCTTTGCTCGCACCGTAATTTCGTGTGATTGGATGATTCCATGTCACCCGAACTTCTGGGGATTTTAGTTACATGCGAAGTCCAAAAACAATTAGTCCCTGCCAGTTGAGAATGCATCCTGTCAGACTTTCAAGATCCTAGCCTTTTTCATGGAAGCCACCCTGGTGATGCCTGGGGATGGGGACACATTGGGCGTTCAGCCGCGTCACAAAAGCTAGTGCTTTGATTTCGACATAGTGTCTACAAGGCAACCCAATCTTCTGAGTGTATGGTGCCCAAAGCAGAGCATGCATTTGTGGTCTTGTGCCGTATGGGTTGCTGGGATGGTTTTGTCGGGGGGAAATTCTCCCGGGGTCGGCTGAGCCGTCCGCAGACCTCCGGGCAGGGAGGCCCCAACTCCTCCCGTGTATCCCAAAAATGAGTATGAGGCACACGCAAGAAGCAAGGTGATTCTGCTGTTTATTGGACAAACGGCAGGGATGGGTCAAGGAACGTACGCGTCCGTCCTGACTCTCTCTCTTCATCCTGGGCTCGCAGGCCCTTTTTACCTTAGTATGACGCGCTACCTGCGTCACCTTGGAAAGTTTAGCAAAAAACCTATCGCCACTCTGGATTGGTTCCTCGAGTGGTAGGGTTAGTATAGCATACGTATAGAGAGCATTGTTAGTGGTTGAGGGTTAGTCAGGTGGTATAATTGGGTTGTCCCTTCAAATTGATACATGAAAATTGTTACATGAAGATCCCTGGGGATTGGTCAATGTTACTGGCGTCAGTGATAAGAGCCCCATGTTCTGATTGGTCCACGCACGAGCCCCCCACTCTGGGACCATCGTTGTTCCCAGCTCGCGGTGCACCTGTCATTTGCAACAATGTTTCACTATGGTTATGTGCAGACAACGTGAAGATTTATTGGTATGCCTGAAGGCCAACTACTCCCACCGCCGCAGATGTCCATTGAATCACTTAATTGTATCTGCCTATGTCTTGAAACGGGGGTTTTCGGTGCCTCCCTCCTCCTGGGCCTGGCACCCTGTCAGGTTTGGCTTGGTCACGTGAGGTGGGACCGTGGTCGTGGCAGAATTCTGCACAATTAATATTGTATTTTCCACTGTGTGCCTGGTTTTAATTGCAGGTGTGACCTCGGCGTCGGCTTGCGGCATACGAGATTGCAACATTGTGCCCTTGACTGTCAGTCATCGCCGGGCTCATTCTGCAGGGTCAGCAACTATACTCTTGCTCATTCAATGTTCATGGAAGCTCTTGCTTGCGGCCTACTTGGGCCTGGTGCATAGGCGGAGACGTTTGGTACACAGCGCTTTAGGTTATGTTATCATATTGCTTTATCCCCAGTATCGTGTCTTCGTTATGCTTTTCATTATTGCGCATGGGTTTAGGAGAAGCGTGAGCAAGCTTTTAGATGAGTTCATTGTGCGTCTTGCGTTTCTGCATTTTGAGAAGCCTATGTGAAAAATAATAAAGATGCTCGTCTGTGGGTGTATCCGTCACTTGTGTCATAGCACTGAGTATGTTCTTCGTGTGGATTGGTGTGGGAATGTCCAGTGTGTATGTTGTACGGGTATTCTGGCCGTTGGCCGGGTCGTCATGGCATCTCTAATGATGTGTCGAGTTAGTGCTGGATGATTCAGTCGAGTCCCTCCATGCCGCAGGCGTCGGCAAGGGTATGGCAGGCTGTCGGGCACGCGGGAGGGCACATCCGTATGTTCTTGTACCAGGGTATTTGGTCGTCTGGTAGATGGGTAAACTCTTCTCGTGGCGGGTGCCTGGGCCGTGATCCTCTAGGCCAAGGGAGAGAGGGGATTGGTGGGAGCCTTTTCTTACATTCTCCCACTTCAGTTTCAGTCATTACTACATGTCCAAAAGACCCGGAAGTTCAGCCTCTTGCCTTCCATGTGACCCAGCACAGATCTTGGGCCACCTTCAGGAACGTTTCTACCATTTTGTCACTCTGGTAAAGTGGTCAGATACTTCCCTGGTGCCAATAATTAATAATAATTATTATTATTAATATTCACGTTTTTGTTGAGCACAGAAATAGATTAGGGAAGCAACACAGCGTTTTTCAGGTAATGGGGATGGGGTTACACAGTGAGGGAACCAGAGATACAAGGTAGCATGGAGCTAACAGTTGTGGCGCCTTAAATCACCAATTGTTTTACCGGCGCCTTATAAAATAACCAATAAATACATAAAATAACATTAGGTGAGGGGGAGGGTGGGCAGTTTGGCAGCAAGGATCAACAAGCAACCAGGGATGAAGACAGAGGAGAGAAGATCACCCATTTGTGGGTTATGTGGAGAGTGGAGGCTGTGTGGACATGGGGTGTTAGGGAGGAGTCCTTGGGTCTTGAGCTCCTTCCTGAAATGTAGAAGGAAAGTGGCCAGTCTCCTGATGATAAGGTCCAAGAGTCAGAGGGCACAGACAGAGAAGGCATGTCTTCTAGTTCCTTCCTTTCTGCACCGGTGAAGTTCAAGTCTGCACATGTCCTTCTGGTGGATTTTAGGCCTTTGGAGATGCCGGCCTTCTCAGCTAGGTAGCTTGGATACTTGAGGGCAAGAGCCTTGTCCATATTGCAGCTGCATTTGTAGATTATACATGCTTCAGAGGTAGTCAGTGCATTTCAAAGAGGATCGGGGGATGTAGTCGAATTTGTGAGTCCTTTGATGAGTCATGCTGCAGCATGTAGGACACACCTCACGTGGCCAGTGTGGTCACCGGAAGGCCTTCTAGGAGGACATTGCCACCATGCAGGTGAGACAGGACCAAGAGTTGGACTGCGGATCTGAAGTTGTTTACTGTGATAAAGGGCTTGATTTTCCACAGGAGGCAAAGTGGTTACCCAGCCATTTGTGTCTTCCTCCCATTGTTCTTAAAGGAGAGGTGACTGTTAATGTAGAACACAAGGGAATTGGAGCAGCTGGGCAGTTGGGGTGTGAATACCTCGAGGTTCATTGCGATGGTGGAGAACCAGGTCTGGATGTCATGGAGTTAAATGTTGTTGGTCAGCAGTAGGAATTCCGTCTTGGAATGTTTGCCCCCTGTTTTTTTGTTCCATCTCATTTTCCTCATCAATAGTTTACTCTGCTTACTTTGTCCTTCTTTTCCTCATTGTTACTTTTACTTAGTTTACTTTGTTCTTCTTGCGGGATGGTGGTTGGTGCCAGATAGTGAAAGTGACCTTCCATTGCTAACCTGCTGTCACCTATTTGGTAGGTGTGAGGGTGCCCCACGGGTGGCTCAGGGATCAAGTATCAAATTTGTCTCAGTGTTCGGAGCCATACCAGCGGTTCAGCAGGCCATGTAGTGGAATGGTCGAATATTACATTGCTTTTTAATGAGGAATTGATACTGTAGGTAACAGATGGAGCTACTGTTTTTACTACATTTGTTTAATTAATCATTTAGTTAATGCATATATGTATAGTATTTGCCACATTTTGTTTTTTCTTCCTTTCTGTACACTATTAATATGTTTGCTTTTAAATAATTTCAAACGATAGTCTTCCAATCCGGAAGAGTACTTTGCAGTGTTTTCCTTGCTGGTGAGGCAACGATGGCACCTGCGCTGGCCATCAAGGGGTCCCAAAGTTATGAGATCCACCAAAGCACAAAGAGGCAGAATGTACATCAAAATAGACTGTCTTTTCACAGTCCATTATAAGTTAGAGTGACAGCATGCAGCAGAGCTCAAAACAATAGAAATCCATCATACAATTAGATAATAAGGCTGCTGAGGACACACAACGAGCAATACAAGCGGAGAGCACTCTGATGCCCAGGCAAACGTAATCTTCCCAGAGCGACAAACAAAGTACACTTTTATGAAAGATCCACAGAACGGGAGGCTGGGGGACAATGAAGAACAATGTAACAGGACAACTGTGCCCCCTCAGGAATACAGGAACTGAACATGATAAAGAAAGTGCTCCTAGCCTGTGCACTGATAGATACACCCCACTTATGCTACATACAAGTAACTACTGCACATGTAGTTAGCCAATTAGCCAAGGTGGCCTATATTTCCATGGTCATGATCCAATACCATCACCTTTCTTCTCCCCGACTTGACTGCCGTGCCCAGACACAAAGAGGGGCTTGGTATAGATGTGATCCAAGAGAAAAACAGAAATGAAGTCCACTGCTCTGTCTCTTCTAGCCTGAGATTCACCACTGTTGGTCATAGCTTCCGCTGACAAGATGGATGCCAGCGCTGTGAACCAAGGAAATAAACCAAAGGGGTAAGATGAGTTTGATCTGACCTGGGCTGCATAGAGGTCAGCCTGGCAATACAAAGGAAGGGTCCCCACACGGCGCTAGGTTTCATGTACAAGCCCTAGCCAGCCACAATTCTCTGGCAACACACACACAGACACACTGAAAATCTTCCCCAGCTTTCTTGCGACAACCACTTTTAGTCAAGTGATGTGGACCCGGCTGTGTGTACAATTTTAAGGAATCCACACACAACCTTCCTGTGAAGAACCCCCTGTAGTGTCTCAGCATTATTCTGAAGTTGAAGTTATGAAGCTGCCTCCACACCAGGTGAATGGGGTCATGCAAGGGCAATTCATTTTTGGTCCGTGGCTGTGTGATCTGCGTGAGAGGGGTTTGATGCATGTTAGAGACACAAGGTTAGACTTCTGGGAGAAATTACTAGGAATTCAGTCATCTGCCTGGGTCCCCTGACAAACCCTAACAAGCACGGTTTGTTGCCATGATAGGCAAAGGTCCTAACAAACCCACTGAGCGCAGAACCCAAAGAGGTTAGAATGTGTTTTCCATTTTTCTGGTTTTCCAGTTCCAGTTTCATGGGGTGTGCAGTCACGTCACAGTGGAGCTCCTGCAGATCCTCGTATTTGATATGCAATCCCGTTGAGTGGTGGCACTAAAAATATGTTTCTGAGACTGGCACAGGGGCAGGCAGCATCAGTGTCGCTTCGAGGGTGGAGAGAAAGTCCCTGTCCATGGGTAGCAGACAGAAAAAGTGGGGTTCACACCGGAAGCAGAGCTGTCCATAATGGTGGCCACGGAGAGCCAGTGAGCGGAAATCGGGACCCGGGATGGCGATATACTCCAGCCCACAAGTGAGTGAGGAAGCAACTGTGATTGAGGACCATCCCATACTGGGTGCGGTTAGGCACACTGGTGCTTTGGGGTGACCTGGTGGCGAGAACCTGCTGGTCCTGACGGCATCCCGATTGAGAGCGGCAAGTTGCAGCCGGAGCGGGACCAGAGTCGAGGGACCACCCCTGGGAGTAGCTCACTGCTCAGGCGGGGTCAATGCTTCCTTTGAGCCGAAAAGGAAGATCAGGCTTGGTAGAGATGGAGGTACGAGGGCCAGGGGAAACTGAGGCAGTCAAGATGGCGGTCGCAGCAGCAATATTATCTGTGGCTGTGTGGACAAGGTATCCAGTGAACAGCTGGGCTGGGAGACAGTGGCAGTGTAGGGCTACACTAAGTGGTTTCAGGAGTCACAGAGACGCACTGCAATCCGGCACCTGGTGAGAGCCTGGCAGGCTTTGGACAGTGAGGGGCCCAGCACAGACTGGCTGAGGAGACTGGTGTGGTGCAGGCACAGAGTTCCCTATACTGGTTTTGCTTACTAGAGCTTGGACTTCGCCCAAAGACGAGACAAAGAAAAATAAGATGCAGCATATTTGCCCTTCTCTCTGCAGCAGCAAATGTTATGGGCAAAGTTATATTCCACAGCAGAGAATACAAGTCCTGGAAAGAAAAGAAGGTAGCTTCTATGAAAGTTTGTTAACTGCGAATGCACAGGCTGGTAATTGAGATGAAAGGTAATGCGAACTGGAGAGCACAACGAGAGTCTACCTATCATTAGTTCTTTGATCACCAGAGCACGCATGAAGAGCGCTGGGTTTTCAAGAAGGTGCAATCCCAGCAAATATATTTCCCCGCTTGCCCCACCTAACTGTGCATTTATAGTGCCCCAGGAGCTGGGCGCTTAGCTGATGAAGCTATCTGCTGCAATCTACGCTCTGTTCTGATATTAGTATGCAGCGGGTATTATAAACTACAGAGGGTGGACAGGATGCAGAGGCCCTCGCACCATTGATACAGCATACCTGCATGTTAACAGTGTGGAGGGGGCTCCTCATGCCCCTGAGAGTGGACGTGATGGCTGGCCCTGTGGGCTCATCTCTGGGTAGCTGCTGGCTGCAGGTGACAAGCTGGAGTGGGAAGCCTGTAGTGCTCTGCTTCCCTTTGGCTGATGAGTCCTGCTTTGCTGCCACACAGGGATTGTTGCTGGTTCTGTGTACTGCATTCCCCTTTTGCTACTACCCACTGCTGTTCTGCTCCATTTGATGTGAGATGGCCCCTGCTGCTTGGAAGCCTATATGGGTTGTATATTTGTGTTTGTGGCACAGCTGGACTGCCGATGAGGGGGCTCTGGGGGCTGCTGCACTGGAGAACCTAACTTACTGAGCCCCTGATTCCCTGATTGGTGGTCACTTGAAGGGGAGCTGCACCTGGACTGGATGGAGTGGGAGACTGGTGGCAGCATTCCCTGGGGTGCTGGGAGGACCCCTCGCATAGACCCTGGCTGCGGGGTACATATCTGATGTGAGTGGACCCATGTTGTGTCAACACAGAGACTTTTTTCAATGGTCTAGACTTCTCTCTTATGCATTCGACTGTCTTGCTGCTAGGAAACCGGGTGAGTTTGTTGTGCATTGTGTAGTTTTTCTGTGCATTGCAGCTTCTCTGTCTCCCTCTCTCCGCCTTTCCATCTATCTGTTCTCTTCCTCAATGGTGCTCTACATCTCTCCTGTTTACTCTAGCTGCTACTACATCACCTGTTCTACCTCTCCCTCGAAGCCTGGAAGTAAACAAGTTCAAAAAAGATCCTGGTCTCCTATCCAGGATTGCCCATTGATGACACTTATGTCAACGCTTCTTCCAGGCAGACTGTCACAGACATCCTCTTTGTCGCTGCCGCCTCAGACCACTTTCAGTCAAGGATCTCTGGACTCCACACATGGTCTCTGTCCTCTCCCCTTTTTCATTGTCACCCATTTTTGATGGCACCAGATGGGACATACTCTTGGCAGCCTTCTTATCCTTTAGGTGCATCATTAATATCTATCAGAATGGCAGTGTCATGGTGCAGGGCTCTCAGCCCAATCTCCTCCTTCTTTATAGGCGTCTTCCATCTCTCATTAACGTCCTCCCTTCTCCTGCCATTCCTCTGTCTGCCACCCGTCTTGCCCCTTCTCCACCACTGACGGGCGTACCACATCCCTGTAGCCCTCTCCGGCAGAAGTCCTTCAAAGGTGACAACAAGTGTCAGCTAGCTAAACCTCACCTGTCGCTCTGCTGTTAAGCACTCATTTGATATCTTTCTCCTTCTTGAAGACTTTGACCTTGACGTTCTCACTCTCACTGAGATGGTTCACTGCCAGCTCTGTCACTTCTTTTGAGGGCTACAAGATCCTCTCTAAGCCCATGCCTAACCGGTCTGGTGGCGGAGTGGCCTTGAGCTTCCCTGAAAGTGTCCCTGCTACTATCATTCCCGTTCAGACCTACGCTTCCTTCGAATGCCTCGTCTGTAGGCTTAATGTCTCTCCAACCCTCTCGTTAACTCTCACCACCTTCTACAGGACCCCTGTTCCAGTCTCCCTCTTCATCTTGGAGTGATCTGATCTCACCTCTTCTCTTCTTGCCTCCACCTCCAAGCTTTTCCTCCACAGAGACTTAAATATTCACCTTGACTCTCCTGATTCTGTCACTGGACTCTTCCATGGCCTCTGTGACTTATTTCCCTCACCATTCATCCCTCCGGTCCAACACACTCAGCCAGACATACCTTGGATGCTCTATCTCAGCAGACATCCCCATCTCCAATACTCTTACTACACCTCTCCCCTGGTCTGACCATGCTCTCTTGTCCTCTCGCCTTGATCTATTAGGTCCCCCGGGTAAGCCTCTGCCTGCACTGCCAGTCTCCTTTGCTGTCATTTGACCGAAGAAGCGTGTGTCAGTTGTTGGTTTTGCCGGAACTTTCACTCCCCTCCCACTCCTGCCATGGACTCCCACACTTACTCTGCCCTTGTGTAACGCTCACCTGATTCCCGCAGAGGCGCCGGTCTTGACTGGGTGAATGCAGTATCTTCAAAGGTGATGTGTAACACACGGTTGGCTCTTTGGGCTGGACCTCTGTGCACTGTATGTCTGACTCGAAGATTAAGATGTCTGCAGATAGAAAATATGGGATTAATGAACTGGGGTTATTGGGTGCCTCTCTCCTCTTCCCTTTCTCTTCTCCTGTAGAACCCCAAAGGTTAACGCCCTCACCTTAGGTAAGTGAACGCCGAGCTCTCCATCTGCCTCGGGGCAGGGTGCCGTAACCAGTTTCTTTACTGGATAAGGGTGCAGGCCTCTTGACCTCAGAGGACTGCTGTCCGTCGTTAACTGCACGAACGGTAAGTTCTGGGCACTTCAAATGTCTTAAAAGTCTTTTGTAATGATATCTCTTGTTTTGCAGGGTTCCGGCGATGGCGGATGGCGGGCTGATGAGAGTTGAGGATCGAACCCGCGTGAGGAATAGAAGCGCCTGGAAGCACGTAAGTAAGCGCTTGTAGCCTGCTTCATGATGCGCACTAACTGTCCCTTTTATCTTGCAGGTACAAGTTCGGAGCTTTAGAGAAGCTGAAGGGTGCTGGAATACCCACTGGATTCAGCGTGGGAAGGAGTAATGGCACGTGAGTAATAAAGTTGCCCAATGTCTTTAAACGCACCTTCTTTTGTCTTTCAGATGCGGGATGCAGCGCCGAAGGCCTCCGGAGCGTACGAAGAGCTGGTAAGCTTTTGTCTTTCAGATGCCGGAATGCAGTGCGAAGACCTCCGGAGCATGCGAAGAGTAGGTAAGCCTTTGTCTTTCAGATGCCGGAATGCAGCGCGAGGCGTTGGTGACAGCCGATGGACCAGGTAAGAGATGCGCTGCCACTGAAGACCGTAGTGCTAACCTGTTCTTTCTTTGTCTTTACAGGTGCTGCTGAAGACTGGATTCCAGGATGGTAAGCCTTTGTTCCCTTAGGCCCAGGATCAGAAGCAGAAGACACGATGAGCGTTCTGCTGCAGAGAATGCAGAATAACGCAAAGCAAGATTCATCCATCGGGTGTGGTTTAAATAGCCTCCTGTAGTGCTTAGGTGTCTCCTTCCACAGCCACGCCTAGGTAAGAAAAGAGTTCCTGCTTTCCAGAAGAGTTCCAGTGTTCTGAACCTAGGGAGTGGCTCCTGCCCCACCCAACAGGAAAAGTAGTCCCAAACAGAAGAGGATCAGGGGTTCAACTGGCAGGTAAGTAAGCAGCATGGTCTGCTGCAGGTAAGTCCACCCAAGCATTATGAGCCCGGCGCTTCCAGCGCTGGGACTGGGCATCTTTATGAGCCTGGTGCCACTGGCGCCAGGACAGGGTCCAAAAGGTCCCAATTGGGACTGGCTGGCACTCGGAACCGGGGTTATGGGTCTGCTTCCAAGGGAGTCGGGCAAGTCCTGATCTTTTGGAAGCAGAGATCATGACACCTTGCTAATCTTCACCTATCTTTCACCAACACCCTGGATATTCTTGCCCTTACCATGAGGATCCTTATGAAGCCAGCCTCCAAGTGCAAAACCTAGTATCAGACCTAGCCTCACTGAAACCCAAGTGCAGAATTGCTGAGCAGATGTGGAGGGCAACAGGCACATCCTCTGACAGCCCATATCCAAGCCCGCATCTCTGGGGCCACTAACAACATGGGCAAACAGTTTAAATTCTGCAAGGAATTCGCCAATCCTTCTGCAGTCTCCACTTCTCCCCTGCCATCCCTGACCCTCTGTACTTCACTGGCCTCCCACTTCTTAACCAAAACTAATGACATCCTGTGCTCACTCTCCTCCACTCCGATCCCTCCTCTCTACTCAGCTCTCATGCCTCCCTTGCCCCCCCTCAACCCTTCCCTCCTATTCTCCTCTTTCTCACTCATAGCACCGTATGAGGTCTCTAGAAAAAGTCCTCTCTATGAAAGTCTCTTCCCAACAGATGCTACCCTGCTCCTCCAGAACTATCAAGGACAACATTGCGTTGCGCCTGCCTTGGCCGATTTCTGTAATCACTGGAGCATAACATTGTCTTAGGCCCCAATGAAAAAGTGGCCCACAGTTGCAAATGACAATTCATTATTTTGTGACAGACGGTTTCAGTAGTAGCTAAGGGGGAGGTTGTTGATCAAATGTGATGCAAATATTGCATTTTAAAGGATATTTATTCAGTAACATTAGTAAAAATTACTAGTCGCATGGTTTAGTACCTCCTCAAACTTGCACACATGGGCCAACAAAGTGGCCCACTTTGGCCCAAAAAATTGTCCCTCACTAGCATTTTAAGTTTTTGGTTCAGGCACTGACCTATTGCCCTATAGACCAGTCCGAGCCTGCTCCTTCCCAGTTCCCTTCAAGCACTCTCTTGTGCATCATCTCCTCAAAAGACCCATCCTGCCCAGCTAACTACTGTACTATCTCATTAACCCTTTCCTGGGCAAACTCCTGGAAAAGCTGGTCATCTCCCAACTGATCCAACACACTGAATCTGTTGGTTGTCTCCACGACCACCACTCTGACTTCAGAGAAGCCAGAGGCATGGAGACTGCGCTACTGAACACCCATGAAGACTTGCTCTCAAATCTCAATTCCAACTCTCCATCTATCCTTATTCTTCTGGATCTTTCCTTTGCCTTCGACACAGTCAATCATGCCACCCTGACAAATCATTTCTGTGACACCCTTGGCATCAGAGGCCGAGCACTGGACTGGCTGATCTCATTTCTCTCTGACCGACCTTCCCAGGATGAACTGGGCCATTTTCTCTCCCCTATCACGCTCACCACCTGCAGCATCATTCAAGGCTCTATTCTCTTGCTGTGGCTCTTCAACATCTATGTTGCCCCTTTGGCCCACCTGATCTCCTTCTCTCCTCACTTCCAGTGCTATGCAGATGACCCACAGCTCTCCTTCAAGCTTCTATCTACTGCCCCCTCATCCTCTCTTACCCCTGACTTTCTGACTGCTATTCAGGCATAGTGTGCTGCCAATGATCTCTGCCTTAATGCCAGTAAGACTGAGAGCCTTATCATTGGGACCCCAGCTCCCTGCTTCCCTCCTACCCCCTGGCCACCCTTTATGGGTCTCCTCCCCTCACCCTTTTGTGAGGCTAAAAACCTTGGAGTCACCTTTGACTCTTCTCTCTCCTTCTCCCCTCACATAGCAGACTTTGCCAAGACGGCCCACTATCATCTGCACCTCCTCATGTTCCAGAAGCTCCTCAAGACCCCCCTTTTCTCTTCTTCCTTCCCTCTCCCCCACCCCTGCTAGCACCCCATCTGCCATAGTGACTGGCAGCCTCCCTCCCTCTGTGTTCTACAGGTCACCAGGCCCCCCACCCAGTCCAACCCCCTCCTCTCACTTAGCATGTGGACCCTCAACCCCTGAACCTCTTGCAATCCCTGGCACTTGCCCTCCCAACCTCCCCTTAACCCTCGCCAAGTGCCTGTGGCCCTCTTCCCTCCCTCCACTCCCCTTTTCACTTGCACTCTCTCCTCTTACCCTGCACTTCCATTCCCACCATATCACTTTCACATTTTGTACAGAACACTACTCTCTCTCTCGCACTTCTTGTTACTGCACCTGCACAATCCAAATGTCACAAGGCCTAGTAGGACCATTGTTATCTTTCTACCTTGCCACCCCCCTTTTTTGTCCTTTGGCGCCGTGAAACACCATTTGTTCTATAGGTGCCTTACAAATAGCCAATAAAATAAATTAATAATGTTGTTGTAAAATGACAATCAGCCTGCCAACCAACAAATTAAGGAAGGGGAATGAGCGCTTGGGATTGTCCTATCTCAGGCAGCCATTTCGCTGAAACAAACGCTCTTGCCTCCATTAAATATTAGCTGTTCACTTATGGCAATTTATTTAATAGAGATAGAAATAGAGAGAGTGGGAAAGGAGGAGATAACGAGAGAGTGAGTGAGTGGGAGAAATACATTGAGAGAGAGAAAGAAAAGAGAGAGAGAGAAATACATTGAGAGAAGAGAGAGAAAGAGAAAGGTGTCATTGTATTGCCTTGATAGGCTTTTTTCATGCTTTACTTAAACTGTGATTGCCTTGTTATGCTTTTGATGACTCGCTATGCTGCTTTATATTTTCAAGATTGTCTTTGCCCCTCACAACCTGCCAGTGAAGCATGCACCGACTGCTACCTGCACTAACAGGCTAAAAGTCGAAACTCAGAACAACTAAGCAACCGACACCAGGCACTTAAGCACCACTTCCAAAATACATCACACAACAGACCACTTCATCTCACAACAAACTTCCACGGAAGTACTGGATGCTTCGCCACTAAGGCCCCAAAGGAACAACTACATGTTGTAAGGAAAGGGCTGTACATTCTTAGGCATTTGCTCAGTGTTAAACCTTTGGGCTGGATTACACAGTTCATCTGCCTTGGGGCAATGAGAACATAGGAATATACCATCCCTATACCAGTTTAAAAGAAGAATAATGGGGATCACGCTACACGCATCGGTGGCCATTCCATTTCACTGTTGTGCCATTTTATCATTAAAACGGTTTACCTCTCTTATCCTCGGAGGAACTGTGAGGTCAGCAGTCAGTGGAGGGAAGGGGTCATCTAGGCCCAGTGTCTATCCTGCCGCTTGCCCGGGACTCTTTGCACAACCCACAACCCTGGGAAGAGAGGATCCTGAAAGGACGAGGCGAGGATGGGGAGTGTGGAAGCCCGGTTCCTTACCTGTAATAAAAACTTCTTTTGGCAACTTTCTCTTCCTCACTGTGGATTCTTCAAGTGATGACGAGCCTATCGATGATGCCTGTGTTGTTAACGTAACTCAGGCTGGATTGATCGATATCTTCCAACCAGTGTTGAGGGAGAGGTGTTTGTATATTGCTGACAGGCACATGCTGTTTCCTTTTGGTGCTAGGGGGCATACCTTGCCTGCTGGGCACATCCAGCTTTTGATCTATAGTTATCCCCACACAGTGGCTTGTGCATATTTGGGATAGTCAGTGCCTACCTACCTTGCCATGCCTATGTGCACTTTGGCATGCTATGGTTTTGACGTAGTAGTTGGATTGGGATGTTCATGTCCCGGTCCAGGCTTCCCTCTGGGCTAGGGTGGTGATTTCTCACGCATGGAGGTGCATGCACTCCTTGCAGGCAATGGGATTCTCATGTGCATGGGATCATATGAATGACCCAACACTGCAGGCTCCCCGAGGACAGGCGGGCACTCGCAAAAAGAAAAGGAAAGGACCTTTTGCTTTGGCACACATACAGCTCACACTGTAGAGGACTAGAGGAAAGGACACTTGTGCATTGCCATACGCGTGCCGGCACAGAGGAGCCTGGCTACCATTGAGTGTCAACAGAGACTGCAGAGGGATCCCTCTGAGCCGTGGATTCTTCGTGGGAGAATTTAAACCGTGTACTGAAGGAAAGAATTTGATCCACTGCCTGGCAGTGGATTGGCACGCCAAGTAGATATTTTGTTACTAAGAAGGATTTTGTATGCTGAACATATGATGGACAGAACACGTTTCAGATCTATATATGTGCACCCCAAGCAGGTAAATCAACACTGTCATTAAGAGAAGCAGTATTGTAGCTGTCAGCTTGTTCCTTTTTTTCTTCCCTTTCTTGCTATTTTCTTTTTCTTTTAGTTCCTTCCACGTTTTGCTTTTCTTTCGATGCAGTATAACATGCAGAATATGATGTTTAACTCCCTGACGCCTTGTTTATGAGCCAACAATTCCCTGCCTTGAGTGGAAGGTATATTCGGGCATTTATTTGATCACTATTGATTGTGAGGAACTGACTTCAGGAAAGAATAATGTTCTTTTGTTCCATTCTCCAGGCCCAGAAAGCCATAGAGTCTACAGGGAAATTCCAGTCCATAGAGATGGCGAGTGGGATGGAAAGAATGAGTGTTAAGTGGCTAAAAAGCATGCCATGCTGTAGTATAATCTAAAAACCAAGGTGTGTTTCAACAGGTACTAGTTGTATTCAAGAATCCAAGAGGCAGATGTCTGTCTTAAGAACATTAGCGCTTGCTGCAATTTTAGCAGAGGCGTGCCTCTTAATGAATTAGTCAGGGAGCAAATGATCATCCACACAAATAAGAGGCTCTGGATGTACAGGAATCCATCCTTGGAAGAAACTACAGCAGTTGCTTAAAGTAATCTGAAAAGGGATAGGTTCACCCCTAACAAATTACCTCAGTATCCGGGGTAAACTCAAGTAAAGATACTCTGAGGTATGGATACTGTATCGTAATGATATTCCGTAAAAATATATTCCTGCTTGAAATGATCAGCATTAATAAAAACAAAACAAGTTGTGTCCGGGCTCACCAAAGTATGGACAACAGGAGAAAATTAAAGAAAACATCAAATTAATACAAAAGCATTATACATCATGTAAATCTCACCAATGTGACTGTTGTAGACCACCGCCAAATCACAACAGAAACTCAAAACCTTAGATTAACTTACAAACCCACAAAGACATTCTTGGTTCAATGTAAAACACATTAAATATCAATGGGCCTCATTCCGAGTCGGGCGTTAGGGGATAGCGGGCACCGGTAAGGAGACCGGTGCCGGTAATCCCCTACCGCCCGATTCCGAGGTCCCCTAACGGGACCCGTAAGGTACGTTTGGTCGGAACAAACGTCCCTTAGGGGTCCCGTTAGGGGACCAGGGCGCAAATAACGGGCTTGCCATTCGCGAGCCCGTTGTTTGCGCCCTCCCCATTCCCATTGAGCCCTATTGGGGCTCAAATGGGAAAGGGGAATAGTTTGGTCAATGGGGATTTACTCTTACCCTCCAAGGTCGGCATGGACCGATAAATCCCCATTGACCAACACCAGTGCCGGACCCGTTATTGGTGGCAGTCATGGCACAAATAGCACCATGACTACCACCAATCTCGGAATTAGGCCCAATGTTTGTCAAAGTACAGGCTTTTTGGGAACAGGAAGGGTCCTTATACAAAATAAAACACCAACTAGTTTTGGCGACACTTAAATATGTGGTCCGCCATCCTCAGGGTGAACGTCTTAAAGTACTAGCATGAAGCAATGTGGGTCTACCTTTATATGACATGATGTGATAAGGTCTACATGTCACAGCGCTTGTGCAGAAGTTGTTGAAATGAAAACATGCGTAATGCAGCGTGATAACAAATGTAGACGCCTTTACTCCTTGAACGTCTCCGCCTTTCAGATGAAGGGCATACGACCTCTAATGAAGCTGAGGGAAGTAAATACTCCCGATCGAGTGGAGGTGTGCGGGGTTCGGAGTGCGAATGGAGCCGGTATAGTGGCGTTGTGAACTGCACCCGGAAATGAATTCTCAGCTAAAAGTAAAGCATACCGCTTTATGTACAAAAGCTCCGATGCAGAAACTCTGAGAACGTCACTTCTGGGGATGAATCCCATGTAGCTGTTAAGTAAGGCAAGTAGAAGAAAAAAAGGAAAAAAGGAGTGGAAGGAGGACATGATGAAAGTTGGTGGGGAGAAGAGGGACGCCATTAAGATCACGTGTTTCTGGTGTGGCAGTTTAGGCCATTATGCGAATTAACAATCTGTCACGGGCAATCAATCAGAAATGCCCCATTTGTGAATTTGGGAGATATTTTGCAGATGTGTGAAAGGGGAGTGAGTGTACAGGAATGTTTAATGCATTTAAGAGCACTCTGATGATTCATAACCGGAAGTGGTGGTGATGGTGAATGGAGAAAGAGAGAAGGTGTCCAAATGAATGTTTAAAATGAATGGGTTGGCACCGAGTTAATGGTAGACCAAAGGGGTTCTATTAGCCCAAGAAAGCCGACTGCTGGACACGGGAAAACACCCAGGAGAGCCCCTGCTGAATTGAGCGAATCACAGGGCCATGAGGCTTTGGGGAGCTTTAGAAATATATTTTCAACACTGGGAAAACAGGGAACCTGGAGGCTTCAATTACTCAATACTCAAGCAAGAACAATTTGAAGGAATCACACTAAGAGAATAATGTCATTGGAGTTATGTAAAGACTTAAAACTTGTGATAAGGAACATGAAGGGAGGATTGAAAACCTTACTTTAACATACTATGTAAGCCCACGTTAATCTGATGAGCAACCCAAGTAGCTTTGGCTAGAAGAAGATTGAGGGGAAACGCTACTGCTCTGGCTAATGTTTATGTTATATGTTCCTAAAAGTCGTAGCACAAAAATATACAGAAGACCAGGTAACAAACCTGGCCACACAGCCGCTCTCTGTATAAGCCCTACCAAGGGCAGTGCAATTCGCAAAATTAGAGTCAACTAATAAATGTTCACTGTATTTACAGAATGTAACTCATCCAAATAAATCTCTTAGTCGGATCCAAAAGTAATATGCGTTTATCAAAAAGAAAATTCCAAGTTGGTCACTAATAAAATCTTAGTGAGGCCGCGGCTAACTCATCCCATAATTGTTATAGACATAAAGTGCCAATGCATTTCGGAGCATACAGCTCCTTCATCAGGGCAGGTCTAATTTACACAAACTGTGGAACATTTATACCAAAAGCATCAAGTTTTGAAAAACATAAACAAAATCGTGATTGTGTTACAAAATATAACCATGCGTGAAAACAATATAAAAATAACATACCAATTTTCGATGAGTTGCAAGGTAAATGGAAAAGGTGAATTAAGCCACACAGTAGGGAAAAGAAAGGATGCCAAAATAAATAATGTGTAAATGAAATAACACAGTTAATTTGAACATGATCAAAAAACCAAGGAAGGTTACCTCAAGGGATCGAGGTAGCCCGTGGAAAAAATGTGCGGGGAGTTGACAACAACTTCACGCAAGATCAAAGGTCTGGAAACCAGACCAAATCAATTCTTCAATCTGTAGGTGCAACAACATGTGTTTTAGTGGGTTGTCTCAGAATTTGTCATAGACACTAGTTGTAGAGGTCTGCAGGCTTACCTGTACTCGTAAAGCTACGAGTGTACTGAGGCTGGGATTGCGGTCAAGCAGGGGACGCCATTCCGCATTGCCAGGGAACAGCGTTCCCAAGGTTACTCATACTAATATAAACACGTGACCCAAATGTGTCCATTGATCGACACGATGCCGATAGGCAGTTGCACTCTATGCAATCAGGCAATCAAGGCTAAGAATCATAGAAATAAAGAATTTGCAGTAGAGCTGATGATAATTACGGAATTATAGAAGGAAAAAAATCGAAAATTAAATATGAGAAAAACGGCTGATAGACATAGAAAACATACTGCCGATTACACTCTATGTAATCAGACAATTCAAGCCAAGAATTCAAATAAAAAAGAATTTACGGTAGAGCTGATGATAATTACGGAATTATAGAAGGAAAAAAATCAAAAATTAAATATGAGAAAAAAGGCTGATAGACATAGAAAACATACTGACGGTTGCACTCCATGCAATCAGGCAATTCAAGCCAGGAATCCAGATAAAAAAGAATTTACAGTAAAGCTACTGATAAATGTAGAATTGTAGAAGGAAAAGAACAGAAAATTGAATATGAGAAAAAAGGCTAATAGACATAGAAAACATACTGACAATTGTGTATAAATGAGTGAAAATGTCATAGATAAAATAAACAAACATTGTGATGATAATAATAATAATGATAATAATAAGCATATTAGACACACTGCGATATATGGAAAAAATCATGCAAGGGTAGCAAGTGTATCTAAACCATTACATAAACAACTAATGGGTGTAATCGTGGATATATCATGTACATTTATCATAAATACACCAGTCGCATGCGGTAGCCCCCGGAAGGCGCTACCTTGGGTCCCAAACCTAAGTTCGGGAAGGGCAACAATGGTGTGTAAACGTTGGTGATTGGATCCTAATGTGATAACAATTCATATTGAATCCTAAAATAAAAGACATGAATGACCCCCTTAAAGAGAGGGGTCATCCAAAGTGTCCCGGTATAAATGTACATTGGTAGAGGAAGGGAATCATGTACTAGTCACTCATGTATCAACATAATCCTCTTAAGTCAAGCATGGAAAACAATGATTCAAATGTAACAGTGATAGTTAATCTCTTCATTTAGGCCATTTGGGTAGAGGCTCCCAAGTTTGTCTATCCAAAAGGTTTCTCTTTGGTTGAGTCGCAGGCCCAAATCCTCATGGGAATTCAATTTCTTTAACACTTCAAGAATGACAAATCTAATTTGAGTCAGGTTGTGGCTCTCATCACGCCAATGGCGTGCCACCGCCGAGTTGGTGTTACATGTACGTATGCACGAACGGTGCTCGTTCCAACGTGCCTTTGCTGATCTCGTGGACTGTCCTACATAATACTTACCACAGGGGCATTTTATACCATATATAATGTTCACACTATCACACGTACCAAATGTCTTCAGGAAAATCTTGTTGCCTGTTCTGGGATGGTATATCGTGTCACCCTTGATCACCAAATTACAATTGATGCAATGTAAGCACGGATATGTTCCTGTGCGTGAAGTAATGGGTTCTTTCATCGGTGGCCTCGTGTGGACCAGTTCATCTCGTAGGTTTTTGCTCCTTTGATAAGCAAAGACTGGAAGTTGTTCAAATAGATTCTGGACCCTTACATCATTCTTAAAAATGCTCCAATGTTTCTTAATGGAATTCTTTATTTTGTTACTCTGAATGGAAAATTTGGAAACATATACTGGAGTTTTGAGTTCTTTCTTGGGTTTAGTAGTACTTTTCAATAGGCTGTCACGATCAAGGGAATTAACCCTCTGGACTGCCAAATCCAATTCATCCTTTCTGTATCCACGTGCTTCAAATTTCTCTCTCATGTTCAATTGCTGTGCTAAGTAGTCTTCAGGATCGCTCACGATCTTTTTAACTCTCAACAATTGACTGTAAGGAAGATTTTTGAGTAAACTGGACTGATGGAAACTCAGGCGGTGAAGTAAGTTATTGCGATCTGTGATTTTTCGAAATAATGTAGTAGAATAGTTGGCGTCTTTTTTCTCAATCTGAACATCAAGGAATGTGATTCTGTCTCTGGAGGTCTCTTTGGTGAACTGGATGCGCTGGTCGATGTTGTTAAGATATGTGAAAAAGTCACTGAAGCTCTCATCCGTGCCTGTCCATATTCCAAAAATATCATCGATGAACCGTAACCAGAGGTGTATATTTTTGTTCCATTCCTGGTTATTCAGTATATGGTCCATTTCATACTTATGCATAAAACAGTTCGCATAGGATGGTGCCATAGTGGCCCCCATTGATGTACCAGACACTTGAAGGAAGAATTTGTCTTGAAATTGAAAATATGAGTTCTCTGAAATAAAGTGAAGGAGAGATAGTATAAATTCCTTCTGTGCTCGAATTTCTGGTGCTTTTAACAGCAGCCATTCAACTGATTCTATCCCAAGGTCATGAGGTATAGATGTGTATAGACTCTTCACATCAATGGTAAACATCAGGTGATCACAATCAAAAATAACAGAGCGTAGTTGCTGTAAGAAGTGTGTGGTATCTCTAACGTATGTGGAAGTTTGTTGTATTAGAGGTTGCAGAAAAAAGTCAATATACACTCCCAATGGTTGATTGATGCTACTCATTCCAGCAACAATAGGTCTCCCCGGTGGTTTAACAAGATCCTTATGAATTTTGGGCAACGTATAGAAATTGGGAACCCTTGGGTGTGGGTTGTTGAGGAATTTATAGGTGTGTTCATTTATCCAGTCTAATTCCATGGCTTTATCCAACAACATCTCAAGGTTCAATTTGATAGAAAGAGTGGGGTCTTGGTCTAAAGGTGCATAAATGGTCCGATCTTGCAGTTGTCTGATGCATTCAATGTTATAATCTGTAGTGTTCATGATGACTAGGGCGCCTCCCTTATCAGCTGGGCGTATGGTGATATCCTTATCACAATATAAATCTCTGATAATTTTCATTTCATGAGGTTTCATGTTTCTATGCGGTGGAGTTTTATAACTGATCCGTTCAATGTCTCGAGTAACAAGTTTTTGAAAAATATCAATTGATGGTACTGAGATTGGTGGTATGAAGCCACTCTTAGTTCTGAATTCTTGAAAATCTGGGGCATCCGAGGTGTTCTCGTATGGTTCTAACTCCTCAAAGAATACTTTCAATTTAAGTTTTCTTATGAATTTGTACAACTCAATCTTGGTATTAAATAGAGTGGTACTGTAAGTGGGTACAAAACTCAAATTAGATTTGTCATTCTTGAAGTGTTAAAGAAATTGAATCCCCATGAGGATTTGGGCCTGCGACTCAACCAAAGAGAAACCTTTTGGATAGACAAACTTGGGAGCCTCTACCCAAATGGCCTAAATGAAGAGATTAACTATCACTGTTACATTTGAATCATTGTTTTCCATGCTTGACTTAAGAGGATTATGTTGATACATGAGTGACTAGTACATGATTCCCTTCCTCTACCAATGTACATTTATACCGGGACACTTTGGATGACCCCTCTCTTTAAGGGGGTCATTCATGTCTTTTATTTTAGGATTCAATATGAATTGTTATCACATTAGGATCCAATCACCAACGTTTACACACCATTGTTGCCCTTCCCGAACTTAGGTTTGGGACCCAAGGTAGCGCCTTCCGGGGGCTACCGCATGCGACTGGTGTATTTATGATAAATGTACATGATATATCCACGATTACACCCATTAGTTGTTTATGTAATGGTTTAGATACACTTGCTACCCTTGCATGATTTTTTCCATATATCGCAGTGTGTCTAATATGCTTATTATTATCATTATTATTATTATCATCACAATGTTTGTTTATTTTATCTATGACATTTTCACTCATTTATACACAATTGTCAGTATGTTTTCTATGTCTATTAGCCTTTTTTCTCATATTCAATTTTCTGTTCTTTTCCTTCTACAATTCTACATTTATCAGTAGCTTTACTGTAAATTCTTTTTTATCTGGATTCCTGGCTTGAATTGCCTGATTGCATGGAGTGCAATCGTCAGTATGTTTTCTATGTCTATCAGCCTTTTTTCTCATATTTAATTTTTGATTTTTTTCCTTCTATAATTCCGTAATTATCATCAGCTCTACTGTAAATTCTTTTTTATTTGAATTCTTGGCTTGAATTGTCTGATTACATAGAGTGTAATCGGCAGTATGTTTTCTATGTCTATCAGCCGTTTTTCTCATATTTAATTTTCGATTTTTTTCCTTCTATAATTCCGTAATTATCATCAGCTCTACTGCAAATTCTTTATTTCTATGATTCTTAGCCTTGATTGCCTGATTGCATAGAGTGCAACTGCCTATCGGCATCGTGTCGATCAATGGACACATTTGGGTCACGTGTTTATATTAGTATGAGTAACCTTGGGAACGCTGTTCCCTGGCAATGCGGAATGGCGTCCCCTGCTTGACCGCAATCCCAGCCTCAGTACACTCGTAGCTTTACGAGTACAGGTAAGCCTGCAGACCTCTACAACTAGTGTCTATGACAAATTCTGAGACGACCCACTAAAACACATGTTGTTGCACCTACAGATTGAAGAATTGATTTGGTCTGGTTTCCAGACCTTTGATCTTGCGTGAAGTTGTTGTCAACTCCCCGCACATTTTTTCCACGGGCTACCTCGATCCCTTGAGGTAACTTTCCTTGGTTTTTTGATCATGTTCAAATTAACTGTGTTATTTCATTTACACATTATTTATTTTGGCATCTTTTCTTTTCCCTACTGTGTGGCTTAATTCACCTTTTCCATTTACCTTGCAACTCATCGAAAATTGGTATGTTATTTTTATATTGTTTTCACACATGGTTATATTTTGTAACACAATCACGATTTTGTTTATGTTTTTCAAAACTTGATGCTTTTGGTATAAATGTTCCACAGTTTGTGTAAATTAGACCTGCCCTGATGAAGGAGCTGTATGCTCCGAAATGCATTGGCACTTTATGTCTATAACAATTATGGGATGAGTTAGCCGCGGCCTCACTAAGATTTTATTAGTGACCAACTTGGAATTTTCTTTTTGATAAACGCATATTACTTTTGGATCCGACTAAGAGATTTATTTGGATGAGTTACATTCTGTAAATACAGTGAACATTTATTAGTTGACTCTAATTTTGCAAATTGCACTGCCCTTGGTAGGGCTTATACAGAGAGCGGCTGTGTGGCCAGGTTTGTTACCTGGTCTTCTGTATATTTTTGTGTTCCACGAGTCAGGGTGTCTCCAGACTCATCGTAGCCAGCTCCTGTGAATTTTTTGAAAGATGATTTATAACCTCAACCTTTTTTGATCTGTTTGAAAGTGAATTTAAACAAGTGGTGCCCACTCACTTACCTTCCTGCTCTTCTTCCTCCTAAAAGTCGTAGCGCCAGGTAAAAGTTAGGTTTCAGGCTGAGGACTATTTTGATTTGGACAATCAATGAGCACTCTTAGTTTAGCTTTAGGCAGGCAAATTCTCTCATAGCAATAGGGACAAGTAGGCATTTTGACATTATTTCAAATACACACCCTTGAAATGTTAATCTCTAGTCTGAATCTTCCTGGTTCGCCAAACAACCAACACCCCATATGATAGGATATGAGGTGGCATTCATAATGTGCCTATACACTCCAGGCGCAACGAGGCAAGGGAGGAGAACAGAGGGAGGACAAAAATACTATCTTACTAGGCCTAGTGACATTGAGATTGTGCAAGTACAGGGGAGAGGGGAGGAGAAAAGTGCCAGGGGCAGGAGAGGAAGGGTGAGTGCTGTACAAGGGATAAAAAATAAAACAAGTAGTGCAGCCAGCAGGTGGCCAGTGCAAGGGTTAAGTGCAAGGGTTAAGTGCAAGGGTTAAGTGTAGACAGCATGTGTCCAATAAGTGCAGGTAAGGGGACTGTAGGGTTTCAGATACAGACCCAAGTGCAGGGGTTGCCAGGCGGCAGTGTGGGTGTGCAACTGGGCGGTCAGGGACCCGGGCCTGAATTCATAGGGTAGCCAGGTGACCAGTGCAGTATCAGACAGGCGATCAGCAGGGGAGAGGAAGAGAGAGGCAGAATCAAATAGGAAGTTCTTGAGGGGCCTCTGGAACCAGAGATGGTTCTGCTCAATTTCAGAGAGGCAGAGAGGCTGTTCCAGAGGCAGGCACCAGCTAAAGAAATAGATCACCCCCAACTCGTTGCTTGGAGAAGTGACTGACCCTGAGGGAGTTGGGGGTGGAGGAGCAATGAGCTACAGTAGGAAGATATTTCCAAAGAGAGAGTTGGAGGTATTGCGGTCCCAGGCCCCTGAAGGCCTTGTGGAACCATGCATAGGGTCTAGATCCTTGATCCTTGTAGTCACTGGGAGCCGATTGAGAGATTTCAGGGCTGGGAGATACGATCCCTGGGCTTGAGGCCAAGGACAAGTCTCACAGTCCTGTTCTGGATGAGTTGTAGAAGGCAGAGAGTAGAAGCAGGCTGATTTAAAAAGAGGATGTTGCAGTAGTCCAGCCTAGAGAGAAGCATAGCTCTGGAGACAGTGAGCTTCTGCGGTAAGGTGCAGTTGGTAGTTTGACTTCTTAGAGACATCAGAGATGTGAGGATAGAAGGAGAGTGTGGAGTCGAAGATGAAAACATGCATAAACCGTCCTGCAATTTCATCCACCCTGGGACCTGAAAGTGCTGCCTACATGCACATCCCAAGCAGGCCACCCACTCTTGCTGAACCTAAAACATCGCCTCGGCAGGCAGACATGCCATTGCACCCAACTAGAGGATTCGCTTCTGCCTTATCAAAACACACACACACACTCACACACACATACACGCGCGCACACACACACACACACACACACTGACATCCCAACAAAGGTATTCAACAAACTCAGAAGATCACCATTAGCACCAATATGTCGTGTAAGTACCAGAGGTGTGCTTTAGAAATCCCAACATAACATTTTTCTTATCAACAAAAGCCAAATGCATATATTTGTTTAAATCATTAACATATTTAAACACTCCTAGACTTTTCTCCTGGGTTATGCCAGCAGAATATAAACGCCACTCCTGCCAAGCTCTGCTGGCTTGAATCAATGCCTATGGTGGCAAGGGAGGGTACGTAATGATTTGAGTTGAATGGCTAACAAATGGCACACGATCAACATCGGCGCAGATGCAGACCCCCCCGCGTTACTAAAAGTGCATATAATCCCTCTTTTCAAAATGGGTGCCTTTGTGGCATATAATATAATATGGTTTGCATCAGATTGCGTGCAGTGCTTTGCGCACATTTGGCGTTGCATGTGTGCATATGCCGGTATGTCATGCATAATACTATTTGCGTTGCAGGGGCGTGCCAATGATCATAGCATTTGTATTTACACTGAACTCCTCGTTGCTTGTGTGTGCCTGGAGCGAGGGGGTGCCCTACACGAAGAAGAGACGCAGGACAATTAGATGGGGAATTTGGTGTTCACATATGCATACATATACTTTGTAGGAGCACCTTTATCAAAGACATCCAAACATTTAAAGCAAAATGAATTACAAACAAGCAATAGAGAAAATGCTCGAACAAAATGACATTTCAGCAATCGATTAATTTGCAAAGAAGTAGAAAGACTGAAAATGAGTTTAGTGAAGTGCTCCCTGCACAATGAATAGACTTCCATGCGAATACAAAGCTATGGAAGAGATAGGTATAGGATTAGCCAGGGACTGGGAGCCAGTTGGCAAGGAGACCCGAACAGCTTTGCACATGGCCGCCCCCTGGGGTCTCTATTGGCGCCCCTCACAAAGTGGCTTTGACTTCCACTGTGCCCTATCGATGCTAATGGATGGCAAACACAAGCGAGACATGTTGGCAAACTCTGATGCTGCAAGCATGTCTGCATAAAGTAGACGCAAACTAAGCATGATGTGGAAGTAGGCCACTACACTTGACTTTCTGATGGTGTAAGGGGGAAAGAATAGCCAGGGACTGTAGGGCGACCGCTGGCCCAAACTGTGTCCAGGGTGCATGATTTTGTCTCTGTCTATTGTGAGTTCTGTCTTTGTAAGGGACCCCAAATGCAGTGGTTACTTTCACGGAAAAACTTTATTCAGAGAGGGTCGTTGATGTCTCTACTGGGCCTCCACCAAGAAGAGAATCACAGAATACGACTCCATATCGCAAACACTGGCATGCCAGGCTGAGAAATAGTGCAGCACCGGGGAGGGTCACGGAGCAACAACGTGTTTTGGTTTAATATGTATGTTTGTGTTAGCATGGACAAGTCCAGTCCAAGTGTTGGAGGGCCCACCAGAGGTTGTATCTTTAATGGTGGAAACATAGATACATTAGATCATGCGCTCTTCTTTTTAGACAATCAGAAAGTGTAGGGTGCAGCCTCTAACCACCAACAACTCTGCATTCCATGATTGTCCTTTGTTCTTTTCACTGTTTCCAGCTCTCCAACTAATCAGCAAGCTTGAAACGGAGGCCCTAACTGGCTGCGATAAAAGCCCCTTACCACGTTTCCATTTGTGATGTGTACCAACTGGGCAGTGAGTAAGGAGACGTGCAAACGCAGTCACTGGAATTCCCAGAATTCTCAATAGCACTAGTTCCTATACCATTGGGCTCTAGAAAGATGAGAGGATTTTCGTTCAGAACCATACCTTGGGTGGTGGTCACATACCACCAAATAGAGCCTTCTTGTGTGGGCTTTAAAGGTGGGAGTAATTAGAGTATTTGATACATCAACAAAACATGCCATTATTATGTCAATGAAAGGGCATAAAACAGTCCATGCAATTAGCATTTGTGTTGTCTTGGCCATCATCCCAAATACCATAGCTATCAGCTAGCATCAAAGAAGTAAAAAGTTAGAGCCCCAATCATTCAGGATCTTATCTGAGGCATAACTTACATTTGTATAATCAAAAATATCTAAGCGGCTGCTTTCATATTATACAAAACACACAACATGAATACGGTTTAGAGTATTACATGTCCCAGCATAGCTGTTAACCCACTTTTGCAATTGCATTGGTGTCTGCAGCATCTCTGAGTGTGTGCATTGTGATGGCTGTACTCATTGTGACCCCATGTCACTGCCACAGAAGGGAAAGTGCAGATGAAGTGCTGGCGCAGCATGGGGTGGGTCATGTGTAGTAGCATGCATGATAAATCCAGAGGTTTGTGGCATGCTGCTGGGGGTGTGGCATCAACAATAGTTATCAGTGAAGGGGGCCAAGAATGGGTGGTTGAGGAGAGACCCCGTCCTACAAGTACAATTGGGCAGCGGACAGGGGATCTAAGTGTCGGTCTCAAACTACAGGTATTGAGTGGTGCACAATGGCAAAGAAAGCACTGTTGGAATGATAGCAATGCTAAGACTGCCGGCACACAGGCAAGCGATGCTTAGAATGGAACCAGGTCAGCCAGATCATATCAATAGCCTGACTATCTGACCTGCCTATGCTGACAAGTTTACAGCACTTTAATACTCTTCTTTGGCTGACAGCCTATAATTCTGAGGTACATCCATCAACTTTGTCATGTAAAGCTTACATTAAGAATGAATATTAGGCAGATAGAATGCATGCACTACAGGCCACCAAGGGGATATAAAATGGCTCCTGCCTCTTAACCGCAAAGGGGATATAGAACTCAGTGCTAAGGCCTTCTATCTGACATGAAAGGTGTTCTGTGACTGAATATAACGCCTTCTATTAATGATACTTGGTCCTTAGGAAATGCACCAGAATAAGGGAAATTGAACTGAAAATGTGGCCAGGTAATTGACAAGAATGTAGGTCTAGTCTCTTATAGTAAATAATAATTCCCAAATTACAATATTTACAGTCTGCCAGGTTCTGGCAAAGGAGACAACTATGCATCATCACATCCACAATTACAGGAAGCCACATGCTGAGTAAACACCCACCTGCTAGTCTGTGAGTGCTGAAAATATGTGTACATTTTGAAGCTTCAAAAATGATTTGTTTACAACTTTCAAATTTGAGGAAGCTTGACATTTGCCCCTGATGATCATCAGGACAAACGTCAGGTTTCCTCATGTGAGAACGTGCAAATATAGGATTGGATGAGATTTTATTAATGGCAGATTGAATGGCCCTAATTTTCAAAGAAACGAACTTGTAACGTTTGTTTCTAACAATTGAGTTTCAGCCTTGTGCTCAAACATGCTGAAATATAGAAATGAAAGTGCAGGACATGGTTAAAAGGCAGTCACTTTAAGTGTAATGCTTTAAAGCGTTAGAAATGCTCATTTCCTTTCAGCCAGAGAAAAGCGAAGATATCCCTGTGAGCTGCAGAAGGAGGTTTATCAACATATATGTAGTTCTATCTAGATTCATCCATATTTAAGTATAAAAACACTTGATAACTCAGCGCCCTAATGCCTTCGGGTCTACACTGCCACTATACAAATAATAAACACAAATTCACATTTCTGTTTGTCCTAGACACACTTAACAAGCATGTTAGAAAACAGCCCACCTTCAAATGTGCATTCTTTTATTGGTCAAAGTATGATATTTTTGTAAATGCAATTTTAGTAACCTTATTATTATTTTCCAAATTGTCGTTTCAGTATCGTCATTTTGCTGGGAGGATTTGCACAATTAAACATATGATCTTCTCTCCAGTAAATGGGATGTGGAAACCCAAGAAAAGTCCACCCGTCCCAAATGGTTCTCACACTCTTAGAAAATCGCAGGTTAGGGTTCTGTTTTGTTGTATTGTCCTGCAATCCGATCATACAATCTAAATAGAGAACCAATAGAACAGTATTGGGTCCAAATGTCTCATAAGGGGCAGCACAATGCTGTTTATATAGGCTAACCCTATGCAGTTATGGGAACAGGAAGTGTTTTTGGGATGCATTGAAAGCAGAAAGACAGCAGATCCAGAACTAATGCTAGGTTTCTCATAAGGACCGATTCTAACAGAAAAGCGAATGTGCCCATCCTGGAAGTTGGGACCTACATTCATTTTGTGGAGGCCATTTTCAGACTGAGACTGAAGCAGAGGGAATCCAGCATTTAAAAGTTGCACCAAAAGTGCCTAATGGTTAAATTGGTTCCTGAGAATAGATGGAGGCCTTCATGAACTGGGCCGTGGGATGGTATTTGCAGGAGGCGGGTGGTGGAGTGATCAACCTGTGCGCAGTCCACCATACCTGAAAGATTATTGAAATGTTGCATCCCCAGAGAATCGAATACATTCCCGGGCACATTGGCCTATGACACGTAGACATGAATTAATACTCTTGTTTTCCACAGAAGTGCAATTATATCTGGGTCTGCGAGATATGGTGCTCAAAGAATCTTAAAGATTAAGAGGATTGAAAAGTCCTTTGCGTCCTGTGATAGCACAGTCTAAAGACAGTTCCTGAATTAGCATGTTTGTTAGGCCATAAATGGACTGAAAAGAGAATGCTGAAAAGGTGGGAACAGAATTCCAATAGATATATGTGGGTAGGTTAGGGTGTCCTGTTAATATTTACCTATGAATCAATGTGTCATTTTAAAACTACTAATTTGAATTGCATGGAAATTTAAAGCAGCAGAAAATGTAAGCTGTTTGCCTTGAGTGAATTCCTGAGATAAGTGAGCAAGTTGTTGATTACTTTAGAGTTTCGATTTCCTGATTTTATGATTGTGTGACATTTCACACGTGATTTACCTTTTGTTTCATAAACATATTTAAAGGCAAACGGATCAAGAATATGCTCTAATTTTATCTATGATTCTTCATACAAATGAATCCACGATTACAGGAAATACACATCCAGCATTTGATAAAGAGATAAAACCAGCCAGACTGTATTCTTTTGGGATTGTGACCTATTCTGTTTGGCGATAGTATTTCAGGTGAATTTCCCTTGGATTAAGAGTGGAAAGCAACCTGTACACTATTTTGTAATCTAGTTCATATAAAACAATTATTGCTACAGCATGTCTTGTTTTTGTCCAAAAGTGTGGGAGTAATACATGTGGCATGGAAGAACACTAGACTGAGGTTACCCGTGTCAGTAAATAGGACCTTTAATATTGAATTGCCCAAATCTTTTTTGGAGGTGGGTTGTTACTTTTCCCAGAATCAGGGCCTGCTCCAATGAAGGTGCTACAGACCTATGGACTTGATTGCATTCAAACATTATTCACTTGGTTTTATGAAAAACATGGTCATTGAAATGATATCCAGGACGATTTATTTTCATTGCACAGATTTCAGAAAATAGTTCACCTTGGGAACAAAATAGTTTTGCGCCAGTATTTCATCATTTGTTCAACAGGTGGTCAATTTGACATTTTTCAAAGGATATATTGACCTGAACATACTCGAAAAAGGGGCAGAAAAACATCATGCAATCTTAAAAAGAAGGGTCTTTTTAAAAATGAAGAAGACATTCTGAAATCAGCAGAGACCCCTTTGGCGCGATTACATAAAAAGTCCATACCCAAAATTCTCAAAAATGTATATTGGAAAAAGATGCCGTGAAAATGATTGCACTTGTAAATATGTCTGATCCATGTCAATCTACTTAAAACCATGCATTAATAGATGGATTTGATTAGTCTGTTTTTGGGAATTCCCACTTCCGATAGTTCTGTCTTAAAACCTGAGATATGCAGAGTCTCCAAAGCAGTGAGAACTCACATTTATTTTGCAACCAAAATGAAAATTAAATGATTTGTTTACCAGGGTAAACTATGTAGATGCAACCTTATGGGGAAAAGATTAGGATCATCCATGTTGCGTACAACTGCATAACAATCTGGGTACTTTTTTTGTAGCATACTATACACCCATTAATCCCGCTTCATGGGCAGGGTTGGTGAGGTACGACTGTTTTCATCTTCCAAATGTCCTATCTCTTATTTCTTTATTTATTTATGTATTTATTTATTTATATGTATATAGCGCGCAAGCAGCCCAGGGGCATTGAGGCGCTGTTACTTGCAATAACTTAGTTACATGGTACATATGATAGCGATTGTTGACACATTATGAATAGTACAAGAAATCATACTGTTGTTACAAATATTGCATTTGGTCGTATATTACAAACATATATGATAAGTATTCGTGCTGATGTGTCGGTCCTTATGTGAAGAGGGTAGTTTTGAGTGTCTACTTCCCATCTCCCGCTAATTCTCCCACATTCGAATACACTATCTCCACAATCACTGCCCCTTCAACATACATATTACCTCTCTCTACCAGTCACTTGGTCCGATAGGTCAATTATTCGACCACATTTCCCTACTAATTGACTCTCTCCCTCCAGATCAGCACCTCATTGTAATTGGTGACTTTAACATCCCTTCTCTCTCTGCTGCTCTATCCACTGACTTTAACTCTCTTCTACTTAATCATTCTCTCTCTTCTGCAACTCTCTGCCCACCAGTTCAAACAGAATCTCCAATGGAGCCTTCACTATCTTTAACACTGCTCTTTATGCTTCCTCCTCCTCTCAATACACTATTACTAAATTCACTCCTAAATCTTCCCCTCCACGGCCTTGGATTACACCTCTCTTCTGTACCCTGAAAACAGCAAAGCAGAAAATGCTTCACACTTAGCAAAGATCAAGACAGTTTGTGGATGTCCAACTCTACCTAACTGCTCTTCAAAACTACTCCTCTGCTCTTGATGCTGCCAAACCTGACTTCTATCTCTCTCTCATTTTGCCTCAAACCTCGCAACCTAGACAAGGCACTTCCAAAAATCCCTGAACTCGTTTCTCTCACCTCCTAAACCCTCCTAAACCCTCCTTCCACTATTTCTGCAAAGGATATTGCTCTCTACTATGCTTTTATAATATCTACCATTCACAATACCCACATTACTTACCCTCTATCCCCTCCTCCTGCTCACTTTTATCCACCACTCCTACCCTCCTTTCCCACTATGATATCTTCCTTTGCCCCCACAATCCCTGATGAGATTCTTGCCCTACTCTTCATTCCTAACCCTTCCTGTGCCCCCACTGGCCCACTGTCCCTGCACATTGTGAATCCCATAGCTCCAAGTGCTGCTCCACATCTTCCTTCCCTCTTCAACTCCTCTCTTGACAATGCCGCTTTCCACTCATAATATAAATCAGCTACTGTCATCCCTCTCTTTAAAACATCTGGTCTAGATCCTAACTGTCCTGACAGTTTCTCTTCTACCACACTATTATTCCAAAATCCTAGGGTGAGTAGTATTCAATTGACTCACTGAGTTCCTTGATACAACCTCTGCCTCCCTCTTCAATCTGGCTTACAATGTCTGCATTATAACGCGACAGCCCTGCTTAATGTCAGCAACTTCCTCTCTTCCGCAAGTCATGTGAACCGTTCATCCATTCTTATTCATCTCGACCCCCTGCTGCCTTTGATGCAGTCAACCATTCTAACATTCTCTCTACATTGTCTCTCCTTGGCATCAGACATGCGGCCCTCACATGGTTTCCTTCATCCCTTGCCCCTAGACACAGACACTTTTAGGTGTCCTGGAACAGCCTTACCTTCCCACTCACCACCTTATTGTTGGAGTTCCCCAACAGTCTATCCTTAGTCCATTTCTCTTCACTTGCTATACTTAAGCTCTTGGCACCCTAATCTCTTATGGCTTCTCTGATCAATTCTTCATTGACAACACTCAAATCCTCTTTTCCTTTTCCTCCTTATCCGACAAGCTGTTTTCACAAATTTAAAGCTGTTTCCCCACCATTAACTATTCAATGGCGTCTTACTCGCTCATGTTCAGCTCCATTAAGATTTCAATTCTGTACTTACCAGCCACACAAGCTATCTCTTCCTCTCCCCCCTCTTTCTCTCTTGAGTACCTTCCTTACTCTGCTTCCACTTGCAACCTTGGTGTCATCTTCGACCCATCACACACCCTCTCGCTCTTCATCAACAAATCTACCACTGCAGCCAGACAACCTACTCAATATCAGAAAGGTCTGTCATCTCCTTCCTTTCAATACTGCTAAACAGCTGTTCTCCTCCTTAGTCCTTTCTAGATCTGACTACTGTGCCAGTCTCCTCTATGGCCTTCCCAACTATGCTTTTTGACATCGCAGTCCACACACTTATCAACCTTTCTCACTACATCTCTACCTTCTCTGCTCATCATCACATTGGCTGGCTATATATGAAACAAAGGGTTAAATATAAACTTCTTCCCATCATCTTCAAAACTATCCATGGACTCGCCCTACCCTACCTATCTGCTCATCTGACTCTCTACTCTCCTCCTTGCTCGCTACAATCACCCTCTGCTCACCTCCTTGCTATAACTCGAGCTCTCTTTGCTCCCTCTCATTTTCACTTGCTCAATCTCCTCACTCCCCTATTCTAGAATGCTCTTCCTCTTGCTCTATGTACTACTCGAACTCTACCACTATTTTAATCCAAACTCAAAGCCCTCCTTTTTGAAGAGCCTGTTTCCTAGCAGACTACGCAACTGCATCACCCCGTTTTCCTGTCTCCCTACCCTTCACAGACAATCCTAGAGCACTTTTCCATCACCCCTCCAACATTAATTTAGCACTTTCTCCACCTTCCTATTCCTATGTCATTTTGTCCTATACTCGTCCTTGGTTTATGTTTCCTCGTTCCCCTGCAACATCTGGTCTTCAAGTAACATTCTGTCACTCCTTTGTAAAGGACCCAATTCCGCTCTGCTCTGTTATTAATGGTAAATTTTGTAAGAGTGTTTGTGCAAAAAATGTATTTCTTTCCTTTGATGTTTAGAAATAAATACAATATAAATAAACATTTCTAGGCAGAGCTGAACAATTGTTTAATAATCACTAGATGGGCTGGAGCAACACGATTACACAGCACTGCTCTTCATGGCCTCTGGTACCTGGCTTGCAGCAGTCAAGAAAGGCTCACAACTGACGTAAAAGACATCTTCTAGTCTTCTGGATTCTTCAGGGAACACACAGTCTTGTCTGAAATAGAAACCTCAGTACAGAGGGAATTTTATCAAGGTAGCAAGCTCTAAATCTGGCAAGCAGAATTAACTACGAAAATATTCAAAGTAAATGCCCAGGAAAATGGCATTTTAGAAGTAAATCCATGTACATAGTGTAGGTGCTTCCTATCCCTTGAAACTCAGATAGGGTCCTCCATGAAATGAAGCCCCCCCCCACCTTTAGTATAAATTCAGTTAAAGAATACCGTCAAGGATGGTTTTACTGCATCCCCAAATCTCAGTTCCCATTTCCTCTCCAGCAGATAATATGACAAATTGCAAAACGTTATGGGAAGACAGAGTGGTCCTTCCAATAAGCAGAACAAAAGGGCAGTTCATACCAAGTTTTTAAAAGCTAAACCTGCCCTCCTGCAATTCAGGCTCCAAGGCTTTATGTGCCCGTGGGGAAAGACTGCTTATCAAAGAATGCCCCCCCCCTCATTACAGGCACGGCTCACATTCTCTGCTCTTAACAAGGGAAACAATGCCCCTCCCTCATAACTTGAGAGTGTGGAATGGTCCTACTACTGCAAAAAAGGCCATACCACTGCACTAAAAAACGTTCTCTGCAGGAATAAATGTACACAGTTTGCAACATGATAGCCTTACTTCTAAGTCATGCATCTTCACATTCTAAATTGGTGTATGAGTTTTATTACATTTTCAGACAGGCACTATGTGAACATTTTGTAGCTCATTTTCAATTGAGCTGTAACGGGAATGGAAGGCGGAAAAGCCTCGAGCAAGACTTTAACGCCTTCCATCCAAGCCATGGCTCATTTTCAAGCATTTGTATGGCGGAGAGAAGGGAAGGAGCGCAACTTCCATTTCCACTGATCCCTTTCTCTGACCCTACAAATGCTCCAGCATCTGTGTATGGCATGGATTTTCATCCTGGCGCAGATGCTGGAGATTCCTATGAGGTCTGCCTGCACTATAAACTAGCATAATGCAGGCAGACCCATAGAGATCCATTGTAGAAGCTGCCTGTGAAAATGGTAGGGAGCGTGTACAAATGTAATTAAACCCTCCTCGACATGCCTGCATGTCGGGGAGGGTTTTTCCATTGGAAACACTGCTTACCATGTGAGCATGGCAAGCAGCACTCACAAATAAAAATAAACGCTGCCTGGCATGCCAGCATGCCAAGCAGTGCTTAATCACTTTGCACTCCACAGTGCAAGTGATGAAAATTTGGCTTACATTACAGTGTTAACGTAACAGCTCCCCGCCGCCAAATATCGTTATTATAGAAAATGAGTCCAAATGTGGAAAAATTATTCAGAACACGCTAGTATCTCTATGTCTTAAATGGGGGATGCTGAAAAGGTGACACCCAGCATATCTTATCTGAGTGAATATTGATAAATGTGCATCTTTTATCAGAACATTTGCACCTAAGTCCAAGAAAGTCAATAATGTTAAACAATGTGCTTTCCTAAATCCAGCATTATTCCCTTGAAAGTTATTCTGCAACCTCCCATCAAGGCCACTCTTCTTTTTAAGTGTGGCTCTCTGATAAACCTAGCTGTCATGAGTAGTCCCTCTGGGGATACCCATTTTTGTCATGCAGCCAAGTTATTTTAGGCCACACAGTCCCTGATTTCATAATTCGAGGAAACACTCATAATACTTAAGTGTACATTCTTTTGAAACCACCTTGTTCAAGTTGATAGATTTTAGTTGAGTCAAATTAAAAACACAATCTGACCTAAAATCATCTCTGCTAATTGTTGTTCTTTGGAATTTCTGATGGTTGTTATTGTCAATATTTATGCATACTTCTGTTTTCTTCATGTGATATTTTGAGATTTTGTGACTAATGTATAAGGTTTGTGTATAGTGATCAAATGGTTAGAGGTGTATGCCTATTTTAAATTAAATCAGTGAAAAAACTTTGTTAAAGGGACGATATGGTTAAGTTGCGCTATTAAAAACCTATCAAATTCAGTGAAAAAACATTGTTAAAGGGACATTATGGTTACAAGTAAAACCGAAAAACCCCTGAAATTCGCCAGTTATGGTAAGCTAAGCAACCATAACTCGTGCCACCACCATTCACTTCTAAGACTAATACCCATGACATCAAAGATCACATCCTTGTAGAAGACCAAGACTGTGCCCCTACTGATCTAGATACTTTTTGGAACTTTTTTAGGCCGTTTTGGTGTTCGAATTGTCAGCGAACAGCGCGGCTGTCCGCAAAGCGCACCCCAGCACCCCGATAAAAGGCCACACGCTAGAGCTGCTCCTCATTCTGTTTTTGGCTACCAGAGAGAGCATTGCTCCACATTGCTGTTGGCCTACCTTGGATTTGCTGCTGAGCTCTGCCTGCTGTGCTGTGCTATATTTGGAGAAGAACATTGCTCCACATTGCTGGTGTCCTACATTAAATCTGCTGCTGTGCTCTGCCTGCTGTGCTGTGCTGTGGTACATTCCCAGATGGCAACCATGGCTACTTCTACTGCAGCTGCCTCAGCTTCACCACCACCCCTACCCCCACCACCACCACCTTCTCAAGAGTCTGGACAGGGGAACAGGCATGGAGATGTAGAGAGGCATTAAGAGGATGACGAAAATGAGGTAGTGGAAGTCCCTACTACTGCCAGCCAATGTGAGTCTTGGGTGTGGAAGCTATTTACCACCATTGGAAGGGTACCCAAGGCACGTGCAGACAAGGTGTGCTGCACTGAGTGCAACATTGTGCTCAGTCGAGGCAAACCAGGTCTGTACAGCTACGGGACCACTTCTATGCAGCGACACCTAAGGTCTTTCCACAGGGCGGCAGTTCAGAGGGTCATCCCCTTCGATCAAAGTAGCAGAGAAAATCCTGTGGGGCAGCGAATCCCTGAACCAGCCTCGCAGGCCATACGCGACGCAGTAGACCCTTATCTTTCCAGGGTCACTGTATTGTGTATGTATTGCAATGCGGTACACTGCAGGGGGGAGACACTTCGAAGTGCTTTCGAGGCTACGGTCCGGGAGCATGAGAAAGTCTGCCCCCTACCTAAGTGAGGCCCACCCAACATCTTCCTCTCTCCACCTGAACTTTCTTATCCCCGTGGTTGGTGCCCCTTCCTTACCCTCCCTTCCCTTCCATTCCTTGTGTGTCTTGTTAAAAAACATCAACAAAATACAAAACAACAAAAAACGAAAAAAAGGCGATTTTCAGAGCCACCTTTCACAGTTTAAAAATAGAAGTGCCAATTAAATGATGCAGGGCCCTGTGCATTTTTAGAAGTCTTTGAACAGTCTGCATACATTAAAATGGGTGGGGTGTTGCACTATCAAAACCATTGCACTCTTCTCCAGGAGGAAGTGGTGGATCTGAAAAGAGCCTTTTTGTGGTGTTTTTTTGGTGTTTCGAAAGCTTCAAGTGGTCAACACCTACTGGATAAAGGTTTGCTATACTTCCAAAAAGGATTGCAATGTATTTTGTATATTTCGCAGAAAAATTTGATTCCCAGCATCAGTAAGATGGACTCCATCTATGTGAAAAATGTTTGTGTTACGAAAGCGATAGCTTGGGTACAATCCTTCCTGGCAAACCGAACGATGAGAGTGTTCTCCCCTTCAGCCTCGGCAGACCCAATACATATCACCTGTGGTGTCCCACAAGGTTCATGTGTCTCCCCCACAATGTATAATATCTTCATTAAGCCACTCTTCGACAAACTTGACAGACTGGGGATAACATACACCAACTATGCAGACGATACACAGATCCTCATACCACTTTCTGGCAACTTTGTCGAAGATACAGATCTAGTAAATAAGATTTATCTCCTCATTCAGGCATGGATGACCTCACACAGCCTCTGCCTGAACGACGACAAAACAGAGATACTGATCTTGGGCTCCGACTCCAACCTCAAAAAACTCAGTCCCAATTACCTGCCTTCAATATTGATGGCAATTTAATCAAAGTGGCAACTGAGGTAAAAACTGTAGGTTTCTACCTCGACGCTACACTTTCTCTCAAAACACAAACCAATGCCCTCGCTTCCTCGACGGCCTACACTTGCAAATTAATCAGGGCTTGCAGACCTTACCTCTCCATATCCAACTGCATAACATTAGCCAATGCCCTAGTAATGTCGAAATTAGACTACTGCAACGCCCTCTACTCGGTGGCCAGCAAGTCTATCATAAACAAAATGCAAACACTACAAAATAATGCCCTTAGAGCAGCTCTGGACATACCTCGCAGAGCACACATATCCAATACTAGGAAAGAGCATCACTGGCTAAAAATTATAGACAGAGTCCTCCTTAAAACACTATCCCTCACTCACAAAGGACTGAACAACAACGCCAGTCCATACATTTCAGATAAACTAAATAGAAAATCGTTCACATACCACACGAGAGCAGCTAACCACCTCTTGCTGGTAATTCTGAAATTTAGATTAAAAAAAACGGGCAGAGCCAGTTTCCCTGTAAAAGCTGCTTGCGCATGGAACGCCCTCCCCGCTGCACTGAGAGCTAATCTACCATACTCGAGCTTTAGACACCACATAAAAAAGTGGCTTTGGTCTAACGCCATCTAACTAACTCTCTTGGCCTGGACTCACCATCGGCTACCCACGGTGAATAACTACTATGTCATTCCTGTTCCCTGACCTGACTTCCTCGTGGTATAGGAACCCCCCTCCTCCTGTACCCTTATACATGCTTGCTAAATTGTTAATAACATTTGTACTGTATCTTCTGTATGCACTATTGTATGTAACTAAGCCCAAGTATTCTTGTAACTGCTGCGCCCGGTTACCCCTGGGTTTTGGTGCACATTATCAAATAATAAACTAAACTAAACTAAACAATATTTTCATTGTGAAAAGAGGACATGCCAACATCTCTCAAAAAAGTGCAAACAACCTTGTTGACATTGCGCCTTGCTTTCTCCATTTGTGGACCAAATGAAGAAGAATGCAGCCACATTTGTCTGTCCATGTCTTTTCCAGGTCCTTCTTTCATTGCAAACTGCAAGGAGATTCCAGTGACATGTCCTAAATTATTCCCTACACAATGAATAATAATAATGTCTGGATGACGTTGTGTTATCAAAGTGGCACAAAGAGGAACCAAATCCAGCCACTTCATTCCATGCACTCCATGCCAGTGCACATGCACATGAGGGAATCCAATATGTGCAGCCACTCCACAGTGCTCTGCATGCACCGCCAACCAATTTATCCATGATCACCCAAAATCCAGACACTAAGCCTTCTGAAAGACACAGCCATAGCTATCTGTTCTGCTCTCAGGAAACATACTCTCTGCCAAAGTCTCTCCTTACACATCACAACCAGTAAACCTTATTGACCAATCCCTTGGGCTACACAGTCTCATTGGCATGCCTGCCAGCCTCAAAATCCCTGTATGTAACATGCGTGATCCGCGGACAAATCGTGAAATCTGAGAGAGTGGGGAAAACACCTTTCATTTTTTTTTGTTTTCACTTATTTTCCTCCTGATGTCTTCACGTTATCCTCTGTAAAGCCTTCCTTATATTTTCAAATAACATGGCATTTCCCAATATGGTTAAAGAAATGCCAGCTGCTTTGAAATAATGACCATTAAGAGACTCAATATTGTAATTATTGCAAGACAACATCCCAGCTCTAAACAAGAAAACAGACATGCCTTTGTTAACCAAACACCTTGCACCATTTTGCTGGGGACAGAAAACATTACAATTGTCCCATTCTACCCTAGGCAACATTTCAGAAAAAATCACCTTAGCATTTGGAAGAACCACCATCACTGCCTGAACCAAGTTTTCAAGAGCACTCCACAAACTAGGAGCACTGATGTATCCCAAATGGACAGCACTCCAATGTAGTACCACTACATCTGGACTGTTCCTCATGGAGAAACTCTTACAAACTCCAACCACTGCCTGCATATTGGAAACAGGCACAGTTGACCACAATAGCTCCACTCCTTCAAAACCAAAACTGTCAGCCATATGTTTAAACATAGGATACCTCTCTAAAACATTTGCAAACAGATCTCCAACTACCAACACCCTCACTTTCTTCACGTCTGCCATCTTCAATACACACACAGCCTCTCTTCCTGTAAAGGACAACTTCAACACCTGATTGGCTAATCCCCACAGTCCCCTTTCATTGCTAGACTTGCTGAGAAGCCCTGGATTTGGCACGCCCTGTCCGCGAACAACAGCAGTGTCCACAGACCCCTCAGCACAGGGGCAGCCCTTTTTCCCTTTCCACATCACTGTCTGCACCACTCTCTCTTTGGCTCTACATAAGCAGTCACACAAACATCCACCAATCACATCCAAGAATTCTACATCTAACTCTGTCATCACAATTCAGCACTTTAGATGAACTGTTCATCACTCTGAGTACAAGTGTCCTGAGATTGCAAAGCACTTACAGCTAAAACTATTGTAAAACTCTTCAAGATTTCTCCTTCCAGATTCATCCACATCTACATACATCAATACAAACTACAGGTATGAATATTTTGTTTACAGTACATTTGCAACTCTTTTATAAATGCATATGAACAGGGTACCTGCCATTGACCCTGCATAATTTGCAAAAAAAGCCTACTCTAATTTCTCCCATGTCCTACAATCAGGTTCACTTACAAATCTGTCTGCTTTCCAAATTTTAATTTACCCATATTACTCATTGCAATGTCCAAACTGTTATTCTCTTATTTCTTTCTGTCATTTTCACAACCCCTTAGCACACTATTATGAAATTCCTAGAATGCACTCAAAACAGGAAACCAGCTTGTATCTTACCAAAGCGTTGCAAGTACAACCAATGCATTTATTTAAACAGAGTTCCTGACACTTGCCATCCTTGCAATACCAAACAAATACAAGTGTACATTCAGAACAGTGCTAATAGAAATGTGTATAAAAAGTCATAAAACTGAATGGTTTCCAGCACTCATGTAGCAAACATCTGTACACCTTCCCAAGCTTTTTTCCTCGCCCTACTACAACTTCCACTAATCTATTACCACACTAAACAGTGCAACAGGAACACACACTTTCAAAAGTGCACTTCATAGGACACACCTATAAATAATCCACTAACCCCCTTAGCAATGATGCTGATGTTCCAAAATCCCCATTCATATACAAAGATATGCAATTTAACACATACCTTGTCTTAGAAATAATTCCTTTTGAAAATATAACTAATCTATTCTTCAAGTGAAATTACTGTGCCATTAACACACATATGTATTAAATTCCTTCTTTCACAATTGCAGTGAAGACCACATTCCTGAAAACCAGTAGCGTCTGAAGTACAAGACAGAACCCAGAAGACACCTACTCTTTGCATTCTACAAAGTAAGTGCAATACTGTCATAGTGTTCTAACTGTTACTCAAACACTGTAGTATTCTAGTATTGTAGAACAAACAATTGTATCAACCCTACAGCATTAGATTCAGTATTACTGATTGCACTTCAGCAGGTGCACACTTTGTATTGTCATCTGAACACCAGTATAGTAACACACAAATACGTGAATAGCCTTCCCAACCTGAAGTAACAGCCCATTCCACAATCACACACCTCTAAAACCATGCCTAACATCATACTCAGACACTCATGCACATTGCACAATGTCCCAACCCATACTTTCTTTTTTTCCAACAGACACCAAAGAATGCCTACCAAAAAGAAACACAGAAATAGAGCAAATCAAAATAAAAGTTTTCAAAATAAGCATCCACCTCTAGCAAAATGTATACAAAAAGTTCAAACAAAACAGAGAATACAGTCACTAAGCGAAACTAAAGCAGCTTGCAGTAAAGAAACTTTGACTTCTCTTTCAAAATGTAAAACTAAACAGAAAGGTATTAAAAAGACTGAAGCTACCACTAGTTCTAACACTGCACCTATAAATCTTGATGTAGCCACAAGTAAGCATACCGAAATAACAAATAAAATATTTTACCAAAAATGTTCCACCACAGAGTCCTTCAGAACTTACAAAAACAGGGGAGAAAGCATGCTCAACCCTTAAAACCTACCACAGAAAACGAATCCTGGAATATCTCATAGATCACCGAATGAAACCACTAACAAAACTAATTACTAAACTACAACAAGGACTTCTCAACAAATGGAATATCAACAAAGATAGCTCTGCAAACATCTGTGCAGGTGAGAGGAGTCACACCACCAGCACAGAACCAAATTTCAATGAAGAAGCATACAAACAAACGCAAACAAACCCAATCGCCATACATAGCAGTCAACGAGGGTATGAAAAGGTTAATAATACCATCATGGAACAAGAAATGCTGCTCACAAAAATATCCCCAGCTGATTTTGCATCAGCTCTCCATTCCACTGAACCAATATGTCCAGTCTACAAATGGCAGTGCACATCAATGTGTAACATATGCAAAATATCTTTCACATCTTTACACCAGTTCCTCAATCAGTATGTGAAAGGCAAAGACAAATTAAAAATAAAACTATTAGAAAATATGGACTCCTGCCCAGTGCGCACATACACAGGACTACAAGGACATTCGTAAGCTGCCAATTTTGGACCTACTTGCAAAATCACCTTCCACCATATAAAAATGATAGTAACACGCCATTCAACTGTACGAAATTCCGTTCATAAACTGTACTATGCCAAAAGTCCTGCTTTAGCACTGGCCAATTTAAATAACATTCTTCTACATGGTACAGCCAAAGAACTACTCGAAGAAATAGAGCACATGCAGAGAAAATATTTTGGAAGTGAAACCAACTTACAAAATTCAATATCTTTAGAACAGAATAGCAACAACATTACAGATGGCAACCTTCTACTACACACATACAAAAAAGAAATACTAAAGTTTAAAAGCACATCTGCTAAAGTACCAAACCATGTCTGTGTGTGTTGCCACAGGACTTTTTATAAAAATAACACAACAATTTTAGTAATAATGTACAAAATAGAAGAAAATGAAGAATCCAAGTGGCTCCAATTAGCTCTCTATCTTATTTATTTATTTACTTATTTCTCTAGCGCTGCAGCCCACAGGCATCAGAGCGCTTTTCCATAGAGGCAGGGGACATGGTGACGGGACAACAAAAAGGTGTAAGTAAATCAGTTAGAGATGGTCAATTTAGTGGATGATTATTTGAATAAGAGGGTTTTCAGTTTCTTTTTAAAGCTTTGCAGGTTTGTTTCAGTTCTTAGGGATTTAGGTAGTGTTCCATTTTGCGATGGCTTTGGTAGGCAATGTTCTACCTAATCCGGCTTGATGGCTTGGCCTGTAATAGTCCTTTGTTCATGGATCTAAGGTTTCAAGTTGGTTCGTATTTCTTAAATTGTTTTTGGAGGTATATTGGGCCATTTCCATTTGTTGTGGCACGGTGAAACAGCATCAAGGATTTGAGTGTAATTCTTTCATCTATGGCTAGCCAGTGCAGGTCCCTCCTTTCTCCTGTGATGTGGTCCATTTTTTTGCCAGTGATGGTTCTGGCGTGTTGTTTTGAATCACCTGACACTGATTTATGCATTTTTTGCTAGCACCCAGCATAAGTGCATTTCCATAGTCTAATCTTGAGAGTATCGTGGCTCTAGCTATGGTTGTGCTGTTTTGCTTATTTAATAGAGATTTAATTTTCCTCAGGAGTATTTGGTAGTATTGGCAGTTTCTTTTTAAATATGCTACCTGGGCTTCAGCTCCAAGTGATGCCTGCATGTACATTTCTAATTTTTTAACTTTTTCCGCCACCATGATTAGTGTTTCCTTGATGCTAAATGTGGCGTAATCTGGACTCCATTTTTTCTGGCCAAAGGTGAGCCAAAGATCATGAGCTCACTTTTGGTGCCATTGAGGCACATCCAATTTACCTTCATCCAGGCTTCGATGATGTTGTAAATGAATGGTAATTTATTGCTGTCTTGGTTATAATCTCCACTGAGTTCAAACACTAGCAGAGAACAAATACAAAAACACTAACCCCTCAATGCTTTGCAGATACTGCACTGTAAAACTTGACAACAACCAAATACATTCACCTGCTATCACTAATACCATGGAAATATTCCCACTGCCAAAACCACAGCAACACCGTAACTTGTATGAGAGGATTATAATTCAAACAGTGCACCCATTTCAAGCAATACTATGCCTTTAACCAAAAACAGCAAAACTACCTCCCTCTGAATTACTGAAAGGCATTCATGGCAAAGTAGTTTATTTGCCATTAGATCTCAAAGAGAATGTACACACTCTGTGAGTGCAACGTCCAATAGATCAATCTTTGATTATCCTAGTAAATGGCATACCTACAAAAGCCAAAATAAATTGGCAGCAACTAGTGGATTTACATAAAGTTAGAGAAGCCCTGCAATATCTAAAAGACAACAATGAATACTACAAAGAAATAAACATTGAAGAAAACCTGAGGGAACCGACCAAAATAATTCAAGACACATCAGGAACTGGTCAATTTCAACTTCTAGATCTTACTACAGAATCCAATATTTTAGACCATTATACAATTCACCCACTGCACTCCAAAGACAACATAGATGATGCACTGGAAACCTACCAATGGAGGCAAGCCAAAGGATCTCCATTCAGCATATGGGAAAAAAGTGTAGAAGCACAACCCTTTCCTTTACTCTTTCCTACTGGAAAAAGAGGAAGGTACGATGAACGACCCACAAACATAACAGCATCAGAATACCGCTCTTTACAAATGTATTCTGAAGACTCCAGATTCAGACAAAACTTGGAATACATATTCCACCTTCTCTTTGAAAGTGAACTAGCAACTCTAGGCTACAGAGTTGCACACACATTAAAATCAGGTACCAATTTTCAAAATATGTCTGCTACGCAATTACTACAAAAGGTGCAAAAAAATGTTTTACAATCAAGCATTACAAATCTTTTAGCAAACATGCATGGTACAAAAGAATACTGGTTCTGATGACAGGCAGAAGTAGGCTGTATGATAAGAAACCTTGGCCCACCCACATGGTGTGTGAAATGAAGTTGTGCAGAGTATGCATTGGAAGATTTGCACAATTTCCTACGCATAGCAAACAAAAACAAAACAAATATAGACATAAAAACAACAGGAGAACTCTGCTCTATTGATCCTGTAAATGTATCAAGATATTTTCATCACTGTTTTATTGCCATGCAATACTTCATTTGTAATAAAACAGTTCCTCCCCTCGGAGAAGTGCAACACTTCTTTTGGAGAAAAGAATACCAAGCCAGAGGAGCACCACCCATCCACATGCTTTTGTGGATTAAAGATGCTCCTATATTTGATCAGGACAGTGATATGACTGTTTTGCAGTTCATTCAGAAATATGTCACTTGTGAAATCCCTTCACAAACTACACATATTGACCTACATGCACAAATTTTACAATTTCAAAGACACAAGTGTGGCAATTATTGTCGGCGCAAACATAAAAACAAAGGGAAATCTACACCAAATGCTGCTTTGGTTTCCCTAGACCAGTTTCAACAACAGGACCAGTGAACTACTTCATGTCTTCAGTTAGACATAGTGTCAAAGGTAAATCACCTAAGAACACATATTGCATGAAAGGAATGGAAGGATCAAAGTACATCAATGATTACAATGCAATCATTGCCCTCCTATGGAATGCAAATATAGATGTGCAATACATTGCAGACAATTCCACTGCAGTTGCACGATATATCACAGCCTACTTAACCAAAGCTGAAAAAACATAGCTCAAAGACCTCTGGGACGACATATCATCTGACAAAACGCTGTCACAGAAATTGTACAGCTTTGGCATAAAAATGCTCTCCCATGGAGAATGTGGCTGCTTTGAAGCCACAGACTGTTTAACCGGTACTGCCTTGTATGGGAAATCTGGAAACATAGCATGGCTAAGCCTTGGTCCTGCTTAATCCAGAAAAAGAGTTCTGAAATCATATGAAGACATTGATACAATAGCCAAAAATGATCCCAAAAGCCGAGACATTTTGAAAAAGCAACTTCCTAGACACATACTACCCAAACAGGAGTACCGCTTTGGAAACCATGTGTCCATACCACGTAGCCCAAAACTTCACATACAAAAATAATATTAAACCAGATGAGTAGAAAGGTAGATACCGCATCGAAAACTGTGAAGGCAGCCTAGTGAAACTTACCAAACGCAGCCTAATTAATCATATGAAATTGTCATTAAAAACTCCTCAACACAAAGAACTGTATTACATGGCCCCACTACAACTTTTTAAACCATGGAGAAAAGAAGAAGATGTATTAGATACCCATGTCTCCTATAAAGATGCTTTCGAAGCAAATGAAAGCACTATAACAGATATGCATTTTATGCAATACAAAACCATGTTAGACAATGAACATCAACAAGAAGAAGAACTCCAGGCAGAACTAAATATAGACACTCCTGACAGCAGTTAACCTTCTCTAACAGGAAGCCAAGAATTACTTGGACAGCCACTCATGACAAATTAAGCAGAATTAGCCATGACTGCAGTAGAAAACACCATGTGCCAGTACAAAGGGTCTACAGAATACTTTGCTATACTCAAATCACAATTAAACAATGAACAGCGTAGCATTTTCCTAGAAATAACTAAACAAATTGAACACGGTATGCAGCACCAAGATAAAACTTGTATCTGTCAAGTGTACAAACCTATGCTGCTATATGTGAGTGGTCAAGCTGTTTCAGGGAAAACATTCTTAATAAAAATCATCAGCAAGTTCCTCCAACAATTGACAAACAACAAACTGTCAGCTGTTGTAACTGCCCCCACCGGTTTAGCTGCCTACAACATAGGCAGTGTCATTTTACACCGATTGCTAATCCTTCCAGTAGAATACAAAAACAAATTAGACTACTACAAACTTTCACCAGAAGCTGCAATGGAACTATGCAGAGTTTTGAAACAAATGAAAATGCTTCTAATAAATGAGGTGAGCATGGTCTCCGACCTAATGTTGGCTTTGATTCACCTCAGATTACAAGAGGTCCTCAAAACAGACCACGAAGAACTCTTTGGAGGAAAACACATTATTGTTTTTGGAGATCTTCTTCAATTAACACCAGTTAAAGGTGAACCTATTTTTAAAACCTTAGGGCACAAACTATGCTGTAAAACTCTTGGCAGCATAGGAAATGTCAATCTTTGGCAACATTTCCAATACAAAGAATTAACTGAAAACATGTGTCAGTCTGCAGACCTCACTTACGCCAACACTTTAAAAAGTATTAGAGTTGGTGAACTATCTAAAGAAGCACAATCGATATTAAATACCAGGCACATCCAAGCACTCTACGGGCATAACTCATGTGCTATTGATGTTATGGAACAATTAGCACACAAAAATGTAAACTGTATGTCCTTGATGCCAACTCTTGCAAGCTGTCCACAATTAAATGAAACAAGGTTGAAAAAAGAAATGCAACCAATAGTTCAAATGTACTCCACAGACAAACCGGACGTGCACGGTATGACACTACCCATGTGTGAACAAGCCACAGCACGACTAAATATCTTAGAAAACTCTATCTCTAATACAGCTGCTTTAGAGAAAATATTAAAATTGTCTTTGAAATGTAGCGTAATGCTCAAACGTAACCTTGACGAGGAGCGAGGACTAGTTAATGCAGCACTTGGTAAAGTTGTTGGCTTTCAAACATACCCACGTGACAACAAAATTCAGTTTGTCAATATTCACTTTGACAAACTATCAGAAGTTAAAAGGATAGGATGCCTGATTCCTTCTTTTCAAAGACATGTATGTACGCAGAGAACAATTTTCTCTATCTCTTGCATACACAGTCACCATTCATAAATCACAAGGTGTTACCCTAGATCAAGCATTCATAGATATTGGCAGCACAGTGTTTAAAGAAGGTATGAGCTATGTAGCACTGTCACGCCTGCATACACTTGAAGGACTATTTCTAGTCAACTGTGATGCAAGTAAAGTAAATGCTGATATTCCCTGCATTGTAGAATACAATAGACTATGTGCACTCTATGCACCCCATCTCAAAACCTACCCTGTTCCTCAAAAAGCAAAAGTTTGTAAAAGAAAACTAGTTCAGACTCCAATTATACAGGATCTCACAACAATACCTCCAAAGAAACTAAAAGAAGCTAATACTTCATCAATGACATCAATCAAAGAAGGATTTACTGCACACACAAAAAAAACGACCTCTTCAAAGAAACAACGTGCACTTCGATCAAATGGTCCATTCAGATGTTTCAATACAACTGGTGTAAATTGCTATGCAAATGTAGGAATCAATATTCTATTCCAATTGCCACCAATTATTGAAAACATTTACTTAAACGGGACAGACCAATTATGTTTGTAAATGTTAGTCCTTCACAGAAATGCAACCAAAAATCCTGACAACACTTAAGTGTTTCTGGAATAAGGCAGAAACTGGACAACTGTGCTGGAATGGTCAGATTCACTATAAACACACAAGAACATCCATAAGAAGTTCTAATGTACTTACTACAAGTACTGGATAACAAAAACATATCTATAAATGAAATCTTCCAGATTTCATACATGTGGAAACATAAATGTATTCTCTGCAGCCATGTGACACAGGAACAAGTCCCTAATGAACGCTTCGTGTATGTATCCATACCTATCTGTAAATCAATTCCAATTCAACAGCTTGTACAAAATGCAAACCATTAAAGATGATGTACTACTTGCAATTCCGATAATCGTTCCACCTTACAAATACAGTAACATAGTGAATACGTAATAGTAATGCTTTGCGTTACAATGCAGATGGTACCAAAAACAACTGCAAGCTGACTGGATTCACACATGGACAAGTATCACTTGGCAAGAAAGTCTTCACAACAGTAGGCATAATCTACCACGCAGGAGCCACAACCAATGCAGGTCACTACACTGCATACATAAAAAAAGAAATGTGGATGGTTAGAATGTAATGATACATCCATTCCTCTAAATCAGAGATTACCAGCAAATCTTGTAAACGCTTACTTAATATTCTTTAAACCAATATCTATTTACTAATCTCAGTATGAACATCTACAAAATGTATTCAATAACATTTGAATCCATAAACAAATAGAATAAGGCAACAGCTATCTAACAGTGAAAAATTATTAACAGTTATAATACGCCAACTGGTATCTAACTACAACCAGAAAACTGCAATATATATTTTTCTAAGGAAACCCTGCGACACTTATTATGTGTAGAAATACCCTCAACAACTTCAAAACAGTCAACAGTTAGAATATGCCAACAGGTATCTAACTGCCCCAAAATTCTGCAATAACCAAACAGATAAATGAATAAATGAATACTGCTAAAATGCAACAAGAAATAAACAATTAGAATATGCCAACTGGTATCTAACTGCAATAATAGTACCACTACTTTCAAACCAAAAACCATAGACCTATTCAATTCCTCCTACAGAAATCCACCACCGAAAAAGGTTTTACCATAACATAGAAAGTTTTTTTTAAATCCTGCATGGATTGTATTTCCCACAGACCCAATAATTATACAAACAAAAACAGGAACTGAGCAAATTGTACACTGGTTTGAAGCATAGTACTTGTAAAGTACTAACTATGAGGGTCGACAAAGTACACAAATGTCTGCTATGCAATGCAATAACTCATTACAAACTACCTACACTAACATGTGATCTTTTCTTTTATCACAGAGAATGAAAAAACAATGTCTGCTCCATTTTCCCATACCATGCAAAAAACTGCATACAGCCTCAACAAAGCAAACAGTAATTATACAATGATTGCAGCCACAACCACTGTAACAAAACACACCCATGCAAGCAAACACATACGACTGACCACAATCCAAGATGTTTGCTTGCATGGGTGTGTTATGCTGCGGTGGTTGTGGCCAGGGCCTAGAGTCTTGGGTGCATGGCCTCCGGCCTACGGCCTTCGGCCATGCACCCAAGACTCTAAGCTCTGGCCACAACCACTGCAGCATAACACAACCATGTTAGGAAATACCTGACCACTGACCACAACCCAAATTGTTTACTTGCATGGATGTGTTATGCTGCAGTAGTTGTGACCAGGAGTCTTGGGTGCATGGCCAGGCCAAAAAACTGCATACAGCCTCAACAAAGGAAACAGTAAGTATAAAATGATTTGAGTCACAACCACTGCAACATAACACACCCATGCAAGCAAACACCTGACCACTAACCACAACCAAAATGTTTGCTTATGCTGCGGTGATTGTGGCCAGGGCCTAGAGTCTTGGGTGCACCCAAGACTCTAGGCCCTGGCCACAACCACCGCAGCATAACACACCCATGCAAGCAAACACCTGCCGACTAATCAAAACCCAAAAACATAACACAACTACCTCAAGATGTATCCACTTCAATTAACATCCTAAAACAATAATTACAGCCAATGCACAAACTCTTCAATAGATACCCTCTTCACCCAATACTCTACTAACTACCCAAAACCAATACATCAAGCATAGTAAAATACCCAGTAGTGTGGCCAGTGTTTAGTATGTCCACGGACAACCGCTGTGACCACGGATACCGCAATCACATCACAGCCTTCTTCCACCTAAACAAATACAGCAATTGACCCATCTCTCAGTTCCCCACCCTCTCCAGCCACTCTTCCACACCAATACACTCCCCAAAATTATATTTCTGCTCTGTTCCACGCTGCACTGTCTGCTGATATACGCGATCCAACATGGCGGGCGAATCAGGAAAATTTGACGCACCTCACGCTTCACTCTAACCAATCAGCGAACATGTTATGTGTCAGCGGACACAACACAGACCCCCTAGCCAATCGGTGTCCTGTCCGTGAAGCGAACAGGGAAGTGTGTCCGTGGAACGAACCCAGAATTCACAAGTTTTTTTGGACCTACTTTTTGGTTGTTTTAAAATAAACTACTGGACGGATTTCCACCTAATTTACAAAAGCACGCTTTCGGGACCAAGCCGCCGCTCCTGCCGCAAATTTGATGAAAATCTGTCCAGTGAATGAAGTTTTTCTTCATTCAGTCTATGGGAAAAACATTTGGGCCCCCCCCATAACTTTGACCCCCCTTGACGAAACCTCATCAAACTTTTCAAAAATTCAGAGCAGGCCATATACTTTTTTTGCAAAGTCTGGTGAGGATTCGTCCAGGGGGAGCAAAGTTATAAGCCACCCAAAAAGTGCTCTTCCTATGGGTTTAGCAACTTAACCATAACTACACGGCCGTGACCTGAGGCCACGTAATAAATCCATCAAATTCCAGTGATACGATTTAGAGGTGTGTCTTTCATATTGAAAAAAGAGTGGTTCTTGGAAAAAAAGTACAGGCCATGATCACTGACGTGCGTCAGGTTCAGCACATACACTTCACGGCTTTAAGCGTGGTTGTTCATTAATTTCACATAGATACACTTTCCATTATCTTTTCTAAGAAGGCGATGGTTGTCATAGGATGAATGTTTCTAGGACCTAGTTTAAGACAACAAAGCAGGGGGCTTTGTTGTGCCCATTTGAGTATATATTATTTCTTGAATGTTTCCCTGTGCCTTATAATTGTGTAGTAACATTGTTAAGCAGCTTTAATTTGTTTTAAAGTTGTGTATGTATGTGTGCGTTCTTCTTTTACATTGTTTTGAAAGCATGTTCATGTGCAAATCAATGAATAGCGTTATTCTGTGGCCACATCTTTTTGTCGCCCATGACCAATAATGCCGGTATTGTACCTATCTGTTCTCTGGCTATCATTAAGCAATAATACCTGAGCAGGTGGGGCATTAACGCCTCAGGTAATGACAAGAGGCATATAGATACTTAAAGAGGCCCGGGGCATTACCTGAAGCGGTATTGCCCACCTGTGAGGGGCTTATTGCTATTAGTACCCTGGCCCGCAAGACCCTGAATACTAACTGTCTTTTCTTTTGTTTTGCGAGATGCCATCAGCTTTTCGCAACTGAAAAAAAGAAAAAGAAATGATTGCCACGAAACTACATGTAGTCCCTTCTCCCTTTTATGGCGGCCACTCCCTGAAAGAACCCGGGCCGCAGCCGTGAGCAGAGCCTTTTCGGGCAGTTAAGGACCTGGCGAGGGCCAATCAGATCAGATTGTGTGAAACAATCTGATTGTCCCTCGCCGGGTACTAATAATTATTAATTGGATGCGTTTACATTGAGTTTAGTTTAGTTTAGTTTCTTTATTTATACCATGCGCCGAACCCTGGGGTAACTGGGCGCCTGGAGACATAGAGGTGGTTACAGCAGAGTAAATACATACAAGCATAGTGAAGACATACAAGCTAATGCAAGAGACCGGGAAACATGGTGGTCGATGGGCAGACATAGTATAAGAGTACATTAGTTGGCGTGTCAGACATAGGTGGAGTTCTTGTTGGAGAGCCAGGCTTTCTCTTTCGCTCTGAAGGTCCAAAAGGAGAGTTCTGCTCTAAGGATCAACGGTATGGCATTCCATTGTTTGGCGGCTAGGACTGGGAAGCTGGATCCGCCTGCTTTTTTTAGAAGGAATTTGGGGATGGAAAGACAGTGAGAGTACAATGTTCTGGTAGGTCTGGTTGAGGTGTGTTTGTTGAACTTATCTGCCAGGTATTTGGGGGCTTCATTAGATAGGCATTTGTGGACGATAACAAGGGATCTAAGGGTGATCCTGTCTCGTACCGGGAGCCAGTGGGAATCATGTCTGAAGCTGGAGATGTGTGAATACCGTGGGATGCTCAGAGCCGCTCTGAGGGCATTATTCTGCAGGACCTGCAATTTGTTCAGGTTACGTTCTGAGGTGCCAAGAAAGAGGGTATTACAGTAGTCAATTTTTGAGAGAGCTAGTGCTCTGGCTGGTGTGATACAGCTGGATGGCGAGAGGAAGGGTTTGCAGGCATTGATAAGCTTATTCGTATAAGCTGTGGAGGAGGCTGTGGCGTTCACCTGTTTTTTGAGCGAGAGAGTAGAGTCTAGATAAACCCCTAGGGTTTTAATTTCTTTGGCGACAGTGATTTGGTTACCATCTATGCTGATAGACATGTAGCGGGGGTCTAGTTTGTTTAGCCGTGGTTGGGAGCCGACGAGAAGGAGCTCAGTTATCTTGTTGTTGAGGCAAAGGCCATGTTCTGCCATCCAGGCTTGGATCTCCAGGTAGCGGTTGTTGATCCGTAAGGCGTCCTCTTCATAGCACCCTGATAGGGTGATGAGAACCTGGGTATCGTCAGCTTAGTTTGTGTATGTGACACGCAGGTTATCAAGGTGGTCGAACAATAGCTTTGTGAAGATATTGTATAAGGTTGGCGAGATGCACAAGCCTTGTGGGATGCTGCAGAGGATGGAGATGGGGTGGGCTGAAGCCCCCGGAGAGAAGACCCGGGTGGTTTGGTTGGCTAGGAAGGATTGAACCCAGGCAGTCGCCTGGCTAGAGAAGGGAGCTGAGGCAGTCAGATGTTCCGTGAGGATCTGATGGTCAATGAGGTCAAAGGCTGCCAAGAGGTCAAGCAGCAAGAGGATGGCTATGTTACCTTTATCCTTTGCCTCATCCATCTGGATTTTTAAGTCCAGAAGGGCTGTCTCTGTTCCATGCTTAGGTCTGAAGCCAGATTGTCTAAGGCCTAGGAGGTTTTCTTCCAAATGCTTCTGGATTTGCAGGTAGGCCACTCTGTCTAAATCTTTAGGACGTAGGGGACAGTGGTAATTGGCCTGTAGTTGGTTGGGATGTTAGGGTCTAGGTTAGGTTTTTTCAGCAGGGGCATGACCCACGCCTCCTTGAGGCTGTTAGGGACTGAGCTTGTTTTGAAGGAGGTGTTGATTAGGGTTGTTATGAATGGGGCCAGCTCATTGGCGCCTTCCTGGATGATGGGAGCTGGGCAGGAGTCCCCTTGGCATTTGGAGGGCTTGAGGCCTTTGATGATGCCTTCCACTTATTTGGTGGTCACTGGGGTGAAAGAGAAGGGCGGGCATGATGGCGTTTTAGAGGTGGGTGGTTGAGAAGCGTTTCCTTTTTTGGCTAGGCTGAGCTTTTTCAGTTCAATTTTGGATTGAAGCATGGCAATTTTGTCTTCCAAGGCTTTTTGGATCCCCTCACACCAGTCTGCATCTTTCACGCAGGTTTCTGAAGGTGGGGATGGGGATTTGAGTTCCCTGAGGATGGTGAAGAGCTCTTTTGTTCTAGATTTGGCGTTCTCAATTCTGTTATCATAGGTCTATTTTTTGGCTTCGAGGATAGAGGTTTTGTAGGTATTGGCCGCTACCGTGAATAGTGTTTTGTTGGCCTGGTTAGGTGTTTTTCTTAAGGTTGTTTCAGCTGCTCGATTGGTGTTCCGCAGGGTTTTAAGATCAGGGGTAAACCATTTGTTCAGATGGGCTGCTGGTTTAGCTTTAGTGAGTTTGATAGGTGCGATGATATCTACAGCAGATTTGAGTGTTTTATTATAGAGTTCAGCGAGTTTATCCACATCTAGGTTGGAGTAGTTAGCGGGGGTGAGGATGTTGTGGATAAGAGGGCAAAGGGTCTGCAAATTGATGTTACGGGTATTCCTGGTGCAAGTTTGCGGGATGGTGGCTGGAGGAGTGTTTGGTTGCAACTTCCCTTGAATGGAGAAAGAGATGGTGTGGTGGCCTGACCCAATTACATTCTGGAACCAATATGGCTGACAACTAACCAGTGTGAGGTTGGATTCTAGGCAATCGTCTTTACCTAGACAGTTTTGGATGTTAGGCAGGGCAGAACTTTTCCAACATCGCACCTGTGTTTACATTGATAAAATTGCGATGCTTTTGCTGAAGTGTGTGGCATATAGCTTATGCATATGTGATTGGATTACTCTTAGTGCTGCCATGTGTGTCTTCAAATTGGCAAATTTCACAGCGTGCCTTTTATCTGCTAATGGATACAAACATTGTGATCACAGAACCAAGTTGCGGTGTGGTTTGACCTGAATCTGACACTTGCAGTATATATGTCCATTACCATAACAAAATATATACATGCTTACTGTGTTTGTGTACATATTGTGATCTAAAACAATGGCTGGTAAAAAAAGAAATGTGGACAGAAGCCACCATTTCGAGACAGAATTTGCCAAAGATGTCAACTGGAAGCCAACGCATGCAGACATATTCACCACATCACTTCCATCTTTGTTGCTTGCATTTCTTGATGCCTTCCTCGTGTTCTTGCAGTGATCACATTGTTTTTCCCAGATTAGGGTTTTTGATTTATTTTGTTTCCATGTCTACGGACCTACTCCAGAGTTGGAAAAGTGCTGCATGCCCAATTATTTAGCCTCGGAAAGGATGAAAGGACCCAGAGAAGAGGTAATCCCCATCCCCTAAAGAGCTACTCATTTGGCTCATCATTGAAAATAAGCGATGCACAATGGCACTGCGCGAGGGGTTCCCCAAATACTTTTTCCATCGGAAAGGAAGCAACATCATCATGCCCATCATCATGACCCATCTGTTGACGGTGAAATGCCAAGGAAGGAAAGGTCTGTGCACCAACTTCAGCGTGCCAGTATTACAACATGGACACCACACTGAAAGTGGCTGAACACATCTGGGTCTGATTTTGCAGTTTGTGTAAACAATGTCTCAAGACGGAAGCAATTGCAAACCTTTCCTATTGGCCGTTATGCCAATAGGAAAGGTCGCCATCATAGGGCAGGCCAGAAATTAGGATGCTTTTGAATTATGTGCCCTGTAGCCACACCCTTTGCTCCAATGCCAATGCTTCATAATGTGTCTTAGTGTTAGAAAGTGGATACACTGCAGTGACGATGCCGTAAGTGCCGAGGATCACGGTTTTCTTGTGAATGCCAGCATGTTGTTCCTCTGCTTTTAGCACTCTCCAAGTTACTTACCCTGTTTAGTCGCCAAGCTACTTATTCTTTCAATATAAGAAATGTACATCCTCTTCTGCTGAAAGCCAGGAGTGCATACATTTATTTCCTCACAAACACAATCACTCCTCCGTTCCTTCAGTGGCTGCTACTCTTTAAGACATATGCAGTCATCTACACACTTGCTGACTCTACTCTTTCACTGGCTCACTCATGGCACAATTCTGAGGTGCATGCACAAATAGGAAAGTGTTCATCTGTGAGCACTTTCCTTAAAAGCACCTTTTTCTGATGAAGTGGTAATGTGGCTGTCTGGCAACAAAGCCACGACTTGTGCATGGGCCTGATTGACTGCTTAACAACAGCCTTAGCAACCATGGGAAATGCATGGTAGGCACTGGGAGGGGATTCTCCTTTCAAACGCACTGCTTTAGCACATCAAAAAGAGGAGTTCAAATATGGTACCTGCGAGGCGCCTTTAAACGCTGCTGCACACTTTATCCCCTTTATAAAAACAGCACCTCTCAGACTGCAGCACCACTTTTCTCGTTTAAGAAAGCTTTCTTAAAATAGAAAAGTGGCTGTTTTTTAGGGAATGCTTGCAGTGCCACTGGTACACACGCTTCTATCTGAACTACAGATTTAAGCAGCTTTTGCATCTGCAAAGCACATTGTCCCTCCAACATTTCTACCAATGGTGTTGCTGGACACTGGAGGGGAGAATGCTGGCTTTCCACACTACATTTGCCACGTTCTTAGAATCAGGCCCTCAATGGCTTACCCAGCACCTCATGCGCTCACTCCCTCTCCCTCACGTATTGGTTTCTTGGCACGAGCACATGCAGTGGAGCAAAATCTATTGGTATGGTGAGCCGTCGGTGGCAAATTATGCATAAATATACCCCAGCTCTAGCCGTGTGTCATTATCCTCTCCTTTTGTATATTTCTGGAATGTTGTTTTTCTGGAAGGAGAACATTCTGTTTTGTCTTAATTGTATTGGGTTGCCTCTCGTATTCATTTAAGTGAAAGAGACACATTTGCTTGAGGCTGACTGAATAGTGTTCCTTGAGGTTTTTTTAATCAAGTGGGTGCCTGATTTCTTTCACTTATAAGGGCACTACTGTCCTTAAGTCGTGGTATGTAGAATACTGGGTCGTTTGAGGTTGCCACTTTGCCAGTGTTCGTTTTATGTTCACAGTGCGTCACTCTGCACTTCCACAAGTCGTCGTCTCGATAGGGCCTTCCTGCTGTAAAGATGTGGTTTTCAGAATGCAAATGGCAGTGTAAAGGTGCATGTTTACGCGTAATTACTATTGTGGAACAAGGGGCGTTTGTGTTGGGAACTATTTTGTTTTTCACCAGCACTGTGAAAAGTAAAGCTTGGCCATGAAGGAGAACACTTTCGGATACCACCAACAAATGGTGCCCAGAAAGCAAGCCTGGCAACATTTTCATGTTGTAACCTGGGATGAGGATTAGGTAGGGAGTTGGCGCCCCACGCTGCTAATACAGTTAGTGTGAATTCATTATAAAACATCAACAGGCTAATTGTTGCTTTAAGGGGCCACATCCCAGACAGCATGAGAAGCACAACTTCCCTGTGTGTGTAACTTGACTACTTGTGCAAGCAAGAATTAACACGTGCACTGCTCGGGAAGGGATATTGGATCTTAAGCACTCTTGGCACATCCCCTCCTCATCAAGGGTCGTTGACAATGCATTGCTTCCACTATGTGTCCTGCTTTGTCCTTGCCTGGCCTTTCTTGCTATTATCCGGCATACACCCATTACTTTGGCAAGTGAAACGCGTCCGCTGATTTTGTGCCGCAGGCGCTTCATAAATCTGAGCGTTGTCTCGATCCAGCCACTTTTTCCATTAAGATGCAGTTCCCATGTGGTTTTAAGTGCTGTGAACAACATGTACCCATAGATCTTCCCATGATTGTTTATCTTTCTAGAAAAACCTGTGGGTGTTGCAAGCCGCGATTTATGGTCTGAGCAATTGTAATACATTGTTAATGCGATCTATCTATCTATCTATCTATCTATCTATCTATCTATCTATCTATCTATCTATCTATGCATTTGCCTGTCTGACCGTCTGACGATCTTTCCTCTCTCTGCCTTTCTTTCTAACGACACAGATATCTATCTATCTGTCTATCTATCCATCTATCTACTAATGTATTTTCCTATCCAGCTGTCTGTCCACCTTTGCAATCTCTGTCTTTCTTTCTAATATCATATATTTGCGTCTGTCTATCTATGTGTTTGCCTGTCCGGTTGTCTACCACCTTCACTCTCTCTGCCATTGTTTCAAATGCCATATATTTCTATCTATCTATCTATCTATCTATCTATCTATCTATCTATCTATCTCTATCTATCTATCTAATAATGTATTTGCCTGCCCAGCTGCCTGCCACCTTTACTCTCTCTGCCTTCCTTTCTAACGAGACAAATGTCTATCTATCTATCTATCTATCTATCTATCTATCTATCTATCTATCTATCTATCTATCTATCTATCTATCTATGTCTATTTATCTAATAATGTATTTGCCTGCCCAGCTGCCTGCCCACTTTTCCTCCCTCTGTCTTTCTAACATCATAAAATTGTGTCTTATCTATCTGTCTGTCTATCTATATATCTATCTATCTATCTATCTACCAACCTACCTACCTATCTACCCATCTTTCTATATATTTATCTATTTTCCTGTCCGGCTGTCTGCCTCCTTCACTATCTGTTTAACAAGAGAGGAGTACCCACATTTTAAGTCCAGTATCAAGGGGAGTTGTCAACTACTCAAATAATGATGCTCTTGGGACACAGGTAACAAAAAGAAGAAAAAAACATCAATGGTAACGCCTCAACTGAGGTCGTTATAAACTCAATGAATTTGCTCCGACATAAACTTTTACATGCATTTGGTTTTTAGATAAACCATTATCTTATTTTAATGTTAATGTACAACACTGTTTAAAAAGATTCATATTTTATCAGGCGCCAGATAGCTCTAAATAATGTCACAACTTCCATCTTCCATCACCATTTTGTGCAAATTGGAGCCAACATCAATTACAATATTTGTGGAGCTTCTATACGCGTTCTAGTTTATCTGTATATTAGATTCTATGGACGGAATTCAAATTCATGCTCACTGACATCCAACCTTTTTAGGCAATGGTAACAACCAATTTGTGTTGGCAACCTCTGTCAGATGTGGCCTCCTTCGTCAGGGTAGGACAACACAAAATGGCCCTCAAAGTCGAGAATATTCCCAAAAAGATATAAAATATACTCAAAAGGTGCAATTAAAAAAATCATTTGCAAACAATTACACCACGGAATTTAAAATAAAAAAAATATGCAAATCACTTTCATTAGAAGTCATCATGTATTAATTCATTCATGTATTCATTGAAATATTTCAAGAGATTGACCTAGATTATTGTTAGGAAAGATTTCATAATTGTATGTAATTTTCCCTCCATGTGTCAACCCTCAAACTTGTTGCTGTTGTTTAGCCACCATTGACTCACTTTGCCAGAGAAGCACAGCCTTCAGCTGCACTCCTCTGGGCTTTCGCTCACTTCTTATGGGGAAACTGACATGCCCTTAAGACAGTTAGTACTGGGAGACGTTTTGCTTCCCTTAGTCCTTTCCTCATGTTGCAGCTTTTGTGCAACATGTAACAAGTGTGCAATGTATATTACCATACAGCACACATGTGTCTTTAGCCATTTCCCAAAGCCCTTGAAACTCTTGTTGGACTTTTTATGAACTGTGCAGATGTGTCAAGGACAAGACTGGTGGCAGCTATCTTTTTGCATTTGTTTTAACCCTTTTCTGCCATGTTAACCGCGTTAACCACGTTTGGCACAAATAGGTGGCCTTGCTCTAAAATGGCCGTGCCACGAGGTTCTTTTGTTCTGTCCTTTGGCCATCTTGCCTCTTCACCTTCCCCAGGTTGAGCCGATCCGGGTTCGTCCTTATTTGGTCATGCACTTTCCTGCGAATCCCAATGCTTTCGCGGGCTTCTGCATGCCTTGTGTGTGTGCCTCCAGGATGTGGGCTGGGATGTCTGTTCCCAATACACACCCTGGGTGCCAGAGAGTCTGGAGTTTCCTGAATGCCTGGGACCACCGTGGTCCAAGATAGGTCCACGTATGGAGTGAGTGTTTGTGAGCAGATCTCCCATTGGGTCCTCTCCGTTTTGGCACAAAGGGAACTTTGGATAAGAGGAGGCTGAAAACACCACTACCATGTCAATCTCTTGAGTTCACACCGAACGAAGGATAAGGAGCCAAGTATCGTGCAACAAGAAGCCGAGTCAAGGAACCGCTGGTGACCCGCTGGAAGGTTTGGCACCCTGAGCCCACTGTCATCCCGTGAGACCCCTCTGCCTCTGATCGTCCAAGAAGGTCTGCGAAGACGCTTCGACCCATTGGCATAGTGAGACCAACTATTCTCGGCACCTTCATCAAACCCTGCAAATAAGCCTTATTGAAAGTGTCCCTGGGCCAAGCAGTGGGCTGACCACCTTACGCAGGACCTTTGCTCTGACACCGCAGCCATTTTGGGGAGGCCCTAGAAACTTAGTATACTGCAAACTCTGTGTCCACGGCACCCTCAAACCAAATTTCATACACTTAGCATTCCAAGGTCTGAAGTGAGAAGAGTGTGCCCGGATCGGAGTATTCGCGGTTACCGTGTTGCCCTGCTGCGGCAACGACCTGTGCAAGTTTGCTGCCTTTGTGACCCTCTTGCCGAGACGTCCTTTTTTTGCCGCATTCAAACCTGCCAGGGAAGTGGATCGCACTGGCGAAGTCTGGGTCTGCTTGCGTCAGGGACCGGTGAGTACTCCATATCCCAACCGGTGGCCCCTAGCGCAAGAGCCCATATTTACGCATGAGTGGCCCTTGTGGGTCCCTATCCTTTCCACCGCTATTGCGAAATATCAACCCCATCCTGCACTCTCGAACTGCCACTGCCCCCAGTGGAGGCCCTTCTTGAATAGTGGGAACTTGTTCTGCATCGCCGCATCTACTTTCCGGAGCTGCTAGAGACCATGGAAGAGACCCTATCCTGCCCATTGGCACAAGCGCGTGGACCTGCATAGCATGTACTTTTGAGCACAAGGCTCCACTCTTCATAGGGCTTGGGCTGCCTCTTAGTTAGGCGTATTATTGATGCGGAACTGGGCCTAAAGACTATTTGCACTGCCTGTTTTCTTCCCCTCTAGGTTGTCGACGTACTTCGTGCATTTACCCTTACGACCCCATTGGTCTTATATGTATATTGTATTGATTGTGATGTGTTGGTTTACTTTAGTGTTACTGTGATTCTTTGCTATGGTCAATGTTACAAAGGCCTTGTAATAAATGTGTCTATATTTTTAATGTAACACCTGTCTAGAGTAATTTGTAAATGTCCTTGCTTTGTGTGCTCATTGAGGTCTTTCAGTCACCCTCGCCCCTCTTGAGACTTAGTCTTGACCGCCGCCATCGCTACCCTGATTGGTCTGGCTTGTCCAGAGGTTACCCTGTTCCAAGAAACTAGGCTGGCCTTCTGAACCTCTGCCCCTCCAGGTCAGAGTTCAGAAATTCTTCTTAACAAATTGGTGTACAGCAGTGGGATAGGACTGAAGGTATCCAGTGTTGCATACTAGTGAAGGCATTTCAAGTTATTTCTACCAGGACACATAGTGAATTGTTGTAGTATAACTTTTAAAAGGCCATAGTCCTATCTAACAGTATGGAAACAAGTACCTTGTTAACTTTAAATGCTTCTAAATCCGAAACATTGAAAAAAGATGTGTGCTGAGAGAGGGGTATGCTCTCAAGGCACAAAAATAGAAATGATCCAAAGAATCATGAACTGGCAAGAAGCTCAGCTTAGAGCTATAGCTTCTGAGGACAGTGCAGAAGGAGGTGGGGCTGCTCTCACTGGTAGAACTGACAGTTCTGCCGCGGCACTGATCCACAGCAACCTTGAGGACATGGAGGATGTAATGTCTAACGTTTCCTCTGCCAGTGCTGATGGGGAGGCCATACTTGAATTTAAGATACAAGAACTGCTGCTTAGGCAGAAGGAGCTTGAGTTCAATATGACCAAACTAAAGATAGAGCAGGCAGAAAAACAGAAAGACAGGGATCACCAGTTGGAACTGGCCAAGCTTCAAGTTGCCAATGGATCCAGGTGTCCTGGAAATGGGTCAAGGCCTCCTCTCATCCAAGGTTTCTAAAAGATCTGCTCAGTGTGTATGAGGAAAACAATGACATTATGGACTGGCTGAATACATTTGAGTATGCATGTGAAGTTCAACAAGTTGACAATGCTGATAAAATTGCCTGGTTACTTAGCCGACTGCCCCATTCTGGCTGCAGTGCCATTATGGAAATGTCAAAAGCTGAGAGTGCAGATTTTGCAATGTTGAAGCAAAGTCTCATCCTAAAGTTTGGAAAGACTCCTGCCCAATACTTAAAAAGATTCAGAGAGTATAAGAAGAAAGAAGGTGGTACTTGGGTATCTTATGTAACTGAATCCTTAAAGAACTTGACTGGCTGGGTTGAAGGTTATAAGGTCTCTACTTTTGACGGTATGATATGTCTTGTCATGCTAGAACATATTTTTGCATCTTCATCCCCTGAGCTTAAGCAGCATTTGGCAGATTCGAAGGAGATAGATCCTAAGAAGCTAGCCATTGCAGCAGATTTGTGGGTGTCACATAGAGTGTCCCATAAGGACAAGACTCATCCTGGTAAGCAGGAGGAAGGGAAAAAGTCCAAAGATAAGGAGGGTGGGGAAATTGATAACTCTTCACCCCAAAAAGGCCACAAAAGAAAAATAATGGTAAGATACAAGAGAACTCACAGGGTAGTGGAGGTCAGCCTCCGAAACAGAACTCTGGTTATAATAAGCCTCCCTATGTAAACAGACCCAATGGATCTTGTTTTGCTTGTGGAGCAACTGACCACGTGAAGGGGGATCCCAGATGTAAGGTCAACACCTTGGGGTCCACTCTGCTAATCTGGCCTTCTCCTCTTATGAGGAAGAAGAGATTACCCGAGCATCCTTCTCCTCAGATTCCTTCCCCAGTGGGATAGAAGCTGAGGTAGTTTTAGTTTCCCTGGGTTCCTGGCAGCCTAAAGTCTCAGAGGCTATGCTAGGATTCCAGATAATACCAAGCACTACTTTAAAGATAATGTGCTGATCAATGGAGTAGATACTCCAGGTCTTAGGGATGGTGGGTGCAGTCGAACTGCAGTGGATGCTACCTTGGTAGACCCAGAGGAAGTTGCCAGCGCTCCTCTGGCCCCCACTCAGTTGGCTGATGGCCCACCTCTCATGTTCCCAGTAATTATCACATGGATCAGTAATATCCTCTTCTTCTGAAGAAAAACCTGTCTCCCCTCCTATCCCTTCCTCCTCACCTTTAACTTTAGACTTGGGGTCTCTCTTCTTCTTTCCTCTCTGAGTGGGGTTCTCCTTTTTTTTGAGAAGATACGGACGGCCACGGAAGGACGCCACAGTGCCACTAGGATAGTGGGCTGTGATCGATTCCCAGTGACTGCCAGGAATGGGGAAAAAGCCAGAGGCACAAAAAACCCCAACCAAGAACACTGAAGGCTGATGAAGGAACTTCCCTCCGAAGGTAAGTAGGTCAAGGACTCCGAGTAAGTGAAGGCTCACTGAATGGGAGAAAAATAACTGCGGTCAAAATTAATAAACCCCAAGAAAAAATAGAGCAAGGCAATAAATCCAGAAAGAAGCAGTGAAAGACACCAAAACACAAGAAGTTGAGAGGAAAGGCAGGACAAGGGCTGAAGAGTAGAAGTAGAAGAAGGAACTGAAAGAGGCGACGGGAAGTAAAGGCAAGAAAAAGGGCCTAAGAACACAGAAGCAGCGGAAGACAGGTAAGCGGGCAAAAGAGTGTACCAACAAAGGAGAAATCCTGAAAGTTGCAATGCGTCCGCCACCCGGAAGTGGCTGGTTAAAAACTACCGGTGGCGAACGCGAAAAAACAAGAACTAGACCGACAAGGCACGTTAGACAAAAAATGTGACAGCACCATTGATGGCGGCTCTCCTTCCAGCGATCCCAAACACACCATCTGTTCCAAGGTATGACAGTAATACCTGTTACTCTTACTATCAATGGTACAGCAGTCAGAATTCCAGTGAGCAAACAGAGGAATGTCCCAGGAAAGTCTTGCTGAGAAATGATCTCAGAGCTTTAGGGCTTGTGGGAGATACAGCTGAAAGACCCTGCACAAGGTCTCAAACAAGGGCAGCACTGGCCAAGACCACTGCTATTCCCCAGCCAAAGGGGAAACCCAAGGCTAAGGGAGTCAGAAAATCCAAAAGAGGGGAAGGGAACATTCTCCCTAAATCACCTACCACTGAGGTGGAGGTAGTTGGTCAATCACCAGGACCTGACGAGGAGGTGGTGATACCTGAAATAATTGACCCACATGACCATCCTGAACTAAAAGATTTATTAGTGGAAGGTGGTCCTGATAGGGAAGAATTTAGTAAGGGTCAACGTGAGTGCCCATCTCTGGAACGCCTAAGGAGAAAGGCCTGCTCCCAGCTTGAGGGTGAACCTCCTGGGAAGCACCGGATTTATTGGGAAGGTGGGCTCCTGTATAGTGAGCCTACAGAGTCTACTCAAGGAGACCATAGGAGGTTGGTGGTTCCCCTTGCTGTAAGACCCTTCCTCCTGCAGCTGGTGCATGAAGTGCCCCTTGCTGGTCACCTTGGAATCAAGAGAACCAAGCAAAGGTTATCCATGCACTTCTACTGGCCCAAGATGGGGGTGCAAGTAGAAAGTCACCGCAGGAGTTGTGCCTCCTGCCAATTGTCTGGTAAGAGTGGCTCAACAATCCAAGCTCCATTGGTACCACTCCCAGTTGTGGGGGTACCATTTGAGAGGGTAGGGATCAACATTGTTGGTCCCCTTGACCCCCAAACATCCTCAGGAAATAGGTTTAAACTGTGACTGCCAAGTCAGTTGCAAAAGCTTTACTTGGCATCTTTACTAGGGTTGGCTTCACTAAAGAAGTTGTGTCTGACAGAGGCAGCAACTTTATGTCGAAGTATATGCAGGCCATGTGGAAGGAATGTGGTGTCACCTATAAGTTTTCATCTGCATAACACCCACAGACCAATGGTCTAGTCGAAAGGTTTAACAGGACCTTGAAAAGTATGATTGGGGCTCTGGAAGAACCTCAAAGGGGAAAATGGGATCTTCTGCTACCATGCTTACTGTTTGCCTACAGAGAGGTACCACAAGAGGGTGTTGACTTCAGCCCCTTCGAACATCTGTTTGGTCACTCTGTAAGGGGACCCTTAGCCACAGTCAAGGAGGAATGGGAGATGCCCACTCCCTCCATAACTACCAATATAGTAGACTATGTGCTAGGGCTCAGAAAAAGGATGGTACTCCTGATGGGTCTGGCTAGTGACAATTTGAAGGCAGGACAAGCTCTGGTGAAACATTGGTATGACCAGAAAGCTTCCCTCATCAACTTCACACCTGGATAGCAAGTCCTGATCATGAATCCTATAAGGCCTAGAGTGTTACAGGACAAGTGGTAGGCCCTTCCACAGTGGTGGAGTCACTGGGTGAGGTCAACTATTTAGTGGACCTTGGAAGGCCTGGACAGGCTCCAAAAGTGTTCCATGTAAATAGGCTGAAGGCTTTCATCCCAAGAGTTGAAATCACAGCACTGCTATTGGCTTCAGATGTTGAGGAAGAGGAGTCTGAACCTCTTCCTGACCTGTTCCAAAGCAGTCCTTCAGACAGCTCTATTGAGGGTGTCCGAGTGGCCCCTCACTTGAATTCTGATCAGCAGGCTGAGGTGAAAAGTTTGCTTAGGCAATTTTCTCCCCTGTTTTCACAGTCCCCTGGTTCGACACCTTGGTGCAAACATAACATAGACACGGGAGACAGTGTACCTACCAAAAGTAGGGGATACCGAAGGTCAGACAAAGTAAGGTCTTACATTAAGACAGAGGTCAACAAAATGTTGGATCTTGGGGTGATTGAACCCTCTAGTAGTCCTTCGTCCAGCCCAGTGGTGTTGGTTCCAAAAGCAGGTACTTCTGAATTGCGGTTCTGTGTGGATTACATGGCTCTGAATGCTGTCACCAAGAGAGATGCACACCCCTTGCCTAGAACCGGTGAGCTGGTGGATACCTTGGGTGCCTCCAAGTACCTCAGCATGTTTGACCTCACTGCAGGCTATTGGCAAATAGCCCTTGCAGAACATGCCAAGGAGAAGGCAGCTTTCTCAACTCCAGAGGGTCTTTACCATTTCAGGGTAATGCCTTTTGGGTTGAAGAATGCACCTGCCACTTTCCAGACGCTTGTGAATCATGTGTTGAATGGGTTGGATGAATTCTGTCTTGCATATCTGGATGATATAGCAGTTTTCAGTGCCACCTGTGAAGGCCATGTGAAACACGTAGGGATTGTGTTACAGGCTCTTCAGAAGGCCCACTTGACCATAAAGGCCAGTAAGTGCCAGATTGGACAAGGATCAGTGGTCTACCTTGGACATGAAGTAGGTGGAGGGAGGATACAGCCTCTACCCAGTAAAGTACAAGCAGTACAAGACTGGCTTTCCCCCACTACACAGACCTAAGTGAGAGCCTTCTTAGGACTCACTGGGTACTACCGAAATTTCATGGCAGGCTATGGTACCGTAGCTGCCCCTCTGACTGCTCTCACTACTCCAAAGAAACCCAAGAAGGTAACTTGGACTGAAGAGTGTGAGAAGGCCTTCAATGGCTTAAAAGACTTGTGCCAGGCCCCTGTTCTCAGGGCCCCTGATTACCAAAGACCTTTTATTGTGCAGACAGATGCCTCTGATACTGGGATAGGAACTGTACTATCACAAGTAGATGAGAAGGGTAAGGAACACCCTATTTGGCTTCATTAGTCGCCAGCTTAAGGACAGAGAGCTCAGATGGTCCACAGTAGAGCAATAATGTTTCTCTGTTGTGTGGGCCCTAAGGAAGCTGAGGCCCTACCTCTATGAGACCCATTTCACTGTGCAAACTGACCATAAGCCCTTAAAGTGGCTAATGAGCATGAAGGGAGAGAATACAAAGTTGCTTAGGTGGTCCATAAGTCTGCAACACTTTGACTTTACTATTGAGCATAGGCCAGGTGTCCAACACAGCAATGCTGATGGGTTGTCCAGAATGTTTAACCAACCTGAACAAGAAACTCATCCAGGGGTGGATTAGTTCCCCCTGTCCTTAGTCTGGGAGGTGCGAGTGTTAGGAAAGATTTTATAATTGTATGTAATTTTCCCTCCATGTGTCAACCCTCAAAGTTTTTGCTGCTGTTTAGCCACCATTGACTAACTTTGCCAGAGAAGCACAGCCTTCAGCTGCACTCCTCTGGGCTTTCGCTCACTTCTTATGGGGAAACTGACATGCCCTTAAGACAGTCAGTACTGGGAGATGTTTTGCTTCCCTTAGTGCTTTCCTCATGTTGCAGCTTTTTTGCAACATGTAACAAGTGTTCAATGTATCTTACCATACAGCACACTTGGGTTTCTAGTCATTTACCAAGGCCTTAGAAACTCTTGTTGGACTTTTTATGAACTGTGCAGATGTGTCAAGGACAAGACTGGTGGCAGCTATCATTTTGCATTCATTTTAACCCTTTTCTGCCATGTTAACTGCGTTACCCGTGTTTGGTACGAATAGGTGGCCTTGCTCTAAAATGGCCACGCCACGAGGTTCTTTTGTCCTGTCCTTTGGCCATCTTGCCCCTTCACCTTCCCCAGGTCGAACCGAGCCGGGTTCATCCTTATTTGGTCATGCACTTTCCCGTGAATCCCAATGCTTTTGCGGGCTTCTGCATGCCTTGTGTGTGTGTCTCCGGGATGTGGGCTGGGATATCTGTTCCCAATACACATCCTGGGTGCCAGAGAGTCTGGAGTGTCCTGAATGCCTGGGACCACCGTGGTCCATGATTGGTCCACGTATGGAGTGAGTGTTTGTGTTTGTGAGCAGATCTACCATTGGGTCCTCTCTGTTTTGGCCCAAAGGGAACTTTGGATAAGAGGAGGCTGAAAACACCACTACCATGTGTATCTCCTGGGTTCACACTGAACCAAGGATAAGGAGCCAAGTATCCTGCAACAAGAAGCCAAGTCAAGGAACCGCTGGTGACCCGCTGGAAGGTTTGGCACCCTGAGCCCGCTGTCGTCCCGTGAGACCCCTCCGCCTCTGATCGTCCAAAAAGGTCTGCGAAGATGCTGCAACCCATTGGAATAGTGGGACCAACAATTCTTGGCACCTTCATCAAACCCTGCAAGTAAGCCTTCTCGGAAGTGTCCCTGGGCCAACCAGTAGGCTGACCACTTTATGCAGCACCTTTGCTCTGACACCGCAGCCGTTTTGGGGAGGCCCTAGAAACTTGGTATACTGCAAACTCTGTGTCCACAGCACCCTCACACCGAATTTTGCATACTTGGCATTCGCAGGTCTGAAGTGAGACAAGTGCGCCCGGACCGGAGTATTCGCGGTTACCGTGTTGCCCTGCTGCGGCAATGACCTGTGCAAGTTTGCTGCCTTTGTGACCCTCTTGCCGAGACGTCCTTTTTGCCACATTTGAACCTGCCAGAGAAGTGGATCGCACTGGCGAAGTCTGTGTCTGCTTGCGTCGGGGACCGGTGAGTACTCCATATCCCAACCGGTGACCCCTAGCGCAAGAGCCCATTTTTACACACGAGTGGCCCTTGCGGGTCCCTATCCTTTCCACCGCTATTGCGAAATAGCAACCCCATCCTGCACTCTCGAACTGCCTCTGCCCCTAGTGGAGGCCCTTCTTGAATAGTGGGAACTTGTTCTGCATCGCCGCATCCACCTTCCGGAGCTGCTAGAGACCCTGGAAGAGACCCTCTCCTGCCCATTGACACAAGCGCATCCACCTGCATAGCACGCACTTTTGAGCACAAGGCTCCTCTCTTCATAGGGCTTGGACTGCCTCTTAGTTAGGTGTATTATTGATGTGGACTGGGCCTAAAGACTATTTCCACTGCCTGTTTTCTTCCCCTCTAGGTTGTCGACGTACTTCGTGCATGTACCCTTTAGACCCCATTGGTCTTGTATATATATTATATTGATTGTGATGCATTGGTTTACTTTAGTGTTACTTTGATTCTTTGCTGTGGTCAATGTTAGAAAGGCCTTGTAATAAATGTGTCCATATTTTTAATATAATACCTGTCTAGAGTAATTTGTAAGTGTCCTTGCTTTGTGTGCTCATTGAGGTCTTTCAGTCACCCTCACCTCTCTTGAGACTTAGTCTTGACCGCCGCCATCGTTACCCTGATTGGTCTGGCTTGTCCAGAGGTTACCCTGTTCCAAGAAACTAGGCTGGCCTTCTGAACCTCTGCCCCTCCAGGTCAGAGTTCAGAAATCCTTCTTAACAACTATACCAATATCAAACTAACTATGTGTGTTAAAGCATAGACAAACCATACAACTGTCAGGAGACAAGGTCTTGCTTGGTCTATTTTTCATAAGTGGAAGAGATTACCTCGCCGCTGTGTGTTCACCCTCCCAACATGGCGCTCCCCTTTCACTCATTGCTGTACTGGATGCAATGCTCTAGTGGTTATCCAAGATTACAGAACACTCTCTGACACCAGACCCGTTCAACAGGCGTGTATATAAGAGCAGGGTAAAGTGAACGCGGCACACCGCTTCTCCATTGATACTGGTGCTCCTGTTAGCTAGTGAATTGACTTTCTCATTGTTCAGTGCTGCTTATTGCAATTCCTGTCCTTTTTCCCGCCCCACTTCACTTTCTTCCAGTCCTTCTTCTCAGCATCTCCTGGCAGAGCCACAGCTGCTTTCCCTTTTTGCTGCTGTTTGCCTTGGTGAGTTTCCCTGCTCTTGGCCACCTTCTGCTGCTGCTCTCAGTCACCACGGCATGCTTGCAGCTCATTCCTCCACCCTAATTACTGTCGCTCTCTCCTCCACGGCACACAGAAGCTCCTGCCTCCAACATCAGTACTGCTCCTCATTATCTTCACCACACGTCTGCTACTTCTACCTCCTGCCTTCTCATACGCTGTAGTTCTCCCACTCTTAAAAAAAGCCAACTTGGATCCTCGGGTGCTGGCTAATTATAGGCTGATTTCCCTGCTTCGTGCTATGATGAAGCTGCTGGAGGCGATAGTCACACCTAAAATCTCCAGATATCTTGAAGATAATGATTGTCTTCACCCTTTGCAATCAGGCTTTTGTCCCAAGATGGGGGCAGATATCATTGCTGGCCAATCTAGTGCTACTGCAAGACTGCAGAGAGACCGGAGTTCTTATTCTCCTGGATCTATCAGCGGCCTTTGATGCAGTCTATCATGAAATCCCATTAATTTGACTGGAGCAAGCAGGTTTCACTGGCTCCTTGTTGGCATGTTGGTATGTCTCTCTTTTCTTATGGAGCTGTCTTGTGGAGTTCGGCAGGGGTCGGCTTTATCTCCTCTTTTGTTTAACTTATATGTTTGAATATTGACCGACATCATTACAAAGTGCAGAGTACTCTTCCATTCCTATGCGGACAATACGCAGCTGATTTTTTCGACTGGACTCTTCCCAAGCTGATTTACCCAAGAAGCTGCTTGACTGTCTGGAGAAAGTGGGTTCCTGGATGGCGGTCAATTGGCTGCAGCTAAATGGAAACAAGACAGAGTTTCTGGTTGTGGTGCCACAGGGAAGGGACCACCATAGGAACTCCCAATATTGGCCTGAATCTCTTGGCCCTTGCCCTATCCCATGTGCCTCAGTTAGAAGCCTTGGAGTGAAACTCCTTCCCAATGGATCACGGGAAGCCCAGATTTCCGCTATCTGTGCTGCTGGCTTTGGTAAATTGAAAGGTCTGAGAAAAATTCTTCCCTTGCTTCCTTCGGAAAATCGTATTACACTGGTCACATCCACTATAATGGGCTCCTTAGACTATTGTAATGGGATCTACTTGGGACAACCTAAGTACCAGATCCAGCGGCTGCAGGTCCTTCAAAAGGCTGCTGCGTGCTTGGCGCTTAAAGCGCCTGGTCTGACTTCCTCTGTTGCTCTTCTTCACCAGCTGCCTTGGCTCCCGATTGGAGCTGGGATTGAGTTTAAGATTCTGTGTACTGTCCACCGTGCACTCCACAATGTAGGCCCCCATTATTTGAGGAGGGAACTGGAAAGTTACTGCCCTGCACAAAGCCTTCGTTCTGAAGCACATGTTTTGCTTAAAATTCCAAAATATCGAAAGCGCCTGGGTGGCTGTTCCTTTTCTGTGCTTCCTCAAGTCTGTGGAACGCTCTCCCGCTATATCTGAGAGCCTTTGCCAAATATTTTCCATTCAGCAAGGCTCTAAAGACTTACCTTTTTAGTGTGTCCTTTGCTGCTTAGTCTACCTGAGGCATGTTTTTTTGTGTGTGAGCTGCTTCCCTCCCTCAGCACCTCGATGCCTTTGGGCAATAGTCCGCGCTTTACACATTTTTATTATAATAATCAAGATCCTTGTGGTTGTTCATTTTTTCTGCATCTTTCAAGCAACAGATTTCTAAATCTTGAAGAGTGCAGGATCAACTCATTTTGGGTTTTTCCATTTTTGGAGGGTTTTCCTGGAGAGTACACAACCTCCTGTTTCCATCAGGAGTTTGATACTTCTTGGGATTCCTTCATTTTCGACTATAATTTCAGAAACCAGCGCAGCCCGCAAAATAAAGGTCGTTGCTCGCTTTAATACACAACAACATAAAAGTGTCACACATATAGGTATTCGCCTGTAATGGGTAACGCATACTGTGAAGGAATCATGAAGCAAGACACAGACAACAGATTCAAAGTTCAAAAATAAATGTTTTATTAAATCAAATGTCAGGATGGTTAATGGTCTAACTGGCCCTATACTAACGTGCGATTTACCTACCTAAAGAAACCAATGAAAGTCTGAGTCAGAAAGTTCAGCATAAAAGTCTGTCTGTGTCCAAAGTCTATATGTGCCCTCACAACTAAAGCTAAACAATGTGTTGGGATGTCAGCAATAAACAAAATCTGTTTCAAATAAAGTTTGGAATTTCTTCCAGCTCCTGGCTTACTTTTCAGCTCCCCTTCCCCAAGTTCATGATAGTTCCACAAACATCTTGGTGTTCCCTTCCCCAAGTTCAAGACAGTTCAACAGAGTCTCAGGGTTCCCTTCCCCAAGTTCAAGACAGTTCAGAAATGCCTCAGAGTTCCATTTCCCAAGCTCAGGATAGTTCAACAAAGCCTTGGGGTTCGCTTCCCCAAGTTCAGCTTGTCAAATTGTACTTCTCACTCTTTCAAGGTTCAAATAGAACTCCAAACCAACTTTATACTCCTTCTGATTGCCCTTGTCCTGTTTCACTTCAGCAACCTCTGTGGCTTTCACAGTTGGGGTTTCCCCGGTCTAGTTGCAGCTGTCGGACCACACGGCCACACATCACAGGTCGCGCAACCAGGAACCCTAGGCCCCTTAGCATACACAGGCTCTTATGTATTTGTACATGTGTGATGGTTAACTGTCACTTGGCTTTTCCTGTCAGCCTCTTGGCCTTGCCACAATGTATTCGTTCCTTTGCCAGTCTCTGGGTTTTGCCACAACATGTTTTCGCATGTAGTTCACTTCATGGTGAATTCCACACAGACATATCATCAGGTCATAACGTTGCCAAATCCTACATTTAGTTCGATATTCAATAACCGTGATCTTTTCATCTGCTGCTTGCACTTTATATTATCCTTATATTTCCTCTCAACCCATTGCTTTGGGTTTATTTCATCTTGCACATGCTTTTTCATTCATTCTGCATCTGTGTTGGTTTTCCTTCAGCCCTCTTCACTTCTCACTCACCGGTCCCTGGCGTTTCCTCTGGGTAGCTGTGCTTTTGGCTTCTGCTCCGCTGACACCCTTTCCTTTGACCGCAAGCCCTGCTTGCACTTCACCTTCTCTTCGTATCTACCGGTATGAACTCTGCACATTCAGCCTAGAAAGTACCGGGAAGTAGTATCAAGCATAGGGTTGCAACTGTGCCTTGTTGCTCGTTTTTCCTCCCTGTTCTGTTTTCACTCTCTTGCTTCCCTCCTCGGCTTCCCCGCTTACCTTCCTTGCCTTCACTCCAGCTTCTCCCTGCTGTTTCTCCACAGTGTTCTGCCTTCCTCCAGTCTGCTTTCCGTCTGTTTCAAACCTTCCTGCTTGGTCTGTGGATGCTCCCGGCTCCCGCTCGCAGATACTTGTTTCTACACGAGTCTTGCTGAAGCCGAAACCTACACAGCAGAGACTACGGTTATCTTCTTCCTCCGGATTGGACAAACTACTCCTACAAGGAACCATCTACTACCAGAAATGCTAGATCGTGTCTGACATCAGGGTTTTTCCCTCTGTTCAGAGAGGGCCTTTTCCCTTTTGAGACCCAGCTCTCCGGGCGGCCCCGTCCCCCCAGGTGTCCCTCTGGGTTGGCACAATGGCGACCTGGAGTGATCAGCCTTATCTCTTCTATTCGAAAGAAGGAAAGACAAAGAAAGAAGACACAGATCAGGAGACCGAGATTAAAAAGGTGAGAGCAAAGTCTGACACTACCTGGCAGCTCTGCTTTCTCCCTGCGGATGCTGTCGGTAACTCTGCTCCTTTCTTCTGTGTCCACAGCTCTGGCTAAAGACATCTGAACAGTGAAGCCCCCACACCTGTTGCCTTCTCGTGGCCTGCCCAGCCCTTGGCTCCACAGCTTCTTACGATCGTCTGCTGCGTCCTGGCTCTCCTACAGGACCCACCATGGCTGCCTCCTGGTTTGCAGGATTCTCCCTCCAGGCCTGCAACGATCAGTCTCAGCACTCTCCTGCTGCACACCTTTCTGTTGGACTCTCTCTCTTTTATACACCTGCAACCACTTGGCAGGTTGCAGGCGGGAATCCATAATTGTATTTGCCTGGTCATAATTAGTGGAGCGCTTGGGACATGCCTGACCTTTACAACTCTCTGCAGACCTCTTCCTTGTCTCAATACTAGAGTGGTGAAATTACTAGTGTTCAATACTCCTATTTGCCTCTTCCTTGTCCCAATACTATATTCGGTTGAATGAGGGAAAATGAGGGGAGATAGTTTTCAACAGGAGAAAAAGGGCTGGGGGGATGAGGATGGTTCTCATAAGGAAAAATGGGGATACCCTGTCTTGGCTAAGAGTCTCCTCTTCTTCACCCTCCTCCTATTTTTAGCATATTCATGATGTCTTTTTGTGTTTTTTTTGGGCAGAGGGGTAATGGTAGCAATCACCTACAAATCCAGATGGGACCAAGGTTTATCATGGAATGGAAATGGGGGATACCACGTCTCAACCAAGGACATCTCCCTATCATTCTCCAAGTCTCCTCTACCCAGGTGATCCTCCCTCGCATCTCCACCTCCAGGGTTGGGATTCAAGAGTGATGGCCCTCTCCTGGCCACCGGAGCAGAGGAAGATGGGGAGAAAGAAGTGAGGATGGCAGCGGTATGCAATGATAAAATGATGGCAAAAATGTTGCCTGTACAAAGAATCGTGGTAAAAATGCTGTGGTTTGAACCGTTAAAGGTGTACCCCATTACACCATTTAAGGGGAGCAGGGGTTGCGGGAGTGTCCCCTGCTCCCCTTAAATGGTATAATGGGTCTGGGGGATGCGGGGGTGTCCCCTGCATCCTTTACATGGAACTCAGACTAGTTGAACTCAATAAAGTGTTGCATCTAAAGACATAGGGTGTTGTTGTAAGCATGGAGCTGTAAAAGTGAAAACAAACGTACAAACGTAGAGCACCAACCACTTACTGTAAAGAATATCAAAACAGCATGGTTCAATATACTGGCATCTGTGGAACGCTGATACAGCGATGCTGTTGACAAACAACCGCATTGCATGATGGACTTACATACATGAATGCTAAATGCGCGCCATCTTGAAATTAAATTACGGCAGCATCTGAATAGAAAGATGCTGTATCCCAAAGTTAATTGGCATTTGTATGTGAGTAAACGTTGCCCACTTCAGTGAGTAATTTTATTTTTTTATTTTTTTATATTCTCCACATTAAGAGCCTATTTCTGTTGTCCATACAGGCATTATTATAATTACTCTGAGGAAGGCAGCTATATCTGACAGCCGTTACCGAAACTACTTGGTTGGGACCATTGCCTAAAAAGCCTTGACGTCAGCTGGCATGAATTTGAAATCCATTCATAGTCTCTAATATACAAAAAAACTGGTATGCACATGGATGCTCCACAAATATTGTAATTGGTGGTGGCACCAATGCGCACAAAATGGTGATGGAAGTTGTACATTGTGACATTATTTAGATCTATCCGGCTCATGATGAAAAATGAACGTTTTAAAACGATTTTGTACATTAAAATAAGATAACCGTTTATGTAAAAGCCACCTGACTTTAACACTTTATATCTGAGCAAGTTAATTGAGTTCATGAGGACCTCAGTTGAGGAGTAGTCATTGATGTATTTTCGTTCTTTTAGCTACCACTCTCCCAAAAGTGTCACCTTTACTCTCTCTGCCATTCTTTCTAATTCCATATCTATCTATCTAACTATCTATCTTTACATCCATCCATCTATCCTTCCAAACATCATACAATTGTGTATTTGATCTCTATCTATCTATCTATCTATCTATCTATCTATCTATCTATCTATCTATCTATCTATCTATTTGATCTCTATCTATCTATTTGATCTCTATCTATCTATCTATGTATCTATCTATCTATCTATCTATCTATCTATCTATCTATCTATCTATCTATCTATCTATCTATCTATCTATCTATTTGATCTCTATCTATCTATCTATTTGATCTCTATCTATCTATCTATCTATCTATCTATCTATCTATCTATCTATCTATCTATCTATCTATCTATCTATTTGATCTCTATCTATCTATCTATCTATCTATCTATCTATCTTACGCCCCCTGCCGTCCTGTTTTTCTACCTGCCATTTTATTAACCATACACATTAAGGATCACCAAAAGGAAAATGCAGCCAGGTTTTCGATATATATGTTGGTCATTTGTACAATTCCAATAGGTTATACCATTCAGTGAGTGGAAAAGCCCCAACATAATGTTCCTTCCACATGCATTCAGTAAAAGGTGATTTGCATTATATAGCAATACGATGTGCATACTAACTATGTAATTAAAATATAAATCCTGGCCTAGAGGAGAACAGAGCAATACTATATTCATCAAATGCATTAAACACTATCATGCAAAAGGGATTATTCTGAGAAAGGAAATGTGATGAATCTGAGGGAGCAGAGCATGGAAGAAAGTGGATGTGGCAGAAAGAAAGATGAAATGACATCCTGGAGCTATAAATGCAACTCTAGAAAAAGGATCCACATTTACTCAAATGTGTCACATAGTAAATAAGGTTGGGCCAGTAAGCTTGCCTGAACCCCGAACCACCATTCGGGATTGGCTGAACTTCTCAGACTATTAAGAGGTGCAGGTGATCAAGTTTGGAGAACCAGAGTCACCTTTTAAACCTAAGAGACTTGCATCTAAAGATCTTCATAAATTACTGAACTTTTTCGCTAATGGAGACGGGGGAGGTCTATTGTTGTTTGACAGCTGGAGCATTGAGCTTCATGCAGGGTTTGCAGGTGTTGATTTTAAAGTGATTGTTGGCAGTGCTAAAACGAATATAATTTTATTTTCTATTTTTGCAAACAAATTTACAAGGAAATATCTGTGTTCATAGGCAAGGCTGTCACCAACCTTTGTGCAGGTTTTGTGCAGGGGCAGCTCGATTGAATGGAAGCCTGCATACAACTTGGTACTAACATGAGCGCTTTCATTTCTTAAACACAATTTGAGGGACAGTGTGTGCTGGGAGAACATGTTTCAAAGTCTTGCTATTCATTCAGGCAGTGGCTTTACTGCCTGGGTGATTGGGTGCGTAACACAATACAGCACCTGCTTTTAGGAAGGAATAATGTGTGCTGGGGCAGCCTGATTGAATGCATCCTCACACACGAATTGGTTGAGTAAAATATCTCGCATGGGTATTTTATTTTTTATCACATTTACTAACATGCTTTGATGGAAGGGAAAAGTGTTTGGGCGTGCTGATCACTCAGGAAGTAGCATGTGTGACATGGTGATTGGGTGTGTGAAACAAAGCGACATCCCTCTTTTCCGCACAGAGGAGAAATGTGCTCTGAGGCAGCTTGATTGACCATGTATGCAAACATGAGTTAGTTGCCTGCAACAACTGAGGAAAGTATTGGATTTTCTCTTAAATGAAAACGCAGACTATTGGCACATGTGGTGGGGGTGCCCCCGAATAAAAGTCTTCTGGTCTGAAGTGTTGGGGTGGATCAAAGAAGTCGACAGCATTATCAGAACAGCTAATCCCTACCTCATGCTCTTCGGCCTCGAGAAGGATGGGGATGACTGGATCAAAATAAAGGATGTAGCCCCACAACTGCTATTAGCGGCAAGAGCAACGCTGGTAATGAAATGGAAAGCCCCCACAACCCCTACGAAAAGCAAATGGATCAACGTTGCCAACAATATTTGCATAATGGAACATATCACAGCGTCACTACACGCAAGATCGTCGCAGATTGAAGCCCTCTGGATGGAATACAAGAACATACACCTACCCAACGGACGCCTCAGCCATAAACTGACCAGCCCAAGAACAGAAGAGAGAAACGAGACCTAAATAATATTGAGTCCGCCCCCACTAAAATGTCCTCTCAGGATTGAGGAAGTTCCCGACAACACATACTAACTCTGATTATCACAAGATGAATGCTGCAAGAACTGTACCAAACGCCGCTTGACCACGGGAGGGAGGGGGGTGGGCAACAGGGGTGGGGGGAAGTCATATTTACACTCGAACATTATGTATGAAGATCGTGTCTGCCGGACAAACACGGAATACATGGAGTTTTATGGCTTAGTTCTACTGTTATAAGATATGTACTGCTTTTCTTATTGTTGTACCATGACTCACACTTGTAAAACTTAATAAAATCAAATTTACAAAAAAAAAATGTATTAGCACACTTTGATGGATGGGGGAAAGTGTTTGGGGCGTGTTAGTGAACAGTTTCCTGGTGATCAGTCAGGCAGTGGTATTAGTGGCATGGTAAATGGTTATGTGATGCAACACATCTCCTGCGTGGACAGAGATTTTTAAGCTAGGGCAGATTCATTAAATGCTTTTCTCACACATGACTTGCTTGAGTGCAAATACTGATAGAGGTATCTTGCATTTATTAGCATACTTTGGGGAAAGAGGACAATTGAAGGGTGCAAGCAAACATTGTTTGCAGAGTCTTGCTGATCACCCAGACAGTGGCATTAGTGGCAGGCTGATTGGGTGAGTGATTCAACACACCAGCTGCCCGGACGGAGTAGGACTTTTCACTTGGGTGGCTTATTAGAGGTGCATGACTTGGTTAAGTGCAATAGCTGTCAATAGCACTTAGATTTCTTTTGCACTTTTAGTGGAGTGGAAAGGTGTTAGGGGAGCACTAGGAAAGCATTTGTTTGCAGAGCCTTGTTGATCACTCAGGCAGAGGCATCACTGGGAGGATGATTGGGTGTATGTTGCAATACACCCACCACCTGAATTTACAGAAGAATAATGCGCTCTAATGGCTGTCACAAGAACCTGACAATACTTTAAATTTATTAGCACACTTTAAGGGAAGGGCAAAGGTGCTTGGGGTGCACTGGGAAACATGTTTGCAGGTATTCGATGATCACTCTAACAGTTACATTAGCGGCAGGGTGATTAGGTGTATGACACAACACATCACGCCTTGGATGGCAGAGGAATTCGCACTGGGGTGGCTTGAGTAAACACATGGTGGCACACAACTTGGTTGAGTGCAATAGCTGACGTGGGTGCATTAATTTTTAAAATGAATAGCAACCTTCAGGAGAAAGGAAAACAGGGTCTTGCTCATCACTCATGTACTGCCAATGATAACAGGGCGATTGGGTGAGTGCTGCCATGCACCACATGCCTAGATGGAGTGAGCATTTGCATTAGTGCAAGTTGCACACAAAGATTGACTTAGTGCAATATCTGACATAAGCAATTAAACATTTTTAAATGTATCAGCTCACTTTAAGGGAAAGAGAAAACATATTGTTTTGTGCTGGGGAACTAATTTGCAGGGACTTTCTTATCATTCAGGCAGTGGCATTATTGGCAGAGTAATTGGGTGTGTGATTCAATGCACCACACTACCTGCCTGGTTGGAGGAGGAATTTGCAATGGGGCACCTTGGTGGGGTGCATTCTCACACATTATTTGGATATGTGCAATAGCTGACACAAGTGCTTGTATTTCTTTTATAATTATTATCACAATTTGGGTGGAGCGGAAAAGTGTTTTGGGCATGGTGGGAAAAATGTTTTTCAGCATCTTGCTGATCACTCAGTGGAATTGGTGGCAGGGTAATTCAGTGTATGACTCAAAACACCACATGCCTGGAGAGAGGAGGAATATGCATTGGAGCTGCTCGATTATTAAAGAATGGATGTGAGCAAGCAGTTCGGGCTGGACGGCCCCTTTTGGGGTAGGACCAAGCCTCATTTGCATATGGTCTTTCCCCTTTTGTAATGGCTTGGCAGCTGAAGAACGATGGTCTGGAGGGATACCCAGAGCAATGTCAGATTAATTCTAAACCTTCCAGCCATTACCTCTTTTGTTTTGATGATACAAGCATTGAAGCTTGCTTTAATACATGAAGCCATGTTTAAGATCACACAGCACATCACCACCACATTTTGAAAACACAATGGTCATCTATGACCTGCTATGCAGTAGCACTTGAGCCTGCCATGAGGCTATGGTAACTGTTGCAGTGGCTGGCCACCGGAGACATGGAGGATGTACTCCACCACCTGGATGAATTTCTGCAGGCAAGAATAATCCAGGAGTCAAGGAGCTCTTTTGCTTCTTTCCTCATTGTCGCTCAGAAGAAGAAGAACAGGGTTGTCTGGATGTGCATTGACAACCATCATGAGAACATCCACACAAATCTGGACTAATAAACCATGCCCCAGGTGTAAGAGGCATTAGCTTGCCTGATGGGCACCAGATCACCAGTCCCTGATGCACCCTGATGAGCGTGAGAAGATGCTTTCATCTGATCATTTTGGTGAGAGGGGGACTCATCAATGTCATTAGGCCTTTGAGGAGCTCAAGTGGACCCTCACCGCAGCACCAGTCCTGGTATATGTAGATCCCTAGCAAATGTACATCTTGCATGTGGACACAAGCCTGAAGGGAGTGAGAGCTGTCCGGCACAAGAAGACCAACAGTGAAATAAGGCTGATGGCATTGAAGTGGGCAGCTACAGAGAAGTTCCAGGATGATCTCTTTGGTGCCACTTTCACTCTGAGTTCGGAAAGCAACCCCCGGATGTATCTGCTGAATTCTGCAAAGCTGGATGCTCCTGATCACCAATGTCTCTCTACATTGTTCCCATACAATTTCAACCTACAGTACTGACCTGGGCGCACTAAAAATCAATGCTGATAACCTCTCTCCGAGGCCTCGCATTCTGCTGTATGATTCATTTGGATCAACCTCATTGAAAGAGCATTTATCAGCAGGCTTTTTAACTATCTGCAAGGTTGCAAGTCAGCAGGAGACTGACAAAGCCGGGGGCATGGTCTGCTTGGGATACCTGTCTGAGGCAGTGCCAGCTGTCTACTGTGACATCACAGGCTGAATGTTCCTAAGCTTGCACATTTGAACCAAGGTGAGATCTGACCTTTCCCAACTAGTGTATCCCGGCATCGCACTCTTCCTTCAAGCCAAGACAACAGGAGCAGTTGTGCCCAGAGCTGTCACAAGAGATCATTATTGTGACACAATGCTGAGGGCATGGGTGATGCTTGTGCAGAACGGAGATGTCCTGTAGAAGTAAACCCATGTTGGAGACCAGATACTACATTTCCTGGTGCTTCCGCAGCAATTCCGCCAATCTGTATTGTCTGAGCTTGGCAGAAAAAGAACATTAGAGTTGGTCCTCTCAAGTATTTTCTGTTCCTGACTATTCACCAATGTAGAGTACTACTGCTATCACTCTGCCAATTGTGTCAAAAGAAATGTACAGGTTGCCCTGCATCGTATCTACAGCACCGGCCGAGATCTGGGTACATGGGGATTTTGACACATTACTTCTTATGCACATGCTTTTCCCACCAAAGATCAGCATGCTACGATTGTTGTCTGAATGCCTTGGTCAAACTACTTTGTGCACTGAGGATGGCCTACCAGAATTAATTCAGAACAGAGACCAGACTTCAAACTGACACTCAACAAGAAGATTCTGAAGATGGTTGGATCAAGAAGATTTGTACGACTCCATATCATGTGCACAGGGATGCCTCAGTGGAGATTTTTAATCTCTTTTTGATGCTTGGCACCCTGTGGCTGGAGGAGAAGACGAGGTGGAATTAGCATATTGCTACACTGGCCCACCTCTACAGCTGTGTGAAGAATGATACCACTGGATTTACACCGTGCTACTTGACATTCAGAAGATATGCCCCACTCCTTGGAAACCTGTGTTTTGGTGTGTCCGCAGAGGGAACAGGCAGCAAGAACTATTCCAGCTATATCAAATGGCTCAAACATCAGCTAGAGTAATCCAATCAGCTCAAACAGGCTGCACCAGAAAAGACGGCCAAAAGCAACAAATGGTGCTACGACACCAAGGTCAGGGTCCATGCTCTTCAGTCTGTTAATTGAATGTTAAGTCACATTCTGGGGAGAAGTGGGAAGAAAATCTAAGATACGTTGGACTATCTTCAACTGTTCATCATAGAGAATAAGCAGGGAATATCAAACCTTGCACTAAATCGACTTGCTCCCACACACAAGATGAGGCGAAGGTATAATTTCCTGTAAAGTCTGTGATGAGGCAGCATTGACTTTGCACTGAGAAATAGGAAATACACCTGTTGGCACAATCCCTGGAAGTGTGTGATGCTCCTGTGATGCAAATACTACCGGAAGGCTACCAGAAAGCTGATGGCGACACAGAGAGTGATCAGTTTGATGTCTGCAGCAATCATTACCCTGATCAGATGCTCCTACACCCACTTGTCCACACCCCTCTCTTAAAGAGCCTGAAGCTCAACCTGAGTTCTTCTTCTTGAGACTGAGCACTTTCCTAACTAGATCTGGGAGAGCTAGAGAATGTATGGTTAGGGCCGAGCCAGAGCCGAGCCTGGGGGTCTGGCCTGGCTCTTAGGGCCATACATGAGCCAAGCCTGTGAACTGACCCTGCGAAACGGAAGCAGGCCTGTGTCGGTCTGGGGGGCAAGAAAAGGGGCTGAGGCGACGAAAGGAGCTAAAAAGGCTAGGAGGCAACAAAAAGGGTGAAAAGGGCAAGAGAAGGGGCTAAAAGTTACTGGGACTTTCAAGGGGGTAAAGGGGGTAAGAACAGGGGCTAAAAGGGACCAGGATTCAAGAAAAGGGTCTAAATGGATTGAGGGAAAACAAAAACGGCTAAACAGGACTGGGGTAAAATAGGCTGAAGGGGTGGAGGGCAACGCAATGGCACTGGGGCTAAAGCAGATTGAGGCACTGGGTGAGAGGATAAGGATAGTGCCAGTGGGGAGTATGTTTGGGTAGGGAAGGGACAACACTGGTGTTTTGGGAATGGTGTGGTGGAGTGGGGGCTGGGGCAGGGAAAAGGGGATTGTGGTACTTGAGTGCGGGAAGAGTGCCAGACTTTTTATTTAATGGGAAGGGGAAGGATGGGGACATTGGAGATGGCAAGGGGAACAAGTGTCAGAGGGGCACAAAGCGGTGGTAGGCAGATCTTACCACCTCTTTGTGCTCAGTCACTTAACTTCAAATCCACCGACAGATACTGCAGTCCCACCAGGAACTGCACCTGTACATCATGTCTGAGCCAATCAAACGGTGGCTAGGGCAGGATAAGAAGTCAGGCAGTTGAACTTAAAGTCAGTACCATAAATCAGGCGGGAGCACTCATCTCAGGAGCGTGTTTATATGTTCTAGTTCATTTTTCATTCCAGTGGGTTTTGTGGGCAGTGTGTGGGGTTTGTGGCTGGCCCCTGCTTTGTTCAGGCATTGGCCTGAGAGGAGGGTCAGGCCAGAGGCCTAGCATTGACCCGGGTTGGCGTGGGCCATGCTAGGCTCGCCCAGTTCTAATCCTCAGCCTACTCTGATCACCAATGCTACAGAGGATGTAGCAGAGGATACCATATCCTTGCCTCCATTGATTGATAAGCCATCTTGACTTAGTTAAAGGATTTCTGCTGGTCCAATAGGAAACCCTAGATGATGCCCCGATTACTTTCCGATGCTCAACCAGGAAGAGGAGACCAGTAACAGAATTCTCATACAATTCACTGTGTTCAGTGCAAGGTTCCTAGTGCCAGTTTCCCTCAGTCATCCATCCCTCAATCCTTGGACCAGGTTCCTGAAGGTTTATGGGAAGTGTGGGGGGAGCAAGGGATTCATGGTAATGGGTGGCAACTAGTGGTCCTTAAACCACGATCATAGTTGGACACTTTTATTAATCATGCTAACGCTATCCTTGGGGCAGAGGACGGGTAAAAGAGCTGGAGCATTTAACCCCCCTACTCCCTGCTCCACTTACAGGAGGGGTGTCCTTGAGATGAGCATGCAAGATGGAACAGCCTGGCTCCCCCAGGTTGTACACAACTGAAGCTAAATCAGCACATGTGCGTGCGAGGAGCCCTTCAAATTACAACAAAAAGGTACATTGACATGGCATGGGGGCAAGGCTACATTAAACAGTTAGAATCCAAACCTCACTTAGGAGGGCTGTGCTGGCCATCTGCTTCACTGTCTCTGCATACAAAAAATACCTGGTTGATTCTGCAATGAATAGTCAAGCAGTGTTACGAGACCAGGAGGGACGACATTACCGCAGACGGTTGGGACGTTAATCGTAAACATGGAAGTGTTTCATCACCACAGCCTAGGACCTCTTCCTTCTGTGCCCCATGAGAAAGGAGAGGTACTGCAAACACCAACACCACCTAGCTGTTCCTGACACATACAGCACCTTGCACGAGAGGCAGTGGGTCTGGGACAACTCCTGCTTGGGCACGCCTCCTCTCACCGGCTCAGCCATCCTCACAACCCTAGCAACTCCAGACACACATAACCAGGGAGAGAGATTCCAGCTGCCCCTTGATAACACAATAAGCTTGGCCCACTAGTAGAGATATGTTTGTTGATATGTCAATCTTTTCACTAAGTGACAATGATTAATCTAACAATCCCTAGTACAAAGTCCCACCCCACAATTCTGGGACAGTCTATTTTTTAAGGTTAAAACTAAAATGTATTTAAATACAATAATTGAAAGGTGTGTCCCTTTCTGTATGCAGGCGAAGTCACAACAATAAGATAGACACACTATGATGATTTGTGTACACAATTAGAATTGGTCTGCCTGTGGTGACCTTGCTATGAAGTAGAACACATACATTCAATCACCATAATGTCTAATAAATATATTTCTAAAATGTCTAATGCTAAATACTTAATTCTGTAACCACAATGCTGCTTATGAGTCAGTGCATTAAAGCTCTCGTCAGTTAGCATTTATGCAAAATCAATGTTCTTTTCTTTCTTAGCTATTAAATCAAAGACGTCCCTCACCCGGGCATCCAAAGCAAAGGGCAGATGAAGAAAAGAGCAATTCCTGTTTGGACCTGTTCCGACCGGGAAGACCCAGGACCAGCACCCCTGCTTCTCTAAAATCAGGTAAGCTCCCTCAAATATGTGTTTCACCCCTCCGTCCCAACAGTTAATCTCTACCATCACCACTCATCGCCAACCACACCGCTCACCAGCAACATCAAGGACACCACATCACAGCAATCTCACTCGCATCACCATAGACCCCATCTGCACTCCATCATCTACACATGCAAGAAAACTGATGCTTGCCAATGTCCACTCAGCAACCAACCAAGCAGCAAACATTGCCAACCTCATTGACACACATGACTGGGACATCCAGCTCCACTTACATCCTAGATGTCCTCATCCCCAATGGCTATGAAATTCAACAACAAGACCGTCCAAACAAGTTCAGCAGAGACCTCACCATCATTAATAAGGCATCATGGCCATGCAGCCAACTGTACATCACCACCATTGGCTCTTTCAAAAACCTTTCCTGCCACTTCCCGCTCTCCCCAATCGACACAGTCACTTTTCACCTCATCTACAGACCACCCAAGCCCAAAACCTCCTTCATTGAAGAATTCATGAACTTGGTCACCATCATGTCTCTCCCTGGCAACCCAGCAGCCAAGTCAATAAAAGATCTCCACTGCCTACTCAACAATCTGAAGCTCACGTTGCACATGAAAGACACAACTCACAGGAAAGGTATTATCCTGGACCTCATCACTGTCCTGTCCCCCCCCCGCCCTCCATCACAGCTCTCCAATCCCGCTCGACTGGTCTGACCATCTGGCAATCCACTTTGACATTTGTCACACTACACCATTCAAGCAATCTCATAGTAAACCCTGAAAACAAGCCTTCAGATCATTCAAAAACTTCACAGTGGTGGCTCTCACAGAAGGCCTCACCAAACTCCACTTCACATGGACTAATTTACCTCAGATGAGACAGGACTGCAACTTGATCCTCCAAGTACTCAATACCACCCATGCAACCAATATCAAATGCCATGCCCCAGTGAAACAATACAAACTCAAGCTTAAACCTCCTATACCCTGGTATGCTCAAGAATTCAACTTCAACAAAAGAACCATCAGAAATCAAAAGAAGACTTTGCGAAAATCCTTCAGCGCATCCAACCTCACCCTGCTCAAGGGACTCTGTGCTAAACCAAAATTACTGATTACTAATGCCAAGGTCAACAACTACCAAAATACCACAGCCAAGGCCAACAATGAAAGCAGAGCCATCTTCAAAGTCATTAAGTACTGCAACCACCCTGTATCAGAACCACCTGTACCACACTCTATCCATAAATCCACTGCCATCCAGTCTTTAATCAACAACAAGATACGCATGATCCACAATACATACACAACAACACTACAACTGAGAGCACACTAGACATCCCATGTTCTCCTTCCTTTCCTGTCACTCTCTGGCCGGCCTCTCTTGGTCCTCTTCCTGCTCCCACCTGTGAGGCTAAACATCTCTGGGTCATTTTCGACTCCACACTACCAGCTGCACCTCCTCATAGGTATTCTTCCTTTCCTCTCCTTTCCTCTCCTTCCCCCAGAAGCTCACTGTCTCTAGAGCTCTGGTTCTCTCTAGGCTGGACTACTGCAACAGCCTCTTTCAAAATCTGCCTGCCTCTACTCTCTGCCCTCTACAACTTATTCAAAACAGGACTGCGAGACATGTCCTTGGCTTCAAGCCCAGGGATCGCATCTCTCTAAAATCGCTGCACTTGCTCCCAGTTGCGGTGAGGATTAAGTTCAAAACCCTCTGCATTGTCCACAAGGCCTTCTGGGGCCTGGGACCTAAATACCTTCAACTCTCTCTTCCTAAATATCTTCCTTCTCAAATTCTTTGCTCATCCGCCTCCAACTCCCTCAGGGTTAGTCGCTTTTCCAAGCAGCAGGTTGGTGGTAGAGCTCTCTCTTCTGCTGGGGCCTCCTTCTGGAACTGCCTCCCTGCCTCTCTGAAACTTGAGGAGAACAATCTACAGTTCCGGAAGCACCTCAAGACCTTCCTCTTTGCTTTTGCTTTCTCTCCTCCTCTCCTCTGCTGATCTCCTGGCTGAATCCGAACTTGCACTGGTTACCTGGCTAACCTCTGATCTCTGGTCCAGGTCCCCTCCCATCAGTTGCACACCTGCACTGACCCCCTGGCTTCCCTTGCACCCGGGTCTGTTTCTATATCCCTAAAGCCCCTACTAGCACTTGACACCCGATGCCTGCACTTACCCTTGCACTGACCAGCTGCTGCCGCACTTCTATTTATTGTCTTTATTTGTTTTGTTATCTACTTGCTGGTTTCCTATGTACTGTACTACCCCCTCCCCTTTCCCCCCTGCACTATTCCGTCCCCTGCACTTGCACGATCTCAATGTCACTTGGCCTAGTAGGATCGCCGTCTCTGTCTTCCCTCTGTTCCCCCCACCTTGCCTCGTCGTGCCTTGAAACACTTGCGTATAGGCGCGTTATAAATGCCATATCATATCATATCATATTATATCATATCATACCATATCATATCTCACAAAATCACAACTATGTGGAAAACATTCAAGACACGCACTATAAAATACCTCATTGCTATTCTAGCATCCCTCAAGGCCACATTGAATGTGGATGACATACTCCCTGCCTACATACTCAAGACACTTCTGACTGAAGCACTCCTCCCTTACCTGACAACATTCAATAGCTCCTTAACTCAAGGCACCTTCCCCTCGATCCTCAAAAACAGACAAATCCTCCTGTTTCACAAGAAACCAACACTGAACACAGATGACCTTAGCAATTACTGCCTCTGAACACCCATCTTCCCTTCCTAGGTAAAACCATGAGAAAGCAGTAGCTACACAACTACTCCAACACATGGAAGCCAACAACCTCCTTCGGTCCAACCAATCTGGGTTCAGACCTAGATGCAGCACAGAAATGGCTACCATCAAGGTGATTGACGATACCCTTAAAATACTTCATGATAGCCATCTTTGCCTCCTGGTTCTCCTTAACCACTCAGCAGCATTTGACAAGGTAGACCGACAATCTACATCTTTGCATAGGGATCAGCAAGATTGTCGTCAGCTGGTTCAAATCGTACCTTGCTAATTGACACCAGTTTGTACAAATGGATTCCTCCAGATCACCAACTCTACCCATCTCATTTGGAGTCCTGCAAGGATCCACCTCCCCCCCCGTGATCTTCATTCTTTTCATGGAACTGCTAGGAACCCTCCTCGCTCCACACAACATCCACATTCACCAATACACAGATGCCACACAGCTCTACCTCAAGATATCCTCCATCGAAGTCATCCACAGACTCAAATCCTGCCTCTCATTGATCCCACCGTGGCTGACCAGTGCTGACCTGAAGCTCAACCCCTCCAAGACTGTATTCCTACTGCTGACCAAAAACACTGAACACCTGGAAATCCAGACATGGCTCTCTGCTAAGCACCTTGAGGGCTTCACAACACAGTTGGCCACTTTCACCAAGTTCCTTGGGTTTGACATCGACAGACACCTTTCCTTCAAAACAGCACATCGCAAGGAAGACACAAATGGCTTGGTACTAACTTTCTCTCCTGCAGAAAATCTGCCCTTCATCCCAGAAAACAAATGCAAATCTCTGTACAAGACTTGGTCCTCTCTCACTAGGATAGTGACAATGCCCTCTTGGAAGGCTTTCCAGCGACTACTCAGGCTCCCCTGAGATGTATCCTGCATGCTACCGTATGGCTCAAATGACTCTGCAAATTCAACCACATCATCCCAGCCCTCATAAAACTGCACTGGCTCCCACTGCAATTCTTTATCATCTTAAAATCCTGCTCCATCATCCAAAAGATGTCACACTGAAGTCCCCAAGCTACCTCACTGAGACACTCAGCATCTGTGTGGAGGTCTATGGTCCACCAGAAAGAAGGAAATGTGCAGACTGGAACTCCACCGGTGCAGGAAGGAAAACTTCAGAAGACATGCCTTCTCTGTCTAGGCCCGAAGACTTGGGAAACTCCTCCCCATCAGCATTTGACTCGCCCCCTCCTTTCGATAGTTCAGGAAGGAGCTCAAGAAGCTCCTCTTCATGGAATGGCTCCTCCCTAACACTTAGGGCCATACGGTACTACCCAAATTGACCTTTTACAATTGACCTTTTGAACTAATTGACCTAATTATAGTGGTCCTAATTGACCTTCTGCACAATTGACCTTTATATTATTTTAGTTATTTTATATATGTATTGGGTTGGGTTTGGATTATAAATAATATAAGGGGATTGGGTGGGGGATCGGGTGGGGGTTTGCCTGGGGGTTTTGGATTGGGTAGGGGTTTGCGGGGGGTTTACCCCTGCATATTTGTCCTAATTGACCTTTTAAATTAGGTCAATTCTCCTGGGGACAATTCTCCCAAGGTCAATTGTGAAAAGGTCAATTAGTATACATCCGGTCCATATACCACCCACACCCCAACATACCTGAGACTGGGTGATCTGATTCACAGTTTCCTCCCCTAGTTACATGTAGACCACATTGCTGACAATTGCCCTCCCTCCCCTGTTGTTAGATCCCCACTCCCTTGTTTCTCTTCTCCCTAACCTTGTTCTTTACCCTATAATTCTAAAGTGCCCCATTGCTTCTGGAAGCTAGGCTTGCGCTCAATAAACACCCTAATAATTATAATAATAATAATAATAATAATAATAATAATAATAATAATAATAATAATAATGACAACAATAATAACTTGAGCCAGTAAATAGCAAGTCCATGACATTTTCTACTGTATGACATTAATGTACACTTATTTACATCAAAATGCCCCATCTTTATGAATGTGATGCTGTTGGTTTCTATAAATTCAATCTATCTATTCAATTTAAATGCATGCTAAAATGTGTTTGATTAAATATTGCAAGTTTGGGTTAGAAAAACAGTGCTATCAATTTAGAGCGCACAGGATCTTGGTTCACCCACACAATCTAAGAGAATGTTTCTGGGATTTTCTAAGGCAGGAATGAGTACCTCCCCCGTTTCACTTTACAAATCAGGTCTGTGGAAGACCAGAAGAAGAAGGCAGACTCTCTGAGGACATCTTTGCCATATTTTTATTAAATAATAATTTGAAGACCTGACTATCACTACGGGGTGTTCCAAGCCTAAATAACTAAGGTGCTTGTCAGTCGTCTTGTGTTAAAAAAAAAAAGAATTGTTCACTGTCCAAATAAAATGAATGCTATCCAACCCTACCACTAAGTTAAACAAAATAATATCTGGAGAAGGACTCCCTTCTCCTCATGCATGCCCAGGCACTGGCCTCCTTAGTTTTTTACTTCTGGTTAATATGTAATCTTCAAATATTCTTTTGTGACTCCTTGTATTAGGTAACGCAACTCTCTCCTGAGCTTTCTCTTCTCTCTTGAAAAATAGCTCTTCTTGATTTTAGCCAAATCCTTAACTCTGTGATTCCTGTCTCTTCCATGTATAGGATTTACATTTATCCTATTTGGTCTCTCTTGTGAGTTATTTATTAAAAATGCTTCTTGCGCCTTCAGTTCCATAATTTCGGTCTCTTTTATGAGCCACCCTCTCGCTTCTGATTTAGGGTTGACTTTCCCCTCTTCCCAAGGTAGTGAGGTTTCCGTTCTATGGATTGCTCTTTCTCTCAGATCTATTGTTATCTTTCTTTCATTAAGGCAGTTTACGTTTATCAATTCGGTTCCCCAGTCTTTCTCTTATATTTTGGGATGACTTTCTAGGTATATTTCAATTCTATTGGTTTCCCTCTTAGGGTTGATTTGTATTCTCCTTCTTTCATTAATTATTGTGCCACGTCTGCCACAGTAGATCTCTACTGATGCACTCAAAGGTCTTCTCTAAGTCCAAAAAGGCTGCATAAAGTCTCTCCCCACGAATTCTACAATACTTGTCAATAATGGAGTTTGACATGAAGCAATGGTTTAGAGTACAGAAACCAGGTCTAAAAAAACCTTTAATACGCTGTACAATTTTGCAACTTAATGAGCATTCCTCCAACCTTGCTATAACACATTTTAAAAATATATTTGCCGGTATATCCTAAAATGAGATTGTTCTGTAACATTTTGTGTCGTAAAGAGGGCCCTTCTTAAATAATGGGACTATTGAGTCTCTATGAGTCAGTGATTACTTCAAAATGTCTATACAAAATTGGCAGCCTATAAACCATATGAAAGACACTGGTTTTGAACCATCTGGAACCGCAGCCTTACCTTGTTTAATTTGGTGGAAGCCGACTGTATTTCTACTTGGGGAAACTTTATATTAATGGCTGGACTCCCCGAGGCTTGAAAACTCCTTGACATCTGTGTTAAAAATAGTTTTAAAATGGGACATCCACCCGTCTTGTGAAATGATACCCTCTTGTGTGTCATTATTAGCAGCACTACCTTTTGCAACCAGTTTCCAAAACAGTTTTATGTCGTTGGAGGATACAGATTTGTTTAAAACATTCCACAAATTCAGTGAATGTTCTGATTTTTTCTCTCTCAGTAATTGTTTGTATTACCTCTTAAGGTGGAATATGCCACGTGCTGTTAGTCTTTCATCCCTTATTGCATTGTTCAGTTTCCATTTGCTTTCTTTACATTGTGAATCAAACTAGGGTCTGTGTTTCTTCATATATGTGCATTCTCAGTATTGTGACTGTGAGGAATCCCACCATCTGCATGGTGCTTGTGTGCTCACCTGGTTTTTACATTTTTTTTAATGAAATTGAATGATGGTGGATCAACCTCCAGAAAATGTGTGCTGCTAATCCGCACACATTTCGCTAAACTAACTGCGCAACATACACATAGACTTGTGAACTCTGGGTGGACACAGCCTACAGGGACAGTCCTCCATGTCATATTTAGTTGGGATTTGACAGGAGGAGTACATCATGCATCTCCAGAAGGAGAGGGACACACCTTCCCTTGCTCTGCCATGGCCAGCCTAATTAACTAACAAAGGCTCCATGTGATCGCCCTGTCCTTTTGTTGGGCCCTGCAGCTGGTGGCAGTGATTCACATACTATTCATAGGGTAATTCAAACAGCCCTACTTGGGGCCTGGCTGCAGAGCCTATCAAAGGAGACCAGAAACCCCAACAACCTTTCATATGTATTGTGTCAACCAGAAACCAGCTCCCACCTCTCAGTATCGATTGACAGTGAACTGTCCTGTCTCGGACTGAGTATTTACAGTAGTCAACCCCACAGGGGGGCACCATTCATAAGGTACAAGTATGTGGTTTGCAATAGCCAGAAAGTCTGGTCTCACCACAGCTTCAAGGGAGATATGCCACTTTAATCAGGAACCACAGCAAGCTCTATTAACTAGAGAGACCCTTTGATCCACAACAGACAGGAATTTGGGTGGGACTTAGTATTATGTGTTTTCACCCCTTTATCTTTCTATTGCAAAGCACTCCGGTTAGGACCCCATGCATACAGGAGATCATTAGTAGAGACTGCAAGATTGGTTCATTAAGATAGGCTTAGCCAACACCAATCACTGCGGTCCATTTGGCTTTAAATGAGGGCTGAACCTCCCTTTTGGCAGATCATCTGAAGGCTTCACCAGAAGCAAAAAGAGGATCTCCTCATTGGACCATGGCTGAAGATACAGTTTGCCTTACATCTTTTGCTGCCAGTGAAGGAAGGCCAGGAACTCCAAATGGGAAGCAAGATCCCTCCCCTAAACATCTCCTAGGCAACAAGGGGAGATTCCATATCCAATGGACCCTCCTGCTGCTCCAAAACCAGTACCCAGCCAGCACACAGCATGCCCGGCTAGACTCCGCAGCAGGATTCCTAGGTGCCAGAGAGCCTCTGAACCCACAACCAAAGACAAGACAGCTGCCTGCAACACACTCCTCAGCTTTGGACCATCCGTCATAAAGGACGTCACAAGCCCAGTGAAGAAGCTGAGAAGTGCATCAAGGAGCATCTACCGATGTCCAGTCGACTCCCTTGAGCTGCAACCGACTGCAATACTGACCTTGTTACGCCGCAGTCACTTATAGACATCTGAGATGGTTCGACCAGTGCTTCAGAACCGCCAACCAGCACTGAGACAATGATTCCTGAGCCGCCGTGTAGGCCAGCCTGCAGCCGTCCATCCAGCTTCACGCACTGTTCTGTTTGTTGCCTGATATGCGCAGTTGTCTCCCATCTTAAACCGCTCTGAAACCGACTCGAACCTGTCGATCGCAAAGACCACCTACAAGCACAAGGTACATTGTGGTTCTCTCCCCCTGGTTCATCTCCAAAGGCCCCTAGAGACATTTTAAAAAACAATGCTCCCTCTGTGCTGAAGCAAAGTAACCTTGAACTGTTGCAATTATTTACAATACCGACTACCCTCCTGTTAGTATCCAGAGTGCATCCCTTTTCCTTCTTTGAAACGTTCTTGTCCACTGCCTTTCTTGTCCTCTTCACTCTATTGCAACTAACCAATGACCCACAACCTTTTGGAGATAGGCCTGCCATTCCGTCCATGTTACCAAAATTGGATAAGGGTGTTTATAATTTATATTCTGTTCGGATCCCTTCTGGTGTACTAGAGGTGTGGCTCTGAATCATGGTTTAGAAACCGATATTCATCCCTGGACCACGGGTGCCCCGGAAGTTGATTCGTCACAGTGACATCTATATTTTGGTCATTTTTCTACAAAGGTTAATTACTTAACTTTTGAACTTTGCTATACAGTCAGCCTCTTGCTGTTGGGTTTCTAAGAACAGATGGCACATTTCGTTAAATTCCTCTGAGGGGATTTTACTTTCTGTCTCCTCCTTTCTTATATTGAGTGTGTGTTGTATCGGGCCCTCCTTGGTCTCTACAGTGCAGCCCAATTTCCTTAGGTTGATTGTAAGCACTAATGGTTGGTTACTTTCAGTATGGGCTGTCACTAGCAATCTTTAATTCTACCAAAAAAGGCAGCATTCCACCATTATGAAGTTTATGGACTAGTATTGCACTCTTCTAAAAGTACTCATAGAATGGTTGTCTCTCTGGCATCTAGTATTCACTTTTACCAGAACAAATTAAGATATATGGAAATTGCCTGCTGTCACTATTACTCTTTGCTACTCAGAGATACCTGGGAGGAATGTCATATGCTTCCTTCTGAAGCCTCGCTTGGTCATGCCGCTGGAACAACTTATTCAGTTTGACATTAAAATTGACCCTGAGCATAATATTTCAATTGACAATGTTACCCAAAATCTTATGCAAAGCTCTCTTCATACATTTCAGACTGGAGGCTTCAGCATTTGGCTCTTTATAATTATTTACCACTAAAAGTTTGGTTTGACATACATGGCCAGAAAAAACTAAAAGAATATTTAGTTTACTATCAGGGAACAGTCTCTTAATTTACAGCCCATCGCTCCCACAGATTAAAATTGCCAATCCACCTTTATTCCTGCTCTTCCGACTTTTGTTTGCGTTTGCTCCGAAAAAGCGGACACCTGGTATCTGAAAATCGTCCACCATTGAGGTTTCTTGGAGGCAGACTATACTGAAAGTACTTAGATAGTCGACCCATGCAGTTTATTTCTTACTCCGGCCAGGTTCCAATAAATAATCTTAATTACGGATGATTGGGGTGGTGGGCTGTTTTCTTTAGCTCCGATAATTTCTACATGCATTAGAGAGAATCAGGTCTATGGGCCTCATTGCACGGTAGGCGGTAAGGGTTTACCGGTACCGGTATTTTACCGGTACTGGTAAATCCTTACCGCCTTACTACGAGGTCCCTTTGCGGGTTGGGGAATTTAATGCCTGCTTTTTGCAGGCATTAAAAATCCAACCCGCAAAGGGACCAGGGAGCTAATTACGGTACCGCAATTTGCGGTACCGTAATTAGCGCCTTCCCCATTCCCATTATGCCCTATCGGGCAAAAATGGGAATGGGGAAGGGCAATGGAGGAAGGAGGAATTACCGCCTTCCCAACCTTGGAATAGGGCGGTAATTCCCCTTTCCTCCAAGGCGGTACCAGTAAATTACCCGCATGAACCATGGCGCTAATAGCTAATAGCGCCATGGTTTACCGCTTACCGTGTAATGAGGCCCTATGTATTTTATAACCTTCATAAACTCTGTCATTGGCTTGTTTAGACACCATCATCTAGTTAGTTACGACTGATACTTGCAGGGCCTTGTCCAACTCGGATCTTGTTAGATCAATGATGGGGAAGGATAGATCAGACAGTACATGTTTTTACTTTTCTTCTGGGAGCTGGGAGATATTTATCTCTTACTTTTAGCCTAGTGGGGTCTGGTTATCTTGACATTAACAGCTACCAGGTGCTACTTTTGTCTCCCACAGCCACGTTTTGTTTTGAAGTCTTTTGCCCCCCTTCCTTGCTGTATCGAGTGGGTTACCTGGGAGTGTTTGCTTCTAGTGCAGGGCATTCCAGTCTCACCTTTCCTTGTTTAAATTATCAAAGTGGGATTCTTCTGCTCAGACTGTTCTGAATGAGGATGAGTGGTGTGTCCTATCGAGGTTTCCATCTTTCCTTTGTTTTCCCTCAGCAGATTTGTTGAGCTGGGGGTGATTCTTAACTTGTGTTCCCAGGATACTATATTGTCTATGATCATCAGGAATTTGACATTGCTTGTCCACCATGAGTTCTTTTTTCAATGCCAGTATGGCGTGTTTGAGTTCTGCAAGCCGGGAGAAATTGGGGCATATCTGGAGTTATGTTGGTACTATAGATAGAAGGGGATCTCTTGGCCACAACACACTTTTCTGTTTGATTATAACTAAATTGGTTATGGATTTATCTAAAAATCAAAAAAAGAAAAATGCAATTGTAATTTTAATTTCAATCCCCCTTTATCTATTTTGCAAAGTTCCAGTTTTAGGTTTTGTTTTCTTGGGATAGTGAAACTCTGATGCTTGCATGCCTGTTCAGTTACTAATTAACCTGGATGTGCTGACCAAGGTTTCTAGTTTCTATTAGGTCAACAAGCTGGTGGGGTTAATGAGGAGACAGATTTCAAAAGTGACACACTAAGTGCAATACAATCTGTTTGAAGTCAGAGGTTAGGAGAATAGGTCTGATGGTTATCAGCCAGCACACCATAGAGTTTAGTCTTGTAAAACTTTAGGCTGCATTTCTAAGAATATCTTCTGCTGAGATTATTTTATATTTTATTTATATCGCGCTCCTACACAAGTGTTTCAGAGTGCGACCAGGCAAAGGGAGGGTAACAAGGGAGAGACAAAAACAGCAATCTTACTAGGCCCAGTGACATTGAGAACGCGCAAGCGCATGGAAAAGGGGGAAAGTGCATGAAGGGGGGAGAAGTGGAAAGTGTGGAAAAGAGGAGAGAACAGAAAAATAATAAGTAAAATAAATAAAGGCAATGACCAGTGGAAGTGCAGCAGGCAAGTGCTAGATTAGTCAGATAGGGTATATCTGAAAAGTGGAGAAGAAAAGTTGGAGGGTGACTGCATGGGTACAGATACAGACCCCAGTGCAGGGGTGGTCCGGAGGCAGTGCAGGAAGGTGGCAGGGTGAGCAGGACAGAGGGTGGCCATGTGCAGAGTGTCGAGAGAGAAAACAGATCAGCAGGGGAGAAGAGGGGCACAGGCAGAAGCGCAAAGGAAAGTCTTGAAGGGCTTCAGGAACCAGAGATGGTTCTCCTCAAGTTTCAAGGTAGCTGGAAGGCTGTTCCAAAGGGAGGCCCCAGCCAAAGACAGAGATCTACCCTCAGCTTGTTTCTTAGAAAAACGACTGAACATGAGAGAGTTAGAAGTAGAGGAGTGAAGGGCTCGAGAGGGGAGGTATTTACGGAGGGATAGTTGAAGGTATTTAGGACCCAGGCCCCAGAAAGCCTTGTGGACAATGCAGAGGGTTTTAAATGTAATCCTTGCATCCACTGGGAGCCAACGAAGGGATGGATTTCAGAGCTGGAGAGATACTATACCAGGGCTTGAGGCCAAGGAACAGTCTTGCAGTCCTGTTCTCGATTCGTTGTAAAGGACGCAGAGTGGAGGCAGGTAGATTTAGAAAGAGGCTGTTACAGTAGTCCAACATAGAGGGAACCAGAACTTGGGAGACAGTGAACGTCTGAGGGAATGAGAGGAAAGGCAGAGTACCTCTAAGGAGGTGCAGTAAGAAGTTTGACTTTTTAGAGACATCAGAGATGTGTGCGGATAAGGAAAGTGTGGAGTCAAAGATGACCCTGAAGTTCTTAGGCTCGCAGGTAGGGGTAGGAGGAGGCCCAAGGGAGGCCGGCCAGAGAGTGAGGCGAATGGATGGAGAATGTGTACCAATGAGGAGTCTTATTGGCATTTAGATAAAGATCGTTGGCGGCACACCAATTTTGAATGGGGGTTAGGCAATCAGAGATGAGGGAATGAGAGGAGGTGGCTGAAGGAAGCCTGAAAATGAGTTGGGTGTCATCAGCATAGCATTGGAAGTATGAGCAGAAAATGAAAATGCAGTAGGCAAGTGTTGCAAGGTATTGGTTAAAAAGCCAGGTCAAGAGGTTAGACCCCTGGGGTACACCACAGGTAGAGAGGGAGATAGAGGATAGGAAGGACCCAAGTTGGACCTGGGAGGGGCGATCAGAAAGGAAAGAGGTCAGCCAGGCCAGAGCCTGATCGGTGATACCCAGGTTGTTACGGAGACAATTGAACAGGGTGGTATGGTTGACCTTGTCGAAAGCAGAGGAGATATGAAGTAGGATGAGGACAGAGGGAATGTTAGAGTCAAGGTTGGAGAGCAGATCTTCATGGATGTTTAGGATGGCGGTTTCCGTGCTTCTGGCAGCTCTGAAACAAGACTGGTGGTCATGGAGAAAGCCAACAGAGTCGGAATGGAGGTTAAGCTGAGAGATGGTAAGCTTTTCCAGAAGCTTACCCAAAAAGGGAGCAATGGAAATTGGGCGAAAGTTAGCTGGACAAGAGGGATCAGCTGTGGGTTTCTTGAGGAGAGGGTGCACAAGGGAGTGCTTCAGAGGGGAGGGGAAAGATACAGGGGCAAAGTAGAGGTTGAGGAAATTGGCAATGGCTGTAGCGAGGGTATTGATGTGGTCCTTAATGGTTTTAGAGGAACAGGGATGGACCTGTTTTGATGAGGCTTTGATAAATCGGACTTGTCTAGCGACCTCATCAGGGGAGAAAAGAGGAAAGGTGTAGAAAGAGGGAGGGGGTGTGGCCGAGGAGGGGGGGTCAGCAAGCCGAGAAGGAGAGGAGATAGTAGAGGGAGCAGAGAAGAGGATGGACAAGATGTCCTCGATTTTAGAAATAAAGTGAGAGGCAAGGGCATTGCAAAGAGCTTGGGAGGCGAGAGGAGGGGTGGAGAATGCAGCAGGGTTGGCCAGCTCCTTGCAGATTTTAAAGAGTTTGGCCGAGATTTTAGATGCCGCAGTGACGCGAGCTTGAAAGTGGACTCTCTTCTTGGTGCGGACAGCAAATCGGTATTGTCTTTGGAGCAGGGGGCAGGCCAGCTTGTCAGGGGATGAACAATAAGCCTTCCATTTCCTCTCGGCCGCCCTACACTTATGTCTAAGTGTAGCTAGGTCAGCGTCATACCAAGAATTGCACTTGGCTTTGGACTTCAAACAGATTCTTATGACAGGGGCAAGAGTATCAAGGGTAGCAGAAATAGAGGAGTAGATCAGGGACAGGGCTGTGTCAGGGTATGAGTCAGCCTGGGGTGCAGGAGGGGAGGAGAAGGTGGCAGCAAAAGCCTTGACTGGCACACGCTTCATGGGCCAAATGTCCGAGAAGGTGGGTGGCAATCTTGGGGTAGGCATGGCTTGGGGGGAAGAGATGGAAAGATGAAAGGAGAGGAGGAAGTGATCACTCCAGGACAGAGGAGTGGCGAAGAGAGTAGAGAGGTCGGATGCCGGAGGAGATCACGACATCAAATGTATGACCAGCAGAGTGAGTCGGGCCGGAGGGGAGGATAGAGAGGGAGAGTTAGTCACAGAGGTCGTGAAAGAGTGCAGATAAGGAACAGTGAGAATCAAGATGGATGTTGAGGTCACCAAGGAGGAGGAGTTGAGTGGTAGAGGCCAGGAGGGAGGAGGCGTGATCTGCCCACTCAGAGAGAAAAGAGGTGATTTGACCACTGGGCCTGTAAAGAGTAGCAACAGTAAGTGACTGGCTAGGAGAGAGAGAGAGCCTACAGACAAGGCATTCGAAAGAGGAGTATGTCTGTGTGGGGATTATAGAGGCAGGAATCCATTCAGGGAAGATCAGGGCTACACCCCCTCCTGGCTGGTTGGGTCTGGGGGAGGAGAGGATCTTGTAACCATCAGGGAGGAGTGTGTCAAAACTTGTGACAGAGCTAGCCGTGAACCATGTCTCAGTAAGACCGAGGACATCAAGGTCAAGTTCCTCTAGGAGGTAGCAGATGTCAGAGGAGTGTTTAACAGCTGAGCGAGAGTTTAGAGTGGCAAGATGAAGAAGGTTGCCAGCCTTAAAGACCTTCCGTGGAGGGCTACAAATCAGAGGTATGCCCTGTGGAGGTGTGGAGGGAGCGTTAGATGGGACGGAGGAGGAAGAAAAGGATGGCAAGGTAGCCAAGTGAGGAGAGTAGGGGACAGCTGGAAAAAAGAGGAAGTTGATGAGGTGAGGGAACCACCTATCAAAGAGGAGGGGATTAGCCTCAGGGCCTTGCAGCAGGTCAGTGCATTTAGGTAGAAATTAATGATGACTCTGGAGGAGTCAAAGGGATCCATGAGGACTTCCCAGTGGGTGCCACCATTAATGGGAGAGGAGGAGACAGGACAGAGCACAGAGATCATATGAGGGGTGCAGAGATCTGACGAACTAACAAAGAAGGGAATGTCAGTGAGGGTCTTGTCTGGCAGAGGCTCTGGAATAGGTATAAGTGAGGAGGAGTCCTGGGATGGAGGCCAAGATATCCTTTTAGAATTTCTTCTTACCAGAATTAGTGAGAAGAGAAGGATAGTTCATAGAGAAACAGTTTGAGTAGATAGGAGAAACAGATAGCGCCATGGGCAGGTAGAGAGCGGAGGTAGTAGGAGAATTATGCAAGAACAGCGGTATGGAACAGTCACTGGGCTAGCCCAAAGTAAAGTGAAAACACACCCAAATTTGATTTGCAAAAAGACACCCAGATTTGACTTTAAGAAACACACCCAGATTTGATTTACAAAAACACACCCAAATTTGATTTACAAAAACACACCCAAATTTGATTTGCAAAAACACACCCAAATTTGATTTTCAAAAACACTCCGAAATTTGACTTTCAAAAACACACCCAAATTTGATTTTCAAAAACACTCCCAAATTTGACTTTCAGAAACACACCCAAATTTGATTTACAAAAACACACCCACATTTGATTTGCAAAAACACACCCAAATTTGATTTTCAAAAACGATTTTCAAAAACACTGCCAAATTTGATTTTCAAAAACACTCCCAAATTTGATTTACAAAAACACACCCAAATTTGATTTACAAAAACACTCCAAAATTTGACTTTCAGAAACACACCCAAATTTGATTTTCAAAAACACTCCCAAATTTGACTTTCAGAAACACACCCAAATTTGATTTACAAAAACACACCCACATTTGATTTGCAAAAACACACCCAAATTTGATTTACAAAAACACACCCAAATTTGATTTACAGAAGCACACCCAAATTTGACTTTCAGAAACACACCCAAATTTGATTTGCAGAAACACACCCAAATAATGATAAGGCACCATTAGTAAAAGAAATGAGGTATGGAAATGAGCATTCGAGAGTATACAGCCAGGACCAGTTGGAACAGGCAGAGGGGGGAGAGAGAAGGTCCATGAAGGGAAAAAGAAAGGGTAGGCAGAAGGAGGGAACTAACCCATGGAGAGGGAAGTAAGATTATCTTGGTAGTCAAGTTTTAAAGCTGAGGGAACTTGCAGCCCCAGGGAGGATCAGGGTGTGGTAGTAGCTTCATGTAACTACCCGTAAGCAGACAGGGAGCAGACAGGGGGCTTAGAAATTGGGTTATGAACAAAGAGCTGGCTCCCACCTCCCAGTCCAACCAATTGATAGATGAATGAAGGATTAGCCAATGGTGAGGGGGCCAGGCCAGGCTACAGAGACAGCCTGAAAGAGCACTCAGCCATCTTGGAGTTGGTTGATGGTTATTGCAGTGCTGGCCAATAGATCAAATGACCTGCAGATTTTAGTTGCACACAAGGTTAATGATGGCGAGAGAAAAAAAACATGTGTGTCAGCACCTGAGCTGATCTTAGGCAAGCGGCTGCATTTAGGAAGTGTTAACTGAGAAAGCTGAACTTCCAATTTCTTTTTTTCTCGAATTTTAGCTTATTTTAAGTTACAGCGTGGAAATGGCACATGGGCCTGTGTAGCAGTGATTAGGCTTACCTTCCAATCAGTGGCTCTCTGCAGGATCAAATGGAATTGTATTTCAGGAACAGCTGATCCATTTGAAAATGCACTCGAGCTACGAGCGCAAAGTCCGGAAAGCCTTTCACAGAGCAGCTGATCACGATTGTACAGTGCGCGCTGTGAAAGTGTGGTCCACAATAATTAAAGGTACAGAGCTGATCCAGTTGCGAATGCCCGCGGCGGCGGAAGGCTCGAAGAGAAGAGTTGAACAGTTGATCCAGTGGAAGTGTGCGCACAGCCAGCACATGATCAGCAGGGTGAAGAAGCTGGAGGATAAAGGTGGAGCTGGGGCCTAGAAATGGGCCTTTTTACATGGTGGGGACCGCTTATTAATTCAGAGGACCTGCTCCAGATGGCCATTTATTATTAGGATTTAATGAATTTTTATGATTAAAAGCAAACACAGGTTATACATTCCAAGTCGCTTGGGAGTCTAAGCTTCCACCACATGGGAACATGTATGCTTCTCCAAGCCAGCTCAGATCTTCATATGATTCTGTACGCATAAAGGTTCTATCCACTTTGATTGTAATGACAAGGCCTGGTGGGAGCGGGATAATGTTTTAGTTTCGAAATTGATCACTGAGAAGGAGCTGAATCATATTGTATTGTACTGGTATTTAATAAGGCGTGAACAGGACCACTGAAGGCATCAAGGCGCTAGGAAGAATGAGGGGGGGCACTCAAGTACTCAAAACAAGAGTCTTTAGACATTCACGGAAAGAGAAAAACTGCGGGATGGTACGGATCTCAGCTGGGAGAGCATTCCACAGAGTAGGGGCGAGCACTGAAAAAGATCGACTTCGAACCCGAGTCCGGAGAAGCAATGGAATACAGAGCAAAGAAAGACCAGCTGAGCGAAATGCTCGACACGATCTATACAGAGTTGGTTTGGATGGCAGAAACTCTGCCCCAATCTTGTGAATGGCTTCATAAACTAAAACAAAGAACCTTAAACTTAATAAAACTTCTGACAGGAAGCCAGTTAAGTTGGTATAGAAGTTCCAGAGAGTGTGCTAGTCTGGATGCATTCAGGGCCAGGCGAACTGCCGAGTTCTGTAGAATCTGCAGGCATTGAAGAAGGCATTCGGGTTGACCGAGATAAATCCCATTGCAGTAATGTATGGATCCCATGTTAGAGGCCATAACAATTTTGGCTCTAGAAGCAGCTGGGAGAAAGGAAGAACCTTCTTTGGTGTATTAAGTTTGGCAAACCCTGTTTGACAGATTGCCGAGACTTGAGCTGATCTAGAACCAGAAGACATAGGGCCTTGTTACACGTTGTGCGCTAAAAATCTCAAATTACTGGCATGGCACTCTTGACGTGTCCGCCCTCGCAAGAGGGTGCTAATAGCGTACCATTACGAGTACGCGGACACGAGCATAGCGCCATGCCGGTAATGACCCTACCGCCATGCCGCTAAAGACCCCAAAAAGTCTCTTACGGCCTTCGACGAAAGTGCAGACAGCACACTCGCCCTCAACTGCATGCAAATAGCGGTCACCGCTATTAGCGGTGACCGTTAAATTGCGGAACCGGAAATAGCGTCATCGCACAGGAACGGGAAAAAGAACGACGGCCATCTTTAAAAACACAATCCATTGCCATCCTCTGCCCCCTGGACCTGTTTGGAGTAGCTTGCAGTTGGAAATCATCAGGAACACCCTCAACATGCCCAAGGCATTGAAAAAAACCATCGACCGGCAGCGGAAAGAAAAATTTACCTCAGAGGAGCTAATCATGCTGACTCAGACCCTAGCTGACAATGCCGCCGTGGTCTTTGCCAGCGACATGCGGTGGGAGACTCTCATGAAAAAAAAGGCAATCTGGGCTGAGGTTACATTAAAAGTCAGTGCTGTGGGCACCACCACCCGCAATGTGCGTGAATGCCGAAAGAGGTGGGATGACCTGAGACTCTGGGTGAGAAGCATCCTTGCCGAAAACCACCAAATTGCCACAGCAGGTGGATCTGGGTCGCCCATAAAACTTAAAGAATGGGAGGAGACATGAGCCAACCTCATTGGAGTTGAATGCATAGTGGGAGTCGGCACGATGGAGCATGGCGTGGCAACCACTTCAGATGGAGGTGAGCGTACACATGAAAGCATGCAATGTGAATCTACTGGTCCCCCCAAATGTGAGCCCAGAATCACTTCATGGATGGCCAAACATGCACACATTCATCACACCCTGGCCATGTCAGTGTCAGACCCAAACACACACACATGCACACATCACCAGAGACAAGTGCCACACACAACCATGCATGGATGAGCCACTGTACTGACACATTACCTGCATCCTTTACAATGTAGTCAAAATGGCCACAACTGCATTATTGATGTATACTGCATTAAGTACATTGAACCGTAACCAATGACATCCCCCTTCTTGTCCCCGACAGGCTCACATACAGACAGTGAGGATGCTGGCAATGCATCACAGGCACCCCCTGCGCATAAGAAACAAAGGGCTTTGGACACAGAGGACACCCCCGCAACATCAAGGGGCAAAGGCAGAAGGGTCCCGATGCAGAGTGCGAAACATTGGGCCTCATTACGACTCAGGCGGTAAGGGGTTTACGGCGGCGTAAACAGCGCCGACCCTTACCGCCTGATTCCGAGGTCCCTTAGCGCCATGGAGGTTTTAACACCTGCTTTTAGCAGGTGTTAAAATCCATGGCGCTAAGGGACCTTGATGTTAATTACGCCACCTTAATTTACGGTGGCGTAATTAACGCCTTCCCCACTCCCATTATGCCCTATGGGGCAAAAATGGGAATGGGGAAGGGTAAATGGGGATTGGGGACTTACCGCCCCGCCAACCTCGGAATGGGGCGGTAAGTCCGCCAACCACCATGGCGTAAACATAGTTTACGCCATGGTGGTAAAGGTACGACCCAGGCGGTAACTTACCGCCTGGGTCGTAATGAGGCCCATTGGTGGAGCGCAACTTCCAAGACACAAGTTGCCACACCACCAACAACTGCCCCACCTCCGGAGGTTAACCCACCACCACCGATCCCGGCCACAGAGAGCCCACCCTCAGCTCCAGCTAGTTCTGCAGGAGAGGCGGCAGCCACTGCCCCACTATCAGATGTGGAGGACCCCACCGACTTCCACATGGAGATGCACACCCCAACCCCCCCTGGAACTCCCGAGCCATCACCACAGCACACACCTGGGTCCAATGTCACTGGCGATGAGAACATGGGAGCTTTTAGTAGCCCCCCGGTGGCTTCATCTGTTGACCTGGTACCATCACAGGCCACAGCAGCCACACCACCAGAACCCAACACTGCCCTCTACCTGGCCAGCATCAGCCAGCGGCAACAAGAAATAACTGTGCTGGTTGAGCAGCATATTGAGGAGGCTGCCCGTCTCAGGGCAGACATTACGGAGACAGCAAGGCACTCCAGGGAGGGGATGGAGGCATGTACAGACAGGCTGTGTGGGGAGATCATCCAAGTCAGGGAGGTCCTCACACGGATAGCGTACGCATTGGACCGCCAATTCCCACCCCCACCAGGACAGTCTGCCACATCCTCATCCGCCAGTTTGAGGCAGACAAGCCCCCTCCGCCGCTCCTCACGCACCACCAGGCGCACCTCTAGTCAGCCTCCCAATGCTGGTGTTGGCAATGGCCAATAGGGAGTGCATGCTGAAGCCTCCGCGTGCATGGCTGGAGGGAAGCATTGTGCAAAACACATGTGGAACTGTTGTGGGGGGTGGGGGGAAGGGTGTTATGGGACTGTTGTGGGGGTGGGGGAAAGGCGGTTATGGGACTGTTGTGGGGGTGTGGGGAAGGGTGTTATGGGACTGTTGTGGGGGGTGGGGGAGAAGGGTGTAATGGGACTGTTGTGGGGGGTAGGGGGGAAGGGTGTAATGGGACTATTGTGGGGGTGGGGGGAAGGGTGGTGGGATGTTTGGGGACATGCACATTTCCTTCTTTACGTTCCTTAATACACTGGTGTGTGAACAAAGCACAGGCTTGGACTTCTTCATCGTGTATGTGTACTTTATTGACGCCATGGTCCATTGTGCGCTTCCAAATAGACACCAGTGCATTACTACCCAAATCCATGTGACAGTACGAAACCATGTTACTCAGATTATTTGGTTGATCAGATGCTGCCACACAGCACGTCCCTCCTGGCAATCCCCTCTTGCATGACCTGCATCCCCTTCACCTCCGTCCTCATCACCATCATCATCCTCATCAGGTGCTTCTATTTCAACGTCAGGGGGCAGTGGCACATTCCGTCTGATACACATATTGTGCAGCATGACACATGCCATGGTGATCTTGGCCACCTTCTCATGGCCATACAACAGAGCGCCACCAGACCTGCTAATGCACCTAAACCGTGTCTTCAAAAGGCCAAAAGTCTGCTTGATCACAATGCGGGTACGGGTATGTGCACAATTGTATTCCTCCTCGTGCCTGTTCTGTGGGTTCCGTACAGGGGTGAGGAGCCACCTCTTCAGGGGATAGCCGGCATCACCTGTATGGGGGGACAAATGGGGTCCTGTTACTGTTCACCTCAAGAGCGGCCTGTTCATATCACACAAATGGACTTTGCATTGTGATTGAAGTACACAATTAACAGCATACATGCAGATGGTCTGTGTGACTGCATTGTGCGAAGGTGAGCTCGCCCCTGCAAGTAGACATGCCCCATTAATACCTCCAACAGTAATTGACATGTTCTGGGTGAGGCCAGGTTTTAGGTGTCCCTGGGCCCAGGCAGATTTGGTACCACATTGCTGGTGTTATGCCATTCCAACATTGATGTTCTCATGCTGTGAGGCATCACTTCAGTGGTGCTATAGGTGTGTGGTGCAATGCTATGGCTAGGGGTGATCCCTTTGCATGCTTTCAAGGGCACATTGCATTATTGTTGTTGTGCTGGACTAATTCTGTATGACTATCTTGACGGCATGTATGAATTTGTGTATTTTGTGGTGCAGAATGTTGTGCAATGTGGATGTGGATGGATGTATAAGGTTTCAAGACCTGGATTGTCATCTATGTTGTGTAGCTTATACTTCCATGTCCGTTCATCTCAAGTACGTTGCGGGCTTCCAAGATGGACATTGGCGTACATCTGTATGTGCATTCGTCCGACGGACGACAAGCTACACCCATTTCAAGTATGTATCTCCCCCGCAATCACACCCAGTTGGAGTATGTATCTCCTCCCCCCCATCACACTGACATGTGCTTGCCCTGCAACTCACCAAGTAGCCACGAACGTTGTCGGGCTTGTCGCTCCATGTAGCTTGAGATAGTTGAGTTCCGCAGGACCATGGAATCATGGGTTGATCCGGGGAAACGGGTACAACAATGTCTGATTACCTTGTTAGCGTCACATACCATTTGGACATTGATGGAGTGGAATTGCTTCCCGTTTCGGTAGACTACTTCATTGTGATGTGGTACAACCAATTCCACATGGGTACAGTCGATGGCCCGATGCAACTTGGGATGCCTGCCAGTGAATAGAAGCCAAGTTTGGTGTTTGCAATCTCCTGGGCAGTCAGTGGCATGAATATGTGTTGAGGTGCATGCTTCAGGAGGGCATCGAGTACCTGGTTCAGCGTGCGTGAGAATACTGGTTGTGAGATGCCATGCATCTGGCCCACTGTATGCTGGTAGGTGTCTGTGGCCAGGAAGTGGAGCACAGTCACCACCTTGAGTAGAGGGGGGATGGCAGTTCGGATGTCTATGAGGCTCACAATGTCGTTGTGTATCATGTCCACAATGCTGGTGATGGTATCCCGGTCCAGACGGTACAGGGTGTGTATCTGCTCTGGGGTTAGATTAAATGGACTGGCTCTGATCCTGGGGATTGGTGGGTGCCTCTGTGTTATGATTAGGTGCCGTGGTGGTGTGTGCTGTGCCTGTCTTGCCCTCCTCCTCCTCCTGCGTCTCCTCTGTGCTGCCTGTTGTTGTTGCTGCTGCGCTGCAATAATGTCCTCCAGCCCATGTAATGCTGCAGGTATTGGAACCATCTTGGTGTGGGAAGGGGTGTGGTGTGCTCCTTTTGGGCTGCCACAGTCTCCATTGCCTCCGCCTGTGCTGATTGTGTCCACCTGTGGCAGGTGGGAACCCTGCTCAGTTCTCTTAACGGGTGGTTCGGGATGGCGGTATTAACGCCATGGCGGTAAGGGGTTTTGGGGGCTTTAACATGCCGCTATCGGCATGTCCACTCGCCTTGTGATACTGTGCTATTAGCGGCATGGCGTTATTTATGGGATGGAGGGTCGCACGCAAGCGGACAGCCCGCTATTAGTGGCACCGTACTTAGCGGTGCCGCTAATAGCTGTGAGCCGGGTCGTAATTAGCATGGGGATTTAACGTTACCGGTATTCCATTACAGGTAATGTTAAATCCCTACCGCCTACCGTGTAATGAGGCCCATAATCTTTAAGCTGAGGCTTTTTACCACCATAGCAGGTTCAGGACAGGGGCCAAGGCAGGAAGGCCAGTAGTCAGAAGACCAAGAGGAATCAGAACCAGCAGCACCAACCAGTAGGCCCTCAGTTTTCTCGCCATTGCGTTTGAGCCAGTTGTTAGACATCCAGTTGGGCACTGCTGACAGGCACCTCTTAAGTTTATGTGGGTGAAGCATTAAGACGAAACACAATTTGAGTGTCATCGGCATACGAAAAGAAATAAATGCGGTGACTAGAAATCAAATTGGCGAGAGCCAGAATGTACAAATTAAACAAGAGGGGAGAGGGAGCTGACTCCTATGGAACCCCACCATCCAGAGTGATAGGAGAGGATATAAAAGGGGGAAGAGAGAGAGTCTGGTTTCGGCATGAAATAAAAGAAGAGAACCATTTCAGAGGAGTACCAGAAATTCCCGCTTCCTGAAGACAGTGCAAAAGTCTGTGATGGTCAGCAGTATCAAAGGCCGCAGAGAGGTAAAGAAGAATAAGCACAACTGCCTCCCCACGGTCCTGAAGTAAGGCAATGTCATCAAGAAGAGAGACCAGGACGGATTCAGTGCCCATAACAGGACGAAAGCTCGCCTGGAAGGGTTGAAGAAGATGAATTCAGATTAGACCCTCTACTGTTGCATCCCCTCAGACACCTGCAGATTCACTTTGCTGGTTTATATCGGGACCAGGATTAGGCCCAAGAGTGCACCATCACATGTAAGCATGGAGAGGTTATATCACAGCGATTGGTAGATTTCACTATCAGTGTGAATGAAGTCGAAACAGCGCTAAAAATCACAAAAAAGCAGAAAGGCAGCGGGTCCGGATTGTGTTCCAGTCAATTTCTACAAAGATGAAGATGGGGTGTGGGTACCTATTATGTGTAAAACTTTCAATGCCCTAAATAGACTGGGGACTGTACTCCCTCTTGGCAAAAAGCACTTATCGTCCCAATATATAAGAGAGGTGGTAGAGACTCACCGGCCAACTACCGCACAATCTCCTTACTAATTGGGAAGGTCATACTAAACCCATCTCCAAGAGTGGGTTGGTACAAACCACATAATTAACAATCTAAAGGCAGGCTTTCAGAGGAATAAGGGAACGGCAGAACAGTGTTTTAGGCACTTCCTTTTCATCCAGAAATACAAAGCGCTATTGAAAGTAAAGTTATATGCTGTGTTTCTGGATCTAAGGAAAGCCTTTGATGGAATATATAGAAAAACTCTATGGCGTATTTCATGTGCAAGGAAAGCTCTGCCATGACTGATTTTAATCATCCAGTCACTCTAATCTGAGAACCAGGCAGTTGTTCAGTTTGGCATGGGAAGCGATTTAACTGCTCCCTTTTGTGTGAAGAAGGGTTTAAGGCAGGGATGTGTGCTAGCCCGCTGTTGTTTTGTGTATACATATACAGGATATCATTGATGCACTTTTAGAGGATTGTCTGGATTGGCCGAAGGTGAACACAGCAAAGTATCTGACAATCTTCTATGCCGATGATGCAGTGATTCTGGCGACCTCCCCCAAAGGCCTGATATCCTCCCTGAATGTATTTAGGAACAAGTGTGATGAATCGGAGCGTTTTTTTAGGCCTCAGTATTCCAAGCATTGCCCCCTGTCAGTGAGAATAAATAGAACAAAACATGAACAGGTTAAGTTCTTTGATTACTCAGGAGGTAGGTTCCAAGAGAATGTGGCCTGGTCTGCCCAGATTGAAAAATCAAGCATCAATTTAAGTAAACACTGCAGGGCTACCAAATCCTTTTTCAACAGACACGATAGATGTGCCATTTCCCCTGCCCTGCACTTGTACAAAAAACAGGCCATACTAGCATCTACCTACGGAGCAGAGATCTGGGAATGTGGGGGCACCAGAGGACTCAAGATTGTGGAAGGTACATTTCTGAAACAGTTATTATTGTTTTCCACAAGGGCTCCATCGGCCTTAGTGTGCTTAGAACTGGATGTTTTCTCAGTGGGTGAATTAGTTGCACTCAAACCAGTACTGTAAAGGGTGAGATTGTGGCACACTGTGGGCCTCAGAAAACATCAGAAGGCCCTGGTACATATAATGGCTTTGGAGGGTGGGAAAAGACTTGGGTGGGTGAAACATGTGAATGACACTCTTTCAGTTCTGGGTGAGATTGAAGCGTGGAAAACCCCCAGGTGTGAATGTCATAATCCGCTCCAGATTAATTAAAGCTGCAGTTACAAGAACAAGAGACGACTTCGTGGAAACTGCAAGTAGGATGAAGCTGGGCCCATATTATGTATTGCATAAAACAGGACTAGGGTTTGAAAGTTATTTAGATCTAATTGCCCGCCTTTCTAAAGGTCATTGTATGTCCCATTTTAGGCTAGGAACACTGGCCCTAGCCTCTTTTACAAAACCATGGTGAGGCAATGGGAATTTTGCCTCTTGCCTCTACTTTTGGGATATCTTCACTCTTTTGAGTTAGTTTCACGCAGAGTAAGGGGATGAGTCCCTTACGTGTCTCCTTCAAACTGGACTCACCCCTTCTCGCCTCTAATCTCGGAACAAAGAGGATGAGACTCTTACGTGACTCCTTCACACTGCACTCACCCATTCTTACCTCTTGCCCTGCAGGGGTAGTCGCGCAGCCCACAAATCGCTTGTTCACTGGGGAACGTTCAGTTGCCTAGCCCCTTCCACAGGCTACCACAAGCTGCTTTTATTCCAGCTCCTCTGGACTCCTGAGTCCGAGGGGTGCAGGCCTCTTCTCCCCTTCTGGGTTCAGCTGGGCTCTCTCAGCTTTCCCTCTTTAGCGCAGCAGGGTAGCTACCAGGCACGAGGCAGCCTTCCTTCCCCTGCCTCAGACTTCTTCTCCACTGCTTTGCTTTACCCAGCAAGACAGGGAACCAGCCCCCTGCTGAGACAACTTGCAACTGAACTGGCTCTCCCATTATTCAGTCCTTTCTCCACTAGCCAACTAATGATTGATTCAAGCCTGCAGCGGGTAAGGGTAAGAGTGTTTGCGCCCATCAGGTCATGGAGCGCAGGAGCGCTGAGTCTGTTTTCCCTGCTGTTGCCCTTGGCCCCGCCCACACCAGGACAAAACCTGTGGTGTCCCCCCGCACGGGTAAAGCCTGCGGGGGGGGGGTAAGGGTGCAGATGTTTGCACCTGTCAGGGTGTTTGCGACCTGCGGGTCACTTAGGATTTTTGGATCACCATGGTCGTGAGATGTTTTCCCCCCGGCAACGGATTCATAACAATGAGGCTCCATCTAACCTGGGCGTCAGGTGGACACTTGCTGCATGCTAATGCCATCTCTGGATCTGTGGCGCTGGGAATACCGAACGAGAGAGGGAACAGAAGAGTGTCCAGAATGCAGAGTCTAGGTGAGAGACAAAGTTGTGTTAACTCTGCTCTAATGCAATGTTACGTTTGCACTGCATTCTCAGCAGCCCCTATAGGACTTCGGTGGGAACGGCCTGGAGTGTGCAGCTTTTCATTATAGCTTGTAATTAATTTGGGAAACACTGAAACTCAGTGACTGCTGTGGTCCTGTTCCGTCCTGAGGCTCCCTTAATTCCTGATGTCCCTGAGGCCCACGAGGCCCATGAAATCACTGATATGCAAGTGACTATGCAAGTGCATCCTGCTCCAGCCCCAGCCACCCCAACAAAAAGGAACATGCTTTTAGTTAAAAGGAAAAATGGTAAAATCATGAACCACTGAGTCCAATCGAGTGAAACCGCTTAAGTCTGCCCACAGTGTATGCTCTCTCATCCATGAAAGTAACAGCTTTCTGTGCCGATCTGGCGTTCCTATCAGTTTTGACCCATGGGGGGGTGGAAGCAGCTACTCAAGTCTTTACCCAAGACAATGTCGGGTCTTTCAAACCTGAAACTAATGAATGTATTTGTAAAACTTCTGAAGTCCTGGGGGGAGAGGTTCTTCTGCAACAGTGCATGGAAGTTCCACAGGGTGGGTAGTTGACCTTGGGGTCTCTACTATCAGCAGCTGTACTGAGTTAGCAGCCCCTGTAGACCCACATGTCCGGGCCCCGAGCTGCATCGAGGCAGCGAACAACAGTAATACTTACAGCAATACAACTTCCTCCTGTAAGACAATGCATCTGAGTGGGGGGGCCCATCACACATTTAAAGAAACCTGCCCCCGATATGCCCACCTGTTCCAAAAGCCCGAACAAGATAAATGCATGTCCCAATGGGTTATTACTAGGCCCCTATGATTAGGGAAGGAAGATTCACAGAAATGTTATAAATGCCACTATCTGTTCTATTGGTAGGAGTTTCCAGAACCACTGAGCATGCTACAGGCTCTCCCCCTTCTAGAAAACAAACGCCCACCTCCACCTTAAATTCCTTAGATAGGGAGGAGTTAGGTCACTGTGCCTCCCAAGACAGTAAGCTGTTGGCTGAATTATTAACGTTAAAACAACAGTTTATTTCAGTTAATAAAACTGGTTGACAGGGGCAGGGGTGGTTGTGAATATAAGCAGATAACCACCCTGGGGAAGTAGGAAGAGTTCAAAACACGATGGATGAAGCTGGCCTACCTGTGCCTGAAACCAATACAAATGACATTGGTGCCACACAGGGTGGCAACGGCCTAATCAATGACCCTGGAACAAATGTTCTATCTACCACCAAATCAGTAGGGACCGACGGACTGTCCATGACAGATTTGAAAGATCATGCCCATGGTACGAAAGTTAGCTACCCTTTTCCTCCTCTTTCACCAATGATAACAAGGACTCTACAAACATTTCATTTGGAAACGTTACAACCAGGGTGGTTTGCGCCCCCAGCAAACTAATAGGTAGCAGAAGAAGGCCTTCGGTACCACGGAGAGGAAGGTCACTTTACCTCCATGAGGTTCCCAAGTTGGCCTCGAAGAATTATGAGCGCAGCGATACCCTTCTCAATGAATGTATTCATTGGATCCAGATGATAAGGGGTTGTTTTTGCATCCCAAAGGGAACAAATCATGCAATGTATTAGGATCCATGGACATGGCATAGATGCACTCGATTCTATCAGAATTGACTTTATTGTTTATGGTCTGGCTGAGGGTTTATTGAACTGTGCCAAAAGATGTCCACCTCCGCCCAACTCTTCAATTGTACTTCGTCTTCAGGCCAGTGGAAATATGCCCGACGGGTCCGTGCCCTTAGGAGCTAATGCTGTACCACTCGGGAACCGGATTGTGACTGGGGCTCTAAGAGCTACAACTGCAAGATTCACTGTTCATTAAGACTACTGATTTTGGGCTGATCACGGCCTTCGAAGTGCTCACAGAATTCCCTTTTCTGATTGAGCAGTGGGAAATTTGTTGGGATGCATATATTTGTACTAATGTGATGTTTTGTTTGCAAACTTTCATGGTGTTATGCCAAATAAAGTTATGTTTGATGCGATTTTCTAAACTGTCTGGCTTCTCCACTGGGAAATGTAGAGTTCATATCATAGTCTCCCATGGCCCCATGGCAGGTCACCCCCTATTGGTCAGTTCAAAAACAGTTGAGTCAATAAGGAGTTCCAATTGACCCTCCTATATAAGAGCTCTGCTCCAGTTTATCTGGTTTGCTCCTCCTGGGTAGATGGTAAATATGGCTCTCTGTGTTCCTCTAGCTTTATGGAAGAATGTTTTATTTGATGTTGTCCTGCCTTTGTAGAGGTTATTTCATTAACTTTGATTCAGTTTACCCACGGCTCTTAATGGGGAATCAAACATGGGTCTTCTACATGGGGGATGCCAGTTCTACAACTGCGCTATTTCAGCTGTGCTGCTTTTCCTTGCAGCTGATGAGTAATTTTCGTCTCCATGTTGCTAGTGCATCTTGCTGCATGTTGACGGCGACCAGCCACTTCTCTTCCTTCGCTGCCACATGTATTCAGTGATATGTTATTTGTGTGATTCGAGGAAATACCTTGATTCACCACACACAACATCACATATCCTACTACTTGCTGCATGTTGACGGCGACCAGCCACTTCTCTTCCTTCGCTGCCACATGTATTCAGTTATATGTTATTTGTGTGATTCGAGGAAATACCTTGATTCACCACACACAACATCACATATCCTACTACTTGCTGCATGTTGACGGCGACCAGCCACTTCTCTTCCTTCGCTGCCACATGTATTCAGTGATATGTTATTTGTGTGATTCGAGGAAACACCTTGATTCACCACACACAACATCACATATCCTACTACTTGCTGCATGTTGACGGCGACCAGCCACTTCTCTTCCTTCGCTGCCACATGTATTCAGTGATATGTTATTTGTGTGATTCGAGGAAACACCTTGATTCACCACACACAACATCACATATCCTACTACTTGCTGCATGTTGACGGCGACCAGCCACTTCTCTTCCTTCGCTGCCACATGTATTCAGTGATATGTTATTTTTGTGAGTCGAGGAAATACCTTGATTCACCACACACAACATCACATATCCCACTACTACTATTTAACTCTTCCCCAACACAGTCCCACATTACCACCATTACACTTATCACATTCCTGCACTACATCACTCTACCACCCACTCCCAGTTCCACTTCGGAGTGGCCCCACGACCACATCACCCTTCATCATCACAGTATGCCACTACCACCAACTCACTATTGCTCATTGGTCTCCAACTACCACTATCCCCCTTCTACTCATTACAGTCGACCACTAGTAACACATCAATCCTCTGCGTCACTGTACCCCACTAACCACCATTTCACTCTTCCCTGTCAGTCCCCCACTACCACCACATCAATCTACCTCATCAGAGCACCGCACTACCTCTGAAAGGAGTAATGAAAATCTGGACTCCAAAAAAGCACTTTTTCAAGAAGGGATGCCGAGATGTGGAAACTGGTGAAGGAGTAGTCGATGATTCAACCAGAGGGGTGAGTGTAGAGGAGCAGCCGAGTGCCTCTACAGGAAGTCCTGTTCCCAATTTTCTTATATGCTGGAAACCAGAAATTGCAACATGTGCAACGCCAGTAATGGAATTATACCGAAAAGAATCTTTGAGGCGAGGTATCCGTTGAGAAGACCCTATGTAAAGTACCCCCGAAAGACTGATGGACTCCTAAGAGAAGCACCTGAAGATGTGTGAAGATGCGAAAAGGAGAAGCTGGTGACATCACGAAAGATGTGGGTGACGCATTGGGAAGGATGACCAGAGAAGAGAATGCATAGGTGATATAGAATCTGATGGTGAAGTAAAGAATCGAGAAGGCTTTCATGTGCCGAATGAAAATTGCATGTGTAAAGAACACTGCAGAAAACACACCCATTTTACAACTGTACAGATGCTGCAACACAAGTAGACTTAAGGCTGGCTATACATAGTATATAGACTGCAGGCGGTGCCGGCAATTTGTATGTATATGGAGTTCTGGACATTCAGTGATACAATTTCAGTAAGCAAGTCTCCATGAAGGAAGACGGATTGGAAGCTATGTGGGTCGCCGCAAAGAAAAGACTCACATTCGAAGCAAGACCAAACAGGCTGTCTAGCTTGATGACAAAGACTGGAAGCAGCCAAGAACTGGGTATCAGCCTGAGAAGAACAGCATAAGTGAGAAGCAGAGATATCCCTTGAAAGGTTGCAAAGAGAGAACACCATGAGTGCCAAGTTTCTTTATTAAAGAAAATTAAAGACCACAACAAAGACTAATTCACGGTCTCTGATCATGTGACCTGAGGATGAATATAGAGATGAAGAGCATGGTGCACCAGATTGAAGATAGCGAGTGCTCACGCTCCCTTATATTCCCAGAGACAAGAAGCTACTACAAGGCCGAGTTCAAAGACAATGTGAATGGCAGATGGCATGAGTGATGAGAGATGTTGGACTAAGTGGGTGGGGAGACACAGTCAAGTTCACCCACCAGCACCTGGGGTACCAGCTTACGTGATGCTAGAGCATTACATTTTCCAGAAGGGTACAAGCGTGCCAACCAATTATAGAAGGCCATACAATGAAGAGCCTTTTAATTTGAGAGCCAATGATGTGTTGTGTCTATGATTACTGTCGAAGATGACTTGCACTTTGACTTTCACTAGTGGAGGGTGTGTGTGCCCACCTGACTATAGAGACTCAATCACGATCCTATCCCATATAAAAAGTATACTTAGACGTTCCCCTTGAGCCAACCACAATATCCCTTTTGTATTCTTAGTCTGTCACATAGTATGACTTCACATATGACAAATGTTTAGTATATGTGTTGTTATTTTTGAGATTCTTTGAGATTATGCTGTGCGACGTCCGTTGAAGTCCGTTGTACTCCCTGTTTTAGACATTTGTTAATAAAACCAAGTTATTTAACAACTTCCTGAGTCGGTCTTCTTATTTACTTTGAGAAGTTATTCTCCGTCCCATTCATAGTATGATGTGTTACCTTGAGTAAAATGGCCTCTAGGCCTCACCAAACATGGAGCCTGAGAAAGGCTTCTTTTTCGTTATTTTACTGACTGTGATTGATCCGGACCCCACTCCCACTTAACTCCCGCCTTTAATAAATGTACCAAATGTTGAGTGACCTCTGCATAGTCTTCAATGAACGTTTTTCTATAATCAGTGAGTCCCAGAGACTTCTTAATTCTTGCCGAATGTTAGGGTCTTTCAATTTCAATAAGGCTTGCACCTTTTTCACCTGAGAACTGAGACCCTCAGGGGTGATCTCATTCCATAAGAAGTTCACACGGGTCTTACACCACTCTGCCTTCTTGAAGGACAGTTTTTCTCTGGCTTTCAGCAAATGGGTCAAAATATAGCGTATTTCTGCTATATGTTCCTCCACTGTTGAGCTCTTGATCAGAACATCATCCACATAGGAAAGGTTTCCCCTTTCACTCAAATCCAGCATGGCCTTACGTAGGAAGATGTTAAATTTGTTTCCGGAGTTGATGTATCCAAAGTGGGTTTGGGTCCACGTGTACTGCTGCGTCCGAATGGAAAGGCAAGGTTGTACTTGTCTTCCCTACTCACGTGTACTGTCTAGTAACCGTTGGTCAGTTCAATGGCAGTGTACGCCTTTGACCCTTGGATCTGTGCCAGCCCTTGATCAATGTAGGGAAGTGGCCATCTTGACAAGTGGACCCATCTGTTCAACTCCCTCAGGTCTGCTGATAGCCTCCATTGGCTCCATTGAGTAGCCCCAGTACCAGGTTATTAAATGTACTGTGGATTAGATGAATTATCCGACAGGATTCTAGGGTATTAATAATCTCTGTGAGTGACTCCATGGACACAAGAGGTAACCAGTATTTTTTCACACATGCTAGAGCCATCTCGGGGTCCCTGGGTATGGTGGTTGAATATTTATCTGTGCGTCCACAGTCATATGAGCCCACTGAAAAGATATCCTGAAAATCGAGAAACACATGTTTTAGCTACTGTTTTTGCTCCTAGGTCTCACAGGCATCAGCAAGATTGATCCATTCTTCGAATATCTGCTTAAAGCCTGGAAAGACCTCAGGCTTGGCAATTTCCGCTGTATCCTCCAGCTGGGTGGAGAGATCTCTTGTTATGGTGTTGGCCTGGACGTGAGGTTCTAAGGATGGGAGGTAGTTACTGTTGACTCAGAATACCACCTCATCCTTCCTGATGTCACAGGTCACCTCTTCCACACCATAAGGGCAGGAAGAGTACACCAAGAAATTCCTCCCTTGCCTAGTGAACATTTTTTCAGGAGGGATACCATCGTTGATATTGAAGCAGTCATTTGGGATTGGTCCAAAGATCTCATAGCCTAAATCAATAGACTAATGTTAGGCATCAACCACCATTCCAATAAAGGGGTCTACACCCAAAATGATACTTCGAGGGTCGCTGTTATCCACCAATATTCGAATGGTGTTGTGTTCTAGGTCAGCTAGGCATGTCATATGTAAATACAAACCTTGTTGGAGATGATGATTCAAGTTTATATAGGCATCCTGATTTTTGTGGTTCTGTGCTTGTTTAATTTTAAGGGGAATTGTAAATTGTCGCACCTGTCCTGGGATGGTAACCTCTTCTCTCATTTGAACATCTTCTGCATAAGGCAGCAATTGAGCTGACTGAAATGTTTTTTCAGTATTGTCAAAGCCCATTGGGCTACCCCCCAGTCAGGACCATGTTTTATTATTAATTAGGTCCAAATTAACTGCGAACCGATTGAGAATGTCACTGCCTAAATAAAAGGCGGAAGGTACATCTCTCACAAACCAACAATTATGTTCTATGCTTTTTTCGCCATTGGACATTTTTGCATCCATGAATTTGTGGCTTCCTGGCCTACTTACCATTCATCAATCAATTTAAATGTGGGAATGGTCTGATCTTTTGGGAGTTTCCTGAATAATGCTTCACTGATGAATCTTCTCCGTTATTAAGGCATACTCTGTTGAGAGCAGGCTCCTCCCCCTTATTTATCTGAATGGAGAAAACAGCTGTTCACCCTTTATCTGGATGTCGGTCAGACTTTGAGCTATCATGGGATTTGGGTTTTCATCTGATTTTGTATTGCTATAAAATGTCAGAGTATTTCCCTCCAGTGCGGAATGCCACTTAAAACTGTGAGGGAGTTTGATTTTCAAGAATGCAGAAGGGCTCCCATCACTAGTTTCTTCTCCTACAGAGATGACAGTGATATCTGGGAGTACTCTCCCTGACATGGAATTCTATTTTGTCGGACTGCTGTTCAGTTACATGTCAAACTCAAATAATTGAGCTTTGTTTTAGTGTGTTCGGCCAGTTAGTCTGGGTCCAGAGGACCTTGTTCACACAGTCAATCCGGGGTGATAACCTCTGAAGGAGGTCATTCCTCAATAGACAAGCTGTGCCCTCTGGAGTCACTACTATCACTGGGTGTGTTACCCTATGTCGCCAAATTCTTTTTTCCAGATCCATAGTCCCTTCGATGGAAATATCATTCCAATCGAAGTTTTGGAGTTGTCCGGGAAGAGGTGTGTGGAGAATTTGGTGACTCTCCCCCTTCCTGAATTCAGTTGGTCGAAGGCCTTTTTAGAAATGAGGTTTGCTTGGGATCCAGTATCCACCATCACTGACAATGCACACTGACCCTGTACCTTGATGGAAGTATAACATTTTCCTTCTCTCTCCTCAAGGAGGCAAATAAAATGTGCATTATGTGCCAGCTTGGCAGTTAACCTTTTATATTGAACTCCGTCACTGTGTGATTTTGGACAATTTTGTGTTGGAGTCCAGGAATCTCTAAACAAGATTTGGCATCCAGACAAACATGGAGTTGAGGAATCCTCATTCCCCCCTGATTCTCTGCTGCCCCTCTTTTCCTGGAGACAGTTCCCAGAACCTGTTTGGGGTGAGGGTACCTCTGTAATTTCAGGTCCTCTGGCTGACAATGTTTTGGGACCCATTTGTCCTTGGGAGGGATGCCTCCCTCTCTGAAAGAGAAGATGTTCTTACCTGAATTCTCCAGGTAATCCTCTCCTTCAAAAGGGATGATATGGATTTCCTTCGCAAAGTGGGTTTTCTTTGGCTTTTTACTACTTACCCTCTGTTCTCTAGGTTCCAGCTTTTTGGGGGTAGAAGCCTCATATTCAGGAACAGAGGTTTCCAAGGGTATTTTCCATTGAGAAAGGAAGCTTCCTCTGGGGCTGTGCATCTCCCCGCCACCCAGGACTCCTCCTCAGAAACCTGTTGGTTGTCAGAATTTTCTTCCAGTCGTTTTCACCTCTGGCCTCAGTCCCGGATGTTGGATTTTTCTGTGTGGCAGGTTACAGTTCAGGGTTCGACTGAGCATGCAACCCATGTTGCTCCAGTTGTAAAACATTTTCTGTTTGGTAGGGAGGTCTTGATTCATACATTTGCTGCTCCCGCAAAGGGTAACTGTCCCTTCTGCAGGAGTAGTTCAGGTATTGGAAGTTTCCATGATAACTTTCCATCCTATGTCTCCCTTCTCCCAGGTTCAGAAATCTATTTTTCTGAAAGTGGGCAGAGAGAGGAGGATTATTCTGTAAATTAGGGTTCAGGGGCTACCTGGGAAAGAATTTTAAATTGGGAGGTGGAGTAGTACTTCCCACCAGATTAAAGTATGGAGGAAGGTTTCCTGGGATGGTACTTATCCGATTGGACCCCCCTTGTGCCGGAGAGTCCATATATATATATATATGTCTTGTACTTTTGTATTTTGTACTTACATAGGCGGCAGGGTCAGAAGGGTCATTCGTCTGATATCCTGCCTGATTCCCCCTCGATTGGGCTGAATAAGAGGGTCTCCTCTGCCTGTTGATCTGCTTGTTGGCAGAAGGAGTATTTTTAGGCCCCCCATCTCCAAGTCCAATGTAGGGGTATGTTTTACCTTCGCCACCTTCGCAGTGGCAGGTGTGTTGGATGGTTTGAGGTTTTAGAGTGATTTATATTTTGGACCTCATAGATCCTGGTGGCCTGTTCAATCACCCAATCCAGGGTCCTACGCTTATGATCTCACTAATTGGGTCATAATGTATTTCAGGGGCACATGAAAGTATTTATAGATGAACTCCCTGCTATTGGTATTCACCTGCCTAGAAGTCTGGGAAAAATGCTCATTTCAGATCTGCCACAAACTCTAGGCACCTGGTGTTCTCCATACTGCAGGTTGCATACTGCCTTGTGGGCCTCCTGTGGGTTTCGGTAAGTAGAAAAGTATTTCAAAATGGCTGCCTTATAGGTGGACCATTTATAGTGATCTTGATCATCCAGACCTTCAAATAGGCTGGAGTATTCAGGGGAGAAGGTCCACTTGACAAACTCCATGCAATTTCTATCATTTTTAATTTCAAATGATGTCATCATTTGCTCATAACGCTCCAGATGCTCCCATACTGAATATTTTACATTCTTGTGGTAGGGAGCCATGAAGCTCTTTTTGGCCTTTATCTGCCAAAATGGGTCTTTCACCAGACCTATCTTATATTAGGCAGACTTCCTTTTCCACTGCACCTGAGTTCACTCACCTTCTGACTCAGATCTGCCACTGTTGGTTGTCCATTCCCTGTCTCTAGGCGCTCCCTACCTCTATGGGACTGGGAAGACCTCCTGGAGTTCCAGGAGGTCCAGGGTCTGGACTCCTCTCTCCTATAATGCTGTGAACTCTCAGGATGTTTTCCCTTTTAGTCCCCTTTCTGCACAGGAGAGTACTCATCTTCCTCATCCCTCCTCCCAGGTATGGAGGAAACAGCCCCCACCTCCCTGAATGTGTGGCGGTTTTCAAGATGCTCTTTCTGAGCCGAACCTCTGGCTCTTCTCTTTCTGCAAAGCAGACTAGGTGGTCCCTTAATAGTTTCATTTTCTGCCAGTCCAACTCCCTGATCTTTTCATCATAGGAGTCCTCCTGGTCAGAAGTGCTCGCTAGGGTATTTTTCATTTCGCAGAGCCACTGGTCTGGCCACCTTCCTTTCTGCTTGGTATAGATAAATATTCATCAATATCTGATAAGGACTGGTTTTCTTGCTCAGTTTCACCATACCTGGGTGGGCCAAGCTGACCCATGTTTCCCTGTTCTTGATAGGTGGCATGCATGAGGTCAGCTGCACTCTGGACATATGATGTAGTTAATTGGCTTAAGGGCCCTGGTAGAGATGTCACCACTCTGTGATCAGAGGGTACTTTTCCATACCCTGACTGGTCAGGGTGCCTCAAAGCCTTTTTGTATTTGGCTATTTCATTTTCCAACCTCTCACACCTATTTTCCTCAGTCCCTATATCTTGGTGGGATGCAGATACCCGAGTTATGAATTCTCACACAAGTGCTTGAGTGGCTTCTAGCCCTTTACTTTGAGCCATTAATTGATCTTTTATTCCCTTGATTTCTTCACAATTGGACTCATCTTCATTTTGTCAGGATAGCATCATGCGTGCATATTCAGAGCGTTTAATTTTCAGGAGACTAAACTCTTCCTCTTGTACAGTTCTGCAATGTGTTGCCTGAGCTAGGTCAATCTCTGCTTGCCTCACATGTTCCCTTAATTGTGCATTTTCTCGCCTAATGTTAGTAAGTTCCTGAGCAACTGACTCACTTTTCTCTGCATCTGTCTTTAACTGATGCACTTCCTGAGAAAGGGCACTATTCTCTTAGTTTAATCAGTCTTTTTCTTTCATCAATTTCTTTCTCTGTTGTTTCAAGTTGTCCAGATGTTGGTGCATTTGATCAAAATTGCCTTGGGACTCTATTCCTTTGATAATTAATTGCCTATTTTTGTTTTTCAATTGTTTTATTTGTGATTGGAATGTGGTCATGTCCTCTATAGGGACTCGATTATTAGCAACCTGATCATTTAATTTGTGTTGCAGTGTGCCCAGATTTTCAAAACATTCAGCATTCTCTTGTTTCTGCGTTTTTGCTCATCTTTGAGCTGTTCAATGACACTTTCTTGCTTTAAATCGAAACTGTGACTCTGTTGCACTTTAGCTTCTAATTGTTTGAGCTCTTGCTGGGCTTGATTCAAAAGCTCAGCCTGGTTTTGCGCAGAGGCCACACTATTCTTATGTTGTTCTTCCACTATCAACAAACGGAAGTATATATATATATATATATATATATATATATATATATATATATATATATATATATATATATATATATATATATATATATATGCTGTTAGCTGAGTCATTTTAATTTGCTCATCTCTTGTAGTTTGTGTCATATAATAGTCTGTGTTTGATGCAACCAACCATTATCCTGCCACATTGCAACATTTGAAGAGGTAACCTCCTGCATCATTCTGGTTTGCCACATTTCATGTTCTTCCTCCACCGATTCACCTTTGATACATAATTTTAGTTTCTACTCACAATGTCAACTCAAAATAGTTCTCTTCAATCTTCAGTTTTCTCTATACACCTTCCTGGTACCCAGGAAACAAGTCTGAGTGGCACTTTAACAATGTAAACATGTCTTTCTATACACTATAATGCAATTACACCCAAAGGAATAGTCTGCTGCCACCGCAAATGTCACAAGTGAAAACTCTTGACCAAATCCCGGATGAGCCCCCAGTTTTGTCACAGTTTATTGGATGGTCACTTTCAATTCATGGAGTTCCTTTCCCTCTGATCGAGGTGTCGCACAACAAAGCGCTTATCAGATTTAAATTTGGTTAAGCCTGTAACCTGTATAACAACATTCAGCAGATATCCCCTGTATCAAAAATAAGCTAGAAACCAGGCCGGCGTATAGAAATAATAGTGTATATTTATTTAAATTTGCACAATGAATAATAAACCACTCACAATATAACACCAGCCACCAACTCCATGGCACAACACAATAATCACAAATGTAAATTACTGGCATCAATTGGCTGACATGTATTTCTTAATAGACTTTCAGTTACCACAACAAACACAGGTTGAATTTTAAGTCAAAACACACATAGGATTTCTTTGCACATTAACAGAGAGGAAACTTACACACAGTGATTGCTTGGCTTATCACAATGCTCTTTTCTCCTAGCAATACCCCACCCGCAGGCATCACTTATATATGACCCCTTTGGTTTGAAGGCAAGGTATCGGAAATGAATTCAATGGGGAAATTGCTTGGGGAATACACATTGAAATGAAATGCAGGGTTTGGGGAATTTGCAATGAATGGAACAATTAGTTTGGGACAATTTATTTTCACAGGGAAGGCAGAGTGTTGGGATTTTCATTTTGGGGACACTAGCACATCCAAATGAACAGCAAGGTTACCCAATTACATTAAAGACTAGAGTAATTTACTGTGGACTGGGATCATCTTTGACAGTTTTGAATTTTGACAAAAAACATCACCCTGTGGTAGCCTACCCTATGGGAATTAATTAAATTACATTTTTAGCTAAATAAGCAAAGGGTATAATGCTTTTATTCCCCTTCCCACTAATGAAAGAGCACCCACTAATGAAAAGGAAGAGGTTAAAACAGACAGCTTTCCCACAAACGTCTGGTTAAAATGCATATGGTGTTTGGCACTAAGGGAATTCGTTATGTGATATTTTGTTGTCAAATATGACCAAGGTCTACAACATTTTGCCCACACCCACTAACGGAAAGGGATTAAGGCACATGGCTCCCCACACAATTGATAGCTTTGGGATATATCTGCTGACAGGGGAGATCTCTGTTCTTAGCTCAGGAGGCCAGCTAGATTTCAGACCCTCTTTCAGAAATAGGTAAGCAGCTCACACCTCTGGTCTCTATTCACAGCAAGGTCCCTCCATACAGATTGTAAGCCTCTCTCTCAGATAGGGCTCCGAGCTTCCAGACAAAAGTCCCCAGAAAGTGTCCCATGGTCTCCTGTTTATCTGATCTCCTGGGGATCAGCCTTCCTTTTTTTGTCAGCTCTCTGATGTTGTAAGTCTGCTCTCCTCTTTTTACCCTTCTGTCTCCCTTTAGATTGAAAACTCATATTATAGTGCTGATGACACTTACATATTATGAATGTTCCCACCCTGCGGATTGGACATCTCTCTTTCTCTCCAGCCCACTAATCCGCCCACTTCCAGCTGGTAGGGCAGGGAGTTTAGAGGTCTGTATTATGCGTAATGGGGAGAAGAAAAATGCATCATTTCAAAATATGTTTTTACATTTTTTTCTCAAAATCTCACTACATGGCAAATACTTCCACGTTTCAGATAAGTGCATAAATATATTATTGAAATCTACATTTTGTGGTGAATCGAGGAATACTGATTTTATTTTGCACAACCATCTTGGGAGAAGCTATTATTTTTTGTGGTTTGTTCCTGTGCTGAAATAGTTACAAATATGAGAAGGCCTAACTCAAATTCTAATCATCACATATGGTTAATACTTACATAGTACTGATGGTCATATGAGTCCTGGATGCAATGCGATGCTCGGTCCTCCTGTTATTAAGGAAAATGTGTCCCATGTTATGGCAAAACATTAATATAGAAGCCTCAGTGTCACATTTCAGAAAATCCAGACAATTCCATTTCTTGGAATAACATGACTTGAACAGCTGCTTATCAGTAATGTCTGTTCCTAAACAGTCTTTGAAGATCCATTAGAGGCTCTGATAGGCACTTTATTGTGGTCAAGCTAGTCCAAGTGGTCAATCCTGTTGGCTGGCTTATCTTACCCTCCCACAATTTGTTTCTAACACTTTATATTTCTTTGCATTGTCACCTGAAAACCAGACTAGCTTTTCCTGGTGGGCCTGGCCCAAAGGTCTTGAGTTCAAAGTTTCAGATGCACAGACCTTTCAGTTCAGTGGGGAAAACAAGCGACATACATAATTCTAATTGAATAGCATTTTAAATTGAAAAGATGTGTTTACCATATAACATTTTGTACTGTATCTGGGCCTACTCTTCAGGAATTAAATCTTTCTTTAATACAATAATGAAAAAGATATGAATTTCACTTTCAGTATTATTCACACATAAACCGCAGTTAACATAGGAAACTAGTGTTCATTTCTACAACAAGTAGGCATCACCTTTTAAGTTATGTAATTTTGAATGTTGAAAAGTAAGAGTTTTATTTGTCACAAATGCAGAGTGCTTGGCTTCACTTTAGATTTCTGGATCCCAGTCCTGTGCTGCATTGAAGTCAAGGTGACATGCTGTCGTTTGTATCCTTAAATGAAATGGTAGCTTATCATATTTTAATGAAAACCGCATTTTCAGCCACACAGGCATTGGGCACATCCTGCAATTCTAAGTTCTCAGGTGCATTTTCCTTCACTTAAGCGCCTGTCCATTTTTGTGAAAGTTGAACTAGGTCCATTTGTGTTCCTTCACTAGGCCTTATGTCAGAAATCAATGTTTGAACTGGCATGAATATTCCAATGGGTTTCAACATCAGCCAGCTTCATTCTCACAATAGGGCCTTACATGGCCTATCACTCAGGGGCTGAATTTATACCCCACACTATGCAAAGAAGGCATTTGGGTTGTAAAATGATGATGTTTCACCAGACCACCAAATAATGCAACATACATGAGATGGAAAAGTTTCTGAAATCATTGTATCTTCAAATATCAGACTACTTACTGTCAGTATCTAAGTAATAATTGTACTACCCAAAGGTCTTCTTTGCATAGGCGACTATTATTAGAACAGAGTCATAAAGGTACTAGAGTATCTCATCACAGTAAATACTCATTCAATACAGATTAACTCTGGTGTGTAAGAATATCATGGTTGTAAATGAACAGCATGTTTACCTAAATCCATACTTATATGCAGAAACACACTTTTTAAATGTTGCATCGCTCTACTTGAATGAATGATCCGCTGTACCAGTGGTGACACTAATGATGCTATAAATTATGCTATGTGTGATGTCATCAGTGATGCTTAGGAGCTGCCCAATGAGGGCCCCATAGTTATGTTTTTATTGCTGTCAACAGCTGTCGAATTTTAGGGCTTGTGTTTGCATTAAATCGGCACCTTAACGTCACTTCAACTAAAGTTTTTTTTCACTGAATTCAAGGGATTCTTTGCATTGGATTACTTCACCTTGAGGGTCATCAGCTAATGTTGTTAACTAAATTTCAAGAGCTTTGTTGCACTGAACGTATTCACCTTAACTGTCCCTTAACTAACGTTTTATTACGCAATGTCATGGGTTTGTATTCTATACCTCCCAGCTTCTGTAATCTGCCTTTTTCTGATTATGTAACTGATGTCATATGATTTATCAATATGTATTCTTCCAGTACGTAATATTGGGTTTATCAATAATTTCATCTTTTCTATGTCTGCTAGATAAGAATGGATTGCTGATAGTGTACTGGGATGTAGAACAAGGAGGCTGTGTAATGCAATGGATTACTATTGGGGTACTGGGATGAGGAATAAGGAGGGAGGGTGAGCAGGGATTTTTATAAGGAAGAGTGAGGTGGGGTAGTGAGGGACTGTGATGAGGAAGAGTGAGGTGGGGTAGCAGGGGACTGTGACATGTAAGAGTGAGGTGGTGGTGGGGACTGTGATGAAGAGTGAGGTGGTGGTAATGGGGGATTGTGCCAAGGAAGAGTGAGGTGTGGTTAGTGAGGGACTGTAACGAGGAAGGGTGAGTTGGAGTTAGTGGCAGACTCAGACTGTCACGAGGAAGAGTGAGGTGGGGCTAGAACGGGACTGTGAGGAGGAAGAGGGAGGTGGGGAACTCAGGGACTGACAGGGAAGAGTGAAGTGGGGTAGTGGGGCACTTTGATATGGAAGTTTGAGGTGGGTTTGTGGGGACTGTGATGAGGAAGAGTGAGGTGATGGTAGTGGCAGACTGAGACAAGGAAGAGTGAGGTGGGGTAGTGACAAAATATGAAGAGGAAGAGCCAGGTGGGGGATAATGGAGCAGTGTGATGAGGAAGAGTGAGGTGAGGTAGTGGGGGCCTGTGACAGTGTACATCAAGGTGGAGTAGTGGGGGCTGTGATGAGGAAGAGTGAGGTAGGGCTAGTGTGGGACTGATGAGGTAGAGTGCATGGGACCAGTGAAGGACTGATCAGGAAAATATAGGTGGGTAGTGGGGGGCTTTGACGAGGAAGAATGAGTTGGGGGTATTAGGGTATGTGATAATGTAGAGTGAGGTTTGGTAGTGGGGTACTGTGATGGGGAAAATGCAGGTGGGGCAGTGGGGATGTGACAAGGATGAGTCGGGTGTGATTGTTGGGGAATGTGACAAGAAAGAGTGAGGTGGGGTCGTGGAGGACTGTGATGAGGAAAAGTGTTATGGTAGTATTGGGGGACTGTGATAAGTAAGAGTGAGGTAGGGTAGTGGGGACTGTGACAAGGACAAGTGAGGTGTGATTAGTGGGGGACTGCGATGAGGAAGAGTGCAATGGGAGTAGTGGGGGACTGTGATAAGGAAGAATGAGGTGTGGGTAGTTGGGCACTGTGTTGAGGAAGAGTGAGGTGGGGTAGTGGAGGACTGTGACGAGGATGGGGGTGTAGTTGTAAATGTTAGTTTACTATTGATCGGGAGAATAGCTCAGGGGCAACATGCTCACCTTGGAAGAAGGACGACACAAGTACCACAGTTTTGATCCCCGGGTACACGCTTAGAAACCTCTGGGTATTAAGCGTGTTATAAATAACCTATCATATCATATCATTGGGTACTGAGATAAGGAAGAGGGGGATGTGGAAGCAAAGATAAGATTACTATTGAGTACTTGGACGAGGAAGATGGATGTGAGGGTAAAGATAAGATCTACTGGATACTGGGACAAGGAAGAAGGATCTGGGGTTAAAGGTTACAATTTGACACATTGTCAAGGAAGCGTGATGTGAGGGTAAAGGTAGGATGACTAATTAGTTACCTTGTCAAGGAAGAGGAATGTAGGGGTTAAGGTAGGAGTCCTAATTTTGTACTGTGATGAGGAAGAGTGAGGTGCAGTAATGTAGAGATCTTCACAGCTGATGTCAGGAAAAGATGTAGATCTTCAATTTGAAATCGGGTGACACGATTATCTAATCAAAACTAACAAAACACATGCACATAAAATGCATTCTTAATTGTAAATCTATGTAGCAATTTTTGATTTCAACCTTTTCTCCTACATAGGACTAGCTAATTGGCTCGTGTTCAAAGTCTCTATTATTAGGTATTTCTTTTTTGAGCCATCAAAATTCTGATGCAATGTCTTCACATTCTTTCTTTACCAATCCCGTGTTTTCTGTACAGTGGGTTGTTATTTCAATATCATACTATGGGTCGACACCCATTGTTTCGGCCTTCTGGGCTTCTTTATGCTCTAGATTTTGGTGGCCTTCATCTGGACTGATATACTACTCAATATGCCCACATATGGGATCCTGTGTCACCATGTCTGTGGAATATAAACAGAACTAATATGTGTATTGATTACACACAGTCTAAAGTTTACTATTTTTTAATGTATTTTGGTGCTATGCATTCTTTTTATCATAAATGATAGAGGGCAATACATATAATTCTGCATGACCAATCATAGTCTTAGCATTTTTCGTGATCTCCTCAGGTCATTCCATTCTGCACGGTGTAACACATAACAAGGAATGTTGATAATCCACCAATTAGATTATAGAAACTTGGTATTTTATATTAGTGAGCCACTCACCTCATTGTTCAGGGGTGAGGACTCAATCTGTTTGCTTGCCACTTCTAAATCTGACCCACAAATATATATGTAAGCAGAATATCATCTGGTTTAAAGATTTCTTATTCTACAGCGACCATCACTTATACATATTCACTAACTTCATACAGTTGTTTTTAACCACCCACAAATGTTTGGCAAGAGCCTGCTATTGCATTGCATAACTACTGGTTCCAGGTTGCCTGTGCATTCAAGAGTTACAACAATGTCTGTAAGTGATGCTGTTGCTCTTGCATCTTGTCAAACACGTCTGTGCTGCATTTCAGCAGCGCGTGTCTGTACTGTCTACGTTCATTTTAGCAACCAAATGTTTGTAACCAAAAGTATGTCTAAGCATGCATGCAAGTGAATCAGTCTTTTCGCATCTTGTCTGATGCTGTGTTCGTGAATTTGGCTGACAACTTTATTGCAAAAGCTTTATCAGTGCTCCTGGTGTATTTTGGCAGACATGTTGGATGTTGTTCTAGATGCTGAATTATGTTGAGCCAATGTAACGCTTACCTGAACTCTGCGGGGGCACCGGGTCTATGGACGTTCCTCAGAATTCTTACAGGTAGAAAAGGACTGGTAGACCCTGCAAGGTTCAATAATAATGCTCTCAGTAAAAATGTCAATGCACCACCTTTCTCCTTTTCTTCAAAAACTAGTAACTGCTAACTTAGTTGTTCTCCTACTGAGAATGGAACATATGGAATGGTTGCGCTGAAGTAAAAGTTCCAGTATTAAGCGTTAACAAACAATTGATGTAGCAGAATTTCAAATGTAGAATGTAATTCCAGGAACTGGGTCGTACCAATTTGTGTACACGCACATTTAATTATAACTTAACTTGCGTACGCCAAAACGGCAGAGTTTTTAGAGAAAACTAGTTCACACAACTGAGCGGTGAGATCCAAATGGATACAATTGAAGGTTGTTACAAACTTTATACAATGTTTTTGCATTCGACAATATTTGCTTTTTTCGTAGCAGGAAAATTCAGCTTCAAGTACAACGAATATGCTAGGGAATGAAACAGCCTATCAATGTACGAGCAAGTGACAGAAAACTGCTTCAGAGAAAAGGGGACGGAAATTAGGAATTTATGGACGCGCAGCAGAAGAAAACGAAGTGGAAAGGAAAAAATATGAGAGAACTGTGGAAACTGAGCAGAGCAAGGATTTCTGTGAACACGTCAGGATTTTCCAATGGAACCGAGGTAAATGTTGAACTGCTTTTAGGCAGAGTCAACGCGAAGCGGAGATTCCACAGTGGGCGGGGCTTATATACATAACAGAGTGCCATGAATATAGCAACGAAATAGCTTTCTGAACTTCCCCCTGGTGGCCATCTTAGGTATTCAACACTTCCATACTGTTCACTGAAATTCCTTATCACCCAGCCTTTTCTTATGAAAACCCCAAGTGCGATAGGCTGAAGTCCAATTCTTCTGAGAGTTTATGCTTGATACCTTGCCTGTGATCATGACAGCCAATTATTATTTTTAGACAGAGTGAGATTCTCAACAGCTAAACTGTAACCTGCTTTGAAGCTACCTAATTCAGAACATATTGGAAAAACATTCTGTTATTTTGTTCAAATATCCATTTTATCATTTAGTAATCAATGCCTAATTCTGGGTGTACCCAGTACACTCCTTCCTGTTTCATTTTGGAGATCTTCTGTTTCCGTTAATGGAATTAGGAGTGCTTTCTGAGCCTACTCCATGGACATTGTCTGGTACATATACATATTCATAAGTATTTCGACCTGCAACAAAGCTAGTGACAAGACAAACAATTAGCATTAAGACACAACCCTTATGAGGAAGTCATTGAATAACCAAGTGGGGTTGACCTCATTCTTCATACTAGCTTTCTGATTGGGTCCTCTCAGGGGTATGCACATCATGAGTTGTCCAAAGTTGTCTTCACCAATAAGGAAAGTACATTGTTGTAACACTTTACCTGGGTATAATGGACCAATCACATCACAGTGTTTTCTGCTGATGGCATAATTAGGTTATCTTGTAAGGAGTTGTATATAGATATTCACGCACAACCAATAGGCAAATGAACTATTGGGGATGGAGAACGTTGGATTATGCTGTATCTGATATGTTTCACCTTGTGGTTTTGTGCTATAAAAGATGTAACTTAGAGTAGGCGTGTTGAGCTTGGTTTCAGTTTTCAGTTCTATGGGACTGACTGATACTACCTGCCATATTTGCATGTAATAAAACCTAGTTTTTTCCTTGCAAGCCATGCCCTCATTTTTAACCCCTTCTGCAGGGATTTTTTATTGATCAGTTTTTGGGTCCATCCTACAACACACACCCCTTTTGTGACCCTTTATATCTTTGGAATTCTAACATGGATTTGAATTCACCTTTCCGGTTTTGGGGGGCCTGGCCACACATTATGTTTTAAAGGTTTTGTACTGATCCATCCTATGGCTCAAAGGTTATTATATATAGCATTTTCACATTTCCTTTAGATGATAGGTTTCACGTTAACTAAAAGGCAACTATCATCACCCCGTAATGGTAATTTTTGATTTTTGTACTTTGACCAGCTACAAACGTCTCCTGCCCAGTATGCCTACATACCATCTGTTATTACACTTATTTGGGGTAGTTGCTGTAATGTAATACTGTTGATAAATTGTTCTTTGCTTGTGCAGGTACTAGGGGATGGAACTTAGGTCTTCTGGGGCAACAATGATGGTCACCGGCTCTGTGGTGAAGGCCCCATAGGAGGATTAAGGGTCTCCATTCCATTCATGGTACTGTATGGAGCAACTGTCTGAATGTACCTAAAACCCCATTTGTAAGGAGGTTACCCCCCCGTGAGGTCCTAGACAGGATTGCGGAAAGAAGCATATAGTCCATGGAGCCACCAGCATGGATGACCATGGACTGTGTGATACCAATGTAGGAAGCTGGATTACTGAAAGAAGAAGGTTTATCAGTGTTACTTACCCAGATAGCAGCCGGCAACATTTTTACACGTTCATGGGATCCTGTCGGTATCAGAAACCAGAGGTATTATCCATCTGTAAAGGAAAAGAGATGGTGATCCATGGCTGCAGAGGCAACTGCTGCAGTGTGTAGTGGGAATCCAAGATGGAGAAGACAGGGGAAATTACCTTGATTACCGTCACCTGTTGAATCCGCAGTTCCTAGGTCCTGTGCGTCAATTGCTCGGCTGCAACAATGCACAATGTTCTGGCTTGTATAGGTTAAATTGGGAGAGAGTTGAGGTTGTATTATTTTCTGAATGTTTGTTAAGGGTGGCGCATCTTAGATAGAAGGGTTCGGTTCCATATTGCAGCAGCATGGCCTGACAATTCTATTTTCTTTTAATTTGTTTTGTTTTATTTATTAGTGTGTAAACAGTTTAAAATAAACGTTTACACATTTCAATCTTAATTAAAAAACACTTAATACCAGTCAGTTCATTTGAAGACAAGAGAAAAAGAGTTAAAAGGATCAACCTAAAACATGTTTCAAACATTGTCAGACAGCAATGTTCGAAGAGATTTTATGTCCACCTAAAATTTGAATCCAAATCTATTGAGCCGCCAGAGTGTTCAGGTTGTGCACACATTTCCCAATTCTCTCTGTGCATAAAATACAAAAAGAGACACATTCTATGACCAAATGCCTTATGGTCTCAATTTCGGTTGCACAATATCTGCAAAGTATCTTATTCCTAAGAAACTTCTCTTTAGCTCCAATCGCCTCACGTGTTGGATACATATGTTTTAGCCTTAACAGTTCACTTCTAAATGCCTACATTGGATGTTTACATAAATAAGCTGCAATCATATTAAAGGGTTAGATCTCCATTCTAAAATGATAAAACAGATGATAGTTCTTCAGCAACAATCTGTTATTTATCCAGTCCACCACAAGTGCCTTTTTTCTTAACCCTCGAGGGGGACTGAGCAAGTACTTCTATAGCGGAATCAACATATTGTAAGGAAGAATGACATTTACATTTCCAAGCCAATAAATCCTTGCAATTACAAGACGACCTGCTTGTTTCAGTGACAAGAACAAACTATCTAATGGAGGGGATAATACCTTGGCATAAAGTTGCAGACACTTCTAATTAATATGAGCGTTTCAAGAAATTAGGCCAAGTTCATGGCGTTTTACTGATGTTGAGGGACACATTGTAGGATAGATAATGTTTTTCGCCATAGTAGTGCTTCAATCTTAGACCATCCAAGCGATACATACAGACTTTTCAGTACAACTTGTTGGTGGCAAAATTGAAACAGTGGTAACATTGAAAAACTCCATACCTATTATCCAATAGTCTTAGTTGAGTTGCAGCTACTGTGGCGGAAGCCCTCAAAAGCAGTGTAGGAATTCTGTTTCGCTGATTTTTAGTAGAATGTTACCCCAGCGACTTAACATTAGAGATCCTTTCTAGGGACATTTCATGAATGTACCAATTAACATTTTTTTGTCGATTTTGATTTCCAGGATGGATTTTTCACTAACATTTTAGATTTATTTTTATTCAATCACAAGCCAAGATCCATAGAGTATTCATTAACTGCTGCCAATGATCTTTGTAGTCCGATTGAAGTGAGGTTGCACAAGACAATATCATCTGCGCTTGCTAAATAATGGAGGAGCAAGCCTCCTAATTTGGGTGGATTAGCGTGGACTTGTCCCAATGAGGCATCAATGTCACCAATATATATTAAACATAAATTGACCCAGAATGCAGACATGGTGACGGCCATGCTGTGGTATGATCCACCCTGTGATTGTGCCCCGCTGGTTGAGACTCACTTTTATTTGCATCTCAGAATGTAGGGTCACTAAAATACTTAATGACATAGATTGACAACTGACTTTCTGGAGTTTATCCTAGAGTCTTACCCTTATGGCAATCAAAAGCCTGAGAAATGTCCACAAAGGCCAAACAAATTGGCCTTTTCTCAGTTAAGGCTTGATTACTCATCAGTTGTAACAATCGGCAGTTCAGGGAAGTTCCTACGCCTTTTCTAAAACCTAATTGGTAAGAATCAAGGCATTGGACAGAGTTTGCCCAGCTCTCTAGTTCTCCAAGCAAGAGATTTGCAAATATCTTACTGGAGGAATCTAGACGAGAGATGGACTGATAATATGATGGATCTAATCTGTCTCCACGTTATAAAAATCAAAACCAACAATGTTCCTTTCCACGAGGTATTCAGCGAATTAGTATTTAAAATATAATTAAATAGACTCTAAATAGCTATCGAAGCATTTGATAATTTGCACTTCTGAATACTGCGATATATTGCCTTCAAATCAAAATGAATGTAAATGATCGGCCTAGTATGAATCCAATCTACAATTAAAGTTCCCTTTATGCAATCATAAGTATAGAATTGTAAGATACTTTTTCCACTCTTCAACAGAAATTGGTTAGGCTTGTATAAAATGTTGTACTCCAGGATGTATTATTAAATCACCAAAAAGCACAAGCATCCTTTTAGATAATGCAACAAAGCATGGCTTCCACATCTCTAATAGCCGGTTTATAGTCAAAAAGTCGAATCCAATAATGTCGAAAGTCAAAAAGTCGAAAACAAAAAGTCGAAAACAAAAATGTCGAATTTTTTTTTTTGGTTGCTTTTTTTTCAAAATGGGGGGGTCCCCCCCCCCCCCCCCAATCCCCCTTTTTTAAATTTTTTTTTTGTTTTACCCCTTTTTTTTACCCCCGGAGCCCAAAAAAAATATATAAATAAAAAAAATAAAAATTCGACATTTTTGTTTTCGACTTTTTGGATTCGACATTTTTGTAATTCGACATTATTGATTCGACATTATGACTGGACACCCTAATAGCCATCATATTGCAATGAGATTTGAGCCACTTAGAAAAGTAATGTTTAAGTTTACAAGAGTATATGTTAAAATTACTATCCTAGGGATTCAATTTCCTAATGTTCTAACAAAGTTCCTTTTTCTGCCAGAATAAACTTGTCAAAAACATGTTTATGCATAGGCTTTGGTGACATAGCTCTGCACAGATATTTATCAGTTGTTAGCCCTCTTAAAGGATGTATTGTACATACAAAACTATTATGATCAACCAAGGCAGTAGAGCCAGAGTTAAAACATTTGGTTACCACATGGTTAAAATGATCGGAAAAGGAAGCCCTCCAGATAAGTGAATGATCTGTGGGACGTACAATCAATTTAAGGCTGGCACAATCAATAGTTTCAGAAAATATCAAAGATAGCGGGCAATGATCACTCAATGGCATATCCATAACATCACATTTTCAACATTGTGTATACAATTCTCTTGCAATAAAGAAATAATCCAAAATCAAAAAAAATGATTTTTGAGCATTTCAATGTATAGTGTGGGAGGCAATCTTCAATAATGTTACTGTTAGCCATTAACAAGTCCCATGTGTCCATCTCAGTCTAATCTGTGCACCTTGAAATGCCATTTTGCTGTATAGGTGCATTATATATACCCAATAAATAAAAATGAATACATCCTGTGACTCTGATCTCTGGATTTGGATGGAGAGAACAGTAGGTTACCATAAGGGTAATGACTGGGGTCTAAACATTCACTATTGAAGTTGCCAAGAACGACAATGCAAGCATTCACATTAGTCAGTTTGTCAGATGAGATGTGGAGCTGACCCATGAAGGGAATTAACAATAGGGGTACATTTCTTATTGTTACTGTGTATCGGTTTTTGGACTATACCTATCGGGCCTGATTCACAGAACATTTTCCTATGGGATTGCACCATTATGAAACAATTCTCTGAATCAGCCCTATATTGTTATTTCCATGTCTTATGCTCACTGTTAAAGGCTCCCTGGGGGATTCATATTCATCCAGATAATGTAATGGAGATTGGAAGCCCATAACAGGCAGCCTTTCTATACCCATAGTACCAAATACATCATAGCCAAATGTCAGAAGAGCTTGTGCTTCACTCAAAACATTTCTAATTACCCATGAATAAAAATATAATGTAACCCCATCTATCCTCTACTTATAAATAAATTCAACCTGGTCAATGGCCCTATGAGGTTGGTGCTAACTCATCAGCTACCAACCCCTTAACACTGCTCCCCCTCCATGGGAATAGGGACTCGGAAGCACCAGCACTGTTGCTAATGCTGGCGTTGTTTCTGTGACAACTTTGCTTTTCAGGGCTGTTGCGCGCGGCAGTTCAGAGTTGTAGTCTACCAGTCCATAAACGGTGCCAGTATGTTGCTACTGGCACCTTTATTTCCGGGCCTCATTACGAGGTTGGTGGTACCCCACCGGTGCCACCGGAGGGTTGCCACCAACCCCATAACAATGTTTCCGCCCCTGGACTTCCCGGTGCCACTGGGACATTACAAGTACCTGTGGCCCAGGAAGTCAGACAGCGGAAAATGTTATTCTACTGTGGAGTCCCATAGGACTCGATGGGAATAGGGATTCGAAAGCACCAGCACCGTTGCTAATGATGCCGGTGCTTCTGGGACAACTATGTTTTCCAGGGGCGTTGCACCCGGCAGGTCAGAGTTGTAGTCTGCCGGTCCATAAACGGTGCCAGTTGTTGCTACTGGCACCCGTATTTCTGGACCGGCAGACTTGTAATGAGGCCCAATGTCTCTTTTGGAAAGCAAATGAAGGCTCGAAGTTTCAGAAAACAGAGTGAATATATATTGTCTATTTAAAAGAACTCCAACAAGAATCCTCAAAGAAACGTTCCACATCTAGGACAAGATAATCAGAAAATTGGACAAGGTAGGCTTTCGAACTAAAGTGGAGTCATTTTGAGGAGCCATGCAAGGCATAGTCTGAGGCACACTCCCAGGTGACAGTCTATCCATGGAGAGCTGAAAATGCCAATCATGTACCGTGTTGCTCGTCAGTAATCTCTCCATCAATTTCCTCCGTCTTTTAACCAGAGTAAGAAATTGCACAGTTATTCGAAACGGATTAAATCACATACAAGCCAGAGAAGGGTTCAACAGTAGTAAACAAAAAGACAGAGGTGGGCTGCGAAGTAGATGCAGACAGACAAGCAGACAGGCCAAAACATTGCTGAATAACAGATGTGCCTGCACCAGTATAAGATTCACATTGGGCCTGAGAGAAAAATATATGAGCCGATGAACATTTGGAAGAGCTCATGTTGACAGATCCTGATGAGTTGCCCATAAATTGAAGATTTGCGGCCATTGTAATAGTATAAGGAGAGACCATTCTGGGCTCATCTGACATATATACTTGATCAATATCTGTGTCCGAATATGTAGACAAAATACTGACGTCCAGTAACAGTTCCTCTTCCTTTATCAGCTTTAGAAAGTGGGTTCTTGAGCTCTTTCCACTTGCCACAGAAGTTTGTTTCTTTTTTTTATTCCAGAGAGGGGAAACAACATGGCTGTCTTGTGCAACATTTGCCACAGAGAGTATTGGGGTCAATCCTCCACTACCGACACTGCTTGTAGCGTTGTGCCTACAGTCGCCTCTGGGAAGCAGTCCTCCTCATGATAAGACTGGCCTGTTTTTAAACTCCTTAAAAATGTATGGGAGCATTTATTTTTCCGCTTAGGAACATCCTTAAGATTTTAAGATTTCTTTGCCCTCACCTTATTGGTTTACAGGTGACAATTTAACAGTGCCATTAAAATTCATATTAGTCGTCACATCAGAAATTGGGTTGGGTCGCAACAGTGCTAATGCACGGCACTCATGTCATCATTAACAGAACGTGGCTGAGTTTCATATATAAAAGTGGGCAGGCTATAGACAGTTGCTGTAACCCACTCATCCAACTTCATGTAGCAACCGTCAAAACTCTATCTACATCAAACACGTGATTTGTTGATTAGGTCCGTAGGTGATCTATGTGGAGTACATTTGCCAGCCCCAACAAAAAATAAAACCTACAACAAAAACCCAATTCCCCCCTCCTCAAAAGCGGCTGTGCTTTCTTTCCCTGGCGCAGGTGTGGCAAGCTTTCAACACTGCCACTACAAAGAATGGCTGCATTTGCTTCTGTCATCTAAATCCAGCCGAAAATTACCTCTGCTCAGAATGGCATCACCTCTTTCTGTTCTGTCATTTTGAATACTAAAACTGTGCACATGACTGCAAAGGCGGCTTTGACATTTGCTCCTGTTTCATTTTCCAAAAAGATTGTGCCCATCAAGGAAAACCCTCCTGGCACGTTTCATTTCTGCTTAGTAGTAAGAGGTGAGGCAAAAGCATTCCCAGAGCAGCTGACGTGCTGGGAAATACTTGAAAGGCCAAGAATTCTTATTTCTACTGAAACACAGCTTGAATTTACTTTTGGTAACAAGTTAACTAATTTGCTATATGTCAGTTTCAGAGAACCCATTTGCCAAGCATATCCTTGTGTACAGAAACTGACCAGAGCTATGAAAAGCTTTCAGAAAGTTAATGCCAAAGAAAATGTGTGCAACAGAATCCACACTGGGAATCTCAAAATGAACTGAAATAAACACACTTGTGAAATCTGCTTTTGTTAAAGCAAGAACACTGCTCTTTTGAAAGCTAAATGTGAAATCCTCCCAATATTCACACAGAAACAGTACTCTATGTGTGGGGCTGGAGTGGTTTAAATGTATATTATATATTTTTTTTTAAAAGGACTTGGGTGCTGGGGAAGAAAGAGAGAAAAAGAAAAAAAAACATGTTTGAAGACTCCAGAACCAGTTTGCCAAGGCAGGCACTTCAAAGGTATCCAGCCCCTTGGGAAAGGAAGGCCCTTTACAAATGTGAGAGGGCCAAGGTGTGGAAATTCGCAACCTCGTCAGACTGGCTGGCATTTGCCCAGCAAGGGACAATGGACCAAGGTGAGTTCCCTCCCATTCAAACTGGAGGACTTCAAAGGGGGAGTCATGGCAACCCCTGTGCAAGCTGACCAAGGGAAAACATTTGGCTGGGGGTTGGAAAGACCGCCCACATTTGGGGAAGAATCCAGCCCATTTGATTAAAAATACTTTTTACATTAAAACATTTGTTTCAGTAATCTAAAGAAGCAGTAATGTGAAATTATGACAGTTTTAATGTAATTTTTGAACAAGTAAAATAAGCCCATGTGGATCTTACTGACATGTGATGGACACGAACGGCAGTAAAAAGGCATTTCTGGGGAAAGCATAAATGGCACAGATATGAAACTTGATGAAAATATGCCCGACACAGTTAGGCTTATGTGTTGCTATTTGTAGAATTTCTGATAAAATGTTTTCCATGAGAAATTGCAAAAGAGTGCCAAAAGGGCGAAGCAGCATCGCACAGATGAGGCATTTGAACCAGCATGTTTCTTGTGAAATATGGGATTTGCCTATCTGATTTTTATAATGGTGATGTTTGTAAATATAAGAGTTTTGTGCCATGCCTTATTTTGATCAAAGTAACTGTGGTGAAACAAAGCCAGTCATAAAACACCCACACTTAAACTGATGCCACTTCCCTGGAACCAATACACCCATAGCCTGACATATCCCCTCCAGGGGTATGTTCAGATTACTTCCGCCCACATTGTAAAAATCCTCTGATCTCATCCTGCCTATATAAGAAGGAGGCATAGGGAGATTCAGGACATTCAAAATCCAGACCTTCAGAGATTCAACATTCGAAAATCCACCCTGCAAGATTCCAAGATCCAGATCCAGGCAGAACCACCTATCCTAATCCAGATCCAGATAGAACCACCTATCCTACAAAAAAATCCCAATAATTCAGGGAGAAAGGAGGAAAGACTGCTGATCCCTTTGGGAGAATCTAGTGACCAGATCTGTCTTTGCCCAGCTGTTCCCTAGAGGAGAGCCTGCCGCTGCCCAGGTGACCAGATCCTTTTACCACTGTCCAGAGACCCGGTTAGCTGTCCAAACTACCCAGATCAAGTGCGTTTTGTAAGTATCACCCTCTCCAGTAAAAAACTGCATGCCCCGCTCTGTTACCTTGCATTCTGTCCAACCCTAAAAAATCCTATAAGTACCCTAGTAACTTCCTAAACTGTCAGAATCCTCTGTGTATCCTGTCCTTAGAAGAATCTGTGTTACTCTCTCTGTGTTTTTCAAAGCATTTCAGTCCTTTGTTTAAGTCCTGACTACTACTTTTGAATAAATGTGTTAATTTCCCATAAGGATGAACGCGGCGCGAATAGGTTAACATTGCAAATTAACCTCCTTGTGTGCAGTGTCTTTCTTTAATAATTTAGCCACTAAAATACAGTTGCAGTGGAACAAATAATTTTTCTAACAAAACCGAGTTTTCCTGTGAAATTGTTTCCATTTTAAAATCCGATTTTCCTTTCCTATAAAGAATCCCATACTGTCACCCATAAGAAGTCATCCTTTCACTTCAGTCTCATGCCTGTTATGTGCCTTTGTACCTCATCAGAAAACCCAATTTCTGATTTTGATTGTTTGGCTCGTTTCCTAGGCTGTTGGCTTCTTTTAAACCCGTGAAAAATAAGGAATTGCAAATCTGCCACGTGTGATTTTTGCTGCACTGCTTTCCTTCCCAAAGTCTATTTTCTCACCTGTATTCATGTTGTTTAGTACCTTGCCTTCTAGCTTGTAAGATTTCTTGCCTCTTTAGCCCAGCCATACGAATTCCTGTCTTATTCATTCTACCGCACATTTAAACTGATCTCTAACTATCCTGTGAATTCCAAATGCCATTTTGCACATTTTACAAGGGTTTTCATTTCGCTTTGGTCTCCCATTCTGGGGTGCTAGGTCAGAATTCAAATCTGATTTTTGCCTCTTATATCTGATTCCTTGCTACTCCTTTCCACCCACACAAAACCTAGTTAACAGGGGTTTTGGGGAGTGTTGCAGGGGGAATGCATAACAGTTTTGCCATCTAAAAGTATGACCAAAAAGTGACCTTGCTTCCATTCATATTTGCATTCATGTATCTGATGTCAGAAAGTTAAATTAAGTGTATCATATCAATGTGCTGTGTAACTATCACCACACTGGTGATTGCTGCCCTATATTGAATCTGTTTGATTCCATTTGAATTTAAATATAAATAAATATTTCATTATTACACACCAGCCTGGTTCATGGACGATTGCGACACGGGGTCAAGGGGGGTGTGAGATGGGTTGGCTGTATTCTCAAAGCACAGAGTGCCAGGGGACCACTTCGGTGGTGATAGTGCGCAGTACAAATGTCCTTTAAGGTTAACATTAACAATCCGAAATTAATACAATTGGAAGCGTTTTTATTGTGCGCCACATCCCTTGACAGTGGAAACAGTCCTGCTCTGAAGTGTGCTGTGTCTTTAAATCTGTTACACAGATCAGGTTGTGATGGTGGAAATTATAACTCATCAGTATTAAATAGGTCAAGTCTATCAGGCTTCACACATGTAATCCTATAAACATACCCTTTCAAAAATGATAACTTATATGTGATAATATTCAGAATTTGTTCAGTATATTTTCATATACTTTTGCAAGCGACATTTATGTAAAATTTGGTACATGCATAGCTGAACCTGCAGCATGCGTAGAATCATTCGCAACAGCCTTGTAGCTTACATTAGAAAGAGGCTATGCAGGGTTGAAGGAGCCGATAGACTTGGGTGAATCCGGAATACATAAAGATGGAGCGCATGAGAGATTGGTGTCTGGAATAATTTGGGTAATCAAAGAGGGAGATATTCTCGAGTCTTGGTGGGCCTGTTGGTATAAGCCCATTCCCAACACACTAGCATTCTGGGCGCTAGAAGCAGCATTTAAAATTGAATTGTCACTAATTCCGCACAAGGGAGACCCTATAAAATTGTAATTAGGATCAGTTTTCTTAACCATTGATTCAGAATTTAGGAAATGTTTTGAAAATTCGAGGCAATTAGACTCAGTCATAAGCACATGATGAGCCGTACTCGCTGCAGAACAGATGTCATATATAGCACTTGAAGTGGATGATATAAATAGATGTAATACTCACTTTCACATCAACGTGGAAAAGACGCTTTCTCTTGCAGATTACCGCAGCATGCCACAAAACACTCATCACCTTGCTCTGCGCTGAAAGGCAGTTTATATGGTTGGATGTGTTACCAAGTAACTGGTCCTCCAGGGAAAACAGGGAACACAGTTCATCTTGTAGGTTCCACTGTAGCTGCATCGTCCAAAGAAAGCACCAAGCAGCACACCAGTCTGCTTCAGAGTTAAATTACTGCAGACTGCAACAAAACACTCAACCTCACTCCAGCTCTTTTCTTTGTCTTGGCTTTCTGCATCTTCCGCTTCCGTGCCTATAAGAACTGAGGTACGGTTCCTCTGCGGCAAAGCCCTCGCAGGACAAGGCCGGAGTGTTGAGCGATGCAAGTGCGCAGGAGATGCTTCCAGGCTATATGTAGCACGCTTTGCGATGTCCCCGCTTCTGTGCCTATAAGAACCGAGGTATGGACAGTCTGCAGCAAAGCCCTCACAGGACAAGGCTGTGGTGTTGAGTGACACAGGTGTGCAGGAGACGCTGCCTAAATATGCATAGCACACTTCGCTATGGCCATGCTTCAGTGCCTATAGGTACCGAGGTACGGACCCTCTGCGGGAAAAAGCCACTGCAGGGCAAGGCTGCAGTGTTGAATGATGCAGGAGCACAGGAGTCACTGCCCCACAATATACATAGCACGCTTCACTATGTCCATGCTTCTGTTTCTATAAGAACTGAGGTACAGACCCTCTGTGGCAAAGCACTTGTAGGACAAGGCTGCGGTTTTGAGTGACACAGGTGTGCAGGAGACGCTGCCCGAATATGCATAACACGCTTCGCTACAGCCATACGTCCATGCTTATAAGAACTGAGGTATGGACCCTCTGCTGCAAAGCCCTCACAAGACAAGGCTGCGGTGTTGAGGGATTCTTTTTTTTTTTGCATTTTATATAGCGCTACAAACCCTCGGGTATCTGAGCGCTGCTTATTATTACCCACGGTACGGTATGTGGTGCTCATTTATCGACCTCAGAAGGATGAAAGGCTGAGTTTGGCCCTGCAGCGATTCAAACCTGCATCACCAGGCTCTGCACAGATGTCAAAGCGAGCGCTCTACTCGCTGTGCTATCGGACCGGCGATATGATGCAGGTGCGCAGGATACACTGCCTGACAATATACATAGCATACTCCACTACATCTATGCTTCTGTGCCTATAAGAACTGAGGTACTGACCCACTGCGGCAAAGCACTCGCAGAACAAGGCTGCGGTGTTGAGCGAAGCAGGAGTGCTGGAGACACTGCCTGACAATACGTAGCATGCTTTTCTACATCCACGCAGGACAAGGCTGCAGTGCTGATCAACAAGGGTGTTTGGCCACAATGGGGTTGTGGCATAGAGAGTGAGTGCGGACAACCTCACCCGCCTGTCTGTGGGTGCCAGGTAAGAAGTTACGGGTAGAGTTAGCTTGCTACACTTCACGCAACACCCCCTTACCTGGTGCCCCTTCTCACTCTTGACACACGTTGTTTGTCCCACCGAGACTTGTCCCTCGAACCACCCACACCACCCCCAGTGCCCTGCTCACTTGTGCTCCCTCGCATCGTAGGTCACGGGCGCTTCCTCCCACCTTAGGCCGATTGCACTAGTTCACATCTTAGGCTGTGATGCTTCTTTGCATCTTAGGCCGCGCATGCTCCCTCGCATTTTAGACCGAGTGTGCTACCTTGCATCATAGGCTGCACGCGCTTCTTTGCATCTTAGGCCATGCATGCGCCCTCTCATCTCAGGCCGCGTACGCTATCTTGCATCTTGGGCTGCATGCACTTTTTTGAATCCTAGGCTCCATGCGTTCCCTCGCAATCCTAGATTGTGGGCACTCCCTCTCATCCTTCGCTGCATGCGCTCCCTCGCATCCTAGGCTGTGTGAATTCCCTCACAATCCTAGATTGCATGCACTCACTCGAATCTTAGGCTATGTGCACATCCTCGCAACTCTAGGCTGCTTTCTTGCCACTCAGCCACACACACCGCATGGGCCCTTTCCTTCCCCCTTTCTAGCTTCCCTCCCCTTTCCTAACCCTGTCCCCTGACCTGGGTTTTGTTCTCCACAGTTGTTGGCTATATTGCATTGCCTGCATCCCTGCTGTGTTCTTTCTATTATTGTAGGTTCCCTAGTTGATTGTTCTGTTTTTTTGGCATTTTTTTTATCCATGGTTGTTTGCTTACATTGTACTGCCTGCATCCCTGCTGTGTTCATTCTTTTATTCTAGGTTCCATGGTCGATTGTTCTGTTTTTTGGGTTGTTTGTTATCCAAGTTTGTTTTGCTTACATTTTTCTGCCTGCACCCCTACTGTGTCCACTCCTTACTTCTAGGTTCCGTTGGCAATTGAATTTTGTCTATGTATTGCATCTGCTTTCTGTCATTGTTCTGTCCTCTGTGTGCCCCTCCTCATTCTGTGTCCCCCCTGGCCTAGTGTTTCCCCACCTGCCTGCTCCCTAGCACTACTCCACCCCACTCTCCTCTCTCCCTTCTCTCCCCGTCCACTCTGCACTCTCTATGGTGCTCACTGTCTCACCCAACTTCTCTAACTGCTTTTCTATCGACTATCCTATCCTTCTACTACGTCTTGCAGGAAGAAGTTCAAAAGGGATATCCTGGTCTCCAACCCAGGCTCCCCTATCACTGATACCTACACCAGTGCTTCTTCCAGACAGAACCTTAGCGACATCCTCTTTGTCATTCCTTCTCCAGGCCCATGGACCCCCCCCATATGATCTCTGTTCTCTCTCCTTTTTCCTCTTGACCCATAAATACTGGCACCCAATGGGAGGCCCTCTTGTCCCCCTGCCACTCCTCCAAGACCATCATTAATGTTTGCCTAAACTGTACCGTCTTGGTCCAAGGCCCTCAGGCCAACCTCCTCCTTTTTGATAGATGCTTCTGCACCTTATCAACTTCCTTTCTTCTCCTGCTATCCCTTCTTTCCCCTCTCTGGCTCCTCTGCCTCCTCCATCCTCTGTCTCCTCTATGGATGCAATTAAATTATAACAGGTGCCTGGTTACTGCCCTGTTCTCACCAGGTAGGTAAACATTCAATAAGACAAAATTAAAAGAGTCAAAGAAACGCAACACAAACACTACTATATTAGATTAAACAATTTCCACAATAGTTGCTGGTTATTTAACAATTTTACTATACATCACAGCAGGATGCTCAATATTTATACATACAACATCAACGAAAGATACAGTTAGTGCTAATCCAAAGTCTTTGTCTCTGATCCTTAGTCAATGACAAGTACAAACCCTGGGAACCTTGAAGAATCACATGAGTAACATATTGTAGACAAACAGTACATATTGCTTAGATGCAAAAAAAATAAAACCAATGTGAAGTAGACTCTGAGACTCAAAGTCATATAGTCAACACAACTGTGTTTCGGCCTTAGAGAGCTGAATTTGTAACTGTTCTTGTGTGGGCCTTCATCAAGATGAGATACGTGGTGGTGTTAGCTTCCTGTGGACTCGTGATCGATTGGAACCACGGTGAAGGATCTGGACTATTCAATATATCCTCGACGTGGACAGAGTGCTTATCCTCTGCCAAGATCCAATCTAGTTTAGATGAACCAAATCCTAATAAATTGGTGGATAGTGGCGTATGGAATGCGGTTATGTCCGCGGATGGCAAGAAGTGTGTCTACAGGATCACACCTAATGCGATGCGATACATTGCGGCTGCAGGGCACTGGATCCTCCGGCAGTCTGCGATCAAAGTAGACTACATAGCAAGCCTGTGTTTAATGTTCATGCAAGCCAGCTGCATCTCAGGACACTATGTAAAGGTAGGGCAGTTGTCTGGTCACTCCACTCTCAAAGATGGTGAGTTTCAGCAGCCTTCTCTCAATCCTCCTGTCTGTCTCCCTGGATTTTGTGTGTCCGAGTCCTAGTGCAGTCCCCCTTATATAGCAGAAATTACATCACCAATTTTACAATCTAGGGGAAGTACCCTGCATTTATCCCTGCCACTAGGATTGGACAGGTATCCTCTCTCTCTCTCTCTGCCCCCAGTCAGGATTGGTTTAGGGGTTTACAGCAACATCTGTCTCTTCTCATTTGTTATCATCCTTTGTTCTCCTTTCCGCTTTTGGCAAAAACTAGTTATGTATCACAACTTCATAATTGTACTAGCAACTGCCATACTAAACATGTTTTCAGTTTTATCTGATCATGGGGAATTAGATCAGCCGACCGCCAAATCCATATGATGTTGCATGGCCTTGTGTCCCATTTTTGTTGTTTCCATAAAATGCACAACGGTTATGAAGATGTAAGTTATTATGCATATCCCTAATTTCATTTTCCACCTTTTCATCAACTCTCACATTTGTAACATGTTCCGATCAGCCACAAACCTAGTCTAACTGGCCATTACAGTACCCAGAGGCACAGGTAGATGCATTTTATATCCCCAAAACCGCCTGGAAATTACATAAAAATGAACTCAATCCACAGTATGGTTGCTGCGCAAAATACCTACAATGAAAATAGTCTTTAAAACGAATTGTGAGTGTTCCTGTTCAACAAATGGGAGGGATGCTTCATCCAGCACCGCCATCTGTCTCCCTGAGCCAGCCTGTGACCAGAGGTTTTTATGAGTCTCTTTGAAGTCAGTATGTGCTCTTTGGAGTGGGTGCAACAAGGATTCACATCTTTTAGTCTTGCTCCAGCCAAGGGTGGCTTTCATGGAAAAGGGGAATGGACTGTGTGTAGCCCCTGAAGTGGGAGAATGGGAGAAAAGACTCCCCCCAATCTCCTCGCACCCCTGGCCTAGAGGATCGCGACCCAGACACCCGCCACAAGATGAATTTGCCTATCTACCAGACGACCAAATACCCTGGTACAGGAACATACGGATGTGCCCATCAGCCTGCCCTGCTCAAGCCGACACCTGCGGCATGGATGAACTCGACTAAACCCTTCAACAGTAAATAAACACATCGTTAGAGATGCCATGACGACCTAGCCAACTGTGAGAACACCTGTGCAACCATGCACACTAGACACCCCCACACCAATCCACACGAAGAACATACTCAGTGCTATGACGTAGGTGACGGACACACCCACTGACGTGCATCTTTATTTATTTTCACATAGGTTTTTCGAAATGCAGAAACGCAAGACGCACAAAGCACTCATCTAAATGCTTGCAGACGCTTCTCCTAACCCTTGCATTGTGATGAAAATACAACGAAGACATGATCCCGCCTATGAAGCAATGTGATACCGCAACTTAAGTGCTGTGCATTAAACATCCCCACCTATGTACCAGGCCCAAGTAGGCCGCAAGCAAGAGCCTCCATGAACACTGGGCGAGCAAGAGTACAATTGCTGACCCTGCAGAACGAGCCCAGTGAGAACTGACAGCCAAGGGAGCGATGTTGCAACTCGCATGCCACCAGCCGACGCCAAGGTCACACCTGCAAGCTAAGCCAGATACACAGTGGAAAATACAACTTTAAATGTGCAGAATTCTGCCTCAACCACGGTCCCTCCTCACGTGACCAAGCCAAACCTGACAGGGTGCCAGACCCAGGAGGGAGAAGTCTCCTGGGTCCCACGTTTGAGACACAGGCGGCAACAATGAAATGACCCAATGGACACCTACAGCGATGGGAATGGTCTGCTCTCAGGCATATGAGCAAATCCACGCATTGTCTGCACGAACACATAATTACATATTGTTGCAAATGACAGGTACACCGCGAGCTGGGAACAACGATGGTCCCAGTCTGGGGGGCTTGCGCGTCGACCAATCAGAATATGGGGCACTCATCACTGACGCCACTAACATTAACCAATCATTAGGGGTCTTTGTGTAACAATTTTCAAGTATCTAATAGAAGGGACAACCCAAGTATACCACCTGACTGACCCTTAACCACTAACAGCGTTCTCTATACGTATGCTATACTAACCCTACCACTCGAGGAACCAATCCAGAGTGGCGATAGGTTTTTTGCTAACTTTCCCAGGTGACGCAAGTAGCGCGTCATACTGAGGCAAAAGGGGCCTGCGAGCCCCACGAATTTCGAGAGTCTGGACGGACGCGTACGATCCTAGACCCATCCCTGCCGTTATTCAATAAACAGCAGAAACACCTTGCTTCTTGTGTGTGTCTCATACTCATTTTTGGGATACGCGGGAGGAGTTGGGGCCTCCCAGCCCAGAGGACCGAGGAAGGCCAGCCGACCCCGGGAGAAACCCCCCGACAAGTTGGAGGCACCGCTGAGATCTGTTTAAGATCTGCTTTTATTTTTCCGAGTGCTCTCGTTGCGAGGAGGCCCGGCGGCGCGGCCCCCTCTGCCGCTGCCCCCTTTTGAGGACTACAGGAACATCGCGGAACTGCGAGAAGACCGGGCAGCACAATCCGGATATTGGCCCTCGGGAGCCGGTTGAGAAGTATCCCGCCCGAGGTTGGCGAGTGTCCAGACGTGGTCCGGGGGAGGGGAGGTGGCGAGCCGCTTGGAGGGGTGCACGCAGTCGAGCGGCCCCGCATCAAGAGAACTTGGTGAGTATGCCACACCCAACAAGCAATGTGAAATTGTGAGGGAGGGGGGAGGAATAGAATAAGGGAGGTGGGAGGTGTTACCAAGGTGCGCGGCGACGATTTGATAAATTAATGTTGACGGTAAAGTGAATGGTAGTTGGACAAGTGCGAGAGCAGTCCGCTACGCTACGAAGAAGGGTGGGCGGAGCACGAAAACATCACGTGCGGCCGCTCGTAGACACTGATTGGCCTAGGTCGCGACCACCTGTAAGGGTGTGTGTGTGCGGTTTCCTACGAATTGACGATTATTGATCAATGAGTAGATGAGGATCCCTATTGATCGAGCAGAGAAACTCGATAGATAGATGACGTTTTCCTGTAGGCGGTAGCTAGCTGGTTGCCTAATACGGAAGATAATTGGCTGGTTAAGCCCTCCTGTTGAGGGGCGTATCACACGCGAGGCGACGCAGCATGCGCAGTCTGATTATATTGTTGATTACCTTGTTCCAGGCGTGACAAGAGGACAGCTGTGGGGTTAACGGGGATAGATAGCAAACTTATTTCGAACTTTTGAAAAATGAAAAGAACTTACCGGTAGTTTTGGAAGAGGTTGGTGACGTCACCGGTAGGGCTTTCATAGGATACCCGAGCACAAAGCATTGTTGAAGAGTGTTGGGGAAGAGAATAGTGGTAAGGGAGGAGACACGGAGGTAAACGGTAACGATTATATCGGGGCAAGGTGGAGAGAGGGACGTGACCGCGCACGGAGAACGCCGGCCACGACGAGTGAGGAAAGAGGAGGAGGGGTGAAATAAAGTGGGACGGCTGTACGTGCGCCTCGGCCGTAGAGGGGCCGTAAGGGTGTTAGGTAAAAAAAAAGAAAAGACAGAAAAGGATATATGATTACAAATGCTATATTTTTATCATTTTCTTTTTAGCGGACGATCGCAAGTCCCCAAAATTACGGGGCCAGGTAAAATATCTGAAATTGTATAGCGTTCATTAGTAGCAAGATAACCGCTACCATATCGAGGGAGGATAACAACACAGTGCTACCATGTCATACGGGACAGGATCGGGAGGGTGGGGGAACACCCTCACTACCCCGCTACAGCATATATGTAAAACACTGTCACCCCATAGGGAGAAACTGATTAAATACAGCATAGAATGGACACGGGGGACGGACAACAAAATGACGACACCCTGGCCACCTAATGGCAGTTTCGACCCATATGTCCAACACTCACTATTGACCCATCTACATAACACATACAAGGGGAAGAAGTTGTTACACCATGTGGAGGTGTTTAATTTATGGAGGATGTTCCAGGGGTCCCAACCAGGACCGAACGGAATGTTCACTGTGGGGGAAACAAAGGAGGAGAAGAAGGTTAAGGAGGAAGAACAGAATGGGGAAAAAGAGAGTGAAGGCACACAGTGCACGGGGAAAGGACAAGAGGGAGGAGAAAAGAGTAGCAACGCAGATGAAACAGAAATAAAAAAGGAACAGGGCGACGACATGCCCCTTGCGAAAGTAGTGCAAAAGGAGGAAGGGGGCTTATATCCTATAACGGAACTACGAGAAATAGTGAGAGAACAACTAAGGGCGGCTGAGGGGTATTTGAACCCAGCATACAGCCCACCACCATATACAGCTACAGGTGGCTACACGGGAGGAGAGGCGACAAGTACGGTAGGGTCAACTTATACGAAGATGCCCGTAGGGGAAGGGAAGACTAGCGAAGAACACATTGCAGCCTTAGGACACAACGAATGGGTAGCAGCGCAGGTGTTATTAAAATTGCGAGGTTCATTAACAGGAGAAGAGAAGGAGGTAGTAAGGAAAATGAACGAGGACAATGACAGTAAGAGCGAGATGAGAGGGGAAGGGGTGAGAAGAAAGGAGGAAGAGCTGTTACGAGAAGAAGAAGAGATTTTGGAGGAACGATTAGTGGAGTTAAGGAATGAGCAAAATGCCCTGATCAAACAGCTTGAGAGGGAGGAAAGAGAAAGAAGACGAGAAAGGAAAGAGAATAAGAATGAGTTGGAAAAAATGAGGGAACGAACTGAAGTACGAAAGAGGGAAGCTTAAAGGGTGAAGGCAGCAGCAGAAAGGGTATCTCGAGCAGCACAGCGCGACAAGAAAAGGGAGGAAGAAGAGAAAGAAAAGGAAATGGAAATATGGAAGAGGAAAATACTATCAGAAACGACAAAGAAATATGAAGAAGGGAGGATGATAGAAAGCATATTAGAAAGGGAAAGAGAGAGATGGGAAAGGAGGAGAGAGGAGGAAAGGATATTGGAAAAGATGAGTAGTGAAGTAATGGAGGAATTAAAAAAGAAAAGAGAGGAAATGGGTGGAGAGATAGTAGAGAAAAAAGAAGGGGAACGAGAAGATAGGAGAGGGGAGAGTGAAATAAGGAAATATGTACGCAGGAACACAGAAGTAGCAACAACATCAGCGCAAAGGGGAGCAATTGGTAAAGAGGAAACGGGAGGATTTAATAGATTTAAAAACAGTGACGATTAGGGGGAAAAAGACGGATTGGGGGTTGTCACTCCTGGATGACTTTTGCAGCGAGGAAGAAGAAGGAATGGATAGAGAAGGAAGAAATAGGGAAAGGGAAAGCTTAGATACATCACCCGGACTAACAGGGAATCACCATGGGCCTGCAGAAGGAAGGAAGAACTGGGGGGAAGTGAGGGAGAAGAGCAAGGAATGGCGGGAAGGCACACACGTGCAGCTACACCCTCATCATCACGTCCAACATGTTCCACCACCCCGCACTCATCCCGTGCAACATGCCCATCTACACCCGCACCTGCCCCTCACGAACACACACCCTACGCTGGCAGGCTTAGAGATCTCCCTGGATGCAGGCAGGAAGAGCGAATACACACGCCCACATCAAATAAAGGAAATGATAAAGGAAGGGGAAGAGATGGAGAGGAAACAGCTACAAGCAGGGGAAATATGGACATAACAGACGATATAGACGACACGGAAGAACAGGAGGGGTATACGGACTCAACACTGGGGAACCCGGGGTTTAAGATAGGACACAACCTAATGCCACTTTTGGAGAGAGGAGGGGTTAGACCACAATACGTCCCTTGGAAGCATGCAGACAAGGAAAATATAAAGTGCAGGCTCCCATCACTAAGTGGAGGTGCGGGGAAATGGATATATGAGATGGAAAAACACACCGCAGGACAGAAATTGGCAGTAGGAGACGTGAAGGGCCTACTAATATCAATATTGGGGGATGCAGCAGATGACATCTGGAAGAGAGCGGGCTTCCCTGGGGTCACAATAACAAACACATCACACGACGGGGCGCCATTCGCAAATTGCAGACATGCATTATGGCAAGCATTGAGGGTACAGTACCCAGACACATCAGACAAAGGAGCAATTACATCGCGCAAGATGCTTGAGAATGAAGATCCTGTTGATTATATCCAGGAAATTCAAGAGAAGTGGCGTATGGAAACTAGAGAGCAATGGGACAAGACACCAGCAATATTTTATCATATACTAATACAAGGGCTCCCGGAGGCAGTGCAGAAACAATTGAAGAAAGTAGTGGGGATGGAAGCAAAGGCTTGGCCAGAAATACAACTGACGATAGTACATCATTGTAGGACATGGCAAGAAAAGATGAAACAAAAGGAAGAGGATAGGAAAGTGGAAGAGGCTAAATTAGTGCAGAAAAAACGTACTAAGTACACGATGGAAGGTGCACTAATAATTACACCTACAACAATGACACCAAACCCCACGCAAGTAGTGGCTGCACAAGATCCCTCCCAAATACAATCACCACAGATTGTAGCACAACAGCTGCCACCACCCCCACCATACACGACTAACATGGGAGGAGGATACTCAACACCAGGAGCTGGATATTATAGTTACAACAGGGGAAGGGGAGGAATGATGAGGGGGAGGGGATACGGCTATAACGCACAACAGCAGGGGGGAGGATTCAGAAGCTTCTACCCCACTGGGCAACCAGTATACCAGGACAATTCAGGAGGTTTCCCATAGCAGACCAGAGAACCACCTGTATGTTGGATCTGTGGATTATTAGGACACATGTCACGCACATGTAGAATGAGACCCTCCACACCTGGGTGGGGAGAACAGGGACAACAAGGGCCTACAAGGGAACAGCAGGGTCACCAACAACAGCAGGCACTGCAACAGGGCAGTACGCAGCAACAGTTAGTAACGCAACAACAGCCACAGACATATTCACAACCGCAACAACAGGTAGCGATATCACAACAACACCAAGTGCAGCAAGTACAGCAGCCCACTCAAATTCAAGACCATAAGGTAACCTCCACCAATACACAGCTACAGCAAACACAACTGGGAAGGGTGACTGTCCTGGGACACAACCCTTACACAGGAAGTGGTCAATCATTATACCCACAATAGGACAGCCCACAGACGACCTTGGTGTGTCCCATCCTGTCGGTAACACCTAATAGTGCGGAGGAACTACGCATAGACGTAACGATAGGTGACAAAAAGTTATCATTCCTTGTGGACACTGGGGCAACCCGGTCTTGCATAAGGGAAGGTAAATTTAAGATGTCAGGTGAGGCCATGAACACCCAAGGATTCTCTGGGGCTAGGGGGTTGGTTCCCTTTACTGATAACATCCCCTTATCAATAGGGGATTATGACATGTCCGTCCCGCTTTTATATTCAAGGGACTCGCCAGTAAACATACTTGGGAGAGACATAATGAGCAGGTTGAATATGACAATCTCCTTCACGGAGGACGGCATAATTTGTTCCACCCCTGGAATAAACATGCTCACTGCACGGCAAATTATGCAAGCATACTGGGGGCAGACAGTGACTAGGGCTGAGCCAGTAGATGGCGAACTGTTCCAGTACGGAACAGACATGGCATTCGCATGGATGCCAGGAATAGAAGGGAAGATCTGGAGGAGGCCAGCAGCCTATCTGTTCAGACCTGAAACACCAGCCAATGAACCAGAAGGAAAGGTGATTTCAGTGAGCATCGAGAGCATTATAGCGACTGCTGATTATATCGCAGTACATGCCCAAGACAGGGAAGGAAGAGCATGGAGGGCAGTGATAGCGCTAGCTGAGGGATGCAGGCACACCCAGGTGTCAGATGAGGAGCTCTTTTCAGAAGACAAGAAAGAGGGTGAAATGGTATTTATGATGAGTGTAGATATATGGCTAAGAGTGACATGCAAGCAAGTGGCACAGAAAATTGCAATGGCACTTGAAGCACCCGCATCTACCCCAGTTCCATTTTATGAGGAGGATATGGCAAAAGTTCCAACATCACTGTGGACCACTTGTCCTTATGACGTGGGTTGCATAAAGAGTATCGGGGGAGAAAGAATAAAACTGAAAAAGGGTGCAATACTCCCTAGAGAGAAGCAATACCCACTATCAAAAGAGGCAGATGAGGGCATATATGAAACAATAACGGCCCTTATAAATAACGGCATACTAGTACCATCAGAGTCATCATGTAACACGGCCGTGTATCCAGTGCGCAAAGCTAAAGGAGGGTCTTGGCATTTCATCCAGGACCTCAGGCCCTTGAACAACATTGTAGAAGCAGAATAACCCATAGCAGCAAACCCAGCCACCATATTATGTGGAATTCCAGCAGAGGCCTCACGATTTACAGTGATTGACCTCAAAAATGCCTTTTTCTCAATACCCCTGCATCCAGATTCACAAGACCTGACAAGCTTCACGTACAGAAACACAAAATGGAAACACACCAGGTTACCACAAGGGTACTGCGAGTCACCCTCAATTTTCAACAGAGTAATACAGATACACTTAGGAAACATTGAATTGGAAAGTACGGTGCTGCAGTATGTTGACGACATAATAATTTGCAGCACAAGCGAAGAAAGGTGCAGGGAGGACTCATTGAAAATGCTGGCAATATTGGCTGAAAAGGGGTACAAGGTAGATAAAGAAAAGTTACAGTACTGTCAGGAACAGGTATTATACATTGGTCAACTGATATCCCAACACGGAAGAAAGATCGCACCACAAAGAGCACAGGCTATATCAAACACGCCACTGCCACAAACAGTGAGGGAGCTGCAGCAGTTCCTAGGATTGTGTAACTACTGCAGAGCATGGGTTTTTGATTACAGCTCATACATAGGACCCCTACTTGAAGCATTGAGAGAAGCAAACAAAGGGGAGAAAAAATTGGGGTGGACAATGGAGATGAAGGAAGCATTTGACGAATTGAAACACGCAATATCAACTGCTCTGGTACTGACCACCCCAGATTATGAACAACAGTTCTTTATCTTTTCACATTGCGACTCAGCAGTAATGAAAGCAGTGTTGGCTCAGAAAACAAGCATGGGATACAAGCCAATAGCATTTTATTGCGGTCACTTGGACCCTGTTATGTTAGGTCACTTCCCTTGAGAACAAGGCCTTGCCGCAGCTGCCTTTGCGCTAGAGAAATCGTCATCTATTACAATGGGGTGCCCGACCACACTATTTGTGGAGCATGCACTATTTGCAATATTGAACAAGCCTAAGTCCACACTAACCACGCAGAGAGTGTCAGGTTATGAGATTATTTTATCTAGACCAGAACTATCTATTGTTAGATGCAGTACAGTTAACTCTGCAAGGTTTATAGTGGAAGTTATTGAGGAAGGTGACTATACTCATGATTGTACCCAGACTACTGAAATGTACTCATGTACTAGAAAAGTCGAGAAGGATGCGCTAAATGGAGAAGAGCTCTTGTTTATTGATGGGTCATGGACAATTGACCAGAGTGATGGGATAAGGAGAACTGGGGCAGCAGTTGTAAAAATGACAGAGGAATTGGTATGTGTCGCAGTGAAATGTGTACAGTTACCACAGAATTATTCTGCTCAAGCAGCAGAATTGGTTGCACTGATCTTGGCGTTGAAGGAAAGCTTTGACAAAAGAGTTACTATATATTCTGATAGCGCATATGTCACATCAACTGTCCACTCGGGATTGACAAAATGGCGGAGAAGGGGGTTTAGGAGAGCTGACGGCACCCAAGTGCAACATGCTCTCTTGTTGGCTGAATTGATAGAAGTAATAAATAATCCCCAGGAACTGGCTTTGGTTAAATGTCCCGCACACACTAATGGAGAAGATCATATCTCAAAAGGGAATGAAGCAGCCGACGCACATGCCAAGTATGCTGTGTATTTTGGTGAAATATGGAACCCCCCAGAGTCAGAGAGAGGGAGAGGGAGGGGGATAACTAAAGAGATGTTGATGAAAGAAGGGTACACCCATCTCCCAGCCACACAGATAATGGAATTACAAGCGGCCGCACCAATGGCAGAAAAGGAGATATGGGTAAAAAGAGGATGTACAATGTCACCAACTGACACACTATGGCGTCAGGGTAACACTGGAAAAATGGTCATGCCGTTGGCGCTATTGAACACCGCCCTGAGTCAGCTCCATCGCCCAGCTCATACAGGGAAGGAAGTTATTGCAGCACGAATTAGGGAAGACTGGTTCTGCCCCGAGTTAAATTCTCATGTAACAAATTTTATCAGCAATTGCCTTACATGTCAACAGTTTACGGCCGGTCACACGCTGCAAGTGATAAAAGGTACTATACCCCAGCCAGAGGGACCCTTCCTGCACATTCATATTGATTACGTTGATATGATCAATGTATGTCAAGGAAATAGGTATATGATTGTAGTGGTATGCCCATTCTCCAGGTGGATTGAGGCAGGACCCTGCTCACATGCGGATGCTTTCAGAGCAGCTAAATTTCTAGTGAGGGAAGTTTTCCCCAGGTGGGGAGTGTGCGAAGTACTGCGGTCAGATAATGGCCCGCACTTCGCTACTGAAATGTTTCAGCACATCACGTCCTTACTGAACATCAAGCATAAATTTGCGAGTGCATATCACCCGCAAGCCAACGGTGTATGTGAACGCCTGAATGGCCTATTGAAGGAGGCAATCGCAAAGATACAGCAAACAACAAAGAAGAGTTGGCTGTATTGTCTTCCGCTAGCTCTATTTGAACTAAGGAATAGGCCAGGGTCCGACCACCACCTCACTCCTCACGAGGTGGTGACCGGACGTCAGATGCGCCTTCCCCTAATGCCAACATCAAGAGCATTCACAGACTATGAAAATACTGCAACTGTTCTTGGTGATGAAATGTACCAATATGTGTCTTCTTTGATTACTAGTGTAGCGTTTGTGTCTCAACAGCTCGAGCGCACGTGGGGCGGGTCTAAGAGTTACCAACAAGAAGACGCCAACAAAGAATTGGAAAAGGAAAGACTGTGCAAAATTGCTAAAGGTGACCACGTGCTACTCCGCAACTTCAATAGAAGGTGGAACAGCCCACGCTTCACTGGTCCCCACTTGGTAGAGGAGGTATCAACGAGAGCGGCGAAGTTGCAGGATAAGCGCACTTGGAATCATCTACACGACGTGAAGATCTGCAAACTCCAGACCCGCCCTAGCGTTACCGACAGGGCCATTGGAAGAACAGCGACAGCATCACCTACGGAGAAGGAGACGTCTATCACAGCTGACGACCTTAGTGTCACTATACCCTATCACCCCCCAGAGTCCCCAGAGACAAGTACTAAAATAGACACTGGTCATTTGCACACCGCCCATCCCATGGTCACAAGATCAAAGAGTGAAAAGACTTCCGCCAGTTGAGCCCCCAAATCCCCTGCCCACCACAGCCACCACCCAATTGAAGGACATTGTTTTGCACACATAGGGCCTCATTCCGACCCAGGCGGTAAGGGGTTTACGGCAGCGTAAACAGCGCCGACCCTTACCGCCTGATTCCGAGGTCCCTTAGCGCCATGGAGGATTTAACACCTGCTTTTAGCAGGTGTTAAAATCCATGGCGCTAAGGGACCTTGTTGTTAATTACGCCACCGTAATTTACGGTGGCGTAATTAACGCCTTCCCCACTCCCATTATGCCCTATGGTGCAAAAATGGGAATGGGGAAGGGTAAATGGGGATTGGGGATTTACCGCCCCGCCAACCTCGGAATGGGGCGGTAAGTCCGCCAACCACCATGGCGTAAACGTAGTTTACGCCATGGTGGTAAAGGTACGATCCAGGCGGTAACTTACCACCTGGGTCGGAATGAGGCCCATACACATGTGAACACTTGTATGTTTTCTTTTTCTTTCTCGCACATGCAGGTACCGTGTGTAATTGAATTGTTAAGAAAGTAGGTAACAGCGTACATTGCCCAGGAGTTGATGTTACCCACAGACGATAACTACCCTGAAGCCCTATCACACCAATTTGTATATCACATAAAAAGGCCAAAGTACCTAAAAAGAAGGAGGGTACGTGTTTACTACACCGCATTTATCTTGGCCACAGAACAATCAATGCCCCATCTTCACCAGCACTTACCTGCTCTAAGAGATAGATCGCTTAGATTGGCGTGGGAGCAGCTCTTCGCCTGGGCACTGAACGACTACCTGATAGGGAGGGCTTGATAACGACAACTAACCATAATAACAAGCGTATTGAGAATTTTCAGGCGGGCAACTTTAACGTCGCAAGAATAAGCTGCCGGACTGCAGCAAGGTAAGAGCAAATGCCGGTGAGACTAGCTTTTGTAATAAAAATGATAGGGGTTTTGGTCATCACTGTTTTTTTGGCTGCCTCTGTATGGCAGAAAAGTTATGCTATCAATATTATGGCTGCACCCAAACCTAACATACCCCCACCCACGGCTGCAACAGGTGTTACGTCAGGTAGTACTAGCAACCCTCCACATAAGGGACGTAGAGTTAAATGCAGCACATACTCAGATAATAAAGGTATTGATAATTACATAACAGATTCAGCACATGTCTCAAACAACATGTGGTACCAGCACATGACCCAAATAGGTAAGCAGACAACAGAAGACAGCTGCTATGTCTGCTCATTGATCCCATACGCTATGAGCGCTTCTCGAACATTCGTTGCCACAGAAATAGGAGAGAAGACGGCACGATGTATAATCTATCTGGCACTATTCCAAACGAGAGGGCGATTTCAAGGAATGGTGGTGAGACTAGTGTGGAAAACGCAAGACACATATCCATACGAAAACAGCTTCCTCAAGTCATATTTGAGTTACCACAAGAGCAGTTTGCATGCTGAAGCGTTCAGATACATGACAAGTGGTCCTGAAAAGGGAGAAACGAAGAAAGTAACACTGCAATACCTACCATGTGACTGGTATGCCACTGAAGTTCCTGGTACACAAGGCTGTTGGGAAAGACCACTGGTAACAATAACCGGGAAGGTGTACATGAACAATAAATGGGACGTAGGAGTGGTTGGCAGCAACATGGTGACAAGAGAAAATATTACCACCATAGATGAACACAACAACAGATGTTGGACGATATGGGGCAAGTACGTACCCATGCTGACATGGATGGAGAAGGATGAAGACCCAATGAGCATACTGCCGCTGACTGCACCTAAGCTATGCTACCAACACAGAGGAGATGTGGACGTGGGATACAACACCAACTGTGCAAGCGTGTTAGAGTTACCAGAGGGGGGAGCAGGAACAGCAGTATTAATGGACCACTACTGGGCCTGCAGAAATAAGGCATACCACACCCTGCCCCCGCTGTGGAATGGTATATGCACAATGGTACACATTAATGTACCATCACTAGTGGTGCCCCAAAAACATGTGAACATGGCGAACTTCCCCAAAATGGATGAAGGAAACAAGAGGAAGAAGAGATTGGTACAATCTCAGAGGGGGTCAGACAACGACAACAACAACAATAATGTCCTGAACAGGAAAAAGAGACAAGGAGAACCTCTGACAGGAAATTACCTATGGGGAAGGTCGGAAACAGCACTCACTTCAATCCCACCAGAACACAGACTATTCAGCAGAGCAGCAATGTTTTTCTCGTCAATAATACACCCTGGACTGCAAGCTTATGCAAACGCTAAATGGCTCCAGATAACCCGATGGGAGCTGATGATGACAATTAATTCAACAGTAAACGGATTCAACGCAATAAAAGAGGAACTACGAGGGGTGAGGATGGTAGCCCTACAGAACAGATATGTATTGGATCTCCTTACAGCAATGGAGGGAGGAGTTTGCGCAAAGATAGGACAATCATGCTGCACATTTATTCCTGCTAATGATGCCGACAATGGTACGCTCACCGAAGCAGTATCACAACTGGCCCAGATGCACTCCAAAATGATGGAAGAAAGTAAAGGAGTGAAGAAGGATGGCAGCTGGTTTTCATTGATATGGTCATGGATGCCATCATGGCTGGCGGACGGGCTGAAGATTATAGTTGGATGTATAATACTGGCTGGGGCTGCATTGATTATAATAAGGTTCTGGAAAGCCTGGAAAGCACGCACTACAGACGAAATGATCGAAATGGTTGGTATGCACCCCTTGATGCCAACTGATGATGACCAGCACACAGACACAATAATAAAGGAAAGAGAAAAACTGCGCAAACAGATCATCACCAGCCACCTGGACCCGCCATCAGTGAAGCTCGAAAACCCAAGAAACCAGAGGAGCTACATCGGGAAATGGGTATACTGCACACCGGGAGGAAGTTGTGTGTATATGTATTGGTCATTTGAGGACCATGTCAACCACCATGGACACCTGGGAGGAGTAACTAAAATATGGAGAGTAAGAGGAGATAAGGAAAAGGATATGTTTGTGGTCGACAAGTCGACCAGAGGGGGGACTGAAGTGGGAGAATGGGAGAAAAGACTCCCCCCAATCTCCTCGCGCCCCTGGCCTAGAGGATCGCGACCCAGACACCCGCCACGAGATGAATTTGCCTATCTACCAGACGACCAAATACCCTAGTACAGGAACATACGGATGTGTCCATCAGCCTGCCCACCAGCCTGCCCTGCTCAAGCCGACACCTGCGGCATGGATGAACTCGACTAAACCCTTCAACAGTAAATAAACACATCGTTAGAGATGCCATGACGACCTAGCCAACTGTCAGAACACCCGTGCAACCATGCACACTAGACACCCCCACACCAATCCACACGAAGAACATACTCAGTGCTATGACGTAGGTCACGGACACACCCACTGACGCGCATCTTTATTATTTTTCACATAGGTTTTTCGAAATGCAGAAACGCAAGACGCACAAAGCACTCATCTAAATGCTTGCAGACGCTTCTCCTAACCCTTGCATTGTGATGAAAATACAACGAAGACATGATCCCGCATATGAAGCAATGTGATACCGCAACTTAAGTGCCGTGCATTAAACATCCCCACCTATGTACCAGGCCCAAGTAGGCCGCAAGCAAGAGCCTCCATGAACACTGGGCGAGCAAGAGTACAATTGCTGACCCTGCAGAACGAGCCCAGCGAGAACTGACAGCCAAGGGAGCGATGTTGCAACTCGCATGCCACCAGCCGACGCCAAGGTCACACCTGCAAGCTAAGCCAGATAAACAGTGGAAAATACAACTTTAAATGTGCAGAATTCTGCCTCAACCACGGTCCCTCCTCACGTGACCAAGCCAAACCTGACAGGGTGCCAGACCCAGGAGGGAGAAGTCGCCTGGGTCCCACGTTTGAAACACAGGCGGCAACAATGAAATGACCCAATGGACACCTACAGTGATGGGAATGGTCTGCTCTCAGGCATATGAGCAAATCCACGCATTGTCTGCACGAACACATAATTACATATTGTTGCAAATGACAGGTACACCGCGAGCTTGGAACAACGATGGTCCCAGGCTGGGGGGCTCGCGAGTCGACCAATCAGAACATGAAGCACTCATCACTGACGCCACTAACATTAACCAATCATTAGGGGTCTTTGTGTAACAATTTTCAAGTATCTAATAGAAAGGACAACCCAAGTATACCACCTGAATGACCCTTAACCACTAACAGCGTTCTCTATACGTATGCTATACTAACCCTACCACTCGAGGAACCAATCCAGAGTGGCGATAGGTTTTTTGCTAACTTTCCCAGGTGACGCAAGTAGCGCGTCATACTGAGGCAAAAGGGGCCTGCAAGCCTAGACCCATCCCTGCCGTTATTCAATAAACAGCAGAAACACCTTGCTTCTTGTGTGTGTCTCATACTCATTTTTGGGATACGCGGGAGGAGTTGGGGCCTCCCAGCCCGGAGGTCCGCAGAAGGCCAGCCGACCCCGGGAGAAACCCCCCCGACACCCCTTTACCCATTCCATGGTAGCATTTTGTTTGTTTACTTGTTTTGATTCATTTTAATGGCCGCCATGGAAAGGGAGAAGGGAGTATCTTCTCCCTTTCCTTCGCTCGGTCTTCTAACCCTCCTCGCGTTATATTGCCTAATTAGTACATTAATATTCTTTCATCATATGATTGTGTCAGGGCAATGTTTACCCAAAATACAAATCTAAGTGCCAATATCCCGTAAATTCGCATTTGCACTGCTACAAAGTTTCAATACCGAGGCCATTGTTGATTAAGATTTTGATGCAAGTTCCTTTTTCAACATACTCCTTCACTCATGTATGTTAACCGTTTCTTACCTGTGCTTTTGTAAAGAATGTATTTGGATGTTTGTTTCAGCGTTAAGTGCCAGGGGTGTTGCTAGGTCAGGAAAAGATCTGGGTCTACACTAATGTCAGAACTGTCAGGAATCGGGGCTAGCTAGCCTTTGTTTGTAGCCCCTGAGCTTCTATCCGGGGCTACAACCAAAACACCCGGGGCTATAGCCCACCTAGCCCCCCCCGAGCAACGCCTCTGTTCAGCGCCCTGATGGAGCTGGGTTTGCACTTAGGAAAGAAATGAGACGTATAGGTAAAAATTAAACACATAGGGCCTCATTACACGGACGGCAGTAAGGGTTAACGGTCACCGTTAATGGCAACGGTCACCGTTAACCCTTACCTCCTTACTACGAGGTCCCTTAGCGGGTTGGTGCTCTAACGCCTGCTTTTTGCAGGCGTTAAAAACCAACCCGCTAAGGGACCTCGGAGCTAATTACGGCACCGCAAAATTGCGGTGCCGTAATTAGCGCCTTCCCCATTTCCATAGAGCCCTATGGGGCAGAAATGGGAATGGGGAAGGGCAATGGCGGAAGGGCGATTTACCGCCCCACCGACCTTGGGATGGGGCGGTAAATCCCCTTACCGCCAAGGCGGTGCCGGTAATTTACCGGCATGGTCCAGGGTGCTAATAGCACCCTGGATCACCGCCTTCCGTGTAATGAGGCCCATTATCACATTTGTATATGCCCCTCTTTTTTCTTATTCATTTCGTTGTATGACTTCAATGTGCTTTAATTTCCATATTTTTTTTAATGGACTGTTTGGTTGAGGCAATTCCATCATTCCCATATAATTGTTGTCTTCTTTCTCATAAGCAGAGGCGTAGACAGGGTAGGGCCTGAGCGGGCAAGGCCCACCCAAAATCTGTAAATGCCCACAGAGCTGTGCTCTGTGGGCATTAACAGATGTTAATGCCACTGCGGTGGGCCCAACTACTTTAGCTTCAGGCCCTACTTGTTAGACAACCCTGGCTACGCCTCTGCATAAAAGGGGTTTCTCATACCGCCCACTTCCTTCGCCCTGACCCTCCCCTGTAGCCTCACTGCTTCACTACACATATACAACTATTATGTTGTGGGCAATCAATTTGCTCGACCCAACAGGTCTACCTAAGGATCCACTATGTACTAATAGCGCTTGGCTTAGAAAAGTCAGATGACAAGTCAGTGTTTGATGAGCTGCCCTTCTGAAGGTAAAGTTGACAACACGTTTTTAGTGTTTAAAAATGCAGAGGCATTCTAATTGTAAAATCATGCAACTGGTTCTATGCAGTTTCATCTACACGAATTAAAAAGCGGTAAGTTCGCCTTCATACTCCTCCCAACCATCCCTTGCCACAAGAACACGTACCTCTTTTCATGGTGTGTAGATTGGAACCATTGCAATCAGTTCTAAATCTTTGAAACATGCACAGTGGCTATGGACCGAGTAAGAGGCCTTGGAATTATTTCTCGGTGTCACCGCTACTCTTTCCCTCTCTGGAGGTGGGCTTCAAATGTCGAGCGGCGCTGCCCGTTGCCGGAAGCGGAAAGATGCTCCCAGAAACCGTTTCTTGTGATGTCTTTCTAAGCTTGTCGAGGTACAGTGAACAATGGAAGAGACAGGCGTGGTGCGCTGAGTGAAACCGGCTGGAATAAAACTTCTTACATCACCTCTATTAGCCGAACTGTTAAGAAGTAATTTGTCTTATTAGATCATTATCCGCCCAGCCGACCGCAGAGCCCGAGTGATCTGTCTATGCGCGCGCAGGGCTCACATGTGCGCCCAGTCGCCTCCGTTAACTAGCCGCGCGCATTTCTAATCGCCGTTGCTTTGTTTCCGCCAGCTGCTTGGTAGCCGCCTAATCAGTTAGTCATGCCCTTCAAGGAGGGGCGTAGGATGGGCGAGGATGGAGGATGAAAGACGACAGATTCAGGGATCAAGTGGTCGTCGGGGGGAGGAGCGGGGCTCAGAAGTGGTGACCGGGTGTGATACTGTACACAAGACAGCTGGTTATGGGATGACATACGATTCGGAGACCGGTCTCTGGGGTACTTCACTATGCATGGTGGACGTCTGATCTGGCCCTGCTTAGGCCCATGCAAAACAACCCTCCCACCCCTCACCCTCTTAGCCTGCCACAGTGTCATTTCTTCAGGCTCAAGTGATGCTTCCCTTCCAGACCCAGGGGCCTATTGTCGGCCTTATAGTCATAGGGAAGAGAGCTTAAAATTGTTGACTGTGATAACAAGATTCTGTTGTTCGGGGCCAAGGGGGTGCGGTGCAAATAAATCCAGCAACCCCTGAGGGTGACCTTCTTCCTTACACATATTGTGATGTACGCTGGCCAAAAAATAACGCAAACCACCAAGTAGGATTTATACAAATGTGTTAACAAGAGAAAGCCCCGCTAAAAAAACATGTTTATAAATCAGGCCCTTGGTGATTTACTGCGGGGTGAAAGTGGAGACCAGATTCTAAGAAGTACACCAAATGAAATATCCCAGTAGGAAAAATAGGGGGTGGGTTTCTTTTGTGCATTTATTTCAAAATTGTATATATTGCACCCAATTCCCAAAGGCAGCACAGCACTGTACAGCAAGCTAAAATTACGGGAGGATAGCTCAGCGGCAACGTGCTCGCCTTGGAAGCAAGATGACACGAAGCAACACAGGTTCGATCCCCGGGTCAGCGCTTAGAAACCTCTGGGTATTTAAGCGTGTTATAAATATGCAACTAAGACAAAAACAATTACGCAAATAAAAACAAACAATTCCTGTAACAGCACCTCGATGCCCGCGGGCAGTGTGAGCGCTTTAAAAATGCAAAAATAAAATAAAAAATGTTTGGTTAACAGCACTAAAAACGTTGTACATTTTGGAACAAACACTGGCAGCGATGGATGATGCCACTGGGCTGCAATGCGCTTTACACATTTAATAAATAAATAAAAATGATGCGTTGCAAACGACCACAACTGTTTTGAGGGTGTGAACACGCTCTTAAAGAAATGGAACAGAAAACAGTGTGGCGTAAGAACTCACAGGTTCTGTCAAAAAGCAAATAGAAAATCTAGAACACATGACTTTGGTAATTGTGATAACATATGATACGGTGGCTCACCTGTTCTACTGCACAGGTAAGGATCCAACACTCTGAACAAGAGCTAATGTGTTTCTACTTTAACAGCAAATAGTTTATACTTGAAGAGTAGAACAGGCCATTTCAGTTATCAAGCCACAAATGCCACGCCACCTGGCAGGCACACCTGGAAGTTTACCTCCAGTTCAGAGCCACAAAGCAATGCATTATGGGTATCAACTCATAAGAATAAAAGGTTAAATTGAGTAACTGAATAAAGGTTTGTGGATGACCAATTTACAGCCTTTATATTTGTAACTCGCAGATATCAAGAAAGAAACAACATTTTTTCATCAGTAAAGTCATCAGAAATTGGCTTTCCCTTGATTCCTGAGCAAAAACATTACACTTGTAAAAGGGTTGCATCCCTGTGCAAGCCACTGCCCCACCACTTTTCCAGTTCCGGTTCCATTTGCAAAGGATCATATCACTGTTTTGCTTGACCCCTTGGTAGAGAAGAAACATAAAACACTAGACCAACCAGTAAAACACAAAAAAACAACTAGGATAAAAACAAAGAGAAAAGCAAGGGTAGAATGAACCATGTTGCACCTATATCAGCTGTCTCCAGGTGGTTTGGTGGATCTGGCAAAGAGAGGGATGGGTTAGGCTAGTGGGAAGAGAGGAAAAATGCAAGATAGCTTTGCTGTTGTGTTGGTGCGCATATGTAGGAAGTAACATGTTCTGTGTGCAGATCTGTTTCTAAGTACAAACAAATATTTCCTGGATCTTGGTAGCCAGGACATCGTGCCTTTGCTGTTCTGTGATTATTCATGTGATAATCTGAGTCCCTCTATTTAGCTCAAAGTAACATATTTATAGCATGCATCACTTTGGAACTGTGTTCCAGTGCATTGGGAAACACAGACTAGTCCACGGACTCGACACAGGGTGTCACAGCGGGTTGGGGTTACCATTTCATGGATCATCATTCTGTAACCCCTTTATCTGCTCCAGTTCCTCCCTACCGCTTTACTGTTTGGGGAGGTTAGCTTGTCACCCCTCTGTCCCTTTGCACAGGAAAAAGCCCTGTGATCCCCAATTTATTAAAAACCGGGATGCTAAATGCTTTACCACATAAACATTTCTGCAGTAAAGTTGACCCGATCCCATCACAACAGAACTTGTGCATGTCGCTGTTTTCACAGCAATTGTGATCCGCACAGGAGTTACCAGTGTTCTGATTTCGAAACTTTACTCTGCACTCACTTTTGTGATCATATCCTAGGTGGCTTGAGTTTCTCAAAATGGTTGCAATTGACAGTGTGTAACTGTAACCTCATTTCTCACCGGGAGCCGCATGTTAGGCTGGTAGTTGCTCATCGGCAGTAAGAGGCTCCGTACCAGGCCTGCACCCGGGGTGATTGTAAAGTCATTTCTTCTGCAGACATTATCAATGTTTGGATTCAAAAACTTCGTATTTTTAATTGTTTTACAAAGCGGATCATTCGAGCGATAGAAAAGAAACCCCATGTAGCTGTTTGATATGTGCTTTGCTTTTTATTTGAGAATGTGATTGCCTTGTTACCGGCTGTTTTGAAAGAAAAAAAATGGACTCAGCGAGTTCACTTTGTACTAATCTCCTTTAAGGAGCGGGATGAGTTTCAAAGCACTAATCCGTCCTCCGGGGGCCAAAATGCTTCACATTTTGATCTGACGCAGATCCTTATCTGCCAATAGGAGTTCTCCAGGCACCACCGCTTCTTCTTTCATTTAGCCATTCCCAAGCTTGGGTCTTCTTCTCCTTGAGACATTCCCAGGTGCCATGAGACGTGACGGCAGACGGCAGACATGTGGTGGAATCGCAAGAACCCTCTCCAAACTTCAAGAAGTGCTAAACTATCTATCCCTGGTGTGCCGCTTGAGTAGTTAAGGTGATACAAGGACTCCATTCCACCGGGACGCTACTTTTCCAGTCCTGAACTTTCCTTTTACTTAGAATTGCTATCAAGCATTCAAGTCCAATTACTGTAAATTAACCATGAGTCCATCTCCCAGGATAGAGTTGCTTGTTAACTGCAAGCCCAGCCTTGGACAATGATAATATTGGGTCATCAGGCCTACTAAATGCGTAATGTCATGTCAGCGTTCCAAGGCGATGACGCGGCTAGCTGGATTGTGGAGAGTTTTTCATTAAGAATGAATGACACATAGGCCTAGGTGTGCCCTTTATAGAAGAGTGCACCTTCTGCTCTGGGCAATATGGCCCTCCTCGTCTCCTGTGTGCAACCCACCAATGCGATGTAAACAGACCAGCTGGCAGAATAATGACAAATTACACACACATGCATTTCATTTGCGGTTAGTCAGGAATGCCCCAGTTTGTCACCACTCCCTGAGCTGTTCTTTCACTTTCGCAAAATTTGTGACACATCATCCCCCTTTTAGGTGTAGCAAAGCATGTTTATTGAGAAATATGTCCGTCTTGTACATTACATGGTAACCATAAATATCACATATTTTCATTCCAAGAAAGCGCTAGATTGCTAAAAATACTTCGGCACACTCCAAATTCAACTCTAAATGATCACATCAGTCATATAATGCATCCATCCGATCTTTAAAAATATCCTTCATTTGTTGAATCTCTTTGTAATGGCCAACCCACTCTTTGGGAACTTATAAAGTAACACTCTTGTGCATTCCTTTAAAACTGGTGAGCACTGACCGCCATGCAGCTGCCGTGCGGGTCGATTATTGCACAGGCCACTGGCTGTTCTCATCTCATAGGCTACTAATGAAATGTATTTGTTAAGGTGACCCAAACCTATGGGCTTCGCCTCACTGTTCCTCAGTGTCTCCGCGTATTGTCTCTGGGTTCGCGTTGCATGAAATTGGCTGAGCAAAATACACCAGATGTGTATGTCTCACACAAGACTGCCCCACGTGCAGTGGAGGAAAAAAAAAGAGAAAAAAAAACATTCCTCGCCTGATCAAATAGGCAAAGGTGGAGTCCATCGAGACGGGCGCCTTATTTAGTTTTGCAGGAATGTGATCGAAGCCACTTAGGGAGTACTTAAGCGGGAGGTGAAGCGCCCTCGTCCTCAAAGGCAGAAAACAGGCTGGGGTTTCTTTGAGTTTATCTGAAATTAATCCTAGCAGGAGACAGTGGGCCCCTGGGGAGTCCTAGCGCGCAGACTGGGCATCTGCACACTGTGAGCCCTACTGGAGTGGACTGTCTCTCGGCCTAGAGCCCCAGAGCCAGAGGAAGGCCCAGCCCCGCTGCGGAGGGGGTCCTGCAAGATAAGGCAAAGCTAGAAATCAGACACAAAATCCATGTTCAAAAGCGCAAAACAAGTCCACGCTAGGATTGTGAAAACGTACAAAAAACACTCAAAGCGTAGCATTTTATGTTCGCATAGTTTGTTGATCTTCAAAAGAATGCCTTCTCATTTTTTTATTTGTTTGGGCAGAGAAACACAACGTTTTAGGGCCACTGGTAATGCTGCCCTACTCATGCTTGCTTAGACCCCCAGGCTTGAAATCCTGTCAAGAACTGTTACATCTTATTGTTTTAATGAAATCGTGCCTGAAATAAATAACACTGTATACGTTGCATTCTGTCATTAATCCCACAGAGGAGTTTTCTACATTCGCAAATAATTGTATGTGGCAGGACATCAGTTATCGCAGGTGAGAACAATGCAGTAACTTCGTCCCTCGCTGTCCCCTTTCCGTGCAGTGAACCTGCGGTGCTGCACAGTAGTGTGTAGCCAGACTTAGAGAGGTTGGCCCACAAAAGACAGCAACACAACGGTAAAGATGGCAGTCAAATAATCCTCTCAGAAGCACTTGTCCCAGTTTAGGTAAAGGCATAGTGGTGTGTGCCCCCTAAGCCTACCTCACTGAAACCTCGGCAACACTACAATGTACTCGATATATTTGAGACTGCAACTAATATGCAAGAGGAGCTGTCAGCTGAGTGTTATAATATGATATGATAGGTTATTTATAACGCGCTTAATACCCAGAAGTTTCTAAGAGTGGACCCGGGGAATCAAACCTTTGCTGCCCCGTGTCGTCTTGCTTCCACGGTGAGCACGTTGCCCCTGAGCTATCCTGCCGAGACTGGCTAGAGGGTGGGACATGCTACAGTAGAAGGCCCGGATTCTTCTGTGCTTGCGTTTGTTGTTGGATATTGTGAAATATGCAAATGAGATAAACAAAAGATCGACAACACCCATCACACCTTAATTTACAGTGAATATGATTATAGTTTACATCAACGTGAAATGAACACCGCAAAACCTCGCCTAGCACGCGATCACCTGCGTCACTATTCAGACCTACTTAAGAGGGCGGCTGAATGGTTTGGTATCTTCACAGAGGAACCCGACACAGTTGTGGATTCTATAGTGGTCATACTGGAATAGAAAAAACTGATATCATATTGTAGCCCACTGCTCATCAATTAAGAAGAGGATAACCTAATTACCGAAGGCACTCTCCAGTGAACCCGTTATACTGAGGATGGCGAGAAAATATAAACCATTTTACTCTGACTCTGTGCATGTCAGGAGACAACTACCCGACTCTCTAGTAGTCACCACAGCAAGAAAACTGGCCAACACACCTATGTTGGTCATAGAATACCCAGCGGATAAGGAGAGTAGGAGTAGAGACTAAAGCAGCAGCTTCTGCAGCATATACTGTCAGGATTGCTAACGCCAGAGCACTTATGTCCAGGCATGACTGGGTACAGTGGGAGCTAGAAAAACATATCCTCATGGATCTTTAGCGTGCCTGCTGAAAAATCATTAAGGAAGGGAGAAAGACTGCACATGTCACAGTTAAGCATATAGTAGACTCAGCAGGACGCCAGGTCCCCGGGGTGTCTGTTATAAAACATCACGCGTGGATCAGGGTTCAAAACAAAATCGCAAGCAACCCTATTAGACAAACCAACAGAGGATGCTTCTCTGTTCGGCAAGGCAGTGGATGAAACCCTAGAGGGTGGAAAAAAATCTCCACACCTGAAGATTCTGTGCAGATGTCAAGAAGATCTTTTCAACAAGGGGCGCAGCAGCGAACCATGGATAGTTTCTTCCGAATACATATTGCCAACCTGCATCCCAGTTCCAACTGTCTCAGAGCTGCAGCTGGCATTCAGAAATCAACAGCAACACACACATCCGTACTCTCTAGACAACAGCTTAGAGGAAATGCCAGGGGAAGAGGACAAACATCCAGAGGGGCGTCGTCCTCCTCTACACAGTGACTCTGGATTCCATGTCCCCTCCCGTGTCACGCAGTGGGGCTCAGAACCTTTACCCACGAGCGGGAGGGGATAACATCAGACCATTGTGTGCTAGACACAGTAGCAAAGGGAAAATGCACAGAGCTGATGGAAACACTGTGCAACCTGCCTCAGCAGAACAGGAGATTGCAGCGAGATCTTCAGTAGCTCTTAGAAAAGGAAATCGGCCCTATTACAACAGAGTGCCATGAAGCAAGTGCCTCTAAACCAGGTAAACATAGGCATTTACCCACTTTACTTCTTGGTACCCAAAAAAGACAACACAAACATGTCTCACCTTATCGACAGTATATTTGTATCTGTCTCACCTGTAACTAACTGGTTCACTGTAACAGCGTCTTGATGCCTACGGGTTGCTGGATGCTTTATAAATGACATAAATAAATAAAAATAAATAAATAGGCTGGTATTGGGTCTATAACCGGCAAACAATTATGTTCCCCCCAAATGTTTAGAATGGCAACACTACAGGAGCTCCTACCTCTCCATACAAGGAGAGTATTCATCACCACTCTAGACATGAAAGATGCATACTTTCATAATTCAGTGATCCCCACACTCAAAAAATACCTAAGATTCAAGATGGGAAAAGGTCATTACAGGTCAAGGTACTACCTTTTTGAGTAGTGTCAGCACATTATATATTCACAGAGGTGCTTGCGCTGTTAGCGGCGCATCTGCATAGGCAAAACATTTCAGTCTACCCTTTTCTGGATGACTGGATCATACGAGGAGAGTCACAGGTAAGCTACCCCTAAAATACTCCAGACAGTGGACCTACTTTTCCAGTTGTATTTCGCCATAAATGGAACAAAATCAAGCCTAGCGCCACCCCAAAAACATTTCTTAGGAGCTATTATGGACTCAAAACAAGCAACAGACAGGTGTTTAGATAACGGTGCAAAAGGACATTAAAGTACTAGGCATGATGGCGTTGTGCATCCACATATTACCACATGTGCACCTAAACATGAGAAGAAACATAATGGGTCTCAATACATTGGTTCCATGTGTCTGGCCAGTGGGACAATCTAGTGGGAGTGACAAAGGAGGTAGCATGTGCCCTGCATTGGTGGACAAAAGGAACCCCTTTTTTATTTTTTAAAGGGAGGCCCTTCAAACTCCCAACAGTACAGGCTACAATCACAAGATGCCTCACTTCTATGTTGGGGGGCATTGTCAAGAACTCACTGTACAAGGAACATGGACACAAAGAAACTTAATATAGTGTCCCAATGAGTCATGGGAGGACCCTTTGAACCATTGCACAAAGCCACCTTATTATATCTCACTTATAAAGTGCGAGCATTGCCAGTATACAACCTGCCAATCTCCAGCCAAAGGCCACAAGATACTCCTCTAGGACCACCAATGAGGAAGAAATTGCCTCATCCCAGCAACAGCAGGGACCTAAATCAGAGACCAACCACCGATGAACTAGGTGATCAGGTAACAACACAACACATGTGTCATCCCTTCTGAACCCCCTAGTGGCACCCAGCCAGGGGTGTCCCAGTTGAGGGGGGAACAGTGATGGGTGAACACCAGCCGTTGACCAGCCTCTTTGCCTCTTAGCCCACAGGCCTTTTTTATGCTGTGTCCTGCTACTTGTTTGTAAGTACCCATTATTGCTTATTCTCAGTTTCACCCTTGCCATGCACGTCTTATGCTATTTATTCCTTTCCCACTCAGAACCATCTGAACTCTTTTCCCATCCCCATCATCTCTTCTCCTCAACGCCGCCTCTCTTTTCACTCCCCTACTCTCTATTCCCAAAACCTACTCTAACCTTAACTTCCATTACACTCCCTCTTCTCGCATCTACCTCCAGGGCCTCTCTATTCCTCAGACTCAACATCGTTATGCTTCTACAGCTCACTCGTTCTACTGCTCTTTGGAATGCACAGTCTATCTGCAATAAAACCTTCTTTACCTCAGACATATTCCTTTCTCATTCTCCTGACCTCAGTACCCTTTCTGAAACCTGGATCTCTCCCTCTGACTCTGCAACCCTTGCTGCCCTTCATGACCTTGCCTACACCTTCGCTCACTCCTCATCTTTTTCTGAAAATGATCTTGTTTCTAAAGTGTCTACCATTCACAATACCCTCTCTACTTACCTTCTATCCACTCCTCCTGTTCACTGTTGTCCACCACTCCTCCCTGCCTCTCCCGCTACCATGTCTTCCTTTGCCCCCAGCAACCCCGATGATAGTTTTACCCTACTCCTCAAGGCTAGTCCTTCCTGTGCCCCCATTGTGCCTGCACATTATGAAACACATAGCTACCAGTGTTGCCCCACACCTGTCTCCCCCTTGAACTTCTCTCTTGTCAATTCCATATTTCCCTCATCCAATAAAACAGCTACTGTAATCCTTCTCCTTAAGACACCTGATCTAGATTCTTACTGTCCTGGCAACCTTCGCTATGTCTCTCATCTACCATAATAGTGCAAAATCTTAGACTGAGTAGTATTCATTGTACTCTCATAGTTCCTTGATACTCACAACCTCCGGTACCCTCTTCAATCTGGCTTCCGACCAAAGCATTCTACTGAGACAGCTCTCGCCAACGTCAGCAACTTCATCTCTTCTGCTCGTCATGGAAACCTTTCATCTAGTCCTATTCTTCCCAACCTCTCTGCTGCCTTCCATACTGTCGACCAATCCGACCACCTCTCTACATTATATCTCCATGGAATTAGAGATAAGTCCCTTGCTTAGTTTTCCTTCATATCATACTACTGATATAACATCTGTGGGATAGACATTCTATATTAAAAAATACCATAGCTGGCTTGCTACAACTAGCTGATTGGGACCCAGCTTCCTCTTGCCCCATACCCCACCAGACTTGCATTACCTCACAATACTCCAACTTCTTAAAAGTTTAAGGACATATGCTGAGATTATTTTTATATCAATCCATAATTTAGAGATTGGTGTGACAAATTAACATCACTGAACAGAACTCTATCTTCCCTTCTCCGCAGCTCTCTTCATGTTTCCCTAAGCATTCATCTTTACACGTCCTATACTTGGTGCTAACTCCTTATTCAGCGGGCTTCGCAAAAACACTGCTGTGCCCTGCGACATGGGTGGTGGTGCAGACTGACTTGGTGAAAGCCACCACAATACTAGGGCCCACTTGAGCACTTCTCAAGTCCATCGCACAACCAACACCAACTTGTGTTTAATTTTGTATTTTATTTGTATTTTATAAAGCGCCTTAAGCCAAGGCGCTGAATAGAGGATAAGAGACGGTACAATAAAAATGAATAAACAAAAAGTTCAGAAAACAATCAATCAGGGATGTTGCAGCAACTGAGACTTCAGCGACCCATGAAATAAAGAATAGACAGAAATAGAATGAAGAGAGTAAGGAAGAGCATTCCAGTAAAGAGGGGCTAAAAGATCGAAGGTGCGAAAACAAGATTGGGCACAGGACGAGGTGCTACCAGTAGAAACTGAGAAGAAGAGCGGAGAGAACGAGAAGGAGTATAGAAAGATATCAAAGCAGTGAGATAGCTAGGAGCAACACCATAGAGGGACTTGAAAACAAGACAAAGAAAATGTAATTAAATTTGAGTATGAAAAGGTAGCCAGCCAAGAGTGGCAAGGGAAGAGGAACTATAATCTAAAAAAGAGAGAAGACATAGAAGACAGATAGAAGAATTGAATACAGATTTGAGAGGGGTAAGACAAGAACTAGAAAGTCTGAAGAGGGCAGTAGAACAGTAGAAGAGTCGGGAAAAAATTAAGGAAGAAACTAGGAGTTTAGAAACCTGAAAGGGAAAAATGGATGAGCTTTGCGCATATTGTGAAGGTGGAAGTGACAGGAGCACGAGGTTAGAGCGATATGAGGAGAGAAAGAAAGATTAGAGTCAAAGTGAAGGCCAAGATTTCGGGCCGTAGGTGAGATTGAGAGCTGGGATGGTGGAATGGAAATAAAGGTAGGGGGAGGGAGAGGATGGAGGGAATGAGCAGGTAGAGGACAGTCTTCCCAGCATTGAGTGTATGATAGTAGGAGGACATGCAGGATTTAATGGCAACTAGACAGGCGGAAAGAGTATGGTGAATTTCAGAGGAGAATGAAGAAAAAGAGAGAAAGAGTTGAGTATCGTCAGCAGAAAAGTGGTGTGATAAACCAAAGGAAGAGATGATAGCTACAAGTGGAGAGGTGTAAAGAGAGAACAGAAAAGGGCCAAAGACGGGACTTTGAGGCACACCGTGGGCCATCCGGAAAAATGTAGATGACTTGCTGGCCCAAGAAACTGAACATGTTCTTTGAGATAGATAAGAATGAAACCAAGACCGGACAGAACCCATGAAACAAAAGGAAAACAGTGACACCAATAGTAGAGAGTGGTCGATGGTGTCAAAAGCAGCAGATAAATCCAAGAGTATGAGAAAAGATGAGTGTTTAGAGTATCACGCAGAAAGAAGAGTATTCAGCACTGAGAGAAGAGCAGTCTCCGTGGAGTGAGGAGGATGAAAGCCAGATTGGAATTGTGAAAGAATAGAAGAGTTGGAGACAAACACAGAGACTTGGCAGTAGACCAGACGTTCTATTAATTTAGAGAGATATGGAAGTAAACAAATAGGACAGAAATTATAGACAATCAGTGGATCAGCGGTAGGTTAACTTGACCTAGTTCCCAGACTTAACTGGGCTAGATGATGCCATCATCATAAATCAGACAACACATAACCTTTGCAATTACCACTGATAACAACCGTTAGTTATCATACACACACCCTCACAACCACAACTACATCCCAACACCCATTTCCCTTATGTTTTCCCTGCCAAACCTATTTGTCTTATTTTCTTCTCCCTCTTTCTTATTATTTTGTCCTAGCCCCTATTCAAGTGTATTCCATCCCCACCTTTCCCTACCCACAGACTAAGGTCTAGTAACACCTGTGCAAGGTCACAGTACACTCTGCTTTCAGACAAGGTATAGGCACCATGAGACCATCATGGTGGTGAAGGGCGCAGTACAAATGCTCTATAATATAACACAACACAGCAAAACATATACGTTATGTAAAGCTTTTATACTGTCCCAATCAGGCCTGTAGTGCTCTTACAGTGCTAGTAACTTGTCTGAGAAATTGGCGTATTGTACACCCACCAGGACTACCCACACCATGGTATGTGGAGGAAAAAAGAGCTAATGTGAAACGACGGGAGCAGCAGGAGTAGGGAAGGAATGCACTTTACATATTGGATAAATACAAGGGTTGCGTTAAATGGATGGTGACTGTGTATGTAGGGGTGTGTGTGTAATGGTAGGAAGTGGATCCGAACTGAATTATGATCTAGAAAGAGGAAAAAACGAGTCAATAATACAAGCCTTTTCCGGTGATGGCAGTACTAGAGTTAAAGGAATCATGGATGTTTGATGGTCACAAGATGTTCTTGTGCAACTATTGAAGTATGGAGGCCAGAATTGTCAGGCAACGGTTTTTCCCCTGCTCATCCCGGGGATATATTCTCGGATTGCTGAGCCAAGGATCAGCTGTGTAAAAAGGTTAATGATGGGAAACAAAGTAGCAAAAGATAGGCAAGTATTCAGCATTGAGAATATAGTTAACAACCTTCTCCCCTTCCAGACACCACCATGTGACCTTAACCCTTGTTAAATGTTAGGGTCTCAGTGTTTTCCTTGATATGGTTGGAGTATGTTTGACGTATGAAGCCTTTGTTTGCAGGTCCCCAAACACATTCCTAAAATATGACCATAAGCCGGTCAAGTGGCACAGCAAGTAGAGCGCTTGCTTTGACATCCGTGCAGAGCTTGCTAAGGCAGGTTCGAATCCCAGCAAGGCCAAACTCAGCCTTTCATCCTTCCGAGGTTGATAAATGAGCACCACACACCGTGGGTAATAATAAGCAGTGCTCAGATACCTGAGGGTTCGTAGTGCTATATAAATGCCAAATTATTATTTTTCTATAATATCATGGAACATCTTTATTTTGACAATACACTACTGTCCCAGTGTTTTTTACATGAAAATCCTCACTCCCAACAGTGTTAAAATGTGTTAAAATGGTATCTCTCATTATCATGCATTAAGCTAAAGTCTTTCAATAGGAAGATGCTTATTTTTTTCCTGTTTACTCGCTCTGTCTTCATGTGGCCACTCTTCCCAGAGACAAATAAGTCTTGAATAGCCAATTGGGGTACACATCACATTATTCATGAGTCTACATCTGGAATTCATTCAGATCAAGTGGACAATGTAAACAACGCTCTTAATGAGTACTTGGACTATCTACCCCAAAACATGTATGATAAAGGCCAGTTCTTCCAATCAAGAATAGTTTTGACATAGGAAACTGCAGTCCACGCTAAAGAAGAAGCCCTCTTTCCGTGTTCAGTCTAGTCTACTTTGTATATGTTGGTTCTAGTTTCTTTTCACATGTGCATTTTTCAAATTCATTTTGTTTCTATGGGACTCAGAACGCCAACGTGATTTTAAAGATCTTGGTATGATGGCAAAGTAAATAAAAGGGGGTTGAAATTTGCCACAATATGTTACATAAGACAAAGAGCCATTACGGACAGTAGCTTCGTTATGGATCAAAAGTGGCCAAAAACGCAGCCTTACAAACCTATTCAGCACTTTCTACACTCATATTCCAAGTTTGAGTTCTAATGATTGAGCTTCACATTATTTTATGGCTACCATAGCAGATATCAGGGTGCTGGTAGGGAAGGATGTTTGGTTACAGATCAGCCTTTTAGTGGACAATTATACAGAATACATTTTCATAAATGGTTCGATGATGAATTTGCTTCCCTCAAAAGGGCCAGAAACAGGCTTAAGCATGCATGGAGGAACTCTTTGTCCTCCAATTACAAATTGGCTTGCACAGTCTATAACACGGGCTGTCATCAGACCACTGAGCGCAAAACTAGCTTTATTCATCTAAAACCGCGTTGCCTCCACTCAATATAAAGCAAAATGGTTGTTCAAAATGTGTAAAGAGCTCTCTGGGAGTCACCAGACCAGAAACCTCCCCAAACCTTGCAGCAAGTATGCATCCTTAAAAGATAAGGAGTTCCCAGGCACACTCACTTAAAGCCTCAAGAACCTCAAAAAACAGAATAGATTGAACAACTGAAAAAGGATAGAATCCTCTGAAACACCAGCTTTCCTTGAATTCAAAGCCATTTCCATATCAGAATTGATCATACTTAACAGGAAGTGAAAAGCATCTACCGAGCAACATGATTTGTGCTCTGCTTCCATCCCCAAAGATCATATAGTCAACCTGTCCACCCCAGCCACTGAGATCTGCAACTCTTCCCTCCACACTGAGATCACTGAACAAGACCTCAAGACAACCATCACCACACGCCTCCTAAAACACCTAATGCCAACACAGAAACTTACAAAACAATCTCAAATGTATCTTACCTCGCTAACATTCTGGAACAAAAATCACCACACCAATTTATTACTCAACTATCCTTATCCATGACAAATAATTAGGCTTCTCCCCCACCAGCAGAACCGTGACCAATTTGCTGTTCTGAAAGAGGAAATTCTGGACTGTAAAACACCCTCATTCTCATTGACCTCTCCTTGGCCTATGACATGGCTAATCACTGTATCCTCCTGCAAAGATTGAAATACCAAATTGGCACTAAAGGTATAGCCGTCAAGCGGATACCTAATTACCTTAGTGAGTACACCACTGGGGTGAAATCAGGATATTTAAAATCTACAATGGTTCCTATTCATTGTGGGGTACCCTGCGGGTTCATAATTTCCCCATGACTATTTAATGTTTAAGTAAAGACATTGGCTGATTTACGTAACTGGTTCACTCTTTCATTCAAAATGTACATGTATGACGCATAGGTCCTCCATACCATGACTCATAGAATGGCAACCAACACAAAACCTGCAATTCAAGTTTGAAATATAGACAATTGCTGTACAGACTGGAGGGGGGTGTCTGTACCCCTGCTCTTTATATGGCAGAGGAGAGGCACAGAGGACCCCAGCCAAGATTCTCTATAGGGTAGCGCTGGTCGAGCAATCAAGGCCTAGCTTCTCGGGAGGTGATGCAGGCTGGTCCTTAAGTACAGTGTAGTCCCCAAGCCCCCACAAAGGAATGTCCACACACTGTATTAGTTACAACACAGTCTTTATATAATTAATATTCAAGGGTATGTACACTATCACAATAACTCACTTTGTGCTCAGAAAATCCACAATGGCAAATATATACAGTTCTAAAGTGGTACCGCAATTATTATCAGATCAACTATACTCCGGTCAAATGTCACACAGATCAAGGAATAAAAGTAACCAACAATAGATATAGGAGGAAAGCAGTTGGTTAGAACAATGGGCAGAATATTGACCCCTACCAACCAGGCACAATTCTGCGTGGAGGTCCCCCCACCTGGGCAACCTGTAAATTAAAAATATATCACAAGCTCAGTCCATATATTGTTCTATATGTCTTATTTCCTTCTGTAAGGTTTCTACCCCCAGATGTACCTGGTAGAGCAGAGTTCTTCGATGAGGCGTCGATGGATCCTTCTTGAGTGACTCCCTTTAAAACAGGAGCCACGGATCGTCAAGAGGCATCGAAGAAGGTGAACTTGGCGTCGATGAAAATTTCGATGGTGCCGAGACCACAGCATCGATCCAGGCGGTGCACGTCGGCGACGTCCTTCGAGGATGAGGTGTGCGGAGCACCTCAGTGTTTGATAGTTCAGGACTGCAAAGAGATTCTGAAGAACTGTGGCCCGACAAGGGCGTCAAGTCGTCGAAGTCTTTGTGGTCTTCGGGTGGTGGGAAACCCACCGGCAGATGCTCCTCAGTGCGTCGACAGCCTGGCCTTCTCCGGTGGAATAAGGCGGGCGGCGGTGAGGATGAGCACGTCCATGAATCAAAAGTCTTATGCAAAGGAGCGTGCAGTTCTGGTCGTCACCGGCACAGCCTCAAGCAGTCCCCTCTTCTGGGCAACCCAGCTTCGACGGCCCTCCAGTGGTTACGGCGATACTCCGAACCCTGGTCGACGGCAATGGACTTCGACGGCATCAAAGTCCGGGTGCTTTACTTCGTTCTCCTCGGTGGTCCCTGTCTCCGGTCAGCAGCCTTTCGAGGGTCTGACTTCCAGGGAGCTTCGGCGAAGGATAGCGGTGCTCGATGGTCCCTTGGAGCAGGAGAAGAGGGCGCCTAACCAGATCCTCTCTCAGATCAGTCCTTGATGAACTTGACAGCTTTCAGATCGGGTCAAAACAAATGCAGCAGCAGTTCTTCTTCTTCCAGCTGGGCGTCAAGGATAAGCAGTTCCAGTTCCTCTTCAAGTGTCAACTCAGCTTCTGAACAATTTCCAATGGTGAGAGGTCCCCAGTTATACTATTCTGTCTCTCATCCACACTGCTGGGACACACTCAGCAGCCAATCATACAGAAGGGCATTCATGCAGTCAGTCAGCGAATCAGGCATACAGTGCATTCAGGCCATACTCCTCCCTCTCAGACACTCACAACAAGGAATGTGTATTGGGACAAGTACCCAGCCATTCAACACTACACACTGCATTCATACCAGTTTTGGGCAGTGCTGTCTCAGTCATTGTGTCATACACCAGAAACCAGACATCCACAACAAGAAGTGCATATTGCTCACACACTCCATTCACCCAGGTCGCACCCAGAGGGTGTACCCACAACATACAGTCACTGGGAAGGCTCCAGCCAGTCTGGCCTAGACTTCACAACAACACCATATATGGAACTTCCACCCAACAGCCAATCAGGGGGAAGGGACAGAGTCAGGGCTTCCCAGGACTTTGGGGAAACAAGGTAACAGGCAATAGAAAGCAAGAGGCCACAGGGGCCATCTTGTTTCCTATCAGGAATCAACGGATTCCAATGGCAGGGCCTGGATATCCCAAACTGGAGGATACTCAGAGCACCTGTCAAATTCAGCATGGAGCTGCCACCAGCCCATACCCTGCTCTGTGGGCCACACACAGGTGCCCAAAAACATACACTAGGGGCACAGGGTTGCACCTTCACCCATGGGTGCCATAAGGGTATCCCATGGGTCTGTACACCAAAGCAAAAACAGGAAGGGCTGCACTGCCAGGAGTCCCATATGGACTCCTAGGCAGAAAACAATACAGAACACAAATGAAAAAGGACTACAGGACAAGGACAGGGAGGCCCTGTCCCTCCAATGTATTTCCAGCATCACAATTGCCTACATCTCAACGTTTCAGAAACCAAAATTGTATTTGTTTGGTCCCCATTCCATCATGGATCATGACCCTTTCACAGCTGAAAAGGTCAAGAACCCAGGTAACACTTTTCACAGTGTGAAGAACCAGAGGTTGTTTCAAACTAGCCTCAGAGAATCCCGTACTCAGGAGGCCACGGAAAGGCCATTGCTTTTAGATCCCGACCCGGGGAGTGGACAAGTGAGGGAGGATCCCCTGAGTAGGGGGTCCTCGGGTAGTGGGGGAGAAGCACCAATGGTGAGACATGGTATCCACCATTTTCCACAACCCATCTAATCCCTATCCCTGTTTATTTTATGAGAAACTACAACTCCCATAAGTCCTCTCCACCATCTCTTAACAAAAGCACTGCACCAAGGAAGATGAGGAATGAGGACAGACGGATTACCTCCCCTGACTTGCATTGGTCCTGTCCCTGTAATGAGGCTAGACAGAGTCAGGAACATGGCTCTAATAATGTACACCTGCCACTTATGAAGTCTCCCTGTGAAAATAAAAAGTGGCACGCACAGACACACTTTGACTGAGGCTGGGTACGAGAAGGAACAGCTCTTCCAAGGCCGAAGAGACCAGGGTGTGGGAGTTGGAAGGCAAACGGGCTGAACAGCAATGCAGAGGATTGAGAGAAAGGCAGGCAAGATGTCCAAGCTTTCGGGAAGCTGTAAGTGTTCAAAAAAGCAGAGCCGAGCGAGCGGATGAAAGAAATCTTCAAGGTGCCAAGAAATGGCCTCCAACCCTGCCGGTGAACTGTAGAGTTGGGGAGGAGCAGAGGATGCATTGGTAATGGCCCAGAGCTGCGAAAGAAAGATGAAAGACAATCATTTAGCACAACCAGTGAGTTATCGAGCACAACAAAGATCTGGTAGATGTTGAAGGGAAAGTGACAGTGATATGAAAGATGAAGGTTTCGCATGTGCAGACAAAATGCAAATGAAGAGAGCAATTGTTATAAGAAGAGGATACAGAGTAGCAGAGTGGTCCTGTGAGAGGAACTCACACATTTTAAAGTCTCTGTGGAATATTATGAATTTTTGAAAGATGTTACAAACGGAGACCAAAGGAAAGAAAGTTCAATAACAAGAAAATGAAATGTGTGAAATGTGAAACATGCCAAGAAGGCAAAAGTCAAACATGTCAAGTGGGCAAAAGTAAAATGTAAAGAACTTTGGAAAAGGCCAAGAAGGCAAGTGAAAGAGTATAAGAACTACAAGTACCAAAAGGGATTGGTGCTGCAAGAGAAGATGTGAATTGTCAAATTTGCCAAGAGGGGAAAAAGGTAAACATATAAGAACTAGAAGTACCAAGAAGCATTGGTGGGAAACATATAGCAAGAGGTATTGGTGTTGAATTTGAACTTTAGAAAAGACAAAAGAGAGTGAGAACTACAAGTGCCAAGAGGCATTGGGGGAAAAGGAATACCAAGAGGTATTGATGTTACACATGAATCTTTGAACAGGTTAAGAGTGCAGACTGCATAGAGCGAGAATTATGAGAACAAAGAAGTATGGGTGTCACAAGATGAGTATGGAATATGAATTGAAGGAATATTGAAAGAGAGGTCGAAGTGGTCATGTAGAGGTCTATGTAAAATCTCTGCAGTTTTGAATGTCTTTGACAGTGAACGATCTTAGATAAATCATGGGTAAGGAAACCCCCATGAAGATCAAAACAGGCTTGAGCTCGGCAGATTGAAGCCTGTGCAGAACTGTATGACATTGTGTGATAAAGTCAAACCAGAAAGGCCTGATCCCAGCAGAGGGAAGTGTGTATAGAACTGCTAGACATTAAGAGCATAAGAACTGAGTATTGATGACAAGGCGCGTGAAGCTTAAGGAAGTGATTGAACTACCAGTGATTAAAAGCCTAAGAATGAACTGTTTAACTGTACCAGTAAGCCAAAGTGTGCAAGATTAATATACCAGTGCCATCCACCTATGCTTCATTTATTAAGAGACTCTCTAAACCCCATGGGGTTGAACCTGGGGAATGGAGTTGATGCTGAAGCCATTCTGACATTTCTTTTTGACACACTATTTTCCTTTTTGTATTCCCTTAACACGTTTGTTATCTAGAGAAGGGGGGGCAAGGTTGGGTTTTCTTAGTATAGGCTTTTTTATTCTGACCAGACTAACTTGGATGTATGTATTATTGTTTAATGGTCGAGACTACTCCCATTTTAGAGCTATGGACATATAGCAATTCTACCATCCCAAGCAAGTTCATAAAGAATGGTTTTTGAAATTGTATCCATTGTGTCTGTGTCTAATGCTCGATATAATGCCTTCCTCACAACAGAAAAATCTCTTTCCATCTGCCAATCAATACTGTGCCAAAAATTCACGCTTCCACCTATACCTATTTCGGAAGATAATCTTGTTCCATAACATGCCACATACAGTTGAGGTTAGCAAAGCCCAGATACTACCAAAACGTAATTATTGTAATGTTCTGTGTTTATGCCTCAACAAACATCAGTTGCAACAGTTACAGCTGTTACAAAATACAGCTGCACAATTGGTCCTTGGTCTCAAACCCTGCGATAATATCACCAATGGTTTAAAATATCTCAACTGCCATCCTGTTGAGAAAAGGTTTTGAAACAAGACACTTTGCCTCAGCTTTCATGTTTAAGCACGTTAAATTCAAATCATCCCACTTTTTTCATAACTAACGAAGCATGATCCAAGAAGGTCTCTTAGATCTAGCCATAACCATCAACTCTCAGCCCCTCATTTTAAAAGAGACAGCTAAGGGGGGAAATGCCTAGTAGCCCTTGGAAGTTCTTATTGGAACAAACTTCCTCTCCACCTAAAAACGGAACTCCGTTTTTTAAGATTCAAAAACTCTCTAAAAAAAAAACAGCTAGCCAAAGAGAGGAGGTTAAGGAAAAGGTACCTCTCATTTTCTGACCTTTAGTCTCAGAGACTAATGATTCTGCCCTGCCTACCTTACAACCCTGAGGGTGGCACTTATACCTATTAAAGTGCTACTGTCAGCACCAAGCCCTACACCCTCTGTTAACGTTGAATGAGCCTCTCCTGGCTCTGCTGTAGTTTATCTGATTCGTATATTGGCCTCATCTTCTTAGTTGATTCTCTTACTGCTTAACTACTAGATGCCTCAGTAAAGAACAGAACAGTCAGGCCAATGTAGAGGAGGAGCTAAATGCCTCTACCAGAAGTCCCGCCCCTATTTTGCCTATATGTTGGAAGACAGAAATTGCGACATGCACAATGCCAGTAATCTTCCCTATACCATGAAGAATCTTCGAAACAAAGTATCCACTTAGAAAACCCTATAAAATGTACCCGCGGAGAGATGACACTCTCTTAGGGGAGGTCACCGAAGAAGTGTAAAGATGAATGAAAGAGAAGATGGGTGGCGGCACGTGAAGTAAAGACGAGGCACCAAGAAGAGATGCCAAGGAAGAGAATGTATAGACTTTATGGAATCTGAGGACGACGTAAAGAATCCAGTAACATTTCATGTGCAGAATGAAGATTGCACGTGCGAATAGCACTGAAGCCATTACTGTACAGATGCTGCAACGCAAATAGACTAAGTAATCATGAAGGCTGGTTATACGTTATTTCACAAAATGCTATAATTTCAGACATCTTGGTTACACCATGTATATGGCCTGATCACTGGCAGGCAAAAATCTCACTACCAGGTCCTCCACATAAACTCAACAACAAACCGCGCCTGTGAAAACTAACTTGTAATTTGAAAAACATTACATCTCCTAAATTCTCATCCCTAGTAGCATCCAAGCTTCAACCTATAACTAACTTAGCGGACTCCTCCGCCTTAGTTAACCACTTAACTCTCTCTATCAAACAAGCTGTGAATGAACTAGCATCTATGAAAATGAAATCCATAAAGTCAGAAACTACAAAAAACACCTGGTTCTCAGATGACATTGTTAGGGCCAGACGAAACAAAAGGGCTCTGGAAAGATCCTGAAAAAAGGACCCTAACAACAACACACTGGATACCTACAAAAAATCCACCCATGAATACAAGAAACTTTTCACTAATGCCAAAGCCACACATTACAATAAAAGAATTATAAATGCTAAATCCAATGTTGTTGAACTGTTTAAAATCCTATCTGATTTTCAGGACCAGCCTCCACCTTCCAATAACTTAACTAAAGACTCCAAATGGTGTCAAGACATACACAATGCTTTCCTTTTGAAAATTGACTCTCATAAAGACAAAATCAATAAAGCCCATAGCAACGTAACACAACCACTGCCCACAAAAAATGCCAAGCACCTTAATAACAATGAAGATAAAATACCCCAATTCTCCTTTTCCCACTATTCTGAAAAGGAAGGGCTCAAGGTCATACAAGATCTTAAATCTACTTCCTGCCCTGGTGACGATTGTCCCACAAACATTTTCAAAGAATCGACTGACTTGCTGGTACCCTGGATCACCAAGTTGATAAACCTATCTTTTGACAAAGGTGTGGTACCAGATGTGCTAAAATCAACCAACATGCCTTTTATACTGAAGATACTGGACAAACTGGCCTACAAACAACTCCAGGCTCATGTTGAAGAACACAAGATCCTCGGCACTCGACAGTCGGGTTATAGGGCTCGGCATAGTACTGAAACAGCCATGCTCGACCTTAAGTCCACACTGGTGAGCATTGCTGACAAGAATCAAGCCGCACTACTGATGCTTCTTGACCTCTCCGCAGTCTTTGATCTGGTAGATCACAGCTTACTAGTGACAAGGCTCGGAGAGGTCGCAAATTGTTCCTCAATGGCATCTAACTGATTCGCCTCCTTTCTGAGCCCTCGCATGGTTAGGGTTTGTGTAGGGAGTCACCACTTCACTCCTATCTCTCAAACCTGTGGTGTCCCACAAGGCTCCTGCCTGTCGCCACTGCTTTTTAATTTGTACATTGGCCCTCTCTTGGAGCTCTTAAACAAACTTGGTGTTCAGCATACCAACTACACAGACGACACACAGGTGGTCATACAGCTTAGTGGTCAGTACAGAAATTATGTTGAGGCCATCAATAACATCTACAAAGTCATCCAGGATTGTAACTCTCTAGCCTTAAACAACAATAAAACTGAACTAATGATAGTATCCTCCAAGAACACCCGGAGCAAACTAGATACGGATTACTCCAACTTCCTTATTGCAGGCAACATCATCACAGTCCAGAGGAAGGTACAAACTCTGGGAGTTGTCTTAGACGGCGAATTATCCATGAAGCCGCATGTCTATTACATCAGGTCTAGCTGCGGACTGATCAATAAGCGAATCAATTACATCCGACCATTTCTAACAACCGAAAACTGTGCTCTTCTATCCACGTCGTTCATAAACTCTAGACTGGACTATTGCAATAGCCTATTGTCTGGTACTAATGCCGCAAATATCCAATCCTTAAAAGTGGCCCAGACCAATGCTGTGCGGACCATCTTCACTCAATCTCGTCACTCCCATATCTCCATCTTCAGGAAGAAGCTTCATTGGCTACCAGTCAAACATCGCATTACACATAAAATGCTCACTACAACACATAAATGCCTCTCTTTCAGCAGTCCCATCTACTTGTCCGAATGCATTAACATCAAGAGCAATGGAAGAAATCTTTGTTCATCCTCTGCCACAGTCCTTGCTTCCCCCAGATTTAAGACCACAAAATTTGAAGCCACCACGCTTGACGTTTAAGGCCCTCTACTTTGGAATGCTCTGCCGGCAGAGATACGACAAATCAAAAACGACCTCCTATTTAAAAAAGCCATAAAAACCTACCTTTTTAACATGGAGTAATCCTTATGACCCCTTTCTGATCCTGCTTGCTCACTACCGTGTTGAATCAAGTCACACATGGCAGAGCCAGACAGGATTCCACATTCAATGTTCTACTCCCAAACTCTTTTCCTTCGTCCTGATGAAGGCCATCTAACCTCAAGCACTTTAAATCAGCTTTCAATGGACGAAACACATCAACATCTCTTCCTCCAGTGTTTAATGCCAACACTGCTACTTCCTTGAGTTGTTTAAATCAACGTGTTTTTGTTCTAACTAGATCACATGATCCCATTAGATTGTATGGGACAATTGTGTTGTATGTTTTGTCTCACACAAAAATGTTTTGACAACAATGTCTGTTAGGTTTATCAACTATGTGTGAAGTTGCTTCAATTTTGGTCCTGTTTAATATTGATTTGTCTCCCTGTTTGTATTCAATCACATTCTTGGCAAACCAAAATGTATTTGGCTTTTACTCACAAGAGTGGCACCATTTTTATGATTCACTGAATTTATGGGTTGGGTAATTTCATTTGGCTGCCCTGATCAATTGTGCTTATACTATGTTACCCATCTGGATAGATTGGGGAACCGCCAGGAGCCCTATTGATTACTTAATTTGCTTGGTACATGTAGATATGTCATTTCCTTACCAAACCAATGCACCCCACTGGTCCGGTACTCCATTTACTCTTTCTGTCCCTATCTACAACTTTACAATTCAATGGTTCACCTACTGGACTACCGTACAAATCATTGTATCGCATAGCCATCATCTTGGGCTTGGATACTCACTCGATCTTGGGTGTCTGATTATTATGGTTTCATTTTGTTCTTATTCTCTATTTCCTTTTTTACAGACTTTTGAAGGGGTATTCGTGTGAGTTGGCATTCAACAACATATTCAAACAAAAATACAAAATAAATAATTTCACGTTCCTCAAGTTCTAAACCTTCATTATACCATTCTTTTCTCAAGTTCTGTCCTGCATAGAAGTACTTACGTATGTTTCCTAGATTCTCTGCAACTTAAGACATTTTAAATCATATATATCTCCCCTCCCAGAACATAGAACCCTATGATCAGCTCCCTCCAATCTGTCAAGCCTTCCTAGGTGTATTACAATAGTGACAGCTGTGGTCATATCTTTTGATCTATTTAACACGCATACCAGTGGTTCATCAAGTGACTTTCTGTTGGGGGGATAGGATTAAGTTCAAGACCCTCTGCATTGTACACAAGGCCTTCTGGGGCCTCAATACCTCCAACTCTCTCTTTGTAAATACCTTCCTACTCGAGCTCTTTTCTCCTCCACCTCCAACTCCCTCATGGTCAGTCGCTTCTCCAAGCAACAAGTTGGTGGTAGATCTCTTTCTTTGGCTGGGGCCTCTCTCTGGAACAGCCTCCCTGCCTCTCTGAAACTTGAGGAGAATCATCTCCGGTTCCGGAAGCACCTCAAGACCTTCATCTTTGCTTCTGCCTTCTCTCTTCCTCTCCCCTACTGATTTCCTGTCAGATACTGCACTGGTCACCTGGCTACCCTCTGATTTCGGGCCCAGGGCCCGGCCCGCCCAGTTACACACCCGCACTGCCTCCCGGCAACCCTTCCACTTGGATCTGTAACCCTACAGTCCCCCTACCTGCACTTTTGGACACCTGCTGTCTGCACTTACCCTTGCACCTGCCACCTGCTGGTCGCACTTCTTCTTATTGTTTTGATCCCATGTATAGCACTGCCCCGTCCCCTTTCCCCTGGCACTTTTCCCCTCCCCCATTCCCTGCACTTGTGTGATCTCAATGTCACTTGGCATAGTAAGATCGTTGTCTCTGTCATCCCTCTGTTCCCCCTTCCTTGGCTCATCACACCTTAAAAAACTTGTGTGTAGGCGCGTTATAAATGCCATATCATATCAATGCATTTGTCTTGGAAACAAGAAAATACAGGGTGGCATGGGTTCAAAACCCAGCCCGTGCATAAAGGCTAGACTCTGACATGAAGCACAATATAGAAAAGAATATTTATTCTACTTTATTTAAAGGTTCCACTTTTTCATGTCAGCCTTTTTTGTATGGTTGAATTCAAACTCAGGACCTGATTTGAAAATATGTTGCTTTTTCGTTTGTCATGTGCCACGTATTGGCCTGCCCTAATTACTTGTAAGCATGGGCAAACTTTATCAGAAGTGATCCACAGGCTCCAGTGAATCTCCTTTTGAGATTCAGGGAGGCTTGCAGATTCCCATGGATTTTTCTTCCAGCCCAAATCTGCCTAGATTTCCTATAAGTGCCACAAATCTTCAGGAAAGTTCAGGAGCAGTTTAGACAGCTTTGGGCATCAGGAAAGGCGAAAAAGGTTAGGGGAAACGGGGGGCTAGAGATTGGGAGCAAAAGTAAATGGAGTCATGTTCATATGTGAAGGTTATCTAAGTAGGAAAATACATTAAACTCTGCAGTAAGACATCTCAGTAGATTAATGCACCTACTGCAGATATATATGTGTATCCTGCACAGATTTCAATCTGCGTAAGAAGAACTCATATTGTCATCCTTCTAAAGTTGATAAAATTGGTAAAGTTGAATTAGGGAATTGCAAGACTGCCTGTCAGGTCAATAGAGTTATTCACATGTCTGGGTCTGAGTTTCATCATGCAGAGTTCGACACATTAAGCATTATAGAGGTTTATAATATTACAGTACAAGGAATTCATGAATACTTGGATCGCTAAAAAGCCTATAGGGCTGGGGAAGAGTCAGTCATGAAGTTTCATCCTGCTCCATGTGCTTCCATACAGACTTTTGAGGTTATTTGTTTACTAAAAGGGAGAGTCAAAGGATGCAAGTCGATTAACTCAGAAAGGCCAATCGGGCTGAGGCACAGACTGTCACATTTCAAGCACTCATGATGTAGACTCTCATGTTTCTTAAGCAAATATCATTTAATCAAGTCAAATTGCAATGTATGAGCTTTGTACCTGGGAGTACACGTAACATCTCTCTACAGCAAAAGACCCATTCTCAAAATTGTTGTTGGTGTAGGTAATGAGAAGCGCTAGTGCATCACTTCACTTGCACCAAAAAAATGCAACTGTTTTTTTAAAAAAAATATTACAATCTTTTGTCAGCTGTAACCAAAGAGTTAAGTTTGGTTTCTATACACATTTCTGCACAGGTTTACTTGTACCAATTAGTAAGAAGTATTGCAGAAACTGGGGCGCGGAACTGGGATTCCATAACATATTTTGGGGAAACCAAAAGCCCATTTCTGACCTGCAATGTAGCACTTCACTCCCACTTACAAAGTGTGAAGCACGCTTCAGCAGCAGTGCCTCCTCATTCTGAGACTGTTTCAGGAACTGGTTGACTGCTTTGGGTGCCAGTGCTTTGAGGGCAGACAAGCAGCTGTTGCTAATTTTCCCAGCACTTGGGGACTAACTTTTGAGCTCAGACTGGAGCAGCTCTGATTTTATTTTGCATTCAAGTACAATTAAATAAATAGGGTGGCACCTGGTCTGGCCCTGAGTTTGACAAATATCGTCTTAACACATTTCTTTTGTTATCATATGAACATTTAAAATGGGAAATAATCAGTGGTTGGTGGCTGCAAACAGAGCAGTGAGTGTGTCATTTGGAGTGACTATTCTCTGTGGCATTTACCCTCCACCCAAGAAGCATAAACGTTGTGTGATTAGAAATCAGAAGAGACATACAAAGCTGCAGACTCTGGGAACCAATTGCTACAGACAGGTGAGCTCAGCATGCATCTTTCATTTCCTTTCAATGTTGGGAGGCACACATTACTTTACATGTTGGTGCATGTAAACACCAATTCAGGATGGAGCAAGATAAAGTTGCCACCATACTATTTTTGCTGGACATGTTACTATAACTATTGCCAAGGTTGGTTTATTATGTGATTGGTGTGCATTTGAAGACATCTCAATAAATCGCCCCACTCCTGAAGCCCTACCCTCATTGCTCAGTGACGCCCGCACTGTTACCCTACTTTTTTGCATGACATTAGCACAGGGGCAAGCATTGTCCCGGTTCAAAAATGCATTGAAGCATTGCACATTTGCACTAGAACAATTTGGAAATGCACTCGCACTGGCTGCAAAGAGTCTATAGTATAGACGCAAACATCAAAGGCCACCCGCTCCCACTTGGGATTACCTATTTTGCTAAAAACCCTTTCGGTTCAGTATTTAACTCAAGGTATTCGATTTTTTTTAAAGAGAGCTTCCGATATCTTTCACCCCTCATATCACTGCATCCACATTGTCCAGAGTTTCTGGCTGGGAGTTCAATGCCGTGCCCGCTTCGAACAATAGCCCCCTCGCTCGAAGAAATGGTTGATCATAAATGCAGTGGCTACAGATTTAGTTTTATAAAGGGTTGTAAACGTTGATCCCAACCGGTTCACGGAGCCTAGAGCGCAGTCCTCACGTCACCTTTCCACTGCTAGCCCAGACTGCCACCGCTTCGGCGAACTCACTGGGTTGGTAGCTGTTAAAAGCAGCGCGGCGATGAAAATGTTTTACTCATACAAATTATTCGTATGAACAGTTTGCTAATTACACCTACGGATGGGGCTTTAAAGTCTGAGAAAGTTCAGTAGCCGCCCGTCCCCCCACAGCTATGGAGCTATTAGCATCTGCCGCTCCCCGTTGTTGGCATTCGCCGAGCAACACCCCTTTAATTAAAGCCCATCCTGCTGTAACCTGCTCTCTCTCCCTGGTTTGCTGAAGGCAGCCACCCCTGCAGAGAGGGTGTGCTCCAATCATTTGTTCAGCCAATTATTAGTGATCATTGCATCTGTGTGTGTGTGTGTGTTTGTTTATGTACACGTTGCTTTGTAGCCTAAGGAATCCTCGGCGCGTTGCGACGAGGCCTTTCCTTATTCCTGACATCATCTGCCGGCGACAGTCTTCGCTTTCACTCATTGCGCGGCCTGCCATAAACTGTGCGCGTTCATCTGTGCAGCCATAGAGACGGAGTCGCTTAAGGAGCAGCAGGACGGGGCGCTTCTGTCACTCAGCATGAATTGTCACGGTGCCTCCTGCCTCCCACTTCCAAATACACTCGATCATCCCCGTCTACAGCTGGGGGCCTTAAATGTGTGGAGGAGTTAATGGGACTCTGACTATCACGTGCACCTGCACACATACCTATATCGAGTGCCTTACATGGGATGGCAAGTTGGGGGGTTGGAGGTTCCCTAATGTCGTCCAGAAGGGGAGTGGCCTAGGACGCTCTGTAATAATTATGCAGTATTTTGTTGAGCTTCATGATATGAGCCTGTTAAACTGGAGGCTCTTGGGTAGCTGGAATGAGTGCCGGAGCAGCCTGAAGGTAAATTATTTTAGTCTCGGGAGGATAGCTCAGGAGTAACGCACTCACCTTGGAAACAAGATGATGCAGAGCAACACGGGTTCGATCCCCCGGTCCATGCTTAGAAACCTCTGGGTATTAAGCGCCTTATAAATAACCAATTACAATGATCCGTTAGTTTCCACATAGTCGGTCACATGGTATATCAGGTAGTTGACAAGTAGATTACGGGGTGAAGCCGTACCAGCATCAATCAATCACCCAGCGGAGCAAGATATAACTGAAATAACTGACACAGACGCAATACCCGGGATAGAACACTGACATGAAGACTAAACGTCATCACACAAAGGCATCACTCACTCAGGGCTCCACTCTCCTCAAGCATACAGGCAAGACAAAATATATCCTCCTTCCTCAAACCAGTTCTTGAAATGGAAACATAGAAGTGCAGGTACTCACTGCCCCAGAGTACCTGCTTACTGTTCAGAAATGCCAGTACTCCTCCAATAAATGTATTTGCTTCCTGCCGAGAAGTGCCAGAACTGTGTCTTTCAAATAAAAGTAGTTCAGGTACTCAGGGCCGGCAAGTACCTTCCCATTTAAAGCACTGCCTTAAACGGAAAAGGAAGGGGAAGAAGGTACAAGCGGACCAGAGAGAAAAGAAGAGTGACGAAGCAGATATGCATGGGACTCCATAAGGGGAACAAGGCACCACTGGGAGATGACCTCTGTTCCTGGCCAGCAAGGAGAAGTAGGGGAAAACTAATCGAGGAAAGGGCCTATAATGAGTGCACACAATTGCAAGACTCTTCCAAGTTTCGCTGGCAGGTGGAGAAGGAAAAGCAGTGTCACACAAAGGTGTGGTGCAATACATCTGGTACGGGGTACAAAGGAAAGCAGAATTAACACAACCACTGTTCCCAGTTCCCTCCTCAAGGACAAAACAGAAGCACCACCGGTCCATTGCAAGTAGAATTGAGTATAGGATACGGATCAAGGAGCATAAAACACCACAGAACACAGTAATACTGCAAAAAGAGTGCAAAGCAATGCACAACAAGGAAGGGCACAATACAAGGATAAGAGCAGGGGTGGAAATCTTGCATACAATGTACACAAGGGAGGTGGAGAAGAGGCTGTTCACATCTCTAAAAGAGGTTGCAAAGTTCCCATTTGGACAAGGGCCATGCTTGCCTGCTGGTCTGCAGAAGAAAAACCAAGGGGTGGAGTCACACTACTGTACTGGCAGCACCAATCCAAAGAATGCGGGAGGACCCTTGAAGGCAAGTGTGCATACAATGTGAGCTCTGGAAGGTTGCCTGATCATATTCATGTATGAATTTGATGTGTTGTGTGCAATTCTCTGTGTGGGTGAATGTATGCTCCAGCAACGAGACCCTGTGTGTATGGTGAATGCAGAGCAAGATCTCTGGACTTTGTACCAAGTAGCAGAATGTTGGTCATGATCGTTGCCCCGGGTTTGTGTAGAAGACCATGTGTGGTAATAGGAGAGTTAGCTGGCGGGGGTGCCGGGAGAACGCAAGACAATTGCCTGTCAGCATGAAGAGTACGGTTCCAAGCCAAGGGCACAAGACATTTTCATGCCTTAAAGCCTCTATGATGAATGTGTGTGTACAACGTGCACAAGGCCTGGTGTCCATACCAGGAATCAGAACATTTTTACAATAAATGATATCTAGTGGATGTACCCGGAAGCAGACTGCCGAAAGAAGTATGCAAGTTGCAGGGTGATGCGTGTATTACCATAAAGCTTGAAGACAATACAGGGATCACATGAGTCGGAGTAGGGATTGGAGAAATGTGCAGTTCAACTTCCTAGTAACCAGTAAAATACAAGAAAGAAATGCACATTAAGCGATGGCCACTGAGAAACCTACAGCGAGAGCCGGCACGGCCAGTGACAGTCTCGCAGGTCACTGAAATACTTACACTGCCTCACTTGGGAAACAGCGAGAGGAACAGCCTCTAAACCGTGCAACACGAGAATATGGCGGTGGTATTTCCGGTGCCGTAGCAAGCCGACCTCATTTTCTGAATAAAAGTCTGTTGAAGAAATTCCAGTTTGACTGAGCAGGCTAAGGAACAACTTTGCCAGTGGTGGGAGCCATAGAAGTCAGCTCCAAAAAGAAGCAGGAGATGGTTGTAGAAGACCAATAACCTGAAAGCTGAATGAAAGCTGCCCTTGCGTACGAGTTCCACTGTCTGGTCGTCAAGAAAACTAATCGAGTCTCGAAGAAGGCGTGAGAGACCTGAAAGATAAGGAGTGGATTCTGTGCTGGAGTATTTGTGTGTTGGAAGAATGGACCCTACCACTGATGCACAGGTTAGACCTTTCATGAGGGGTCCGGAATGCATAGGAGATCCTAGAATTCCAAGGAAGGGACCTTGCTTTTTCAAAAAGACACACCACAGCAAGTGGGACCAAGCCTGATTCGCAGAGTTTCTTTCTCTTTCTGTAATGGCATGGCGGAGTGAAAAATGATGGTCTGGAGGGCTGCCCAGAGAAATGCGAGTGGTTCAAAAACATTTTAAAACTTTCGATCACTCACTGTTCAGTCTTTTGAATATCACCATGAGTGGGAAGGGTATGCCCAGACCATCACTTGGCAGTATCAAATATCAATATACACTTCCAGAATCCTGGGAGCTACAAGGTCTATAAGTGTAGCAAGAAATTCAATAGGAAGACCATCCCCACGGAGGCTCTTCTTCATCCCATCTTGGCCACCACCCACCCAATTTCAGTCAAATGAAGCAGGGCATCCAGCCCTTCCCTGCCATCTGCAAATAGAGAAGATACATCTTCCGCCAGCAAATCTTGGAGCTGATCCGGATCAGTCCTGATTTGTTGTGTGTATAGATCTCTAAAGAAGTCTAGGATAGCATCATTAATGAGATCTTGCTGTCAACGCACCTTTATAAAAGCGTGTAAAAACGTGGCTCTTGGATACGTATGATTAATGCTTGTATCTTGTGTTCCACCTACCACTGTTCTTACTGTACCGCACGCCGTGATACCCCAGGGTTTGGGCGTTACACAAATGTTATAAATAAATAAAATACATGAATAGCGATGTTGCCTTGCATGTCTTAACAAGGCCTGCTAAAGTCCTCCCGACTTTCTCTGCTTCGTCATGTTGCTGGGAGATGCACGCCTTTCAGTCATGTTTACCCAGGTGTTAATATAACATTAGTAGTTCTTCCCTGCGTGTTGCAACCTCTCTCACAAGGTCATCATGAAATAGTGCCTTCCCCGCCAGCTCTTGGGTCTGTTCTTCGAGCAGCTTCCTGGGGCCACACAAAAAGAAGAGTGCCACACTGCATGTTAATGGATATTTGTACCACGCACTATCACCACCGGAGTGGTCCCCTGGCGCTCTGGCGGCTCTGAAAAAGGGAGGGGGGGGGAGTTAGTGGGAATGAGCTGGAAAAGTGCAAGATAGCAGTGATGTGCTGTTGGCAGCCTCAGCCCGGTGGGTCAGTTGGCTGGGATTGGGGTGTTTTACGGTCGGTAGTCGTTGTGTGATTTTGTGCAAGTCTATGTGCGGTTTGTTTTGTTGTTGCAGTGTAGTGAAGTTTGTGCGGTTTGCTGGGTTTAAGGCTTGTGGTTGTGTTTGATTAGAGTTTGAGAGGTGTATGCAGAGGGATGAAATTGTTAGTGGATTGGTTAGTTGGCATTGCTGTCCTTGCAATTATGTCTAGGTGTGGTGCCTGCTATCATTCACTATTCCATCCAAGTGTGGCATATGCACAAAGAACAGCAGGAAATGGCCAAGAGAAGAGGCAAAGCTCGAGTAAGATGGGAAGAAGAGGAAAGACGAACAAGCATCAAGTCCTTAGCAAGTTGCCAGTAATGCATCATCCAGAGATGGGTGTTTTAGGGCATATCTCACTGTGAATTTGCAATCAAAGCGTTGTGCATATCTCTCTCTATTCCTTGCTATGAATGAATGCAGAAAGTCTTCCGACATGGCAGGAAAGTCCACAGACCGCCATCAAATCAGAAATAAATGAAAACACTGATTCTCTTGACAACCCATCTAAAAAAAGCCAGGATAGTGCAAAATGTGCACTTGAATACCAGGGGAAGCTTTTACCTCCATGGGGAGTTCTTAAATTAAACGAAACTGAGCATGTTATGCAACTGAGTCGAAACAATGTCACTGGCAAAGAGCGGGTGCTAAGTTCAATTGCTGGGTGATCAATGTCCATTCTTTGTCATAGTGGTGCTTTAATTCATGGTATGGGACAGATGCCAAGCTACTGACCCGAGTTTATTAGGTATCCAAAGGCACAAAAATCTCCACATTATTATAATTAGTTATTTATACCACGCTTAACATCCAGAGGTTTGTAAGCACGGATGCGGGATCGAACCTGTGTCACTCCATGCCGTCTCGCTTCCAAGGCGAGCACGTTGCACCTGAACTATCCTCCCGAGACTACAGCTGTGTCATGGGCTCATGACATCTCATAAGTATGACCACTCTATTAAATATGAGGTTTCCATTGGCAAGCGATGGTGGCCCAATGGGCATCCAGGATTGGGCATAACGCTCATTATCAAGTTCTAGTTAAAACTAGGGGAGCTTGGTGGAGCTCACAGGGGCAGTAGGCAAGAGCTGGGACTCGGGAATCCTGGACACGAGGAGGCCTTGCAATTCGGAGAAACATAAGGAGGGGACACTAGGCCCGATGGGCTCATGTCAGGCCCATCAGTGAAGGGGATGGGCCCCACCCATGATGTCACCGCAGTTGATTATGAATTCCACAATCATCTGCCGTGATGCCACTATAGAATGGTACAGCACTTAGGAAGACACATTGTTGCTAATGGCATACAATAGAATCCATTCACAAAAAACATGTATAACTTCCTAGCTACTGTTCATAAAGACTATTAGTACCCATCGTCAGGGGGGGGGGTGAGGGTGGCAGCCTCGCAGCCAATGAGGAGGCTCGGAACGAGGTAATCACCATATGGTTAGCCCCCGCTCTGAGCCTCCTCATGGCTGGAGGCCGCCATCTTCCCCCCGCCGGGGATACAGGTAGGAGATCCGCTACCCTTGCCCAACCCGCCTCCACAGATTCCCCCGCCCCTCCCCTTGCCTCCAGTTATCTGCTTTTTTTGCTCCTCTTCGGGAACGGATGCGTTGGAAACAGTTCTGTCTCAAGCCCGCCCACTCCCATTCTGCGACAGGCTGCCATGGAAAGGGAGAATGGACTATGTTTGCCCTTCATTGGCGGGCATTTCTTTTTTTTCTGTTGCGAAACGCTCCCGCATTTTGCACTGAAGAAAAATTGTCTTTAGTACCCCGGTCCAATAGGCCAGGGTACTAATAACAATAATCCCCTCACCGAAGGGCATCATCGAATCAGGTAATACCCCGGGCCTTCGTTAAGGCCTTGGCTATGCTCGGTCCTGCAACTATGGGCCCCAGGTCATTACCTGCCTCAGTAATGCCCACCCCAGCCCCTGACTCAGGGATTATTACTTAAATAATTACTTCTGCTTAATCAGAGAATATTCTTTTCTTGTTCACTTGTACTCTTGTGTTTCTTGGCAATAGAGTGTTATCTACTTGCTTTTCATGGCACTATTCTTTTATATGAAACTGATTTGTGAAAACGAATACCATAAGTAATATTGCTAATATTGCGATTTTGTATACTGCTGCACGATGGATATTTTCTGCTTCTGAGCGCTGAAATGAAAACCGTAACTCTATCTCAATTTATTTGCATGATATTTATCGACCCCAGAAAGAGGATGGGCAAAATAGTCCTTGCCTGGTTTGAAACATGCCAGATGCATGCATTCCCCATGGCTTGAACTTGCCACCTGGATGTGCACTAGGCACTCCTTCAAATGTAGTCCATATCCTTAAAAGTATCTTTGCCCCATTCCATCTGAGTACAAAACAATTGTGAACAGCGGCTAACATTTTAGCCTGGTACTAAACATCTTAGTGTACTGGATGCCAGTCTTTCCGCCCCTAAGGGCTTCTTAGGGGTTAACTTTCATGGCACAGAGAACTGCAGCATTGTCTTCAACACTTTAAATGCTTTGTGTGGCTCCAGGGCAGGTAGAGCAGAACTCCAGAAATGACTGTATAATCTATCTCCAAGTAGAGTTTAGAGGCGGGTCATTTGTGTTCAATTACATTAAGAAATCTCCAGATCTAAAAAGCAGGTCTTGTAACCCTCTTTAGGGCTGGTGGATTTGCGATCGCTATCTGTGATGAAATTAAAAAGCAATTTCCTTTACGTTTTTCTTTCTCTGCTGGGTCACTTGTGCTCCAGATTCCATCTCAGCTTTACAGTGCAAACATCGGGGCACCACTTGCTTAATCCTCTTCAATTGAACTCAACCCTGAATTGAGGTTTTCAGATATGATCTCTTCACAAACACAGCGTATCAATTTTCTGTTGAGCACACTGTGTGCGGGCAGCAGCCGTTGGTGCATTAGATAAAAACACTGGGGGACAGATTCTCAACACTGAACATAAAATGAAAGAATCGCAGAAGATAGGTTTATTCTCAAAGGTGACCTGTGCATTTCAGGAGGCTGCACAGCATCACAAAGGATGTGCTGGCCTGCTCCCCTGCAAACATTAGTGTCGGGAGTGCACTCCTGATACTAATGTATGACAAGTTTCAAGCACCATTGAGAAGAGGAATTTGTAATCACTGCCCCTTTAAGAGAACTGAGTGCTTGGAGAAAAGCAAACCATGTGGGGGCAAGAATCTAATTCCTTGGGTGCCAGTGATGATCACCCTCTCAGACATCAGAGGAACCTTACATTTTCTTACATCACATACTCCAAGTGCCGGCTCAGGCACTCCAGATATTCTGACAGTACCCACACAGGGAGCCCACATGAGCATTAGGGCCATACCAGATATTAATATGGCACTTGACATCAAGTCCAATCAGAAACCAGAGGCATCCCAGATTTTCTTACAGCACTTGTACTTACATGGCGAGACCAGTGGCGGAGCCAGGGTGGGGGCAGCCACCCACCTCCGGCTTCCTCCCTCCCCCAGCCTCGTGCTGGCGCCCTATTATCTGCCCTCCCACCCCCGGCACCAAAAGCTGCCTCCACTACTGGGCGAGCCTGCACAGGCAACAGAGATGTAACAGTTCTTCCTATGGCACTCACGTAGAGACTGCACTTTGCAAAATGCTGGCACATTTGCTTCATGGCAGGCCGATATCAAACAACACAAACAGGGAAACATCAACCAATTAAAATATGCTTGTACTTTTCTCACCTTCAAATAAAATGCCACCAGGCCAAGATCACCCACTCTTTAGCCTTTCTGAACTAAAACAATACCACGAAGCGCCAGTGGAGGCAAGTCAAGTCCAATATGGCAGATCAGCCTTTAAACATCTTTGCCTGCTCTCAAAACCATAAAAGGACACACAAGTTCAGCAATTAGGCACAGCCATTCATAGCCCATCGCTCATTCCTAGTCACAGGCGAAGACCTTCACAGGAAGCTCAACTGCAGGGGAGGGATCACAGACCTATATAAGTGCAAAGTGTCAGTCAGTCACTTTGGGTGTTCAAAGTAGGACCTAGAGGCAGGAGTCTGGAGGAAGTTGGAAGGTAAGGATGTTCGATGGACAATGGTGACAGGAGTAGGTTGGAGATGAGAGAGGAAGATAATTCATCAGAAGGAGCAGAATTGGGAAAGTCATCTACAGGGGGAGGTTGGATTAAAAGAGGAGGGAGTGGTTGGATTAAATGAGATAGAGGAGTTTGGAATAGGAGAAAAAAAGATGATTAATCGAGAGCGAAGATGCAGGAATGGTTAAGTCATGTGTATACAGATGTTGGCTTGAGAGAGAAAGAGGCAGATGATAGGAGACACCAGGGGGTTGTTTGAGACACTAGAATATTGGTTGGAGACACCCAAAGGGTACTTGATGATATCAGGCGGTTTGTTTGAGTCATCAGGAATGTGATTGGTGAAACCTAGGAATAAGATTAAGCTAAACTCCAGGAACAGGTGCAGGTGGTTAGCATGGTTCTAGCTTGTAAAGTCAGGAAGGCACAAAAGAGCACATTTGGCCCATGGCAGGTGGTAGGGTTAACACCTTGATCCAAAGAGGTCAAGCCTATTATGGGAGGGAGGAGGAACACACTCATGCCATGGGGCTGAGGAGAAAGTCTAAAGCAGGAGTAGATAGGTGCTGATAAGGGGAGGAGTAGGATCCTAATGAAAGGAGAAGACAAATGCCCTATTAAAATCTAGGAAAACTGAAGGGAGACAAACCGTGTTGCCTCAGAAGATAAGTTGAAGAGCAGAGGGGCAAGAGACTTTGAAGAACACCATAAATGAAAGGGTGCGAAAAAACACTTTAAACCCAAGGTGAGAAACAAGAGGCAAGATAGATCCATCAGATTATCATAGAAAAAAGATTGAGGGAACCCCTTTAAATCCAGTATTGGGATCCAAGGGGAAGAAAACCTGTGAAGACCAGGGAAGAAGGACGCAGGAACCCCTAAACCCAAGACAGAGGACCAAGAGAGTAGAAGCTCCCAAGAAGAACACAAAGTATATGGAAAAAACGTTAAGCCTGAGTTGCGACCAGAGAGAAAAATCCCAGGAAAGGGGGGTAAAGAAGGTGGGATCCTCTTTAGGTCCAAACTGGTGCCACCTGTGGGTTGACTTGCACAGGCCCATTGTAAAAGCAAAAGGAACTATCGAGGCTGAGTACCCCAAAATGAAATACACCAAACATGGGCTTATAAAGATTCACAGATCTTTATTCAAAAACCTGTACATTTACAAAGAAACAAAGTCAGATACAGATAGCTATCTGGCCCTCAGTACATCACAGCGAATACCAGCCCTTTCGGTGTGAGAAGTGAGAGGTACTGCACGTCTAAACAGTTGTGCATTTTATACATTTGTGATCATAATGTCCAGCCCCTCTGCAAGTTAATAATCCATGGTCTAGAGTTTGTGCCGAGTTCACTTCTGGCTTGTCCGACAATATACACATGGATCATCCTAAATTCACCTACAAACAAGTCACAATGGCAACAGTGTATTCTCGGATTTAACAATAACCCTTAACACATGTCCTTTACAATGCAGTTCAGCCAGTGTCCAAGTTCAGTATTTGTATAACATTGTGGTCGATGTATGTCCGTGGATCAGACTTTATTGGTGCAGACAATCCTCTGTCTACAAGTCAAGCATGGGACAAGGTCTCTTTACTCAACCCAAACATTCAGCCAACGAACAGTTTATACATTAACTAACGTACAAAGTTCAGGACGGCTCAGTTAGAAGCGGAAAACACTCTCACCATTTTAGAACACAGAGTTACATTGGAATAGAAATCAAAATGGCGGATGGGCCTAAAATGGCAGCAAAGTTGATCTAGAATCGGAACTTTGCAACACGGTTTTCTTAGCAGAGTGACTGGGCTTAGGCCAATATATACAATAAAGGAGGCACAATATGATATCCCGTTTCACACCATGCCACATTCAGTTTTACTTTATGTTTACAGTCCCCAGTTATTATTTTGGGCTCACATTCCCAAATTAAAAGAAATCAATTTGAACTGCATGTGCATCCTGGCCTGGCCATTCATCTCGGTCACTCTCCTGGCAACACATTTGATTGTATTTAGTGGTTTTAAACTAACTATAACCCAAATCGCAGCACCATGAGCAGAGAATCACATTTCTTTACATATACACATTTGTGTTGTTAATACAATAGAGTTCCGAATATAGATTCTAATACATTGTGAGATGACATTGCCTGTGCTTGCAAATTATTAAACAAATGAAGTGAGAATTACAATCTGCATTTGATGCAAACACAACTTCCAAGTATTTAAATGTGGATATGACTGCTATCTTAAAATTGTTCAGGCAAAATTCATGTATGACCCTCCCCCTCAAGCTCATATTTGCAGTGTTTACAATATTGATTTCAATACCATTAAGACCAGAATAGCATCAACCATTCTACAGAGAATAATTGGAATTTTGGAGAGAAGGGTAACATAACTTGAAAAAATTATAGTTTGTGCTCGGGTCAAGGGAGTTAAAAGCCTTCAACGTGTCAGGCAAATCTCCATAATAAGGATGAAACTGAATTGGAAACAAGACACAGCTCAGTTTTAATCAATTTCTAATGGGTGTATTACTAGCATTTAATCTATTTCTGGAAGTACACACCTGGGTCCAAGTAAGTGGATGTTGTTAAACCAGTAAAAAAAGGCCAGTCCCCTGTCTACACTCGTTCCTCTATGTTGATTCAAAAAGACCTATAGAAAAACGCAAAAGCAGACGTAAAATAAAAAATAAAAAGTATTTGGTAATTAAATTGGTTAGTTTATAACAGAGTCAATTAGCAACATAACTTTAATAAAGATTGATTGACGATGTGGGAAAAGAAAACTTAATCTGAGCCCTTTACCTAGATGATGTAATGTTATTTTTGAGAACACTTTAGCAATATTGCCCATAAGATCAATTAAACTGAAAGTGCAATCGTAGCGTTGAGATCCCTTCCCATATACATGAAACAACACAATTTCCTTCCATTCCACTGGTACGTTCTCCCTTTAAATGCCCTCCATTTATAATCCGATTTGATTTCTGTGTCATCAATACCTATGCCTGGTAGTTTGGGATTGATTAGACCCTTCTGCAATTTGTTATAATCCTTGCAATTTCCATCAGAGGAGAGCATGCATGTGCTACTCCACTGCTCCATTCTCAGGCAAATTGGGGACACAGTGGAGGATGCTCTAAAAAACGAAGGCAAGATTTACACACCTATTTTAGATACGCAATTTATACATATTACAATGCAACTAACTCAACTAAGGAAGCAGAGGTGCAAATTACTTAAGTCCATTGAAGGCGGTGGGGGATTCACAAACGATTGAGCAAATTGCACTTCTGTTTCCTTTTGTTAGTCAAGTGCATATTACTAGTGTGTAATCCAAGCATCTGAAGTGGGTTGAAGGGCTGCATTCCCTTTGTGACTCAAGCCCAAAGTATTGTGGGATGACTTGTCTCTATCAGGTTTCACTGACTGTCAGCAAACGCCGGAGAATCTATTTTTAACCCGTCTAATTAGTTGTGAGAGCAATGTTGTATCATTTGACTTCAGAGGACCTGTAACTTCTTGCACTTTACATTTTCGGAATTCTTGTGTCTTATCCCTAAACAACTGTTAATGCTGTCCTTTCAGTGTTTGAAATTCCCCAAAGGCATGGAATGAGTTTGCCCTATTAATTAGCGCCCTCAAATGCCAGTACGGCGTTCATTTGCTTCATCACGATTAGTGCAGTTCTAATATGAAGTAACCAATCCTTTCATTTGCATTTTTGCAGGCGTACATTTCAGATCTATTCACCAAAATCCCATATTCTAAGCCGACCTGGTCACAGAGAACACCAAAGAAAGACGTTTTTCATTATATATGTATATATTCCACCTGCAATTGTATTGAACTTGCCCATCATTGGGTCCACACACCCTTTGATCATACTTTAACGCCTCAATATTTGCATTATAAGTAATGCACAACTCTTGCTGTAGATGTTCTGTAAAATCCCAGTTTATAATCTTAATTAGAGTGAACATTATCATCATACTGTTAGGAAAAGCACAGAAGCCGATACACACAATTGTTACTCACAAATGCCTAACCTCACGTCACCTCTTCTTCAGTATATAAGAGCTCTACCTAGGACAAACCAATCCTCTTCATTTGGGATGAGGCTCACCACGGTCCTTTCGCTGAAGTGTTTACACTAAACCCAGTAAGTGATTAATTGGCCCACCGACACTCTTGTCTCTTGGACCGCCTCTTTTACTCACTCCTCTCTGTTTTCCATTTACCTTCATGCAGATAATTTGACTAGTGCAAACTGCTACCACTGTATGACTAAGTCTCTGTACTGCTCGTCGGAAGCTGTTTTGAACTTGATGTAAGTTAATATTGAGCTCCTTATTCTTGGTTATTTCTTGTACTATTTATCTAGAGGGGACACGCACGTCTTCCCTCAATATAACCGCCATCTTTTGTACACCATGTGAATCGTTTTTTTTAAATGTATTGACAATTTGAACATTATTCTTTTGGGTTACATATGCCATATTGGACAGTCCCTGACATCTCTTAAGTCCTATTAAAAACAAGTCTTGTTGGTTTTTCCTTTATTTCTTGGTTTATTAATCATATGACTACTTATCTTGACTGAATTATTTGGACATACTGAACTACTAGGTGGTATCCTAGACATTTCTTTGATAGGTATTCCGACTACAGCTTCAAAAATGATGGAATGTGTTGAATGTCTATTTAAAAAAAAAACTGTATTAAAAATGGTATTATATGTAATAGAATTACTAAATTACACCTCTTTCCTATCTTTCTTTAGAAATTTGATTGTGAAATATGATTTTGCCCCTGAAGAAGAGTGTAAACTCGAAACGCGTCGGGCCCAGAAATATTGTATAATAAATACTATGATTGTTGTCAATATAAATGTTTTGAGCTGTTTATTTACTTAGACTGCTCCACCCATCTAATTTCTCATTGAAAAAATGCTATGAAAATTGTAATACTGAAATGCATAAGCTATTGATCTGCTCCACAGATATCAGACAGTGTGCATGGGACGGGAGTTCCTAAAACTTCAGGAACAACCACTTCTTGTGCTTCTATTCGTTCCAACCTAGTTGCCAAGGTTGAGCTTTGTTTCCGCCGCACCTCAAGTTGCTTCGAATCTTGTAAAGGTTACTCCAAATACACCCTAACACTCTCCTTTCAATCACAGGTGTGCCCCGTGTTTTTGTCTAGTTCTTTTTGCACAGACTTTGCACAGTTTCATGAATCAGGGTTTGTGTCAGCAGTGCAAAGTCACTTTTCAGCAGTGCAAAGTCACTTTGAGCGGTGCAAAAAATTCCATGAATCTGACGGAATGTATCGAAGATTATACAATTGTCTAACTGAGTCAATGACTGGGTGACTTGTTCACTTACTCCTCCACTCACTGATTTGATTATCAACCAGTATGAGTGTCCCAAGATAAGCATTTTCCGCACAGACAGCCTGAGCCCAACCATCTTTGCTGCTATTTTGTTGTTGGATGTTAGCAAGGCTCAGATGAGATGGTCTCGGATATCCGAATGGTCCACCCTTCCTGGTCGTCAAACAGATTTCAGAGGCATTACCTTCCATACATTCCGCATTTGTCGCAAGGCCTTCTGAGAATCACACGCACGGTTGTCTGCATCTCTGATGCACCCACTTTTGGGAATGAACTGTGTAGCTGTCTGTCATAAGGATAGAATGTACTTCCCCCAAGGACATTAATACACTTGTCTCTGTAAATCATCTCTAGGATATGACAGATCTCGAGTTATCTCTTCGATTGCACCCTTTCAGGTCTGCAAAGCTTTGGGGACAGCTAGGAGCATAATTATAATTATAATTATGATAGGGCCTTCAGAGCTATGCCCTTCATAATGCTAGATATTATGTAGTTGCCAAAAACATTGGAAGGGACGTGGTGGAAGTGACCACTCTGTTTCAATGATGTAAGTCTTTTGGACAATTTTGGACAATCAATGTTATCCTCCAGTGGTATTCGATTATATAAAATTCATTGGGCCTCATTCCAAGTATGGCAGTCTGGAAATATGGGTTCCAAAAGCAATGTACCAGCACCCTTTCTGGACTGTCATACTACACTGATGCCAGTAGGGGCCACGGATACCCTTCAGGCACTACCATCATAGTTGTCATGGAAGCATAAGCACCATTTGCAACAATGCCAGTACTTCTGTGTCCTCATTTCCATGGAGTCCTGGAAATGGGGAGTAACCGGAACTGCCGCTCTTGTGATAGCCTAGTGGCACCGGTGGGTTTTCCGGCATCCCGTAATGAGGGCCAATGTCTTAAATGTTCCATCAGAACATAACATCTAAACGATTTGGTCTTTGAAAACCCAAGAACCACTAACCACCTCACATACTGCAGAAAGCAAAGTTCGATGGGTGAAAACAGAGGTAAGTAAGGTTCAAAGGTGAAGTTTTATCATAGAGTGGTGGGGTGGATTTGAACTTTAAAGCTGGATGGCCTTCATCCTATGCAACTACTTAGGTAAAGGAATACATTAGGTCTTGGGATCACACTCACCTTGGGATATCATGTGTTGCAATGATGCAGTTACATTACACCCCAAGTTGGCTTGCCACCCCCATTGTGTACCATATTTTTGGTCCTGCATGTGTCAGACAGCAGATATTTGCAGCGCCAATTCAGCAATCTTCCAAGGTACCTCTGAGACTCCCCACATAACAGTGGCAACTCCATCTCTGACTCAGGGGGTCATTACGACCTGGGCGGTAAGGGATACCGGGCTCCGGTAAGGAGACCGGTGCCAGCAATCCCTTACCGCCCTATTCCAAGGTCCCTTGGCGGGGACCGTAAGGAACGTGTGGTCTGACCACACGTCCCTTACGGGTCCCGTTAAGGGACCAGGGCGCTAATAACGGCTTGCAAGTCACGAGCCCGTTATTAGCGCCCTCCCCATTCCCATTGCTATGGGGGCTCAAATGGGAATGGGGTATGGTTTGTTCAATGGGGACCTACCGTTCCCGCCAGAGTCGGACAACACCGGTAAGTCCCCATTGTACAACACTGGTGCCGGACCCGGTATTGGAGGCAGCTATGGCGCAAATAGCGCGATGGCTACCACCAATCTCGGAATGAGGCCCTCAGTCTTGCTATTTATTGATGGTGGGGGAGTGTCAATTCCTCCATGTGCCAGCCTCCTGGGAGCACTGTCAGCATCTTCAGAGCACTACCACCTCCTTCATTGTATGTTTCTTCAATTCCTGTTCTAGATAATCAACCTCTCACCTCTTGCCCGACCCTCCCGGTCCATGCATGCATTGGGCCGTGACCATGGTCAACCCAGAAACCAAAATGCACCAAGTGGCTTGATTCGTTTTTTTTTTTTTTTACAAATTCATTGTAAAAACATTATTTTTTCTTAATCTATCACATGCATTGTAATTCCTAAGCAAACATGTCCAATTCTTTGGGCAAACTTGCAATATGAATCACACAGCATAAAACAAAACAAAAAACAGGTCACTTAGGAGATGTCCAAAATTGCATCTTATGTTTTCTGGAACCAAGTCTACATTTGAATAAAGGACCCTCGTGAACATTTTCATAGATATCACACGAGTCTTCTCATAGATTTTCCGCATAGATATTCTCCCTCTTATGACATCCCCTTAACTTTCCCCTGTTTCTTTTCCTTTGCAGGCTAAATAAAGTGTTTACCCTGGCGGAGGCACAATATAATTTGTGGGCAAGCCAAGGTGCTCTGAGACTAACAAGAAGGGGACTTGAAGCAGCATTAAGGCCTTAGAACATAGCATAACTCATGAGCGGTTTTTAGAATTCACAGGTGAATTCATGCATATGGGTTGTAATGCTCCCACTGCAAACTAAATAGATTCTAGGCATAGGGCAAGAGAGGGCAGGGAGACATTCAGGCCCCTCTTGACTTGGGAAGGAGACATGCATTGAGGAGTCTAAAAGCAAGGCTCTTCTGGAGTCAGGCATGTGGAGGACCTCTATGGGAATGCATGGAGGGTTGCACACGTTGCAGCCTGAACTACAATGTGTGTTTCTCTGTGACCCACACTTTTCTTGAAGTACTTTTATTTTCCATCCGTCCATCCCGTGTTCCAATCCCAGTCCTCTAGGTGGATCTTGTCTTCGTCCTCAGATCCCAACCCCTCCTGCCTACAGCTTGCTCCGAGGTACATTTCCGAGTCCTCTGGAAGGTGATGCTCTGGGAATTCATATAATCCTCTTGAAGGATACAGGACATTTATAAATATTCAAGATATCCTTTTGGAGGTAAATGTTCCCAAAGGACTACCAGAGGATGGATGGCTTGGCTGATCTTAGATCGCTGATGAAACCTTTAGACAGACTTTAATTGGAACAGTGACAAGGTGATTGGGGTCAAGGTGTGTGGCACACAAACTGCACATTAAATGCTCACACCTTCCAAGCTCTAATAATAATGTTTGCACCCTATTAGGATTCCAATCTACTTGAAAAACAAGTTAGACACTTTTTGCTTGCGTAAGTATGATCAGTGTTTTCTTTATCCATCTCAATGCAATGCACGGCAAGGTTAATCTTACTTTAATAGTCTTGAACTTGCTAACCATGCAACTATGTTGAAAATCTGGTCAATAAGAAAACAACTTGTATGAAATGTGCACACTTTTCTTCTAAGAGTGATTGTTGTTGTGAGTAGAATTCTTGACTTGTATTGTCTTGACACCCTGGATGATCTGATGCTGTCCTGGAGGAGAGGAGTGTTACTTTATCAGTTAGAAGTGATCTGGACAGTATTTACATACGTTCGGATTCTTGTGATTTGCACATTTCTCACCTCGCCCAGTTTGGGCGGATTAACAATCGAGCAATAGCTCGAGGATGAGAACTGGCCAAGATCACGCACTGAGAGTCATTTTGCAAATTGTACAGTGGAAACAAAGTGCAAAAACAAGGCGTTCAAGAGTTAAACTAGTGTTTACACATTATTTCTATGCTCACAGCAATTTTAACTTGGGGAACGGGGAAACGGAAGGGAAAATAGGTTCTGCCTCCCCGTCCCACTCTGCCTGTTTGGCCACCTGGTTTTACGACAGTATGAGATTTTCGTGTTGGTGTAACATTAATGAATGTCTACAGAATAATCCTGCTCAAAGCAGGCAGATTCCAGAGGAATTGATTCTAAATGTCATCTGCCAGATGTAAATGGCAGGCAGCAGTTAGACGAGCATAAAAACGAAGTCTAAAGGTGACTTTCCCTGTTTCTACCCTATTGGTTTTCACTCCGTTTTGTAATGCATGAAAATTGACAGGGCGGCGAGGCAACTCCCATGACACAGAACTTCTGGAGTCCTATGCCGTGAAGCCTCTCCCACCACCTGGCGATCCCGCCGCACAAGGCAAGTGCAGGAAGAAAGAAAAGATTTGATACAATAATAAATACATAAATACAGCCCGTGTTTCCACGCGCCTCCAGCACTTCACATGACATGCATGTAATTCACACAAAGGAGGCCAACGCCATATCAGCCATTTCTGCCTGTCTGATTGGAACAGACAACGCTTCCTGCTCAACTGGAAAGAGACCACTGCAGCAAAAGACCACACAGGTATGTGTCCACTCGCACCATACTTCCATGCCACACACATACCCAATAAGTACACCATATGCTACCTGGAAACTTGAGACCAATCCTCTCCATATCTTTCCCTCGAACTTGACACCTTGCAAGATGACCCCAGCCATCCACAATTGCCCTCCCATGCACACAGGGCATCTTTTCTTCATAAACGACCCCCATTTAAACTGCCCCTCTGCCCCAGGTGACCGCGGTTCGGGCTGGTCTGACTGGGTTGAGGATTTCGAAGACTTCATCAAAGCAGTAGGAGATAAAGATGCCACCGACACGGCTGACATATTTGCGAATTTGGTTGGTGGAGAAGTCAAATCAGTTAACAAGGCCCTCCATGATGCAGATAAACAATCATACGCCATTTTGATTGCCGCCCTCAACAGCAAATGTGTGGCTCATCACAAAAGAAATGTGTGGCCCATCACAATAGAGACTGAGAAAGATTCACTTTTGATCATTGCTTACAAAGGGCTCAGGAAACTATGGACAAAGACCCCCTACCATTTCAACACTTTTTCTGATGACGAAGCAGTCTAGCTCTGAATAATTGAAGGATCCACTGCCTCCACACCTCGGTAGTATCTCCACAAAAAGCCACTCCCACTTCCAGAAATACTTGACCTTGCTCGCTTTTATGAGTGGGTGGTCTCTAAAGCCACAGGTGCAGTGATCTCCAGCAAACCCTATCGCGTTAGCACGCCTGACAAAAGTGACTCGCTTCCATGGCCAGTCCTGACTCAATGGATTGTCAATGACTGCACGGCATGTGCATGTTATCGCTGGGGATTCTCGTTTTCCCACAAAGGACCATGTCCACTTTCATCCAACAATGCAGCAAATGTTAGAGACTAAGTCATTCCCAAATGGTCTGTAGAGACAACAGTGCATTCCCATCCAAACGATCAACTGATGCAGAAACACACCGACATGCAGTGCACCACGCACCCACAGAAGAACATCAAGAGGACACACGAGACATAGATTTCGACCCATTGATGGTCCAAGAACTCCATAACGAATATGTCTATCTCATAGCTGAGGACAAAGATGAAGAATCGTCTCCTAAAGTCACCCTACACAAGTTGGGTCAGGATGTCCAATTTATAATTGACACAGCGGCCACAGTGAACATTATGGAAGAGCAAGAGTTCCACCTCCTCGACATTAACCAGACACTATCCTCTTCCACAGCATGCATTTTCCAGTTGGGTGCAACTGAACTTGTCCCTTGCGCAGGCCAACACTCTTAAATCACACGCCATCATAATGTTGCTATACCTGCTATTTTTCACATGCTCAAGACGCCCGCACTTAGTCACTGGCTGCTTTGCTTTACGGCGGCCAAGCACCTTGTCCTCATTGAAATGACCTGACACATGGACACACAAATGGCAAAATCGACACACCACTAACCAATTTCCAAACTTACTATTCAATCCTTGTCCCCTCAACTGGTGACAGGACTAGGTGAACTCAAAGGTTCTCCAAACTATGTACATATCAATGACACTATCTGCCCTGTGTCACAACACCTGAAACATGTCAAATTTCATCTTCAATGGAGGAACTGACCCGACTCCATGTGGCAGATATCAATGAACCAGCAACAGGCCCCACACCGTGGGTCTCACTGATAGTTGTGTTACCCAAATAGGGAGGACGCATCAGAATTTGTGTCGGCATGCATATTCCAAACAAGGCCATCGAATATAAATGCCACCCAGGTCCGAATATCGAGGGCATGATCATCAGGTTGAAATGCGTGACACAGTTTACCAGGTTAGACCTCAGCCAAGACTACAACCAACTCCTTCTCCATCAATCACTAAATTTGTGACCCCTAATCATCTGTTTCACTACAAAAGGCTTAATTTTGGTATTTCATCAGTGGCTGAAATCTTCCATGAATCTTGCTTCCTTTTCCCCCACTCGTTTAATTCTAGCGACGATATTCTGATTTTCCGTTGCACCTAAACAGAACATGATCAGACGCTGGTAAAGGTGTAACAAGCCTTAGCAGATGCGGGTATGACTCTCAACCTCGAAAATTTGAAGTTTACAAAACACTCCTTACGTTTTTTGGTCACATCTTCTCCAAACAAGACATGAATCCTGACCCTGTGAAAGGACATATGATTCATCAGCTTCTGCCTCCTTTGCACATGTCTGACCTCAGGTCATTCCTTGGCAAGGCAGGTTACTGCTCCCATTACATTGGTGATTACGCAACTAGGATCAAACCTCTTTTCTCCTCAAAGTGTAAAAGAAACCACATTCCAGTGGACCCAGCAATGCCAGATGGATTTCGATGCCATTCAACAGGGCCTCATGAATGCCCACCATCTGGCATATTTTGATCTTATGAAAAGCACAGGCGTTACTGTGGATGGCAGTCTAGTCGGGCTAGGAACCATACTGTCTCAATACTGTACAGAAACTACCTAAAACAGAACAACTGTAGCATATCCAAACAGAGACATCTGTGATACATAAGTGGCTTATTCACGGCTGGAGAAAGGGAGCCTCACAGCAGTGTGGGCTTGTAAACACTGCCACCATCTTCTAATTAGCAACCATTTGACGTTTGTTGATGAACATGAACCTCTGCTGTCACTATTTGGGAACCTCTGCACATGCATGCAACACTGCATAAAAGATTGGTCATGAGGCTCCAGGAATACGACTACATCATTTTCCACTGCACTTGGAAGGATCTCAACCCATCAGACTATATTTCAAGACCCCTGTAAACCTGGATCCCCACCCTACCGTAAAGGTTGGTGACTTATACATCAACTACATGGTGGAGAATGCACTGCAACCCACATTATCCATAAAGGACTATTCTGTAGCTTAAAGAAATGACCTTTTTATATAAGCTGCAATTTCCCTCAGTGAAGACAACAAGTGGAAAAGCAATGTGCAACACACTGGCATGGCAGGTGTCAATGCCCAGGAACTACAATGTTTAGCAGTTGCCCACACAGAATTATCTGTCTCAGCTGACTTGCTACTTACGCAAGGGGCATGGCTGGTTATTCCAACAGCCTTAAGGAAAGCGATGTTTGACAAAGCACTTGAGGGGTTGTAAACACTAAGAGACATTTAAGTCATCAAGTAGGATTTCCTAATACCGATGAAATTGTTCAGATGATAATTGAACACTGTAAAGCCAATACACTGACTCAATTGGATCATAGACCTCATAGAAGCTATCTAGCACACTGTGGCTGAAGATATTTTTGGCCCAGCTCAAGAGGGATCATACATACTCCTTTTTATAGCTGAGTACTCAAAGTTCCCAAGCAATTGGTTAAGTGTTTAGTGAAGAGGGCATTCTAGCGATTGTCAAGTCAGCGAACGGACTACAGTTCAACAGCCATGACTTCAACTGTTCAGTTGACCATTTGGGGTTCAAGAACCAGAATATAACACTGCTATGGCCCAAAACCAAGAGAATGTGCCCTCTGGGAACATCAATCATGAAAAGATTGCCTCATCCCAGCAACACCAGGGACAATATCAGAGAGACTAACCACTGATGTACTAGGCGATCAGGTGACAAGAGCATGTGCCATCCCTTCTGGTTTTTTTGCTTCACTTTTTGTCTGTAACCTCACTGTCAGCAGCCATCTTGAGTTGGTGACATCACATCCATTGCCCATCCTGGATTGGTGGCCTCAATTCCTATGGCCATTTTGGATCAGTGACATCACTTCCAGTGGCCATCTTAGACCAACCCCATCTCTAGCTGAAGGCCATAAAAGGCTCCTCTGGGATCACCAATCAGGAGGAAATCACCTCATCCCAGCAACACCAGGGACAATATCAGAGCGACCAACCACTAATGTACAAGCGATCAGGTGACAAGAGCGTGTGTCATCCCGTCTGGTTTTTGGTTTCACCTTCTGTCTGGAAATGTACTGTCAGTGGCCATCTTGGATTGGTGACATCATTTTCAGTGGCCATCTTGGATTGTTGACATCACTTCCTGCGGCCATCTACGATCAGCCCCATTTCCAGCCGAAGGCCACACGAGACTCCTCTGGGGACACCAATCAGGATGAAATTGCCTCGTCCCAGGAACATCAGGGACAATATCAAAGAGACCAACCACTGATGGACTAGGGCCAGGGGTCTGCAACCTTTGGCTCCCAGATGTGTTTGGACTACCATTCCCATCCGGCCTGTACAGCATAGTCAATGTCAGGGGATCATGGGAGTTGTAGTCCGAAACATCTGGAGAGCCACAGGTTGCAGCTAGGCGATCAGGTGACAAGAGTGTGTGTCATATCTTAGGAAATTTCCTAGAAGCGTCCAGCCAGGGGCATCCCAGGTAAGGGCAGAACAGTGAAGGGTGAAAACCAGCCATTGAACAGTCTTTTTGCCTCTTGGCCTATGAGCCTTTGCCTCTTTCCCTGGTGCACCTGTGAGTACAACAAACATAGGGGGCTCCTTTGCCTACAAAAGGTTTGGATTCACAATGCACTGGATAATTAGAGGTATATCACACTGTCAAGCCAGTTTCAACAATGCCAAACCGAAGTGCATGGAAAATACAACCAGACTTCTAGGTTAATCATTTAAAATAATTACAATTTAATTTTGAAAAAAGAAGAAAGAACTAATCGTTTAAAACACACATCTAAAAAGGCTTACAAAGTGACCAGTGCTTCAATAAAGTGCTAAGTGCTAGTCACCAATAAACTGACAATGTGCAAAAAATAATACAAGTTGTATCTCTCCTAGATACTACAATCACATTGAATATACAAACCTATACACATTACATTATTTCAGGGTTATTCGGACCTTGATACTTGAGTACATAAAACCACATAACATACATAAACAGAGAATATTGATAAAAATAAAGTCAAATGTTCTCTATTGTTAATGCCTTGGTCCAGAGGTACCTATAGTGCATTTCTTTCAGAGACCTTATACTCTCCTAGATACTTCAAAGTAGTACCTATCTATACCCTACATGTTTTGTTCCTAAATTATGTAGAATTGCTGATAGGAACTTCTTCACGGGAGCTAATGGGTTGGTGCCAGAAGGCACTCAAATCACAGTTTGTGGTGGTAAAAGCAAGGGAAGCTTGCCACGTCGGTACTGGTGTGGCTGGGTGGGATCTTTGAAGATAAAGTTCCGAGGGGCAGTAGAGCGAGGTAAAGGTAATATCCTCTCAGCCTTGTGTTGAATGCAAGTGGTCAATTCCAGGCCAAACCTAAGTGCAAAAGGCAGACCACATACTAATTAATAGAGGGTCATTACATGAGTACATCATACATCATTAAAAGTAATGAGATGCATATAGATGGGCTTACCGTCTGTTAATGGCGGTAGCGGATCCTAAGGAGGCTGCAGTTAATCTCAGTAAAGCAGTCTCGTGGTTTCCTAATGGCATACAAAACACAAAGACACATAGTGCTAATAAACCCAGCAGGAACGCAAATGCGTTATTATTCAATGGTGGGTGGAGTAACCCTGTGAGGGCACTTATGTTGTAAAAGGTTGGAGGATGTACAGAGTAGTCATCTTCTCATCTGGAAATGGAGATGTATGTAGAAGGCTGTAACCCGGGTGTGAATGAAGTCCTAAAATGTGAGTAATAACGGTTTCAATGGTCAAGTCTGAAGTGGGAGACGTTAAGTTAGTACATGGGTATTAGGCACACGTGCACTGGCTATCGGGTTAAATCCCCTAGGTTATAGCGGCGTGAATCACTAAAAATTGAAGGGTGAACGAATGAAATCTAATTGCCAAGCGTAAAGAACAATGGGATGCAACGGGTCAAAACGCTCGTATGTTAGTAAAAGTGCCTGTCAATTACATGGCGTGGGTCACGAGATTACACTAACTTTCCGAGCATCAATATTGCGAAAAGTATGGAATGGTATACTGAGGGTATACGGACCAGAGGTAGTGCCCAAGCTAGATGTGGTCTTGAGGAATATGCTGGCGTACCTGTGTATCTCCTTTTGGTCTAGCGTGGGCCTGAGAGTGGCTGCTACTGCTCACTTGGTGCTGCCGTGCAAGGGAACCATTACTATGGTGACGCGTTATGTTGGTAGTCGGGCAATTCGATTGTAAAGAGCGCATGTGCAAAAGTCGTAGCGCTATTCTTTTTTGAAACAGGACACATAGTCCCGTACCTCGAAGTCTCGAGTCAGCGCATGCGTGAGGAGGCATATTGGCTCTAATGTGAGAAGAAGGTAATCTGGAAGAGTCACTAACGCCAGTGCTCCGCCAAATAATAGTGCCAATAATAAATATTGTCTCATGATATCTTGTTAGTATGAAGGGGACTAGTGTAACCATGATCGTCATAGGGTAATGGAGGAAATTGTTATTGTGACTGTTCGTCATGAGGTGATTGGTAAGGATGTGTACTGCGCATGGTAAAGGCAGTGATCACGTATCAAGAGAAAAAATGAGGAAGAACCCATATTTTAGGTTCCATAGCCATTGTATATATCCTAATTGAAATTTGCACGTGTAATGTATGAAATAGAAATCCATGTCTATGCACCTACAGCGATGGCTAAACCGTGTTGGCAGAGAGGGATTGCAGTAGAATTACTGTCAATGCACGAGTCCAGTGCCATTAAAATACAAGCGCCGAATAATGGGATTATCGTGGGGCAAAATGGTATAGAGTGGACAGATAGCTATTATGGGTCAGTCATGCAGTCTGTGACTGCCCTGAAAAATGGTCTTAAGGAGAGCATAAATTGCATTGACTGAGGACCCCACACTTCCTAATAACTGTACTGTCTCTCCAAACTGTGCTACTCACCTATAATGCATTCACTCCTTCTCCTCCCTGTTTCTCCTACTCACCTCTCCCTATGCTTTCTCCAGTCACAATACAATTTCCTCTTTTCCTATCCCTATTATAAAACTTGCAACTCAAAACTCCCACTACTCCATCTCTCTTTCACCTCCTTCAAACAAAGCCGAGAAGCTAACCACACCTCCTCTAACACGTATCCACCTCGCCTCTGTTCCTCTGAGACTCTCTACTCTTCCTTACCTCAACATTGCACTATGGAATGCTCAGTCTGTATGCAACACAACTTAATTTATCATTGACTACTTTCACTCCAGCACTCCTCCACTAGACCTTCTTGCTATCACTGAAACATGGATTTCTTCATTTGATACACTGGGAGCCCTACATGACTCCAAATTAGCTTTCATGCACTCACCTTGACTGACTGACAGAGGTGGAGGCATCGGAGACCTACTCTCTTGCCGCCTCAATGCCTCACAAATCTACAATGCCACGTCCTCTCCTATCCATTCTGAATTCACCATCTCTACTATTGCTCTGCCTCACTCAGTTAACATAATCTCCATCTATCACCCTTCTGGTCCCACTGGACCATTCTTTGATGATCTTTTGCAACTCCTTGATTCTCTTTCCACTAAACATCACCTCATTCTCGTAGGTGACATTAACCTCCCCTATCTAATCACTTCTCAGAATTCTGAGAACTACGCTCTCCACTCTAGCCATAACCTATCTACCCACACAGGGGGTAACTCTTCGGGTCTCTTATTGATCTTCACCTCTCTCAGCCAATAATACTACTGTCACATCTAATAACTCAATTGTTTCCACCACCATCTCCTTTCCACCCTCTGACCTTTCCTCACCACTCGCTTCACCTATTGCTAAAATCACATTTAAACCTTCTGACATTCCCCTTTTCTCTCCGACGTACAGTTCTCACTCTTCTCCTTCACACTGATGCCCCTTCCACCAAACCTGCCTTCTCCAGCTTCCAATCCCTACTATATAACTCATTCTCCTATCACTTCTCACTGTTTACTTTCACCCCTTATTCTCAGCGTCCTCAACCATGAGTCACCCCATTCAGAAGCTCTCTCCACACTGTCATGCATTGACTGCTCTGTAAATGGAGGCGTACCCACTCGCATGAGACCCTATAACTCTATCTCTCTGCTCTGAACTCTCTCAAGTCCACTCTTGATAGAGCAAAATGGTAATGTTACCTAACCCTCATTGACTCTCACTCCAACCATCCTCGTCAGCTACAGGGAAGCCTAAACCCAATCCTCACACCGCCTAAATCTATGACTATCAACTCCACTCTCACAGCTGATGATCTAGCTAAATATTTCACTGCAAAAATATTAAAAATTAGAGACTCTCTCCTGACCGTCCTCACACTCCCGCCTCATTCCTTTTGCACTCCACCTACTCTACCATCATCTCTGCCTCTGTCTTCCACTTTAGTCACACTACTGCTGACAAAGGGCTTTCTCTATTGATTAAGCCCTCTCTGATCTATCAGACTATCTTGCTCCTCAGCTAGTCAAGCCTATTGTCCCTTTAGTGGCCTCTCACCTTGCTGAACTCTGCAACCTGTTATTCAACTCCGCTTGCTTTCCCTTTGTTTTCAGAAAAGCCTACAGTCATCCCTCTTCTAGAAACGCAAGGGGCTGACCCCAACCTACCGGCTAACTTTTGCCCTGTGTCTCTCCTTTCACACTACTCTAAAGGGTAGTGTTTAACCATCTTACCAATTACTCAGGCATCCACAACCTTCGAGACCCCCTAAATGCAGGTTTCCTCTCCTGTCACTACACGGAAACTGCTCTCATCAAAGTGTTCAACGTCATTGCTTTTGCTAAGCACTCCAACCTATCATCTATCCTAATTCTCATTGACCTGTCTGTTACCTTTTCCCTGTCAATCGCGCTGAACTCTTTCCTCTCCTGTCACTACACGGAAACTGCTCTCATCAAAGTGTTCAACGTCATTGCTTTTGCTAAGCACTCCAACCTATCATCTATCCTAATTCTCATTGACCTGTCTGTTACCTTTTCCCTGTCAATCGCGCTGAACTCTTTACTACTGTCTTTCTTCTTGGGATTCAGGATGAAGCCCTTTCCTCAATTGAATCCTATCTTGCACCTCTCCGATTCTCTGTCTCTTGGAGCAACAACACCTCTAAACTCATTCCTCATTTGGTGTTCCACAAGGCTCTCTGTTGAGTCTGCTCCTCTTTGCACTCTACACCACTTCTCCTTGGAGACTAATCTCCTCCTTTGGGTTCTCGTGCCAACTCTTTGTGGATGACACCTAAATATCCTTTTCTTTTCCTGAACAGCTGCCTCTGTGCCATTGCATATTGGATGTCTTTGCACTCTCTGATATTAAACACTACCAAAATGTAGGTGCTCTTCTTCCCTTCCAAAAGCTCTCTCTCATCTCTTCCTCTGCCTATCCAGTTCCCACCTCACACTCTCCCCTTCTATTCTTCGGCTAGAAACCTCAGCATCATCTATGACCCTTCTCACACCTTCTCTACTTTCATCTCCAAAACTGGAACGGCAGCTCACCTCTTTTGATTCTTCCCTCCTTCCCTCTGGCCGCCCTCTATGGGTCCCCCTTCCTCACTCTCTTTTAAGGCAAAAAACCCCTGTGTCATCTTTGACTCCTCTCTCTCGTTCTCTCATTACATTGCAGACCTTGCCAAGAAGGTGCACTATCAACTGCACCTCTCAGAGTAATTCTTCCTTTCCTCACCTTCCCCCAGAAACCTAATGTCTCCAGAGCTCTGGTCCTCGTTAGGCTGGAATACTGCAACAGGCTCTTCCGCAATCTTCCTTTATCCTCAATTCGCCCCTTTCAACTAATCCAGAATCGGACTGTGAGACTTATCCTTGGTCTCAAACCCAGAGACTACATCTCCCCAGCCCTAAACTCTCTCCACTGGCTCCTGGTTGCTGCGAGAATAAAATTTAAGACCCTCTGTAACATCCAGAAGATTTTCTGGGGCCTGGGACCCCTCTACACCCAACTCTCTCTCCCTAAATACCTCCCTGCTAGTGTCCTTCGGTCCTCTAGCTCCAACCTTCTGCAGGTTAGACGCTTCACTAAACAGAGAATGGGAGGTAGATGACACTCTTCTGCAGGGGCTTCTCTCTGGAATGGTCTCCCTGCCCTTCAGGCTTGAGCCAGATCTCCTTGAGTTCCGGAAGCTCCTCAAGACCCTCCATTTCTCTTCTTCCTTCCTTCCTTCTCCCCCTCCCCTGCTAACACCCCCTTCGGTTGCAGTGACTGGCTCCCTGGTTCCCTCTGAGTTCTACAGGGCACCTTGCCCCTCCTCCCAGTCCCCTCCTTCCTCACACTTAGCAAGTGGACCCTAGCCACCTACACCCCATGCAATTCCCTGGGACTTTCCCTTCTTGCATGCCCTCAGGACTTCCCAGAGCCTTTTGCCCTCCTCCCCCTCCTCCACCCCAATTCACTTGCACTCTCTCCTCTTACCCTGCACTTTTCTTCCTACCCTAGAACTTCCTGCTCACGCGGACTGGCACTCCTCCTCCTTTCCCTCGCACTTCTTGTTACTGCACTTACACAATCCGAATGTCACAAGGTCAAGTAGGATCGTTATTGTTATCTTTCTCCTCTGTCCCTCCCACCCCTTTGTTGTCGTGTGGCGCATTGAAACACTATTTGTTTTATACCTTACAAATAACCAATAAAATAAATAAAATTAGGAAAATCAGGTACCTCCTTCCTTTCAACACTGCCAAGCATCTCTTAACCACTCTTGTCTTTTTTAAACTGGACTACTGTGCAAGCATCCTCTTTGGTCTTCCCAACTTTGCTTTCTGTCCTCTCAACAAGATCAATAACTTCACTACCAGGACTCTCCTTTAACTACCTCACTTCACAACCACATCCTCGTACTGTCACCAGGCTGGATGGTCGAAGATTCAATATAGGGCCAGATTTAAATGTCTTCTCCTGGTTCACAAATCTATCCACAGTAAGGCACCCCTGTATCTATCCTCCTCTATCCAACTCTACAAACCTTCTTGTAATCTCTGCTCTGCCTCCTTGACTACTGTTGCGGCTCCTCACCTTCCCTGTGCTTCATCTCGCTTCCACTCTTTCTCTCTTCTTGGTCCACTTGCATGGAATTATCTTCCCCCTGGACATCCGCGAAACAGTACACATGGATTTGTTCAAAACCAAACTAAAAGCATACCTCCTCACCTCTGAGTTACCCTCTTAATCTACCTCTCATCTGCCTACTAGCTAACCTTTTCCCCTCACCTCTGACCTGCCTGTGTCCCTCACTTCCTCTGCCTTAACTCTTGCACTTCACCCATCATGGTCACATCCCGAGCACAGCCTACCTGCACCTACAAATGTTCTATGCTTTTTGTCGTTTAATTTAAGTATGTCCACTTATGTAATGTCCCCGGTGGCTATTCCATTTACTCCCCTCCACAACCTGGTCAGAATGTCCCCCAAACTCACCCCATTGTATGAAGCTCACAGCTTCCCATTAAATCTGATTTCTTATCTATTGTATGTTCTTTTTCGATTATAAATTATAAAATATTAATATAAAAAAGAGCATTGTTCCTCCAGCATATAAATAAATAAATAAATAAATACATAAATGGTTGAAAGGTTCATGGCAATGATCAACGAATGGCACAGAATGTAGAAGTTGTCAACATGCCCCTACAACAAGCACTGTGCAAAGTACTGCAGCAGTATTGCACCACACAACATGATGCAACAGGAGTAACCCTAGAAGATATCATGATTGCTCGACTTCTGAGAATGAGATTACCTCAACATGGATCCTTCAAACATGACAAAGATGATGAAATCAGACAGAGAGATAAAATCAGGAAAGTGTCAGCTAAAGAGTACACAGATTGACACAGACATGCATCCAAAATAGATTTTATTATTGGGGTTAAGTTATTGTGCAGTGCAGACATAGAATTGTGGTTGTTAGCAAGCATCACACCTAGTTAGACCTGTGAAGGTTTGCCCATGCCACAGCCACCTAGGATTGTGAATGTAAGCAATGTCACACTTAGAGAGAACTGTGAACATTAGCCTGCGCCAGACCTAAACAGGATTGTGAATGTTAAGCTGTCCATCTTTTAGAGAGAAATGTGAACATTAGCCTGCGTCGCATCTAGATAGAATTGTGATTGTTAGCAATATTGCCCTTAGTTAGAATTGTGAACATTAGCCTGCGCCGGATCCGAACAGGATTCTGAATATTGGCAATGCCCCACTCAGTTAGAATTGTGACCATTAGCCTGCGTCGCGTCTAGATAGGGTTGTGAATGTTAGCAATGCCACACTTAGAGAGAATTGTGGTCATTAGCCTGCACCAGACCCAGACATGATTGTGAATATTAACAATGCTGCACTTGGAGAGAATTGTGAACATTAGCCTCCATTGCGTCTAGATAGGATTGTGAATGTTGGCAATGCTGCACTTAGAGAGAATTGTGAACATTAGCCTGCGCCAGACCCAGACAGGATCGTGAATGTTAGCAATGCTGCACCTAGTTAGAATTGTGATCATTAACCTGCACCAGACCTAGTCAGCAATGTGAATGTTAAGCTGTCCATCATTTAGAAAGAATTGTGAACATTAGCCTGCACCAGACCCAGCCTGGATTGTGAATGTTAAGCTGTCCATCATTTAGTGAGAATGGAGAACATTAGCCTGCGCCAGTCTCAAACAGGACTGTGATTGTTAAGCTGTCCATCTTTTAGAGAGAAATGTGAACATTAGCCTGCCCAGACCCATACTAGATTGTGAATAATAGCAATACCGCACTTAGTTAGAATTGCGGACATCATCCTGCGCCAGACCCGGACAGGATTATGAATATTGGCAATGCCGCACTCAGTTAGAATTGTGAACATTAGCCTGCACCAGACCGTGCAGGATTGTGAAGGTTAGCCTGAGTCGCTTCTAGATATAAATGCAAATGTTGGCATGTCCCACACTTGAGTGGAGCTGTGAACATTAGCCTGATTCACAGCTGGATAGAAATGCAAATGTAAATGTTAACATGCCCCACACGTGTATCACTGTGTACCCTGCTTTCCTGTTCCCCATGCTGTTGCTATATATCCATATCCCCCCTCTTGTCACGGTAAACCCAGCCCCCTGTCTCTATGAGTCCGTGTGTCGCTCTGTTCCCTGCCATCCTGTTCATGTGCCTGATCTCAGGCGCTTTAAAGATAACCATCATATCACATCACTACGCTGACTCAACTAGAACACAGCTGTATCCCTGATTCATTTGGCCTAGCTGTTCACATACGAATACGACCCCATGAACACCTCATCACCCTAATAAAATGCAGCTAGCCGAGCACATTGCGGCCTAGTTGCTCACATATGCATCCTTTCAGGCCTAACGAAGCCAGAGCCTAGTCTGGGTGTCCAACTACCAGACTGCACACATCCCAACGGATATCTTCAGCACCACACCTAACGCTAGGATGCAGCTACCATCCGGCAATTACATCAGCAGCACACATATCTGGTGCACCCACGCACCCTACGACACTATCTCTCTCTACTGACCAGCGATTCCCGAGAGTGTTCAACCTACCAGCGCTTTGGGGTCATACTAATGATATATAGAGCACTATATGAATGCCAAGTAACATAATATAACATAACATAACATAACTTCGGAGGTTGACACGAGACTGAAAACGTCAAATGGAACAGATGATGATAACTCAACAAGGGAAGTTCCTGTAATCCGGGAAAATGAAAACCAACTACTCCAAAGGCGATCAAGAAGAATGATATGGAGACCTTGTTGATGGGTGGAAGAAATGGAGATGTGGACAGATAAGAAGGGGGAAGATGTGTCCTTGACAGGACACCGTACTGTAGTCGTCATCGGCTCAGTGAGCAAGACCCCGCCAATATTTCGGACCTGACGGACAGCAGATTTTTTCCCTGCGACCACCGAAATAAGCCAATTCAAGGCTGAGGAGATGGCATAGCCCATTGGGAAGCAGAGTGGAGCAGGGAGACGAGAGACCCGGAGGAGAGACCGGTGACTGCTGGTGGCTGGCGTTAAGAACTGTCCATCCCCAACTGGGAGGGAGGGTGAGACTCTGTGAATGAGGGCTGGAGTCACCTGCACACCCCCGGCCTGGTGCTTGGGGAAGCCGAGATGCGGTGTGGCAAGGAGGAACTATTCTTTCCCCTTGCACGGAACACCAGAGGCAGGAAGATCCGCTGGTAAAGAAACCCAGCCGCAGCCAGCATACACTGCCAGATTGCTGAATTAGCTGGCGGACCTGCCCTATAAGGTCACCCCCCCTTTGCCCTCACCCATTCCACATCACTAGTCAGCGTTCTTAAAAGCCATCGCACCCTCCCCGACGTTCCTCCTTATTCTTCTGTATTCGCTCCCCTTTAGATGTGGCCACTCTTGTACTCCGCTTTGTCATAGCTCTCAACCATTTTTGTCTTAAAGGCGGGTGAAATCACCTGATTTTGTTTTTGGCGGGTGAGACGCCATGGGCGTGCAGGAGGCTTGGCGGGTGAGTCTGCCCTTTACAAGGCAGGTAACACCCGCCAAAAGCGTGTGAGTTGAGGGCTATGGCTTTGCTGCAGAGTCCTTGGTATTGCCCTCATCGCTCCCTGCCTCCGTTTTTCTTTTTGTCACCTGCTGTCCCTTGTCCCTCCCTCCGGAGCTCCCACTGCGCTCGCCTGGAACTTCACCACTCACTTCACATCATGATATGATATATCATAGGGTATTTATAACGTGCTTAATACCCAGAGGTTTCTAAGCGTAGTCCCGTCATCTTGTAGGCTCATGCTTACTGGCCTGCACAGTCTTTTATTGACTTCCTCCCACACTCTATTACCTGACTCCATACCCTATATGTATGTTTGGTTATTAGCCTCAACTCTGTATTTGTCTTCACCTTAAACCAACCTATCATGTTTGCGAGCGTGAAATATGTGAACATCAAAATAGGACAATTGAAAACTGAATGCAAAGAATCGGTATGCACTGGGGTTTAATAACTCTTTCCCACATGTGATATTTGGCCGGCATTTTACTCTGGCATTGATGTAAATTCCCTAAAAGTCCATGGAAACACACTCATGTAAAACTAGAAGCAGTGGTGGGCGAGGTCATCAACATCCGTACGTCAAATTATTCATGGTAACCCGGACGCTAATGTGTCCCTCTCTGCCATTCATCTCTGTCTAAAATGGCAGTGCGTTGTGGCAGACGCCTTACGTAGACACGCTATCGTGCAGGCGCGTGACCACACGCTTCTGCGAAATTGTGGAACATTCATATCGCATGAAATATTCGAACTCACCTTTGGAGGGGCTGGCGGCAAAACCTGTTTTATTTGCGAACCGAGCGGAAGCTAAAACAAGGCGATACGTTGCCTAGGTGGCTTTTCAAGAGGCAATACTGCGCAATACTTTTTGTTCAAAGCGAGACTCTTGCTTTCATAGCGTGGTGCTTGTCTGTATCCGAAAGCATGTGCTGTTATGTGTGAATCCCCACGGCAGCGACTTCAACAACACGTCAACTTTTTAATATACAATGCGTGCGCGTGTGCCTTTTTATGAAGGACAGTAATGAGATGTGTGTTCACGCACTATACGGACCTGTAAGAGCAATCTGTAGTAACGGAAGAATCAGGTAAGTTCCACGCACATGGGACAAAAACAAAGGCACGCGAAAGCGCGAGCCACTTACAACACAATCAGACTTTCCATGGCGTGTGTAATTGCACTTCCTAGGTGCTGGGGGCAGGCACTAAAACCCTTTAACATATGCTGCGCCATGTCCTATTGCCTGGATAAAAAACCGCTGTGTGTCAGCCCTTTGAAGTCAACGTACAATGAGGATGAGTAGTTGTTCTGATTTATTGAGAAACTTGCTGGACAGGCTCATCTGGTCTATGGATGCTTTGAACCTGTCCTCCTCGGATTATATCTTAATCCACCGAGCACCAGTGCGTCCATGATGAAAGAATGCAGCGCATGGATCGCCGACATCGTCCAGCTGCAAACTAATGGGTCACAGGTTAACACATTTATTGTCTAGGTATCTGCTGCTAGTTGCCATGTGATGCTCCCTAACCCCACTTGCCTCTTGTTATCAGAGCAAGGCATGTTTCAAACTCCTGCTCCCCCTCCCACCCCCATCCTGATATCAGGCCCACATGTTCCCGCTGCCTTTCTGTTGACTCCACACCAAGCTCACTTTCACCCTCGGAGCACCGCCCACATCTAGCAGTCACCCTGCGACTGTTTCAAGTAATTGCATTTCAATGTATGCCTCCTAGCACCACCTGCACACAAGCCCTGCGTCCGAACAGAAATGCCTTCATGCTCTTGACACAGAACACCTAGAAACTGATCTCCACACAGAGCTCTGGGTACTTCCGGTCTGCAGGAATAAACACAAGAGCAAACTGTCTTGCTCCCCACTAACCTCACGCAGCCACTAATAACATGACATCACACAGCATCCATGAGGCAACCCCATGTGCCGTGGGTAGTCCCATATTTGCCACTGTTCTGTTCCTGAAACAACAATCCTCCTTGCATTCTGGGTTCGTATAATGCGGTCCTCTGATGCTTGTCATGCATCTACGCCACACTTTTTGCTAACTTTACACAGGCACTGAATATTTTTTTCTAATTTCTGCCCACCTCCTGTTATCTACAAACAAGAAGCCTCTAACCACCAACAACCACAGGCTAACGAAGGCATGGGTGGTAAACTTAACAGCTTAGTCTCTTACTATTGCTTACATTGTTCTGCTCGACCATCATTCAGCGTCGGCCGACATTAAAAAGAGGTATTGGACTGGATCTCATTCTTTGTAAGCCACTGCACCCACCAAGCCAGATCCATGGGGTTAGAAACCAGCAGCATCACTAACCATAGTTCATCCCTAGACCACTTGACTATGGATACTCTGAACACCTACAGTGTCGATTATCACAAGAAAGCAGATGACACACACATTTATCTCAAATTGGATGAAGGGACGAAGGATCATCTCAAAGTGTGGGGTTGTCCACAACAAGTACAAAGGAAATTATCAGAGAAAAGTCCGATATTTTATATATCGGTCCGTGGTACCTTCATGTGCGCCTTCTGTTTGGCTTCACGCAATAATCTCCACCCTCAATTTCAGGTATCTAAATCAGGCAATTTAGCAATGCAAGTGGACACATCTCTCACACACCAAGGCAATGGAGTCACGAGTTAAGTCTTTCTGCACTGTGGGATGTGGAGTTCCTGGGCACCAGTTGCCCAAACAGCCCGACTTCACATTCTGATTGAAGCTTGGGTGACCTAACCCCTGAGAATAACACACCACATGTTAAAGCTACTGTGTGTGTGAACCCCCACCTCTGAAAACAAATCAATGTTGGGGAAGGGGTGGCATTGTATCACCCAAGCAATGCTGAGCCATTGCAAAATGTCCATTAAGGTGGGGCACCAGAATGGAAGGCAGCAGTGTGCAACAGCTTGAGCAGGGCCACACTTCACAAGGAAGGCAAGTTTGAGGGTGGGTCCCATCTGGCCCCCACTGAAAATCAAGAAAAAGGCAGGTGATTGGACAGCTGAGGAAAAGGTTCAGTCGGAGCAGGTGAGTCGGGCCTGGGACGGAGGAAGAATGGATGACCTACTTGGATCGGCCAGGGAGAAACAAGGATTTCCATGTAACTATGGTCTAATAGTGGTCAGGATTTCATGGGAATCCTGACCTCTACTTGGCCGAGCCAATGAGAATGTTTGAAAAAGTGTTCTAAGACTCATTTCTAACACCTACACATGCTAAAAGTGATTCTACAACTCCTTCCTGCACCTCACCCAAAATATCCCTCTGGTTCTCACAGTTGTTACATCCAGTCCATTATACTGCATTGGGCTCCCATCAAAATGCCATCTAGTCTGAAATGATGTCACAATGAAGTCAGCCCTCGTGCTCTCTTTGCGGGCAACCAAAATTGGAGTGAGGACATTTCAAAACCATGCATACGCTCTCCGTCTGGAACGATCTCCTGGCCCATCTAAGAGGCAACCTGTCTCCTTAAAGTCCCTGGGTTGCCTAAAGACCCATCTCTTCTGTACGACTTTTGATCATAAGCAGCTCTCTAGTCTAAGGGTCCCTGGAGTCTCAGAAAGGACTGAAGACTCACCTAGGGTGTGCTACTGATGGCCCCAACTAACCTTTTACTCCACTCCAGTCTCCAGCCTCATTATGACCATTCTGCCAATCAGATGCTTAAGACCTTCCATGTGTTATTGCCACCCTTTGCAGGTACCAATTAATGTAGGCACACATCAAGGATTCATTTAGGAACAAAATAACCTTTACATCCTGCTGCTGCATGGGTGACCGCCCACGTGATATGATTCACAGCATACACACTCTGGTGTGCTGCTTCCAAGCACAACACCCCCCCCCCCACAATCTCTTAAACTAGCCTAAATGTTGTGTGAAGCCAAAACATAAAATAATTGCTCCTCTGCTTAACTTCATCTAGCAGACACGTATGTATGTTTTCATATGTTGTAGCTATGATTGCTTATAAAAGCCACATTCTCAAAGCGTTTGTGGCGTATTGATATGATGTGCGGCAGCATCTTCTCATTAGTGCCAAAAAAGATGCACTCTATTCTGAAAAGGCATTGGAATGTGCACATTATAGGCACACACTTTTAAATGCCATTTCACCCCTTTGTGTATTTGCACAAATGAGGGTGTGTTTCTGTGCATTTTAAAGTGCATCTCGAATTCAGGAAAGGCACACACTTGCACAAATGAGGGTGTGTTTCTGTGCATTTTAAAGTGCATCTCGAATTCAGGAAAGGCACACACAGGGGGGAAGAGCATAGCATGACTTGGTTAATCCGGACCTTGGCATGATTTATTAAATTGGGACTGCAGTGATATGATCCATTGCGGTCCCATTTCTATCCCTCAAACGAGGAAAGAAATGCTTTTTTATTTTCTGGAGCATTTCACAGAAGCAGGCCCGTTAAATGCTCTCCAGAACCCACAAAGGTGCTGCGAGCCTGTTCTACAATGCGCTCCCGACAATGATGTTTGCAAGGTGGCTGGACAGCGCATCATGTGCGCTGCTGCCCAGCCCAACTGAAATGCACAGGCCACCATGGAGGATAAGGTGGCCTGCACATTTATAAACTGAACACAAATTAAAAACAAGCGCATCCTCTGTACTTTGTTCATATTCATGGGGACCTGCCCCCTAGCGCTTATAGCTGATCATCAGACACCATTTCAAAGCAGAAGAGGAGAAGAAGAGAAGTGGCGTGTGGGAAAAGTGCACAACGTTTGAACGAGGTGAACAAGAGGCAACAATACATGTTCAACATTGTCTGAACTGGGCTTTGAGCCAGCTACTATCTGTGTGGCGTGCAGTGCAAGTGAAGTGGAAGAGGGTGAATTTGTGCCAGAGTCCAGACTGACAGACTGACACAAGAGGGTAAAAGAAACAGTGCGTCCTGTCCACCCCGACCAACCTCCTTCCCGTAGCACCGCCCCCCCCCCCCCATAGCTCTGAAACTTTCTCACGCCACTGAGTGCCGCTGCACAGTGGGGAAACTTTGATGAAAATGTTGGGGGAGACATGACATCTAATTGTAAAGGAGACCCTGCCAAATGAGTGTGACAAAATGGTGTGCCACAAAGGTTGGGGCGGACAAACATCCATGTCCCCACTAGGATTATGCCCATGGCGCTGCGTCACTTTTATTTGACTCTGATGCATGACTTCATAACTCTAGGCCATTTCTGCTCTGCTGTAACCATTGCTTGTATGTTGCCATCCTTCACCTCATCCCATTAGCACATTATCTTCAAACCTCTTCCACCTGCGGGTAATAGTGCCCACTAGTGATTGGGCTACTGTCAGTCTTCCATTTCATTCCTATTGTCCCAATTAAGAAGAGAAATAATAGCATCGTCTGATGCTTTTACTGGTGAAGGCTCATCAATTTACCTGAAGTCCTTTGCTGGACAGCACATTCTCTGCTTTGAGATGATTAAGTTATTAGTGGTCAATTGCAGACAACATTCTTTTCTGTGATTTGTGTGACTATTATTTATTAAGTAAATAGTGTTTAATTGGCTGTTATTTTATGTAAACTGCAAACGCATCAGAAAAGATTTGCACCTGTTTAAAGAATAATAACAGGTTGAATAATAACAGGTTGTTCATTGGTTTGGCAACAATGACACATCTCTGGGTGGCAATGATTGTATTACCTTAGATAGCCTTTGTACGTTGTGTCACTGCTTTTAGCTTAGCCCTCAAAGGACATGTGTTAAGTTATGTTGGTTGTTTGGGCATTGGTTTCAGGGCCAGCCCTAACCATGGGCAGTCTGTGCCGTCGCACAGGGCTTGGCCGCCACGGGCTCCCGCTGTCGCCTGCTGCCATGTGACCCGGGGTGTATTCCAAAGGAGCTGTGCTGCTTTCAGTCAGAGGCGTTGCTAGGGGGAGCTGAGGAGCTTTAGCCCCGGGTCTTTTGGTTGGAGCCCCGTATAGAAGCTCATGGGTTACAACCAAAAAGGCTAGCTTGCCCCCAGTCCCGAAAGTCCCAAAATTAGCATAGCCCCAGAACTTTTCCAGATCTAGCAACGCCCCTGCTTTCAGGTGACACTAACATTTCTTCCTCTCCCAGCCAGGCTGCGCTGTCACCTCCCAACCCAATGCAATGCTGGAGACAAACGCGCCCACCGGCTTACGAGACACCGCAGGCCCCGCAGAGCCGCATAAACAGTTCAAACTCGTTTTGCTTCGGCAGAGCTTTTAAAGTGAAGGCCGTTTAGAAGTGAGGGTTCATTTAAGTAAGCATTGGTCTGGAAAATACCTTTCTTAACCTTTCTGCGATAGACTACAAGAGGGGCATTTTTATTCTGCGCGTAGACACAAAGCACCAACTAGGTGACCCCTTGACGCCTTCTTCATTAAAATGTCACAGCAAAGAAGTTTTAAACTATTTCCTTCACGTTCACATGTTTTTATTTGACACAAGAAAAAGCGTTGATTTTCTTGTTGAATGACACATCTTCCTCGCATCATAAATGATGCATGCTGTTTTCAAACAACGAACAGAAAACAAAGTTCACTTTTTACGCATTAGATTTAGTTTTTAGTCTTTACGTTTTGACAGTACATTTAAAAAGCCCATAGGTCATATTTTTTAGCATGTCACTGCACTCCATCATGGTATATGTAGTCTTCCATTCAGGAGGGCAGGAAATAATTGTTTAATATGTACTATTACTCTTTTTGCTTTAAACGTTTTTACAAGGATTTATATGTATGTCTGAGTACTTTATTATGATTTGTATGCTTTCCAAGTCTTAATAAACCAGATTATTGTTAAAAGCCAAACGTGGGAGTGGGGAGAGGAAAGGAGAACATGACAAATGATTGCAATGCACAGTAAAACACCATGCACATGACTGCAATCATGAAACTGCTACCAACACAACATTTCAGTTAGCAAGGAAACATGAGAATTGTGTGCACTGCATTCCACAGTCAGATGAGTGTTTTCAAGCCAACGTTACAAATAGAACAGTTGCAAACAAAATGACTACTAACCAGTGGTCGAAGTGTACACAAAGAAGTAGTAGAACTATCTTCCCTGCTGGGCCGCCACCGCCACCCACCAATTGCACCTCTTAAGGGGCATGCTAAAGATTAACCCCACCCGTCCCACCTACCCCTGATGCAGTGTACTGAAGTGCAACTTTTAACTTCTTCTTACACTTTTATTTTAAAATGAAACCGTTCCGGAACGTGTTCTTTTTAAAATAAAAGTATTGCAGCAGGGAATGGTTCCTTGCAACTGACTATAGCTAGGAAAATGCACGTTTAAAGGCCCGAGTTCGTCCCTTAACCAAAGAAGGTTCTCCCAGGCAAACCATTTTTTATCTCAGTGTCTCTTATTTGCAGTGATGGCCCATCCACAGTGGGCAATGGTATGCCGACCCACCACACATTATGAGGGAGTCACCACAGAGAGAGCAAAAGTAGGAAAACATGGTTTCCCTTTGCAATTTTCAGTTCCTCAGCACGCATGTACAACTGGCCGTGCAAGGCTAGGCCATTTTCTTACTCAGCCTTGCATTGCCCTTTGTGCAAGCAGGATGGGGAAGTGCATGGCCAAATATGAGTGAGGGTTATCCTGTACCTCCTCCCACAGTTCCTGGGCCTGTTGCATTAGTACCTGCCGCTCCAGCTCATCATGCAAGTATACGAACGAGGAAGCTACTCCTGCTTCCTGGCTAGCCCTGCTTCCTGGCGCCTATCTCCATGGTGCGCAGGAGCTGCAGGGCCTGAAGCAGATGATGAGGAGGCCTGCATTTGAGGGGTTGCCTGCCAGCATAAGTGCACATGTGAATGAGAATGCCGTGTGAATGGTGTTTATCGTGAATGCAGTGTGGATGTTCTGAATGGGTGTGCATGTGAATGAGAGAGAAGCTGTGTCTGTGTGTCAATGGGAATGCATGAATGTTGTGTGTGCAGATTCCAGGAGCAAGGCTGAGGGGTCATTAGGGTCATTTCATTACAGTGGCATTGCATGTTTTACTGGCAGTACATGGACAAAGACACCTTTGTGAGTGTTCTTACATGGAGGTGCGACTGGGAAGGGGAGACTACATTGTGGCAGCCAGTCATGTATTTCTGGCATTATATAGGAAAAGCCACCTTGAGGAGTGTTCCTATGGATTAGAGGGTTGGAGGGGATGGGGAGAGACGACTAAATTGGGTCAGATGGTGTGGACGTTGCTTTTCAGTTTAGAGGCATTATATGGACAACAACGTCTTGGGGGGTGTTTTTATGGATTGTTGGGTTGGAGGGGATGGTGAGGGATGACTAGATTAGGACTGCCAGTGTGGACATTTCTTTATAGTGGCATGGCATGTTTTACTGATACTATATGGGCAAAGCCAACTTTATTAATATTCTTACATAGAAAACTGGCTTATGTGACAAGTGTTCTAATGTGGTCAGACTGGCCTATATTGGCACAGCCAGACTGATCATGCTCTTCCAGTGGTATGGCATTTATACTGGCATTCTGGGCAAAGCTAATAGAGGTATGTTAATTGGGATACTAACATGTATTGGTAGAGGTAGCATGGACATGTTTCCTTATATTATCTTTACTTGCACTATCGGCAAAGCAAACATGCTCTTATACCGGCATATATTGGAGCAACCTGCCAGCATGGCCATACAGCACAGTCAGCAAGAACATTTATTTTTACAATGGAAGAATACTGGCATATATTGTGGCCAAAGGAAGCAGGATAGTGTGTTGGAAAACGCTAGTGTGCCCTTTTGGTGTCTTGGCATCTATTGGATATTTTCATGTTACCCTACAAAACATTTGAGCCATTATTTGAAAGATTGTCCTGGGTGCAGGTGGGTAGAACTCCCCAAACCTCACCTGGTTTTTTGGGTTCCCTCGCTGCGCTTGATTGCTCCCAGACAGTCATACGTACTTTTTACGCCCCTCAGAGTCAAAAAAATCACTGGCCTCTCCTGCTGATTTGCCAAAATTAGAAGTCCCTTAAACTGAATTAACTCACAGTGTCTGCTACTCTAAGCAAGTCTAACTCTTGATATTGCCACACTGGTAAAAACAGAGACCATTCATATACTGGACATCGCAAAGTTTATTTGTCTCTTGGCTTACTTCTGGCAACTCCTTTTAATGTCACGTTCCATGATACTCTCAAGTAACCAATCATTTTTAAATTAAATCTGCAATATAATTTTCGGTGAGGCCAAGGATGATATTACATATGAAAATTGGCGGTTCCCACGCTTCTTTTACCTTCCAGGATCCAGCAACTCTTAGGGCATGCACCTGATTGGTTTATGCCACTCTTAAGCTATCTAAAACAACACAGGGTGATAGGAGCAAGGGTGGGGAAAAAGGGGAGTGATGGAAATGCAAAGGGAAGGGGGAAATACAGTGTGGTTACGTGGGTCATATTTATAGTGCTATATGGTGCCGTCAGTCTATCTGAGAGCCCTGAGGGTGAGGAGCATATATAGAGAGATGAGTGGGGATGGTAGTAGAGGGTGCATTATGGCTGAGTAAGTACCCGTGTACCTGTAAGCTGATAAGAATGTGCTGGGGCACCAAACTTCTGGAATGATTTGGCTGTTTGGGACAGATAAGGTTATGTGATGGTTAACATAAAAGAAACTACCAACTGAACTGGGCCCTTTATTTGTTAAACTCTACATAGTGGACAAGCACTGAATGGGCAGGGAATCTGATTTGCTGACCTGCCTTACTGCAAATAAGACGGTTCAATGTGTTAATATCCCCGCAAAAATATAGCCATACAAAAATATCGCCATATTTTTGCAGCAATATTAAGGCAAGGAACCTGTGGGGAACACCCCTGCAACCCCCATATTATTTTAAAGGGAGTGGGGGACACTCCTGCAACCCCCGCTCCCAATAACCCCAAATATTATCCCCACTAAAAATATCGCCTATGGCCGTTCCCGACGACCATATAAACGGCGATATTTTTGGTGGGGATAATATTACCTGATACCAAATAACACTCCAAAGAAGAATTGAGCATTTATGTTATGTTATGTTCTGTTATTCTGTTTTATAGTGCCCTCCGCTTACATTTGTAGGATCTCTTGGTGCTATGGGAGCTGCAACAAACTAGTTGGGTTCAATTAATAGGGGCATAGGGAAATTGCAAGATGGCTTTGCGTGTGTGTTCTTGCATACAGGTGAGAAGAACTCAGGTTCTGCGTGCAAGTATTTTTTTTATATTTGTATATTTGTAAGTGATTTGTTTCTAGGACACTTGAGATATTTGGGTCCAGAAGGGAGGCGTGTGTGCCTGTAGCATGAAAGTATGTTGGTTGTGGCCGTGGTATACACGTTAATGGGAGAGATGTAGAATTCGGATGGTTTTGGTGTGTATTGGGAGTGGGTGTTTATTTGTGGTATGATATTGGCGTAGTCGCTGCACATAGCATATGGTGGAAAGTAGGAATTAGGTGGGTTAGTGAGGGCTACATGTAGTCGAGAGCCCAATGGGCACTCAAAGTATTAGAGAAATATAACCATGCAAACATCCTAGTGGAAGACAACCTAAGAACAGAGTTACAGTGAAGAAGCAGGTAGGAGCAACATTACAGTGGGGAAGCAGCTAGGAGCAACATTACAGTGGGTGTGTGGGAGTGAGGGGTCATTTGGGCCCCCCGCCATACATTCAGTACAGCTTGGACCACGTGCTCTTCCAATGGTGGGGACGCCTCCATCGCCCTTATGTTAAAATCAGCCTTATGTTGGCATCGGCGTAGATGGGGCTGTTGCGCGGGACACGTGGCATCCATTTTGTACACCCTCAACTCCATCTTTTGAACTAGGCCTCAATGCGATAATACGAAAAGGCTTCTCTCCCCTTAGCAGCGCCGCGCACACCACACACAGGGCCCCCACCCTTTCTCGCTGTGTCTGAAAGTTTTGCAGTTCCATTCTCACGCTCGAGCCGGAGGCAATTGCAACAAAAACAAATGTAACATCTCGCTCTTCCTCTGAGATCATTGTCCCGTGTGTGAACCGGCCTGAGCCAGCCAATCCCAGCATGCCCTTAGCTATAATCAGACCTCTGTCACAATATATTGCCCCCTACAACTAACAAACGTCAACTTTCCCCCCAGCCACTTTGATAAGTCCAGACCCACCCCGCAATTGATGTTATCATACTGGTCAAGACCCTTAACCCGGTACCCTATATAAGTGCCAAAAAGTAATGGTGCGATTACACGAATCCAATTTATAGGTTTATGATGATTTGCTCAAAGGAGTTGTAATGGCTATTATTTAGTGCATGTTTTATTGTAGTGTATTAAGTTAGCTTAGTTAGCGGACACCCTGCCTCACAGCGACCTGACCCTCACCCCCGCTTGGATACAGACAGATGGACCTTGTGACGCTCACCCTCCCGCCAACCTAGCAGCCAACCACGGAGGAGCAGCATCTATGTGCACCTATACAACATGAGCTTGTGTCCAACCACGATGAACTTTACAACATTAATGTCTGACATCACTTATGACGCTTTCTGCCCTTATAATCAATAGTACATTTATTGTTTGCCAGAGCGCTCTCAGGCAGCAGAGTTCTCTGGATGCATATTCTTTATAAAGAAAGACTAACTCTCGCAGCCTGTTCTCTTAGTCTCATTCCCTGTTGGGGTGTGTCTATTTATTTGTATTGCACGTGCTAAGACGGGGATGGGCCTTTACATTTGGTGACCCCCCGCAACGTGATTTGGGACATTTGCCCCAAGGCCCTGTACAGCGAGATCCGGGATGCTCCCCTGCAAAACCATCGCCTCCGCGGTCGACCAGCCCGTGCACACAACGAGAGGGTCCAAGGGTTCCCGGTTTCCGAATACCCAACTAAAAACTGCTCGCCGAGGCGGGCCATGGCTTGGTTGGGGTGCGGACCAGATTGTGGATAGACCGTGAACAGTGGCTCTCGGACCACCCGACTGAACACGTGAGTACCGGTTGCGAAAGTTTCAGAGGGAGAAAAGAGGGGTTGGGAGAAGGGGAAGAGATAATGGAGTGGGCAAGATAAAAGTTAGGGCAAAGTCAGGGTCTGTGTGAATTTTACTGAGGCTTTTTCTTACCTATCCTTTATATGGCCATTAGGTTTTTGTGGAGAAAAAAGAGGTAAAGAGGTACAAGGGATCCTAGGCCGAAGTGGGTAGAAGGCGGTGCCGCGTAGCATTGTCTCGACCAGTGCAGGTAAATAATTGAAGAAAAAGAGAAAACAGAGTAGTCATTTAGAATATTCTTTTTCCGTGTGAGCAGAGCTCTTGTTGAGGTAGAATGAGGGGGTTTAGAGGTGGGGAGTGCATGAGAAAGCAAGGTTGAGGGGTATAAACTGAAATAACTAAAAAGAGGAGCAATGCGAAGGTAGTTCATGTTATATGTTTATGTGTTTTTTGTTAATGTGCAACAGTGTTACATGTTGTTCTGTTAAGTAAGTGCCTATGTATTTGTGAATCGAAAAGAATTAAGGTTGATCAGGACAATCGGTAATGAAATGTGTGAGTTATATGATAACCATGTTGAATAGTGGGAAATAATGAATACTTTTTGAAATACTTCATGGTTCCAGCAAGGTGATGTAAGTAAAAAGGTTGTTGAAATATTGTTGACACCAACGGTTAAACAAGGTTGAATAAGAAGTGTCACAAAATAGATTGTTGGCTGATTGATTGTGTATTTATCCCCAGAAAGTGAAGTGACCAAACATAAGAGTACAAATACGCTATCATGGGAGGGGCAACACCATTAGCACACATTTGTCAGCATCTCCCTTTGTATAGTGAGAAAATACAAAAATATCATGATCAATGGGTGGTGGAAATAAAAGGAGACAGCGTAATGCCTATATGGCCGGAGGGAGGGTCCTTTGACAAGAGGGTATTGGATCTAGTATCCACACACTTGCTCGTGAAATACAGGGGAAAGCAATTGCAGAACAGACGAGAAGTGCTAGATTTGTTCGAAGAAGTAGCACCTACCAGTGAGGTAAGTAAGGACGCAATAGTTGAGAAAGAGAAAGTGCTGGAGGGAGGAGATGGGGCTACAGGGGGAGAATGCACGACAACCACAACAGATAATTACCCTACCAAGATATACCCGTTGATGACAAGGCCTGCAGTGGGATACAGTGAGCCCCTATATGTACCAATGTGCATCACACCAATGACCCTGGCAACGGCTTCTGCCACTGCACCGCCCCCATTTGAAAGGGGAGGGCTGTATGGCCCAACCAGTGCCCCACCAGTGAGTTTGGCACAGTTAACAGGAGATTTAGAGAGACAGCTTGTGCATGCACAATTGGACGTAACGCCATTACGAGCCTTGTGCGATATGGGCCAGATGTTGCCAGGGGGAGGGGAAGTACCACTCTTTACGATGGGTGACCTCACACCTCTGCCAAGTGGCACAGGGGGATCTACACCACCCCCGCCACCACTGTCAGCACCAATACCAAAAGGGCAAGAACAAGAGTGGCAATCAGGTGAGTTTTTGTTCCATTTAAATAGCAAACCCGTGAGAATAATACGGCCAGCAACACCGGATAGCCAGAGAGGGGATGCCCAAGAAGGAGGGGAACAAGAGGAGGAAGTAGAGGAGGTATGGAGTGATTAAGATGAGTATGAAGAGGGAGTGGCAGCGACGGGATCTCCATTGCCATTCCCATTTGATGAAGAGGATGAAAGAGCTGCACCAAGATGGTAGGGGAGGTTAAGAAAGAGAGTAGGAAACATGCTGGTAAGTAAAACAAGGAAGTGAACGATAAGTAAGAAAGGGGGAAAAAACCAAGCTCCAAATGCTCCTAATACACAAAGGAGCAGGGAGGATCCACTACATACCATGGGCACAGATGGATAAGAATAACTTGTTGAAACGTCTCCGCCACTTTCGGGTGGGGTGGGGAAATGGATACATGCATTCAAAAAGAACACAGCAGGAGTACCATCATAGGGGATGTGAAAAGTTTGCTGGTGTCCGCTGTTGGTGATCAAGCGGACGCAGTGTGGGTGAAGTCGGGGTTCCCGGGAGTGACAATGAGCTGTGACCGCCATGACGGATCACCATTTAACAACGTTACAGCACAAGTATGGGATGCGTTACGGAGAACGTTTCCAGATATTCCAGATTTACACCTAGTGATGCAGTGCACTATGGGAGAGGAGGAGGAGCCTACGCAATTCATCCTCCGGGTGCAAGACACGTGGAGAAGTGAAACGGGTACGGCGTGGGATCAATCTACCACCTTGTTCTACTTTATAATCAAAAAAGGGCTTCCGAGGGAGGTACATAAGGCCTTAGATAAAATAGCTGGGATAGAAGCCAAGGGTTGGCCCGAGATTCAGAGCATAATTGTGCACCATTGTAGGGGGATCAAAGAAAAAGAAAAAGAGATAGCACAGTGAAGGGTGGCAGATGAAGCAAAGTTAGTACAAAATAAATTAGTGAAGGTCGCAGCGCTCAATGCAGCAACATCAACTGACAGGAATGGCGAAGGAGAAGAGGGAGTGGGAAACACATCAGCCAGAATGGCTGCAACATGGGCTGCAAGTGGACAAGAGCAGTGGGATGGAGAGGAACGGTACGGAGGGCCCCAATGGCAAGGGAGGCCAGCAAGAGGATGCGCTGGGTACAGAGGACCAAGAGGGGGATTCGGTGGAATGGGAAATAGAGGATTTGGGGGGCTTGGGATGAGGGGAGGACCTCATCCCAAGGTCATGTTGGAACTGTGCGAGGTGGGGGCATTATTCAAGGGAATGTAGAATGAGACCCATGGGTTATTACCAAGGACAGCCCCCTATGGGAAATGAACAACAGTATGGCCATCCACACCCAGGAAGTCCCTATGGATTGCCTATGGGAGGGGGTGGACAAAACAAGCAATATTATAATGAGCCCCAAATGCAACAAAGACAGCAGCACCACCAACAACCACAGCAGAGGGGTATGCAACAGCAACAGTAAATGGCAAGACTGTAGGAAATGCGAACAATAACATTTTTGCAACATCTGACAATGGCGCACCTGCACCTTTTCGCAGTGCAGCGGTGGTGGGAGATAACGTCTTCTCAGTCCAGGAACGGAGACATATGCCGATTAGGACAGCCCAGAGAAAGCACTTGCGTGTCCAGTCCTATCCACTACCCTACGTGCAGAAGAGGAACCACTAGTGGGAGCAGAGATAGGCAACAAACTGTTCATCTTCATGGTAGACTCGGGAGCACAAAAATCATGCCTTATGGAAGGCCAGTTCCCGCTCTTGGGAAGAAATTTGGAAATGCAAGGGTTCTCTGGGGCTATTTTAAAAAGTTCCTTACACAAAAGATCTTGATATAACGGTGGGTGGAAAAACAGTGCACGCACCTCTACTGTACCACGAAGATGCGCCAATAAATTTGCTGGGAAGAGACCTTTTGAGTAAATTAAACATGACAATCTCCTTTACTGAACGGGGGATAGTTTGTTCCACCCCAGGAGTGTGCCCTGTATCGGCGATGCTGATGATCAGCACAATGACAAACAAAGTTGCGGTAAGAGGGGTGCTCATTGACATGGATATGTTCATTTATGGTATCAAGGTGTTAGCACGAGTGGTGCCAGAGATAATAAGGAAAGAGTGGAAGGTGCCCTCAGATTTTGTCTTCTGCCCAATTGTGAATAAAGACATTGTGCCAGGAACAATTTTGTCTATTGACCGAGAGGGGGTACAGGTCTCGAGCAAACGTATTGCAGTGATAGGACTAGACACACATGGGTGCGAGTGGAGAACAGTATTGTGCACAGACCCAAATATAATGCTGCGCAATTTAACCGATGAAGAGTTGTTTACTGACAATGAGAGTGACGAGGAAATAATAATGGAGATAAGTATACCTTGTGATATCATGGTCCAGCATAGGGAAATACACAATCCTCTTATGGCTAGTGTTAACGTGCCACCCACCATATTTGAGAATGACATGGAGAAGGTGTTGTCAGAAATATGGACCACAGGCCCCCATGATGTAGGGCTATTACACGAAGTTACACCAATCAAAATAAAATTAAAACCAGGAGCCATATTGCCCAGAGTAAAACTGTACCCACTTTCCAGGGATGCAGAGGAAGTAATAAAAGAAACAATAAACGCCCTGTTACAACAAGGGATAATAGTGCCATCTAATTCGCCATGTAACACAGCAATTTTTCCAATTAAAAAAGTGAAGGGCGGGACTTGGAGGATGATCTAGGATTTTCGCCCACTTAATGACGTCATCCAGAAAGAATTCCCTTTAGTTCCAAATCGAGCATCAATATTGTGTAGTATACCTAAAGATGTGACATGTTTCACGGTAGTGGATCTGAAGAATGCTTTCTTCTCAATTCCAATTGACCCAAGATCTCAGTACCTCACAGCGTTCACGCTAGGGGGGAGCAGATAAGAACATTGCCGACTACCGCAGGGATATTGCGAAAGCCCCAGAATTTTTAATAGGATTTTGCATGAAGATCTCGGAAACATTGATGTAAAAACCACAATAATGCAATACGTAGACTATTTACTTGTCTGCATTAGGGGCGAAGAACAGTGCAGGGCCGATTCAATAACATTGTTGAATTTGTTAGCAACGAAAGGGTACAAGGTAGACAAAGGCAAACTGCAATATTGCCTGGCTGAGGTGCTCTACCTAGGACAGCTAATTTCAAAAGATGGCAAGAGGATGTTCGGGCAGCCGCCATACGCCATATGATAATACCAAAAACAGTATAAGATATGCAAAAGTTTTTCAGCATCTGTAGTTACAGCTGGACATGGATACTTGATAAACGGCATACACACGCCCACTGCTACAAGCACTGAAGGAAGCACAAAAGAAAAATGTCCCAATAAAATGGACAAATGAGATGATGACACAGTATTTCAAATTCCATGATCTCATTGCACATGCACCAGTTCTCACAAACCCAGATTACAACAGGGAATTCTACTTATTTTCACACAGCAATGGTACTCTAATGACTGCAGTGCTAACACATAAAACATCGCTAGGTCGAAGCCATTGGCCTATTACAGCGGAACATTGGATTCAGTGATGCAAGGGCACTTTGCATGCGAACAAGCTCTCGCTGCAGTGGCCTTCTCAATTGAAAAAAGCACCACCATCGTGATGGGATGCTCAGTGACCCTATATGCAGAGCACTCACTCTTCACTATCCTAGAGAGATCAAAATCAACATTAACAACACAAAGGGCGACAGCATATGAAATAATAATATCCAGTCTAAATGTCCATGTGGTTTGGTGTAAGACAGTAAACCCAGCCACATTCATTACTGAACCATGCACTATAGGAGACATGCAGGAACACGATTGTGCCACATATGAGGGAGAAGAGGATGATATCCCCAAAGCGAGTGAAAATGCACTTCAGGAAGGAGAGATATACTTCATAGATGGATCAGCATCAATAGATAGTGAAACAGGAGAGAAACACGTGGGAGCGGCAGTTGTAAGAATGGAGGAGGAGGGATATGAGATCATTGTACAAAAGCGCCTCCCCTCTCATTACTCTGCACAAGCAGCAGAATTGACCACACTAAGTGAGGCGTTACGCTCTGCTAAAGGATGTGCAGTAATGATATATTCAGATTCAGTGTATGCCACAACAACCGTACACTCAGGGCGGTCACGATGGTGAAGCAGAGGGTTCCGGAGGGCAGATGGGTCACCAGTACAACATGCTGCATTACTAAATGAGGTGATAGATGCACTAGCAGAACCATCAGTAGTAGCAGTGGTGAAATGCCAAGCCCATACCAACAACACGGACGCAATCTCATTGGGAAACGCGGCAGCAGACGCAGCAGCGAAAGACACAGCGTATTTCAATGTCCCACCAGCAATTGAATGTATTACCAAAACGCAGAGTACAGACACATTAGAAGAGGGATACAACCATACACCAATATCCCAAATAATAGAGCTTCAAAGGCACTCACCGGTAGAAGAACAAGAACTGTGGGCCAAGAGAGGGTGCAAGCAGTCATCAACAGATTTAATTTGGAGACAGGAACTAACAAGTGGTGATGCCAGTGGAGTTGCTGGAAATAGCGTTCCAACAGCTACACTTTTCAACACATGTAACTAAGCAACATATCGCAGCAGACATACAAGAACATTGGTTTGTTCCGAACCTACAGGAACATTTGTCGAAATTTACTATAGAGTGCACCACATGCCAAACCTACAGCTCAGGGATGACCCTGAGAACACTGCGAGGAACATTACTGTGTCCTGTGGGCCCATTCCGAGAGCTCCATATTGACTACGCTGATATGGGAAAAAGATGTAATGGAGCAAGATACCTAATTGTGATAGTCTGCCACTTTTCAAGGTGGGTAGAAGCTGGACCATGCCCGACCCAGATGCAAGGTGTGCCGCAAAGTTCTTGGTACGGGAGGTGTTCTCAAGGTGGGGCATATGTGATGTTATACGATCAGATAATGGCACACACTTTGTGAATGACCTCTTCAAGGAAGTAACGTCATTGCTGGGGGTCAAGCACAAACTGTGTTCGATTTATCACCCAATGGCTAACGGTATGGTGGAAAAAATCAACGGCCAGCTCAAAAGTAAGTTATCAAAGTTGTGCAACACACTAAAAAAGAATTGGGCTTGCCCCTAGCACTGTTTCAACTCAGAATGCAGCCAAGTAAAGACCACCATTTGAACCCGCAAGAAATAGTGATGGGCAGGCGCATTCATACACCACTTTCCCCAGTAAGAACAGCTTCAGATATGCACAGAGCTGCCACAGTGCTGGGGGAAGAATTCAAGGAAAACCTCACCCAGTTAACACGCGCAGTGCACCACCCTTTATGGAAAATGCTGCGACAGACACTGCAATGCCAGCCCAAGACAGTCCAAAGGTTCAATTAATGCCAGGAGAAAATGTGTATGTGCAAAGTTTTGTTCGGAGGTGGAACTCTCCAAGATTTCATGGCCCTTGTGAAGTAATATACTGCACACCTACTGCTGTAAAAGTTAAGGGGTTGAAATATTGGATGCATCTGTCAGATGTGAGAAGAGCATCTGTCAGATGTGAGAATCCCTCAATGCGAGCAAACTAACAGCAATGAAGTTGCTAGTGGGTAGGAGAGCAACTATGAAAAAAGTACAAAATAACGAAAAGGAAGAATTTAAAAGCCTTAAGTGAGAAATTAGTTATAACTCTCTTTCTCTCTCTTTCTCTCTCTCTTCTCTCTCTCTCTCTCTCTCTCTCTCTCTCTCTCTCTCTCTCTCTCTTTCTCTCTATCTCTGTCTCTCTCTCTCTCTCTTCTCTTTATCAATTTCATGAAATGACAATCCACAGACTGAATACAGAAATGATTCTCATTATTAAAAGAAAATGATGTTAATTACGAACAAATAGCATTAAGGCGTGCACACCATAGAAAGTATTATTTAGCAACAAGTAGATATTAATGATAAAATGACAAACATAATGAAATGAATAATGAAATGTATGCCTGCCAGTTAACCATTTCATATCACCCCTCCAGGTAACACAATGGCCGAAAGGAGTGCACTCAGAGATAACAGCACAATTTTAGTTAGTGATAGGGTAGTTAATAGAGCTAATAAATATTATAATTTAGAGTGTGGTGTGAAATATTCTGCAATATTGTTTTCGGTTATGCTATTTTTCATGGCATGGTACTATACTGTGTTTATCATTGTGGAGGACATGAAAAAGGGGGGGAGCGGGGCAAAGCTAATGCGAGAAGGATCAATGCTTATATGGGCAGGTGTGAAAACAATGTGGAAACATAATTATTCTGTTGATGATTATTCTGTTAATAGAAATAATACAAACCTCACTATGTTGCAAATTAATCTGCACATTAATCGCACAGCAACAGCCCCCCTCCTTCCACTTGCTGCCATAGGCCTAGGTAATGACAATGAAACCAACCAGTATGATGGTGATTACTTTTGGGAGAATGAGTCTAACCTGATAAATATTGATGTACGAACAACCACAGAACCTACCTCGCAAGGAACTATAATACACTTTTATGTTGCTGCTACCCAAGAGACCCCAGAACTATAGGCTGGGTACACTGTGAATGAACTCAATAACACAGCATGGGCAGGAGTCTTTCCCATAAATTATCAAAAAGTAAAAACAATGAATAACCAGGAAGGGGGAGGAGAAGCAGACATGAGTGCTACAGCAAAACAAGCCACGAACGAGAGCTGCTATGTCTGCTCTCTCATACCGCATGCATCAGGCACACCCAAAATACTTGTACCACAAGAAGTACCCTTGTCAGACACCCAGTGTTTAATTCATCTCATATTATGTAGAATTCAGAGCACCTTCCAGGGACACACGGTTACAATAGAACTGCTGCAGAACGAGAAAACATACACAAGCAGGCGCCAAGGAGTAATATGCATTAAAGGACCATTCTTCGTCATAAAAGGAACAAGATTCACAGAAAACAAGTGGCATGACAAAACGATTGAGTGCAAAGCGGAAGCACTCAGGGGACTAACTGAAGAAAACTTTCAATGGGTCAAAGAAACGTGTGCTCCTGTCTGGTCCCAGCACATTGCAAAACTCACCTGTGTTACTGCACTAGAAAAACCTATCAAGACCCAAAAAGAAATAACACATGAGCTTTGTTTTCATGGAGAAGGGAAGGTACAAATGGGTGCCAACAAACAATGCAACAAAACAATCATTATTCGGATATGAAAAAAGGTACAGCTGCGTTAATGGACATGTATTGGGTCTGTGGCAAACAAGCCTACCTGCATCTATCAGCATCATGGAGAGGTACTTGCCCCCTTGCCACCCTGCATTCAGCTCTGATCGTAATCCCAGAAAGACATATCAAAGGAGGAAAAGGTTTGGCTGGCATATTGGCAGCAGGTCAATCGGCTGGCATATCGGCAGCAGGGCAATCGGCTGACACATCGGCAGCGCCCCAACTAACAATAACAGAACCTCCTTCATACGATCTGTTGTCGGAAGTGACCTAAAGGACAGACTCTTCCGCAAAAAGCGGTCATCAAACTACATTTCCAACGAATCATCCTTTCTCCTCGCTGAGATCCCAACAAAATATAAACTTTTCAACTCTGCAGAGACATTCTTTACTTCCCTCCTAATGCCAGGACTCCAGGCGCGAACAAACACCAAATGGTTACAGATCGTCCGCTGGGAGCTGATCCAATTGGCCAATGACACTGAAGAGGGATTCAATGTGATCAAGGTGGAACTTAGCGCTTTGCCCCTAATGACAATGCAGAACCAGTACGTCCTAGACCTTCTCACAGCGATGGACGGCGGTGTTTGCCGAAAAATCGTGAGCGCATGCTGTACATTCGTACCCTCTGAAGATACAGATAATGGGACCGTCTCCCACATGATCTCAGCAGTACACAGTCTGGGGGAGGGTATGTTGAAAGAAGGAGGAATAGAGCCAAGAAACTGGTTTGACAATATGTTCAACTGGATACCATCCTGGTTCAACACAGTGATGAAAATGTCTGTTCCTGTCATCGATTTTATTTTACTATTTTTCTGTGTGTGCCAACTAGGTATCCGATGCTGTGCAAAATCTATGCCTAACTCAACAATGATGATGGTAGCAGTGGGCCGACAGACAACGGTGGATACCATGGTAGATGCACAGATGCAAACTGGAGAACCAAACCCACCAAAGTATCGCATGACAGCTGTATATCGCCAGAATGGGGACAGGGTAGATAAACTATATCACACCATCATAAAAAAAACCTAGGGAGCTGCAATGGTACAGGGAAGTGTGGGTGGACCTGGATGGGGATGGAGGAATATATATATGACATGCACCCCATATGAATATGCAAGAAAGGGCCAGAGCTTAAGAAGTGTGTGCAGGGCGTGGATGCCAATAAAAGGAACACCTGCTTGAGAGGAAGCGGTTGCGGAAGCAGAGTATTACCGAAATGAGAATACGAATAATAAATAGTTTGTTACTTTAGATGTAAGAAAAGGGGGGAATGTGTGGGAGTGAGGGGCCGTTTGGGCCCTGCGCCATACATTCAGTACAGCTTGGACCACGTGCTCTTCCAATGGTGGGGGACGCCTCCAACGCCCTTATGTTAATATCAGCCTTATGCTGGCATTGGCGTTGATGGGGCTGTTGCGCGGGACACGTGGCATCCATTTTGTGCACCCTCGACTCCATCATTTGAACTAGGCCTCAATGCGATAATACAAAAAGTCTTCTCTCCCCTTAGCAGCGCCACGCACACCGCACACATGGCCCCCACCCTTTCTCGCTGTGTTTGAAAGTTTTGCAGCTCCATTCTCACGCTCGAGCCGGAGGCAATTGCAACAAAAACAAATGTAACATCTCGCTCTTCCTCTGAGATCATTGTCCAGTGTGTGAACCGGCAGGAGCCAGGCCTTGTAGCTCATCTATCTCCACAAACCTGCCCGTGCCCCCTCACCCTCACTGTTGGAAAATTACTGCTAGTGTAACCCTGTGTCCCTGCAAGGTATTCTTTTGATGTACCCGATATGTGACCCTGCCATGAAGCCCACCCCAGCATGCCCTTAGCTAAAATGAGACCTCTGCCACAATATATTGCCTCCTACAACTAACAAACTTCAACTTTCCCCCCAGCCTCTCTGATAAGTCCAGACCCACCCCGCAATCGATGTTATCATACTGGTCAAGACCCTTAACTTGGTACCCCATATAAGTCCCAATAAGTAATGGTGTGATTACACAAATCCAATTTATAGGTTTATGATGATTTGCTCAAAGGAGTTGTAATGACTATTATTTAGTGCATGTTTTATTGTAGTGTATTATGTTAGCTTAGTTAGCGGCCACCCTGCCTCACAGTGACCTGACCCTCACCCCCGCTTGGATACAGACAGATGGACCTCATGACGCTCACCCTCCCGCCAACCCAGCAGCCAACCACGGAGGAGCAGCACCTATATGCACCTATACAACACGAGCTTGTGTCCAACCACGATGAACTTTACAACATTCATGTCTGACATCACTTATCTTATAACGCTTTCTGCCCTTATAATCAATTGTAAGTGTATTGTTTGCCAGAGTGCTCTCAGGCAGCAGAGTTCTCTGGATGCCAATTATTTATAAAGAAAGACTAACTCTCGCAGCCTGTTCTCTTAGTCTCATTCCCAGTTGGGGTGTGTCTATTTATTTGTATTACACGTGCTAAAACGGGATGGGCCTTTACATTGGAAAGCAGCTAGGAGCAACATTATAGTGGGGAAGCAGCTAGGAGCAACATTACAGTGGGGAAGCAGCTAGGAGCAACATTACATTGGTGGAAGCAGCTAGGAGCAACATTACAGTGGGGACGCAGCTAGGAACAACATTACAGTGGGGAAGCAGCTAGGAGCAACATTACAGTGGGGGAAGCAGCTAGGAGCAACATTACAGTGGGGAAGCAGCTAGAAGCAACATTACAGTGGGAAAGCAGCTAGGAGCAATATTACAGTGAGGGAAGCAACTAGGAGCAACATTACAGCGGGGAAGCAGCTAGGAGCAATATTACAGTGAGGGAAGCAGCTAGGAGCAACATTACAGTGGGGGAAACTCTTTGGAGCAAATTTTAGTGGATACACATGAGAGTGGCCATAAGAAGTAAGGGACTTTCAGGGTGATGTTCCGTGCCTGGTTGACTAGTGAGCTCCGTTTGGGGCCATAGGAGAGGCAGGATGGGGCATAGGTAAAATGGTGAGCAGGCAAACAGACATCACCTTCAGCCTCTGCCCTTCGCCTATTACCCGGGGACGGACGCTCAGGAGATGTGCTCTTTGGTATGAGGAGGCCAAAGGGATCCTGCACCTTACGGTGATTCTGGGAGAGATTTCGGGGGAGGATGAGGCCGGAGTGTAGGCTGGGGAAACAATAGAAAATCCACAAAACCTCTAACATATTAGTAAATATTCATAGTTTGTGCTGAACAGTTGCTGGAATGGCTCCATGTGGCTCCATAAACATCATGGAGTGGGCAATTTAGGGAGGCTGGGTATATACTAGAACATAGGAATGCTTTGGTTTCCACTGCCTTACCTGCACCTGACCTAGAGATAACTGTATCTGGCCTTTTTTAATTGGTTTTCAGGGGTTTTGGCATGATGAGTACTGCATTCGCTCTAGAGCAAACATGAAAGAAATTGGGAGGATTTTGTCTCGGGAGGATAGCTCAGGGGTAACATGCTCGCCTTGGAAGCAAGACGACACAGAACAACACAGGTTCAGTCCTGGGTCCGCACTTAGAAACTTCTGGGTATTAATTGTGTTATAAATAACCTTTCATATCATATCATATCATATCATATCAAATACTATCTTTGAAAATAATTCATCCAAGAGCAGGCCTCCTCCAAGGTCCCTGGTGGAAAGGGTGCAGCAGTGGCCAAAAGACTACCACCGCAAGAAGGGTGAACAGTGGGGTGAACAGTGTCTCTGCATTCTCCTGGGTCAACCCACCTGCTTCCCTGAACAGAGCATTTCAATGTGCACCATCTGATGCATGCCACTTCCCACATTCATATTGCAATAGTGTTGGCTCCCCATAAGTGGCGCTAAAGAACTCCCTATAAGCCAAACATAACAAAGGCTCTAACACCTCATCTATAAGCCACAACTGCGTACACTGAGTCGCTGGTGCAGGTCCACCTAGGAGCACAACTATGCACCCTTAAGGGCACCTGCCTACACACTACCCCCCCTACTCTAAGTAGCACCATCTATGAGCCAAAACTAAGGAATTCAGAAAAGGCATGGGGTGGAAGCAGTGTATAATATTGCAAATGGTTTGTCAGTGTTGCAAGGCAGCGCACTAAAATGGAGATGCAAGAGAATTATTTGAAGCATGCAGTTACTGGTACCAACTTAATAGAAGCAGAAATCCATTACTGATGAATTCCGTTCGGAGATAACCTAAGAAAGTTGCAGTCATTGGAATTCAGTCTGTGGCTGATGCACTTGACGTGTAGATCTTGTAAGGTTCCACACGCCTCTGCATAATTAGCCCACACTGTATCGGGAGATTCGCACCCCTCTATTCTAATTCTAGGGAAATGAGGTTGGAGTAAAGGTCATTCCTCTGCCGGCCTCCTGCAGCATCTGGGCTCACCTTCACAAGGCTGTTCTGACAGCTTCTTGTAGAGCAGATATCAGCCTGTCGGCTCCGGACACGCTTTGCTCTTTCTCGCCTTGCTCTGATATGTTTCCTGCAGCAATACAGTGAGGTTATGCAGCGAGGTGGCAGGTGGCATTAGCACCCAGGCAAGGAGGATACGCAATGCCAATATCCCGCTGACCTGCACTCAACGTGTGCTTTGTACAACTATTCGGACTTCGAATTTAAGGTGGAGAACAATAATGATTAACATTCTGGGGCCTCCCGGGGGACATCATCTGCACAATGCCATCGGTGATGTCATAGCACAAAGGGACAACACTAATGTGAAATAAAACTACAACTAATGTAAGATTAATAAAGTAACATAATATATTTAAGGAGACAAAATGGTATTTTAACTACCAATCATATATTATATAATATGTGACCTTGTTATAAAACAAATGCACACATTATATACCCGGGAAACACCCAACAGATTAAATATATGCGGATGGTCACTTATTAATATGCCAGTATAGGTTCATAGGGCCAGTGGCAGTCATCCTATTCCAGTCACAGACTAATATGCCAAGCATTGTATCATATGCTTAAAACAGTCTCACATGCCAGGGATTGCCATCAGAGGCCAGTTGTAGCCTCAAATGCCCAAGTACCAGCACTTCATTCCAGTTAAAACTTCACATGCCAGGCATAAATGCCAGGTGCAAAGAATAGTCTGACATGCCTAGGCACTGCGATTACAAAGTAAGTGCAGCCTCAAATGCCAACACGCTGCCGTCGTTTGCAAGGTATTACTGCATGAGCCAAGTAGAATCATCACATGCAAAAGCAGCCTCACACACACGTGAGCTGTCATCATGTGCTTAGTGTAGCCTCATATGTGCAGGCACTCCCATCTTGTGTCAGGTGTAGTCCGACATGCACCTACAGTCATTTTATGGAAGGCGCAGTCTTTCATGCCCATGTGCTGCTATCATATTCCAACTACATACACAAAAAGTCCAATTACTGTCATGGCAGATACAGCCTTATGCCCATGTATAGTCATAGGCATCTGGACACAGCTTCACCTGTCTGTATGCTGTTATATAACAGGGCGAGTACCGGCTCATATACCCAGATAGTGCCATCCCGTGAAAGGTATAGGGTTTCATTGCAGGTATAGTCATTGTGAGTATAGCTGAGGGGCAAAGTGCTCGCCTTGGAAGAAAGATGACACGGAGCAACACGGGTTCGATCCCTGGGTCTGCGCTTACGTTATAAATAACCTATCATATCATGTTATATCATATCCTATGCCAGGCCAAGCCTCCCTCAGCTGAAGGGCCCATCATATCCCAATTGCAGTCTGAAAAGACCAAGTTCTCTCATCTTATGCCAAGCAACCCCTCATATGTGATGGACAGTTCTCATAATGCTATCTTCAGCTTCAAATGCCTGGCTGCTGTTGTAATATGCCATTCAGTCTTAAATGAACAAGAACTGCTGTCTTATAAAAAGTGAGGTCTCATATACCAGGTAAAGTCACCATAGCAACACAGAGCCTCAAATGTGCAGCTGCTACCATCATATACTAATGGACGCCACATGTGCTCAGGTCCAATATCATATGCTCAGGAGCCAGCATCTTATGGCAAGTGTTGGTATGAGAGGATTGCGGCAGAAAAAGTAAAGATGGCTGTATGTGAGGTTGTAAAAACATATGAAATATTAGGTTAATAGCCCGATGTTCTCAGCCCAGCCCAGCTTGGAAGGTCCATTCCAGCCCCTTATTGTATACCCCTGTCTCCCCATCCTAATCTGACTCCTCATGCATGTAATGCTCATGTGGCCTCCTAGAGTGGACTTGGTGCCAGAAATAAGATCAGCATCACCCCTCTCTCCATCCTCCCACTTGGGCCACGTGGCCTTGTTATGGCTGGTGGCCACCCCGGTAACTGCCACGTAAACAGTTAAGGAGCGTGGCTACAACTCCACTAGGGAAAACAAGCGCTGTTCTGGAGCACTTCTCCTTCTGTCATTGATGTGACCAGCACAGCATCATTTGTCGGGCGAGGAGGAGCCGGTGAAGCCAGCCGTCCTACTCGTTCTCTGCATAGCGACATGGCCTGTTCTCTGCATAGCGACAGGGCAGAGCTGAGTCCTCCCTTTGGCTTTGCGCTGCAGTCTTTTTCTCTTTTGATGAGGGAATAGCTGAGCCATTGACGCTCTGCAGTTTAAGATCCAGCTGTTTAGTTAAAAACGGTGCTCTGGCTTATGTAGTAATCTTGAAATGATCTTGACCACAGAAGGGAAGGTGCAGTAGGATAAGTGGTGAGCAACAGCAAAGAGAAAAGGTATAAGCAACTTTATTTAATTTGCATATTCATGTGGCGAAGTAAAATAGTAGCAACACTAGAGCTGGTCCCCTAACCTTATGCTGGAGAAATCGCCCCAATATTCTTTAGAAATGTGTACAGGCCGTGTGGTTACAGAAAAGAAAATAGAACCTGCCTGCTATTGTCTCACCTATTAGTAATGCACACAACCGCCCATTTGTATAACGTCAAGTCTGGGTAACTACCCTTAAAAAAACAGTTATTTAATCGTCTCAGAAATGAACATTCAAATTTTCTTGAAACCAATAACCTTGCAATATAGAATGCACTTTAAAGCATCCAACAAACGTTGGCATCAGAGAAAAACGGTGCAATATACATTTGACTGGATGTTCTCTATCCCAATCAGAATAATCCCACGCTAAATGTAGTGTATGGTGGATTTGGATTTCTAGTTTGGGCATGTATGTAACATACAGTTTTTGATGTTGGGCTACTTTGGTTACAGGTTTCTGTTTAGAATGGGCTTTTTTTTGGGAGCGCACACAAACTAGGTTAAAGTGTCATGAACAAATGAAAATATAGCTTTGTGATCGGACATTCGTCTACAATTTGATTCTTCTGAGCATTAGAAGTCCACTTAATGCACAGTTCTTTCTTTTCTGTACAATGTTATTTGTAAAAATGACTTTGGACATTAAATTGACTTGATTTTCTTGAGAATAAAGTGGACAAAATAACCTCCTTCCCACTTCACTTTCATAATAGAGCTTTACTTCAAAAGTCTCTATTTATGTTAACTCTGGTTTCTAGAGGTCAAGAAGTTGAATAATTTCTCTGTGACTATGTTATTCACCAATCCAGAAATCTAGTCATAAATTATCCCTGTGAAAACTCAGGAATGTAAGTGTTCAGCTACTGTGAGAAAATAAAATATGATATACCTTGCACAAATAAGACTCTATGCCACACTATTTTAAATACACTTCAACCAAGTTCCCCTTACAGCTCAGTCCCAAAGGCTTTCAGGGAACCACTTTTTCCAGCTAGGCCAGTGAAGCAATCTTTAGTGGTCTAGGTGGTAAAGTAGGTCCCCGAAAGACTTACAAGTTTTGGTGATAATTTGCTGGTAAATCTGCTGTATTGCCAACAAAATCGATTACTGTGACTGCCACTTGTTCCAGTGGGTTTACCACAAGATCGTGAATGGTAGAAGGGAAAAAATTACCGCAGGCGGAAATTCTACGGTGGTAATTCTGTTGATTTTTGGAAGAAAAGTGGGGGATTTACCTTCAGCTTTTCTCTGGAGGTGAATTTTCCACTTTCTTTCCCCCAAACTCAAAATCTGCAGGTACAGTAAATATGGAGGTAATTCTGTTACTGTCAAAACAGTGGCTGTAACAGAATTAGCACTACTTTTTGCTCAAACTGCTTCAATTTGTAATGAGGCCCTTTCAAGTGTTACCAGTGGCTTAATTAGTTCTTGTGAAATATATCTAAATGCAAAAGAAATGTTATACTCAATTTTGGTTTGTCTTTTAAAGGCTCAAGCAGTTAAGGGCATCAACAGTTCCATAAAATCTCCACCAGACAAGCACTGGTCTCAGTCTATCCCTGCATTCTGAATACTGTCAAGCAATCTGGTCCTGTCTTGGTCAGGATTTCTGCATCAGGCTATCTCTGTCAAAAGGTATTTTAAGGAGATTCCCATCAGCTACAACCAAGGAGGAATCCCACTCAACACCTCTTTGGTTGGGCAAGAGCCTTCATCTGCAAATGTTTCCAGGAATTCCCTTATTTCCTCTGCATTTGGGGTAGAAATAACGGATACATTCCACCCACGCAGCATCATCTGATGCAACCGATAGTTTCTCATTGGACAGGTCTTATCATTGGCTTTCTCCGGGTACTGACACTCCTTATTATACTCCACTGTTTTGGATTGATCCATTGTATTTTTTCGCGGGATGCTTCTCTCTGCCCATTTAGAGCTGTTGGTCACTTTGGATTCAAATCCATTTTCCCATCGAAATCAAACTTTCTGTTATGAAGTTCTCACATTATTGAGGCCCACCTATTTGAAATCAAAATAGAATTCTGAAGCCATACATATCTTAGATGTTTCAATAACATGTTATATGCAAAATATATTGTAATTTGTAAATATATTAATAGTTTGAATATGTTACTATATTATGTCTGGATTTTTAATATGAGGAATGGTTCACTGAATTCAAATCCTCAATGTGTTGAAAAGGTAGGGTTGAAAAGGTGATTTGTATTCTTGCACGTTAAATCAAACATTGCAATTTCACTCATTTCTGTGCATTGGACGTCCCTACTGAGCTAAATATTAACTTAAATGGCTGGCTTAGGTCCCTTAATATCCATGCCACCAAAACAGGCAGCGCAGATGGTTGTTTATTGCTGAACCGCTACAGGTAAAAAAGTTTGGGTTCCACTGGAAAACTGGTGTTTGATGTATTTATTAGCTTAGGAAACAGGTCCATCACTTGTGACCTCGCTCTGGCCATAAACCTGGAGATACCACAAAAAGGTGGATTTTGGAATACAAACCAGTCCAATTTCACTCTATATTTTAGAGTGTAATGCCTGCTCTGAATAACCATCTGTGCATGTTTGGCTAGGCTAATGGATTATTTACTGTTTGATGATGTGTCCTTTCTTCTGTCAGAACTGATCCCTGGTCCTCTAAACTTCAGAACCAGACCTCAATGGTACAGACCATATACAGCCACATTTGAACATTTCTACATGAAAAGCAAATAGCAAACACACCTATAGTGTAATTTCTTTCTTTGTTCAGCAGTTAATAATGCATTTTAATGCATTACGTATACCTTCTATAACATCTAAAATACCATTTTTGAATTATTTGTGTAATGTGGCTGCCAAAAAGAACACTTTCATTTAAAACATTTTCTTAAGAAAAATGTCTATCAGATTGCACATTATAAGGATGGCAGTGAGTATTATAACACAGTGTTTGAGTCATTTGTGTAACTTGGTTGCCCAAAAACAGAACAATTTTGGCTGGTAAAGACTTATTTCGGTGACATTTAAAATTTATAAAGATGGCATGTGTTGCATGATATGTCTTGTTTAGAGAAGGGGTTTTCATTTATATTAAATATATTTTACAAAGGGATCAATAGGAAGGATGTTAAAATCATTCAAACAGAGATTGTATAGCTGATTTAATAGCAACATGTGCTGCAAATGTAACAGGGAATGAACTGTTACCAACATGTCTATGCAAGACCTCTTTTGTTTTCTTTTAGCAATATTTATATCATGTTATGTATTCAAATAAGCGACTCGTTGTTTTGTTTTGTTGTATAATTGTTAAATTTATCAATCTGAAAAACAAGTCCCGAGTATTTACCCTGCTTCCATCAAAGGACATCCATTTTTGACAATGTTGACTTTGTGGCTCAATAATTATGAAAAAGGGAGATGTGACTTCTTACACAGATACTGACATGCACACGTTTTGGGGGCTTGGAAAGGCCTTGTAAAATTATGGTCAGAAAAAAAATAGATGTGTTTTGAAAGGAAAGCCCTAGAAATTAGACATACTGTTATAAATCAATGAACCTGCTAAACATTAGAAAAGTCCAGATGTATCACATAACCTGTTATAGGAAATAGGAAAAGGCTCACTAGACATTCTGCAAGATATTTCTGTAAGATAACTGAAAAAAGAAAACTGCAAACATGCACTTATCTACTATAATGCGCAAGTTAGCGTTCCCAAAGGCAAATTACGCATTACCTTCCTCGTCCCTTCATTGTGGCCAGAATCCCTATTTTTCAAGTGAGTTAGCACCAAGAGAGAGGCATTTATGCTGGCAACCTAATTAAAATTAAAACCCCTTCCTGTTTTGTCTGTCTTGGACAGCCCTGGGAACCAGTGAGTAGAAAGGAGTCCTTCCTAGTCATTCCTATTTTCTTTAAAAAAACATTTCCTTCTTGAACATTTTCCCTGCTCAGCGAGGGAACTCGTTTTTAAATGTTGTATACATGTAGCCTCATTCCTCTGTCCTGAGTGGGAATTGAAGGTCTGGGCATGTACATAAAGCGGGATATACTAAAAGGACATTAGATGAGTCCAGGTAACCTGTTCTCGAATTTTCACACAGGAATTGATGCAACAGCGCTTCCACATAGGTACAGCAATGCAGAGCAAGCCTTTAACTGAGTAGTGTGATGGAAACGGCTGCATTCAAGAAAACAGGTACGCGTGTGCGAGTTCTGCAGACATTATGTGGGGAAAAAATGTTAAGAAAAAAGGAGCAGTTTGGCATCTGCAATGCTTGGTACCATGATCCTTTCTGTAACGGATTTATGACACAGCACACTCCAGCCAGGGACTTCTTCCACTGATAATGAATGTTGCGCACAATAAAAATGCCTTTTTATCTTTATTTGAACCCTGGGTTCTTTCTTGAGGAGCCCACCAACCCGTCTTACACCCACCTTAACAAAGATCCCATGTCGCAATGGACAATGGACCAGACCGGTGTGTAACAATGAAATATTTATACATTTTAGGATACAAGGAAAAATCAGAGCAAAATCAAATAATAGGGCAGCAGCCACCACTGTTGTGGCAATACAAATGCAACAATCCTACAACACAGTTAATTCAAGTTCCTAACATGATCTACATAAACCTTTAATAGAAAACAGAAGCAAAATCACTTATCAGAATGACAGATGGCACACATGTTATGCACTCCCCCTGCAACACTTCCCCCAAACACCTGCTAACGAAATTCTTTGTGGATGGAAAGTAGTGGCAAGGAGTCAGTAGGAAGCGGGAAACATCGAAATGGGAATCCAGCCCACCACCCCAGGATGGGAGGCCAGAACCCAAATTGAAAACCTTATTTAAGAGCAAAATTGCATACTCAGATTTTACTTATTATTTGTACATCAGTTTACAATTACAGTGGGATAGCTTGGACAGAAATGTGTTTGGCTGCACTTTAAAAGACCAGGAAGCTTACAGACTTCTGAGCAGGGTACCAAGGCAATGTGAACGCAGGTGAGAAAATCGATTTTGGGGAAAAAGAATGCAAAAAGAAACACGTGGCAGAATGGCAATTCATCTCGACACAGAACTTGTGATGAAAGGCAGCCACAGAGAAGGGCTGAACTGCCAAAATCGAAAATCGTTTTTTTAGGATCGGAGACACAGGCACATGACAGATAGGATTATGATGCAAAGGGATTACTTTTAATAGGATGATAGTTTGGGTTTTTCTATGGCAAACGCTAATCGGAATTTATAGAAAAGCACAATGCAGAAGCAAATTTGTTTTTTGTTAAACAAGACTATTTCTGTTGAGACTATATTTTAATGGCTATGATTAGTAAAAACACTTGACAGAATTGTTACTTTCGAAGGGCAACAATAATGAATGCAAATTTTCAATGTGGAATAAATTGATTTACTTCAAATGATACTAGGGACTTACACAGATAACTGAAAGAATTAGAAAATGCATGCGTTAACGGACATAGACTAACACAGATTCTTCTATGGAAAAGGTGAGCAGATGTTACTGGCAATTTGGGATTTTCAATAGGATTTTCTAAGAGATCCAGGATTAACAAGAGAGGGGTATGCAGTATGGAACTTTCAATGGAATTTTCTATGGAATACAAAATTAAAAGAGCGGGTTATGCAGTTTTTGGGACTGGGTGATGTGATACTTACAAGGTAAGCTTGAGTTTGGGACTTTGGACAGCCAGCGAGATCTCAGGGCAGTGGGGCCAAGGGATCTGGTCACTGGGACAGCTGGGCTCTCCTGGATGGGGTCAGCTGGGCAAGGTATGGTCACTGTGGACAGCGGGATGGGTCAGCTGGGCAAGGTCTGGTCACTGGGCTCTCCTAGATGGGATCAGCTGCCTTTGCTCCTTTCTCCCCGGATACTTGGGTATGCCTCGATCTAGATGTGTGGTTCTGCCTGGATGGAATCAGCTGCCTCTGGATCTGGTTTTTGAGTCTGAATATTTCTTGTGTTTCCTGGTCTCCCCCTTAAATAGTCAGAATGATATCATCGGTTTGCAACCTGGAGGGGAAGTAACAGGACTTACCCCTCTATGGGGTTAGGGCAGTCTCCCAGTGGACCCACCTTTGTCTAAGCTGATTGGTTATGGGGAACTGACATAATGTATGTGTGTGTATGTATGACTTCCTTTATCTCACAAAGCCTATTTCTTGGCAAAAATTAGTTATGGATAAAAATATCAGGTTTACACTGGCCACTGTCATGAAAAATAGGTATGTAGATTCCATATGTCATAGGGAATTGGACAGTCTGATCGCCAACTCTGTGTGATGTTGCATCTCCCTTCAGCACAATTTTATCAGGAAAAGTATAATACTTGAAATTCTGCAAATAGCTACACATATGCCCATTATTATTTCACATCTTTTCACCAGGTTTTATGTCTGTGCCATTTATAATTCACACCGCATTTTGTTTTTTTCCTGTCATTCCAGTTCACCAAGTGCTAGAAACAGGTGCTTGGTCTCTTTGTGTTTGTCCACCATTCACATGAAATACTGGCATGATATAACATTACTGCTTATTCAGGGAATTGGGAAAAATGTCTTAATGTACAAAAATTATTTAAAGGCAATGAGCTGGATTAGTCACATGTGTGGGCGATCCTGCAAACCCCCACAGCCAAATTGCATCCTCCTGGGTCAGCCTGAACAAAGGACCTCCTGGGAATGTGTGCTGAAGGAAATCACACCTCTGGGTCAAAACACAGAGCCCAGCCACTTCCTTTGTATTTCTGGCAGTCCTGCTGGCCAGTCTAGCAGAACTAGTAATTATCACACTGTCAGCCCCAGCACATCTCCTTGCAGCATCAGTTCACTGGTAGGTGCAAAAAGTCGGAGGCAAGCCTTCCTGCACAACTGGTTGCACTGGAATTCCTGGGCCTCAGCCAGGCTGATTGAAGTCTTGTGGGGGAAGTACATAGGATCCATTGCTTTTCAGTCCCCACCCACATATACAATAATATTCCTGTGCTAGCAACAGTTGTCATTTGACATTTGACTTTAAATGTAATTTTTCCTTCATTTTGCAGATAACAAAATAACACGTGTGCAAGCTTTACATTTCCTCTTCCCAATGCGGTTTCTGTAGACCATAGTTTAATTTCACTTAATCATCTGGGGGGGTAGGGGGGGGTTGCATATACAGATATAAAATCGAAATGGGAATCCAGCCCACCACCCCAGGATGGGAGGCCAGAAACCAAATTGAAAACCTTATTTAAGAGCAAAATTGCATACTCAGATTTTACTTATTATTTGTACATCAGTTTACAATTACAGTGGGATAGCTAGTACAGAAATTTGTTTGGCTGCACTTTAAAAGACAAGGAAGCTTACAGACTTCTGAGCAGGGTACCAAGGCAATGTGAACACAGGTGAGAAAATCGATTTTGGGGAAAAAGAATGCATAAAGAAACACGCGGCAGAATGGCAATTCTTTTCGACACAGAACTTGTGATGAAAGTCAGCCACAGAGAAGGGCTGAACTGCCAAAATCGAAAATCATTTTTTTAGGATCGGAGACACAGGCACATGACAGATAGGATTCTGATGGAAAGGGATTACTTTTAATAGGATGATAGTTTGGGTTTTTCTATGGCAAATGCTAATCGGAATTTATAGAAAAGCACAATGCAGAAGCAAATTCGTTTTTTGTTAAACAAGACTATTTCTGTTGAGACTATATTTTAATGGCTATGATTAGTAAAAACACTTGACAAAAGTGTTACTTTCGAAGGGCAACAACAATGAATGCGAATTTTCAATGTGGAATTAATTGATTTAATTCAAATGATACTAGGGACTTACACAGATAACTGAAAGAATTAGAAAACAAATGCGTTAACGGACATAGACTAACACAGATTCTTCTATGGAAAAGGTGAGCAGATGATACTGGCAATTTGGGATTTTCAATAGGATTTCCGAAGAGATCCAGGATTAACAAGAGAGGGGTATGCAGTATGGAACTTTCAATGGAATTTTCTATGGAATACAAAATTAAAAGAGCAGGTTATGCAGTTTTTGGGACTGGGTGATGTGATACTTACAAGGTAAGCTTGAATTGGGGACTTTGGACAGCCAGCGAGATCTCAGGGCAGTGGGGCCAAGGGATCTGGTCACTGGGATAGCGGGGTCAAGAGATCTGGTCACTGGGACAGCTGGGCTCTCCTGGATGGGGTCAGATGGGCAAGGTCTGGTCACTGTGGACAGTGGGATGGGTCAGCTGGGCAAGGTCCGGTCACTGGGCTCTCCTAGATGGGATCAGCTGCCTTTGCTCCTTTCTCCCTGGATACTTGCGTATGCCTGGATCTGGATGTGTGGTTCTGCCTAAATTGGAATAAGCTGCCTCTGGATCTGGTTTTTGAGTCTGAATATCTCTTGTGTTTCCTGGTCTCCCCCTTAAATAGTCAGAATGACATCATCGGTTTGCAACCTGGAGGGGAAGTAACAGGACCTACCCCTCTATAGGGTTAGGGCAGTCTCCCAGTGTCCCCACCTTTGTCTAAGCTGATTGGTTATGGGGAACTGACATAATGTGTGTGTGTATGTATGACTTCCTTTGTCTCACAAAGCCTATTTCTTGGCAAAAATTAGTTATGGATCAAAAAATCAGGTTTACACTGGCCACTGTCATGAAAAATAGGTATGCAGATTCCATATGTCATAGGGGATTGGACAGTCTGATCGCCAACTCTGTGTGATGTTGCATCTCCCTTCAGCACAATTTCATCAGGAAAAGTATAATACTTGAAATTCTGCAAATAGCTACACATATGCCTATTATTATTTCACATCTTTTTACCAGGTTTTATGTCTGTGCCATTTATAATACACACCGCAATTCGTTTTTTTCCTGTCATTCCAGTTCACCAAGTGCTAGAAACAGGTGCTTGGTCTCTTTGTGTTTGTCCACCATTCACATGAAATACTGGCATGATATAACATTACTGCTTATTCAGGGAATTGGGAAAAATGTCTTAATGTACAAAAATTCTTTAAAGGCAATGAGCTGGATTAGTCACATGTGTGGGCGGTCCTGCAAACCCCCACAGCCAAATTGCATCCTCCTGGGTCAGCCTGAACGAAGGACCTCCTGGGAATGTGTGCTGAAGGAAATCACACCTCTGGGTCAAAACACAGAGCCCAGCCACTTCCTTTGTATTTTCTGGCAGTCCTGCTGGCCAGTCTAGCAGAACTAGTAATTATCACACTGTCAGCCCCAGCACATCTCCTTGCAGCATCAGTTCACTGGTAGGTGCAAAAAGTCGGAGGCAAGCCTTCCTGCACAACTGGTTGCACTGGAATTCCTGGGCCTCAGCCAGGCTGATTGAAGTTTTGTGGGGGAAGAGCATAGGATCCATTGCTTTTCAGTCCCCACCCACATATACAATAATATTCTTGTGCTAGCAACAGTTGTCATTTGACATTTGACTTTAAATGTAATTTTCCCTTCATTTTGCAGATAACAAAATAACACGTTTGCAAGCTTTACATTTCCTCTTCCCAATGCGGTTTCTGTAGACCATAGTTTAATTTCACTTAATCATCTGGGGGGGGTGGGGGAGGTTGCATATACAGTTGATTTATGGACTCAAAAGGATGCTGTCTTTGATATTGACATGAGAAAAATTAACACTACGTTATTTCTTTCATTTACTGCAGTTTGTGCGCGATGGTTCATAGCAAAAGAAAACAAAAGCTGTGTTAAGTGGAAAACAGAATTCTTGGCCTTTCAAGTGATTTCCCAGTACATCAGCTGTTTTCAAAATGTATTGCCTCACCTCTTGGTAACCAGCATAAATAAAGCATGCCAGCATGTGTTTCCATGAAGGGCACAACTTTGTGATGTTTTATTATGAAATCAAGAACACATGCAAAGCTGTCTTGGATGTCATGTATGCAGCTTTAGTATTCAGAAAACAGAACAGCAAATGTGGTGCCATTCTGCATGTAGGTCATTTTCAGATGATTTAAATGGAGGTAAAACAATGCAGAGCACTTCTTTTGGTGGCATTCTTGTGTTCAGTGCTCGCCACACATATGCGCCATGGAAAGAAAAGCGCCGTCGTTTTTCCGCATTATTCCCATGTGGTTTTTGTTTGAAGGGGATTTCTGCGAGGACCTTAAATGTACCCCACATTTCCTCCGTGGCCTCATCGAGGAAAGGGCAGTTCAGTTAATAAAGTACAATCCTTAGATGGTAAACAAGTTGCCGATCCCTTTGGCCCCAAGCAGAGGAGCGTCTCTTTTATCAGCTTTTTATCTGATGGGGATGGTCCCGATAGGATGGATGAGGTTGATGGCAACCTACCCCCTGATAATGAGCACAGAGATGACCAAGAGGCCATAGAAAAGCATATTAGAAGGAACAGCCTAAAATACGTTTTGGACAATGTGAGATTTAAATGTACCCTGCCTGAAACGTCTCCCCCTTCAGGGCCTGAAGTATATAGATAATTCTGGCAAAATATGTCACATCTGATGTACATTAGTACCCCCACCAAATATGTGATAGATAAGGAGTAGAAGATCTCCAAAAGTGAAGTGTTCTTTGCTTCATGACAAATAACTATGCAATTGAGGCAGCAGTTAACATGTTACCAGACTCAGTGAAAGTGGATTCCCTGTTTCACAGCCTAATGGAAACCCCTGGCTGGGACATCAGGACTTAACTCTTAAAGACCCAGGTGATAAAAAAAAAGAGACTCTGCTTTAAAAACGTTTTTTCCTGGACTAGAAAACCAGGCAAAAAAATCCAGTAACTCACTAATGTTAGAGTAGGAGAGGTAATTGCTGGTCTTCATCCAGTAGTAACCAGCAGGCAAACAGAATATCATATATATGTATATATATTATAGGTCGGTGGTCGCTGCCCTATAGTTAACGTGAGTAGTGAGTTCCACAGGGGACAAGAATGAAATCCTGCTAATAGGGCCCCCGACGACTCGAAGAAAACTCAACAGCCGATATTCCACATTCCAGACAGATAACATGCAGATCCTGGTCTCTCCCGCTGTTAAGAGCCTAGAGGTGTACCTAGACACTACCCTCTCTATGTCTCGCCAAGTCAGCTCCATTGCCTCCTCCACAGCCTACTCCACCAAATTACTGACTGCAGCAAAACCATTCTTATCCACTGTGAGTTGCCTCTACATAGCCAGAGCCATCATAGGCTCTAGGATGGATTATTGAAATGTCCTATTCAATGGCACATCCTTCAAAAACAAACAACAACTCCAAGTCATCCAAAATAATGCACTCGGGACAGCTGTCAGCATCCCAAAAAGGGAATACATCATGACAGCAAGAAGGGAAGTCCACTGATTGCCCATCAGAAAGAGGGTCCTGTTCAAAATACTGGCTATCCCTCACAAGTGTCTCGGCAACTCAGCCCTGCACTTTCTCTCTCAGAAAATAATAAGTGCCCAGTCTTCCAGACCACCAGAACACATTACACCTACAGACTACTACTCGCCAAAGTCAAACGTGCCAAAGCGGGAGGTGCAAGCTTCTCTTTTGTTGCGGCCAAACAATGGAACTCGCTGCCCGCCTCAATTAGAGGAGAACAATCCCATCCGGCTTTCCATAAATCTCTCAAAACATGGCTGTTCAAAAAAGACAAATGTGCACTATTTCATGTCAACTGCAACTTATGTATATGCCCTTTACATGTCAACTTATGTTTATGATCTGATTTCTGTAACAGCGCCACAATGCCCTTGGGCTGCTCTGTGCTTTATAAATGAATATAATAAATGAAAATAAACTAAATAGGAAATCGAAAAAATGCATTGCAAATAAAGTTTCACTCATGTGATGGATTTGGCTGAAATTGCCACGTCTCCCGAACATCAAAGATTTGTTAAAAACGAAATAATGTATTAATTTATTCAGAAAACAAAAAAAAGCGTGTTCTGTCTACTCCCCATTTATTTTTCCATAGACAAAAATTGTCAATTTCCGCTCCACCACACAGCTCAAACCGCTGGATGGATTTGGACCAGGTCCGAAACAACTTGGGCATGAAACATTGACTCACGATCCTTTTGTGGTTTGGGTATTCTGTCCAGCAGTGTTTAAAATATTTGATGGAGAAGGGGGACCCCCTTCTCCCAAAATTAAAACTAATCTCCATGATGCATTGTGGCTTGAGGATTTTTAGTAATGGAAAAGCCGGCATCTCTCTTTTTTTTGTCAATGCAAGAGATAACCGAGGGTGTACCCTCAGCTATTGGAAAAAGAAAAGGCAGAAAATGCCATTTGCAGGGCAAAAAACAAGAAAATGCCATGAGGTAAGATGTGGGGGAGGCAAGAGGACACTAAGTTATACCCTGGAGGTGGGCTAGGGACAGAGTTCGCAACACAAAGCTTTCCGTGTCCTCAGATACTGAAGAATTAACTGCGGCTACCCGACTTCACCGAAGAAACTACGTCACAGAAACAAGTGTTGGAGGGAATGGGAGAGGGCAGAGGAGGAGAGGGAGCCATGAGGGGAGTGGCAGCAGCAGGCACGGATGAGGTGGCACTTGTTGAGTGCCTGGAAGGACAGAAAAGCATTTTGTTTTACAGTGTTTTTCCCGATAACCACGGGTATAATGGCTACACATAGCCGAGGGTATCTATAGTACAATGTAACTGCGGTAATAGAAAAAAGTCTTAAAAGAGAAATTATATATTTTTACAGCTGTAGTGACGTTGGGATTGAAAATTCACTGCCCATGGCCGGCCAGTGGCTTGGTAGCATTGTAAACAGCTGATCTGTGATGTCATCATTGCGGTCATAGGCTGTGCAACAGGGGGCGCAAAATTAAGGTGCCTTTAACGGAATTTTTAGGGTTTTATTGCAATAAGTTCTCACCTTAACATCTCTGCAACTAAAGTTTTTTTCCTTGAATTTGAAGTTTTTCTTATTCTCCTCAAGGTCCCTGCAACTAAAGTATTTTTGTTGAATTTCAAGGGTTATGTTTTTCCATACATAATACATAATTGACATTAATAGTACAGACAATTGGGCTAATGAAAACGATGTATCATGTGCAGAAGTAAAATAAAAAGAAATTGTGCAGCCACATTCCCTTCAAATAAATCTGTTCTTAAAAAATGTGCATATTTACTTAACTTTTTAAAGTGTTTACATGTATATGTACTGTTGATGAATAGAAAGTTATTAAAGTGTTACAGTAACTGTGTACAAAGACAACACTCAATATATCTTAAAATAAATCTTTACAAGAATACTGCCCACATATATATGTTGATATGTTTTTTATCTTTTAAAAAAACTGTTTTATAGTCATGGCTACCAAAGATGTATGCATGGCTAAATGCAGCAACGACTGGGGAGGGGATTTACCCCCCGGCTTCCACAGGGGATAACCAGAGCTATAATAAAATACATAAGGATATGTAGTTTTTTTAACACACACTGGACCTCATTACAAGTTTGGCGGTAGCCTTGCAAATAAAACCGGCAGGCTGCCGCCAAACGTGTAAATTTTTCTGGTGCCTGCGAATGGTCACTTACTGCGTCATCATGGCCTTGCCGGATCCGGTAATTGCCCATTCGCGGGCCCCGGAATGCAATGCTGCCCATTCCCATTTGATCCCCATTGCGGCTCAATGGGAATGGGGAGGTTGGATGCACCGGCACCATTCGAATGGTCAGCCCTGGCGGGCAGGAAGGCACCGCAAACAGAACTCGTAGTTTTCCGGTCCAGTAACAACGGTACTGGCAAGCTTACTGGTACCGTTGTTACCGGACCGGCACACTTATAATGAGGCCCACTGTATTGAAAGGATCAATTAAAGCTCTTTGATCCATATATTCAGATTGTGTTTTTATTTTATATTCTTATAACTGAAAAGTTGGCCCTGAAAAGGATCTTTTTGGGTGATAAGGAAAAAAGAGGTAGGAATTGGGAAAGGAAAAACACTAGGATTCATGCATATAACAAAAGATAAAGCAAAAGAAAAAAAAGTTTGTATGCATTTTATATTATTTACATTTTTGTGTCTAAAGAATGGGCTAAAAATATCGACACTTAAATATATATCTAGAGTTGGCAATTGCCTGTATGTTCTGAAAAAAGCCTTTCCCAAAGCTTCTAGGGTGCCACCTCCCATATCGATCAAGCTGTGACAGGTTTCACACATCACAATAAAGTAAATAAAATTGAGTGCAGCTAAAATGGACTGAGATTGGGTGTTAGTTGGGGAAAAATTGCTAATAATCGTACTGGACGTCTGTGGCGCAGATGGTAAATACTGCTGTGTTGATCTTGCTCCTTGCGCTTTGACCTTATGTTTCACATGAGCCTTCATGTGTGATTCATCCCAATGAATGGAAAAAGGATGTTGAATTAACGTGAATGTTCCCAAGCTTTGCAACGGCTTGTGTGAAGGTCTCCTCCCCAAAACCTTACCACAGAAATCGCGCAGGAACCTCCTTGATCTCCTTCTTGATGTGTTGGTCTTTTACCCGGAAATATTGCCAACTGTCGACAATGGATTTTTGTGCACATTGCTTCTTCCGTGGCAGTAAAGCTGAATCCACCCATACCCCCTCATCATCACTGCTGGTGTAGTCATTTTGAAATTCAGGACCGTGGATGAAAAATAAAAACTGTAAAAATACACAACACAAAAAGAACTCTGACACATAATATCAAAAAACATTTTACAGAAAATAAGCTAAAATAACAAAAAATGGCAAACTACAAAGCACAAGAAAAAAGGTATAGGAAGAGGAAAGGTAAAAAAGGAATGGATAAATCAAGGTACTGATTTTAAAAGTTCCTGAAGGCTTACAAAGAAGTTCACCCACCAAGAGACAAAAAGCAAGCACAGAAATCAGGAAAGAGGTTCTTGCGAGAGGCGTATAACCATGGTTTTGCGATATAGACAACCGGAATGTGTTTTCCATATGCCCGGGTACGCCCAAGCGCAATGACGTGTTTGCACCAAAATTATTGATTAATCGCCTGAGTGAACGAGAAGACGCGCCTACATGTGGCCTTAGCCACATCGAGGGAAGGTCCAATCATTTTGAAAGCTGTGTTGATGCAGCTATGGGTTTCACGCATGTTTCTTGACAGCCAATCGGATCACAGGGTGCACTCACTCACGTAGCCATGTCAACAAATTGTTCAGTCACATGCTGCAGTATACTGAAGCTGCTATGCCTATGCCGTATGAGGAAATCAGCACATGTAAAATTACCTAATAGGACTTCGGGATTCATTGACACAGCTAGATGTCTTTGTGCCTGTTGCGCCAGCCAATCATATCACGTGCTGCAGCTGTGTGCCAACACTTGACTCCTAGCTGCATCAACACATGGCCCAATCCCACATTGCAAAGTATTGACACGGCTATGTCCATGCCATGTGATGAAATCTGCGCATGCAAAATGATCCAATAGGACTTCGAGCTTTTTCGACGCAACTACGCATCTTCATGCCTGACATGCCAGCCAATCATATCACGCACTGCTGCTACATATCTACTCATGACTGCTATCCACGTAAAAAAACTGGCCAATCACACGTTGCAATGGATTGACGTGGCTACGCCCCACACTGTATGACAAAATCTGCATGACCAATCACTGCGCACAGGTTCCATGTAATAATGTTGCCACAAAAATATCGCCATACAAAAATATTGCCGAAAAATTGTTGTTTTTTTTGGCGACATTATTGCATGGAACATGCGGGGGACACCCCTGCAAACCCCAATTTTTTTTTTTTTTAAATGTTTTTTTTTTTAATGTTTTTTTTTTGCCCCTATCGCCACATATATGGTCACCCAAATAAAATCGCCACGACATTTCCCGGCGATATTATTTACGGCGACCATATATGTGGCGATATTAATACCTGATACCCGGCGCACAGCAGTGCTTAGCTGCGAATAATCACCCCACCCACACAAAAATAAGTTTACATTCATCATTGCTACTAGTGCTTGTTAGTGAAAGGTTTAACAGTGACTGCAAGAACTTTTGGCGCTTCAACCCTTTAATTGCTCCTCCTTTTCACTCACTTTTTACCTAATCCTCTTTTTTACCTGTCTTGTTATTTGTTCAGTTTGTCTATTTATTTCTTTCACTTTAAGAAAAACATTTTTATTTCTTCTTGGATGGTCTTTTGTCCATGTCTAACCATGACAACAGTAGCAGCAGTGATGGCAATGTCATCTGGGTCCCCAATACAATACCACCCAGGAAGAAAGCCACAGGAATAAAACCCCCTGCAGACAGTTGGAGATATTTCAAGGTAAAAGAACACTGCTCTAAAAGGGAGGCAGAGGATGTACAGTGCACATTGTGCATGAAGACTCTATGACGTGGACCATCAAATGTGCTGTCGCAAAGCCTTGGAAAATCTGTGATGATCAATCATCTGGTGAGAGTGCATTGGGATGATGTGGATGACACATATTGTAGATTGCACGAACACCAAAAAACTAAATTGCATGGGGCTCATACATTACGTGCATGGAAATCTGCACCACCTCCAGCAGCTGATTCCACCAGTGTGACGCCACTGACACTGAATGAACTCTCGACTTCGGCAGCAGTGTCAACTCCACATGTTCCAATTTTACCGGATCCCAATGTCTCAGTTATGAGAGTCATCTGTGCCACCTATACTTGAGTGTAGGAGCGACGCACGACGAGCGGTTGATGGGTAGCCACGGGTAAACACGCCAGCCATTGCTGTAGCTAGGCACGATCCTAAATGCACCAATCACACCCCTTTTGTCAAGCTGTGGTTATACATTTTTTCTTTTTTTATATATTCTGAGTATGGAATACAAATGGCGAAACAGACAGTGGTGATTCAATGGTAATTAAAAGCTCAATACAATAAATGATAGCTAATGGAGTTATGTAAGATAGATGATGAAACAGAGAGCATAGCATACATTACACTGCACTAGGTGAGGATACATTTAATGGGAACAATTACGCAAGGCATGGGTGAGAATAAACAAGCAGCAATACATTGGATAGGGCAGCTAAATCAAGAACAGGGTACCTGAAGCGGCTACCTATTAATTTTTTTAAATGATATATTTTGTTTCATATATACGTATATATGTAAATAAACAGTACTCCTTTTATGCCGTTATATTTTTCTTCTAAGTATTTGCATTTTAAGAGCCACACAAGTAGGAAAGCCTGGAAACACAAAACCAAAATGAATAAGACTCCCAAATACCTACCGTGTCACTGAGGCCATGGCCAGCGATTTTCCAACCCTGATGTCACTATACCTCTAAAAATTACTTTTACAAATAAATAACACACAAACACCCCAAAATCTATATCCGCGGGCACTGAACTACTGATACCCGTGGCTATCTATAGTCCTATATAACCATAGTTATCGGGGATAAAAGAATCCCTGGCCCTCCAAAACCCAAACAAAGTGTCCTGCCACTCACTACCAGCTCCCCACATTGCTGTCAAGGTCGCCTCACCTCCACTACCCTCTCCCATTGCCCCCTTGACACAGCTGTTTCCATGACGCAATTTCATTTAAAATGTCGGCTATTCGAGGCTATAGCCATGGCTACAGAAAGCTTAATTTTGTAAACTCAGTTCCTGGATCTCCTATAACTCCCAAATGTCACTTGGTGTCCTCCAGCAACCCCCCCCACCTCTAGACAAATCTAATTTAATTAACAATTATTTTAACCTGCAAATTGCTTTTAAACTACCTTTCTTTTCCTGTTATCCTCGGCTATAACTGCGGAATAACCCCAAACCAAGCATGGATCAAGAGTTAATGCAAGTTGTTTTGGATCTGGCTCAAATCCATCCAGCGTTTTGGGCTGTGTGCTTTGGCAAAAATTGACCTTGTTTGTCTATGGGAAAATGAATGGTAAGTAGGCTGCAACTTTGCCTTGGAACTAGATGGAGTGACTGATGTACAAATTATTTTATCCTCATGTTCTGATCCTGTAGTTATCAAAATCAGTTTATATAGTTCAACGTTAGAACCATTTATTGATAGGGTGAGGGTTGTGAAAAAGACATCCACAAGACCATCCACAAAAGTGCATTATTAAATCTGCCGTTTAAGGGAAGAATCTTGTTTGGCATCCAGATGGATTAAAGTGTTACTTTAAGATTTTTCCCCCATTGCAGCCTGCTGGTATTATTGCTAGCATGGTCCCAGGAACGTTGTCATGCCTTGAACTACAATTGCCAGCAAAATTGTAGTCCACGTGTATTTTTGAATTTTCAGGTCTGTCAGCACCAGCGTTTCAGGGTCTAGCCAGTCTGTGCTAGTCTGTGCTGACATAGCTGATGCTGGCCGTCCTGTTCTGCTGAAGCTCCTCCAACATGCGCTTTCTATACAGGTATGAACTCATATATAACCGCACTGTGATCTGCTTGTTTGGGTTGTGTAATTCACGCACCATCTATAAGGGAAAGCTCTCTGTTGACGCTCTGTGTGATAAAAAATTATAATATCTCGTTCAGAGTCGCACCCTCGAAGAGACCTATGGGACTCATGCAAATTTCATCCCCTACATTATATGTCCAGGAGAAGATACTTACAATTAACAACGGGTGCACCCCCATTGAGGAAAATGAACCAGCTACAAACATGGTCACCTCCTCAGAGCTCACATTTGTTCTGATTTTATTCCCACCTGTCGATAATTATGCTCCAAAATTGACTAACGGTTCTGTGCAGCCTATACTGTTTAACGGTTCAAATTTTAAAGTTGCCCTCCTCAACATTAGGTTTATTAAACGTTAGGTTGCCCTCCTCAACATTAGGTTGTTAAACGTTAGGTTGGGTAAATCAGCCTTAGATGTCCATGATTTCATCCTGGACAATGATCTTGATCTCATGGCTATAACCGAAACCTGACTCCAGGATTTCAGTGCACCTATTATTCAAGCAACCACCACTAGGGGTTTCACTTTTTATGGACAAAACAGAGAATCAGGTATTGGTGGGGGGTAGCACTCATTGCCAGGGAGGAAATGTGCTTCTTCCACACCCCTGCTATATGTGAAGGCTGTGAATTTCTGCATTTAAAAATTCTCACGGTACACATCTGTTTGTGATCTATCGCCCCCCTAACGAGATGCCTAATTGTAATGAGTACCTGTTGGCTTTTTAAACTAATTTTAACACAGTGAACATATCTATCCTTCTTTTAGGAGATTTTAACAGATGGAAGGGAAACTACTCTGATAAAGAGGCAATCTCTCTTGAACTTAATTTAAAGGATATTGACATCCTGGTTAATAACAACAAAGCAACCCATGTCAAGGGTAATATCCTTGACTGGGTTCTGGCAAATAATACACTGATTGGCCCTCTCAGCACCACCCCTTGCATCTGGTCTGACCATTTCTCTGTGCTCTTCCAAATAACCCTTCCTGGAAAATCCATCTTAAAAGGCAAACCATTTGGAAGAGTTACACGTAGGTATACCAATAAAATGGATCGGCCGATCTACACAAAAGTTTAGCTAATATTATGACAAATACTTCTGATTTGGATTCACCAGATATCCAGTTTTCCAAATACGACTCTACTATGACTGATATGCTCAATACGGTAAGCCCCTGTTAAGATCAGAATCGTTAGGGACAGACCCAACCGCCATAGCTGGTTTTCTCCGAAACTTACATTGTTGAAACAAGAATAAAGATCAGCTGAATGTAAATGGATTAAAAAGCCTACAGAGGAAAACAAATTACTTTTAAAAAATATTGAAAAGGAATACCGGGAAAGAATTCTCATTAATAAAAAAAGTCTATAATGTTCAAACTGAGGACTCCCCTAATAATACGAGGACATTATTTGAGATTCTGAAAACTATGGAAAAACCCCATTTAAAGTCAGAGTTGACCTCTCCTACCTATGAAGATTGTCAAAAAATCCAACAAGCCTTTTCTGACAAAATCACGTCTGCACATGACAAAATCGTGGCCCATCCAGCATCAGTTTCTGAAATTAATATGACTAAGTCTTCCCTGTGTAAGGAGGCTCTGCTTTTCGATTTTTCTCTGTACAAACTATGGAGGAAGTTCTTAGAAAAATGTGCCCGCTTCTTGCAACGGTGACCTCCTAACAGTCAAACTATTCTTAGTAATGCTCATATCTTTTCGCCTTTCCTGACCCGCTTCACTAATGTCACCTTTCGTCATGGCATTATCCCTAAAGAAGCAAAAAGGGTTGTAGTTTCTCCCCTGTGGAAGTAGGCCGGTCTGGATCCAAAAAACATTGCCAACTGCAGACCTATTGCTATCATTCCTTCTCTTTTGAAAGTTGTGGATTGTGCAGCAAAAACATTTAGAGGAATCTAAAATCTTACATTGAACGTGCCCTTTTAGATCTACAGAGCCAGATGATGGATAACATGGATAGGAGTGAGGCAGGCCTACTGATTCCTCTTGACCTATTGTTGGCCTTTGACCTCTTGGACCATGCAAAACTTCTTGCCACACTGTCCACTGTGTCTTGTAGGTCCTTGTCCTCCATTAGCAGTGAAGTGGCTGGATTCTTTTTTATTGGGCAGAATGTCTAGAGTTCATTGGGGCCAAGCATCCCCAGGACATATACTATCTACTTGTGGAGTGCCACAGGGAGCATGCCCGTCTCCTGCAATATTCAAGATTTATCTACGCCGTCTGTGTGACATTCTTGATAAAGCGGGAGTCAAGTTTGTCAATTATGATGATGACACTCAGCAATTGGTGGAGCTAAGAGGAAATTTCATCTAGGACCACAAAATGGTACTGTAGTGTGAGAACACAGCCTTTAGACAGCTGTTGGAGAGTCCCAACTTGTGCTTGATTTGTAATACGCTATAAATTTGGATGTGGTAATTGGCAGCAATGTCGGATTCTTATGGTACTGAGGCTGTCCAGTATCCTTGTAAACTGCTTGAGAAATGAAAAGACAGATCCGATATGTTACACCAAATTAGTTTTGTTCAATTGTGAATTATATATTTTAAAAATGAAAATGTTGTGGAAGAAAATTGGCAGGTATTGATGTACTCTCTCAATCCCTTAATAGCGTATCTCAAATATAATCAATGTAGATTAGAAATATCCCTCTATATCTCTTGACTTGCTCCTTATGGGATATGATACTGTCTCTCAATCCCTTGAACTTGATAATGTTTTGCAATAGTTCTTGACTTAACCTCTCTAGGAAGTAATGTTGTCTCGCAATCTCTTTGAAACATAATTGTGTTCAATTACTGTTATTTGGTTCCCTCATAATTTTGTTCAATTGCTCGTTTCTGGTTCCCTCAACACGTGTTTATCCATTTTATTACTATAGATGGTTCTTCAGGAGGGTTTGAAAGAAAATGTCGGTAGTGATAGCCTAAAACAAAACAGAAGCAAGATTTTTTATATAAGTGTCTGCTACTAGATCTTTTTGTGATAGTACTTGTAATTCCAGGTTGGATTATGAATCCAAAAATATAGAATGATTATACTCACTATTGATGGTGCGTGTTTATGTTCTATGGTTGCGCCTCATTCAGTTTTATCTCTCCTTTAAATTTGTTGATGACTCTGCTACGCCATAGATATTATCTTCATTCTAAAATAAATCAATAGAAGCATCCCTTTTAACTGTTTGAAATTAATTATGCTTTCTAACTATGGATATCTATTCCCAATCTTGCTTACCTGTATTTTATGTGATTTATGTTTCCCGTACTATGAAGTTTTCCTTGTGGTTTGACAACCGTGGGAGAACTGAGATGGACGCTATTTGAATTGACACAATGATGCGGTCATGCTAATTTAGCATGACCGTGTGATCGCTTGTTCTCCATTTTGCATTGGGATGCTGTGGGACACTATTGTGTGAGCGCGTATTGAATCTTTAAAAGAACGGGCTGTTTAGACCTCGACAATAGATTTGGTTTTATTATTTAAACTGAAAATGTTCATGATTATTTTTGCCTGTATTTGTCTGTGTATATTTAGTTAAAGATCTTAGTAGCTTTCAATTATTCCTTATGTTGATTCTATTTTGCTTTGGATTGCAATGTGTTCTCTTAGTATACATTTCAAATATTTTCTTCTTACTAACTAGATCTATTACCCTTATTGAGATTATACATTGAACATGTTTTTGAAGAGACACTCAGTTAATCACTGTGATAGAGGCCTGACATGCTATACATTGAGACAAATTAATATCTATGTCAATCAAACGAAATGTAAATGAAAAAAATAAAAACATGATACAATAATACATAAATTGAATATTCTTATATCAGCTTAATAAAGGTTCAATGAAGGTGATCACAGAAAATGATGCATCTCCATATATGCATTATAAGCTTGATGGCGTCATTGTGTCAATTCAAATACCGGCCATCTTAATTCTCGTGTGGGCGTTAAACCGCGAGGAAAACTTCATATTACGGTAAACTAAATTGCATAAAATACAGGTAAGCGATATTGGGAATGGTTAAGCACTAATATTTCAAATATCTTAGAAAGCATAATGAATCCCTCAAAAGTTCCATAATGATATCAGGACCCTGGAAAGCTATGTTCTCTTGCTTTCAAGGGCCTGTCACATTCCAAAATGAAGTTTAAACAAACATTTCTTCAAAAAATGAAAGTATGTTTTCTTCTTTTGCTTAGGCTTTTTCCCGGCGGCCATTTTCTTGGTCGTTTTTTTCTGTCCCGAAACGCTGCGGCTTTTCGGGACAGAAAAAAAATGCTTTTAGTGCCCTGGTCACGCATATATTGGTTATGTGTGATATAAATGCCTTTTGAGAGAATTGAGAAAACACTTTTAAAATCTATTTTGGGCTTCAGAGCCAGAACTGCTGATTAGTTTCTTTTCCTAGAAACCAACAGAACCCCTTTATTTTATGGATTGGACGGTAGCATGGTCTCCTGTCTAGTCTTATGATAAAGTCCTGATAAATATGCAAATCCTTGCTGATGTTGTGTTGCCTGACGAAGCAACTGCATCAAGGTGAACCATGCACATGGAAAATAATGTATCACAGCTGGGTTTATTTTTTATTTGTTTTCTGTTCCTACAGCCATAACGAAATCTTTCAAATACTCTATGCAACAAGCTGCTTTACAAAAGCACGATTTACGTTTTATTCAGGGTGTCTTTATGAAGAATTCTGTTTGCCTCTAAATACCATTTAGACAGCTTAGTGACTTATCCGACAGCTGTTTTGACTTTTTATCAAATAGTTCTGCACAACAACTCGTCACTAGATTATGATTGCCGCTTGCAGCTCATTGTGACTCATTACGGGTTTTGCGATAATTCACCAGCAAATACGCTGTATTATCACCAAAATCGATTACAGTTACTGTCACTCAGTCCTGTGGATTTATAATGGGTTTATGAGTGGTGGCAAGGAGGGGGTTAATCGCCATTTCTGGAGTCCATAGAAATTCATGGAGATATTGTTGGAATTACCTGGAGCGTTACTTCTGCCACTGTAATTCTGCCGATTTTTCCCCTATATAGGAGAATTTACCTCTAGAATGTTGCTCGTGGCAAATCCTCCTCTGTAAGGTCAAACTCAGAATACGGTTGTACAGTAAATAGAGCAAAAGTACTGTTACCACCAAAAAATTAAATGCCAACATTGGAATGACCTCCACTTTTTTGGTGCACCACCAAACTCCAAGACTCATTGTTCCCTTATGAGGCCTTGATCATTCTTCTAAGTACAATTTTCCATCCGAAGAAACCAGTATGGATGTTTTTTTTTTGTTATACTTTGGATAGGGTGCCTCGATAATTCTATTTACTACCAGTTTTTTTTTTAAATCACTTTATTCATTATAGCGAGACTTTTATATATCTGGCGCAAAGAAATAATTGCATAAGAAATCATGTGTTCATGTATTTTAGCTACTGCACTCAATCTCTAGTACATGAGCACACCTTCAATCAAACCCACCAGTGCAAATTCCTCCCCCGTTTATTTATGCAGGCGATGTGTTGTGCCACACAGCCAGCCACCATGCCACTGCTTGGGTTATCGGCATAACCCTGGAATCAGCATGACATTGCAAACTATGCCTTATATAACATTCTCCTGCTCTCAACATACTACAGACATCGCCCTCCTCCCTCGCTGTAATATTCCCACCAGGGACTGCTGAAGGACGCCAGTAGAAAGTTCCTTAAACAGAGAGGTCGACCTGTCTACCTACGCTCGATTACGCTTATCTCGCAACATTTCAAAAGGTTCATCAGATCGCAAATACAGTGCAAACTGGGTGATTCGGGGTTTAGTTAAACGTATTCACCCAGGTGTGATGTGTACATATGACACCCAGAAGGTTCCACTAGCCCAGCCTTCATTATGATATCTAGAGGGTCTGCAAAACACGTGTGCGCCCTCACAGGAGAGTTCCAGGATCAGCCAACGAGCAGGCAGCAGTGGGAAAGAGCGCGACCTGGTGTAGCCATTTTTGAAACTGCAATGTATGAAATAAGTGCTTATGTAATATTACTTTAATGGACTCGGATTAGGCGCGCTGTCCGTGCCTTGTTTTCTACTTGGATCTATTTGCTACGTTTTGAAAATATCCCGGAGGAAATCTAATAATACTATCAACTATTTATAAGGCATATCGTGTCTATTCCTCCCACTTCCAAGACATTCATAGTAAAGTGTCATTTGTATGCAATGTACTGGTCCCCTGTTTGATGATCTCACAAGGATGAAGGGCTTGCGGTGACCCGGATATGATTTAAACCTGTAACTACAAAGTGCACAGAGATGTCAGAGGCTGGCGCTTAACCCGCTGAACTATTTTATCCACGTTTTGAATGACAGTTCTAAAGCAACAACAGTTAGCAGGATAGTCTAAAGAAGGGGAGTGTAATGCTGACAGGCAGTTTACCTCTGTGAATTATGCACAGCACTGTCCAGTGCAAGGTCAATTATAGAGTAAAGATGGGTGTGTTTTTACATTTGTTTGTAAATGTTCATGTTGACCTTGAGAGATTGCTAAAAGGATCAGCGAAAGGATGTTATCAGCAAGAAGGCCTCTCGGGAAAAAGCCATCTAGGAAGGAAGAGGCCCCCTGTTGGCTGAGATGGATTATGCCAGTTGCAGGCACTGTGTGGGAGAAACCAATGGGCCGCTGAGGTACACTGCAGGGTGCATGAACACAAGCCTCCTAGTGTAATGGGCAACATGCTGCTCAGACAGGTGTATTCAATTAGTGGATTAAGATGGGAGGTGACGGGCCAGTCACATCCATATAATACCTTCAAATCAATACTTTGAAACCACGTGTACACCTTAAAAACAGCTGAAATGTCCCACAACCCTTTGCCAAATGAGCGCCCTTTACTTTGGCTGGTACCTGAATCCTGGCTCTCAAGGTAACCGAAAGACTGAAAGTGAAACGCAAATGAGCAGAAGTAAAGGGACGCGACATCTGCTATTGCTAAGCAGAGCCATATGGAATCCAAAATAATCCCCCCACCCCCTAGGGTGAAGGCAGGAGGTCAGATGTAGAAGGGTGGTGGGACACACTAAACAACTACATGGTAATGATCCTGAAGGGGGTCAGGAGAGGGTGAAATCGGTAGCTCACTTGTCAGGCGCTGGTGGCGCCAGCCTTGCCGGCCGCCGTCGCGGCCCACTGACATCATGCAGCACACAAGGTGCAGGTGTTGGTGTTGATTCCATGTCGAAATGTAACAATGCAATGCCAGTCTCCAGAAAATGAGGTGGCTGTGGCTAGAACCTGGCAGATGCAGTTAGCACGCGAATATCGCGTAGAACGTTAGGCAACATCGACATTTGGCAAAGGACAACATTTGTTTATTGCAAGATGAGGATCAGACCGAGGGCAGATGTTTGAGAGCCCTCAGTGGGAGTCAGCTGGGACTGAAGGTGCCGGTGTTCCATGATATGGAGAAGTGCTGACATCATAGGTAGGAGTGTACCCAGCTTAGGGATGTGTGTGGATGTGAACCGAGGATAGCACAGGGGCAACGTGCTGGTCTTGGAAGCAAGAACACGCAGACAACGTGCTGGCCTTGGAAGCAAGAACACGCAGAGCAACAGAGATTCGGATCAGTGCTTAGAAACCGAATTCATGTAGGTATTAGGTGCGTTATAAAATAAACAATTAAATAAATAAATGTCAGTGCTAGGGAGGGTACATAGGCGAGAGCGATGACCAACAACAGGGCTGAAGGCATCAGAGAGGGCAAGCAGAGTTAGAAGAGAGGCGATTATGAACATTGGCAAGGCCAGGAGGGGGCTGTTTCTATGAAGTGCTTGCTGTGCAACTCAGATTGGCACGAGTTACTTTTAGGTAATTCTCATTAATACAGTTAAATACTACACAAAACAAGTGTAAAGCATTGTGGGAGAGTGGAGATGGACTGGTAGGTGGCAGGGATATTGGGGACAGCAGAGGGTTTATTTAGATTAACTAGGTCAGCAGGTATTGTGTATCGAGGGGGAAGACAACTTAAGAAAGAGAGGTTAGAAAAAGGGATGTGTTCTCATTGATGTGAACACACACATGCATGTGCAAACAAGGTGCCCTCGCTACCATTGAAGATATTGTGCTCAGCTCTATATTAATTACATTTTTACAAAGGAATCCCTTAATGTGTGGGAACCACAAAAATTGAAATCACTCATGAACGAGGTGAAGGTACAAAAAACGAATGAAGTGCATTCACAAAGTCATGTTTGTATGTGTGTACTTACACTGGTGCAAATAAGAAAACGCGCAAATATGCAGCGCAAGCGCACTGGCAAACATGTTTTTTTCCATCACAGACAGCGATATTTTCCATGAAAACATGCACACTATCTTTCAAAATTCGATGACTATTTCGTCTCTCACTGTTGGCCGCTGTAACATAGGCCCTCCACGTCCTGTTAAAGTAGCGCGTGTGTTCATGAAGTTTGTGCTGCAGAATGTTACTCTGCCTGCGCAGTCTTTCTGCAATGCAGAGGTCACCTTGCTGAATAGGCTGAATTGTGGGTGACGTGAACGCATTCGGCATGTGCAGGACAAGATATGCGCCGAATTTAGAGATGCCCACTTTTTTTTTAACCAAGCTATTACGTTCATGTAAGTGTGAGGGCTGGAGACCAGGCCCTTTAATGGCGAAGGCACCTGTGCTACTTTCAGAACGGAAGTGATGTGGAAACTGCTAGCTTTCCCCAGAGTGGAGTATTGAGCGTGAATGTGTGCAATGTGTCCCCTTAGATGCATTTAGTGAATATTCCACAACAAAGAGGTAATAAGCAGGAGCTTTACTAACCCAACCTTGTAGCTTCCCTGGCAAGGGCCATTTTCCCAATTTCACCTCCCTACCAGGGAATTCAGGCCTGCTAGAGAAAGCCTACTCTGTAAACACCCAAACCCAGGACAGTCCTTACCCTTGGCACAAAGATAGGCCATCTATCCTCTAAGATGTGGAATACAGTCCCAGAGAATCCTAGGTTGAAAGGAACACTGACATTCAGCAGGCTCTCAAATCGTCCCTTCTCCAACAAGCCTTTACACCAGTCTGTCAACTCAGTCGTAGACCATTACCAGTGCATGATTATCTTTTCAGAACCTGCTCACTCTTCCATGCAAGCCTTAGGTACAGTTCAGGCAATCCCGTTCTGAGAGCACTTTTGGTCTACATTCCTAAAACAGGATTCATAGTGTCAGACAATTGCGGCAGGGCACTACTCAGTACAGTCATGTATGTTTGCTTTAGCAACTGGAATTCAACGTATATCTTGTGGTGAAGGAATCCTGCCCATCCCCTTTTCCATGTTCTCGTGGGGTGTGCTGGATATCAATGTATGTGTTGCCGCCAAAAAAAGCCTACCCATGCTCTGTTCCCATGTGATCTTTCCTGTCGTCTCCTAGCTAATCTCATTCACTCTGTGTTCTCCTCCCTCTCTTTCTAGCGCTCTGCATTTTGGGTGATATAATGCATCAATAATTGAAACAAAAATAAATGATTTTATCTCACCACCCCAGGAGACAGCCTCTAAACATGTCTAATCTGCCTATGTCCCATTTATCGCTACCTTCACCAAAACATACCTAAACACCTCAATGATTTGCAATTAACTTTTTTAATGGATCCCTGATTTTTCTGACTACAACATGGTTTATGAATCAGGATGCTGCCATCTTCCACATGTGTTCCTTTAAGTTGTAGATCTGATCAAACCAATCTGTGTGAGCATATTCCCTGTAAATAATGTAATCATAATCTTGTAACATTTCATGTCACACTGCGTAGATCCCTAAAAAAGGATGTCACAAGTGTGTTCTGTGATCTGTATCCTTTTAGGGAGACGAAAGGTGACTTTTTCGTCACACAATTCATCTTGGTACACTAAGCCCAGACCATATACCTCAAAACATCTTCCATGAAATATCACTGTTTAACGTCAATTCCATCCCACACTCAGACATTTAGCTTTCCCTCTTCGTAAATCCATTTACTCTGGGATAAGCCAAGCACTCGACGTATGCAGAAAGGCACAGTGATTTAACAATTATTCCATGGCCTCTAAGGTGAATTGTACGCCATTCTCATCAAATATTTTCTTGGGAAACCTTCCCTGAAAATATGTCTCCCAATAGTGTTGCCATCATCTTGGTGTGATAGTCCACAACTATGATGACAAAATGGGCAGTTCAGAAACAAAGCAGTAGTCAGACCTATCACACGCACCATTGCCTTAAGCCATGACCCCCAAGACACCTCAAATGGAGCCTCCATGCACATATTTGGCTTCTAACTGATAATGAAATTCACCGTTTCTGAAAAATCTGTCCAACACTCTACTCACTCCTGGCCACCAAAGAGGCTTTCTAATTCTCCTTTCTCTTCCGAGATTAACCTTCTGTAACAATTGAACAATAGCTTATTGAAGATTCTCAGCAGGCTCACTTTTACTGTTCCTCCTAACCTCCATCCATAAAATATAGCTTATCCTTTACCTCGTAACACTTCCAAATTGCCATCTGAAATGTGGATTAATACGGCCAACCACTCACAATCCTCTCTCTACTATATTTTGAATTAGTGTCATCCTTCTCCGCCTGGTCCCACATTTCCTCTTTAATTGCTGTTAGGCCTGTGCTGGCCACAACAATATCCTGCCTTGCTTGCTGATCAACATCATCTCCTTCCGCTGGCAGCTAGCAAGACAATATGGATACACCATGATTATACAGGATGAGATACCACCACAAAATCAAATTTCTAAATACACACCAACCATCTCAAAATCCTAGTGTTTTAGTTTTTTGATCCAATCCTATTACAAATCCTCAGAGAAAGTACTTTAAATACCAAATGACCCAAGCCCCTGCAGTACCTCTCTTCCAACCACAGAGCAATTACACTTCACTTGCTTAAATACTGTAGGCATTAAGGCAATCACATTTGTTGCCACTTTATTGCACTTGCTCATGCATTGCAACCAACTCTAGACCACTCCCCTTTCCACCTGTGCGTGCCTGTGAGTACAGCTGGTATTTTTCCAGCTCTCCTTGCTGGGGTGTTTATTTGGTGCGTGACCCACATCCACATTGGTCGCCCTTCCTTTCCTGCACTATCCGCACTCAGAGGTTTCTTCTCCGTTTGTTTCCATCCCCAGGCATACTCCCCACCCCACTCCCGTCCACCCTACTCTGATTGGTCCTTTCCATCTAGGAAGCTGAACTGCCTGCCCTGAGTACCGCTCAAGGGGCGCTAATGTCCACTTGTGTGTACTTGCAAGTACAACTGCTGTTTTTCCAGCTCTCCTGGCTGGGCTGTTCATTTGGTGATTGACCCACATCCACTAGACCAGCCCGTCCGTTCCGGTGCAATAGGCTCTTGGAGCTTCCTTCCCCCCTTGTTTTGTTTGCCGGACCTACTTCTCATCCCACTCCCACCCTACCCTGGTTGGTCCTTTCCATCTAGGAAACAGCCTTAGAAGTTAGCCCCAGGGCATCCTTGTCCAGGCAGCTGGCTAAGGGCTTCAAGGCAAAGGGCACCTCTCTAGGGCAGCTCCATCGCCTGTTTGCCCTGGGCACACAGCAAAGCCACTTTACTGCAAAAATACGGTATGGTGGCAGGAGCTTGGAGAACAGCCAGTGCTGTATTTCTGAAATGGTGCCACTACATTATTATGACCATTTAACGTAAATGTGGCACTGACATTTTGTTGAATCCAGTTGTTCCCTGTAGTTTGCCATTGCTTTAGAAGTTGCTTTGCTCTAAAGTTAGACATCTTGTTGAATCCAGCTGACTTCTGTAGTTTGCCATTTCTTTAAATGTTCCTGTGCTCTGAAGTTAGCCGTATTGTTGAGTCCAGGTGATCTCTGTAGTTTGCCCTTGCTTTAAAACTTGCTGCGCTTTGAAGTTAGCCATTTTGTTGAATACAGGTTATCTCTGTCGGTTGCCTTTGCTTTAAAGGTTGCTGCGCTCTGACAATAGCCATTTTGTTGAATCCAGGTGGTCGCTGTAGTTTGCCATTTGTGGTAGGTCAGAAAAGGGGCAAAGACCAATTTGTGGCATTCTTCACTTTCATTTTATTAAAATAATAGGTAATAAAGGCCTCACTATCCCTAATCTGTGGATTTCCCTGCCAAACCAAAATAACTAAGGTGCTTGTTGCCTGTTGTCTAAAGTAAACAGTCTGTCTTCTGTTCAAAGCTAAGCAGCTCTGTGCCTGCCACTAAGACAAAAATAACAAAACACCAGGAGAACTACTCCTTTTTCCTGGATAGTCTTCCTAGGCCTTATTAGACACGTTTAAGAAATGTTTTAGTTATCTCTTGGAGTAACTTATTTAGTTCTTCTAGGGGACTTTTCAAAGTCTTTGGCAAACCTATTCGATCTCTTTGTAGGCTTTTCCTCCTCAATGTTATGGGCTTTGTATATTCTTGTACAATGTCTTTCTTAGGTGTCTATGAAAGTCTTTCCTTCTCTGAGATTAGTAGGGACACTGAATCCCTCTTTATGTGGTTCTCATCATGAGTGTTTCTGTAGTTCTTTAAATCCTTATGAATAAAGCATTTTGCATCTCGTTCCTCCTCTGTTTCTTTGTCTTTCTCTTTGAGATGTTTATTGTAGATCCAACAATTATTCTTATTCTCTTGTCTAGTTCTTATATTACTGAGACAAGTCAAAGAAGTTTCATACTGTTTCTTACTCTTCTTGGGCTCGTGTCACTCACTTGAATGAGTAGGCTGAGTCCAAGAAGTTTTTCACTCTTCTTAGTTTCCGGCCACTCACTGAGACGTGTAGGCTGAGTGTACTCTTTACCCTGTCTTCACTCCCAGGTCTCCCTGTGTTCCTGTTACCTTGTTTTCTATGGGATGGTGCCATGGGGCCTGTTCGCAGGATAGCGACTTCCTTCATGGTCAAGATAGCTTTGGTTCTCGCTCCAACTTCTTCTGTTTCTTCTCTGCGGCTCCGCAGCATCTGTGCTCCAGCGGTCCTGGCGTTGTTGCCATAATGAACAGTCCACCTCTCCTGGGTCAGGCCACCACTCTTGACACACTCTTTCTCCTTGGGTTTTCATCCCCCTCTCTCTCTGGCTTTCAGCTTCCTCTGTAATTCTTTCCCACAATACCTTGTGGTTTCCTCCCAATGGAGGAGCCCCTCGTCTCTTGCAGTACTCCAAACTCAGCTAGTTTGAAACTCTCAACCTCCACTTCTCATGGTGAGTAGTCCGTGTTCTCTTTTTATGACCTGCTGCTGGGTCATCCCCAGTGGAGGATTATAGTGAGTTCTCTCTTTTAGTTGATCACTCTTCATTGCTGGGTCATTCTTCTTCATCACAGTAGTGTTGGTTTCCAACCATTGACTAATCATTATTACTCACTTAACATTCTTCTTCTTCACAGTAGTTTTACTACATTGATCCTCAGTTTGGATCTTGGGTCTTGCGTTACAATAACAAATAGTGGTTGGGTTTGATGTATGTCTCTGGATTTCTGATGTTACTGTTGCTCTAGAGGAGGGGGCTCTATGGGGTTCATCTGCAGAACGTGAGTCTTTGTCCACCAGAGGGGATTCTTTCCATGTGAGGTCCCTCATGCTCTCACCCCTAAGGGAATTATTGTGTAGCAGGCTCACCTCCCTAGCCTCACAAGGAAAGGCTCTCCCCTCGGGAGAAGTGACTGTTTTAAAACCTGCTTCGCTCTGAAATAAGTAATTGCGTTGAATCCAGGTGCCCTCCACAATGTTTTTAAATGTAGATGTACATTAGAATGTAGCTTTTGTTTTGAATTTAGCTGGTTATTTGAGTAAGCCGCTGCTTGTTAGTTTTAGCGAGTTATTTGAGTTAGCCACTGTTTTTTTTTTTTAGTTTAGCTGTGCATTAGAATGTAGCTTTTGTTTTTAATTTAGCTGGATATTTGAGTTAGCCACTGCTTTTTAATTCATTGAGACATTTGAGTTAGCCACTGGTTTTAATTTTAGCTGTACAGTAGAATATAGCTTACATTGTTAATTTAGCTGGTTGTTTGAGTTAGCCACTGTCTTGAGCCTGGTTGAACTTTAGAGTACAGCCTTGGCCCGGAACTAAGTACACATGTAGCCTGATGTTACCTGCCTCTGTGCTTTATTGAACCTTGCTGCATCCCACGCATAATGCCCGCACATTCTAACTGGGCTATACCAAACCTAGCCTCCTCTTTGATAGCACTGATAGTGTTGACCGTATCACCATTCACCCCTGCTAGTCACCAGAACAGACGCAGCAGTTGCTACATCATGCTGACTAACTCACAGACCAGAGGTGAACTTTGCCGCACCAGAAGACCGCCAACCTCCCTACCACCCTTCTCCCCCACACTCAGAACACATCCTGAAATCTGGGGGAACAGTCCTCACCACACTACCCACTTTATGCAGCCCTCCAACCCTACCTCACTGCCCACTCCCACTACTGTGGCCACCAGAACCCCCACCAACTCATTCTTACCATCCTTAAGTGCCACTCCTGCATTCCTCACCAATACCCTCTAAACGGCAGACCCACCAACCCTCACACACCTGCCACAGGCACCCAGGAACTCCCTCAAGCACAAAATCTGCAACAACCATACCATCTCATTTCTGCGGACCTTGCCCTATCCGCCCCCTACATCCTTACCCACACCTCTCATGCACACCATTACGACATCCCCATCTCTCCCAATCCAATGAAGTCCCTCTTTAACATTTCCTTCAACACACCATCACAAAAAAAAACATCCACCTCAACACTCACAGGGAAATCAGCAACCCAGCATCAACCACACCCTCACACCCCTCACGTGTCCCTACTCCACTCACCAACACACTCTCTTGTTGACCCCAGTCACCACCATGCACCCCACCCTCCTCTTGACCCTCAGCTTCAGCTCCTTCGCACACTCTCCCTCCTCTCCCCCAACACACCTGATGTCCGCCCAAAGACCCACACATCACAAACACTCTTTCCACAGACTGTAAGAATGCTCAGAGCCTCCAACCTCTGTCACAACAGGCCGCCTGTGTACAAATACTCCCTTTCCCCCACCACTCACTCTAACCCCCTGCACCTCCCCTATCTTTGCCGCTACCGACATCACAGCCACAACCACCTCCTCAACCCTCCCACCTATACATGCCACACTCCGATAAGGCCTCCATTTGGGGAGCTCCTCTACTACGATCCCCATCCACAGTTCCCGGCCGTCCTTCGCTTGGTTTTCCATGTGCCAACAACATTCCCGACCCTTCCATCTTACTCTCATGCATTCTCATCAACGCCAGATCTGTCATCAAAACAGATACAACATACATGACTTGATCTGCTCTGAAAGCCCAGATATCCTGTTAATCACAGAAACCTGGTTCTCAGATGACTTCCAACCCATCGCACATGAGGCATTCCCCCCTGACAACACACTAAAAACTCACAATAGAACTTACAAAGTAGGCGGGATGGCCATCCTCCATAAACCTCATCTATCAATCTCACACTACAAGATACAGGCATGCAACACAGACTGTGAATCGCTCCTAATGAAATTCCTCATCAACCCCTCACTCGCCCACAGTTTCTTTCTCATCTACAGACCCTCTGGCTACAACAAGCATTTTGCTAATGCACTAAGTGACTCAGTAGCGGCCACCCTGGTCTCTCACACGCCCGTCATCCTGCTTGGAGACCACAACCTATGGCATGATGGGGTACATGTGATTATGTGGAATCACAAAATAACTAATCAATTACAATGAATACCAAATTAACTAATTCCAAATTAACAAATTCCTTTTTTGTTGTTTTTGGGGGTCTCCCCTGCAAAGCCCCCCCCACCCTTTATTTTGTTCCTAATACTTTTCCCCCACCCCCAAATCCACTATTCCTACTCCCAACCCCATTTTTAGATTTTTCCCAAATTTGTTATTTTGGAATTAATTATTTTGGATGTGTTGTAATTGGATTAGTAATTTTGTGATTCAACATAATCACTGCATACCATTTGATGCCCCAGAGAACCCTATGACACAACCACTCCTGGACAATCTGGAAGCCCTCAACATGACACCACAGGCAACAGGTGCCACCCACAAGTCAGGACATACTCTTGATGCAATTTTCAGCTCCCCCAACCCCCCTCACGATCGCTCATATGGACGGACCATGCATCCATTACATTCTCGCTTCTGTCGTCCATCGCCCCTCCACGCATGGCTAACACCTGACTGTCCACCCGATTCGCGTTATGGAACAAGGTCATAGTATAACCCTTGACCTGGCTGACCCCCTGCTCTCCTCCCTCCAACCTACCAGTCAAGTGAGGACTACCCTCTATCAGTCACTTCGACCTATGGCTCTACAACACCCTCCTACCTCTCACCCCCTCAATGTCAACCTCCAACAGACAAGACCCCTCGCCCAGATGGTTCTCCCGTCTTCTCAATTCCCTCAAAACACTCAACCCCTCCCTTGAATGCAGATGGTGGGCCAAACCATCTCCCCATAAAATAACTGCCTATACCCATCAGACCCATGTCTACAAAGCCGAAATCCGGAAGGCCAAAAAATCCTTTTACGGAAACAGAATCTCTAATGCCTGTAACAGCAGCAAGGAACTCCACAAGATCATCACAGAATTGATGGCCCCTCTTTGCACTCCCCCCTCGCACATCCCCTAATCTGTCTGTAATGCCCTCTCTGACCATTTCTATAGCACAGCACTAGAAAGAACCCACACCATCAGCACAAAACTAGCTGCAGTCCCACCCCCTCCACCTACACCCCCACATGAACCCTCTAACCAACCCTGTGCCGCCCTATATTCTCATCTTTCTTTCCCATCGCTAGACCCAAATTCCTTAAGCTACTTGCCAGAAGCCCTCCATCTGGATCCGAAGAGTGAACCATGCCCGCCTACCTTCCTCCAAGAAATCTTTACCTCAACCTGTGCAGATAACATCACAAGAGCCATCCTTAACTCCTCCCTCGCCTCATGCATATTCCGAGCAGCATTCAAAACATCACACGTCAAACCCCTCTTAAAATAATCCTCACTTGACCCCCTCCATCCAGCCTAATACTTACCCATTTTTAATCCCTGTTTCTTAGACAAACTCACTGACCAAACAGCCTGCTCCCAGCTCTTCACATTCACTGAATCCAACCACCTTGTCGACTCTGGATCCTGCCTGGCTTCAGACCTCTCCTACATGGAAGTGAATAAAAGCACTGCAGACACAGAGAGCTGTGCCGCACTCATGCTCCTTGACCTCTCGTTGGCCTTCGATACCATCGACCACAGCATCAACATTGGCAGACTCTACTCCCTCGGCATAAGGGACACAGCACTAATCTGGATCTCGTCATTCCTCACCAACAAATACCAAATCACCCACCTCCCTCCCTTCACTGTGACAGCCCACCCCGTCAACAACAGTACTTACCTATCAAATCTTCTCTTCAAACTCTACAAGAGCCCTATTCCTGCATTTATCTGCTCACACAACCTCACCTGCTATAACTATGCAGATGACACCAAAATCATCATTAAATCTCCCAAATTGCATCCCCACCCCCCACCACGACCTTGCATCCTGCCCCACAGATTTTTATCACTGAATGACGGCGAACCTTCTACTCGTCAATGCAGCAAAAACAGAAATCATGCTCTGGGAAGTCAGCTCTCTTCCCCAACCCACCTAATGTTCTTCCTCCTTAGCCCCCACCCCTTCTGCTGTATCCGCCATAGTAAAAAAAATCAGATGCACCACGGACACTGACCTAACACTCACACTACATTAACAATGTGTCTAAACCTTGTTACCTAAACCTCTGCACTCTCAGGTGCATTTTACCTTTTTCTCTCCTACCCACACACAGTCACTGCAATCTTGTCCATTGTCCTCTCCCACCTAGACTACGCAAACTCCCTCTACCTAGGTGCCCCTGCTTATAAACCCAGAAAGCTACAAATGGTTCAAAACTCTGCAGCTATACTCCTGCTTTTCCTCAGCCCCAGGGAGCACATCTCCCCATCCCTCTGTATCCTCCACTGGCTCCCAATTGGACAAAGGGCTGCTTTCAAAAACCATGTGCATCACTCACTGCGCTATCCACAAGACAGGCCCAGAATACCTTCAACATAAAATCACCCGCTACCAATCCAACAGAAACCTGCGTTCAGGCACTGCACTCTTCCTTGAGATACCCAGAGATTACTATAGGAGGATCCTCCTTTTCTGTCCAAGCCCCCACTGTCTGGAATTCAGTGCATCTTAACATCCAATGCATCGAGGACCATAGGGCCCTCAAGACATGGATATTCCCCATAGCACCCTGACAAACCCTGCTCTCTTGAGTTAGTGAACCACTTCAGGTAGGCTGGGGCAGCAACAAACGTACATGAAATCACTGAATGATGGTAAGAATATTCTAACAATCCCCAGAAGAACACAGGAGAGAGTCCATGCCGCAGACACGAAACCAAGAAGCCAGCCAGAGAACAAGGGTACGTATTACACTTCCATGCTTTTGGAGGTTAGCCAAAGGCAAGGCCACCCAACCACATGCATCTGCAACCATACATCACTGATGACACATGTCACAACACCTCTGCCATCAGGATGCAGCTATTGCCCACTACAAAACATTTGGTCTAGCTGGACACATAAAGAATTCTACTACTCTTGCACACTCTCTTGGCAACTTCAAAGCACCCATCCACTTGCCAGCTCGATTTGGGTAGATAGCAGTGACCTGGCCAACGCTAACCCAACTTTGCTTTGGCCAAAGTGCACACACGCATTCTAAACTCCTCTAATCTATGTTTCCAAACCTTGGACTACAGTCCCCCGAGGGCATTCACCACCCGCGTTGAGGCCATTCAAGTGGGATAAAGGCACTATACAAATGACAAATTACATTAACTGTCAGTGCTGTTTTACTAATTACAGGAAATTGGTCCAATGTGGGTGCATTACTAAATGCTTAACGTCACAAAAGGCTCTTTCACAATCATCCAACTGCTCCAAGCCCACGCCTTTATAAGCGTTGCAGACTTGGTGGCAAATCCTGTCCCACATTTCTGGTAATACTCTGTCAGCCCTAAAAAAAAAGAGCGTAACAGCTCCTTATGCTTTAGCTGTGGATCTCATAACATCCACTAAACTCACACCTGGCCTAGTTCCCACTCTGCGACCCCATTGAACCACTGCATTCACTGCTATTTTACTCTATTATTGGTGGAGAGGCAACCTTGCTTCTTCTAATCCCTCTACTACTTTCTTTGCAGTGGCTCTGTAAGCATCATCATGTATGCTGTGCACAGAGATGGAATTCTGAAACACCACAACATGTTTAATTGTGTCCGTGACGTGTTCTGCTACTATCTGAAAGGCCGTTGTCACACCGAACCGAGCGCAGTCTGTGAAAACATTTGGGCGCCCAAAAGGAGTCATGCAATTCGTCAGATTGTGTTATTCCTCTGCCCTAACAGACAGTAACACCTCAGATTCCATCCTGGGGCAGAATTTGAACATGCCTTTCAAGTCTTAATGTCACGCCACTCCACCTACTAGAGGCCGACGTGCGTTCAGAACCATTTTGCATGCAAGCAAATCTAACTGCTGTGCCTTTTTTTCCCTCATGGGGCGGTCGCAGTGGATGTTATTGTCTTTTTTTGCCGATCCATACATTTGAATTAATTCATTTGGAACGTAATTTAAGCAGAAAGCAGAGCAGGGGGCGGGGGTGGCTGATTTGACTGGACCTTGATTTTCAGAAACGCAGCTAGTTCATAAAAATAGAAGAGGGCGTGCTCCATTACACAAGTGCACCCTAACACAAATTAACATGCTGTAGGAAAATATGTTCGCAACTCGTGTAGCCCTGATCCTTCTTTCTTTGGTGGAGTGCCCTTTTCAAAATGCTTCCACCCTAAACTAGAATATGTCTGAATATGTACCTGGTTATTACTATACATTTCGCTTTCTTTCCGTTTTAACATTGCAACTACACATATGCATAAGACGTGCACAACTGAACAGAAAGGCCAGAAAACCCCAGAACGAAATGTGTACAGTTAATAATTAGTCGTTGTGCATGCGCGGCTGTGGGATTTGCACTTAAATGTCGTGCTGCTTAAGCACGGGCAATCTTTTCCGAGGAGATCTCACAAATGCACGATCTTTGAACAACGTTTTCTTGTTCTGTTTCTGTTTAAAAGGCTGCACGATTATTATTTTTTTAAGTACAGTGCACTGTGGGCAGTAAAAATAGAACACAGAGGATAGCGGATTTTCTTACCCAGGAACCATCAGGGTTACATTGGATCCCGGAAAGAAGTGACCTTCTGCTGCACATGTTTATATTGGCAGCCCGGGTTTCCACTGGTTTCCTCTGTTGGGAATGAATAATTAAGGAGTGAACTGAGAGGTGAGAAGAGGCCGCTGACTGCTGAAATGTAATGTCACTGCCGTTCAAGGACAGGCGCGCGGTGCGCACCGAAGCCCTTTCCTGAGGAGCAGATGAATGCAGCAGTTAAGCAGGAGGCCACGAAGAAGAGTCAACGTCTGCAAGGAATTCCCAGCCGCGGCCTTCTTATTATGCGCCTGTGGCAGGTATCGCCGGCAGTGGGGGCAGGACACACGCATAGGTGGCGCGACCGCGCGCTGCGCGGAAGGTGTTAATAGCCTAAGCCGATGCCGCGGAAGAGAAAGGCCAGACGGGGTCGGCTACTGTTTCCTGAGCTAAATGTTCATTTTCTTATGGCGCTCAGGGCTGGCGGGTTTTACAATGTGCAAAGCACGCACTTAAAATTAGCATGAAAGCCACACCGACGGAGACAAGAAAATGGCGAATGTCAGCCTCCTGTGGAACAATTGTAGAACATTGGAGGCCAGTGGCGTAGGCCAAGGTTATCATGGCATGCGGACAGTTATGTGGCACAACATGGAGATTACGACGGAAACTCGCATGACATGGCAGCTCTCTTTTGGTTTATTCACGGTATAAGTGGAAACAGTGGAACCCGAGCATCACAGCCCCAGACTACCAGCAAAAGGATACGCCTACAACAAAGCCAGTCCAGAAAGCAGCATATCGTGCCCCCGCCTGGGGTAAACAAGACAGTGGTCTGTGGGCAGAAGGGGGATGGTGAGCGGATAAAGGGAGCCGAGTTAGAATAGGCACATGACGGGAAGATAGAAGAGGCTTGAGAGAGCACAGTGCATGATTGCAATGGTAGGGGTACGTGTGTAATCATTGGTAGGGGATCAAACTTACGTTGATTGGGAAACGTGTGTCTAACCCGCCCCCCTGTGATTCTAAGTACATTTCTGTGAAGGCAACTTCTAGCGTGAATGCAAGGCACTACAATTAGTCAATTTATGGTTCTGTGATGTACTTGCCATGTGCACAAGTCGGTGCGTGAAGTGCATGTTGGCGAGCCCATGTTCTCTGAAAATGATAACTGTACCAGTCTTGTAAAGGAAACCACACGTGAAACCCCTTCCCTTGCCCCCCGGACATTCTGACTATAAAGCCTCGTCTGTAGGCTTGGTGTGTCACCTATTCTCTCACTGTCGCCACTATGCACAGATCCCCTTGCCCTAGCTTCCTCTTCCACTTTGAATGGGCTGACCTTGCCTCATCCCTTTCAACCTCTTCTTCCAAACTCCTCCTCCTTGGTGACTTCAACATCCACCTCGACTCTCTCGAATCATTCACCTCTCAGTTCCGGGTCCTCTCTGACTCCCTGTCTCTCAATATTCTTCCTTCCGGCCCGACTCACTCTGCCGCCCACACTCTTGATGCTCTCATCTCTGGTGACATAACTATCTCCAATCCAGTCATCACCCCTCTCCTGGTCTGACCACTTGACCTTTCATCCCAACTGGGATCCCTAGCCCTCTATCCGAGCCACCCCCAGAACTGCCAGCCTGCTTCACCACCATTCGACCAATGAAGCAAGTGTTAGTTATTGCTTTTGCCTCCACCTTCAACCCCCCACCCACCCTCGTTCCTGATTCTCCCTCTGACTCTGTCCTTCCTAACCTGCACCTTGGCATCTCTAACACCCTTAACGGCCTTGCGCTTGCCATGAGGATCCCCCTAAAACCTGCCACCGAGAACAACAGCTGGTATGACTCCGATCTATCATCTATGAAACACAAGTGCAGAGTTGTTGAATGGAAGTGGCCTACCTGGGGCTTATCCTCTGACAAACTGGCCTGCCACCTGCTCCAAAAGCAGTATCGCTGCTCCATCCGCTCCAAGAAGCGGGCCCACATCCAAGCCCGCATCTCTGGAGCCACTAACAACATGGTCAAACTTTTCAAAAGCTGCAAGCAACTCGCCTAGCCACTTGCAGTCTTCACCTCTCTCCTTCCTTCCCAGGTTCTCTGCACTGCCTTGGCCTCCAACTTCACAACCAAAACTCAGGACATCCTGTCCTCACTCTCCTCCACCCCCATACCCTCTCCCATGCCTGCTCCCTGGCCTCCCTTGGCACTCTCAGCATCACCGACCGAGCACTTGGTTGGCTAACCACTTTCCTCACTAACTACCCTTCCCAGCTGCAACTCGGCCCTTTCTCTTCCACCACCACCTTCTCTACCCATGGCTTCCCCCAGGGCTCTATCCTATCTCCTTGGCCCTTCAATATCTATCTCGCACCTCTTGATCACCTGATCTCCTCCTTCTTTAATAATTTCCAGTGTTATGCCAATGACCCACAGCTTCCCTTCAAACATCCCTCTACTTCCCCCTCTTCCTCCTCTTTCATCCCCAACTGTCTGTCTGCCATCAGGCATGAAATGCATCAAATTATCTCTTTCTCAATTGCAGTAAGACAGAGATACTCCTCATTGGGATACCTGCACTCTCTTTTCCCCTACCCTCTTTTGGCCCTCTATCCCCCCATCTTGTGAGGCCAAAAACCTTGGGGTCTTCTTCGACCTCACTCTCTGCGTCACCCCTCACATCATGGACCTTGCCAAGAAGTCCAACACTACCTCCTCAGAGGCATTCTTTCTTTTCTCACCTCCCCCAAGAAGCTCAATGTCTCCAAAGGAACATAAATCTCCAGCCCTAAAATCTCTCCACTGGCTCCCGCTGGCTGCAATGATCAAATTCAAGACCCTCTGCATCATCCACAAGACCTTCTGGGGCCCAAGACCACACTATCTCCAACTTTCCCTCCCCTGCAAGAGCCCGACACTCCTCTAACTCCAACTCTCTGACTGTAAAACGCTTCTCTAAGCAGAGAATGGGGGCCGGTCTCTCTCTTCAGCTAGTGCCTCCCTTTCGAACAGCCTCCCTGGCCCTCTCTGACTTGAGCTGGTCTACCTTAAGTTTCGGAACCTGCTTAAAACTCTGCTTTTCTCTACCTCTTTCCCTTCTCTGCTAATCACCCCACTGTCGCTGAGACTGGTGGACTGATCCTCATGTATTCCACAGGATCGCAGGCCCTTCCTCCCAGTCAATACCAGCCCCCCCCACTGCACTGCCCTGTGGGCTGGGTGCCACCACATTCAACCCTTGAGAGTTGCCTATACTAGGACCTAGCCTGTGGTTTTCCTCCTTGGCTCCCTTTAGCACTTCTCTCCCGGGCCCTTCTCCAGCACTTGTCCACTCATCTGCTCCTCATTCCATTCCCATCCCCTGCACTTCTCCTCAATGCACTTGCACATCTGATTGCCACAAAGCCCAGTAGGACATGACTGTATATTTACTGTATTTACTGTTTTACCATTGTTATTATTTCCCCTGTTGCCTTCCCATTTAGCCTTGTGGTGCTTTGAAATGCAATTCTGCTGTATAAAGCAGCTTACAAATGCTCATAAAAATAAAAATAAATACAAATAAATGCATGTTTCCACAATGTTCAGGAACTGCAGTCCTGTATAAAGCATTGGTTCTGTTCTTGCTTTTTCAGTTATACGAGATGCATGTATTGTTCAGAGGCCGAGCCGGAAACTATACTAGTCATTTGGAGAGCTGTCACCTTTCTTTTAGACCTGTTCTGTTACCTTTGCAAGATGGCACCTAAGGAGCATTGCTCTTCTGCCGTTGGATGTATTTTTATCGGTGTTGACCAGTGTTGACCAGATGAAACTGCACTCTTACTGTGGTAGCCCTTGGTCTTTTCTGCCTGCGAATCCAAGACCATTGGACCTGTGTCAGTGTTAAATGTTCTTTCTCTTTCAGGCTGCACCCAGAAGTGACTCCAAGGTGTTGTTTAGTCCTTCTCTTGATTGTCTGTGGCAAATTGATTGGCAAGTAGCTGAGCAGAAGAGGAAACCTGGAAGTGGTGCTGCTTGCACATCTCCTCTTCTATACTTTCGATAGCTATATTGGAATTCAGGCACACAACACAGCATGCTTAATTGGTTAACAACAGAATTGGGCCCAATGATTATGAGGGACAGAGGAAGCGACTGCTGAGCACTTAATCTGTTGCTTTCTGTGGAGAACATTATCTTTTGCACTACTGCAAATACACAGCAGTTGTCTTGCACCCATGTAAAGACATGCTATGCACATGGAGCTCATAGAGTCACAGAGGCACCAAAAAGACCAGAACTGATAATCATGCTCCAGTCTGTAATAGAAAAAATCATAAGAAAAGAGAAGGGGACCTTATGGAGCCAAGGGGGGAGGAACTCTCCAAGGAGAGATAAAAAGCCTAGTCAGGGTTTGGGCGGTATCCTTGTGCTAATTCTGCCGGGATACCGCCCAATGCTATTACCGTTACTGCAACTCGGTCCAGCGCAATTTCTGCCGGATCCCAAGTTTCTATCGGGAGGTAACTCCCCATTGGACTCAATGGGGGTTTCTTGGTGTTATTATCACAGCTGCAATCAGCGCCATGCTAATAATGCCGAAAATGTGCGGAAAATGGTGATTTTTACCTGCAGCAAAAAGCAGGAGGTAAAACTCCCATTTTCGGCCCAATTTGAGATTGGCAGAGCAGTAAATGCAGCAGTAATGGTGTTACCACCACTTTTTTACTGCTCTGATCAACGTGTGATGAGGCCCAAAGCATGTTAGCCATGGGATTGTTTTATTTATTTTGCTTGTTTATTTGTGGTGCTTTCTTAAGTACCGACTGAGATGCAAGATACTTCGAAGCACTACCTAGCAAAGGAGTCAAGTAAATACTGCTGGAAATTGGATTTCACTGGAAAGTGACCCCACCTATATATGTGTCCCTAGCAATCCCTACTTATGTTTATCTGGGAATAACTCCAGGGATTTAGAAGTGTTGTCTACAAATACACCATTGTAGCAGTTGAGGGGGTGGGCACTAAGCAATCACAGACCTTTGCTTTGGTTAACTATCAAGGAACACATGAATCAAAAAGATTAAGAAGAAGGCCATGAATAGGACACTTTTGTAGCACCAGTTAGGTAAAATGGTTTATATACCACCACAATTAGGTCAAAGTTTTGACTCTCATAAAAGACACAACACATGTGATATTTGCTCAGCAAACTCAATTGGCAATAGTGGCAGTGCACCAAATACACCCACTTTTAACTTTTGATGGCAAAGACACTGTGATCTTGATCGAAGCTGAGACACTAGAGGCACAAAGGCGCTGGCAGAAACCTGTATACATCAAATCTGCAAGAAGTGTCTCAAGAGGACATTGGATCAAGAGGAGAATGCCCATGAAATCATCCTTATTGCCAAACCTGTCAACGAGAAGAGTGTATGCAGCATAATGAATAAGACCAGGAATGCAATACACAGAAAGGTACACAAAGTTGGCAAACTAGAGATTAGGGATTCCCACTCTTCTATTGGTAGCCACAGGGGCTCCACAAAAGACTGCATCATTAATGGGTTTGGTATGGAAATGCATTACAAGTGTTCAGGTCTAACACAAAACTTGTGAAATTCATCTTATATCTCAGGATGCTCTTTGACTGTTCTAGACATCTTAGCACAGAAGAATAACCATATACATGTGTCCAAAATGCCCATCTGGAGGAAACCATCAACATAAATGAATGGTCACACATATCATACTTCTCACTGCCTTAAACCACTCCATTAGTCTTTCCAAACCTTGTACAAAAACTTCCATTGTCCCGAAATGGTGAATAAATGAATGCATTAGAGACCTAAGAATGGTTTGCAAATAATATGTCAAGGCCGAAAAAAGGACCTTCCACTTAACTCCTCCATATATGTCGTCTGTTTATTTGCATTCACTGACAATCGTCTTGCATTCTTTTATTGCTCATGGTAATTCATCCTGCATTCTTGCAAAAACCAACATTTTCATCCATAAGAATCATAATGCTCTTTTCCACTTGTCCACAGTCTTCTTTCTTCTTCTACAATCGTACATTTCAATCTGTACGTTTATTAAAAACAAATGTACATTCATGTAGGTCCAAAATTAATCAAAGGTGTAAATATTTTTTTTACATTTTGCTCGATGTGTTCTGGTGTTTCTTCTCCAAATCTTGAGTTGTGGGCTCCAAACATGGTATTGGGAATGTTGGAACTTATATTTTTGCTGTTTCACCCACATGTTCTATTTTGTAGCTGTGTAGCTCACGGATGAATGTTGATTGGAGATTTATCATGGATCTGTATGTTCTAATAAAAGACGTATCTACACTTGTATTCACTGTGCACTCCTCTTCATGATAGTTCTTTCAATTTATGTTGTCCTATTCTTTGTAACAGAAATGTTTTCAGTAAATTTAAGGTGCAGGGGAGATAGCAGTAAACCCTGGCATATGGGTTGTGAAATATATAAAGACAGATTAAGTTCCTTATGGAGGAACTCCCGTCACCTGCACACTTTCACAAGCTCAAGAATAGAGCCAAACAGTCAAGATTGAATTTTTTTGACACAACTTGTGTTTTATATATAAAGTTCTTCAATAATTTCAATTTGTCAGCAAGCAGTTTTTCACTTCAATGATCACAACAAATCATAATTCTTTGAATTCTTCATATGTAGTTTAATTTTTCAAAAAGGCCCAACGCGTTTCAAGGTAACATCACTTCTTCAGGAGCATATTTCTCTATTTTAATCACATCTAAAGAAAAGTTTCAAAAGCATAAAATTATTAATTTTTAAAGAATAATTCATACATTCATTATTATTGAGTTTATATAAAATGTGTTCAAAAGGTAAAGCTTCTATGCAACCATATGAAGAATACATAACCTTTATTTCATGTGAAATGCTCATAATTCAATAAGTAGTTGTAGGTTTTGTATAACCAATTTTTGACCTCTTTGTTGAGAAACTACTATAAGGTTATCACCATCTCTATAGCTGTCTATTATAGACCTATATAATGAGTAAGGCTTCTGTTGTGCTGGTTGAGAAAGTACAATTCTCTAAGCTCTATTTGAAAGAATGCTAAACACAATGGTTCATGAAAAGACATACTTGTGGAGCAATCAAATTGTAGTTAATTCAGTATCTTACCCAGTTCAATATTGGTAAAGGGCCCTTGTTACGCTCACCTGGTATCAACAGGGACGCCACCCAGCCAGGTTACTCGCTGGTATGCTTCTCAGCTTTGCCCTGATGTGGTCTGCGGGGAAGGTTCTGCCTGAAAATAGAGGAGGACTGTGTTCAAGATTGACTAACTGGGGTAAGTATCCCCCCTCCACCCCCTGTATGATTTCAGTCCCTCTGGCGCCCTCTCCTCACCTTGTGGTAGAATTAGGCGTGCTCTCCATCCTGCCTTCTTTGCAGGGGCGCTTTGTCTTTCATGGGCGAGTGCGGTCCAGTTACTTCACTGACGCCGGCCTGTTTGATATTGTTCAGGTAGGTCTTATTGCTGTTCTTTAGTTTTGTTGCTATCCTGCATGTCTTCCTTTGTTTAAAATGTCTCTTTTTTCTCCCTTAGGTATGCAGAGCTTCAGCGTGGCAAACTGGCTTGGTTGAGCCCCGCTGGTAAATGATGGCGCATAAAGAGCGCTATGATGCGGTAAGTAAGCAGTATGTGCGGCGCTGCAAAGTCTTGCCTTTGCTAACCTGTGTTTTCCTTCCTTGTAGGTCGCGGTGTTCTTCAGCACGAGTGGAATGTCCGGAGTGATGCCAGCCAAGAGGTGACCAGCCAGGTAAGCCTTTTGAGCAGTTCGTAATTTTAAATGTCTCTACTGCTTTCTTTAATGTTGCCTCTATCTTCCTCTTTCAGGTCGTTCTGTCCGGGAGGCGTGCAGATTCGAGGAAGCTGTTCTGAGTAGCTGCAAGTGTTTAAAGATGAAGACTGCAGGTGGGATGCTGCTGCTGCTTTTGTCTCCTTGCAGGTTCTGCTTCTCCGAGGTTCGAGGGAATAGCTGGACACGGTGAGCGTCACGTTGCAAGCTGCAAAGTAACGCAAAGCGCGTTGTCTTGCTCGGGTGTGGTTTAAATAGCCCCAACAAAATAGTACAGGTAAAGTAGTCCCTAGGCTACCACATCCAAAACACTAGACCACATAGCTTGGTTCTTAGGAACTAAGCTATGTGGATGTCTCCATGTTGGCTGACAATATAATAAAGTAGTTCCCAAGCACATTGTTTTTATGGTGTATGAGCCTGGCGCCATAGGCGCCAGGACTGGCCCCATGAGGGCTTTTGAAGAGGATGCCAGGCTCTAGAGGCCCGAGTCCTGACTCCACCTGGCCAATGGGTTTGCCAGAGGGGGTTTTGGGTGAGGGTCGTGACACCCTAAATAGCGGTTTCTAAAATGGACCTCAATGATTTTTAAAGGACTATAAATTCCATTTATAAGGTCCTGTAAAAAAGGATCCAACAACTGTCCATGTGTGTTTAAAAACCAGGAGAAAATGGTAAGTCCAAGCAAGTGAGGAAGGTTCCTTAACCCTTATCTTTAAGATGAGGCTAATTGCAGATGGAAGGTAGTTCAGGATGTGATAAAGGAAATCCCGGTCTGTATTCACTTCTTAGGTTAACACGCTACGAGTTTCTAAGAGGTAAAGAAGCCTTTTAAATCACTGTTCTATGATTTATAGAGGTCACTCTTCCTCATGGGACTAGGTCCAAGCCTAAATTGGCTCTCACTTACCTAGTTCTCCTGCAGTTGGGAAGATGGTGTTCTTCTCATTGCTGTTGCTCTGTGAGTAATGGTTACAAAATGGCTGTCTTTTAAAGTGGCGCTTGTTGGTGACTTCATCACATAATAACGTGTCAAGACGTCACCATAATAAACAAAAGTTTGTCCACTCGTGGTAATATGTAGAAATCTATTTCCTGTCCAGTAGTAAATCATAAATGTATAATTGTTTGTAAAACTAATATCTTCAGGATTGGGCGATGGTCCAAAGTCATCAACTCAAATTGATTAAGGATTTGTCACAGGACAGCACAGTAACATTGAAACCTGCAGACAAAGGTGGAGCACTGGTATCAATGGACACCCATTTTTACAATGAAGGTTGCCTTAGACTCCTAGAAGACCAACGTACATACTTGGTCCTAGACAACGATCCCATCACATCCATTAAGGTTGTAATTAAAGAAACGGTTGACAAAGCCTATGATTCAGACTGGATATCGGAACAAACAAGTGACTTTCTCGTCAAAAAAGTTCCCATAAAACCAGTGTTTTGTGCACTCCCAAAGTCTACAAAATCTTCGACAACCCACCATTTTGAACGATAGTGGCCGGGACAGAGAGTATCTTTCACCCACTAGCCATTTACTTGGACAAGGCTCTACAACCACTCGTACAAAAAACTACCACTTACCTGAAAGATACAGCCCATTTATTATGACTGATCAGTGAAATCAGGACAGAAGAAACAACCTTGATTCTGTTTCAAATAGACGTCAACAGTCTTTACACATCGATTCCCCACCAAGAAGGAATAGAGTCTCTGGAATGGTTCCTGCTCAGACAAAATGAAACTCTAATACATAAGGTGTTTGCAATAGAATTGATTAGGATCATCCTATACAACAACTATTTCAGATTTAACGGTGCATTCTACCTCCAAATATCAGGCACTTCCATGGGCTCTTCCGTAGCACCATCTTATGGAAACATCTTTATGTTTTGTTTTGAACACAAGTTTGTATTGGAAAAAGAACCCTGGAAAAGTAAGATCAGATTTTGGAAACGGTTCATCGATGACATTTCTGGTATTTGGCAAGGAACAACTGAAGAATTACAGGAATTTTTCATATACCTTAACAATTGCCAAAAAGGCATCACGTTCACACTGGAGATTGGGAAACCCAGCATCAATTCTTTGGACGTACAAGTGGAAGGAATAATGCAGAATTAATCACAAACATTTACAGAAAGCCCACGGATGTAAATAGTGTCCTACATTTTGAAAGTTTTCATCCACTTCATCTAAAGGACAATTTACCATTTAGTCAATTTCTACATTTGAAAAAATCACATCAGATCCTATTTTATTACAAACAGAACAGAAGATCATGAAAGAAAGATTCAAGAAAAGAGGATTCCCAGACGAGATCATAGACAAAGCGATACAACGGACAGGTCCAATAACCAGAGAAAATGTACTCAAAGACCAACCCAAGGAAGATACCACAAGGTTCATTCATACCCTTAAATACTCAAGCCAAAACTACCAAGTAAAAAGATAATTAACAAAAATTGGCATCTTATAAGATCAGACCTGAATCTAAACAGATTATTTCCAGAACCGCCTATGCTGGCATATAAGAGGGGCAAGAATTTCAGAGATTACCTGATAAGGGCAGAAAGAACAAAAAAACATCATAAACCCCCCTGAAGAAACAAAAGAAAGGGACTTATGCCTGCCTCAATTGTCAACATTGCTCAAACCTGATCAAAGGTGACCATATAAGACACCCCAACAGTGGTAAGAAAATAATGCTGAGAGATTTTGCAACCTGCGAAAGGAAAAATGTGGTCTATGCACTAAAATGCCCATGTGGCAAGTATTACGTAGGGAGGACTGCACGCAAAGCAAGAGAACGATGGACAGAACATAATTCAAATATAAGAACAGTGAACATGAAATCACCATTGTCTAGACACTTCAAAGATAATGGACACAACATTTCGCAATTACGATGTTTGATACTTGAAGTGATGCAGGCATCTCCAAGAGGAGGAGATATGGCCAAAAGGTTGGCACAAAGAGAAATATATTGGGTACACAAATTGGATGCAATGACCCCATTGGTCCTAAATGAAGATTTCTACCTGGGACCATTCCTTTAGGAAATCAGTATGATAATTTAACACTGAACAAACTATTAAACCAATCAGGCCTCAGAAATAATTTGATGTATACAGTCAGTGAGGTGGGGTAAAAATAATCGCTGTCAACTAAATACACGAGAGGTTCAAAATGGGACCCACACATTATATATTGCAGAGCTATTACATCAATTGAAAATCAACTCCACAACTCAAATTGTGATGTTTCTCGCTAAACCTGTGAGAATAAGGTGAGAACAAGGTGAACCACAGTTTATATTGTGGACCAATTTTAGACAAAGGTAAAACATACTAAATAGAGATTTCTTGCACAAATTCTTTTTTTTGCATAAACAAAAAGGTTAGTATATACCTAATCTTTGGGTTTCACAGAAAATGTTCATTTCCATTGTAACAGATTACAGAAACTTTCAGGTCACATTTTTCAAATATCCTAACATTTAAGGCATCTATTCCGCAATAGTTTTTTGACTGTGCACGGTTTTAACATCCATGCTGCACATTAGATCGATACAAACATCTTAGAGATTTGGGAAAATATATGTTTTTTTGAGTCCAATTTGAATTCCCATTATTGTTTAGCATTTATATGGACAGACCTTGGACCATGCCTTATCAGCATAGCCTTGACTCCTCACAATCACCTTTTGGACCATTGTCCAACCCTGTAAATAATAGTTTTACAAACTATTATAGTATTTTGGTTTATTAGTGGACAGGAAATAGAATTTGTTTACTCCTGCGAGCAGACAAACTGTTATTTACAATGGTGATGTCATGACACGTTAGTACGTGACGACATCACCAATTAGCACCGTTTCTAAAGACGACCATCGAAACTGACATCTTAGAGATTTGGGTAAATATAATTAGAGTCCAATTTGAATTCCCACTATTGTTTAGCAAATATAAGTACGGATCTTGTATAATGCCTAATCAGCAGAGCTTTGACTCCTCACATTCACCTTTTGGACCATCGTCCAATCCTGAAGATATTAGTTTTACAAACAATTATATATTTCTGATTTACTACTGGACAGGAAATAGAATTCTACATATTCCCGTGAGCGGACGAACTTTTGTTTACTATGGTGACGTCATGACACGTCATTACGTGATGACATCACCAACAAGTGCTGCTTTAAAAGACAACTATTTTGTAACCATTACTCACAGAGCAACAGCAATGAGAAGAACACCATCTTCCCTACTGCAGGAGAACTAGGTAAGTGAGAGCATATTAAGACTTTGACCTAGTCCCATGAGGAATAGTGACCTCTATAAATCAAAGAACAGTGATTTAAAAGGCTTCTATAACTCTTAGAAACCCGTAGCCATTTTAACCCAAGAAGTGAATACAGACTGGGATTTCCTTTATCACATCCTGAACTACCTTCCATCTGCAATTTACCTCATCTTAAAGATAAGGGGTAAGGAACCTTCCTCACTTGCTTGGACTTACCCTTTTTTCTGATTTTTAAACACACTTGGACAGTTGTTGGATCCTTTTTTACAGGACCTTATAAATGTTGGAATTCATAGTCCTTTAAAAATCATGGAGGTCCATTTTACAAACTGCCATTTAGGGCCCTTTACCAATATCGAACTGGGTAAGATACCGAATTGACTACAATTTGATTGCTCCACAAGTATGCCTTTTCATAAACCATTGTGTTTAGCATTTTTTCAAATAGAGCTTAGAGAATTGTACTTTCTCAACCAGCACAACATAAGGCTTACTCATTATATAGGTCTATAATAGACAGTAATAGAGATGGTGATAACCTTATAGTGGTTTCTCAAAAAAGAGGTCAAAAATTGGTTATACAAAACCTACAACTACATATTGAATTATGAGCATTTCACATGAAATAAAGGTTAGGTATTCTTCATATGGTTGCATAGAAGCTTTACCTTTGGAACACATTTTATGTAAACTCAATAATAATGGATGTATTAATTATTTTTGGAACACATTTTATGTAAACTCAACGAATTATTCTTTAAAAATGTATAATTATATGCTTTTGAAACTTTTCTTTAGATGTGATTAAAATAGAGAAATATGCCCCTGAAGAAGAGATGTTATCTTGAAACTCACTGGGCCTTTTTGAAAAATTAAACTACATATGAAGAATTCAAAGAATTATGATTTGTTGTGATCATTGAAGTGAAAACTGCTTGCTGATGAATTGAAATCATTGAAGAACTTTATATATAAAACACATGTTGTGTCAACAAAATTCAATCTTGACTGTTTGGCTCTATTCTTGAGCTGGTGAAAGTGTGCAGGGGACAGGAGTTTCTCTAATAAAGGACTGTAACAAGTCCACAAAGTGGTAGTTCTGCATCTACTTACTAGTAATCCTCATTGAGATAAGTTCTACACTTCCTTATCTCAGATCGTTTCCCACTCAGCATCCTTAAAGGTCTGGGTCCTCAATCGATTTGGTCGTTTGAGAGAACAAATATATAGGTATATGTTTTCAGGATAAGTGGGTGATCTACATTTTGGTTATATTTACAGGATATAGCACTTGCCTCTCTCTCGGAAATGGATGTATTAATCGAAGTTTATCATACACATTTGACAGAGTGGGTCAAAAAATCGTTGACAATCTTCTGTCTGCGTTTGGTACAATTGTGTATGAATGTTCCCCAATTCAGCCTGGCCTCTCGCACCCAATGGAGGATATTGCTTCCCAATCATAAAAATTCAGACTTTTTTTCAGAAACATTGCACAAGCCCTTTACCCTATGGAATGTAACGTCAAGAGACAGAAGGGATACAAGACTTCCATTGAGATCCCCCAACCTCTTAACTGGAGAACATTTAATTAAACTATTAGATGTCAAAGTTATATCAGTACAACCAAAAAAGTGATGGGTGGAAGGTTTTGAATAAATCTGAACCACTGGCAATGCTCTGGGCATACGTCCACACCACAATTATTTAGCCCATCTCCGCCATTGCAAAAGGGGTCCAACAATTTGCAAATTAGTCAGGTACTGCCACCAATGGTAGCAGCCCAGTCCAAACCTCCTGGCCAGGTCCCCTTTTCACAGAAACACAAGCAACCCCAGACATATTTCAGCCTTGTTGTGCCTCCTCAGTGAGATGCAGCTTGGTTCCCCATGGTGCTGCAAACAAGGCACCCAAGTCTAGGCATACCCTCTGTCACACAGGGAGACAAACTACAACCCACAAATTGATGGGTGGAAGGTTTTGAATAAATCTGAACCATTGACAATGCTCTGGGCAACCTTCCACATCATGGTTATTTAGCCCATCTGTGCCATTGCAAAAGGGGTACAGCCATGTGCAAATCAGTCAGGAACTGCTACCAATGGTAGCAGCCCAGCCCAAACTGCTAGGCCAGGTTCCCTCTGCACAGAACCACTAGCAACCCCAGACATGTTTCAGCCTTTTTGGGGTGGGACCAAGCCTGATTTGCATATGGTCATTCCTCTTCTGTAATGGTTGGGCAGACTGTAGAACGACAGTCTGGCGGGTTGGCCAGAGCTGTGCACGTGGTTATGATTTATTTCAATCCTTCCAGCCATCAACGTTTGGTTTTGCGAAATTTATGTCAGTGGCATAAGTTATGATACGATAGTGACAACACAAATTCATGAAAAAATCTTTGAAAAACAAACCCCTCCCACAAGAAGTAACCACGCATCGCTGAACGCACTAGTGCCATATCTAGAGTGGTGAACATGGTCATTAACAACCACATGGTCTCCATTTAACAAACCAGAAGTCAAACTGCTTTTCAGTAAATCAACTCGGCATGTCAGAATAAAGATTCTACAAGGTTGTATTCTTGGTCTACACACACATTTAACCATTGCTTTTTTATCTCCCGTGATGAAGGCACATGGAGCTGGGGAAAAGCTTTAAATCAATGCTAACTCGACCAGTGGTAGTTACTTACCTCTCCTCCTATTTAGGGCGACCGAGTCTACCCATCCAGATAAATGATGATCAAATCCACGGTCAGGCAACATAACCCTACTTAGGGAGAAGACAACCACAGATCACGATTGGGACAAGTAAAAGTTGCTGATTCATTAAAGTAATGTGCAAAATCAATGGCCATCACCATTATTTGGCTTCTGAATTGTCCAATTGGAAGACATTGCTGTCCACAGACGTATGACCTAGGAATGAAACCTTGCACACTACAAAATCCTGTCATAGACACACCAGATATAGGTAAAATGGTTCGAAGTCTTTGTAATGTGGCAATTGCCGGACTGCACTTTTTGAAAGCTTGCCTACTGTGGGATCTCTTGCCGTGCTTAGAGCTCCCCACCTGCATCCTCTGTTATGTTCACAGGGGTCCCCTTTTTACCCCTCCAATTCACACCTTCCCCACACTCTTCCTTCGAAGGGGGTCTCTTCCTTCGACTCCCGTTGTTGTGTCCCCTGCTGCACCCTTACCCATATTCAGCCACCTGGCTTTGCGTGCCTGTGTCATGCAGGTCTTCTGGCTCCCTGGTTCCACCTCTTCGTCCAGGCTTTTCCCCTTCCTCGTCCCCTCCCCAAACCCTACATGCCCCTTCCCTGATTTTCAAGCCTCCACCGTTGCCACTCTGACATTAGAAGCATTGGTACAGTCCTATGCCACAAGATCGGCAAGGTAAATACCAGCGATGCTAAAGTCAGCGCAGTCAAGGTATGACACTGCTAAAACACATATCACAGGTGACAATTCACATGAATGAAAATGTAGTGATAAAACACACAGCACCCTCTGTGCCTATCTGGCTCCCAACTGAAACCTACCTGAGAAGTGCCAACTCTCACCCCAATAGAATTTGATACAAAACCCTATGTTTTGATTCCCGGGTCATATTGCACATTCTGAACTGGAAGAGCAACAAGGGAGCCTTGTTCCAATGAAATAATGTATTATCTGTCCCACTATTTGGTCTCACTGACTGGACTGAAATGTTAGCCTGTTGTCACCAGCAGACAGCAGTAACCCTTCTACCCTTCTGCTATTTCTTCCAAAGTGGTGGCCTACAAATTGCCTGATGTCAATGCCAGCCTTTAAAGTGACCTTTAATTCACTGATGTGAAAGGGCCCATGAAAAGCTACCAGGTATGCTACCCCCACATCCATGAAAAACAGAAAAAAATAGCAATGACACAAGGATGTTCAGTCTGTAGAATGAAAAAGTGGTGTAAAATGGACGCTCATAGGCCGGCGTTCCAAGCTTCTGTATCTCTGTATGGAAAAGTGGCCATTTACTTCTCGTTATAGTTTCAAACTCCGATTTTGTGCATCTTTGAATGAGAGAAAATCTCTCTTGCATTTCTAATCACACCAGTAGTATATTTCTTCATGAATAAAATATAAACTTTCAATCATATCAGAATTAAGCACTTCATTAGGGACATCACTTTTCTAAGGCAGGCTCTGGGGGCATTTTGCTTCACCACATACGGTCCAAACAATATATCACCCCACCCACTGAATTAGCCGCCAAATACAGTCATGTCAAATTCATGACTTAACTCAAAGTGTTAAGGTGTCGCCTTCTGCACCACTTTTAGCCACCAAAACAAACACTCCCTGGGGCTGGCCATAACATAGTGCTATTGAATTCGTTCAATATCACATCCTAGCCATCCATATCCCCTTTCACGTTTGCTGATCATTGCATTTCGTTGTGCTTAGGCTTTAACCATTGAACACCCCAGCTGACTGATTACGAGATGGGTCAATCCTTGTGGACAACCCTCAGATCCAACTGGGGGAACGGGGGGTGGGGGGTATCAGTGTCCCCTTCCAGAGTCAAGCTTGTTCCCCAGGAAGGTCTATTTGAGGGGCCTATGAATTTGAGTTAGGACACCACAGTCTCTCATCACAGAAAGAAATGCCTTTAACAGCTCAGTGCAAACAACTGCTCCGCCTGTCCCAAAAACATGACAACATGTGTAAGTGTTGAAAAACATGCAGGGAGCCATCACCCTTAATACCACCCCTTCATGGACAGAAAAATCTTCGAGCATATGCCAGTCAAGCTGGGCATGCAACAGATGAGTGGTGGACTTAATACCAAGGTGCAGCATCGAGGCCCCTCTAATCAAGGATCCACCAATATCATGGCCCACTTTAGGCCCCTGCCTGGAACCAGAACTAGAAGGTATTTGCTTGGGCCTTGCCGGATATGCCATGAGAGCAAGTGGCCTATGGTCTCCTGCATGCCCTAATGGTGCTTACACACAAGTGGGACAAACCTTTGACTTTTATATCACAGCCGAGTGCATTACATTTAGGACTATGTGTGATTGTGGTTTGTGCACGTTTTCTACTCCGTGTAAGTCAACATGCACTCCCCTTACCATACAGGAGAATCCCTGAAATGCTGAATGAGAAATGGTGTTTTGTGAATTTGCACAGGTTGTAATTTGACTCCAATTTGATGTGGGCAAGTGTAACATCTGTATTTGTGCATCAGTTCATTGTGACAGCGTATACTTTTAAAATGGGAGCACACAACAGCACATCAGTGCTCACTTGCACTTTTCCCTCTCAATCCCATTAACCAAGCGCGCTCCGAACCCCTCTCCTTTTCAAATCCGCCAGAGCGCCTGGACATAATGCAGCGGTGCGAGGTATAATGCACAATAACATAACATAACTCTAACAATACATCAAATAGATCCCAGAATATGCTGATTCAAAGGCAGCCTGTATAACTGTCAAATGTGCTTCATTTGTTCCTTGTAAACACCACACCCGGCAAAGTGTAGTATCAATTTCTCTTTTCTCTGATAAATTGAGGAAGAACACATGTCTTGACTTCGTGCAAGCTCTTCTCCATCACACAGGCTGCTTGCCGATTCACCAAATGTGACAATTGCAGCGTTTCAGAGATGAGCCTCCCTAATCCTATTACTCCTTCATCAACACGCAGACGGCTTCCGAAGCGAGATCGAAGACTGCAAAAAAGAGCAGCGAGACGCCTTCTCCACTGCTGTGGAACTAGGCTTAGCGCGGGCACAATAGGGGTGTAATTTCAGGTTTTGTTGAGCTGAAATCCAATCACATACATGACTGGTAGATCACAGAGAGACACAGACAAAGAAGGATCGGTGATCCTGCCCCACACAAACACTGGACTCAGCGGTTGACTCAAAAGTAGATGTTTGATCAACCTTACTCTGTTTCATTCGATTGCGCTTGTACCAGTGTAAGACTATAAAGGGCAGTCTCGATATCACTAAGCAGATTTTCTGCTTCTTGTGTGCGAAGCAAGGTGCCACTTTCAAGTACTTTCAGATGAGGAGTTCTTTGAATGTTCTGCTTCGATCTTTTTTGTGTCTCCTTGAAACCCGCTGACAATATCCATTGGAAATCTATGCAAATCGTTAAAATAATCTGCTTGCAAATATCGTATTCATTGTGTACAAAGGTTTTAAGATTCTTACATCTATCGCTGGTCTTGTCGAATTTTTGCAATAGGTCACAAATATAGCAAACATAAAAATAAATAAATATATATACATACATTTACATATAAATATTATACATGCATATATATATATTTATATTAACAAGTTATTTGAAAGCTGCTATTGTCATTCGCACTTTCTCTTGCATTAGCACTTTAACTACCACCCCCTGTGTAGTAAGTATTGATTGTGTTTTAATATCTTTAGCTGTCTTTTTAAATTTACTATGGGCCTCATTACGGTTATGGTGCTAACCCTGCCGGTACTACTGGTTCATTGCCTCTGGGCCTGTATTTACTGGCACCTGACCTCCCGGTGCCACCAGCTCATTACGAGCCCAGCTGCCGGGAAGTCAGGTGCTGGTATATTTGTTAATCCCCATTCCCATAGAGTCCTGTGGGATTCTACAGGAGTGGGGATACAGGAGCACCGGCACAGTTAGCAATGGTGCTAGTGCTCCCGTGAAGACTCTGTGTACTGTGGCCACTGCGCCCACCAGACTCGTACTTGGCCGGCACGGAAACAAGAAGGGTGCCGCTGAGCTTACTGGCACCCTTGTTTCTGGACCGGCAAACTTATAATCAGGCCCTATATTCATGTACAAAAGGGACATGCACAGCTTACAATCCATAACACTGTGATATGCGTGTTTTCCTTCCGATCATATTACGGGGGCCGATCCATGGAATATTTGCCCAGTTCAAAGTGAATTTGCACTGCTGAAAAGTGACTTTGCACTGCCGACGCAAACCCTGATTCATGGAAACGTGCAAAGTCCGGGCAAAGTCATTTGGTACTACAAACATGACTTTGCGCGGACTTTGCCCAGACTTTGCACTGCAAAAATACACTTTGCACGGTTCCATGAATCCGGGTTTGTGTCAGCAGTGCAAAGTCACTTTTCAGCAGTGCAATTTCACATTGAACTGGACGAATGTTCCATGAATCGGGCCCTAAGTGTTTTTATATCAGTTCTTTTTCATGGTGCATCATGTTGTACCGTTCCATCGAGGTTATCAGAACTTGCCACTGTAGTTATCAAGATGATTTATTTTAGATGAAATGCGGCTACTGCACCAGGACAGCAAATCCCAAAAGAGAGGCAGGAGCTGTGGCAGAGGTCGAGGCCACAATAAACCAGGTGGAATAAAACCCGCAGGGGGCATCGAGGTCAAGGACTTAAGCTCAGACCGACAGAGCAGGTTGACTCGCTCTGGAGTACAAGCAAAAAAATACATCTAAAACCAACAATTTTTCATCCCGTGAATTGAGTGAATCACAGATTAATTTTCCAGTCAGCTGTTTAATTATGTACAAAAGTGACTAGATTTTGATCAATTTTTTCACAAATTAAAATTGAAAACGTTTTTTGCAATCAATCCCACGTCTGCCACAGGTGGGAAGGACCGAATTGTGCATGGCAGACATTGACTCTCTGATGGGTTTGGCCAACCTGGCGGATCCTTCTTTTGACATTGACAACATCAACTTTGAGGAGTTCAATATAGATACTGGGGGGACCTGTTCTTCTAGATTGCAACATAAATCAAAGTTCAATCCGCCAATGCCCACTGGGGGTTGCCCAGAGGCATTCTATGATCTCTGCATAGCAGATCTGCGGAAATTACAATTAACATGATTTTATACACGAGGGAATAATCTCAACAGGACCCAATTGGACTCATTAACAGTATTACAAAGTCTGAAGGATATTCCAATATAGTGTTCTTGTGCTGAGCAGATTATGTTGCCTAGGCTTTTAGATCATATGTGCTTTTGACAGTCAACCCTTTTCCCAGGTCGCAATCTGAATTGAGGGCACTAATAACCAGGTGGAATGAGGCAGGTATGATAGATGGAGATTTAATGACATTTTTGTTCCTTCCTTCTACACCATTCCAACAATCTATTCCCTGCTTAAGAATCATAAATCCCTTATCAAGCCACCAGGCAGACCCATCATTACCTTGTCTGGAGCATTAATGGAGAACATATCAAGGTAAATTGACGAAACCCTGATTTTGTTTGTTTCTGCTTTGCCTTCCTTTTTGAAGGATACCAGGGACTTTTGATAGCATATTCATGAGGTGCCCTGGGAAGATGGTCTTGTTTTGCCAACCCTGGATGTCATTTTATCTTTGTATACATCCTCATTCAGTAGAGGTCAATGCATGCAAATACTTTTTTACAAACCAGATCTTTGAATAGTTTGTCTCACAGTAATATGATTTTAGAAATGTTGGAATTCTGTCTTAACAACAATGTCTTTCAGTTTGAAGGCACCTTTTTCTATCAAGTGCGTGGCACTGTGATGGGCAGTTCCTGTGCTCCCTCATATGCCAATCTGACTCTGGGGTGGTGGGAGGCCACTATTCTATCTGATATCATATAGGAATTCTTTGATCATCCCATTGTTGCCTGGTGGCGTTTTATCGATGATATGTTTGTTCTATGGAAAGGGTCTGAATTGAGTTGAATTTGTCAAAAAGATCAATGTCAATAGTGTTAATTTAGCATTGACAGAAAATCATAGTACTACTGACATTGTGTATTTAGACGTTAAGGTTAACATGGTTAATGATGGGCTACACACCACAGTTTACAAAGAAACCACCAACTCAGGGTTACCATTACATGCCACATGCAGTCATCCCACCTTGTGCAAAAAATGTACCCCATTGGGGAGTTTGTGGGTATTGCAGAAATTGTTCCGATTTAGTTCAATTTGACAAATGTTGTGCAGAGGCATCCCGTTGTTATTCTAAGGGCATCATTGAGAATGCATTCATAATGGCTAGACAACTTGACGGTGATAAACTGTTAAATACCAACAAATCTGTGAATCAAAAGGTATGGTATTTGAGGACATATGTTTTGTTGTGACCTTTAGTCCTTCCTCTCATAATGTAAGGAGGATCATTCAAAAACATTGGCACATATTAAGGATGGCTAAAGATTTGATACCTCTGCTCTATGAGCAGCACACCTTAACTTTCAGACCATCAACTTCCTTCTGTGATACATTGGTGTCTAGTTTCCTACAGCCCTGGGGTAAGATGTCTGCCCAGAATTCCTGGTTATCTTTACCACCAACAGGATTTAATAAATGTTTTAAATGCAAGGTCTGCCTCCATGCCACCCCATGCAAAAAGTTCAAACATCCCATCATTGCTGCGTTACATATTATTCCAGAGATAATAACATGAGATACCACTTTTGTTGAATAGGCCCTTGCAACAAATGGTATGTGGGCAACACCACTTGTAAATTAAAAATCATGATTTTACAACATCTAAGAGCAATCAAGACATCCGATCCCTCTTATCTGATGGCCAAACATTTAAAAGAGTTTAATTGCAATGAATCGCAGTTGTTAATATTCTTAGGAGTGGCTCACATTCTCGTCCATCCGCGAGGGGGTGATAGAACCTTAAATTACATCAGTTCGAGACTAGGTCAATTTTAGATTGTGATACTAAAGTCCCACATGGCCATAACATTGATGAGGAGTTATACACTTTTATCAGAGTTTGGCTTTTTATATGTATTAATATATCAACAAATTCTTGTAATTGTGATGCATATTCTCCATTTGCAGGATGATGTTCTTTGCTGAATGTTCATGAATTGTAATACTAATTGCTGTTCTGAATTTTAGCAAATTTGCCATTTAGTTGTGAGCTGTTCTCTGTGTTCTATTATAATTAATTGTTTGATGCTGTCCCTTCATGATTTTGATACTGTTCAGGCACAGTGTTGCAGGCATCCATTTTACCATACAGTGCATACTCACTTTTATTGTTTCACGATATTTCTCTGTGTTGATTGTTTTCTTATTTGTAAGATCTTAATCGTCTGTATAACCACTTAATCAATCAATTGGTCGATTGGTACCGTACCATGTGTATGTTTTACCATTTAGACAGCTTTTATCAGTAGATACATTGGTTTCAGCAGGGTAAAAATATCAAGCATTTGTACTTGATTGTTTTGTATTAAGAGCTGCTATATGCACTTGCAATTTGCACTGCATGCACACCTTAAAGCACTCATGCACTTTAAGTTTGAAAGCTGCTGTTGGCATTTGTACTTTCTCATACATTAGCATTTTAACTACCACCCCTATGCTGTAACCATTAATTGTGTTTTATATATTTAGCTGTCTTTGTAAATATACTATGTCCATGTAGAAGAGGTACATGCACAGCTTACAATCCATAACACTGTAATATGCGTGTTTTTATTCAGATCATATTAAGTGTTTTTACATCAGTTCTTTTTCATGGTTCATCATGTTGTATCGTTCCATCAAGGTTATAAGAACTTGGGACTGTTGTTATCTTCATACACATCCTTGTTCACACAAAAAATACATCGTTTTGAAATTTATATGCAATTTTACTGTATTTTAATTTGTGTTAACGCATTGTTTAATTTTGAAGATGCCTCTCGCATTTTATATTTCCTGCACCTTGATTAAGGCAAATGTTTGTTTGGTAATAGCCCACTTGGGCTTGAGGAGTTGGGTAACATAACCATTTCCAATATGGCTGCCTGCATTACATGTATTTATGCTGTAATTTAAGTGAAAAGGGAATAGGATGTGTTATATTGACTGTTGAGACAACTTTATTGTGTTGTGAACAAGCACTCTGCGAGTGCGAAACATGTCTTTTTTGTACATGTACCCTGATACTTGTCAAGACTAATTTTGTTCCATTAAAGATCTGTGATTATTTACACCATGGTGTCACCTTAACCTTTTCTCACCCCTCAATCTTGGAGTGCGGGTTGAGCCATTTTTTGGCTATCCTCTTTCCTTGCTTTGCAATATATATGATTCTCGCCCGTGTGCACACACTGGCTTCAAGAGGATATATATATATATATATATATATATATATTTTAGTGTGGCATTATAGTTAAGGTGTGTAGCTAGTTCCATAGGAAACTCAAATATTTTATTGCTAATAACTTTTTACTTGCAGAAGGCTGACACCCTCTTCTCCCAAAATGATAGTTATACACCCCATGGTGCTTTGCAACAGAGAATCTTTTCAGACATGTTAATCCACCATTATTTCTTTGCTCAATGAAAGTGATTATCGCAGTAAAATCGAGGGAATGTGAACAAGTGCAGAAAAAGATATTGGGAGAAGGAAAAAGATTGACATTGCATCAGGCTAGTGGTATGGAGGGGGAGAGATGACATCATGTAAAGATGGGAGGTGGGGTGAGCTGGGGAGCCAGTTACAGTTCAGAGGTTTTCGCATTATCGGGGGAGTTTCGGGGAATCTCGCAAGATTACTGCGGTAATAATGGAAGACTCATTAAAAAATCAGAAATGCATCACAGAGTTATTGTGATAATTGGTGTGCAATCACCACAAGAATATCGCACTATCAGGGGTTTCTAGGGGGAATGGAAACTGAGGAAAACAAATAAATGGGTATGCATCTGTTGTAATCATATCTACCCTAAAAAACCTATAGGTGCATCATGCACAGTAGCCATGGCCAAAGGCCATGGCTAGTTGGCCCCAGGGAAACCTATTGGTGCAATATGTACAGTGGCCACAGCCCCATGGCCACAGCCAAGACCATTGGGCTTGAAAGAAACATAGTGTTTTAAAATATACAGTGGGCAGGGCTGGAGGTCATGCTCACTGGCCAGGCCCAAAGGCCATGGCTTATGGGCCCCAACGAAATCTATAGGTGGAACATGTACAGTGGCCACAGCTGAAGGCCATGACTAGTGGGTCCTAAAAAACCTATTGGTGCAACATGTACACTGGCCACGGCCAAATGCTGTGGCTAGTGACGCTTCAATAAACTATGGTATAACAAATCCCCTGAAATTCACTGAAAAATCTTTAGTTAATGGACAGTTAAGGTGATCAAAACCCTTGAAATTCAGGAAGATATATATTTGGTAACGCAAAATAAGCAAGATAAAATAAATGGAACTTCTAGGAACATATGAAATATGATCACTATATCATCAATATATGCTTTTTGCCCACTGGACCTACTCTGGTTCTCATTCTATGGAAGAACCTGTTGAAAGCTACCAATATCTCATCTTGCATTCTGAATCTTGCTCACCCTGTCTAGTGAAACTGGAACTTAACCCTCCAGGAGCAGAACAGAGGTTCTGTATGGGAGAACAGGGAAACAAGAAGTCTGGGGTTGCATCTGCAAATATAGCTGGATATATTCCCATCATGATATTACCACCTTACCATGCTTATTGCATTAGCAGTTCATGTGGGGACATCAACATAGCTAACTTCTTTAGTAAACTGGAGCTAACAGACTTGTACTCTTTGCAAGACCTACATTAATCATATTTGAATTATTATTGGTATTGATGTTTTCATTTTATATAGAGCTGGACTTTTGCCTAATTATTGCATCTTGGCCCTAGGATCAAGACTGCTTCAGATGTGTATTCTGTAATCAAAGGAAGGAACAAGGGCTTTCTTAAACAGATGAGAGATGCAACCAGCTTATATCTGGGGGATCCAGATATACGTTACAGCTGTGAGACACCAGCTATGACAGTGAATGTCCTCCTGTTTATGTGCATTTACTTACATGGGTATGGGGAATATACATACCCAAAGAGGGTAGGGAACATGTTGGGAAGTAGAGCTGACATCTCTATGCTCTGTGAACTCCAGCACCTTGACATCGTATGAAGTGACATAACAACAAATGTCACACTCAGTAATTAGCCATCGCATTACAGTGAAGTTTATTGTGAACCTTGCACGATCAAAGATAAAAAGAGCAAGAATTAAAACCTATAAAAAGCTGAAAGGATACAAACTTTTAATAAACCCACAATCAAACTATCTAACTCATTGGCATGCCATCCCACATGTGTTGCAAGCAGTAAAACAGGTGTAGACATTTGACCAAGTAGCTACCCCTCAATTATTCATCTTGCAGGAGGAAGGCACAATAAACCATGCACTTGTGTAGAGCAGAAAAAGGCAGCGCTGCATACCTTGACGGTTTGTCGTTGCATGAAGTGCAAACTAACAAAAAACATACATTAAAGAAAGATGATACAGTTTGATATACAGTCCAGTTACACAACGTTACTTTAATGCTAAAACATTGGAACCTCATATCCCCCTCAAACGAAGGAACATTTGGCCAACCCTGGTGATACTGGAGAACCCGAAATGCTCACGTGTAGAGATCATAAAACACGGGCGTTGTAAGTGGAATATGTTCTAGATTGGCTTCTGCCCTTGCGAGGGTGTACGCTAAGCAAGTGCTATTGCACTTTCAACTATCAAGACCAATGCAAAATGGAGTAAGATAAAAGGTAAACCTGAAGACACAAGAACCATCAGGTTTAAGGAACAGAAGCTAAGCTGATGGCCTTTTGTTGGTGGGTCATATTGAAAACATGGAACCGATGAATATGGACTTCAAGATGTGAGATTTGCATGTTTTCAATCACATGTTCTTGTATGGTCTTGTATACACGCCATAAGAACTGCAAATATTGCAAACAAGAATGATAACCCTATGTCCCTACATAAGGCAAGTACATTATATCGATATTATTTAACTTACAAAACTGAAATGAAATGGTTGCTTTGGAAATGAATGGCAGAGGGGTGTTGGGCCGTCTCATTAGCGTTGTAGTTCACAAATAACTGCATTAGGAAATCGCTCTTTTTTGAGCATTGACTCTTCTCAAAGGTGTACACTGCTGGGTGGGGCCGTCTCACATGAGCTGCTAGAAACCCAAAAGCTCCGCGCTCACCAGGAGACTGACAGAAGTCAGGGAGAGAGGTATATTAGCCCACATATCAAAGTCCCTGACATTAATAATGGAATTATCTGATATTGGCATCACAAATGAATAATGCATATGGCTCCCCTCTTTTCCACTCACCCTCTATCCGAGTGGAAACCATGTAGAAGGCATTAGCTCCATAAGCCCTTCACCCACACTCCTTGTAGCATGTTTGTCTTTCTGGTAACACTGCTGTGGGTGTGCTTGTCTGGGTGGGTAAACTTGTATGTCTGTTGTTGAAGCTGATGTCAAATAAAAAGAGGGTTCAGAGTCATTAAGAACAGTTCTAAATAAAAGTTGCACTTTGGTAAATCAGAAGGCTCCAAGAACAGCTCAGATTTTCTCCTTTCACATTTGGCCTCAAAAGTCACAAAGCATTAAGCTAGAGCAAATCCAAATATTTTTCTGGCATCTCTGAGATGTCCTTAAACAAAACCTTGAGAATGGCAATTGCACATTGTAAGTTACATTTTGATTAATGTATGGCTACTACATCAAATGGACACCTTGATCTAATTCCCCCAATTATACAGTCCCACGCTGCAATTTTGCACAAGAAACAGGCACAGTTTAAATATAAATAAATGAATAAAAGTTGAAATCAAGGCATAGGGGAATCCTCAGCTTTATGATTTCACCACAATGTCCCACAATCACAGACAACTTGCATTTTTCTCACTATTTCTCACACACAAGCAATAATTTCCATAATCAATTCTGTATACACATTGAGGTCTGAATAACTAAAATATTCTATTTGAAACTCTGCCGCATACCGGCCATTGGGTATAAAATGTGCCACATAGCAAGCAGGACGGTAGATGGGTCGTAACAGTAACGTGAGTCCTCAAAACATTTAGTTTTTCTAATATGCTAGCATCTTCAAACTGCCCATAAAGTTATGCTTGCACATAGTACACAGGGCGTTTTCTTTCCCCAAATATCACAAAGACATTCTGTTATCAGGGATCTGTTGCATGCTCCTCCCTCTTTCACTTGTAAATATGGTACTGAGGTTTGCTAGTATGCATGTGTCATTTACAATAAGGTAATCGTGAATTACATCAGACCCCTGCCGCTTTCAGATTAAGGAAGCAGTGTCACAGATTTACAATCCACCTCAGCTCACCCACCCCACCTGGGAGAAAGTTTTTCAGATAGTATTGAACAGATATAAGTACCCCTCCCTTTTCACTCCACATACGAATCCTACTGTGCAATTTCAGCATGAGGGATTCATGAGTGTTACATTCATACTATTTTTATGGGAGTAGAAATGACACAATTAAGCTTGTTCTCCTTTCTGATTCTTTATTAAATATGTATGTCATCCACAGAACACCCATTATCAAGCACAATCTTCATTAGGCCTTGCTATGGACCTCTTCACATCACACCCCGATATTAACAATTTCTTTGAAAACAGTTTGGGTATAATTTAATGAGCATATGATTTTTAATGAGTGGTGCGCCGAATGCACAGAAGGGCACACACAGCTCAGAAATGTATTTTAAGTTGGATTGAATTGATATTGCATCTAATGTTATGTGAACTGTTTATTTCCTATTTAAATCAATGTATTTTGATCACACATTCCCAAATCACCCCTTTCTGTGACCTAGTAGTAACTGAGCTGTAGATAGTACTTCTTTTGGGATAATATCATAATCACTTTTTAAAAGATGATTGTGGTTTTAGTAGCAGCCTGGACCCTTTAGGTTGAACAACTCCCAGTCAGCAGGGCCCCTCCAGGTCCACTCCACGAAGTTAGGATTGCCTCAGATTCCCTCTTTGAGCTTCCCTTGTGAACAGAATCCATCCCCTGGAACATTGACCTTCCTTTGTGCAGCACTTAAGTTGGTATTTCTCTGATTGATCCATCTATAATCATAATCTCAGGCGTTGTTCATTCCTGCAGATTTTCCAATGTCAGAAACGATATCCCCCTATGTTCACAATGGAAAATATGTCCATACCTATGTCCTAATTATGTCTCAATATGTGATTGGCCAAATCCTTCTGTTAGCCTGCCTCATAGTTAGGCACTCCTATTGCATAAACATTGCCAATCTTCATTATATGATTATAATTTCTATATTTGTGACCAGAAAATGTGGGGGTCAAATCTGCTCTTAATATTCTTGACTGCAGAATGTTTTTTTGTTCTATAATGTCTGGTCACAACCTGTTACATTAATAATATATGTATTCCTGTAGTCGCCTTCTGAGACGTATGTCTGGATATATGGCATACATTTGTGCTGTAAATAATAACAATAATAATTTAGCATTTATATGGTGCTACGAGCCCTCAGGCATCTGAGTGCTGCTTATTATTACCCACAGTGTGTGGTGCTCATTAAGCAACCTTGAAAGGATGAAACGCTAACGTTAGCCCTGCCGGGATTCGAACCTGCGTCGGCAGGCTCTGCACAGATGTCAAAGCAAGCCCTTTTTAATGACCGGCCATAATTGTCCATAATTGTATTCATATTGATAATTTTATTAATTATGAAAATTCATAGTGAATGCAAATCAAAGAACAGGCTCTTAGATTACAAATGCCCCAAACCCACATTCATACCTGGAATGGTTCCAAAGTTATGAGCCAACATAATTTCCATATATAACATGTGATCGCAAGCGTCATTTCAATTTTAAATGGTGCAAGGTTTCCTATGGATTCCCAGCCTTAGTTTCTTTTGTGGGGTAAAGAAATTCAGGATACTAGCAGGCCTCTCAGCCAATCATTGATTCCGGTCCTGTGTGTCGTCTATCTCATTGAACACAGGGTTGATAGGTGAACTCTCTATGCACAATAATCTAGTCTTTACAGTCCCACCAGAACCCTGACTGTCTGGTCACTTCAGATCTTAATCTCTGTGGACACCATGAATTTTATTTTTGTTAGTATTTTAGTGTGTAGTTATAAGAAGACCTTGTCCTTAAATAGGCTTGCAAACGAGTCGGCTGCTAATTACTCAGAAGGCCTGTACCAAAGGCCTTTTGTTGTGGGAACGTAATGGATTGTTCATGATTGAAGCACACAATAAACCTTTCCACCCTAAAAAGGCTGAGGCTAATCCCATGGGAGTCTTAACCTCCTCCACTTGGGAACCTGTATGTATGTTCATAAGTGATTTCACTGGAGCACTATTCAGCATTGCCCTAAGCCAACTCATTGCATCTGATGTTTCTGTACCCCTGAAAGGCATTTCACTTCAATTGTAATGAGAATATGTATACCAATACAAAACACCATACTTATCCATGTACATAACAAGGTATTTGTAACTCTGAATACATCCACAGTTGACTATTTAATACAATGTCATCTTTTAAATAGATTATATAAGGTAGAGCGTTTAGAATATCCATGCATGTCATTTATTCCATGTTGAGTAAAACAATGCTTCTTTGAAAAACATGGAAACATCCTATAAAAAAAAAGATGGTTTACTTGACTTTTACCACTTTACATTGTATTTCTGTAACAACGGCTGTGTTCTCCTGTTAGCTAGATTACATTTCTGACACATTGGTATTCTGGATGTGTAGTTCCAATGTGGCTGGGACAGTTCTCCATGAATACAGGTCGTTTTTTTTTACCTTGGAGCTTTTCTTGCATGTGCTGCTGTTAAAGGTATTCAAACTTATTCTTTGGTATGAAATGTACTCAAGCTGCATGTTATTCCTGTTTTGGTTTAATCTGCACCATGTGTCGGGTGCTGTCCCTGAAGGAAGAAATTGGCTAGTGAAAATGTTAATTAATAAAACAATGCATTCTTGTGGCATCTCTAACTTTAAATTGGGACAGTCTGCATGTTTTGTAGCCGGTGTTCTCCATTACATAATTCAGCATCTGTTCACTTGCTTTGTCCGAACAATAGTTTTCCAAACAGTTGAATCATGTGTCACACTTGAAGAACCTGTGCAATCTTTCTGTGCCTCTCGCTTTGAATTCAGGCAGTCTTCATTTGCCTTTAATTCCCCCATCACAACATGAGCATCTCAAAGATGCTCCAGGCAGCTCCAGATCTTCTCTAATTTTGGGTATGGTGCAGAAGGTAAGGTATGATATAGGGCAAAATGTAACAATGTGGGAGACCCTCTATTAAGGGTTAACATGGTTCAAATAACCGGTTCTATTGGGTTTACCTGGCACAGGAGGGTATGGAACCATGCTTTACCCTACTGCACCCATCATAGAGGAGTAGTATCCATTTGTATATCAGTCTGATCCCACCCACAAGGGCAGTCCAGCACCAAAATGCTTCAAAATTCGACCCTGAACAAGAGTACCATCAGCAACCCCAGACACGTGTTTCAGCCTTGCAGGGCCTTGCTGGACTTCATCAGTGAGGTGAAGCTGAGACTTTCAAAAGCACATGAGCAAAAGGTACACATCTAGATTACCTTTAATGAGCACATTGGAGATGTTTAGGCAGGGCTTTAAGTGAGCTGGGTGTAGTCGGGACTGCACCCCGAAAGTCTGCAAAAGCTTCCTCTGAGCTGGGTCTCCCTTAGTCCCCAGCAGAAGTACCTTGCACAATCTTAACTGAGAGCAGGGCAAGAACCTACACAACATGATCCTAACTGAGTACACCTCAAGAGCCTGTGCTTGCAGAAGCTGAAGTGTGCTAAACACAATCAAGTAATTAAAGTACTGTAATGGAATAACATGAAGGAAGATGTATGCAGCCACCCATCACCTGACTCCCCAACGGGGAGTCTGTCCAAATGCTTATGTATGACTCATGGTTTCTAGTGCATTTACTGTTAGGGTGTTATTTTAAACGAAAGAAGCAGCTAGGCCAGTGTACATTAGTTGCTCAATGTGTACTAATTCTTATGTTCCCACAATGCTATCTAATTGTATGCGAAGTACCTTACATTGGTTCAATTTGTCCCCTTCCCTTTCTCATGGAAGACTTTGGGGCCTGTGGAAGATGCATGGGGGTTCCGTGGGGGCCCATTTCAAAATGATGTTTGGGGGCCCCCTTCGCTTCCGGTTCTGAATCAGCTGTCTGGTGCATAGATTTTAACTGAGATGTTTCCTGGTGCAAACTTCAAACAGTTATTTCCTGGATGGTGCATAGCATGAGGCCCACCTTGAAGTTCATTACTCCCCAACTATATTTACTGTCCCACACAAAGGAGCCAAAAGCAGATTAAACAGGTCAGTGAGAACACCTTTTAACGTGGTCTGGTGGTTTTGGCCAGCAAAAGCACATTGAAAGTGGTTCAGCTCTGAGTTTGAGGAGACTGGTGCCTCCATAGGAAATGCGTGCATACCATCAGTCCTTCATTGTGGCTTTACACAGTGGTAAAATTCTAGTTAAAGCACTGGAGCCAGAGGGTTAAAAGTGGCAGATTATCATGGTACAGAAAACCAGCAGGGAAGCTTAAACTCTAAATGAGCACTTAAGGAAATGGCCTGGGTCATGTATTTGCAGAATTGAGGTGATTTACTCACTAATTGAATTATTTGAACACTGAGTGAGAAATTCATTTATTTACAGACAGCACTTTGTTTCGAAACTGAACTAGAGGGAGGTCTGTTTACAGTATACAGACAAGACCACCTGAGAGAATGCTGGCCCAAGATACATGTTTCCAGGACCTCAGGAGTTATTGTTTCAGGCAGATGGTTCTTCACCAAGCCACCTGCCCCACCTTTAGGGCATACCCAGTATATTAATCCATGCCCCCTTTTCACAGCCCCACCTTCGATTTGATATCCTCCTTAAATCACTGTGATTAGGACAGGTCATCTCACGATTTTCTGCACTGCAAACCTTGTGAAACAGAAAGTCTCATCTTCGCAGCACAAATCAAGCCAATTTCCACACAACAATAGTTCACAAAACGAACTCATAGACAGAGTCAGGTTTTCCACTGCCCTACTAAAGGCATCCAGGGAATTGTGTGGCTTGGCCTTGTCTGAAATTTTGTTTCAGGTGGCAATTTCTTTGTCGCCCAATGTTTCATCGCAAAGGTTGTGAGTAATGATGCAGAGCTCTTGATGGGATTTAGGTTGAAGAACATAGTTTGGCACCGTACTATTCTCCCAAGAATGAGAGTGTGCATAGTGCACACCTGCTCTTAAGAATGTAAATAACATTCACAAATTCATAATCAATAACTTAGGTGCAGGGGAAGTACAAACCACCCTGGCACGAGGCAGAGAACAAACACGATGGTAATGGTCTCCTAAAAATGAGGACTCCTGCCCCCTGCACAATTATATGCTGAGATAACAGCCAGCAATGTATAGTTTATTATGAATTGTTGGCTGTTACCACAGCATATACGTGTGCAGGGGATGGGAGTCTTACTTTTTAGGACACCATTGCCATACTATTCTCAACAGGATTTGGTGACTGGAGGAACATCTACGCTAGGTTCCAATGGAGATGTTCTCTCCAGTGATTGCTTCTGTTCTGCACAGCCACCGCTGCAGGTGTGGATCCAACATGTGCATTGTCCATGCTACATTCAGGCAATTATAGTTCACCACCAGAAGAGAGGCAGCAGCAGACACCATTTTGACATTAGAAACATCAAATCCGGCCTCATTGGAAGGGGCCAATACACGGGGGGTATGTCTCACGGAACAGCCAAGGATATATAATGTAGAAACAGTAGACTTCAACTAATAGACGGGAGGGTGAACTCGGTCAAAAAACACACAGACAAATACATATTCAAATTGTATTAATACAATTCACATAATTCCGTAAAAAGCAACCAAATGTTCATTCTATGATTGATCAAAACATTAGGTGATACTAAAAACATTCCAATTTCATATTAAACCAATGAAAGGTATCATCAAAAGAAAAAAGGAAATAAATGTTTTTTATACATATTTTTTCATGTGCAAAAAGGGCATCTTAATAGATATTTTCATTATAAAATAGAGGAAAAAAGACTTTGCATATGTATTCCAATTTCTTTATTGGGTTTATTTGTAATCATCTACAAACTCTAGTAAAGTGGTAAGCAAAAGCGGAAAGTGCAGCTATGGACATCACCTGGGGCTTCAAACATCCTTGCATTGACCATTTAAATAGGGTGAAGCATAACACCCTAAATGTGTTGGTGGGCAGTTTCTTCTCTCTTGTAGGCGCTATACCACCTTCCAAATAAGGCACAGCCATTCAATTCCAGTGAGCTGTGGAGCTGTTACCACCACACGCTCAGTGTCCCTCAGCACAATATAGTAGAGCTATACCAATGTATATAATTATCAATATAATTTACATACATTCATATTCAGCAGTATTTCTTTTAAATGAATATGTGTTTACTTGTTCTGTAAAGCATAACTATTCATTCTGTGCAACCAATTTTTAATCTGGAATTCCCAGAGTTGCTTCCTGCTTCAACCTTCCCATTTAAGAATACACTTCTTTTTTTTCTTTTGAAATGTGTCCATCCTTATAATCGAGAGGAACAGGTGGTTCTGTCTGATGCCTGCCTGGGCCAGACCATTAGTATCATCACGCTTCACATTACACCGGAATCTTAAGCATGCACGCCTTGAAACCACAGGCAGGCTATCACCTTGGAATCCACTTAAAGGCCTGTATTCCTCAAAAGGTGGGCCCGCGAGAGCTGGGGTGCTGAAACGCCAAATCCTCCGGCCTGCTAAACCGACTCTCACAGGAGGGACCGCCACAGGTCAGTGGGAATACACAGCCCCCGGTTATTTCTGGACTTCTCTGGCAACGCTGGCCTGTATTCTCCTGGGTGAGGAATTGGCAGGATAGCCTGTCTCTAAATACAATTTCTGCGACCCGTTCCCACATTCAATTGGCTGCAGCAAAGCAGAGAGGAAACAGAAACATGCACAGAAGGAGTGCACACACGGCTCTAAACATAGTCGCCGGTGGGTGCCACAGTTCAGTGTGCCACAGAAGGTTGATCTGCCGGTCGCAAGAACGATGCATTCAATGACAACTTACCATTGAGTCTGTAGGCTATGGAATTGAAGCCGCGGTGTAAAAGGGAGGTAGCAGCGGGCTCATAGATCAGGGGTCAAGTCCTAAAAATTAAAGTGGTAGGACTCATCAGCAAACGCAATGGGATGTGACGTCACCACGAATTAGCATATCAAGGTGAAATATGCACATTTCATTAAATTGGCTTTGCATAAACACTAAAATTGAACAGGACAAATTACGTTTGCCTTTCATAAACTCAACACACACACAAACCCAAAAGAGGATATTTTCTTCTAATAGTGTTTTTGAAAACATTAAAATGTGTGCATGTTTTAAAATCCAAGAACAAATACAAATGTTTTCCTTGGGACTTGCAGTACAGAAATGGGACTTTTCACCTTTAGTTGTTTGTTATTTTTGATCAGGTTATACAGTGCAGTGGTGAAGTGTCCAACCTGTAGACCTGACACTGCAGTTTGATCCCCGAGGTCTGCTTTAATGAATAAATTCCAAGAGGACCTCCAAGGTTTCTGTTTTAGCTGGGGGGACAGTCAATAATCAGAAACGGGCAATACACTGTATTTTATTATTTTAATTTACCAATAATTGCTGTCAACTGCACTCTACTGGTTGGGGCGTCGTTCTGGCCCAACTGCCAGCAGGTTTCCTCCTTAGGTGCAGAGAATGTGTTGTTTAATGTTGGTTATCATGTTTATATGTTTATGGAGAGGTAGTTGTGGGATATCTTATAGTTTAAGTATTGTTCATTATTTCATGGATTGGAATATGAATTTAAGTCTGTAGTTATGCAAGTATGAATTAAGTGAATTTTTTTTGTATGTTTGAGAAAATGAAAATAAAGAATAACAATAAATAAAAGGGAGTTGCCAGCCATTACATGGTCCATTGTCCTGCGTCACGCATACACATGCCACAAAGCCCAGGTACGCACTTAATATTAAAGTGCCTCAGGGTCACAGCACTTTTGACAGGCCTCCATTCTCTGCTGTTGTGACGCATGAACGTATGGGCCACAAGGCTTGGGTGGGGCCTTGTGCCAGGGTCATCTAACAGCCACCTCTGCTCACCCATACCTTGTCTTGCGTTGTGTTGGTGCAGTTCTGCCCGCTGTGCTACATTGAGTATTCCCGAAGATGGCATGGAAGTTCATCCATTTCGTCACTTTATTTCCTCAGGATTCCATTACAGGAGACTTTTTTCAAGTGCTTTTTTAAGATAAACGCCTTCATTTGTTCTTCTTTTCTTGTACTAGGAGTGTCCCTTAAAAAATATGTAGACGTGCTAAGCTGACAGACACCAGTAATACAATAGTGCAGCAGCAGATGTGGGAGTTCTCAGAGACGGACCCCAACGCCCCTCAGTAATTGTAATTGGTTATTGATAATGAGTTTAATACCCAGAGGTTTCTAAGCGCTGACGAGGGATCGAACCTGTGTTGCTCTGTGTCCAAGGCAAGCGTGACGCCCCTAAGCTATCCTGCTGTGGGTACCTAGATATGTCACAGGTTAAGAGTACGTCGAGTTCACACTATAACCTACTCTCTAGAATAGAAGCCTGGTACGCTGTTGGCATCTTATTATTTTCCAAAGGTGGTGGAACATCAGTTTTTCTGACTGCCATATTTGTTTCATTTTCCCTGAAAGAAAGTGTCCCCCGCCTTACCAGCAAGAAGAAAGCTAAGCTGTGAAGTTGAGTTCCAGCATCCTGCCCCTGGAGAGCCGGTGGATTTAGCAAGGGGAAATGAGATCAGCAGCAGCACTCAGGGGTGAATTTATATCTTTTTGATTAAAAACAATAACTTACTCCTATTATATTTTCGGAATGAATCACACACTCAGTGACACTTTTTTATATTTCGGTCTCCGCCATCAATCAGCATTCGCAGTGGTTTTCTGGTTTACGTTTAATCCAATGGCAGGAACAAAGACTTGCAATTTGTAAGAGCAGAAAAATACATATTGAGTGTGGTGCAGATTTTGGAAACTATTCAAGCTGAGTCGTTTGGGTGTTGGAATTCTATGGTCCTCTTTCAGGGGAAATGTAAATCACAGTTATGTTTCTTTTACATTTAAGCCACACCTTTTTCATGCTGGACAAGGAGAAGGGAAAATGTACCCGGGCGGGACGCATTGGCGGAGAGCAGGTTAGTGGAAAATAATGCGACCTTTCAAAGAAACAGTAAATATGTGATCTGCAGTGCTGTATTCCTCATGCAGGCCACCCCAAATCCACCACGACTGACGCTAAAAATCGTAAGATCTCCGCTTTCTATTGCATACTGTACCACAAAACTGGCCCCACAAAGCACTGTAGCAATGTTGACATTCCAATACTCAAAGGAACTGATCTCATCACTCTTGGAAACGTGAAAGCTTGAGATGACCTACCAGAGAGACAAATGGGTCTCATTCCGAGTGTGGCATTCCGGAAACAAGGGTGCCGCTAACGTTACCGTTACCCTTGTTTCCGGACCGCCACACTACGAGTGTCCGTGCAGGGGTCATAGCACCCAGCAGGTCTGACACTGCTGGGCGCATCGGCCCCGGTAAGCAGAGTCGTCACGGAAGCACCGGCACAGTTAGCAACGGTGCTGGTGCTTCCGTCTCCCCACTCCCATGGAGTTCAAAGGGACTCCACGGGAATGGGGAGTTACCGAATCTGCCGTCTGACTTTCCGCTCCACCGGGATTTGTAATGTCACGGTGGCACCGGGAAGACAGGCGGTGGATTCAGTGTTTCGGCCTCGGTGGCAACCCGCCGGTGGCACCGGTGGATTATCGCCAACCTCGTAATGAGGCCCATCCAATCAGTAAAATGAACAAAGATTTCAGCAATGAGCTCTAAGCAACCAGGTTATAAGACTCGACTGAAAGTGGTGTAAAGGACTTTGTGCGTTTGCTCTGAGTAGGAACAGTGATGGTGTAAAATTCAAGAATCTCTGCTATGAGTCAGGGAGGCAGCAGGAACACTTTTGAACGGGGCCTGTGACAAAATCCACTGCCTGACCATGTCGCCGTTTAGTGGGGACACCAAGCCATGTGATGCTGGCCTGGGGGTGGCATGGGATGATCCCCAGGGCATCCTCACCTTCCCCTCTTAAAGTGGCAGAGGCTCATTACAACGCCCAGCACGATGCAAGTGTCTCTTTAAGGGACTCAAATGTGAGCCCCAGGGAGAATCGCTACATTTCCTCCACAGGATGAAGTCTGCCAGTCGCCATCAGTATTACCTCTAATCAAAGATATACAACAATGCATAAACAAATTAATCACAATGTGCACAAACACAAAAGACATTTTTCATTTTGCTCAAAACATAAGTATAGCTTAAAAAGTATTGCAATGGCTAGCTACACCCAGCTTAATAAGGAAAAGGATGACTTTGCTTTGATCTTTTTTTTCCCACACATAGCCGCTCATACATTAGACCAGCGTGAAACTAACACTAGGAGAACCCCTGGCAAAGCAACTACCTATGATTAAAACCATAGTCATGTATATGTCTTTCCCCTAAAACGTAGGTTAAGTTCTTACCTCTTTCCCTAGATAGAGTGGTCCATCTAGCCCACACCAAAGGGTTTCTCTATCCCTAAAACTACTCCTTGGCTGCACATCCCATCACTCTACATGCCAGACTCTGAAGAGGAACCCCCATCGATGCATAATTCCAGTACAGAGGTGGACAAAGCCAATACAGTATCACTCTTGTGGAGACCAAAGGCAAAATGTCACAAGTTCTTATCTCCAAAGAACCAGAAAATCCCAAAGTGAGTTGTCTCAGGAATGCCTTGGATGATATAGAGACTATGGGCCTCATTCCGAGTATGGCGGTAAGGGATAGCGGCCACCGCTAACGAGAGCGGTGGCGGTAATCCCTTACCGCCATACTCCGAGTTCCCTTAGCGCCATGGTGGTTTTAACACCTGCTTTTAGCAGGCGTTAAAAACCATGGCGCTAAGGGACCTTGATGTTAATTACGCCACCGTAATTTACGGTGGCGTAATTGACGCCTTCCCCACTCCCATTATGCCCTATGGGGCAAGAATGGGAATGGGGAAGGGTAAATGGGGATTGGGGAATTACCGCCCCGCCAACCTTGGAATGGGGCGGTAATTCCGCCAACCACCAAGGCGCTGCCGGTCCGGGTACGGCGTCAACCAAGGCGGTAATAGCGCCATTGGTTAGCGCCGTACTCGGAATGAGGCCCTATGAGCTGAATTTAAATTGAAGAACCACAGGCACCATAGATACCTGACCCCAAAGATTCGTCAGCCAGAGCATGGGACTCCGGCAAACTGAGAAGATTACATGTCTTCCCTGATGGATCACAATACACAGGCTGGAGGCAGTCTGGGGGAGGGTCGAGGGTTGGGGGAGGGCTACCGAAAGACAGACCCAGCGACTTCCTAAAAACATCCCAGAATTTCCCAGATCGTGTGGGCCAGGATGATTGGTCTGTTTTCCCTGTTTTGAAGGGATAGCCAAAAACCATAATGATTATGGATCAAGCTGTGCCACTGGATCCAAGCCAACAAGTGCCCACTATGGAATAAATTGGAAATGCTGGTCACCAGAAAACGGCCTACATTTGATCAGCTCAAACTCCAGCTCACATAGCTTTTCTACTTCTGTTTCTTTAAGTTTGTCTCCAGAGATGATCTTGAAGCTTTTTCTGGACCTTTTGGTGGCTTTCCATTGTTGCCAAGGCATTCTGGCCCCAGTACCTTGCTCCACTGGGCACTGGGGTACTAAAGGCAGTGTATACATTCTTAACTCAAATAGGCAGACCCAGTATGAGACTTTGGGCCTCATTACACGGATGGCGGTAGGGATTTACCGGTACCGGTAAAATGCCGGTACCAGTAAATCCCTACCGCCTTACTACGAGGTCCCTTTGCGGGTTGGGGGATTTAACGCCTGCTTTTTGCAGGCGTTAAAATCCAACCCGCTAAGGGACCTCGGAGCTAATTACGGCACCGCAAAATTGCGGTGCCGTAATTAGCGCCTTCCCCATTCCCATAGAGCCCTATGGGGCAGAAATGGGAATGGGGAAGGGCAATGGCGGAAAGGGGATTTACCGCCCCTCCAACCTTGGAATGGGGCGGTAAATCCCCTTTCCGCCAAGGCGGTGCCGGTATTTTACCGGCATGAGCCATGGCGCTAATAGCGCCATGGCTCACCGCCTACCGGGTAATGAGGCCCTTTGAGCGTTGGGATTTTGGAGTGCCTGAGATTCGACAAAGAATATCACTGTCAACAGCTAAGGGAATATGACTGACACCTCACGAGACACCGCAGCACGTGGTATTTCAGATATAGTTAAACTTGCAGAAGTAGCTGGGCAATCTGACACTAGAAGAAATCACAGACCATATCATAATGGAGCAGTTCCTGAATTCCTTTCCAAACTACTTACAGCATCCCATCAAGCAGCTACAGTAGCCTTCACTGGAAACAGCCATCGGCATGGCACTGTTTTCCAGCGGGTACAACCATAGAGGCAGGTTTTGCCCTAGGCAACACAACCAAACTTGCAACTTGCACTGCCAAAATAGGAACCATTGGGGACTGTGAGAATTCTTTTGGTAGCCTTGTATGACCCTGTGAAAGGAGAAGCCCATCACAGTCCACTGCTCTGAAGCAATGTTATGCCTGAGGGTAAGATGCCTGACTAGCCCTTCATGGCTGAGAAACTTGCCATCAAGTGGTAAGTCTGTGGAAAGTTGGGACATATGGCAAAGACATCCCCACCAATGCGACTGTGTTGTAGGCTGGCTCTGGAATGTATGTCATGGTGAGTGGAATGTTGTGAGGTCAAGTTGGAATGTGAAGGTTTAAGTGTTGTGAGTGTTCTGTAAGATGCAGTTAGAACTGGATGCTGGTGTGTGTGGATGTGCCAGTGTTTGTCGGAAATCTACTTACATGTCACCACTTACCTGGAAGGGAGCCCTGCAGGCACGTGCAACAGAACAGCTGCAGACTCCATAACATAATGGTCTGATAGTTTTTTCTCTTATTGTGGCATGCATGCCTACCCTGACTAAGCAGGGCCTGCAGGCCACAGTGCCATGGAGTCCTCTGCCCAGAAGATAGCCAGGGTCCGCATGGGCAGGCAGGGTCAGACCTGCCACCACAGAGGCACACAGCCTCCAGGTGCTGGTGTCCCAGAGCACCTCAGGGTGGGGACTGATTGGATGTCCGTGACCAGCCCCCCCAGCAATCCTTAGAGTTATAATGCCTCTGTGACACTGGCGTCCCATAGTGTCCCGTGGGGGGCTGGTTTGATGTCCATGGCCAGCCTCCCCCCGTAACATTGGCGACGAGGACGACAAGTCCACGTGGCACAACCCCTGCTGCCCATGAGTATTGGGGGGAAAAGGAGGGAGAGCGGGGAGCGGAGCATTCGGCCCCACTGCCTGTCTGGTTTGGCCTATGCCTCACCGCCGCAGCCGCAGTGCAGGCCTGGGCCACCCTGCAGTAATGCATGCCCTTGCGGCGTTCTGCCGAAAAGAAAAGAAGGTGAGCGGCCGTGAAGAAATTGATGGTTCCTATGGAGAGAGTGATACTCCCATTCCCACGCGGCATTCACCGCAAACCGAGGAGTGAGTGGCCCTGTCCCCGCAGAGGGAAGAAGAGTGGTGCAGGCCTTCCCATTGCCCTGCCAGCGGCCCGCCCCCAGCCGCGGCCCTCAGAAAAGAGGGTGCTCATGCGGCCAGGGTGAGGATCCGCCCGGAAGCCCTGCGGTGTGCATGGCGGGAAAGAAGTAGCCACCCCGCGGCATCCGCCGTGCCAAGGGGAGAGAGAGAGCCAGCCTGCCCCCTGCGGCATTCGCTGTGCTTAGGAGAATCCAGCCAATATTCCTATGCGCACCTGCCCCCAGCAACGTGAGCTGCGGGTGTTGCATCTGTGACCCCCGGCATATCATCTGCCAGAGCGAACAAGAAGACCACCGGGGGCCCCACTGTGATCCCGGGCCGAGCGGTGAAAATATGGAAGTGGTCCAGCATGGAGGAATAGTGTGCTGTGCCGACAGGCAGAAAAATAAGTGAGGTGCTCTGGCCCGGAGCATGCGAGAAAGTAGGCACCCATGAAGGATCCCGGGCCGCTGGGGGTGAGTGTGGCTGCGCCCCGGCAGGGGCAGAGCAGACATTTATATATGCGTGAGCTCCCTGCCGGAGCAAATTATTATACCACAGATGGCCATATGAAAAAACAAGCCCGGAGGTGAGCTCCAGTGGGGAGCGAAGACCTGAAGGTGGGCCCAGGCAAGCGGTGCCACAATCCTGTGCTGCAATGCCCAGAGCCCCAACACCAGCCTCGGGCCCGGCAGGGGAAGAGAGGCAGAGCTCCAGTCAGGAGTAGGTAAACTCCACTTTGCTCCAGTGAGTATAACAAATGCTCCCTATTGGAGGTGCAATAAGTAACAGCTGATGGTCCTATGAAAACCCAGGCCGCTCAGGAACGGGGAGCGACAACAGAGTGATCTACCCACAAGCACGGACAAAGGGCCCTCAGCATGATCCTGGGCCCGGCGGTGAGGGCCAAGAGGTGCTCCAGCCTGGATCAACACCCAGGGGAGCCACAGCAAGATCCTGGGCACCTGCAGTGACTGCAGGATCCTGAGTACCGTGTAAGCCCCAGCAAAATCGTGGGCACCTGCAGTAACTACCTTGGCGATCCGGTAAGAACAGAAGGAGAATAACATGCTCCGTGCTGGAGCTGAAGTGATGACAAACCTGGCGAGAAGCCCGGGCTGCAGGGGTGATCAGTTAAGGGACTCTGGTGCAAAGGGCAGCAACAGGGGCAGATGGGCTCCGTGTCTCTGTGCCAGAGAAAGAGAAGACAGAAGTATCTGCGCACCAAACACCACCAGGTGCGACTGAAGCATGGCACTGATGGCCACACTGTGGCCAACGTGGGACAGTCACCCCATGCTACTCAATGGGTCCCGCTCTCGGTGCACTGCACGTCCCACCAGTACGAACAAGCATGTGATGATGCCTGCGCAGGGTGGGACCAAGTCAAGGGCCCCAACACTGATGAGGAGGCGCTAGGCGCTGTCAGGTGATCCGAGAGGTTGGCTCCCACTACGCACCAGGGACGCCAATCCAGCCCTGCTTTGCCAGCCGGACACGAACCAGTGCACTGTAACAACACTAGAACAGAAAGGCCAAGCACCATAAAGTTGATTGTCTCCTGGCACATCGCCATCGGAAAGCAGGACACCCTGCCCCAAAAGCCACCCGGCCTGCCCTACTAGTGGCTTGAACTACTTGCCACGGATGACACACTGGCCGCCTGCCACTAACGTTACCCGGCATGTCACCCCGTTGAGAGACCAGGCCAACGTGGGCATGAGGTAGGTACCTACTGGCCCCCTGAGTACAGCCAACAGCCGAGGTCCGACTAACGAACATGGGTGGCCCTGGCACCCGCCACAAAGAGGAGGCACACTGGGCAAAGGAAGGGTTGCAGCTCCTCGGGGGTGCTTGTGCGCCCTCACATGCCAATAGAGAGCAGCACGTCGTGGACTGGAGGAACATTGCTGTAAAAGGGGGTGAATGATCTCCTGTTGCCCCATACCCTGGAAGCAGTACATCGAACAGCATGGATGCCCAGCGAACTGTGTCTTGCTGCACTGCCCTCAACATCTAAGGACTGTGCCGATGTGGCCCCTGGCACTGGCCAGATGTGGCTTTGCCGGTTTTGAACTGTACCATCCATGGACCGGGTCCTGGGGAAGTGACGCCTGAACGGACGCTGAGGGAGGGTGAACTGGTCTCCTGCAGTCCTGCCATTGCTTTAAGAGGACTCAGTAAATATGCGTTTTGATGCTGTGAACCTGCATAGTATGTACATGCTTAAACTGGTCTCAGTAAGTGACAGTGATTTGAAGCTGTGCCCCTGAAGTTGGTAGGGCTGCTCTATATGGTCCAAGTGGCTATCCGTGAGCGTCATGCAATGGTGGCAACTCCATACCCCTGGTTAATAAAGGGTTTGTAATGTGCGGTCCAACTGCCAACCATCCACCGGGGGCATGCCCCTTTGACCATCACCTGAGGGTGAAGGGTCTGTAGGTGATATGTATATAAGAATTTGAGACCATATGTATGTCAATAGCACATCCTGTGTGAAGTTGGTCCAACGACTCTGGAGTAATGGCGTTCTGTAACAGGAGGGGGGAAAATCAGTTACATTGTATTGTAAGTGATTTCAATCCGGCACACACCCAAGTCAACGCCTTGCATGTAGTGCACAACTTAAATCCTTACTTATTTTTGTCTAAAAGTTCTTTATTCTGAACGATATACCACTCTTATCACGCCCTTCTCCTGGAACCCCCTGGTCACACTGAACCAGGAATCAGGCTGCTTTGCAAAGGTAAATATTTATTTATGTATTTAAGAATTAATCACAATGGGCCTCATTACGACCCTGGCGGAGGACCATGGTGCAATTTGCACCATGATCCATGGCGCAGAGCTGCCAACTCCGCCATGGGGGTTGGCGGACTCACCACCCCATTCCGACCTTGGCGGGGCGGTTAGTCCCCAATCCCCATTTACCCTTCCCCATTCCCATTTTTGCCCCATAGGGTATAATGGGAGTGGGGAAGGCGTTAATTACGCCACCGTAGATTACGGTGGCGTAATTAACAAGAGGTCCCGTAGCGCCATGGATTTTTCCGCCCGGAAAATCCAGCCGTAAAAATCACCATGGCGCTACGGAAAGTCGTAATCTGGCGGAGAGGTACGCCATGCATTACGCTGGCGTAAACCCCTCTCCGCCAGGGTCGTAATGAGGGCCAATATGTTTAAATAGGTACACAACAATCGCCAATGGGGTGATGTAACACCGAATAATATATTTAATACACGAGGAGTAAGTGGAGAGCAAAACAATTCAGCACAGAAAATAATCCTTTTGTGTGGTTCAGTTTAGATAGTGCTGTGGTTAGAGGTTCCCTCTGCACCACCCTCAACCCCCAAAATGGCATGTAACGAGATAAGAGGAGAGAGCAGGTATTCAGGAATGGCAGAATTCAAACAGAATAACAATCCCACTTTCCCCCTTTCAACACAAGAGAAAAACAGAATTGACTGTCAAGCTGTCCGAATGGCTTTTAAGGTTATCCTTAAAATGGACTGGGCAAAAACACCAAATATGATCCAAATTGCTGAAATTGTTATAAATTCTTATGGGAGCCGCTTTGGATAGTTGCACACAAACACAAGCAATTATTTAATGCAAAGAAAACATTGGAAATCTTAAAATTCAAGTCGGAGGCAATTAAAAGCTGTTATACACGTGCACAAGTTTCCCAAAACGAAATTTCACAGCAAACTTTTTACTGCACGATAATCGCGATAAGGGGAGAATCGCATTGATTTGGAATGCGGGTTTAGGTACGATGGATAGATATGAATGTTAGCTACAAGCAGAAGTAGCACATAAACTGAGAGAGTTATAGGCGTTCTAGTAGAGGTCGTTTTTTCAGAGATAGGCGCAAGAATGGAAAACAGGAATGCACTTTTAAAATGCCAAATGGGTTGCTTACACTAGAGGATGACTATAAACAAAATGAATACCACCCAGGAACACAGTCACTTGATCAGGGTGACTACCTGCTAAGGAAATTCACCTTCTTCAGATGAGGAAAAGATCAGCGCAGAGATCGTATTAACAAGACTAATTCTGGAGGAAAGATAGGATGGTTTGGAGAGAGGTTTCAGACAATGCAAAGATACTTCTAACAATACAGGTTCTGAAAACAAGATAGGATGGTTCTAAGATAAGGCTAAGACTATGCAAAGTACATATGCTAGTGACACAATTCTTCCTATTTATACTCACTGCATACGTTTTTAAATGGGACCCTCAATTCTAGTCAGGCGATGGGATCTGGTTTAGGAAAGACGGCTGGGCTCATCGGACTGGGCAGCGTCAGCAAGGCACTCTGGTCACAGCACGGCACAGGACTGGACTGGATCTGGAATGCACTCTGGTCACAGCACGGCACAGGACTGGACTGGATCTGCCCTTGTTGCTTCTGATGATATTTATTTTCAGCAGGCAAGCAGTAACAGCACAGCCCAGCTGTATTAGGATGCTTCCCCTTAGGCTTGTGGGGTTCTGTTCTGGAATTGAGGCCTAGCTGAGAATGGTTAAGCTATGCAGCGGGCCTTTTGCTTTGCCAAGTTTCTGGAGTCTGGAGCAAGAAAGATGTAGAGTTCTGCAGCAGGGTGCTCTGCCAGCATCCGGATAGTGAGTGAATCTGTCTGTCCTTATGTGTGTTGAGCTGTCCCTATTTATGATTATGAAATGATGTCATGAAGGGGTGTGTGGGCTGGTTTAGCTTAAGCTTGCCCCTTTGACAAGTGATTGGGTCAGAGTCTACTCTCTGCCTTGATAGGAGGAGAGAAACAGAGAGTCATCTTTATGGTGCCATTTTATGAGGTTGAGAATCCACACCTAGCCCCTGGAACACAAAATCTACTTTCGGCAAAATACATATTTCCACATGTGCAACCTCTCTAAAAAATCACAAATACAGATTACATATTTTACCTAGCAGCTACTCCTCGAAACCCGTAGCTGTGGAATCTTGTCTCCGCTTTTCACAGAATTTTGCCCTTTTCACTTGGAACACAATGTCCAATTGTTAAGCAAATTTCTGCAAGTGTGTGTGTTTAACATGGGCATAAGTGTATAAAGATTCACACTTCTAGCGGAAATACATTTTGCATAAAATCATATTTCTTGCCATTTCTGTCCAAAACATGTCACGCAGTTCTGGCGCCTCTTCACCCGTGCAGTCGGAAATTACATTAACACTTCTGTTATTTTTATATTTTTCACAATTTTAAATAGTAAGTTATTAGTCTTTTTAAAATGTGTCCTTTGTCCTTCTTAAGCAACAAATGGTTGTTTAGCTCCACCCCTTTGGTCTCTCCCTGGAAGCCCAGGAGCCATCCCCCATGTTTGCTCCTTGCAGAGGCCATTTACGACTGTCTTTGCACTTCTTATTTCCTGAGCTGGAGCTTGCCATTTTTCCTTTTGTCTCTGTAGACCAGGTTCTTTCACACCCTGTAATTAACACTTCTCTGTGATTTCCTGCTGGGGGGAAAGACCTTCCTTCTGTGAGAAAACCTATTATTCCAGTTTGCCAGCTTCGGCCAGGTTTACTTTAATTGTTAACTCTGTTGAATTTTCCTTAGCACAAAACAACTGGTTGTATCAAATCAAAAGCCCTCTGCTGCATAGAGATTGTTGTCAGATCTACAGACAGGCCGCTTTTTGCTGTGAAAATCTCTTTATGCTTTCAGTTTTTCAGGACCTTGGGGGTCATTATGAGTCGGCCGGTAAGGGATACCAGGCACCGGTATGGAGACCGGTGCCGGTAATCCCTTACCGCCTGATTCCGAGGTCCCTTGGAGGGAACCGTAAGGAACTTGTGGTCTGACCACACTTCCCTTATGGGTCCCACTTGCAATTCGCGAGCCAGTTATTAGCACCCTCCACATTCGCGTTGAGCCCTGTGGGGGCTCAAATGGGAATGGGGAATGGTATATTCAATGGGGACTTACCGGTCCCGCCAGGGTCGGACTGCAGAGGTAAGTCCCGATTGAACTACACCAGTGCTGGACCCGTTATTGGAGGCAGCCATGGCGCAAACAGCACCATGGCTACCTCCAATGTCGGAATGAGGCCCATTGTAAGTTCACAATGATTTCTTAAACTAAGTGAATTGTAGCACCCAGCAAGATAGTGAGAGGTCTGTTCCAACACTGACAATATGCGTGGCAGATTGGGCAGCCATCTTTTGTGCGTTGAGAAGCGTGATTTGCAGGGATTTTGGCGCGCACAAGGGTTTCGCTGCCATTTTGCTATTTCTGGCACCATCATAGCAGAGTGATGCGGCATAACAGAGCAAAAGTGGGTCAAAACATCCCACAGAGCCCCCCTCCCGACTTGAGTTTGACCGCCCGTCAAGGGGAAGTCGGGAGATTGGGATGTTCTTTTTTCTTTGGTCCAGGTGGAGAAATTCAGCTGTTTCTCCCATCAGTGCTGGATAGACACGCTCTCCTCTCCATTTATGGTTGGGAGTATGGAGCAATACACCGGGCTCCCTGGGTCTTTCCTCCCGGTCCCCGAGTGGTCCTCCTTGGTGATTTGAAATTCTTGGTTCCAATGCTATGAGATAGGACAGAGCATGGTTATGGGCATTACTCCCTGAAGTTGTAGTGGGGCAGATGCACACATTGAATACAATTTACAATATTCCCCGCCTGTATTTACTAATGGTTTTAACAGATGGCTTCTTCTAGGGATCCGGAATTTCCCCCTCTGGGTTTCCAGTTGGCTCCTCTATTTGCCGCAAAGTATGCCTGGGATGGCAACTCTTCAGCTGGGTTATGTGGACCCACTTGTCTTCCCCTTCTGCCACACTGCCCTTGGGGATGCAGATTCTGTAGGCGACTGGTGAGATTCTGTCCACAATTTCAAAAGGACCCCGTCAAGTTGGGTGGAATTTGCGCTCTTTGGCTTGGTCTTGGGAAATTGTACAAGTTGTAGGGTGTCCTGACCCACGTTTAAGCTACCCTGCTACAACATTTGGTGCTGTGGGCTTAGGAAATTCAAGATGGCGGAAAACCCACATGTGCGCCGAAATCCAGGAAAGCTGCGCAGTTGTGCGCACACCAAAATGGTTACCTAACTTGCCACCCACCAGGGTAAAGAAAGGTCTTTGTTAACAAAATCCACTTTTACTGATGTCAAAAAGTTGCTGAAATCGTGACTCATTGGACCAATTTAAAGATTCAACCCTTTTTGTGGGGTTCCACATAACCATCTTACTGTAAGGAGCCCCATCAAAACAATGTTAAGCAAGGATTTACTACCATGTAAGAACCATTCCTGTTTAGAATGCATTAATCCAAGAAAATCCCAAAAATGGGTGCAGTACCAGTACTCACCACTATCCAAAAGCCGGCGTTTTAAAACCCACTGTGTGTTTTTCTGAAGGCAAGCAAAATGCCTATTTCAAACCTTGCAACATGTGCAAAATATTCACTGAACACCAGCAGACATTTGGCAGAATGGAGTTTTGTGTGCCTACAAAATCTGGGAAATGAAGAGCCCAAAAACAATGCTTATAACAAAAATGCTATGGAGTCAGCAGCTTAAGCCTAACTGCAACTGGATTTAAAACCACCAAAATCGAAAATGTTAAATTAAATGAGTGACCTATGTTTGGTGTCACATGCCTTTGTAACTGTTGAAATGTCATAGTTTTGCACTTAGAATCAGCATTCTAGCTGCATGTGTAAAATTACAAGTTATTTTAAAAGCAACAAAAAGTTAGCTGAAGGTCTGGCTTAAGGAACTTGATTTTGCCTAGCAACGGATCCCATCAGGAGTGAAACTTGAGTCACAACTATGTTCCCAGGCCAATGTTCCTTTTGCTGCCCACACTAAGGATATGCCATCTATCTGATAATTGAATTTCCTGTGCTCTGCCAGAGAGTGAACAAAGCCCTCTCCACTCAGGCAAAGGTTTTTATTACAGACGTCGTAAAAAGTGGCTTCCTCCTGGAGAAGCTGGGAGGGGCACTGCCTGTGAGAAGCAAGCTGGCTTGGCAGAAACTGGAAAGACTGGTTTCTGTACCATGTGACCTGAAAAGACACACCCCTGCAGCAAGGATATGGTTTTATAAAAAGGGGGATAATTCATAGTGCGGACATGTGAAAATTTTATAAATGATACCATAATTCTTGTGATTTTTCTGCCCACAGTTTAAGACGTGGTAGGAACCGGTGGTATGTTCAGGGGGGTTTTAGCGGAAAAGTGGATATTACTCTAAATGTGTGCATGTTAAAAATCTGAAACTTCATCAGTTAATGTCCCTACCCCCTGCACACATGTATGTAAAGTTGGGTCCATGTCGGAAATTGAAAAAGCAGTTAAAAAGTCAATTATGTACACTCTTTGAATGCAAGCTCCGAGAATGAGCAGATTTGGACATAGACATGGCTAAATTCAGCCACACCATGTATATGTAATTTCAAACAACTGTGTAACTCTGAAGTATGGATTTTGATCATATATATATTTGGGTGCACAGATGATAAGGGAGGTTGTTTCAAGAGATCATAAAATGACATCAATCTGACTCACAGTTCAGTTTGCCAATCAAGCGGAGGAATGGAAGCCTGACCAATGACGAATGAGAGGGGCAAGTCTAGTGATGCAACACACACACCCATTCTCAAGAAACAGATAAAAGCAGAGAGTCAGGACACATAGAGACATTCAATTTCATCTGCCGCTGGAAGCCCTGCCGGAAAAATCCATACTTACCTCCATCAAACTCCAGAAAGCCAAACTAGAGACTTCAATCTATCCAGAGCAGAGACCAGACCAGAGAGAAAGCAGTGCTGTGCCTAGCAGAGACCAGACCAGAGAGAAAGCAGTGCTGTGCCTAGCCGAGACCAGACCAGGCGCTGTGAGCAGAATCCGGAAAGACCTGACCAGACTGAAGATCGTGACCAAGTCGCTTTCCTGTTCAAAATCTCTTGTGAGTACTTAGCAAAACTCAGAACACATCTCTTAGTTTAAATTCATCTAATTCAATCTATTTAACCTAAGTAGAACTGCCTCCTATCTGTCACCTGTCATTTCTAGTAAAATTTGTCATTTTGAAAAAGTGTGCGTTTAAAATTTACAAAACCAAAAACGACCTTTACTAAATTACTCATATCTCCGCAACCGTTTGGGCTAGAGACTTGCAATAACTTTCATTTGGAAGCTGAGATCCCAGGCTTTCCTAGGACCCCAAAACGGTAGAGATAGTCCTTGCGGTTCCTTTGTAATAGCGCTCGGCGCATCCGCGAATTTTGCCGCGATTTGCAATTTCTTCACATGTAAAAAAACTGCTGCTGCCTGATTTCATTTGCCAGAAATTCGTTTAACCTGCTAACTATCCCTGCATCATTGCTAGTGTGAGCCTGGACTAATATTAACTAGATACCACTCATCCTGAACCTCTAAAAGGGAATTAAGAGCGTTTCCAGCATATTTCTCATTCATTGCTAGCACCTATCAAAGCATTTGCCTGTGTTTTCAAACTTCTGTTTAAGCTTGCTGGATTGAACTGAATTACAGTTGATTGCATTTCTGAGAACTGTGTGTTTTCCTTCCATTTCCTTGCCTTGCATCAAGGGGGGGAGGGGAGTAGCCAGAGAAAAGTGATTACATTGTTTGGTTGAAATCATATTGCGTATTTTCTGTACTGCATTCATTGAATATTGCATCCACCTGAGCCTACATAAAGCATCCTCTACCACATTATACTTTTGTTCCTATTTACCAGTGTGCTACCTTATCCATTTCATGTCAACTCATTAGTGATTAAAGAAGTGTGCTAGTGCCAGATTCTCCGTTGTTAATATTTACCATATCAGATTAAGTGTGATATTCAATTATTAATTTATTAAAAAGTGTGATATATATTTTAATTTATCAAATAAACCTTTTAAACTTGCAAAACAGAACTACTTCTTGGCTCAGTGGGGTCAGGGGGATTCCAAGAGAGGGGTGTTATATAGGGGTAGTCATCCAGAACGCATGAACTGGACCTAAAGATATATCAATAAGGGTTTTCATTCAGTATTCTAGACTAGGCGTTAACTTGGCTGTAGTGCTGAATTGAATCCTCTTACAAAGTAGACCCGGTCTCCTACTTGATATTCATTTCTAGTTGGCTTAAGATCATAGTGGGTCTTCATACTGTCTGCAGATCTTTCTAGATTCTGCTGAGCATAGGCAAAAGCATGTTGAAGGTGTTTTCTCAGATTCTCAACATACTCATGAGTTGTGGAGGCATTTATCAAGGTCTGGTCTTGGGTTCTGTAGAGCAGATGCTGGGGTAGCACCATCCTTCGTCCAGTCATCAGCTCAAACAGCGACATTTTTGTTGCATAAGAAGGGGTAGATCTGATGGCCATCAGGACAAGGTGTAGTCGAATGTCCCAACTTGGCCCAGAATCCGCCACAAACTTTTTTAATATGCTCACAATAGTTTTGTTATATCTCTAACTCCACCACTCGAGGATGACCGGTAGGCAATGTGTAGTTTCCTTTTGACCCCAAGTATCTCCCACATCTTTGTCATCACTTCGCTAGTGAAGTGACTACCTCGGTCTGACTCAATCCTTTGGGGTAGTCCAAAACACGAGAAAATGTGATTGATCATCAGGGCAGCTGCTGTTTCTGCATTGCAATTGCTGCTGGGAGACATTCCACCCATTTAGTGAACAAGCATGCTACAGTCAACATGTACTTGTTCCCCCTAGAGGAGCGAATCAAGGGCCCGATAAAACCAACTTGTAAATCTGACCATGGCAGTGTCATCCCCCTCTTTTGGAGGGGAGCATGGTGTGTGAGTGATGTTGGCTGAAATTGTGCTCACACAAGACACCCCGTCAAGTATTGGTCGAAGTCCTGCCCCATGTGTGGCCATTATGCAACCTCTCGCAAGATTTCTAGTGTCGTATGAAACCCCTGATGACCGGCTGGGGCCGCATCATGGGTGTGACTTAGCATCAGGCTTCAGAATGAGGTAGGGACCACCCACTGGTCATGGCCAGCGATGGATCTCCTCACCAACAAACCGTCTTGGATTCAGAAGATTTTTGGACATTTCATCTACACTCTGAGGTCCTCTTTCCCTATGTAATCGGTATCCGTCAGGGGAAAGTTCCCAGGGTCCTCAATGTGTTGATAAAACTTACCAATTATTGGATCCCCTTTTTGAGCCGTAATCAAATCAGCATCTGGGGTCTTCTTACTCCATTGTGAAGTTGAGAGTTCATTGTGAGCATTTGTCTGGGACCTAGTGATAGCAGGGACCTGGATTTCCCCCAACAGAGACTCAATCTCAAGTAGATCCCCTTGGATGGCTCTGGTTTTGGCCAGCTGATCAGCTAGGTCATTTCCAGTTTTGTCTGGTCCCTCTATTTTAGAATGACCCTTGGTCTTTTTCCAGTAGAGGGTCATCCCATTCGAGGTGACCAAATCATCAATATTTTGAATTAATTTCCCATGTTTTAAAGGTTTATTATTAGCACATAGCACGCCTCTGGTTTTCCAGTTAACCAGGTGCACCACAAACCCGTTCCGTACATAATCTGAGTCTGTGATTATGACCAGTTCGTGGAGTTGGTGTCGGACAACAGTGAGGATGGCTTGATGCACAGCCATCAGCTCTGCCACTTTACTACTTCGGGGAACGATTTTGTACCCAGTGGAAGGTTATGGGGCATCATTCACCCATGCATTCCCTATGCCAGCCACAAGTTCCTTTTCCCCGTTGTTGTCAACATGGTAGGAGCACCCATCCACATAGACAGTGGGCATTCCCTCACACTGGTCTTCTTCATAGACTTTGTTTGGGGAATTAAGATATGCCTCCATGTTGTCCTTGATTTTAAGAATTTCGTCCGCGAGACAGTTTTCTCTGGCACAATCATCCAAGTCAGCCAGACCTTGCGCGAGGGCCTCTTCTTGTTTTGGCCATATCTGACCTCCACAGTAAAGCCTTGCATTGACAGAATCCAGCAGAATCCAGCAAGTAATTTGGGAATTACTCACATTTCCAGGCCGGATTCTGTCACTTTGAAGATATTGCACAGGTTGGTGTGGAGTCTCCACTATGATGTGTTCCCCCTGGATAAACGGGCGGTAATTCTCCAATACCCACACCTTTGCCAGGAGTGCCTTCTCACAATCGTTGAATTTTTCCTCCACAGAGGATAAAGTCTTACTGCATAGGAGATTACTTTATTGACTTTGTCATGCTTTTGATATAATACTGCAGTCAAGCATGTATTTGAGAAACCTGTCTCCAAGAAGAACTCCTTGTTTTTGACAGGGTAAACTAGGCAAGACGCTTGTGAGAGGCTTATTTTGAGTTGTCTTACTGCCTCGGCTTGTTTAGAACCCCACTCCCACTTGACTCCCCCTTCCAAAGATGGATCAGGGGTCTTGTGATCTCTGCGTAATCCTCAATGAACATTCTGCAGTAATTAGTTAGCTCCCTCAGGTCAGCACAAAGTCTCCACTGGAGGTTTCAAAATCCCCAGCACCGGATTATTGAAGGTTCTGTGGACTGGACAAATTATCCCACAGGACTCAAGGTTCTTAATTATTTCAGTAAGGGACCCCATTGATGCGAGAGGCTTCACAAATACTGGAGTCATGCCCGGGTCTGTTGGAATTGTTGTTGTGTGGATGTCGGTGCGACCACAGTCATATGAGTCCACCGCAAAGAGATTTTGAAAATCTAAGAAAACTTTTTTCTATTTTTACTTTTGCTCCAGAGTCTCACAGGCATCAACTAGGTTGACTCTCTCTTCAACCATCTGCTTGAAGCCTGGAAAGACTTCCGGTATGGCTATCTCAGTGGCCTCCTCCAGCTTGGTGGAGAAGTCCCTGGTCAAAGTGCTGATTTGGACTAATGGCTTCAGGTGGGGAAGGCAGTCCTTGTGGACTTGAAAGATCACCTCATCCCTCCTGAAGTCACAGGTCACATCTTCCTTACCATAAGGGCAGGAAATGTACACCAACAAATTCCCCCCATGCCAGGTGAAGATCCTGTCTGGTGTTGTGTCATCGTCGCTATCACTGCCAAAACAGTTCTTGGGGATTGGTCCTAACAGTTTGGTAACTAAATCTATGGAAACATGTCGGTCATCAACCGCCATTCCAATAATGGTGCCTGCGCCCAGAGTGATACTCTTTAGGTCGCTGTTATCCACCTCTATTGGAATGATGTTGTGTTCTATGCTGACAAGTGGTGTTGGGTTTACCCCCAACCCTTGCTGTTCGAAATGAGCATTGAGATGGACATAAGAATCAGGATTTTTCAATTTCTATCCTCTTTTAATTTTTACTTACAGTGAGAATTGTCGGGTCCATTCTGGGATGGTGACTTCCTCTCCAATCTGAATTTCAACTGCATATGGCAGCAGTTGAGCTGACCGAAATGCTTTCTCTGGGTCATCAAAGTCCATGGGATTACCCACTAATCGGGACCAAGCTTTGAAGTTTATTCGGTCCAAACTAATGGCAAAGCGATTGAGAATGTCACTGCCTAAATAAAATGCAGCAGGGACATCTCGCACGACCCACCAATTATGGGCCATGCTCTTGCTGCCTATGGAAATTTTAAGCATACACCTTTTTGTTCAACCATGTGGCATGTGCCATTTAAACTAACATGGTTGACACTCTGTTTCAGTTTTATTGTTTGGTTAGTCTGAGTCCAGAGGACCTTGTTTACACAATCTATGAGGGGAGACAATCTACGCAGGATGTCATTCCCTAGTAAACAGGGTGTGCCCTCTGGAGTCACAACTATGACCGGGTGCTTCACCTTGTGTCACCCAATTTTAATGTCTAAATCTGCAGTCCCCTCGACAGGAATTTCCTTCCCATCGAAGTTCTGAAGTTGTCCAGGAAGAGGGTTGAGAGGGATTTGGTATTTCTCCCCCCTTCACGAATTCAGCTGATCAAAGGCCCTTTTTGACAGAAGGGTGGCATGGGATCCAGTGTCCACCAATGCCAAAATTGTGCATTGCCCCTGTATTTGGTCCGGGGCATTTAAATCTTCCCTCCTTTTCCTCAAGGGGGCAAAGATAATGCACATTTTTGGCCAATTGGTGGGTTAATTTCTTTGCTTTGGATACTGACAGAGAGGTGATTTGGGCAGGATTCTGTTTGGGATCTTGGGAACCTATAAGAAAAAGATGACAGCTAGATATGGGAGAAGTTTTGGACTCCCCTGGTTCTGATTCTGGTCTGCCCACCCCCCCCCCTTTTCGGAGGCAGTCTCCCGAATGGGTTTGAACAAAGGGATTCTCGTGCTGGTCATTCTGGGGTTTGATGATGGGTAGTTTTAACTCGGTCGCCACATCTACCCAGTCTGGATTGGGATCCTTTGGGAGCCATTTTTCTTTGGGAGGAGTTCCTGCATCCCTGAAGGAGAAGATCCTTTTCCCAGAATCCTCTGGGGACCCCTCTCCTTCAAACTGGAAGATTTGCACCTCCTCCTCAAAATGGGCCGTTTTAGGCTCTTTATTTCTCCTACCCACCTTCTGCTCCTTGGGTTGCAGATTTTTGGGGGCAGGAGATTTTGGTTCCGGTTCCTGGGTTTCCAGGGTTTTTTCAAAAGTGGGGAAGGAAGCTTCCTCTAAGGCTTTACACCACCCTTCCTCCTGTGCCTCCTCCCTGGGAACCGATGGATTGTCGGGGTTCTTCCCCCTTCATTGTTCTGGAGCACCAGTCCCTGAATTTAAGGAGTTCTGAGCCGCCATGCTCATTTGAGGGTTCTGTTGAGCCCTCAGCATGCGACCCATATCCTGTGGCATGTTCTGGACCTGGCGCTCCAGTTGGGACACCCGCTCTGGCTGATACGGGGTCCTCTGGTCTACCCTGGGTTGATCCCGGGAAGGTTAATTATCCCTTCTTGCATAATACCTCTGGTTAGGATAGCTTGGGTACCCCTCTACCCTTGGTCTCCCCGCTCCTGGATTGGGCTGTCTGGGCTCAGGAAAGTGGGGAAAGAAGGATGGGTTGTTTTGGGGGTTGAAGTTTGGCGGGTACCGGGGATAGAAATTTGGTCCGGCATTTGGGGGATGACTGCCCTCATGAGGAAAGTGAGGAGGGAAGTTCCCTGGGTTAGCTGCTGTCTGGTTGGATCCTCCCCTTGGGCTGGGGGAGTCCACACATATCCCAGGATTGGTCTGTTGCCGTTGTAGCGTGGGCTGATGTAGTCAGGGGAGTTAGGGGTCCCATTGGTGGGGTTACCTCCCTGATTCCCTGTCTGGGATTGGCCCGAGGGCCTTCGGGGTCTGGGGTTGGTCGGATTCTGCACGGGAAAGTTTTTAGGCCCCCCCAATATCCAGATCTAAAATGTGGGCAACCTTCACTTCCGCCACCTTAGCAGCAGCAGGGGTGTTGTTTGGTTTGGGGCTTTTGCTCATATTTTTACTTTCTTGTGGCTTCTGCACTTCATAGATACACGTTGCATGTTCAATGACCCAGTCTAGTGATATTTTCTCATGAAAGTCCCTCACTAGCTGGGTCATAATGTATTTGGGGAGAGCAAGAAAGAAGGTGTTCACAAACTCCTTACTGTCAGTGCGCACCCTTCTAGTGGTCTGCGCAAAGGCGCATTTCAATTCCTGAACAAATTCTTGTGGGGCTTGGTCTGCCCCACATTGTAGGTTGTAGGCTGTCTTGTGGGCCTCTTGAGGGTTCTGATGAATAGAAAAATGTTTCAGGATGGCCGCCCCATAGGTGGCCCATCTGGAATGGTTCTGATCCTCCAGCCCCGCAAAGAAGCTGGAGTACTCAGGTGAAAATGTCCACTTTACATACTGAATACAGCTTTAGCTGTCCTTCAGGTGGAAAGTCTCCATCATCTGCTCAAATAATTCAAGGCGCTCCCAAAACGAATATTTGTCATTTTTGTGGTAGGGCGTGATGAAGCTCCTAATAGCTTTTATTTGCTTCAGGGGATCCTTGAGTAAAGCTCTTTTAACTTTGTTAGAATATTTAGTTCTGGTCACCCTGGTCCACTCATCCTCTGATTCAGAGGCACTGCTACCAGAGGTGGCTGTCTGATCTTCTAAACTCTCCCGGATTCTGCGAGCTTGGGAATGGATGGCAGAATGTGGGGGCCTAGTTTCTTGGGACCGGTGGCGCTCAGAAGAGTCTTCTGACTCTCCCTTGCTCCCAGGATTGGTTGAGTACCCCCCACCCCACTGTCCTAGCTGGGAAGAGGTTTTTAGTATGCTCTTAGTGGGCCTAGTCTCATGGAATTCCCCACCAAATTTTACCGCCTGATCTCTTGGTATGTGATATTTCTGAGGATCCAGTACTCTGATTCTCCGCTCACTGGCGTCTCCCTGATCTGAGAAGATGGCCCTAGTATTTGGGAACCTGTACATAGACACCCGCCCATCCATTTTTCGAAGGTGCTAACCTTTTAGCCCCATATTTCCCATTGGGTTGAAGTCTACCATCCCGTGGCCCTTCGGTTCATATGAGCCAGTGGACATGGGGGTGGCAGAGTCCATGGAATTGAAGGGATTAAAGTCTCTGATGCCAGGGTTCCTGAGGTTATGCTCAGGGGTTTCCCTCTCCCATCTGACCTCATCTCTTTCAGCCCCTACTCACTGATGACATGCAAGAATCTGACCCTTTGTTCCTCTATTAAGGCCTTACTGGTCTCTATGAGTTGTTCCTGCATGGCTGTCTGTCTATGGAGCCTGTCATTTTTTTCACAGAGAGCCTCATTGACTTTCTGTGCTTCCTGCCTGCCTTGGAAGTATTGGGCCAATTTTTGCTGCAGGAGACTCACCTCCTGAGTCTGATCCTTACTGGCCTGATTATTCTTTGCCAGAGCATCTTCCACCCTCCTGGTATGCTCTAACAGCTTTTCATAGTCCATTTTGAGTTCACCCAGTCCCTGAAGGGCCAGGTGAGTTTCTTCTAGCTCAGTTTTTAAATGGCTGACCTCCTGGCCTAAGGCGTCCCTTTCCTGAGTTAGAGTGCCCCTCTGTGCAGCCAGGTCGTCCCTTTGTTTTCTAATGGCACATCATTTCTGGCGCTCCTCATCAAAATCTGTTTGAGTGTGGAGATCCTTCACTATTAATTTATTATTTTCCTCCTTTAGTTCATCAATCTGCCTTTCTAGGGAAATTATCTGCCCTGCGCAGGCTCCATTACAATTTAATTGCTGCTCCAGCTTTTGTTGGCTCTGTTGTAGCTAATCCAACCTTTCTTGACACTCTTTTTGCAGTGTCATTAATTTGGTGTCTTGCTCTGCCTTCTCTTGCTGCAGGAAATCCAGACCTTCCTTTACTTTTGTCAGGTACTGTCTGGTTTCTCTCTCTGATTCTTGGCTCTTTTGTAGCCTTTGCTCTGCAGAGTCCAAATCAGTTTGGGTTTTCTCTAGGGATTGTACTTGCCTCTTTTCCAGATCTAGGTTTATGGCCTATTTTTCCTGTATTACTGCAATGTGGAGGTACAGGTAAGCCGCTGTTTACGTTGCTCTTCTTTTACTTTTGGGGGCCATATACAATTCACTAAGTGCCTGGTGTAATGGACCCTGGTCCTGTCATGTATCTAATTCAGTGGCGGTGACTTTTTGTTTGATTTTCTGCAGCCAGACTTTCTCATCCTTCTCTGACCATTCACCCCTGACAAACAATTTGTGCAGTATGTGTTCCTTTGCAATATTGATTTCCACTGGGGTCGCCATTCTGGAAATATTAATTTCCTCCTGACTTATCTCAGGGTTACTTTACTTTTGCAAAACAGGCCCAACTCCTTTGAGTATTTCTTTTGAAGGGTGTTTTTACAGTGTAGCACAGTATGGTAGAGCAACAAGGTGTATGTACCCCGTCAGTTATCACGCTTTGTTAGACTGTCACAAGTGGTCTGTCTAATTCGGGATCCCGGACGAGCCCCCAAGCTGTAAGTGATTTCAATCTGGTACACACCCAAGTCAACACCTAGCATGTAGTGCACAACTGAAATTGTTATTTATTTTTGTCTAAAAGTTCTTTATTCTGAACAATATACCACTCATATCACGCCCTTCTCCTGGAACTCACCCCGGTCACACTGAATCAGGAATCAGGCTGGTTTGCAAAGGTAAATATTTATTTATGTATTTAAAAATTAATCACAATATCTTTTAATAGGTACACAACAATCACCAGTGGGGTGATGTAATACCGAATAATATCTTTAATACACGGGGAGTAAGTGGAGAGCAAAACAATTCAGCACAAAAAATAATCCTTTTGTGTGGTTCAGATTAGATAGCACTGTGGTTAGAGGTTCTTAGGAAAGACGGCTGGGCTCATTGGACTGGGCATCATCAGCAAGGTGCTCTGATCACAGCACGGCACAGGACTGGACTGGATCTGCAATGCACTCTGGTCACAGCACGGCACAGGACCGGACTGGATCTGCCCTTCTTGGTTCTGATGATATTTATTTTCAGCAGGCAAGCAGTAATAGCACAGCCCGGCTCTATTAGGATGCTTCCCTTAGGCTTGTGGGGTTCTGTTCTGGAATTGAGGCCTAGCTGAGAATGGTTAAGCTATGCAGTGGGCCTTTTGCTTTGCCAAGTTTCTGGAGTCTGGAGCAAGGAAGATGTAGAGTTCTACAGCAGGGTGCTCCGCCAGCATCTGGATAGTGAGTGAATCTGTCTGTTCTTATGTGTGGTGAGCTGTCCCTATTTATGCTTATGAAATGACGTCATAAAGGGGTGTGTGGGCTGGTTTAGCCTAAGCTTGCCTCTTTCACAGGTGATTGGGTCAGAGTCTACTCTCTGCCTTGATGGGAGGAGAGAAACAGTGTCATCTTTATGGTGCCATTTTATGAGGCTGAGAATCCACCCCTGCAACACAAAATCTACTTTCGGCAAAATACATATTTCCACATGTACAACCGCTCTAAAAATCACATATACAGATTTCATGTTTGACCTAGCAGCTACTCCTCAAAACCCCATAGCTGTGGGATCTTGTCTCTGCGTTTCACAGAATTTTGCCTTTTTCACTCGAAAAACAATGTCCAATTTTAAGCTAATTTCTGCAAGTGTGCCTGTTTAACATGGGCATAAGTGTATAATGTTTCACAATTCTAGCGGAAATACATTTTGCGTAAAATCATATTTCTTGCCATTTCTGTCCAGAACATGTCACGCAGTTCTGGCACCCGTGCAGCAGGAAATTATAATAACACTTCTGTTATTTTTCACAATTTTAAATAGTAAGTTATCAGTTTTTTTTAAAATGTGTCCTTTGTCTTTCTTAAGCAACAAATGGTTGTTTAGCTCCACCCCTTTGGTCTCTCTGTTAAAGTGGATATCACGGGATCGATGAGTACCTGTTTGTCTTGCCGAAGGTCTTGGGTTGGCAGCCAGACTGTCTGTTCTTCTCCGAAGCAAGTGTAACGCGGGTAGCCAGTCCAGACCTAAACCCAAACTTAACAACTGGGCGGAGGATGAACCGACTCCCAACGTCACGGTGTGCTCACCCCTGATTTTCGTGACGTCAGGACAGTGCGAGCACTGGCAGGGGGAGCAGAGAGTGGTCTGTCCTTCCGCAGCAGTAGATGAAATATCAGGTAGCTGGCGGATCTTGTCCACGGCGGATGAATACCAGGCAGGCAAGGAGGCTGACGTAGACAAGCACCAAGGGAGAGGCAGGCAAAACAGGAGCGCAGAAGGACCCAGAGAGAATCAAGTAGATAGTGGTCAAAAGAACAGGTAGGGACCAGAAAGGTACTGGCAGGTAATGATAATGGCCAGGGGAACTGAAGGGAACCAGGAGGGAGCAGACTGGTAGAAGGCAATGGCCAGGGAAACTGAATGGAACCAGGAGGGAGCAGACTGGTAGAAGGCAATGGCCAGGGAAACTGAATGGAACCAGGAGGGAGCAGACTGGTAGAAGGCAATGGCCAGGGAAACTGAAGGGAACCAGGAGGGAGCAGACTGGTAGAAGGCAATGGCCAGGGAAACTGAAGGGAGCCAACGGGCAGAAGAACGAAGCGAAGACACGGTCAAAACAAAACCGCGTTGAGACGCGATTGAATTTAGTCTTGGCTCATCTTATAGGGCCGCCAGCACCTGAGAGGCTTGGACCGCAAGCCGCCTCGTTCCCAGGTGCTGGCGAGCCCAGAACGAGGCTTGAGAAGCAAGCTCTCGTCGCTCCGAGTGCCCAATATACTGCGCATGCGCGGGCGCGAGGACACGAGCGACCGCGCATGCGCAGTGGAACATAACTCCGGACTCCCGGAATTCCCCGGGGAGCCGAACCCCAAGTGCGGAAGCGAGAATAAATCCGCCAAGAGGGAGCCGATCGGACAGGAGCGGAAGGGCCAGACCGTCGGGTGAGTGGCATGACACTATGACCCCTCCCAGAAAGACCCGGAGCCCCTGGTTTCCAGGGAAACCGCTGATAGAACTTGCAAATAAGACGGGGAGCGTGCACATGAACATGCGGTTCCCAGGTGCGATCGCAAGCTGGGTACCCCTTCCAGTCCACCAAATAGTGAAGCACACCCCGACGTAAACGCGAGTCACAAATCTCCTGAACCTCAAATTCAGGAAACCCCCGCACCTGGATAGAGGCAGGACGAGGACATGCACGCCCATACCCGTCAACCACATAAGGCTTTAGGTGGGAAACATGAAAAACGGGATGTATTCGCCAGGAAGGGGGTAGCTGAAGACGAAATGCCACAGAGGACAGACGCCGGATGACCTTGAATGGACCAAAATAACGAGGGGCCAGCTTGACAGGTAAGTTACGTATTGGCAGGTTTTTTGATGATAACCAAACCCGATCCCCCACCCGGAAGTCGGGTTCCAAGGTTCGACCCCTGTCTGCCTGCCTCTTCATGCGCTCCTGTGCCTCCGCCAGGGCCCCACACGCCAACTCGTGATGCCTCTGTATGGTGGATACCAATTGATCAGCAGAAGGAACGGTACTGGGTAACACTGGACGAAAAGGCATCAATTTGGGGTGTCGGCCCGTAGAACAATAGAATTGACTCACACCGATAGAGGCATGTAAGGTGTTGTTGTAGGAGACCTCCGCCAGGTCTAGAAGCGATCCCCAGTTGGATTGCGTGGCGTTAGCGTAACACCGAAGATAGTCCTCCAGGGTTTGGTTTGTTCTCTCTGTTTGACCGTTGGTCTGAGGGTGGTAACCGGAACTCAACGCCCTGCGAATGCCGAGATGATCACACAGTTTGGTCCAAAAAGAAGAAAGGAACTGAGGCCCTCTATCCGAGATGATCTTTTCAGGCAAACCATGTAGTCGATATATTTCGTGCAAAAAGGCAGACGCCATTTGAGCGGCCGTAGGTATCGCACGGAACGGAATGAAATGGGCACGCTTGGTGAAGCAATCCACTACCACCATAATACAAGTACATCCGTCAGAGGGCGGTAACTCGACTATAAAGTCAGTTGCAATGGTGTGCCAAGGATATGGTGGTATTTCAGAGGGTCGTAATAACCCCAATGGACGCCTCCTGGGAGCCTTGATCTGGGCGCAGACTGGACAACTCTTCACGTAACTATTGACTTCTCGAGCCCAGCCGGGCCACCAAAACTGTCTGGATACAAGGTCTCGAGTGGCTCGGACGCCACGATGTCCACCGATGCACGAGTCATGAAAGCCATGTAGTATAGTCTTGCGGACAGTACCCCTTGGGACGTACAGTCTTCCTTGATAAAAAAGCAGCCCATCACGTTCCGTGACCAATGTTCTCTTACGAAGATTTGTTCTCTCGGGATCCATCAAGGTCTCCTTTTGAATGGTCTGAAGATAGGGAGATAAAGTCAACAGAAAATGACTAGGTGAGATTAAGGGCATATCGAGACTGAGATTCTCCTCTCCCTTATCCAAAGAACGAGACAAAGCGTCAGCTTTCAGATTGGAAGCGCATGGTATGTATGTTATGTTGAAGACATAGGGAGAAAAGAAAAAAGCCCATCGGGCCTGACGTGGCGTACGACACTGCAAAGAACGAAGATATTGTAGGTTTCGATGATCGGTGCGTACTTCCACCGGAAAGCGACCCCCAAGCAGATGATGTCTCCATTCCCCGAAGGCAGTCTTGATGGCCAAAAGCTCCCTTTCTATGACTGCATAATTTCTTTCACTGGGAGTTAACTTACGAGAGTAGTAGGCCACAGGGTGTTCGAAGGAAGTAAGTCCATCCTTTTGGAGAAGAACGGCCCCTACAGCAAAATCCGAAGCATCAGCCTCCACAATATAAGGCAGCTCGTCTTGTGGATGACGTAAAACTGGAGCGGAACAGAAAGCCGTCTTCAAGGAATCGAATGCCAACGCGGCGTGAGAATCCCACTGATATAGAACCTTATTGCTGGTCAGTCTAGTAAGGGGAGCCGTAATTCGAGAAAAAGACGGGATAAAACGCCGATAAAAATTGGCGAATCCCAAAAACCGCTGGAGAGACTTAACATCATGAGGCGGTCTCCATTCTTGAATCGCTTGGACTTTTCCGGGATCCATCTGGATACCTGCACTGCTAATCACGTAGCCTAAGAATTCCATCTTGTCTTGGTGGAAGGAACACTTCTCTGCTTTAACGAACAGATGATTCAGTGACAAACGATGGAGGACCTATCGGACGAGTCCAACGTGTTCCTTCAAGGAACAGGAAAAAATCAGTATGTCATCCAGATAAATCCAAACAGATATGCCTGTCAAGTCACCAAAGATGTTGTCCATTAGACGCTGGAAGATGGCTGGGGCATTACACAGGCCGAAAGGCATTACCCTATACTCATAATGCCCGTAAGGTGTCTTAAAAGCCGTCTTCCACTCGTCCCCGTCCTTGATCCGAACCAGGTGATAAGCACCCCGTAGATCCAGTTTGGTAAAAATCCGGGCCGAATGTAGAGTTTCTAGAATGTTTCGGATCAAAGGTAATGGATAGCGATCCTTTATGGTGATTTCGTTCAGCTGCCGATAATCTATGCACGGACGTAATGTTCCCTCTTTCTTTTTGACAAAAAACAGAGGAAATCTTGCGGGTGATTTAGAAGGAACGATGTATCCTTTCTTCATACAGTCGGCCAAGTAATTCTGCAATACCTGTCTTTCAGCCTGAGTTAAAGCGTACACCTTACCATGAGGAATCTTGGTGCCAGGAAGCAGGTCAATAGCACAGTCAAACGGCTGATGAGGCGGCAAGGGGATGTCAATAGGCTCAGAAAACACATGTTCGAAGTCGATGTATGCCTGTGGAATCTGAAAAACCGAATTTACACCAGCCCCATTTCCACTTGATTCCAGTGTGGTAGTGAGATCCGAGTCTTGGGATAAGGCTGACGGAGTGCAATGCTGAAGACAGAAGGCGGAGGCAAAAGTCAGAGTACGGGTTTACCAGTTAATCACCGGATTGTGATGTTGAAGCCAAGATAATACCAAGACCACCTTGTATGTGGGAGACTTGATCACGTCCAAAGCTATTTGTTCCTTGTGTTCTGAGACAAAAAGAGATAGTTCCATGGTATGTAAGCGGATGGGTCCCGAGGACAAGGGGGTTCCGTCAATGACTTCAACTGGTAAGACTGTTCCTCTAGACAAAAGTGGTATCCGATCAGTGGTAGCGAATACCTCATCAATATAGTTTCCCGAGGCTCCGCTATCCAACAATCCCTGGACTTCCAAAGACCGGTCCATCCATTGTATATTGATCTTCATGGTCATCAAGATGGCAGGTTGCATGGGCTGGAGCACCGAACAGGAGTGGGAAAGGACAGATAAAGAAGTTGGACCCGTCGTAGCCTTTCCATTACACGACAGGTCCACTAATTTCCCGCCTTCTTTTGTGGTCGAAGAGGGCAAGTACCCAAAAAGTGGCCAGCAGCCCCACAATAGAGGCATAGACGTAAATTTCTCCTGCGTTTCTTCTCTTCCTCAGGCAAAGGACCTCTAATGGCCCCCAACTGCATAGGTTCGGGTCCGGAATCCGAAGGACCAAATGTGCCAGCAGGAATACTAGGCATTCTGGTATTGGCTCTCTCGAACCGACGTCTCTCAACCTTCCGTTCTGCCAATCTTTGGTCTATCCGAAGCACTTGTTCGATGAGGCGTTGGAAGGTCTCTGGCTCTGGAATGTGTAAAAGCTCATCCTTGTATTCTTCTCTCAGACCCCGGCGAAACAAGGTTTTCTGAGTTATTTCAGGCCATTGTGAATCAGTTGCCAGTTGTCGGAAACAACTTATTTATGATATTATATCTGCGTTCCCCTGCTTGATGTCCATCAGTTGGTTTTGAGCGACTGAAGCCAAATTGGGAGTCTGGAAGACCTCCAAAAAGGCCTTTTCAAAATCGTTTAAAACAGGACTATTAGTGGCAACCAGAGATGTCGCCCAAGCCAAAGCATTTCCAGCCAGGTTTCCCAGAATGTACCCGATCTTGGCCTTGTCATTGTTGAAGTGGGTTGCTCTGAAAAGGAAATGGATCCGGCAATGATTGCAAAATTCGGCGACACGTCGTGGATCCCCATCAAACTTGATTGGTGCAGTGTGGGCTAAAGTGTTTTCTGCCGAAGAGCTTCCTACGGCTCCCTGCATCACCAATTGTCGCAATGTTTGGTTCTCTTGCCGTAATGCCGTCATTTCTGCTCTGAGAGCTCGTAACTCGTCACGAAGATCCTGATCCTCCTCCATCTTGGAACTCGAAGGCAGGCGTCTCAATCTGTTAAAGTGGATATCACGGGATCGATGAGTACCTGTTTGTCTTGCCGAAGGTCTTGGGTTGGCAGCCAGACTGTCTGTTCTTCTCCGAAGCAAGTGTAACACGGGTAGCCAGTCCAGACCTAAACCCAAACTTAACAACTGGGCGGAGGATGAACCGACTCCCAACGTCACGGTGTGCTCACCCCTGATTTTCGTGACGTCAGGACAGTGCGAGCACTGGCAGGGGGAGCAGAGAGTGGTCTGTCCTTCCGCAGCAGTAGATGAAATATCAGGTAGCTGGCGGATCTTGTCCACGGCGGATGAATACCAGGCAGGCAAGGAGGCTGACGTAGACAAGCACCAAGGGAGAGGCAGGCAAAACAGGAGCGCAGAAGGACCCAGAGAGAATCAAGTAGATAGTGGTCAAAAGAACAGGTAGGGACCAGAAAGGTACTGGCAAGTAATGATAATGGCCAGGGGAACTGAAGGGAACCAGGAGGGAGCAGACTGGTAGAAGGCAATGGCCAGGGAAACTGAATGGAACCAGGAGGGAGCAGACTGGTAGAAGGCAATGGCCAGGGAAACTGAATGGAACCAGGAGGGAGCAGACTGGTAGAAGGCAATGGCCAGGGAAACTGAAGGGAACCAGGAGGGAGCAGACTGGTAGAAGGCAATGGCCAGGGAAACTGAAGGGAGCCAACGGGCAGAAGAACGAAGCGAAGACACGGTCAAAACAAAACCGCGTTGAGACGCGATTGAATTTAGTCTTGGCTCATCTTATAGGGCCGCCAGCACCTGAGAGGCTTGGACCGCAAGCCGCCTCGTTCCCAGGTGCTGGCGAGCCCAGAACGAGGCTTGAGAAGCAAGCTCTCGTCGCTCCGAGTGCCCAATATACTGCGCATGCGCGGGCGCGAGGACACGAGCGACCGTGCATGCGCAGTGGAACATAACTCCGGACTCCCGGAATTCCCCGGGGAGCCGAACCCCAAGTGCGGAAGCGAGAATAAATCCGCCAAGAGGGAGCCAATCGGACAGGAGCGGAAGGGCCAGACCGTCGGGTGAGTGGCATGACACTCTCCCTGGAAGCCGAGGAGCCAGCCCCCATGTTTGCTCCTTGCAGAGGCCATTTACGACTGTTTCGCACTTCGAATTTCCTGAGCTGGAGCTTGCCATTGTTCCTTTTGCCTCTGTAGACCAGGTTCTTACCCACCCTGTAATTAACACTTCTCCGTGATTTCCTGCTGGGGGAAAGACCTTCCTTCTGTGAGAAAACCTATTATTCCAGTTTGGCAGCTTCAGCCAGGTTTACTTTAATTGTTAACTCTGTTGAATTTTCGTTAGCACAAAACAACTGGTTGTATCAAATCACAGCTAGAATTCTCATTCAAAACCATGGGATCAAAAGAATTACAATATGGGTTACTATCAGTAACAGGCCTCTAAGAGGCAAACATTTGATTTCAGTTTATACATGTTAAAGTTTAATCAGGCAGGCCACTGACAGCTGTTATCCCAGCAGCCCTCTGCTGCACAGAGATTTTTGACAGATCCACAGACAGGCTGCTTTTCGCTGTGGAAATCTCTTTATGCTTTCAGTTTTTCAGGACCGTGTAAGTTCACAACGATTTCTTAAACTAAGTGAATTGTAGCACCCAGAAAGAATTTTGAATATTTGAAGGTGTTCTGTACCGGCATTCTGAAGTTTCAACAACAAAGAAAAGGTGATTTAAAGCAAGATTTGGAGTTTCATGTAGCAAAGCCCTGCTTTTTCCTTCTGCACTCCACTTTCAATTGTTTTGGGGCCCAGTGACACATTCCGATATTGAGAGCTGTGTTCCACCACTGACAATATGCGTGGCAGATTGGGCAGCAATCTTTTGTGCATTGAGAAGCGCGATTTTCAGGGATTTTGACGCGCACAAGGGTTTTGCGGCCATTTTGCTCTTTCTGGCACCATCATAGCAGAGTGATGCGGCATAGGAGAGCAAAAGTGGGTCAGAACATCCCACAGTATTACCAGTTGTTTTGTTCCTTATGAAAAAGGAGGGATGTTGTGTAGTGAACTCTCTCATGTGTGTGTTGCCCCTTTAAGGTGATGTGTACCTCCCAACTGCATTTCCCTTTTAAGATGGGCCATGACTGAGTCCCAGAGCACCTCAGGATGGGGGCTGGTGGGATGTCCATGACCAGCCCCCCCATCAGCAATCCTTAGAGGCATAATGCCTCTGTGACACTGGTGTCCCATAGTGTCCCCGGGAAGGCTGGTTCGATATCCATGGCCAGCCTCCCAACGCCCGTAACCTCTTGGAGACAGGTAGTGCTTCTCTATTCTCTGGGGGCAGGTGGTCCGTTGGCAAGTGGGGACATGGGCAGACATGGGTCTCCCCTAATAAGAGGGCTTGGGTAACATTGTGCACTTTTGTTGGTACTGCTCAAGAGTGAACGCAGGGTTTCTGGGTGCACTGAGGGGATAGTGGCAGTGGGCATGAGCGTTGTTGTTCCAACCATTTGTTCGTTGTGTACGGAGGGTGAATTCTACAGTGCGGTTTACTGTAAAAGGTGTTGCAGTTTTGTGGAAGGCTTGAAAGAACTGGATCTGGATCTTTGGGAATGTTATGTGCAACTGAAAGTGCTCAGTTTAAATGAAATCTGAATAGGTTTAGTTGTTCGGGAAAGGCAGGTGTTTTATCTCTGCAGTTTGTTTATGTGTTGTGGCCTTGGAGGCATAGGCCATTTGCGTGGTTTGGAAAAGGGGCACTCTTATTAGGGCCTGATTCATGGAATTTTGTGCACTGTGCAAAGTGTCAAAATCTTGTGCTCCCCAGCACCCACAATTGCAAAATATCCCATGAGCCCCTGAACCCTAAACAGAAGGCCACAACTCAAACACAACAGCAATGATAATAAACAGGCCTTGAACACTCCGGTCCTGATTCATGGAATTTATTGCACTGTGCAAAGTGTATTTTCACTGGTGCAAATTCCATGAATTGTGGGTGCAGGGGAGCACAAGATTTTGATATTATGCATTTACATTTTGTGGGTGCAGAGGTGCAGAGGATCTTACATTATTGCTTAGTACATGTGGGTGCAGAATATGCATTTTTTGACACATGCTTTGGGTCACGTGCATTTTTCTCAATGTTTTTGGTGAAGTGGACATGAGGGTGCTGGGTTGCTTTTGTACTCATGTTTTGGGTTTACGGTTGAATTTTTTTCTTTCCAGGCTTGTGGACTTGTGGACTTGTGGGTGTGGAGACCTCCTTTGTATCCTTTGTGATTTTGGTGGACATGTGGGTGTCAGGATGTATGTCTCTTTATTCAGAGATATTCCTGTGCATTTGTATTGTGTTGTTTTGTAGGTGTTGTCCGTAGGGGGTGTTCTTCTCCCTGGTTTGTGTGGTCGATGTTTTGCAGTATGTCTGTGCTGTGGTTCTTGGATGTGTGTGTTTTGCACTCCTCATGTGGCGGTGTTGGTCTGTGTGTGTACAGGTTTAGCAGAATGGGCGGGCGGATTCTGCTAGCTGTTTTCAAATGTAAGAGAATTACCTTTATACTAGATTGATCAGCCATCTCAAGCCCTTCTCCATTCCTTTGGTGTAATAAAAATCTAACTATTAATAGCAAACCAGTACTTCGGGATGTGTGGCTAGATAGGGGTATACTATGGGTTAATCAAATTATTACAGGAGATTGTGTATTATCATCTAGGGAAATTAATGATAAATATTTGATTCCCAGATGTATGCATACTCATTATTGTAGCCTGATAAATGCATGCGTGCACTATACGTTAGAGAGGAGGGATACGCTTGTAATGGATCCCACTAGGCTTTAATCGGTGGTCTCCATACATGGATTTAAAGCCTCATATTTTTTATAAAGTATTGAATAAAGGAAGACCATTGTTCACTAAGTGGTCTCCGGAGAAACATTGGGAGGTGGACTGTGCAACACAAATTTAACATGGTCCAATATCTGGTCCAAGATTAAAATGCGTTCAACACCAGCTAATTTAATGCAAACACTTATTAATTTGTGCATTGAGCATTCTTTACTCTGCTGAAACTATATCATGCAAATCTCTTGGATAATGATTTATTTTGTTCAAGTCAAGTTGGTGCTGTATCATTCAAACATATGTTTTATGACTGTACCATTGTCGAAATATGTTGGTAACAGGTTTGAACTCAAATGCAGCATATATTCAAAATCTCTATCCCTGTAAGTTTAGCCAATATATTATTAGGTAGCCTGGTATGGACTTCCATAAATAATTATTCCTCGTTTGTGATATTTGATGTGACCTGCTCATAATAATAGCCATTAGTTTAATGACTTCTAATTGGAAGGAGTTCAATACAATTTCAATTATAGCATGGTGGAATAACATTTGTGCAATTCATAGAATGGAATAATACATGGCAAATACACCATCTTTATTGGTAAAATATGACAAGAAATGGCAGGTCTTTATTAATTTTTTAGATAGCACTTGACCTTGCTATCTCTAGAACATAATATATATTGTGTTAAGTATTCACTGCCTTCTAAACTTATTTCTTGATTCTTATTACATAATTCTGACAGCAATGTAATACATTGTGTACAGGGACTTAAATATATGGGTTTATATTTATCCACCGCCCATGTTCGCCTTTCCACCTATCCCTTTCTTAGATATCATTGTTCTAAAGTATGTCTCTGTAGATTCTGTAGTTAGGAAATCAGTTCAGGTCCACACCTCAAATCTCAAAGTGTATATTATTACATTTGTTAAAGGATGTTTCAGTACTATTCATGTACATTTTCTTGTAAGGTCTTATTGTTATCAATTATTATATTGTCCGTTCAGATCTGAATACGTTTTTTTTTTAAAGGAACAGTGTTCACTTTCTCATGTGCCTGGGACCTAATTACAAACCTTGATCAACCAAATAGATCGACCAGATGAACTATGAAAGTTTGGTGGAACATTTCTTGTCTTTTTAATGTCTTTGCGGCAGGATCTAGAGCAGAGCTGGCCGGCAAATGGTCTCCTCTCTCTGATTTTTAACCATTACTGATAGTGGGTCTTTAGAAATCAAAGGATGTTAATGTCAGGCTTGATTTTCCAAATGTGAATGTATTCAGGGGAAAATATATTTCCTCGGGGTGGTCTATCAGTGTAATGAGAAAAACTCTTATGAAAAACTTGCTCATAAACCTAAGATAGCAACCACGTAGCTCCCTCTATAGGGGACAGATTTGTTTCTGTTTGATATCAAGGAATTCACACTGCTTTCTATAACCATTGTGAAGAGGCTAAACATCCATAGTGAGATCACAGATAAGCCAACAAGCTGATTGGATGAACTCCACAGGACATTTGCATTACCTGTGAAACGGACTTTCCTGCAGAGGAAACAGAAATAGAATGTGTTCAATATTTATTACAGAACACTTACCAATTTCACATTTCTAAATGCTTTCCGGCATTTTTTTAGGGAAGGCAATTACAATGGGAGATGATCTTGGATCAGTGGGAGGCTATTATGTGAGGTGCTTCCCGTGCCTGATGATACACTGTGATGTGATACACAGAAGACATCATTTCCCAAGCTGGCCTGGTGTGTTTATGTGTGTGTGTGTGTGCACGTGTTAAAATACATGCATGTAGGCATTTGCTGGATTCGGGCCTCAGATAATGCATGACATCATGTAAGTATTGCCAGCAAATATCCGTGATCTGCACATTTTAAGTCTTGGATGGTTGGTGTCACAGCAATCAACTACAATTGATTTCATATACATGGAGGAGAGCTGACGGAGCCAAAAGGACTAAATAGAGTGGCCTGATTCCCAAAGATTATCACTGGAACAAATTAGGAGATAGATGCCGTGGGCATCATGCTACCCTATGCCCAGTTCTTAAAGCCTAAAATGGGAGCCAATCTGGATTTGCCTGGAGCAAGTGTGATTGACAAATATTTGTTAAAGAGCATCTCAGAGGTGCTTCAGGCCTCTCCATAGTGGTTTCAGTTGTAGGCTCTGCAAATCAGGTATGAGGCAATACATGGAATTCTGAGAGGTTTACAGGTAACTCCTGATTCTTATCCCATACAACTATTTGCGAATCATGATGTATATCGTAAACACTGCATGATGTGTGCGTCCTACAGGTTGCACAAGTAGTGGGTTGTAAAATGACATTCACCGCATACAATGCTGTGAGCGAATTTACATCATAAAGGGTGGAGGTGTGCTGAAGTCATGAGGCATTTTATCCCTCTCTCCCCCAGCTTTACAATAACTGGCCAATGATGTGGGTACCTGCACATGTGATAGCAATACTAAACACATGTTTAGGGCCCGATTCATGGAATATTTGCCCGGTTCAAAGTGAATTTACACTGCCGACACAAACCCCGATTCATTGAACCGTGTATTTTTGCCGGGCAAAGTCCGGGCATAGTCAGCGCATAGTCATTTTTGCAGTACAAAAGAAATGACTTTGCCTGGACTTTGCACTGTTAAAATACACTTTGCATGGTTCCATGAATCAGGGTTTGTGTCGTCAGTGCAAAGTCACTTTTCAGCAGTGCAAATTCTCTTCAAACCGGGCAAATATTCCATGAATCGGCCCTTAATGCGTAGCAGATGCCTATATGAAAGCCAGAGCTATTTGCATTGTCAGTGCGTTTTTCACTAAGAGACAGATTGAGGGCCATATTAAAATCTAAAGTACAAAGTAACAAATTTGCAAAGCCTCCATGAGGAAATTACACATGATGATGGGTATCATGGTTCTTAAGTAAATGATAATGTTGCGATGCAGGCCATTTGTTCCTGTTATGACTTTGTTATATTTAGCTAATTTGCCCAGTTGCCTGATCTGGCTACCAGCTTGGCTGCTTAATTCTTTCTGACGTGTACTTATTTAGATAAATCTTTAATACTGCCAGCGAAGCAAATTAGATGCAAATGATCTTTTTTTTAATTTTAAGTCTATTTGAACTGCTTTATTTCCCATGTTCATTTGAGTGGCGCTCTCCAGAAGCTCTGACAGACTCCTTGGATATCAGCATGCGGCACTTGCATTATACTCTTACAGAACGGCAGAGGGTCCCCACAGAGAGCGATAATTAACACGACAGAGAGTGGGGTTTAGGAAAAATGCAGGCACACTTAATTCATGGCCTAGTGCAGCCACTGAGAATACACTCAGCACACGGAGTGGACCAGATTATGTAGGGGAATCCGCCAAGAGATCACATTAAGTCATTAAGCAATTGTGAAGAGAATATTAAGACCACTTTGTATAAGGAAAAGTCATTATGACCAATTTTTTTAAAAAAAAGTAAATACGGAGAAAATGTTCAATGCCATATAAAGTATTAAAACATGCCATTATTTATTAATACATGTTTTGCAATTAATGAAATTAAAAATAATGTCATTAGAAAGGATCATTGTAAAAGGGGCTTTCACGTGATGCAGTTAATTATTACGATTTACAGGTATTATTGTTATTATCGATATGATCAATATATTGTTAGTATTGTCCATGTGATAGTTTTAATAGTAGAATAAAACATGAAAAATAATACATGCTTTATTATTACAGTTATTGTATTACTGTTACAGTTGTTATTGTCAGTATTATTAACAATGGTGTTTAAAGTAAATATAGTAGTTAATGAAAATGGGGTGTCCGAAGGACCCGGTACCTGTCAGTATAGTTCACATGTAAGTCGAAACTGTTCTAAGAATACATCAAGTGTTCTAGGATGTTCGTAAAGTAACAAAATGGGGGTGTCCTGAGGACACTATGCCTGTCCGTATTGTTCGTAGGCAAGTTGAAACTGTTCTCAGAACACATCAAGTGTCCTGGGATGTTCGTAAATAAAGAAAATGGGGGTGTCCTGAGGACACCATGCCTCTCCGTATTGTTCGTAAGCAAGTTGAAACTGTTCTCAGAACACATCAAGTGTCCTGGGATGTTCGTAAATAAAGAAAATGGGGGTGTCCTGAGGACACTATGCCTGTCCGTATTTTCATAGGCAAGTTGAAACTGTTCTAAGAACATACGCGGTGTCCTGAAATGTTCGTAAATAAACAAAATGGGGGTGTCCTGAGGACGCTATTCCTGTCCGTATTGTTCGTAGGCAAGTTGAAACTGTTCTAAGAACACATCAAGTGTCCTGGGATGTTCGTAAATAAACAAAATGGGGGTGTCCTGAGGACGCTATTCTTGTCCGTATTGTTCATAGGCAAGTTGAAACTGTTCTAAGAACACATCAAGTGTCCTGGGATGTTCGTAAATAAACAAAATGGTGGTGTCCTGAGGACACTACGCCTGTCCGTATTGTTCGTAGGCAAGTTGAAACTGTTCTAAGAACACATCAAGTGTCCTGGGATGTTCGTAAATAAACAAAATGGGGGTGTCCTGAGGACGCTACTCCTGTCCGTATTGTTCGTAGGCAAGTTGAAACTGTTCTAAGAACACATCAAGTGTCCTGGGATGTTCGTAAATAAACAAAATGGGGGTGTCCTGAGGACGCTATTCCTGTCCGTATTGTTCGTAGGCAAGTTGAAACTGTTCTAAGAACACATCAAGTGTCCTGGGATGTTCGTAAATAAACAAAATAGGGGTGTCCTGAGGACACTACGCCTGTCCGTATTGTTCGTAGGCAAGTTGAAACTGTTCTAAGAACACATCAAGTGTCCTGGTATGTTCGTAAATAAACAAAATGGGGGTGTCCTGAGGACGCTATTCCTGTCCGTATTGTTCGTAGGCAAGTTGAAACTGTTCTAAGAACACATCAGGTGTCCTGGGATGTTCGTAAATAAACAAAATGGGTGTGTCCTGAGGACGCTATGCCTGTCCGTATTGTTCGTAGGCAAGTTGAAATTGTTCTAAGAACACATCAAGTGTCCACGGATGTTCATAAATAAACAAAATAGGGGTTTCCTGAGGACACTATGCCTGTCTGTATTGTTAGTAAGCAAGTTGAAACTGTTCTAAGAACACATGCGGTGTCCTGAAATGTTCGTTAATAAACAAAATGGGAATGACCTAAGGACACTATACCTGTCCGTACTGTTCGTAGGCAAGTTGAAACTGTTCTAAGAACACTCATATTGTTCGCGGACATAAAAAGTGCCCATATGGCATAGTTAAAATGTTTGATTCTATGGGTGTGATATGTTGCGGTGGTTGTGGCCAGGGCCTAGAGTATTGGGTGCATGGCCGTAGGCCGTAGGCCATAGGCCGTAGCTCATGCACCCAAGACTCTAGGCCCTGGTCACAACCACCGCAGCATATCACATCCATAGTGGCTTACAACTTTGGCACCCAAGACCAAATTTATAAGCACCGAAGTTATAAGCCACTATTGGAGTCATATGCTGTAGTGGTTGTGGCCAGGACCTAGATTCTTGGGTGCAAGGTCAAGACCAAATTTATAAGCACTGAAGTTATAAGTCACTATGGGTGTGATATGCTGCGGTGGTTGTGGCCAGGGCCTAGAGTCTTGGGTGCATGGCCAAGACCAAATTTATAAGCACCAAAATTATAAGTCACTATGGGTGTGATATGCTGCGGTGGTTGTGGCTAGGGCCTAGAGTCTTGGGTGCATGGCCAAGACCAAATTTATAAGCACAAAGTTATAAGTCACTATGGGTGCGATATGCTGCGGTGGTTGTACTTACTATAATATACTTACTGTTTGGTTTGGTAACTGGAGTACATATATTCCTTGTCAATTTCTGTGATAAAAGAAACGATCATGTTAGTATTGGTAGTTTGTAACGACTTATAACTTTGAATAATAGACATTTTTTATTTATTTTGACACTCATATTTACAGGCCGATTCATGGAATTAATGTGCACCGAAAATTCCGGCGCAGAGGTGCCAAAACGTGCGAATCGCACATCGATTCATGGAAGTCCGTGCGCAAGAAAAATATTGGATGTGCGTTGAAAAAGTGCGCGGCGCACGCCGGCACACAGGTCATCCAATGGCGTGCGCCACGGCCACAGTGAAATCGCACATAGCGCGGCGCACATAACAAAAGCAGGCGGAAAACGGGGCGTAACACTCGGAATGGGGAACAACGCGTGAAAATATGGGCGTCGCGGGGTTAAGTACAGGAGGCAAGTGCGCAGAACGCCCACACGCTCGCCTACAACTCGTATTCATGGAATCGAATAGGGCAAACCAGTGCACGGTCAAAGACGTGCACAGGGCCAAACAAGTCTACCACAAGAAAGCAGGCGGTAGTGTCCCTGCGCCTGAAATAAATGTGCGCCAAAATGTGCGCTTACAAAAAGCACCTATATACAGCTATGGTGAATGATCCATACTGTGGCCCTCTAGGACAAATGAGGTGCAAAGGGGTACCGACAAACATGGACACCCGCTGTGTGAAAAATAGCGTGTGCGTGTATTTCAGGGTGCGCGGGAAGTTCCACACGCGATTGGCTTGGGTACGTGTATTTCGGGGTGCGCTGGAATTTCCACACGCGATTGTCCGTGGTACGTGTATTTCGGGGTGCGCGTGAAGTTTCACACATGATTTCAGCAGGGTACGTGTGTTCCAAGTGCGCGGGAAGTTTCACACGCGAATTTGCAGGGTACGTGTATTTCGGTGTGCGCCTGAAGTTCCACACGCAATTTCAGCAGGGTACGTGTACTCCGGGTGTGTGGGAAATTCCACATGCGTATCCAGCAGCCTACGTGTATTTCGGGGGTGCCGGGGAGTCCTACACAGGAATTGGCTGTGTGGGTCCTCCCAGCTGTTCCCTCTACACCCTCCACGGCCCCTGCAGGCGGCCCACACCACAGGGGACTACCCTGCACCCATGCAAATGTCCAGCAGGCAGCCCGTCCACCATGGCCATGCCTCCAGCCAACCCACATGTCACCTTGCACTATTGCCCACCAATGCATGTCTCCCAGCACCCCCACCCCCCAGCATCCAGGGGCACCCACCACCAGGCCCCCACACATGTCTCCAGCACCCCCACCCCCCAGCAGTCAGGGGCACCCTCCACCAGGCCCCACTCATGTCCAACTCATGACCCCCGGCACCCCCACACCCCAGCAGTCAGGGGCACCGTCCACCAGGCCCCCACTCATGTCTCCCAGCACCCCCACCCCCCAGCAGTGCAGGGCACCCTCCACCATGCCCCACACATGTCTCCCAGCACCCCCACCCCCCAGCATCCAGGGGCACCCTCCACCAGGCCCCCACTCATGTCTCCCTGCACCCCCACCCCCCAGCATCCAGGGGCACCCTCCACCAGGCCCCCACACATGTCTCCCAGCACCCCCACCCCCCAGCATCCAGGGGCACCCTCCACCAGGCCCCCACTCATGTCTCCCAGCACCCCCACCCCCCCCGCATCCAGGGGCACCCTCCACCAGGCCCCCACTCATGTCTCCCAGCACCCCCACCCCCCAGCAGTGCAGGGCACCCTCCACCATGCCCCCACACATGTCTCCCAGCACCCCCACCCCCCAGCAGTCAGGGGCACCCTCCACCAGGCCCCACTCATGTCCAACTCATGTCCCCCTGCACCCCCACACCCCAGCAGTCAGGGGCACCCTCCACCAGGCCCCACTCATGTCTCCCACACCCCCACCCCCCAGCAGTCAGGGGCACCCTCCACCAGGCCCCCACTCATGTCTCCCAGCACCCTCACCCTCCAGCATCCAGGGGCACCCTCCACCAGGCCCCCACTCATGTCTCCCAGCACCCCCACCCCCCAGAATCCAGGGGCACCCTCCACCATGACCCCACACATGCCTCCCAGCACCCCCAGCAGTCAGGGGCACCCTCCACCAGGCCCCACTCATGTCCAACTCATGTCCCCTGCACCCCCACCCCCCAGCAGTCAGGAGCACCCTCCACCAGGCCCCCACTCATGTCTCCCAGCACCTCCACCCCCAGCAGTCAGGGTCACCCTCCACCAGGCCCCCACACATGTCTCCCAGCACCCCCACACCCCAGCAGTGCAGGGCACCCTCCACCATGCCCCCACACATGTCTCCCAGCACCCCCACCCCCCAGCAGTCAGGAGCACCCTCCACCAGGCCCCACTCATGTCCAACTCATGTCCCCCTGCACCTCACACCCCAGCAGTCAGGGGCACCCTCCACCAGGCCCCCACTCATGTCTCCCACCCTCCCCACCCCCCAGCATCCAGGGGCACCCTCCACCAGGCCCCCACTCATGTCTCCCAGCACCCACAGCAGTCAGGGGCACCCTCCACCAGGCCCTACTCATGTCCAACTCATGTCCCCTGCACCCCCACCCCCCAGCAGTCAGGGGCACCCTCCACCAGGCCCCCACTCATGTCTCCCAGCACCCCCACCCCACCAGCAGTCAGGGTCACCCTCCACCAGGCCCCCACTCATGTCTCCCAGCACCCCCACCCCCCAGCATCCAGGGGTACCCTCCACCAGGCCCCCACTCATGTCTCCCACCCCCACCTCCCAGCAGTCAGGGACACCCTCCAGCAGGCCCCACTCATGTCCAACTCATGTCTCCCAGCACCCCCACCCCCCAGCAGTCAGGGGCACCCTCCACCAGGCCCCACTCATGTCCAACTAATGTCTCCCAGCACCCCCACCCCCCAGGAGTCAGGGGCACCCTCCACCAGGCCCCCACTCATGTCTCCCAGCACCCCCAACCCCCAGCAGTGCAGGGCACCCTCCACCATGCCCCGACACATGTCTCCCAGCACCCCCACCCCCCAGCATCCAGGGGCACCCTCCACCAGGCCCCCGCTCATGTCTCCCTGCATCCCCACCCCCCAGCATCCAGGGGCACCCTCCACCAGGCCCCACTCATGTCCAACTCATGTCCCCCTGCACCTCCACCCCCCAGCAGTCAGGAGCACCCTCCACCAGGCCCCCACTCATGTGTCCCAGCACCCCCACCCCCCGGCAGTCAGGTTCACCCTCCACCAGGCCCCCACTCATGTCTCCCAGCACCCCCACCCCCCAGCATCCAGGGGCACCCACCACCAGGCCCCCACTCATGTCTCCCACTCCCCCCACCTCCCAGCAGTCAATGGCACCCTCCACCAGGCCCCACTCATGTCCAACTCATGTCTCCCAGCGCCCCCACCCCTCAGCAGTCAGGGGCACCCTCCACCAGGCCCCACTCATGTCCAACTCATGTCTCCCAGCACCCCCACCCCCCAGCAGTCAGGGGCACCCTCCACCAGGCCAACACTCATGTCTCCTTGCACCCCCACCCCCCAGCAGTGCAATTTGCCTGGGTACGTGTATTTCAGGAGTGCGCGGGTAGTCTTTTACGCGATTTCATCAGGGTACGTGTATTATGGGTCCGCGTGAACTTCCACACGCGATATCAGCATGGTACGTGTATTAATGGGTTCGCGTGAACTTCCACACGCGATATCAGCAGGGTACGTGTAATACGGGTTCGCGTGAACTTCGACACGCGACTGGGCCTGGGAGAGCATGTTACCTGTATTCCTGGGGTGGGCGGAAATATTCACTCGCGACTGGGCCTGGGAGAGCGTGTTACGTGTATTCCTGGGGTGGGCGGGAAGATTTACACGGTCGCCTACAACGCGCCAAAAAAAAAGGTCCAATCCGGAAACACGTATGCCAGCATGAAGCAGGCGTACGTCCCGCGCAGCATGAAAGTGTACGCAAACAACAAACAAGCTCAGACGCCAGGATGAATATACCGTTCCTAGCAGCAGTGGCCGTGGGATACCGCAGGAGGAGGAGGAGGATAGTCAGGGCCAGAATCTTCACACCCAGAACCAGCCTTTTTGGTATGCCTTATGACCAGGTATATGGGAGGTACAGGTTTCCACCTCACATAATACTCGACCTGGTCAGTGAGTGGGAGGATGACCTCACATCACCCACCCTGTGCTCCCAAGCACTGAGCCCCCTGGAGAAGGTCCTCAATGTACTGCACTTCTTGGCTACCGGATCATTTAGCGGACAAGTGCCATAGTGGGGGGGTGTCACAGGCCACGCAGTCACGGTGCCTACACCAGGTGTTGGCCATCATCACTGCACGCCCATCAGTCCACAGGCACATATACCTGCCCAGAACACCTGCTGAATGGCAGGCTGTCAGCCAGGATTTCTACCGGGTGGCACAATTCCCCAAAGTGCTAGGTGCCATTGATTGCACCCATGTGGCTCTACGTCCCCCCAGGGCATCTGAGCACATCTATAGAAACCGCAAGCACTGGCATTCCATCAACGTCCAGGTAGTATGTGATGCCAAGGGAATCATCACCTCAGTATATGCCAACTATCCAGGGTCCACCCACGACAGTTTCATTTACAGGATGTCAACCCTAAACCGGGACATGGAAGCTGGGCGGCATGGCGATGCATGGCTGCTTGGTGAGTATAAATGCCACAGCACACGCATGCATGACAGATACAGAGTAATGTCACTACCTCACTAATGATCCCCATCACCACCTCCCCAGGGGACAGTGCCTACCCTCTGAGCACCCACATGATGACGCCAATTCGGAACCCCATCACGCCTCCCGAGGTAAGATACACCACAGCCCATATTGCAACCCGAGGCATAGTGGAGCGCACATTCGGAGTGCTCAAGTCACGCTTTCGCTCCCTTGACCGTTCTGGCGGGCAGCTGTTATACGCTCCCCCAGTAGTGCGCAAGATCATAGTGGCAGCATGTGTCCTGCACAATGTTGCAACACGCCGGGCCTGGCTGTGGACATGGTGGTGCCCCCACATCCCCAACCACTTGCACGCCCGCTGCGCATGGGTGGGGAAAGGGCACGGGGTGATGCAGCCCCTACACAGCGGGTGGCTAATTACTTCACATAGAAATCACAGCCCTGTGGAGTGCACACAGCCCTGGCACATACCATCTGACAATCAATGATGACTCAATCTGACAATTCTGATGAATTAAGGGACAGTCAACTGTCAGAACCATAGCAGCCTGAGATTGTTCACCTGGAAGTGTCACAATGTGTGCATCCCTACCTACACAAACACCACCAATGCAGTGTCATCAAAAGACACACGTCTATGCTGCAAAAATGAATACCCACTTGCAAAATACAACATGAGAACAGTGCCATGTCACCCAACCCCTCCCCGGCACCGCCACACAACACACCATGGCATGTCATGCTATGTGAGAGCAAACAAATTAATCCCCACAACATGACACAAGTGTCACAAACTACAGTGTCCCTAATGGAAACTGGCCACACATGAAATGCTCACAGTAATGCAGGACCAACAACACACATTACCAAATATTTAGCAATAATACTAATCACCTACACAACCTCCAACCTACCATAAACATGACAGTACGGATTTTAAAAATTGGTAGACTCACTACCTGATAAGGCCAGCACTTCGAACACTTCCAACTGTACAGTGTTAGCGCCACGCAAAAGTGTAGGTGCACTGCTTCCAACATGGACTCCATTTCCAAAGTAGATCTCCTTGTGAAGACATGAGAAATGGACCTGCAAATTAGGAGGATGAGATGGATGCAGAGGCACATATCAATACACCATGCAGTGTACAATACAACAACAATATGCACTAGGAATGTATACACAGTATTGACTACAGACTGCCCACACATCAAATGGGAATCCAACGTCACTGTGTAAGTCAATGTCACTTGGGCACACCCTTTGCAAGCCCATGTAAATGGGAAGCAGGAGGGGTGTGTGTCACACAAACCCAAGCATCTAACCCAAATTCAGGACAAGCCTGCATGTGCCCAACCTCAATACAGCGTATGCCCACGGGAGCCACACAAGGCAACACACTGTCAAAAAAATCAAAAATCAAAAATGGCCATGAATGGGCAAGGGGGAGTGGGGGAGGCCACACAGGAGGTCCGAGGACAGGGTGCACACCAAGACCCACCTGTGTGGATCTTGCAAAAAAAAAACACCTCCATGGGCTCATGGCCTGCACGGCTTCCCTATTGTGAGAGATTCGCTGCTGTCGCTCTCCTCACCCTCTGCAGCTGCATCAGGAGGTGGTGGCACTATGGGAGGCAGCCCACGCAAAGCCCTAGTCTGGTCCTCAATGGCAGCAAGCATGCGGGTGTGGAAGGTCTGGTTCTGGAGGATAATCGTGCAGAGGTCCCCATGCAACAACTCACGGGATGCCCGGACCTCCTCCCTAGTTGCCTGCATCTCAGCTGAGAGCGTACGTGTGAGCCGCTCCAGCTGCTGTTCTGTCCTCGTGTCAGTTGAAGCCTCAAGCTCAACAGAGTCACCCTGAGCTGATGGAGTTCCACCCTCAGGGCTTCCCTGTGGCCCTGGGACTCAATAGAAATGGCTTCCCGCAGAGTCTCCAGTGCCGCCCGTCTGTCCCTGTTGGACACCAACATGTCCTCCCTGTGTGACTGGCAAATGGAGTCTGTTGCCTGCTGTAGTTGTTCCATCAGCCTTTCTTGGGGGACAATGGAAGTGGCCACCCTATCCATGGCCTGAGCCATCATCTCAGATGATGCTGCCTGTTGGTTTGCCATACCGTATATGGATTGCTCCCATGCGGTATTGCCAGGTGGCATATGGCCACCGCGTCGGTGGGCACCACACCTGTCTGGGGCAAGGCGAACTGCGCCTTGCTGTGCCGGCACTGCCTGAGGCTGCAGGACTGCATTCCCCCTCTGATCTGCTGGCCCAGGAACAGGATCAGATGTTGCAGAGTGTGACCCTGCATCCGTAACCACCAAAGGCGGACCTACCAACACTGACATCCCATTGAGGGTTCTACCCCTGGTGTAGGTAGGTTGGACAGTACAGAATCTCTCCCAGAAACACTTACCTGCGACCGCACATAGGTCTCATCATCCGAATCGACACCTGAATAGAGCTCGGGGGAGGTGCACCCAGAGACACCCCTTGAGATAATGGTCTGCAGCAAGTGTGGGTTCTCACCCACCACCACACCACGTCCCTCACTGGTGCCCGGTCGGGCCTTAGACCCCTCCTGGGTCTGCACCATCTCCACAACCCCAGCAGTATCAAGTGCGTCATCCCCTGCAAAGACATGAAAGAAAAGAAATGGGAACAGGCATTAGCACCATGGCACACAATTAGGACTGAGAAGCAACAGAAACAGTACTTCATTGACACATGTCCCACATGACTATAACCCTCCCATGCATGCACCGTCACTGCGTATGAAGGGGAGGCAAATGGCACACATTGATGACACCAAGATGGAAGACCAACACATTTGCTGCATGCTGGCTAGCAGTGCCATCACACATTGGCCTGTGATTGGCATGTCCAATACACATACATGACACATGCCATCACACAGTTGGCATGTACCATAGCCATGTCACACATGCGACAATAGGACTGAGAAATGCCTAGTGAAAGTGGTGGAATGCTAACAATCAGCCTGAATGAACACAGAATAATACGCAACTATGTTGTGGCAAGATGACACTTCAAGGGCAACTGGCGTGAGGTTGGGCTGAATGTCTACTGTTGCCAGAAGGGATACTGCAATACCCAAATCCTGGCGCACAGAATGTATTGCATGAAGCACATGGGTGACCCAAACCACTCAGGCACACACAACCTCACCTGGCACTCAATCAGAAGCCCTCACACACACACCATGCACATGGATGACACACACATGCATGTGCACTCACCGGACAATGCCTCGTAATCTGGCAGGTCTCCACACCTTGGATCTGTTCCTCCGTGACGTAGGTCCCAGCAACATACTCATGTGGAGTGAGTTCAATGTCCTCTGCTGGAGACCCACCTCCAGTCAGTAGAGTTGCGGCATGACTTGAGGCCAGCTTTTCCTTTGCCCTGCGCTTCAGGTCATTCCAGCGCTTGTAGCAATCATTAGCTGTGCGCCTCATGAATCCAAGGCCACTTATGATGTCCGCGATGGTCTGCCAGTGTGCCTGGCGTTTTGCAGGTGTGATCTTGCATCCTGCAGTAATCACCATTTCGCTGTCATGTGCGGACAAATTCTCCACAAGTGCATCAAGTTCGGCTTGATTGAAGCTGGGCTTCCTTGGTGCGCTGGACTGTGTAGCCGTGTCTGGGGCATCAGCCTGTACTGGACGAGCACTCTTCCTCTTCCGCTTGGAAGGTGGTGGGGATCCTGAGTGTCCTACGCCGCTCTAGACACTAGGGGCAGGAGCCCCGGTGGATTGTGGACTAGGAGTGTGGGAATGAACACTCACCATGGGACTTGGTGCAGGCATTAGCTCAAGTGTGATGTAGTCAGGGGGAACGTCAGCAGGATGGACTGGGACCGACACTGTCCTGGCTGGGAGACTCAGAGCTGGGGTGGATGGAGCCGCAGCTGCCCCTGCAGCCTCCCCACCCTGCCTACTCGGGGCAGCAGATGACATAGCTGCCCCTGATCCACGTGGCCTGGTGACACCAACGTGCACCGCCACACGTGGCCTAGACCTGCTGACCTGGAAGTCAGCCATGGAGTCACCCTGTGCCTTGTCTGGTGCCACAATGGGCTGGTCCAACAAGGGCTGAGCAGGGATGGTGTCAGCCACGTTACCCTCAACCAGGGGGGGGGCATGGGTGTCCCTGACTGGTCACCCACACATGGGGGGCTAAGGGCACCCTGCAAGTCCCGGCCACGTCCCCTACCGTATCCACCACGGCCACCTCTTGAGGCTCGGCCACCTTTGCCACCCTTATCGTGTGCTCGCCTCCCAACCATGGCACTGATGTTGTTGTGCGTATGGGAGTTGCATTAAACCATTGTCCTGGGCAATTAGGGGTCAAAGGGGTAGAGTACTAGATGGAATTCGTACCCTAGTGCTCTAGCAAGGCTGTATGTGACCCCTTGGGGGAAGATGACAGGTCACACAACGCACAGGCACCCCAAAAAAGGGAGATAATGTGCACGCAACCCCTCCTAGACCACGTGCGTGGAAAAGTAAACCTGCACTACGCTGTGGCACCCAGAAACACAAAAATGAACGTATGCGTGTCACACGCAGCCTAGACTGACCTCTGAAGGGGTACGCAACACACGGGGCAAGCACAGATGTTAAATACGTGCCCGACTCACCGTCTGCCAGGAAAAATCGCGTGAAAAATACACGCGTGTGTGCGTTGGCAACACCCCCGTCAAAAGGAGAATTGTATGCTGTCTGAGGAGACAGGACAACAGAAGAAGTGAACGCTGTTTGAGGAAACAGGCCCAGGAAAAAGATAAAAAGAGAAAAAAGCTGTCAGAGGTAACAGGGAGTACGAACTTGGAACGCCGTGAAGTAAATCTCGTGTGAACCGACAAGAAGTACAGATTTCACCCACTCGCTCTCCACGAAAAGCACGTACAAGGAAATGGCGTTCTACACGTACCTTTTAAACATGCCAACACGTCCAGCGTCACTTCTGCGTGTACGCGCTAATGCCCTATCCTCCAATTACACGAGCTGACACTCTGACGTGCAGTCATTGGACGTGTAACATGCACCTGTGTACAGGGAAACGCCCGCACACGCACGTCACAGACGCGCATACGCGCTGAGGCCCTTTCCACCAATTGCACGCTATGACACTCTGACGTGCTTATTTTTTCTACGCACCATGGAAAACGCACGTGCGCGTAACGTCATAGACATGCCGACACGCTGGGGGCCTTTGGTCCAATGAATTTGCGTACTTGTGCTGACGCGCTTACGCGCTAAGGCCCTTTCCTCGAATTACACGCAGATGTGCCAAATCACTCTGTATCAAGCTGGCCACGCGTAAGCACACGGAAGACCACGCTCCTGCTCAGAATGCCGAATTACTGCCCCCCAGAGCCCCGAGCACGCTCCCACCTGCCATCTGCTGCTGCCTGATTGCCTACTGCCCACGTGCCCTGCCATTTGCTGCCTGCACATCAGCCAGGGGTGCTATTGCTGTGACCACCCCTGCTGGAACCGAAGACTCCTGACTGGGATTCCATCGCTCCACAGACCAGCCCCAGGACCCTGTTGCCCACCCACTCCTGCCTCTGGGGTTGTCATGTCGGGCACTGCAACATCTGGCACCACTGGCAACCCCCGGCCAGAGAGGCAGAGGGGCACCAGCTTCACTGCCACTGAAGTTGGTGTCCTGGTGGAGCAAGTCCTGTCACAGTATGATGCCCTCTTCGGAAGTTTGCGCGCCAAAAAGGAAGGACGGACTCGGATCTGGACGGACATCGTGACTGCCATCAACGCGGAGGGGGTGGCAATCCGACTATTCCATCATGTCAAGAAGCGCTGGGAGGACTTCAGGTCCAGGACCCTCAACAATGCCTGGCGCCTCTTGAAGGCAGCGGATGCTAAGGGGCGCCGGGGCCACTTGTCGGACGATCAGATGAGGGTCCTGGAATGCATATCCCCAGCGCTCCACGTCCAGGTCCTTGAGAGGCAGACCCGTCTGGAGTCCAGCGGTAAGTGTACATGCATCATGATTGTAAGCTGTGCGTGTGGTGGTGTGCCAGTAGTGTGCAGGTTGCACATGTGTTTTTATGGGGCCAAGTATGGGGGGGTGTACAGGGCCGTGAGGCCAACACATGCGAGGGCTCTCATGGGTGAGACATGGATGGTGCTTGTGTGTGTAGGCTTGCATGCCAAATGCAGATGTGTGGCCACACATGTTTGGATGAATGTGTATATAAGTAGGAATGTTTGTGATGTCACACATGGATGTTGGTTTCAGCTGCATGTATCAGCACTGTGTACATGTGCATGTGTGTGTATTTGACAAGGGTGAAACAGTGATGCAACATGGATGCATGTGACAGCGGGATGTGGAAACCTGATTGGCAGATGTGACATGGATGCCAATCTGAACACTGCGACAGTTGGCAGAGGTGTACACATGCATGCAAGTGTGGTGGTGTGTGTGCATGTGTAGTGCACTCCCTGTGTTGCATGTGATGTCTGGCTCACCTTTGCCTGCTCATGCTGTTGTATGTGTATGGATGGTGCTGGCTGTTGCAATATGGCTGTGTATGGCTCATGTGTGCGAGTTGAAATGACATGTGTGTTGGTGATTGTGATGCCATGTCTGAGGTTTCCAAATTCCACTCATGTACAACTGTCATGTGTGTATGTGTCCATTGTACAGTGCCCTGATGCCTGTGTTTTCTTTCTCCCTGTCTGCAGCGTCAACTGATGAAGAGGGTGGAGAATGTGCTGTGGAGCACAGCGGCAGGTATTGCACCGCCAGCCGGAGATGCAAGGCCTGGCTCCCCTCCCAGGTTGTCATCTCGTCGGGGAGTGAGGAGTCCGGTGCCGCATCCCAGGCCGCAGCTGCCGGGGGGAGGTCCAAGAGGCGGAGGTCGGAGTTGGACTCCTCGGCAGCAGAAGGGGCAGCTGGGACCCCACAGGGCCCAACGGGGGAAGATGGCACGGAGTCATCCAGGTTGGTGGGGGGTTTGGTGGAGGAGGAGGCCGTGCAAGCGACAGAGATGGGGTCTGGAGATGGGGATTCCACTGGTGCTAGTGGTGCAGTGCAGGACCAGGGACAGGAGGCAGCACAGGCCGCCGCGGAGGTGCCTGTGTGCAATCCTGTCCTTGATCCTGTCACTGCATCATCTTGCACCAGCAGGGATGCCTACGTCCAGACCCGTTTTCAGGCAGGGGATGAGCTTGCAACAACTGGCCTTCCTCTGCCTGCGGACGTGGCTATCCGGGTCCGGGTTGAGCCTGTCCTGACTGGTGTGGCGTTGCATCAACGGGCCATGCGAGGTGACCTGCAGTCTTTTCATAAGGAGACTGCACGTCATCTTGAATGGCTCGTTGACCGCGTCGGCCTACTGGGACAGGTCACCCAGGCCGGATTCCTCCGTTTGCTGGAGCTTGTTCCGACCCCCTCAATTGAACACCCTATGCGCCAGTCGTCCTCCGTGCCATCTTTCCACCAATTTGTCACCTGGGTGCCCTGTGGAGCTGCCTCTGACGGTGCAGCCAGGCTGGTGGAGGACACATCCCTGCCACAGTCGGGAGTCGGACGTCCAGCAGGGGTGGCCACATCAACGACTGCACCCCGGCCGGTGGAGGATGTGCAGGCAGCAGGAGCCAGGGCACGGGCACAGGCACAGCAGCAGCAGCAACGAGGTGGGAGCCATGATGGCTCAGGGCCTTCGACATAGGAGGGGCAGGCATCGGCCGGAGGGCAGGAGGACCCAGGATGGGAAGTGTCTTCCGTGTGGCAGCGGTTGGGCCACGCCATAGATGCGGAGCGGCAGCGGGCGGAAGAGGCACGGCTCACGATGGTCAGGGCGGAGAACTCCATGCCGAGGGCCCTGAGGCGGGCCGAGTGCCTCGAGGTAATCCGCAGGGAGTTGGAGGAGAACATGTCGTTGGCCCTGCAGACCCTCGGGGCCATGGAGGAGGACCGCCTCCAGGACATTGAGCAGGAGTTCGATGATGCCCTGGCCCAGAACATCCAGACTAGCCCGCTGCCCTTGTAAATAGTTCTTTAGTGTTAAGTTTCCTTTCGGTTTTGTTTTGTTTTGGGGCGCTTGGACAATGCCCCAACTTCTTGTATATAGTTCTTTATTAGGTAGTATTTTATTTTATAGGTTTCATTTAAAGGATTGGGCACATGGACCCTGGATGGTCACCTTGTACATAGTTTGACAATGGATTTGGAATTTTCTTTTTTTTTCCACATGGATCAATGTTTTTTTCTTGTTTTGGAACCTTGGATTTATTTTCTCAGACTGACACTTTGAAGACTTGCTTTTGGATTGCCTTTCATTTGGATTTCATGCATCTTTTTCATTTATTGGACATGCTGGATTTCATTTATTATTTCCATTTTCTTCTGTTCCATTTCTTTGCCTTGCTTTTCTGTTTAATACATTATAATTTGGTACTTCAATGTTTGGTATTCTCTCTTTGGTTTCATGCATGTCACAATGTGTGTTCTATCATTCACATGCTGTCATTGTGTGGATTTGACAGATATGTGTTGATGTGCAGACTAGCCATTTGGGATGCATCATGTGCTGGTGATTTCTTTGTCGGGTGGATGTCATACCTGGTGGTGTGTTCTGACTGGGGTGGCGTAGGCAGTGTATTGAGTGGGCATGGGGGCCATGATTATGGATCGTCATGAGGTGTTGGGGGGACATGCATGGGGGCCTGCTGGCAGGTGTGCTGCACTGCTGGGGGGTGGGGGTGCTGGGAGACATGAGTGGGGGCCTGGTGGAGTGTGCCCCTGGATGCTGGGGGGTGGGGGTGCTGGGAGACATGTGTGGGGGCATGGTGGAGGGTGCCCCTGGGTGCTGGGGGGTGGGGGTGCAGGGAGACAATTGTGGGGGCCTGGTGGAGGGTGCCCCTGAATGCTGGGGGGTGGGGGTGCAGGGGGACATGAGTTGGACATGAGTGGGGGCCTGCTGGCAGGTGCCCCACAGTGCTGGGGGGTGGGGGTGCTGGGAGACATGCGTTGTTGATCAGTAGTGCAAGGTGACATGTGGCTTGGCTGGGGGGCATGCCCATGGTGGATGAGCTGCCTGCGGGACATGAGCAGGGGTGCAGGGTAGTCCCCTGTGGTGTGGGCTGCCTGCAGGGGCCGGGGAGGGTGTAGAGGGTACACCTGGGAGGACCCACACGGCCAAATCACATGTAGTACTCCCCGCGCACCCCTGAAATACACGTACCCTGCTGAATTCGCGTGTGAGACTTCCCGCGCACCCCTGGAACACACGTACCCAGGACAATCGCGTGTGAAAATTCCTGCGCACCCCTGAAATACACGTTTCCTGATGGAATCGCGTGTGAAACTTCCCGCGCACCCCTGAAATACACGTACCCTGCTGAATTTGCGTGTAATACTTTCCGCGCACCCCTGGAATACACGTACCCAGGACAATCGCGTGTAGAACTTCCCGCGCACCCCTGAAATGCACATACCCTTCTGAATTTGCGTGTGAAACTTCCCACGCACCCCAGTAATACACGTACCCCGCTCGCACAGGGCCAATCGTGTGTGAAACTTCCCGCGCACACTAGTAATACACGTACCCAGCTGAAATCGCGTGTGAAACTTCCCGCGCACCCCAGTAGTACACGTACCCCGCTCGCACAGGGCCAATTGCGTGTGAGACTTCCCGCGCACCCCAGTAATACACGTACCCCGCTCGCACACGGCCAATCGTGTGTGAAACTTCCTGCGCACCCCAGTAATACATGTACCCCGCTCGCACAGGGCCAATCGCGTGTGAAACTTCCGGCGCACCCCAGTAATACATGTACCCCGCTCGCACAGGGCCAATCGCGTGTAAAACTTCACGCGCACCACAGTAATACACGAACCCTGCTGAAATCGCGTGTGAAACCTCCCGCGCACCCCAGTAATACACGTACCCTGCTGAAATCGCGTGTGAAACTTCCTGCGCTCCCCAGTTATACACGTACCCCGCTCGCACAGGGCCAATCACGTGTGAAACTTCCCACGCAGCCCAGTAATACACGGACCCCGCTTGGTGTTTGCTGTTTGGCAGCCCTGTAAACTGGTCCGGGGTTAGCGCAGACATTTACGATGAATTGGCGATTTTGATGGATTTTCCTTGCGCAAGGGCGTTCTTGGGGGCGTAACTGGCACTGCTGCAGGGTCGCTGCGCCACTCTGCGCCACGGCTGGTTTTGGAGGCTAAAATCCATGAATACGCTATGCGATGAAATTGATTTTATCGCACGTGGCTGGCGCAGTGTATCGCATGGGGACACTGTGCGCCAGCCGCGTGCGCCACTTTTGTGCGAAATTCTATGAATTACCCTGTTAGTAGATGACAATCCAGTGTACTGTGCAATTTTCTCAGTTTCTGTGTTTGTTGCTATAATCATTGGGTCTGTGGGAAAAGAAAATCCATGTCGGATTAAAAAAAAAACTTTTTTTGTTATGCTATAGTCTATTTGTTTTTTGTTTTCAGTGTTCACTTGTTGTTTCTGGCTAATGTTCTATCTGTTGGCTTGTTGTAGATTTTTGGAGCAGTTAGATACCTGTTGGGATACTCTAACTGTCTTTTTTTTGTTATAATGTAGTGGTATTGATTTATCTGTTTGGTTATTGCAAAATCTTGGGGCAGTTAGATACCAGTTGGCGTATTCTGTCTATTTTTTGTTATAATGTAGTGGTATTGATTTATCTGTATGGTTATTGCAAAATCTTGTGGCAGTTAGATACCAGTTGGCGTATTCTAACTGTTTATTTTTTTATATAATTTAGTGGTATTCATTTATCTGTTTAGTTGTTGTAGAATCTTGGGGCAGTTAGATACTTGTTGGCATATTCTAACAGTTTATAGTTTTTTCATTGAAGTTTTGTTAATGTTTAAGTACAGATTAGTTATAAGATTTTGGTTTTAAGAAGATTCAATAAGCGTTTGTAGGATTTGCTGATAATGTCTGCTTTAAAGTAATGGTACTATCATTACATTCGAACCATCCACATTTTTTTAAAATATATATGCAGTGTAGTGACCTGCATTGGTTGTGGCTCCTGTGTGATAGATTATACCTATTGTTGTGAAGGTTTTCTTACCAAGTGATACTTGACCATGTGTGAATCCAGTCAGCTTGCAGTTGTTTTTGGTACCATCTGCATTGTAACGTAGTAGCAGTAGTATTACGTATTTACTATGTGTTTGTGTTAATAAGGTGGAGCAATTATCCGAATTGCAGGTAGTACATAATCTACCATGGTTTGCATTTTGTACAAGTTGCTGAAATGGAACGGATTCACAATTAGGTATGATACACGAAGCGCTCATTAGGGATTTGTTCCTGTGTCACATTGTTGCAGAGAGTGCATGTATGTCTCCACATGTATGAAATCTGGAAGATTTCATTTATAGGTATGTTTTTGTTTTCCAGTACTTGTAGTAAGTACATTAGAAATTCTTGTGGATTTTCCTGTGAGTTCATAGTGAATTTCACCATTCCAGCACAGTAGTCCAATTCTTGTCTTATTCCATGAACACTATAGAATATTCATTGCTACGTTTGCGTAGCAACTTACACCAGTTATATTTGAAAATTTAAATGGACCAGATCGGTCTGTGTCCAAGTCATTTTTTCGGAATGTGTGTTGTTTCTTTGAAGAAGTACCCAAGTTACTTTGAGTAACAGGTTCTTCTTTGGTTGTGATAATTGATGAAGTATTAGCTTCTTTTACTCTCTTTTGAGGATTTGCGGTGACATCCTGTTGCATTTCTGTTTGAATTAGTTTTCTTTTACAACCTTTTACTTTTTGTGGAACTGGATATGTTTTTAGATGGGGAGTGTATAGTGAACGTAGTCTATTGTATTCTAAAATGCAAGGAATATCAGCGTTTACTTTACTTGCATCAAAGTTGATTAGAAATAGACTGTCAAGTGTACATAAGCTTGAAGACTGTGTTACCAATATCTATCAATGCTTTGTCTAGGGTAAGACCTTGTGATTTATGAATGGTGACTGTGTATGCTAGAGTTAGAGAAAACTGTTCTCTGCGTACATACATGTCTTTGAAGAGAAGGAATTGAACTGTTGAGCGTCCTATCCTTTTCACTTCTGAAAGTTTGTCAAAGAGAATATTGACAAACTGAATGTTGTTGTCATGTGGGTATGTTTGAAAGCCAACAACTGTACCCAGTGCTCCATTAACTAGTCCTTGATCCACGTCAAGGTTACGTTTAAGCATTACTCCACAATTTAAGGATAATTTTAATATTTTTTCCAACCCAGCTGTGTTGGAGATTGATTTTTCTAAACTATTTAGTCTTGTTGTGGCTTGCTCACACATGGGTAGTGTCATACCATGTATGTCTAGTTTGTCTGTGGCGCTAATTTCCATTATTGGTTGCATTTCTTTATTTAACAGTGTTTTATTGAATTTGAAATCGCTTGCAAGAGTTGGCATTAAGGCCATACAATTGACATTTTTGTGTGCTAATTGTTCCATAACATCAGTAGCACATGCATTATCGCCATAAAGTGCATGAATGTGCCGGGTTTTCAATATTGCTTGTGCTTCTTGAGATAGTATACCAACTCTAATACTTTTTAAGATGTTGGCATAAGTGAGATCTGCAGATTGCCGAATGTTTTCTGTTAATTCTCTGTATTGGAAATATTGCCAAAGGTTGACATTTCCTATGCTGCCAACAGTTTTATGGCAGAGTTTGTGTCCTAAGGTTTTAAAAATAGGTTCACCTTTCACTGGTGTCAATTGAAGAAGATCTCTGAAAACAATAATGTGTTTTCCTCCAAAGAGCTCTTCGTAGTTTGTTTTGAGTAACTCTTGTAATCTGAGGTGAATCAAAGCCAACATTAGGTTGGAGACCATGCTCACTTCATCTATTAGTAGCATTTTCATTTGTTTTAACACTCTGCGTAGTTCCATTGCAGCTTCGGTAGAAAGTTTGTAATAGTCTAATTTGTTTTGGTGTTCTACTGGCAGGAGTAGTAATCGGTGTAAAGTGACACTGCCTATGTTGTAGGCAGCTAAACCTGTGGGGGCAGTGACAACAGCTGACAGTTTGTTGTTTGTCAATTGTTGAAGGAACTTGCTGATGGTTTTGATTAAGAATGTTTTGCCTGAACCAGCTTCGCCACTGACGTACAGTAGTATAGGTTTGTAATTTTGGCAGGTGCATTCATTATTTTCATGTTGTACACCATGTGCAATTTCTTTTGTTACTTCTTGAAAAATGCTACGCTACTCATTTTTTAGTCTTCTTTATCTTCATACTGACACATGGTGTTTTCTACTTCTGCCATAGCTAATTATGCCTCATTTGCTATTAGTGGCTGTCCCAGTGGTTCTTGGCTTCCTGTTACAGAAGGTTGACTACTGTCAGGAGTGTCGTCCTTATCTAGTTGGGCCTGGAGTTCTTCTTCGTGTTGCTGTTCATTGTGCAACATTGTTTTATAGTGTGTAAAGTTTACATCGGTTATAGTGCTTTCAATTGTTTTGAAAGTGTCTTCATAGGAGTCATAGTTATCTAGTATTTCTTTTTCTTTTCTCCATGGTTTAAAGAGTTGTAGCAGGGATATGTAATATAGTTCTTTATGTTGAGGAGCCTTTAATGACAATTTGATATGATTAATTAAACTTGGTTTGGTGAGTTTTACTAAGCTGCCTTCACAATTTGTCACTCTGTATCTACCTTTTTTTTTCATCAGGTTTTATAGTATTTTTGTATGTGAAGTTTTGGGCTATGTGGTATAGACACATGGTTACCAAAGTGGTACTTCTGTTTGGGTAGTATGTGTCCAGCAAATTGTTTTTCAAAATGTCTTGGCTGTTGGGATCATTTTTGGCTATTGTTTCTATGTCGTCGTATGATTTGAGAACTCTTTTTCTAGATTTAGCAGGACCAAGACTTACCATGCTATATTTTCAGATTTTCAATACAAAGCAGTACCGGTTAAATGATCTGCTGCTTCATAGGAGCCACATTCTCTATGGGAGAGCATTTTTATGCCCATGCTGTACAATTTCTCAGACAGTGTTTTGTCTGATGACAGGTCATTCCAGAGGTCTTGAAGCTCTGTTTGTTCTGCTTTGGTTAAGTATGCTGTAAAATATCATGCAACCTCAGTGGAATTGTCTGCAATGTACTGCACATCTATGTTTGCATTCCATAAGAGGGCAATGATTTCTTTTTATGTAATATGTATGTTTAGGTGATTTACCTTTAACACTATGGGCCTCATTACGACCCTGGCGGAGTGGGTTTACGCCAGCGGTATTCGCGGCGGACCCGTCCGCCCTACTACGAGTTCCCGTAGCGCCATGGAGCGTTTTCCGCCTGGTTTTTCCGGGCGGAGAAATCCATGGCGCTACGGGACCTTGTTGTTAATTACGCCACCGTATTTTACGGTGGCGTAATTAACGCCTTCCCCACTCCCATCATACCCTATGGGGCAAAAATGGGAATGGGGAAGGGTAAAATGGGGAATGGGGATTTACCGCCCCGCCAAGGTCGGAATGGGGCGGTAAATCCGCCAACCCCCATGGCGCTATCGGCAGCTTTCCGCCGTGCTCCATGGTGCATTTTGCACCACGATTTCCGCCAGGGTCGTAATGAGGGCCTATGTCTAAATGAAGACATGAAATTGTTCACTTGATCTGATTTTATAACCGGTCTAGGGAAACCAAAGCGGCATTTGGTGTAGTATTTCCCTTTGTTTTTGTATTTGCGACCACAATATTTGCCACATTTCTGTCTTTGAAATTGTAAAATTTGTGCATGAAGATCACTAATTGTTGCTTCTGATGGAATTTCACAAGTGACATACTTTTCGTTAAACTGTAACACAGTGGCATCATTGTCTTGACCAAATTTAGGAGCATCTTTAATCCATATAAGCATGTGGATATGTGGTGCTCCTCTGGCTTGGTATTCCTTTCTCCAAAAGAAGTGTTTCCCTTCTCCGAGGGGAGGAACAGTTTTATTACAAATAAATTGTAGCATAGCAATGAAGCGATGATGAAAATATCTTGAAACATTAACAGGATCTAGAAAACAGAGTTCTCCTGATGTTAGTGTACCTATGTTTGTTTTGTTTTTGTTTGATATGCGTAGGAAATCATGTAAATCTTCCCATGCATATTCTACACAACTTAATGTAACAAACCAAGTGGGTGGGCCAAGGTTTCTTATCATACAACGTACATCTCCATGACGTCGGAACGAGTACTCTTTAGTACCATGCATGTATGCTAATAGATTTGTAATACTTGATTGTAAAACCTCATCTTTTTCTTGCACATTTTGTAATAATTGCATAGCTGACATATTTTGAAAGTGGGTTCCTGATTTTAATGTTTGTGCAACTCCGTAACATAGAGTTGCTAGTTCACTTTCAATGAGTAGGTGGAATATGTATTCCACATTTTGTCTAAATTTGGGATCTTCAGAATACATCCGTAACGAGCGGTATTCTAATGCTGTTATTTGAATAGGTCTATCATTGTACCTTCCTCCTTTGCCAGTAGGAAATAGTAGAGGAAAAGCACGTGCTTCTATACTTTTTTCCCATATGCTGATTGGTGATCCTTTCGTTTGTCGCATTTGGTACGTTTCTAGTGCATCTTCTATGGTGTCATAAGAGTGCAATGGATGAGTTGTATAATGGTCTAAAATATTGGATACTGTAGCAGTATCTAGAAGCTTTCTTCAATATTCATTTCTTTGCAGTATTCATCATTGTCATTTAGATATTGCAAGGCTTGTCTAACTTTATGTAAGTCTACAAGCTATTGCCAAATTTTTTTTGTCTTTTGTAGGTACACCATTTACTAAGATAATTAAAGATTGCTCTATTGGACGTTGCACTCCCAGTGTGTGCACATTTTGTTTTAGATCTAATGGTAAATACACTACTTTGCCACAAATGCCTTTCACCAATTCAGAGGGAGGTAATTTTGCTGTTTTTGGTTGAAGGCGTATTATTGCTTGAAAGGGGTGCACTGTTTGAATTATGATGCTCTCATATAAATTGAGTTGTTGTAGGGGTTTTGGTATTGGGAATAATTCCAAATTATTTGTGATAGCACGTGAAGGAGTTTGGTTGTTGTCAAGTTTTATAGTGCAGTAACTGCAAAGTATTAAGGGGTCATTATTTCGTATTTGTTTTCTGATATAAGGTAGAGAGCTAATTCAAACCATTTAGAATCTTCATTGTCTTCTATTTTGTATGTTAGGTCTACAGTTTTTGTGTTACTTTTATAAAAAGTTCTGCGGCAACACACACACACATGGTTTGGTACTTCAGCAGATGTACTTTTAAATTTCAGTATTTCTTTTTTGTATGTGTGTAGTAGAAGGTTGCTATGCGTAGAATTTTTGCTAGTCTGTTGTAAAGCTATTGCATTTTGTAAGTGGCTTTCACTTCCAAAATATTTATTCTGGATATAGTCGATTTCTTTGAGTAAGTCTTTGGCTGTACCATGTAGAAGAATGTTATTTAAATTGACTAGTGCTAATGCAGGACTTTTAGCATAGTACAGTTTATAGACTAGATTTCTTATAGTTGAATGATGTGTTGATATCATTTTGATATGATGGAACGTGGTTTTGCAATAGGTCCTGAAATGCAGGCTAATGAATGTCCTTGTAGTCCTGTGTATTTGCGCACTAGACAGGTATCCATATTTTGCAGTAGTTTCATTTTGATTTTGTCTTTGCCTTTCACATACTGATTGAGGGATTGGCGTAAAGACTTGAAAGATTTTTTGGGAATGTTACACATTGACATTCATGGCGATTTGTATACTGGACGTTCTGGTTCAGTCGAATGGAGAGGTCATTCTGAATTTTCTGGGGATATTTTCGTAAGCAGTATTTCTTGTTCCATTATGGTATTATTAACTTTTTCATTACCTCGTCCACTGCTATGTATGGCAATTGTATTTGTTTGCTTTTGTTTGTATGCTTCTTCATTAAAATAAGGTTCTGTGCTTGTGGTGTGACTCCATTCACCTCCACAGATATTTAAGAAGTTATTTTTGTTGACATTTCGTTTATTGAGAAGTCTTTTTTGTAATTTAGTCATTGGTTTTGATAGTATCGATTTTGTTTCATACTAAAATAAATAACTTCCTTTTGAGAAGGATTGCATTGTCTATCAAAGCTTCTAAGATTTATTTTCTACGGTAGATTTTAAGGGTTGTGCATGATTTCTCTCCTATTTTTATATGATTTTGAAGGACTCTGTGGCGGAACATTTTTGCTAAAATACTTTTTTTGGTATGCTTACTTGGCACTATGTCAAGATTTATAGGAGCAGTTTTAGCAGTAGCGGTAGCTGAATTCTTGTTAATTGTTTTCTGTTTCGTTTTACATTTTGATAGAGGAGGCAAAGTTTCTGTACTTGATGCTTGTTTTGTTTCACTAAATGACTGTATTAGCTGTTTTGTTTGAACTTTTTGTACAAATTCTGCTAGAGATGGATGCTTATTTTGGACACTTCATTTCCATTTGCTCTACTTCTACGTTGCTTTCTACGGACTTGCTTTTGGTAGGCATTCTTTGGGGTCTGTTGAAAAAAATAAAGAAGGTATGGGTTGGGCTGTTCTGCAATGTATGTGTGCTGTGTGCATGAGTGTCTGAGTATGATGGTAAAGATGTATGTGATGGTGTGTGTTTGTGCATTGGGCAACTACAATTAGTTGGGATGGCTATTCTTGAATTTGTGTGTTACTATACTGGGGTTCAGATGACAGTAGAAAGTAAGCTAGTGGTGAGAAGAAGCACACATAGTAAATATAATGGTATAGAATTAAAACAGTTCTTTGTTCTACAATACTAACATTCTAGGGGCTGAGTTAGTTCATTTGTGTGCCGAAAAACGGGGATTAGTGTGCCATTCTGCCTGTAGATCCCTGTTTAACAAATGGGGATTTGTGGGCAGAATGGTGCACAATCTCGTTTTTTGGCGCGGAAATACCATGAATGAACCCCACAGTGTGTTTGAGTAACAGTAACAATATTAGGGTGGTATTTAACTTACTTTTTTGTGTGGAATGAGCAGGTTTCTTCTGAGTTGTTGTTTGTACTTCAGATTCTGCTGCTGCTTTTCAGAAGAGTGGTCTTCACTGCAATTGTAAAGGAAAGAAGTTAGTAATTTTGTGTGTTTATAACACTGATGTTAATTTAGACATTGATTTTTATGTTTATGTAGAAGTATTCTTGTTTGATATCTGAACATAGTGTGTGCATGCAATTTTGTTTGACTATGTGCAGTCTTTATATTTTACTTTAAAAATTTTACTTCAACATGCTTTGCAAATGTGTGTAAAAAGAAATTAAATAGCAGATAGGTTTGGAAGTGACAGTTGATTATAGCAGATGGGAAAAATGACAGTAAGTTAATGTTATAGGTTATACAGGTTAAAAGGCAGTTAATCTGTTTGTATGCATTTATAAGAATTGTACATGTACTATACAGAAAATATGCATACCTGAAGTTTGTATTCATGCATATGGATATGCATGCAGCTGCAAGTAGAAATTCTGGAGACTTGTACAGTAGTTCTTGTAGTAGGTGCTTTCCAATGATATGACACTTGTATTCAGAGTGATTAACAGTACATTTGAAGTGCTGATCTATGATGATGGAGTTAGATGTAGAGGTCTTGGATCTGATTGGTGGATGGTTGTGTGACTGCTTAGCTGTATCCAATCAGGGAATGGCACAGAGAGTGAAGTGGAAATGGTAGAAGGGCTGTCCATGTTACGATATGTCCACGGACATGGCGGTGGTCCGCCGACATCGCGTGTTACATACGGGGATTTTGGGATGGGGAGGTATGCAAATGAGAATGAGCAGAGCAAGGGATTGGTCAGTAAAGTTTAGTGGGTGTGTTGTGTCAGGAGAGAGTTTGTCAGAAAGTCTTTTTCCTGAGAGAAGAACAGATAGCTATGGATGTGTTTTTCAGAAAACAGATTGTCTGGATTTTGGGAGATTCGTGGATACATTGGTTGAAGATGCATGTGTCATGAATCGTCGGACGTGTCCCTTTTGGACTTCCTGGTCCCTGGCAAATCGGGGCTTGCACTCTGCGCTACTACTAACATGGCCGTCAAACACGGAATGTTGCTTACCAGCTTCTGCGCCGGACGTAGCACGTTCTATAAATAAGCCACGCCCCGCGGCCCCGCGCGTCTCAATGCTACCGTTTTCAGTGGCTAGACGTGTGCTGCCATAGTTCGCTCTCGCTGACTACTTAATTCCCTTCCGTTCACCTTCCCCTCTGTTTTCCGGACTTCCGTGTACCCGTCTCTGAGTACACTTCTTCTACTCCTGGATTTCCCGGACATACTCAACGTCCCAGGCGTTGGAACGCCAAACGCAAAATGGACTCCGAAGACGCCCACATGGGACTATGCAAGACTCGGTCTGTGTGCAAGAAGACTCCTTCAAAGAGCTCCAGCAAACAACAGTACCGGGTGAGAAGGGGGGAAACCTGTGACAGATTGAGACGCCAACGAACTGAAATTGATACGAACATGGAGGCGGCACTTCAAGATCTCATGTGCGGCATGCAGGAACTAACAACTGAAGTGCAAAATCTTAAGGCCGAGAATGACGCGTTAAAACAATTAGTTTTGTCCTGAGATTCCATGACCAAGGAAAGCGTATTGATGGGCGGATTAGTTGATAAATACGACGGTTCTTCAAAAACCCTTCGCGGATTTCTTGACTCATGTTTAGTCCATTTCACATTCAAGCCCTACTACTTTTCTGCCCCGAGGGCAAAGGTGGGCTTTATGATTTTGCATCTTTCCGGGAATGCACTGACTTGGGCCACGCCCTTCGTCAATTCCGGAGATGCCCCCCTGGATGACTACGATGGATTTGTACAGGCTCTAAAGACCATGTTTGACCGCCTAGAACAGGTCTATAGAGCCCAAGAACGCCTATTGGATTTCCAACAAGGTTCCCAAGACATGCTTACATATGTGACACATTTTAAGCAATTGGCCAAAGAAGCAGATTGGTCCTCAGAAGCCTGCTTTACCCTTTTTCGGAGAGGATTAAATGAAGAAATAAAAGATGAGCTCGCCAGAGTGGCTCGACCAGGAACATTCCAGGCTCTTATGGACCTCTCCCTACAGATAAATTTCCGTATCCAGGAAAGGAAGGCAGAAAAGAAGAAATCTAGACTGTCTTTCCAAAAGACCTCCATGGAAACCTCCTCGAAGACTGAGCACACTCCTAACCCCGTTAATGAACCCCAACCCATGCAGCTCTGGGCCTTCCGCAGACCCATATCCCCACAGGCAAGAATGCGATGGATTCACACCAGGCTTTGTATGTATTGTGCCGCAGACACAGATCTAGTGAGGGAATGTCCCTTAGCCCCTCCACGGCGTTCGGGAAACGCCAGCTCCCGATCCTAGAAGGAACACAGTTTCGGGAGAGAGAAGTCTGCTCCGCGTCTATTCCATCCTTGAACTCTCCTGGACAAAACAATCTTGTGATATTACAGGCCTTTCTATCGCCATCCCAGAACGAAACCTACCCCATTTTGGCATTGGTGGATTGTGGAACCATGGGGATTTTTATAGATCAAGATTGGGTCACTACCCACCATATTCCATATGAAACTCGAGGCATCACGCAACCTGTAGAGGCTATTGATGGAAGACCCCTCTCATCAGGTCCAATAACTCTACAAACTCGGGACTTGCAGCTCTCGATAAATCACCATAGAGAGGTGATCAAATTTGACATCATAAAGTCTGCTCACTACCCAATGGTGCTGGGTATGCCTTGGTTACAAAAGCACAACCCATACATCAACTGGACAGCAGGTTCTTTGTTTCTGGGTTCAGAACATTGTATGTCTCATTGTCTATTCCTGGATTCCCCACCGACATCTCCTGGAGCTACGCCGTCAGACCAGCAAGGGCCATTCATGGTCTCAAATATCATCCAGGTTCCTAGGGCCCATCAGGATTACACTGATGTCTTTTCAACTGCCATAGTTCAGGCCCTACCACCTCACAGACCTGAAGACTATGCTAATGACACTGAACCCTGAGCCGTGATTCCATTTGGAAGAATGATAATTTTGTCCGAACCTGAGAAAAGGGCCCTTCGCGAATACTTGGATACCAACCTTGAAAATGGCACTATACGACCATCCAAATCACCCGCAGGATCTTCGTTGTTTTACGTTCCTAAAAAAGACACCAAAGAGCTTAGGCCTTGTCTTGATTATCGTGGTTTGAATCCGTGCACCCTAAAGGACCGCTATCCATTGCCCTTAATCTCAGACATCTTGGAAGCAGTGAGAGGAGCTGTAGTCTTCACGAAATTAGATCTCAGAGGTCCCTACCATCTGATCCGTATCAGAGAAGGTGGCAAATGACAAACGGCATTTAGAACGCCATTTGGTCACTTTGAATACCTGGTCATGCCCTTCGGACTCGCCAATGCTCCAGCGGTCTTCCAACGTTTCATGGATCGGGTGTTGTTTTATGATATGTTTTTCTTCTTTTTCATAGTGTACCTGGACGATATCCTAATATTTTCTAAGGACCATCTTCAGCATGAGGAGCATGTGAAGGCAGTGTTACAGTGACTACGCGAACACAAGCTTCTGACTAAACCCGAGAAATGTCTTTTCCACGTCTCCACGTTTCACTATCTAGGATTCGTCCTTAGTCCAGAAGGAATAGGAATGGACCAATCAAAGGTAAAAGCCATACTATCTTGGCCTGTTCCAACAACTGTGAAACAGATCCAATCCTTCCTGGGGCTTGCCAACTTCTACTGGAAGTTCATACCCTCCTTTTCTGAGATAGTTCAACCAATCGTTAAATTGTTAAAAAAAGATATTCCCTTTCTCTGGACCACATCCCAAGAGGAGGCATTTCAATGGTTGAAGACAGAGTTTACACAGCCCCCATCCTGGCTCAGCCCGACATCAATCGACCATTCCTAGTGGAAACGGATGCCTCTAACTACGCCATTGGAGCAGTTCTAAAGCAGGAATTCTAGGATAAATTAGAACATCCCATTGCCTATCTTTCACAAACTCTAACTCCTAGCGAATCCCATCATTCAGTTTTGGAAAAGGAACTGTTAGCCATCCGTCAAGTTTTCAGTGGCGTCATCTCCTTCTGGGAGCAAAACATCCGGTCCAAGTCCGCACGGACCATCGGAATGTTCAAGTTTTACAGGCCCTGCAATGTAGAAATAGCCGTCAGGCTCGCTGGGCCTTTTTCTTTGCCCAGTACCGATTCCAGATCCAGCATGTCCCTCGAACACAGAACATAATTGCTGACACCCTATCCCGCATCCCGACTATGAAACTCTTGAGGATCCTTTCCAAAGATGTTTCCCAACACAATTTTTGTAGCTCAAGCAATCAGCCTCCTGGAAGACGTCCATATACAAACCCAGTCCTCTGACCTCTGGAAAGAATTTATAGGGAAGAATCGCTGGGGTCTAAGAACAAAGGACGGGTATCTGTTCAAGGATAACGGCCTGGTTATTCCCACACAGAAACTACAACAAAGAATCATAAATCTCTGTCACGATACCCTTCACTCAGGACATCATGGTATCACCAACACCCTCCGCCTAATACAAAGACAATTTTGGTGGCCGAGAATGAAGACTGATGTTCAACTGTATGTCCAAGCCTGTCCAAGCCTGTGCAGTTTGCAATCAAAATAAACATGATAACCAGGGGCCGGCTGGCCTCCTACTTCAACCTACATTACCAACAAGACCCTGGGAAGTCATCGCTACAGACTTCATTGTAGAATTACCCCCTTCCACTGGATACATGACCATCATGGTCACCATTGATTTATTCACTCATATGGCTCGTTTTATACCACTGTAGAAACTACCATCTTCATCAGAACTTGGTGGAATTGTCCTGGAACACATATTCCGACTTCATGGACTCCCTTCTAAGATTATATCTGACAGAGGGCCTCAATACATTTCTCAGTTTTGGAAACACTCATGCCGAATACTAGGTATCCAACACGCCGTCTCCTCAGGTTATCATCCACAGACAAACGGAGCTACTGAACGTGTAAACCAAACCCTAGAGCAGTATCTTCGATGCTTCACTACCAAGGTACAGGACGATTGGTTACTCCTAATACCCCTAGCTGAATTTGCCTACAACCAAGGATTCCACCCTTCAGTCCTACCTTCCGTTCTCCCACATCCTACACCAGTACCCACAGTCGACTCCTGGATCGAAACTCTCATCAACGTACACAAGGAAGCCAAGGAACATCTGGAAAGGACCCAAACTCACATCAAGCATTATGCGGATTCCAAAAGAAGACCAGGACCATCCTATGCCGTGGGTGATAAGGTCTGGCTATCCTCAAAACTACTGCCTCTGCATCTACAGCTGAACAAGCTGGCTCCCTGGTACTATAGCCCTTTTTCCATAAAGGAAATCATAAACCCAGTGGCCTTCCGACTCAAACTACCCGACTCTTGGAAGAAGGTCCACCCAGTGTTTCATACGTCCCTACTGAAGCCATACATCCAGTCTTCCCGAACTGCCCCCAGGCCTAACCCTGTACTTATCAATGATCAACTGGAATACGAAGTATCCAGAATATGTGACTCCAGATACAAACGTGGTCAGCTACAATACCTGGTTGAGTGGAAAGGGTACCTGCCTAGTGAACGCACCTGGGAACCAATTTCGAATCTGAACGCTCCCAGATTACTTAGAAGGTATCACCTCATACACCCGGGCAAACCCGGAGGGACAGGTCTTCGGAGGAAGCATGCTGTCATGAATCGTCTGACGTGTCCCTTTTGGACTTCCTGGTCCCTGGCACATTGGGGCTTGCACTCTGCGCTACTACCAACATGGCCGTCAAATACGGAATGTTGGTTACCAGCTTCTGTGCCGGACGTAGCACGTTCTATAAGTAAGCCACGCCCCCGCGGCCACGCGCGTCTCACACTACCGTGCTGCCATAGTTGGCTCTCGCTGACTACTTAATTCCCGGTTCCTGGTCCTATTATCCCTTCCTCCTTAATTCCCTTCCGTTCACCTTCCCCGCTGTTTTCCGGACTTCCGTCTACCCGTCTCCGAGTACACTCTTCAACCCCTGTATTTGCCGGACTTCTGTGTACCCGTCTCCGAGTACACTTCTTCTACTCCTGAATTTCCCGGACATACTGAACGTCCCAGGCGTTGGAACGCTGAACACACACTGGACTCCGAAGACGCCCACACGGGACTATACAAGACTCGGACTGTGCGCAAGAAGGCTCCTTCAAAGAGCTCCAGAAAACAACAGTACCAGGTGAAAAGGGGGGAAACCTGTGACAGCATGCAGAAAGCTGTGGAGTAGCTGTAGATTTTGGATTCCCACATTTGGAAGTGCACTGGCATGGAGTGCGTGGAATGAAGTGGCTGGACTTGGTACCTCTCTGTGCTACTTTGGAGACAGAGCATCATCCAGACATAATGATAATTCATTGTGGAGGGAATAGTTTAGGACATGTGTCTGGAATTTCTTTGCAGTTTGCAATGAAAGAAGGACTTGGGAAGGTCATGGACATGTTTCCAAATTCTCAAGTAATTTTTTCTCAGATTGCGCGGAGACAAATGTGGCTGCGTTCTTCTTCATTTGGTCCACAAATGGAGAAAGCGAGGCGCAATGTCAATAAGACTGTTTGTGCCTTTCTAAGAGATGTTGGCATGTCCTCTTTTCACAATGAAAATATTATGTTTCGTAGCACATACATTTTTTGCAGAGATGGAGTCCATCTTACTTATGCTGGCAATCAGATCTTTCTGAGAAATGTACAAAATGCGTTGCGACCTGCGACCTGGAATTACAGCCATCCATTTTGCAGTAGGTGTTGACCATTTCAAGTTTTTCAAACACAAACAAACACCACCAAAAGGCTCTTTTCAGAGCCACCACTTCCTCCAAGAGAAAAGTGCAATGGTTATGATAGGGCAGCACCCCGAAGTTTTAGATGTCTGCGAACTGTCCGCAGACCTAAAAAAAAATACAGAGGGCCCTGCTCCATTTATTTGCCACTTCTATTTTTAAACTGTGAAAGGCGGCTCTGAAAAGAGCCTTTTTTTTTATTTATGTTGTTTTATATTTTTTTTGTTTTTTTACACACGACACACTAGGAGAGGAGGGGAAAGGCGGGTAAGTGGGGGACACCAACCACGGGGATAAGAAAGGGCGGGTGGAGAGAGGAAGATGTAGGGTGGGGCTTACTTAGGTAGTGGGCAGGTCTTCTCGTGCTCTGAGATCGTGGTCTTGAAAGCACTACGGAGTCTCTCCCCCCTGCAGAGTACTGTGTCACAGTACATACACACAACTGTGACCCTCTAAAAGTAAGGGTCATCAGCATTGCGAATGGCCTGTGAGGCAGCCGGAGGGATACTATCTCCCACAGGAGTGTTCCTTGTGGTGACAGGATCGGAAACGGAGGATGTAGTAGAGGACGTCAACCTACTACACTCCTCGCAAGGTACAACCTTGCGAATGGCCCCACCCTGGAACGACCTTAGGTGTCGCTTCATAGTTGTCGTACCAAAGCTGTACGAACCAAGCCTCCCACGACTGAGCACCATTTTGCACTCTTTGCAGGTGAGTTTGTCTGCACGCGCCTTGGTTACGTTACCATGAATGGTAAATAACTGCCACACCCAAGAGTCACAGCGAGTGCTGGTAGTAGGGACTTCCACTACCTCATCCTCTTCATCCTCTTCACCCTCCTCTACATCCTCATTCCTGTTCCCCTCTTTAGGCTCTTGAAGAGGTGGTGGTGGTGGAGGGGCTGGGGGGTGGTGCTGAGGCAGATGTAGCACCAGGTGGAAGCAGAGGATCCATGGTTGCCATCAGGTTTCTGAAAAATCAGGAAGATTGGCAGCCAAAGTACAGTGTTCTGTCAGGTAGCCAGAAACACCATGAGGATGAGCTCTGGGGTGTGGCCTTTTATAGGGGTGCTAGTGCGCGCTTCGCGGACACCTGCGCTGTCCGCGGACAGATCGAACACCAAAAAAAGGCTCAAAAAGTCCCAAAAAGTATGTAGAAAGTCAGGATCATTGTCTGGGACATGTGCTATGGTGATTTATTATTATAAAATATTGTAGATTGCCTGAAAAGGTACTTTTAAATTGTTCAGGGACATGAACAGTGTCCGCAATCAGAACACACGCTTAGCGTGGGCGCGGTCACATGATGACGTCGCGAACATGTGCGCAAAGGGAACGGGTGTCCGCAGGACACCAAATGCACGGGAACTGTTTTGCGCTTGCGCATTGGTGTTCTACGGACAGTGTTCGGGTCCTGAAACTAATTAAAAGTGTGACACAAGTGAAACGAACAGTTACGGACAGGTGGTTGTTCTTAGAACAGTTTCAACTTGCCTACGAACAATACGGACAGTCATAGCGTCCTCAGGACACCCCCATTTTGATTATTTATGAACATCCCAGGACACTTGATGTGTTCTTGGAATAGTTTCAACCTGCCTACGAACAGTACAGACAGGTATAGTGTCCTCAGGACACCCCCATTTCGTTTACTTACGAACATTTCAGGACACCGCGTGTGTTCTTAGAACAGTTTCGACTTGCCTGCGAACAATATGGACAGGCGTAGTGTTCTCAGGACACCCCTATTTTGTTTATTTATGAACATTCCAGACACCCGTGTTGTTCGTGGACACCAAAACTGACTTTTAAAAAAAAAAGCACAAAGGACTAAATTAACACACACATAACATTTATTTTTCATTATATTATATATATGTACAATTTATGATAGAGAAGAGGAAGCAGAAACTGACACAAACACAGGGGAATTGGGGTTTTCAAGAGGATGGACAGGAGAACATGAAGGGATGGAAGTCTCATCAAAACGGTTTTCTATGTGGGGAGGGTTTGGGGATAATTGACTGGGATATGGCGAGGGGGACAGGTACATGTTGCACAATGGTATATATTTTTTCCTTTTATATGGTCCTCCACAAAATCTTTCAAAAGGTGGAAATTTGTCATGAGCTTGTTCATTTTTTCTTCCATGCGCTGGAGAGTTTGTTCTAAAGTATCTTGTTGTGTATTGTTTTCAATGTTTGCATGGTCTGTTAAAAATATATATATATAAATATATATTAAGTGCACATAAAGTAATGCTTATTAATTTGGTTATATAGAGAGGTGTCTACCATTAGTTTCACTATCTTCAGACATTTCACCATGTGGGAAATTCTCCTCAAGCCATTCTAAAGTATTTGACATTTCTGTGAGGAAACAAATATATATATATTACTTTTATTGTATCTAATATAGACATTTTAGAAATATATAAGAAAAAAGAAGTTTACTTACAAGATTGTGGTAAGTTGTCTTCTCACTGTTCTATAGGTCTGCTGTTGCTCCTAGTTGTGCAGTTTCTGTGAGGTAATTATGCTAGAAGCATATCTTTCTTGTTTTGGTATATTTCATTTTAGTGTATATGGTATTTAAATGGATGGTTGATGTGTTATATATATTGGTTCTTCTTCTTATTTATTACTACATATAATGTGTTTGTGTGTTGGTTTTTCAACTTGTGCAGTGTTCATATGGCATGATATAACAATTTAAGATATCCCTGAGTTTTTGGGTAGTGTTGCTGTTGTCCGCGTCCGTCCGCGGACATTCGCACAGTCCGCGGACATCAAAATCTGTAGCTGGGGGTTCAGTATCTTCTATGTTACATATATATAAAGTGAGTGATATTATGGTTAAGTTGCACTTCTAAAAACCTATGAAATTCAGTAAAAAAACGTTGTTAAAGGGACGTTATGGTTAAGTTGTGCTACTTGTTAAAAGGACGTTATGGTTCAAAGTAAAACCAAAAAACCCTTGAAATTCGCCAGTTATGGTAAGCTAAGCAACCATAACTCGCGCTACCGTGCACTGCTAAGACTAACACCCAGGACATCAAAGATGACATCACAAATGTCATTGATGACATCACTGATGACATCACATGTGCATTTACTTTTCAGGAAAACTCTGTACAAGGGATACTTATAATGTTGACCAAAAAGTGTCAAGGATCATTGGAATAAATATTATGAGCTACTTAGTACATTAAGCAATGCATTGATATAAATAGCATTCTATTATGAGGTTCTATCCAGTATACTAAGCTACTCATGCAGAAACATAGGCAGTGTGTGCAGTATACATGATGAAGGTGCAATATTCATAATCTTGCCATGCTGAATAGTGAAATGATAACTGATTTCGTATTAGAGTTTTGCGTACTATGAAACATGTAATAAGTAGCTAATAAAACCCACTTAATACATAATTGCATTATTACAGACAAAACACAAAGAGACAACAACACATACAAATATGAGTATATACAGGGAAAGTGAAGTAAGCAAAAAAGCAGAAGTAGTAGCAGAAAGAGTTCATAACCTAACTGATTATCTTTATGCAAAGAAATGATTGCTCTGTTTCAAAGCTGCTACTTACCCTATGTATGAGTATATATAGGGAAAGTACAGTAATAAAAAAAAAACTTTGAGAAAGTGCTGATAAACCTAATGATTATCTTCATGCACAGAAAGGATTGCTCTCTTTCAAGCCTGTGTCTTCCGCTATGTATATGTTTCATATGATGTGACTTGGACCTACGGGAATTACTGTAAGAACATATTTGAAGGATAAGTCTACAAATATAGCACCTTTTCAATGTTTAGTTCTTGACTGTTACTGAACAAAACCATGTGGTCTAGAAATGTCAGTAAAGGAAAAAAGGGGGAGCCAAACATGTGATGTCATCAGTGATGTCATCAATGACATTTTTGATGTCATCTTTGATGTCCTGGGTGTTAGTCTTAGCAGTGCACAGTGGCGCGAGTTATGGTTGCTTAGCTTACTTAGCGCAACTTAACCATAATGTCCTTTAACAAAGTTTTTTTACTGAATATATATATATATATATATATATATATATATATATATATATATATATATATATATATATATATATATTACACAGCCACAGTAGTGGTTGTGTAGTTATGGTTAAGTTGCTGTTTCCATAGGAAGAGCACTTTTTGGGCAGTTTATAACTTTGCTCCCCTTGACGAATCCTCTCCAATCTTTGCAAAAACAGTATATGGGCCACTCTGAATTTTTTTGCAAAAAAGTTTGGTGATGTTTGGTCCAGGGGGGGAAAAGTTATAGGGGGGGGGCCCAAAACTTCTTTTTTCCCATAGACTGAATGGGGGGAAAGCTTTGTGCAGGTCTACAGGCCAAACCGCTGGACGGATTTGCACCAAATTTGCGGTAGGGGCAGGGGTTGGTCCCAAAAGCGTGCTTTTGTAAATTTGGTGACAATCCGTCCAGTAGTTTCCTTTAAAACGACCAAAAATGAGGTCTAAAAAAATTAGTGATATCTATGTCCGCTCCACGGTCACACTTCCCTGTTCAAACCGCGGACAAGATACCGATTGGCTAAGGGGCTGGCGTCATGACCGGGGACACACGACGTCTCTGCCGATTGGCTGCAGTGAGTCATGCTCTGCATCAGATTGTTTGGATGCACCCGACATCTTGGATCCGAAGACAGCGCAGTTGCCACCAGAGGCGAAATGCTATTTCAGAAACAGTTTTGATCTCCTGCAATGCGTCGGGACGTTCACAGAGTAAGAGATGGGTTACATACTGTACTTGTTTGGGCGGCAGGTGTTAATGATGTATTCGCCATGCGAAATGCTGTTTCGGAACCTATTTTGATCTCCTACAGTGCTTGGGGAGGTTCAGAGAGTAAGAGATGGGTGAAATGCTGCACTTGTTTGGGCAGCAGGTGTTAATGATGTTTTCTCTGTGCATGCCTAGTTCGGGATGTTTTTGAATTCAGAAAGTGAAGGCTCTAATAAGGGTAGTATTTCAGTCCTTGCTGTGTACAGGCACTTTGAACCTGTTCTAAGAACACACGTGCTGTTAGTGAACATTGAAATTGAGGCCATGTCATTATTACATTATTTTCTACTATGGGTGTCCTAATGATTCGTACACTGGCATGGGTGTGACATGCTGTGCTGTTTGTGGCCAGGGACTAGAGTGTTGGATGCATGGCCGTAGGCCGAAGGCCATACTTCCAAGACTGTAGGCCCTGGCCACAAGCACCGCAGCATGTCACTGCAATGGATACACCTGTAGTATTCATTATCGATTACATGGTTGTGGGCAGTGTGTATAGTCTTGGGTGCATGGCCGAAGTAAACTGTCATGTGTGACCACTTATATTTGTTTATTACTTTGCTCATTTTTTGTGTCTTTTTTTAAAATGTTTTTCTAGAGGTTGGATATTGACACGTACTTCTATATCTTGCCGCACTGTCCGTGCCATGGTTTCCAGATGCCGAGTGAGGGCTTTTTCGGACACCAAATAAAACTGCTTGTGAGCGGTTGGTTACCTGTGCATAACAATTATGTGGGATGATACTCTAAGCCCGCTTTGCCCGTACGCTGAACTCACTATTCGGAGCAACATCACATCATTTATGGTGCTGTATGCTCAAGCTCATGGCGCCTTCTTACAAATCACTGTGGAAACAAAGCGGCTGCTTTCAACTAGAAACTATAATTCTTATATGGGACAAAAGCACCGTGTTCCTCATGTTTAACATTTGCCAATGCCGTCCTTTGATGTCATCTTTGATGTCCTGGGTGTTAGTCTTAGCAGTGCACGGTGGTGGAGCAAGTTATGGTTCTTTAGCTTACCATAACTGACAGGGGGGTTTTCGATTTTACTTGTAACCATAAAGTCCCTTTTAACAAAGTTTTTTTACTGAATGTACATTTATATATTTGGCAGTGATCAAAAACAAAGGGGCTACACATGGGATATCGTCAGTGATGTCATCAATGACATTTGTGATGCCATCTTTCATGTCCTGCGTGTTAATGCTAGCAGTGCACAGTGGTGCGGGCAGGTAGGGATGCTTAGCCTACCATAACTGGTGAATTTCAGGGGTTTTCGGTTTTACTTTGAACCATAATTGCACGTTTGTAAAGGGTTTTTAGAGAATTGCACAGGTTTTTAGTAGTGCAACTTAACCATAACGTCCCCTTAACAAAGTTTTTGTTGAATGAATATATATATATATATATATTCAGTGAAAAAACTTTGTTAAAGGGACGTTATGGTTCCAAGTAAAACCGAAAAACCCTTGAAATTCGCCAGTTATGGTAAGCTAAGCAACCATAACTCACGCCACTACCGTGCACTGCTAAGACTAACACCCAGGACATCAAAGATGACATCACAAATGTCATTGATGACATCAGTGATGTCCCCCCTCACATTATATCACAGACAATTATCCCCAAACCCTCTCCATAATCCAAAACGTTTTGATGAGACTTCCATCCCTTCTTCACCTGATACCAATCATGTTGAAACCCCTAATTGTCCTGTTTTTGTTTCTGTTTCTGCCTTACCTTCTCTGTCATAAATTATTAATATGTGTGAAATAAAGTTACATTTTTATATTGTGTTGTAATTAGTTCCCATTTTTTATTTTTTTTAAAACAATGTAGATGTCCGCGGACAGCACGGGTGTTCTGAAATGTTCGTAAATAAACAAAAATGGAGGTGTCCTGAAGAACACTATACCTGTCCGTACTGTTCACTAGCAAGTTGAAACTGTTCTAAAAACCCAATTGGTGTCCTGAAATGTTCGTAATTAAACGAAAATGGAGGTGTCCTAAAGAACACTATACCTGTCCATACTGTTCACTAGCAAGTTGAAACTGTTCTAAGAACCCAATTGGTGTCCTGAAATGTTCGTAATTAAACGAAAAAATGGAGGTGTCCTAAAGAACACTATACCTGTCTGTAATGTTCGCTAGCAAGTTAAACTGTTCTAAGAACACAATTGATGTCCTGAAAAGTTCGTAATCAAACGAAAATGGAAGTGTCCTAAAGAACACTATATCTGTCCGTAGTGTTCGCTAGCAAGTTTAAACTGTTCTAGAACACACGGGATGTCTAGAAATGTTCGTTTGATGTGTGACGCACTTTTAATTAATTGAGGACCCGAACACTGTCCGTAGAACATCAACGCGCATGTGCAAACCAATGTCCATGCATTTGGTATCCTGCGGACAGGAGCTTCCTTAATGGACATGTTCGCGAAGGGATCATGTGACCGCACCAACGCTAATCGCGTGTTCTGAATGCAGACACTGTTCGTGTCCCCGAACAAATTAAAAGTACATTTTTTTCGAGTAATCCACAATATTTTACCATCAAAACTCATCATTGCACAAGTCCCACATAGTAATCCTGAGTTTCTACATATCTTTTGAAACTTTTTGAACCCTTTTTTGTGTTCGATCTGTCTGCGGACAGCGCGCATGTCCGCGAACCGCATACAAGCACCCCTATAAAAGACCAAGCCCTAGAGCTTATTCTCAATGTGTTTCTGGCTGTTCTTCAGAGCACAGCTATTTCCCGTGCAGCTTGCTGATTACAGCATCGATATGGCATCCCTGACTGCAGAACTGCCACCTGGTGCTGCACCTGCTTGAGCACCACCCCCACCCCCTCCACCACCACCACCTTCCCAAGGGCCTGAAGAGGGGAACAGGAGTGAGGATGCAGAGGAGGAAGAAGAGGATGACGAGAATGAGGTAGAGGAAATCCCTACTACCCACACTAGACGTGAGTCTTGGGTGTGGCGGTTATTTTCCATTCATGGGAATGGTCCTAAGGCTCGTGCGAACCGTGTTATCTGCAATGAGTGCAAAATGATACTCAGTCGCGGGAAGCACGGTTCGTAGAGCTTTGGGACCACGACCATGAAGGGACACCTGAGGTCATTTCACTCTGGGGCTTTTCGCAAGGTTGTACCTTGTGAAGAACGTAGTAGGTTGATTTCCTCTACTTCATCCTCCGTTTCTGATCCTGTCACCACAAGGATCACCTCTGTGGGACAGCGTCTTCCTCAAGCTGCCTCACAGGCCATACAGAATTCTGATGACCCTTACCTTTCGAGGGTCACAGTTGTATGTATGTACTGTGACACAGTACTCTGCAGGGAGGAGCGACTTCGGAGTGCTTTTGAGACTATCGTCTCAGAGCACGAGAAGACCTGCTCACTACCCAAATAAAACCCACTCTACATCTTCCTCTCCCAGCTCGCCCTTTCTTATCCCTGTGGTTGGTGTCCCCACCTTTACCCTCCTTTCCCCTCCTCCCCTAGTGTGTCGTGTCTAAAAAAACAAAAAAAAATACAAAATTACAAAATGAAAAAAAAATAAGGCTCTTTTCAGAGCCGCTTTTCACAGTTAAAAAATAGAAGTGAAGATAAATAAAGCAGGGCCCTTTGTATTTCTTAAAAGTCTGCGGACAGTTCGCGAACATCAAAAAAATTGGGGTGCTACCCTATTGTAACCATTGCATTTTTCTCTGGGAGGAGGTGGTGGCTCTGAAAAGAGCCTTTGGGAGGTGTTTGTATGTCAAAAATTATAAATACTTAACACCTACTTCAAAATGGATGCTGTATTTTTAAAAAAGGTTGCAATGCATTTTGTACATTTCTCAGAAAAATCTGATTGCCAGCATAAGTAAGATGGATTCCATCTCTGCGAAAAATGTATGTACTACGAAACATAATATTTTCATTGTGAAAAGAGGACATGCCAAAATCTCTTAGAAATGCACAAACAGCCTTATTAACATTGCACCTTGCTTTTTCCATTTGTGGACCAAATGAAGAAGAACAAAGCCACATTTGTCTGTGCACAATCCGTGAAAATATTACTTGAGAAATAGGAAACATGTCCATGACTTTCCCAAGTCCTTCTTTCATAGCAAATTGCAAAGAAATTCTAGACACATGTCCTAAACTGTTCCCTCCACAATGAATTACAATTATGTCTGGATGTTGCTCTGTTTCCAAAGTAGCACAGAGAGGTAGCAAGTCCAACCACTTCATTCCACGTACTCCATGCCAGTGTACTTCCACATGTGGAAATCCAATATCTACAGCTACTCCACAGCTTTCTGCATGCACCTCCAACCAATGTATCCACAAATCTCCCAAAATCCAAACAATCTGTTTTCTGAAACACACAGCCATCGCTATCTGTTGTTCTCTCAGCAAAAAGAGTATCTGAGAAACTCTCTCCTGGCGCAACACACCCAATAAACTTTCCTGACCAATCCCTTTCAGTGCTCATTCTCATTTGCATGACTTCTGAACCCAAAAATCCCCAGATGTAACTCCCGATGTCCGCGAACTACTGCCATGTCCGTGGACATATCGTAACATGAACAGCCCTTCTACCATTTCCACTTCACTCTCTGTGCCATTCCCTCATTGGATGTAGCTAAGAAATCACATGACCATGCACCAATCACATTCAAGACCTCTACATCTAACTGCATCATCATAGATCAGCACTGCAAATGTACTGTGAATCTCTCTGAGTACAAGTATCATATCATTGGCAAGCACCATCTACAAGAAATACTGTACAAGTCTCCAAGATTTCTACTTGCAGCTCCATGCATATCCATATGCATGAACACAAACTACATGTATGCATATTTTCTGTACAGTACATGAACACATTTTCAAACTGACTTTTAGCTTGTTTTATCTGTAAAATGAATCTACTGTCTTTTTTCCAATTTCCTAAAATCAACTATCACTTATAAACCTTTATACTATTTACTTTCTTTATACACACACTATCAAATCATGTTAAACTTACATTTTTTAAATGCATGTATTCAAACAAAATTGCATGCATACACACTCTATGTTCAAATCTCAAAAAATAATACTTATACAATTACATTTATTTATTTATTTGATTACTTTAATTTAAGCATGACATTAAGGCACTATTACCTAGAACAGCTTAGTTACAGAAATAGTGGTATTCAGTGGTACATTATGAATTTCACAAGACATACTAAAGATATTTTGTTTGTTACAGTTACTCATTTCAATACAATTTGTTCATTAAGAACATATCATATGTATTGAACTGGTGCGACGTATCTTATGTGAATAAGATAGTTTTAATGGTTTTGAGGAAGGCGCTGAGGATTTCAATTAAAAAATCAATATCTAAATTAAAAACAATGCTATATACAAACAAAATTACTAATTTGTTTCTTTTACAATTGCAGTGAAGACCATTCTCCTGAAAAGAAGCAGCCAAATTTGAAGAACAAAGAAGAACTAAGAATTAACCTGTTCATTTTAGTCAAAAAGTAAGTAGAATATCACCATAATATTTGTATTATTACTCAAACATACTGTAAAGTTAATTCATGCTATTTCTGTGCCTAAAAATAGAGATTGTGCACCATTCTGTCCAAAAATCCCCATGTCTTAAACAGCGATTTACAGCCAGAATGGCGGACAAATTCCTACTTTTGGACACACAAATTACCCAACTCAACCGCTAGAATTTTCATATTATAAAACAAACAACTGTTTTAATTGTATACATTAGATTTACTATTTGTACTTCTCCACATCACTAGCTTATTTTTTTCTGTCATCTGAACCTGAGTTTAGTAACATATTAAATGAAGAATAAACATCCCTACTAGTTGTAGTTCCCAATGCATAATCAGACACCATTACATACATCATCTTACTCAAACACTCATGCACACAGCACACATACATTGCAGAACACCCCAACCCATACCGTCTTTATTTTTTTCAACAGACCCTAAAGAATGCCTACCAAAAGACAAGTCCGTAGAAAGCAACGCAGAAGTAGAACAAATGAAAATAAAATTGTCCAACATAAACATCCATCTCTAGCAGAATTTGTAAAAACAAAGTTGAAACAAAACAGCTAATGCAGTCATTTAGTGAAACACAAGAAGTTTCAAGTACAAAAACTTTGCCTCCTCTATCAAAATGTAAAACAAACCAAAAAACAATTAACAGAAAATCAGCTATCACTATAGATAAAACTGCTTCTTTAAAATTTAATATAGTGCAAAGTAAGCATACCAAGAAAAGTATTTTAGCCAAAATGTTCCATCACAAAGTCCTTCAAAATCTTATAAAAACAGAAGAGAAATCAGGTTCAATGCTTAAAACCTATCGTAGGAAATTCATTTTAGAAGCGTTGATAGATAGTGCAATTCTTCTCAAAAGTTATTTATTGTAGTGTTAAACAAAATGAAACCACTAACAAAACGAATAACTAAATCACAAAAAAGACTTCTCAATAAACGAAATGTCAACAGAAAGAACTTCTTAAGTATCTGCGGAGGTCAATGGAATCACACTATGAGCACAGAACCATACTTTAATGAAGAAGCATACAAACAAAACCAAACAAATACAATAGCCATACATAGCAGTGGTCGAGGTTATGAAAAAGTTAATAATACCATAATGGAACAAGAAGTACTCCTTACAAAAATATGCCCTGACAACTTAGAATTACCCCTCCATTCAACTGAATCAGAACGTCTAGTGTACAAATGGCCATGCACGTCAATATGTAACATTCCCAAACAATTTTTCAAGTCTTTACGCCAATTCCTCAATCAATATGTAAAAAGCAAAGACAAAATCAAAATTAAACTACTGCAAAATATGGATACCTGTCCAGTGCGCAAATACACAGGACTACAAGGACATTCATTGGCCTGCATTACAGGACCTACTTGAAAAAACCACCTTCCATGATATCAAAAGAATATCAGCACATCATTCAACTATAAGAAATCTAGTCTATAAACTGTACTATGCTAAAAGTCCTGCTTTAGCACTAGTAAATTTAAATAACATTCTTCTACATGGTACAGCGAAAGACCTACTTCAAGAAATTGACTATATCCAGAAAAAATATTTTGGAAGTGAAAGCCATTTACAGAATGAAATAGCTTTAAACCAAATTAGCAACAATTCTACATATGGCAACCTTTTGCCAAACACATACAAAAAAGAAATACTAAAATTTAAAAGTACATCAGCTGAAGTACCAAACCATGTATGTGTATGTTGCCGCAGAACTTTTTATAAAAGTAACACAAAAACTGTAGACCTATCATATAAAATAGAAGACAATGAAGATTCTAAATGGTTTGAATTAGCTCTCTACCTTGTAGCAGAAAACAAATACGAAATAAGTGACCCTTAATACTTTGCAGTTACTGCACTACAAAACTTGACAACAACCAAACTCCTTCACATGCTATCACAAATAATTTGGAATTATACCCACTACCAAAACCCCTACAACAACTTAATTTATATGAGAGCATCATAATTCAAACAGTACATCCATTTCAAGCAATAATACGCCTTCAACCAAAAACAGCAAAATTACCTCCCTCTGAATTGGCAAAGGGCATTAGTGGAAAAGTAGTTTATTTACCATTAGATCTAAAAGAAAATGTGCATACTCTAGAAGTGCAACTTCCAATGCAGCAATCTTTAATTATCTTAGTAAATGGAGTACCTACAAAAGACAAAAAAATATGGCAACAGTTGGTAGATTTACATAAAGTTAGACAAGCCTTACAATATCTTAAAGAGAATAATGAATATTACAAAGAAATTAATATTGAAGAAAACTTGAAAGATGCAACTGAAATAATTCAAGAAACACAAGAAGCTGGTCAATTTGAGCTACTAGATCCTGCTACAATATCAAATACTTTAGACCATTATACAATTCATCCTTTGCACTCTAATGACACCATAGAAGATGCACTGGAAACATACCAAATGCGTCAAACAAAAGGATCACCAATCAGCATATGGGAAAAAAGTATAGAAGCACGTGCTTTTCCTCTACTCTTTCCTACTGGCAAAGGAGGAAGGTATGATGATAGACCTATTCAAATATCAGCTTCAGAATACCGCTCATTACGGATGTATTCTGAAGATCCACTTTTTGTCTAAATCTGGGAATACATATTCCACCTACTCTTTGAAAGTGAACTAGCAACTTTATGTTATGGAGTTGCACACATATTAAAATCAGGATCACACTTTCAAAATATGACAGCTACACAATTATTACAAAAAGTGCAACACAGGATGAGGTTTTACAATCAAATATTACAAATCTATTAGAAAATATGCATGGTACTAAAGAGTACTGGTTTCGACGTCATGGAGATGTATGTTGTATGATCAGAAACCTTGGCCCACCCACTTGGTTTGTTACATTAAGTTGTGCAGAATATGCCTGGCAAGATTTACATGATTTCATACGCATATCAAATAAAAACAAAACAAACATAAATATACTAACACCAGGAGAACTTTGTTCTTTGTATCCTGTTAATGTTTCAAGATATTTTCACCATCGCTTCATTGCTATGCTACATTTTATTTGTAATAAAACTGTTCCTCCCCTTGGAGAAGTGCAACACTTCTTTTGGAGAAAAGAATACCAAGCCAGAGGAGCACCACATATCCACATGCTTTTATGGATTAAAGATGCTCCAAAATTTGGTCAACACAGTGATGCCACTGTTTTACAGTTTATTGAAAAAGAATCCACAAATAGTGATCTTCATGCACAAAGTTTACAATTTCAAAGATATAAATGTGGCAAATATTGTCGCCGCAAATACAAAAACAAAGGGAAATACTACACCAAATGCTGATTTGGTTTCCCTAGACCAGTTACAAATACAGGTCAAGTGAACAACCTCATGTCTTCAGTTAGATATAGTGTTAAAGGTAAGTCACCTAACAATACATATTACATAAAAAGAAAAGAAGAAGAAAAATATATCAATGATTATAATGCAAGCATTGCCCACTTATGGAATGCAAACATAGATGTGCAGTACATTGCAGACAATTGTACTGCAGTTGCACGATATGTCACAGCATACTTAACCAAAGCAGAAAAGACAGAGCTCCAAGACGTCTGGAATGACCTGTCATCAGATAAAACAGTGTCTCAGAAATTATACAGCTTGGGCATACAAATGCTCTCCCATAGAGAATGTGGATCATATGAAGCAGCTGATTGTTTAACTGGTACTGCATTGTATGGTAAATCTAAAAATATAGTATGGCTAAGTCTTGATCCAGCTAAATCTAGAAACAGAGTTCTAAAAACATACGAAGATATAGAAACAATAGCCAAACATGATCCCAACAGCCATGATATTATAAAAAACAATTTATTGGACACATACTACCCAAACAGAAGTAATACTTTGGAAACCATGTGTCTATACCACATAGCTCAAAACTACACATACAAAAATAATATAAAACCTGATGAATACAAAAGGTAAATGCAGAGTGACAAACTGTGAAGGCAGCTTAGTTAAACTCACTAAACCAAATTTAATTAATCATATCAAATTGTCATTGAAGACTCCTCAACATAAAGAAGTATATTACGTGTCCCTGCTACAACTCTTTAAACCATTGAGAAAAGAAGAAGAAATACTAGAAAACTATGACTCATATGAAGATGCTTTCAAAGCAAATGAAAGCACTATAACTGATGTAAACTTTACACAATACAAAACAATGTTGCACAATGAACAGCAACACGAAGAAGAACTCCAGGCCCAACTAGATAAGGACAATCCTGACAGTAGTCGACCTTCTGTAACAGGAAGCCAAGAACCACTGGGAGAACCACTAATAATAAATGAGACAGAATTAGCTATGATAGAAGTAGAAAACACCATGTGTCAGTATGAAGATAAAGAAGACTTAACTATACTACAATCAAAACTAAATAACGAACAACATAGCATTTTTGAAGAAGTAAGAAAACAAATTGCACATGGTGTACAACATGAAAATAAAGAAGGTTCCTGCCATAATTATAAACCTATACTACTGTACGTCAGTGGTGAAGCTGGTTCTGGCAAAACATTCCTAATCAAAATCATCATTAAATTTCTTCACCAAACTGTCAGCTGTTGTCACTGCCCCCACAGGTTTAGCTGCCTACAACATAGGTGGTGTCACTTTACACCAATTACTACTATTGCCAGTAGAACACCAGAACAAATTAGAATAACAAACTTTCTGCAGAAGCTGCAATAACTACGCAGAGTATTGAAACAAATGAAAATGCTACTAATAGATGAAGTGAGCATGGTCTCCAACCTAATGTTGGCTTTGATTCACCTCAGATTACAAGAAGTACTGAAAACAAACTATGAAGAGCTCTTTGCAGGAAAACACATTATTGTTTTCTGAGATCTTCTTCAATTGACACCAGTAAAAGGTGAGCCTATTTTTAAAACATTAGGACACAAACTCTGCCGTAAACCTGTTGGCAGCATTGGAAATGTCAACCTTTGGCAACATTTCCAATACAGAGAATTAACAGAAAACATGCGGCAATCTGCAGATCTCACTTATGCCAACATCTTAAAAAGTATCAGAGTTGGTATACTCTCTAAAGAAGCAGAAACAATATTGAAAACCCGGCCAATTAATGCACTTTATGGCGATAATGCATGTGCTACAGATGTTATGGAACAATTAGCCCACAAAAATGTCAATTTTATGGCCTTAATGCCACCTCTTGTAAGTTGTTTCAAATTCAATGAAATAATGTTAAGTAAATAAATGCAACCAATAATGGAAATTAGCGCCACAGACAAGCTAGATGTACATGGTATGAGACTACCTATGTGTGACCAAGCCACAACAAGACTAAATAGTTTAGAAAAATCAATCTCAAACACAGCAGGCTTAGAAAAGATATTAAAATTATCCTTAAATTGCAGAGTAATGCTTAAACGTAACCTTGACGTGGACCAAGGACTAGTTAATGGAGCACTGGGTACAGTTGTTGGCTTTCAAACATACCCGCGTGACAACAAAATTCAGTTTGTCAATATACTCTTTGACAAACTTTCAGAAGTTAAAAGGATAGGATGCTCAACAGCTCGATTCCTTCTCTTCAAAGACATGTATGTACGCAGAGAACAATTTTCTCTAACTCTTGCATACGCAGTCATGATTCATAAATCACAAGACAAAGCAATGATAGATATTGGTAACACAGTCTTTAAAGAAGGCATGAGCTACGTAGCACTATCACGCTTACGTACACTTGACGGTCTATTTCTGATCAACTTTGATGCAAGTAAAATAAACGCTGATATTCCTTGCATTTTAGAATACAATAGACTTCGCTCACTATACACTCGCCATCTAAACGCATATTCTGTTCCACAAAAAGTAAAATGTTATAAAAGAAAAATAAATCAAACAGAAAAGCAACAGGATGGCACTGCAAATCCTCCAAAGAGAGTAAAAGAAAGTAACACTTCATCAAGTACCACAAGCAAAAAATAATCAATTAGGGAAAGTAAACCAGATACTTCTTCAAAGAAGGAAGACAAACTCCAGAAAAAGCAGTCAGATACAGAACTACCTGGTCCATTTAAACTCTCAAATATAGTTGGAGTAAGCTGCTACGCAAATGTAGCAATGAATATTCTATTTCAAGTACCACCAATTGTTGACAACATTTACTTACACAGTACAGACCCTTTGTGTATGCAAATGTTAGTACTTCACAGAAATGCAGCAAACAATCCTGACAACACGTACAGTGTTTATGGAATAAGACAAGAATTGGACTACTGTGCTGGAATGGTGAAATTCACTATAAACTCACAGGAAGATCCACAAGAATTTCTAATGTACTTACTACAAGTACTGGAAAACAAAAACATACCTATAAACGAAATCTTCCAGGTTTCATACATGTGGAAACATACATGCACTCTCTGCAACAATGTGACACAAGAAGAAATCCCCAATGAACGCTTTGTATATATATCAATACCTAATTGTGAATCCATTCAATTTCAGCAACTTGTACAAAATGAAACCATGGTAGATTATGTTCTACCTGCAATTCAGATAATCGCTCCACGTTAGTAATACAAAGACATAGTAAATACATAATACTAATGCTTCTACGTTACAATGCAGATGGTACAAAAAACAACTGCAAGCTGACTGGATTCACACATGGTCAAATATCACTTGGTAAGAAAACCTTCACAACAATAGGTATAATCTACCACGCAGGAGTCACAACCAATTCAGGGCACTACACTGCATATATAAAAAAATAAAAATGCGGATGGTTTGAATGTAATGATAGTACCATTACTCTAAAGCAGAGATTACCAGCAAATCTTACAAACGCTTATTTAGTATTCTTAAAACCAAAATTTCATAACTAAACTGTACTTAAACCTCAAGTAAACTTGTAGTAAAAAATATAAACTGTTAGAATATTCCAAAAGCTATCTAACTGCCCAAAGATTCTACAACAATTAATCAGATAAATGAATACCACTAAATTAGAGCAAAAAATAGACAGAATACGCCAATTGGTATCTAACTGTCCCAAAATTTAACAATATCCAAACAGATAAATCAATACCACTAAAATATATCAAAAAATAGACAGTTACAATACGCCTACTGCTTTCTAACTGCTCCAAAATTTCATAATATCCAAACAAATAAATTATATGTTACTGCTCCAAAAAAAATGCAACAACCCAATGTATAAAGCATTAGCCAGAAACAACAAATGAACACTAAAAACAAACAAACAAATAAACTGTAGCATAACAGAAAAAGTTTTTTTTTAATCCAACATGGATTTTCTTTTCTCCCACAGACCCAATGATTTTAGCAACAAACACAGAAACTGAGCAAATTGCACAGTACTCTGGTTTGTAATCTACTAAATATGAGGGTCCAAATAAAATAAAAAAATGTTGATTATACAATGTAATAAGTCATTACAAAATACTAATACTAACATGCTATTTTCTTTTATCACAGAAATTAACAAGAAATACATGTACTCCAGTTACTAAACCAAACAGTAAGTATATTATACACTCTATGCTATGGCCACAACCATCGCAGCATATAACACCCATAATATCTTGTAACTTTGTTCCTTATAAATTTGTTTTTGACCCAAAGTTATAAGCAACTATAAGTGTGATATGCTGCGGTGGTTGTGGCCAGGGCATAGAGTTTTGGGTGCATGACAAAATGGTCATGCACCCAACACTCTATGCCCTGGCCACAACCACCGCAGCAGATCACACCCATAGAGTCAAACATTTCAACTGTAGCCTATGGAAACTTTTAATGTCCACGGACATTACTATTGTTCTTAGAACACTTTCAATTTGCCAGCGAACAATACGGACAGCGTCCTCAGGACACCCCCTACGAACATTTCAGGGCACCGCGAGAGTTCTTGGAACACTTTCAACTCGACAACGAACAATACGGACAGCGTCCTCAGGACACCCCCTACGAACATTTCAGGACAGTGCGTGTGTTCTTAGAACACACCCCCATTTTGTTTATGTGCGAACATTTCAGGACAACGGGAGAGTTCTTAGAACACTTTCAACTTGACAACGGAAAATACGGACAGCGCCTCAGAACACCCCCATTTTGTTTATTTGCGAACATTTCAGGATACCCCGAGGGTTCTTAGAACACTTTCAACTTGCCATCGAACAATACGGACAGCGTCTTCAGGACACCCCCTACGAACATTTCAGGACACCACAAGAGTTCTTAGAACACTTTCAACTCGACAACGAACAATACGCACAGTGTCCTCAGGACACCCCCTACTAACATTTCAGGACAACGCGTGTGTTCTTAGAACACACCCCCATTTTGTTTATGTGCGAACATTTCAGGACAACGCGAGAGTTCTTAGAACACTTTCAACTTGACAACGAACAATACGGACAGCGTCCTCAGAACACCCCCATTTTGTTTATTTGCGAACATTTCAGAACACCCCGAGTGTTCTTAGAACACTTTTGACTTGCCATCGAACAATACGGACAGCATCTTCATGACACCCCCTGCGAACATTTCAGGACACCACGAGAGTTCTTAGAACACTTTCAACTCGACAACGAACAATACGGACAGCATCCTCAGGACACCCCCTACGAACATTTCAGGACAATGCGTGTGTTCTTAGAACACACCACCATTTTGTTTATGTGCGAACATTTCAGGACAACGGGAGAGTTCTTAGAACACTTTCAACTTGACAACGAAAAATACGGACAGCGTCCTCAGAACACCCCCATTTTGTTTATTTACGAACATTTCAGGAAACCCCAAGTGTTCTTAGAGCACTTTCAAGTTGCCATTGAACAATACGGACAGTGTCTTCAGGACACCCCCTACGAACATTTCAGGACACCGCAAGAGTTCTTAGAACACTTTCAAACCGACAACGAACAATACGCACAGCGTCCTCAGGACACCCCCTACTAACATTTCAGGACAACGTGTGTGTTCTTAGAACACACCCCCATTTTGTTTATTTGCGAACATTTCAGGACACCGAGACAGCTCTTAGAACACTTTCAACTTGCCATCGAACAATACAGACAGCGCCTTCAGGACACCCCCTACGAACATTTCAGGACAACGCATGAGTTCTTAGAACACACCCCAATTTTGTTTATTTACGAACATTTCAGGACACCGAGACAGTTCTTAGAACACTTTCAACTTGCAATCGAACAATATGAACAGCGTCTTCAGAACACCCCATACGAACATTTCAGGACAACGCGAGAGTTCTTAGAACACTTTGAACTTGCCATTGAACAATACAGACAGCGTCCTCAGGACACCCCTACGAACATTTCAGGGCAGGGCGAGAGTTCTTAGAACACTTTCAACTCGACAACGAACAATACGGACAGCGTCCTCAGGACAGCCCCTACGAACATTTCAGGACAGTGCGTGTGTTCTTAGAACACACCCCCATTTTGTTTATGTGCGAACATTTCAGGACAACGGGAGAGTTCTTAGAACACTTTCAACTTGACAACGAAAAATACTGACAGCGTCCTCAGAACACCCCCATTTTGTTTATTTGCGAACATTTCAGGACACCCCAAGTGTTCTTAGAACACTTTCAACTTGCCATCGAACAATACGGACAGCGTCTTCAGGACACCCCCTACGAACATTTCAGGACACCACAAGAGTTCTTAGAACACTTTCAACTCGACAACGAACAATACGCACAGTGTCCTCAGGACACCCCTTACTAACATTTCAGGACAACGCGTGTGTTCTTAGAACACACCCCCATATTGTTTATGTGCGAACATTTCAGGACAACGGGAGAGTTCTTAGAACACTTTCAACTTGACAACGAAAAATACGGACAGCGTCCTCAGAACACCCCCATTTTGTTTATTTGCGAACATTTCAGGAAACCCCGAGTGTTCTTAGAGCACTTTCAACTTGCCATTGAACAATACGGACAGCGTCTTCAGGACACCCCCTATGAACATTTCAGGACACCGCAAGAGTTCTTAGAACACTTTCAACTCGACAACGAACAATACGCAGAGCGCCCTCAGGACACCCCCTACTAACATTTCAGGACAACGCGTGTGTTCTTAGAACACACCCCCATTTTGTTTATTTGCGAACATTTCAGGACACCGAGACAGTTCTTAGAACACTTTCAACTTGCCACCGAACAATACAGACAGCGCCTTCGGGACACCCCCTACGAACATTTCAGGACAACGCGTGAGTTCTTAGAACACACCCCAATTTTGTTTATTTACGAACATTTCAGGACACCAAGACAGTTCTTAGAACACTTTCAACTTGCCATCGAACAATACGAACAGCGTCTTCACGACACCCCCTACGAACATTTCAGGACACCGCGAGAGTTCTTGGAACCCTTTCAACTCGACAACGAACAATACGGACAGCGTCCTCAGGACACCCCCTACGAACATTTCAGGACAACGCGTGTGTTCTTAGAGCACACCCCCATTTTGTTTATATGCGAACATTTCAGGACAACGCGAGAGTTCTTAGAACACTTTCAACTTGACAACGAAAAATACAGAGAGCGTCCTCAGAACACCCCCATTTTGTTTATTTGGGAACATTTCAGGACACCCCGAGTGTTCTTAGAACAATTTCAACTTGCCATCGAACAATACGGACAGCGTCTTCAGGACACCCCCTACGAACATTTCAGGACACCGCGAGAGTTCTTAGAACACTTTCAACTCGACAACGAACAATACGCACAGCGTCCTCAGGACACCCCCTGCTAACATTTCAGAACAACACGTGTGTTCTTAGAACACACCCCCATTTTGTTTATGTGCAAACATTTCAGGACACCGCGAGAGTTCTTGGAACCCTTTCAACTCGACAACGAACAATACGGACAGCGTCCTCAGGACACCCCCTACGAACATTTCAGGACAACGCGTGTGTTCTTAGAGCACACCCCCATTTTGTTTATATGCGAACATTTCAGGACAACGCGAGAGTTCTTAGAACACTTTCAACTTGACAACGAAAAATACGGACAGCGTCCTCAGAACACCCCCATTTTGTTTATTTGTGAACATTTCAGGACACCCCGAGTGTTCTTAGAACACTTTCGACTTGTCACCGAACAATACAGACAGCATCTTCAGGACACCCCCTGCAAACATTTCAGGACACCACGAGAGTTCTTAGAACACTTTCAACTCGACAACGAACAATACGGACAGCGTCCTCAGGACACCCCTACGAACATTTCAGGACAACGTGTGAGATCTTAGAACACACCCCCATTTTGTTTATTTACAAACATTTCAGGACACCGAGACAATTCTTAGAACACTTTCAACTTGCCATCGAACAATATGGACAGCGTCTTCAGGAGACCCCCCCCGAACATTTCAGGACAACACGAGAGTTCTTAGAACACTTTCAATTCGACAACGAACAATACGGACAGCGCCCTCAGGACACCCCCTACGAACATTTCAGGACAACGCGTGTTTTCTTAGAACACACCCCCATTTTGTTTATGTGCGAACATTTCAGGACACCCCGAGTGTTCTTAGAACACTTTCGACTTGTCACCGACCAATACAGACAGCATCTTCAGGACACCCCCTGCAAACATTTCAGGACACCACGAGAGTTCTTAGAACACTTTCAACTCGACAACGAACAATACGGACAGCGTCCTCAGGACACCCCTACGAACATTTCAGGACAACATGTGAGATCTTAGAACACACCCCCATTTTGTTTATTTACAAACATTTCAGGACACCGAGACAATTCTTAGAACACTTTCAACTTGACATCGAACAATATGGACAGCGTCTTCAGGAGACCCCCTACGAACATTTCAGGACAACACGAGAGTTCTTAGAACACTTTCAACTCGACAACGAACAATACGGACAGCGTCCTCAGGACACCCCCTACGAACATTTCAGGACAACGCGTGTTTTCTTAGAACACACCCCCATTTTGTTTATGTGCGAACATTTCAGGACAACGCGAGAGTTCTTAGAACACTTTCAACTTGACAACGAACAATACGGACAGCGTCCTCAGAACACCCCCATTTTGTTTATTTGCGAACATTTCAGAACACCCCGAGTGTTCTTAGAACACTTTTGACTTGCCATCGAACAATACGGACAGCATCTTCATGACACCCCCTGCGAACATTTCAGGACACCACGAGAGTTCTTAGAACACTTTCAACTCGACAACGAACAATACGGACAGCATCCTCAGGACACCCCCTACGAACATTTCAGGACAATGCGTGTGTTCTTAGAACACACCACCATTTTGTTTATGTGCGAACATTTCAGGACAACGGGAGAGTTCTTAGAACACTTTCAACTTGACAACGAAAAATACGGACAGCGTCCTCAGAACACCCCCATTTTGTTTATTTACGAACATTTCAGGAAACCCCAAGTGTTCTTAGAGCACTTTCAAGTTGCCATTGAACAATACGGACAGTGTCTTCAGGACACCCCCTACGAACATTTCAGGACACCGCAAGAGTTCTTAGAACACTTTCAAACCGACAACGAACAATACGCACAGCGTCCTCAGGACACCCCCTACTAACATTTCAGGACAACGTGTGTGTTCTTAGAACACACCCCCATTTTGTTTATTTGCGAACATTTCAGGACACCGAGACAGCTCTTAGAACACTTTCAACTTGCCATCGAACAATACAGACAGCGCCTTCAGGACACCCCCTACGAACATTTCAGGACAACGCATGAGTTCTTAGAACACACCCCAATTTTGTTTATTTACGAACATTTCAGGACACCGAGACAGTTCTTAGAACACTTTCAACTTGCAATCGAACAATATGAACAGCGTCTTCAGAACACCCCATACGAACATTTCAGGACAACGCGAGAGTTCTTAGAACACTTTCAACTTGCCATTGAACAATACAGACAGCGTCCTCAGGACACCCCTACGAACATTTCAGGGCAGGGCGAGAGTTCTTAGAACACTTTCAACTCGACAACGAACAATACGGACAGCGTCCTCAGGACAGCCCCTACGAACATTTCAGGACAGTGCGTGTGTTCTTAGAACACACCCCCATTTTGTTTATGTGCGAACATTTCAGGACAACGGGAGAGTTCTTAGAACACTTTCAACTTGACAACGAAAAATACTGACAGCGTCCTCAGAACACCCCCATTTTGTTTATTTGCGAACATTTCAGGAAACCCCGAGTGTTCTTAGAGCACTTTCAACTTGCCATTGAACAATACGGACAGCGTCTTCAGGACACCCCCTATGAACATTTCAGGACACCGCAAGAGTTCTTAGAACACTTTCAACTCGACAACGAACAATACGCAGAGCGCCCTCAGGACACCCCCTACTAACATTTCAGGACAACGCGTGTGTTCTTAGAACACACCCCCATTTTGTTTATTTGCGAACATTTCAGGACACCGAGACAGTTCTTAGAACACTTTCAACTTGCCACCGAACAATACAGACAGCGCCTTCGGGACACCCCCTACGAACATTTCAGGACAACGCGTGAGTTCTTAGAACACACCCCAATTTTGTTTATTTACGAACATTTCAGGACACCAAGACAGTTCTTAGAACACTTTCAACTTGCCATCGAACAATACGAACAGCGTCTTCACGACACCCCCTACGAACATTTCAGGACACCGCGAGAGTTCTTGGAACCCTTTCAACTCGACAACGAACAATACGGACAGCGTCCTCAGGTCACCCCCTACGAACATTTCAGGACAACGCGTGTGTTCTTAGAGCACACCCCCATTTTGTTTATATGCGAACATTTCAGGACAACGCGAGAGTTCTTAGAACACTTTCAACTTGACAACGAAAAATACAGAGAGCGTCCTCAGAACACCCCCATTTTGTTTATTTGGGAACATTTCAGGACACCCCGAGTGTTCTTAGAACAATTTCAACTTGCCATCGAACAATACGGACAGCGTCTTCAGGACACCCCCTACGAACATTTCAGGACACCGCGAGAGTTCTTAGAACACTTTCAACTCGACAACGAACAATACGCACAGCGTCCTCAGGACACCCCCTGCTAACATTTCAGAACAACACGTGTGTTCTTAGAACACACCCCCATTTTGTTTATGTGCAAACATTTCAGGACACCGCGAGAGTTCTTGGAACCCTTTCAACTCGACAACGAACAATACGGACAGCGTCCTCAGGACACCCCCTACGAACATTTCAGGACAACGCGTGTGTTCTTAGAGCACACCCCCATTTTGTTTATATGCGAACATTTCAGGACAACGCGAGAGTTCTTAGAACACTTTCAACTTGACAACGAAAAATACGGACAGCGTCCTCAGAACACCCCCATTTTGTTTATTTGTGAACATTTCAGGACACCCCGAGTGTTCTTAGAACACTTTCGACTTGTCACCGAACAATACAGACAGCATCTTCAGGACACCCCCTGCAAACATTTCAGGACACCACGAGAGTTCTTAGAACACTTTCAACTCGACAACGAACAATACGGACAGCGTCCTCAGGACACCCCTACGAACATTTCAGGACAACGTGTGAGATCTTAGAACACACCCCCATTTTGTTTATTTACAAACATTTCAGGACACCGAGACAATTCTTAGAACACTTTCAACTTGCCATCGAACAATATGGACAGCGTCTTCAGGAGACCCCCCCCGAACATTTCAGGACAACACGAGAGTTCTTAGAACACTTTCAATTCGACAACGAACAATACGGACAGCGCCCTCAGGACACCCCCTACGAACATTTCAGGACAACGCGTGTTTTCTTAGAACACACCCCCATTTTGTTTATGTGCGAACATTTCAGGACACCCCGAGTGTTCTTAGAACACTTTCGACTTGTCACCGACCAATACAGACAGCATCTTCAGGACACCCCCTGCAAACATTTCAGGACACCACGAGAGTTCTTAGAACACTTTCAACTCGATAACGAACAATACGGACAGCGTCCTCAGGACACCCCTACGAACATTTCAGGACAACATGTGAGATCTTAGAACACACCCCCATTTTGTTTATTTACAAACATTTCAGGACACCGAGACAATTCTTAGAACACTTTCAACTTGACATCGAACAATATGGACAGCGTCTTCAGGAGACCCCCTACGAACATTTCAGGACAACACGAGAGTTCTTAGAACACTTTCAACTCGACAACGAACAATACGGACAGCGTCCTCAGGACACCCCCTACGAACATTTCAGGACAACGCGTGTTTTCTTAGAACACACCCCCATTTTGTTTATGTGCGAACATTTCAGGACAACGCGAGAGTTCTTAGAACACTTTCAACTTGACAACGAACAATACGGACAGCGTCCTCAGAACACCCCCATTTTGTTTATTTGCGAACATTTCAGAACACCCCGAGTGTTCTTAGAACACTTTTGACTTGCCATCGAACAATACGGACAGCATCTTCATGACACCCCCTGCGAACATTTCAGGACACCACGAGAGTTCTTAGAACACTTTCAACTCGACAACGAACAATACGGACAGCATCCTCAGGACACCCCCTACGAACATTTCAGGACAATGCGTGTGTTCTTAGAACACACCACCATTTTGTTTATGTGCGAACATTTCAGGACAACGGGAGAGTTCTTAGAACACTTTCAACTTGACAACGAAAAATACGGACAGCGTCCTCAGAACACCCCCATTTTGTTTATTTACGAACATTTCAGGAAACCCCAAGTGTTCTTAGAGCACTTTCAAGTTGCCATTGAACAATACGGACAGTGTCTTCAGGACACCCCCTACGAACATTTCAGGACACCGCAAGAGTTCTTAGAACACTTTCAAACCGACAACGAACAATACGCACAGCGTCCTCAGGACACCCCCTACTAACATTTCAGGACAACGTGTGTGTTCTTAGAACACACCCCCATTTTGTTTATTTGCGAACATTTCAGGACACCGAGACAGCTCTTAGAACACTTTCAACTTGCCATCGAACAATACAGACAGCGCCTTCAGGACACCCCCTACGAACATTTCAGGACAACGCATGAGTTCTTAGAACACACCCCAATTTTGTTTATTTACGAACATTTCAGGACACCGAGACAGTTCTTAGAACACTTTCAACTTGCAATCGAACAATATGAACAGCGTCTTCAGAACACCCCATACGAACATTTCAGGACAACGCGAGAGTTCTTAGAACACTTTCAACTTGCCATTGAACAATACAGACAGCGTCCTCAGGACACCCCTACGAACATTTCAGGGCAGGGCGAGAGTTCTTAGAACACTTTCAACTCGACAACGAACAATACGGACAGCGTCCTCAGGACAGCCCCTACGAACATTTCAGGACAGTGCGTGTGTTCTTAGAACACACCCCCATTTTGTTTATGTGCGAACATTTCAGGACAACGGGAGAGTTCTTAGAACACTTTCAACTTGACAACGAAAAATACTGACAGCGTCCTCAGAACACCCCCATTTTGTTTATTTGCGAACATTTCAGGACACCCCAAGTGTTCTTAGAACACTTTCAACTTGCCATCGAACAATACGGACAGCGTCTTCAGGACACCCCCTACGAACATTTCAGGACACCACAAGAGTTCTTAGAACACTTTCAACTCGACAACGAACAATACGCACAGTGTCCTCAGGACACCCCTTACTAACATTTCAGGACAACGCGTGTGTTCTTAGAACACACCCCCATATTGTTTATGTGCGAACATTTCAGGACAACGGGAGAGTTCTTAGAACACTTTCAACTTGACAACGAAAAATACGGACAGCGTCCTCAGAACACCCCCATTTTGTTTATTTGCGAACATTTCAGGAAACCCCGAGTGTTCTTAGAGCACTTTCAACTTGCCATTGAACAATACGGACAGCGTCTTCAGGACACCCCCTATGAACATTTCAGGACACCGCAAGAGTTCTTAGAACACTTTCAACTCGACAACGAACAATACGCAGAGCGCCCTCAGGACACCCCCTACTAACATTTCAGGACAACGCGTGTGTTCTTAGAACACACCCCCATTTTGTTTATTTGCGAACATTTCAGGACACCGAGACAGTTCTTAGAACACTTTCAACTTGCCACCGAACAATACAGACAGCGCCTTCGGGACACCCCCTACGAACATTTCAGGACAACGCGTGAGTTCTTAGAACACACCCCAATTTTGTTTATTTACGAACATTTCAGGACACCAAGACAGTTCTTAGAACACTTTCAACTTGCCATCGAACAATACGAACAGCGTCTTCACGACACCCCCTACGAACATTTCAGGACACCGCGAGAGTTCTTGGAACCCTTTCAACTCGACAACGAACAATACGGACAGCGTCCTCAGGACACCCCCTACGAACATTTCAGGACAACGCGCGTGTTCTTAGAGCACACCCCCATTTTGTTTATATGCGAACATTTCAGGACAACGCGAGAGTTCTTAGAACACTTTCAACTTGACAACGAAAAATACAGAGAGCGTCCTCAGAACACCCCCATTTTGTTTATTTGGGAACATTTCAGGACACCCCGAGTGTTCTTAGAACAATTTCAACTTGCCATCGAACAATACGGACAGCGTCTTCAGGACACCCCCTACGAACATTTCAGGACACCGCGAGAGTTCTTAGAACACTTTCAACTCGACAACGAACAATACGCACAGCGTCCTCAGGACACCCCCTGCTAACATTTCAGAACAACACGTGTGTTCTTAGAACACACCCCCATTTTGTTTATGTGCAAACATTTCAGGACACCGCGAGAGTTCTTGGAACCCTTTCAACTCGACAACGAACAATACGGACAGCGTCCTCAGGACACCCCCTACGAACATTTCAGGACAACGCGTGTGTTCTTAGAGCACACCCCCATTTTGTTTATATGCGAACATTTCAGGACAACGCGAGAGTTCTTAGAACACTTTCAACTTGACAACGAAAAATACGGACAGCGTCCTCAGAACACCCCCATTTTGTTTATTTGTGAACATTTCAGGACACCCCGAGTGTTCTTAGAACACTTTCGACTTGTCACCGAACAATACAGACAGCATCTTCAGGACATCCCCTGCAAACATTTCAGGACACCACGAGAGTTCTTAGAACACTTTCAACTCGACAACGAACAATACGGACAGCGTCCTCAGGACACCCCTACGAACATTTCAGGACAACGTGTGAGATCTTAGAACACACCCCCATTTTGTTTATTTACAAACATTTCAGGACACCGAGACAATTCTTAGAACACTTTCAACTTGCCATCGAACAATATGGACAGCGTCTTCAGGAGACCCCCCCCGAACATTTCAGGACAACACGAGAGTTCTTAGAACACTTTCAATTCGACAACGAACAATACGGACAGCGCCCTCAGGACACCCCCTACGAACATTTCAGGACAACGCGTGTTTTCTTAGAACACACCCCCATTTTGTTTATGTGCGAACATTTCAGGACACCCCGAGTGTTCTTAGAACACTTTCGACTTGTCACCGACCAATACAGACAGCATCTTCAGGACACCCCCTGCAAACATTTCAGGACACCACGAGAGTTCTTAGAACACTTTCAACTCGACAACGAACAATACGGACAGCGTCCTCAGGACACCCCTACGAACATTTCAGGACAACATGTGAGATCTTAGAACACACCCCCATTTTGTTTATTTACAAACATTTCAGGACACCGAGACAATTCTTAGAACACTTTCAACTTGACATCGAACAATATGGACAGCGTCTTCAGGAGACCCCCTACGAACATTTCAGGACAACACGAGAGTTCTTAGAACACTTTCAACTCGACAACGAACAATACGGACAGCGTCCTCAGGACACCCCCTACGAACATTTCAGGACAACGCGTGTTTTCTTAGAACACACCCCCATTTTGTTTATGTGCGAACATTTCAGGACAACGGGAGAGTTCTGAGAACACTTTCAACTTGACAACGAAAAATACAGACAGAGTCCTCAGAACACCCCCATTTTGTTTATTTGCGAACATTTCAGGGCACCGCGAGAGTTCTTAGAACACTTTCAACTCGACACCGAACAATACGGACAGCGTCCTCAGGACACCCCCTACGAACATTTCAGGACAGTGCGTGTGTTCTTAGAACACACCCCCATTTTGTTTATGTGCGAACATTTCAGGACAACGGGAGAGTTCTTAGAACACTTTCAACTTGACAACGAAAAATACGGACAGCGTCCTCAGAACACCCGCATTTTGTTTATTTGCGAACAGTTCAGGACACCCCGAGTGTTCTTAGAACACTTTCAACTTGCCATCAAACAATACGGACAGCGTCTTCAGGACACCCCCAACGAACATTTCAGGACAACGCGTGTGTTCTTAGAACACACCCCCATTTTGTTTATGTGCGAACATTTCAGGGCACCGCGAGAGTTCTTAGAACACTTTCAACTCGACAACGAACAATACGGACAGCGTCCTCAGGACACCCCCTACGAACATTTCAGGACAGTGCGTGTGTTCTTAGAACACACCCCCATTTTGTTTATGTGCAAACATTTCAGGACACCAGAGTGTTCTTAGAACACTTTCAACTTGCCATTGAACAATACGGACAGCGTCTTCAGGACAGCCTCTACGAACATTTCAGGACACCGCAAGAGTTTTTAGAACACTTTCAACTCGACAACGAACAATACGCACAGCGTCCTCAGGACACCCCCTACTAACATTTTAGGACAACGCGTGTGTTCTTAGAACACACCCCCATTTCGTTTATGTGCGAACATTTCAGGACAACGCATGAGTTCTTAGAACACTTTCAACTTGACAATGAACAATACGGACAGCGTCCTCAGAACACCCCCATTTTGTTTATTTGCGAACATTCCAGGACACCCCGAGTTTTCTTAGAACACTTTTGACTTGCCATCGAACAATACGGACAGCATCTTCATGACACCCCGGGCGAACATTTCAGGACACTACGAGAGTTCTTAGAACACTTTCAACTCAACAACGAACAATATGGACAGCATCCTCAGGACACCCCCTACGAACATTTCAGGACAACGCGTGTGTTCTTAGAACACACCCCCATTTTGTTTATTTGCGAACATTTCAGGACACCGAGACAGTTCTTAGAACACTTTCAACCTGCCATCGAACAATACAGACAGCGCCTTCAGGACACAAGCTACGAACATTTCAGGACAACGCGTGAGTTCTTAGAAAACACCCCAATTTTGTTTATTTACGAACATTTCAGGACACCGAGACAGTTTTTCAACCTGCCATCGAACAATCTGAACAGTGTCTTCAGGACACCCCCTACGAACATTTCTGGACACCGCGAGAGTTCTTAGAACCCTTTCAACTCGACAACGAACAATACGGACAGCGTCCTCAGGACACCCCCTATGAACATTTCAGGACAACGCGTGTGTTCTTAGAACACACCCCCATTTTGTTTATGTGCGAACATTTCAGGACAACGCGAGAGTTCGTAGAACACTTTCAACTTGACAACGAAAAATACAGACAGCGTCCTCAGAACACCCCCATTTTGTTTATTTGCGAACATTTCAGGACACCCCGAGTGTTCTTAGAACACTTTCAACTTGCCATCGAACAATACGGACAGCGTCTTCAGGCCACCCCCTACTAACATTTCAGAACAACGCGTGTGTTCTTAGAACACACCCCCATTTTGTTTATGTGCAAACATTTCAGAACAACGTGAGAGTTCTTAGAACACTTTCAACTCGACAACGAACAATACGGGCAGCGTCCTCAGGACACCCCCTACGAACGTTTCAGGACAACGCGTGTGTTCTTAGAACACACCCCCATTTTGTTTATTTGGGAACATTTCAGGACACCGAGACAGTTCTTAGAACACTTTCAACTTGCCATCGAACAATACGGACAGCGTCTTCAGGACACCCCCTACGAACATTTCAGGACACCGCAAGAGTTCTTAGAACGCTTTCAACTCGACAACGAACAATACGCACAGCGTCCTCAGGACACCCCCTACTAACATTTCAGGACAACGCGTGTGTTCTTAGAACACACCCCCATTTTGTTTATGTGCGAACAGTTCAGGACAACGCAAGATTTCTTAGAACACTTTCAACTTGACAATGAACAATACGGAGAGCGTCCTCAGAACACCCCCATTTTGTTTATTTGCGAACATTTCAGGACACCCCGAGTGTTCTTAGAACACTTTCGACTTGCCATCGAACAATACACAATACGAGAGTTCTTAGAACACTTTCAACTTGACAACGAAAAATACAGACAGCGTCCTCAGAACACCCCCATTTTGTTTATTTGAGAACATTTCAGGGCACTGCGAGAGTTCTTAGAACACTTTCAACTCGACAACGAACAATACGGACAGCGTCCTCAGGACACCCCCTACGAACATTTCAGGACAGTGCGTGTGTTCTTAGAACACACCCCCATTTTGTTTATGTGCGAACATTTCAGGACACCAGAGTGTTCTTAGAACACTTTCAACTTGCCATTGAACAATACGGACAGCGTCTTCAGGACACTCCCTACGAACATTTCAGGACACCGCAAGAGTTTTTAGAACACTTTCAACTCGACAACGAACAATACGCACAGCGTCCTCAGGACACCCCCTACTAACATTTTAGGACAACGCGTGTGTTCTTAGAACACACCCCCATTTTGTTTATGTGCGAACATTTCAGGACAACGCATGAGTTCTTAGAACACTTTCAACTTGACAATGAACAATACAGACAGCGTCCTCAGAACACCCCCATTTTGTTTATTTGCGAACATTCCAGGACACCCGAGTGTTCTTAGAACACTTTCGACTTGCCATCGAACAATACGGACAGCATCTTCATGACACCCCCTGCGAACATTTCAGGACACCACAAGAGTTCTTAGAACACTTTAAACTCAACAACGAACAATATGGACAGCATCCTCAGGACACCCCCTACGAACGTTTCAGGACAACGCGTGTGTTCTTAGAACACACCCCCATTTTGTTTATTTGCGAACATTTCAGGACACCGAGACAGTTCTTAGAACACTTTCAACTTGCCATCGAACAATACAGACAGCGCCTTCAGGACACCCGCTACGAACATTTCAGGACAACGCGTGAGTTCTTAGAAAACACCCCAATTTTGTTTATTTGCAAACATTTCAGGACACCGAGACAGTTCTTTGAACACTTTCAACTTGCCATCGAACAATATGAACAGCGTCTTCAGGACACCCCCTACGAACATTTCTGGACACCGCGAGAGTTCTTAGAACCCTTTCAACTCGACAACGAACAATACGGACAGCGTCCTCAGGACACCCCCTATGAACATTTCAGGACAACGCGTGTGTTCTTAGAACACACCCCCATTTTGTTTATGTGCGAACATTTCAGGACAACGCGAGAGTTCGTAGAACACTTTCAACTTGACAACGAAAAATACAGACAGCGTCCTCAGAACACCCCCATTTTGTTTATTTGCGAATATTTCAGGACACCCCGAGTGTTCTTAGAACACTTTCAACTTGCCATCGAACAATACGGACAGCGTCTTCAGGACACCCCCTACGAACATTTCAGGACACTGCGAGAGTTCTTAGAACACTTTCAACTCGACAACGAACAATACGCACAGCGTCCTCAGGACACCCCCTACTAACATTTCAGAACAACGCGTGTGTTCTTAGAACACACCCCCATTTTGTTTATGTGCGAACATTTCAGAAGAACGTGAGAGTTCTTAGAACACTTTCAACTTGACAACGAACAATACGGACAGCGTCCTCAGGACACCCCCTACGAACATTTCAGGACAACGCGTGAGTTCTTAGAACACACCCCCATTTTGTTTATTTACGAACGTTATAGGACACCGAGACAATTCTTAGAACACTTTCAACTTGCCATCGAACAATACGGACAGCGTCTTCAGGACACCCCCTACGAACATTTCAGGACACCGCAAGAGTTGTTAGAACGCTTTCAACTCGACAACGAAAAATAAGCACAGCGTCCTCAGGACACCCCCTACTAACATTTCAGGACAGCGCGTGTGTTCTTAGAACACACCCCCATTTTGTTTATTTGCGAACAGTTCAGGACAACGCGAGAGTTCTTAGAACACTTTCAACTTGACAACGAACAATACGGAGAGCGTCCTCAGAACACCCCCATTTTGTTTATTTGCGAACATTTCAGGACACCCCGAGTGTTCTTAGAACACTTTCGACTTGCCATCGAACAATACGGACAGCGTCTTCAGGACACCCCCTACGAACATTTCAGGACACCGCGAGAGTTCTTAGAACAATTTCAACTCGACAACGAACAATACGCACAGCGTCCTCAGGACACCCCCTACTAACATTTCAGAACAACGCGTGTGTTCTTAGAACACACCCCCATTTTGATTATGTTCGAACATTTTAGGACAACGCGAGAGTTCTAAGAACACTTTCAACTTGACAACGAACAATACAGACAGCGTCCTCAAAACACCCCCATTTTGTTTATTTGCGAACATTTTAGGACACCCTGAGTGTTCTTAGAACACTTTCGATTCGCCATCGAACAATACGGACAGCATCTTCAGGACACCCCCTGCAAACATTTCAGGACACCACGAGAGTTCTTAGAACACTTTCAACTCGACAATGAACAATACGGACAGAGTCCTCACGACACCCCCTACTAACATTTCAGGACAACGCGTGTGTTCTTAGAACACACCCCCATTTTGTTTATGTGCGAACAGTTCAGGACAACGCGAGAGTTCTTAGAACACTTTCAACTTGACAACAAACAATACGGACAGCGTCATCAGAACACCCCCATTTTGTTTATTTGCGAACATTTCAGGACACCGCGAGTGTTCTTAGAACAGTTTCAGCTTGCTTGCGAACAAAACGGACACATATTGAGTCCTCAGAACACCCCCCATTCAGTTTATTTAGAAAATTTCAGAACACCTGTGATGTCCGCAGACAAATCGAACACAAAAAGAACATCTACCACATAAAAAAGCACAACATTTAACCTATCTCATACCCTCCCATCCTCCCCAAACACTTCCACACACCAACACACTCTACTAAATATACATGTTGAACAAACTTTCACAGCGCTGTCCGCGGACGTCCGTGAATCCAAGATGGCGGGCGCTACCGAAAATCTGACGAGCTTCACGCTTAACACCGTCCAATCAGCGAACACGCCATATTTCCGTGGACATGACGTAAGCCACTCGGCCAATCAGGACACTGTCCGCGGAGCGAACAGGGAAGTGTGTCCGCGGACCGAACACAGATATCACTAATTCTTTTTAACCTACTTTTTGGTCATTTAAAAAAAAACTAGTGGACGGATTTTCACCAAATTTGCAAACGCACGCTTTCGTGACCAAGCCACTGCTCCAGGTCCAAATTTGGTGAAAATCCGTCCAGCTGTTTGGGCTGTAGGCGTGAGCAAAATTTTGGGAAAAAAAAAAATTTTGGGGCCCCCCCTATAACTTTCCCACCCTGGACGAATCCTCAGCAAACTTTGCAAAAAAAATCAGAGTGGGCCATACACTTCTTTTGCAAAGTTTGGTGTGGATTCGTCCAGGGGGAGCGAAGTTATAAGCCGCCCAAAAAGTGCTCTTTCTATTGAAACACCAACTTAACAATAACTACATGGCCACTACCGTGGCCATGTAATATATATATATATATATATATATATATATATATATATATATATATATATATATATGGCCACAGTAATTTCAGGACACCCAGAGTGTTCTTAGAACACTTTCGACTTGCCATCGTACAATACGGACAGCATCTTCATGACACCCCTGCGAACATTTCAGGACACCACGAGAGTTCTTAGAACACTTTCAACTCAACAACGAACAATATGGACAGCGTCCTCAGGACACCCCCTACGAACGTTTCAGGACAACGCGTGTGTTCTTAGAACACACCCCCATTTTTTTTATTTGCGAACATTTCAGGACACCGAGACAGTTCTTAGAACACTTTCAACTTGCCATCGAACAATACAGACAGCGCCTTCAGGACACCCCCTACGAACTTTTCGGGACAACGCGTGAGTTCTTAGAACACACCCCAATTTTGTTTATTTACGAACATTTCAGACACCGAGACAGTTCTTAGAACACTTTCAACTTGCCATTGAACAATATGAACAGCGTCTTCAGGACACCCCCTACGAACATTTCAGGACACCGCGAGAGTTCTTAGAACCCTTTCAACTCGACAACGAACAATACGGACAGCGTCCTCATGACACCCCCTACGAACATTTCAGGACAATGCGTGTGTTCTTAGAACACACCCCCATTTTGTTTATGTGCGAACATTTCAGGACAACGCGAGAGTTCTTAGAACACTTTCAACTTGACAACGAAAAATACAGACAGCGTCCTCAGAACACCCCCATTTTGTTTATTTGCGAACATTTCAGGACACCCCGAGTGTTCTTAGAATACTTTCAACTTGCCATCGAACAATACGGACAGCGTCTTCAGGACACCCCCTACGAACATTTCAGGACACCGCGAGAGTTCTTAGAACACTTTCAACTCGACAACTAACAATACGCACAGCGTCCTCAGGACACCCCATACTAACATTTCAGAACAACGCGTGTGTTCTTAGAACACACCCCCATTTCGTTTATGTGCGAACATTTCAGGACAACGCGAGAGTTCTTAGAACACTTTCAGCTTGACAGCGAATAATACGGACAGCGTCCTCAGAACACCCCCATTTTGTTTATTTGCGAACATTTCAGGACACCCCGAGTGTTCTTAGAACACTTTCAACTTGCCATCGAACAATAAGGACAGCGTCTTCAGGACACCCCCTACGAACATTTCAGGACACTGCGAGAGTTCTTAGAACACTTTCAACTCGACAACGAACAATACGCACAGCGTCCTCAGGACACCCCCTACTAACATTTCAGAACAATGCGTGTGTTCTTAGAACACACCCCCATTTTGTTTATGTGCGAACATTTCAGAACAACGTGAGAGTTCTTAGAACACTTTCAACTTGACCACGAACAATATGGACATCATCCTCGGAACACCCCCATTTTGTTTATTTGCGAACATTTCAAGACACCCCGAGTGTTCTTAGAACACTTTCGACTTGCCATCGAACAATACGGAAAGCGTCTTCAGGACACCCCCTGTGAACATTTCAGGACACCATGAGAGTTCTCAGGACACTTTCAACTCGACAACGAACAATACGGACAGCGTCCTCAGGACACCCCTACGAACGTTTCAGGACAACGCGTGTGTTCTTAGAACACACCCCCATTTTGTTTATTTGCGAACATTTCAGGACACCGAGAAAGTTCTTAGAACACTTTCAACTTGCCATCGAACAATACGGACAGCGCGTTCAGGACACCCCCTACGAACATTTCAAGACAACGCGTGAGTTCTTAGAACACACCCCCATTTTGTTTATTTACGAACATTTCAGGACACCGAGACAGTTCTTAGAACACTTTCAACTTGCCATCGAACAATACGGACAGCGTCTTCAGGACACCCCCTACGAACATTTCAGGACGCCGCAAGAGTTCTTAGAACGCTTTCAACTCGACAACGAACAATACGCACAGCGTCCTCAGGACACCCCCTATTAACATTTCAGGACAACGCGTGTGTTCTTAGAACACACCCCTATTTTGTTTATGTGCGAACAGTTCAGGACAACGCGAGAGTTCTTAGAACACTTTCAACTTGACAACGAACAATACGGAGAGCGTCCTCAGAACACCCCCATTTTGTTTATTTGCAAACATTTCAGGACACTCCGAGTGTTCTTAGAACACTTTCGACTTGCCATTGAACAATACGGACAGCGTCTTCAGGACACCCTACGAACATTTCAGGACACCGCGAGAGTTCTTAGAACACTTTCACCTTGACAACGAACAATACGGACAGCATCCTCAGGACACCCCGTACGAACATTTCAGGACAACGCGTGAGTTCTTAGAACACACCCCCATTTTGTTTATGTGCGAACATTTCAGGACAACGCGAGAGTTCTTAGAACAATACGCAGAGCGTCCTCAGGACACCCCCTACTAACATTTCAGGACAACGCGAGAGTTCTTAGAACACTTTCAACTCGACAACGAACAATACGCACAGCATCCTCAAGACACACCCTACTAACATTTCAGAACAACGCGTGTGTTCTTAGACACACACCCCCATTTTGATTATGTTCGAACATTTCAGGACAACGCAAGAGTTCTTAGAACACTTTCAACTTGACAACGAACAATACAGACAGCGTCCTCAGAACACCCCCATTTTGTTTATTTGCGAACATTTCAGGACACCCCAAGTGTTCTTAGAACACTTTCGACTTGCCATCGAACAATACGGACAGCATCTTCAGGACACCCCCTGCAAACATTTCAGGAAACCACGAGAGTTCTTAGAACACTTTCAACTCGACAACGAACAATACGGACAGCGTCCTCAGGACACCCCCTACTAACATTTCAGGACAACGCGTGTGTTCTTAGAACACACCCCCATTTTGTTTATGTGCGAACAATTCAGGACAACGCGAGAGTTCTTAGTACACTTTCAACTTGCCTTCGAACAATACGGACAGCGTCTTCAGGACACCCCCTATAAACATTTCAGGACAACGCAAGAGTTCTTAGAACACTTTCAACTTGACAGCAAACAATACGGAAAGCGTCATCAGAACACCCCCATTTTGTTTATTTGCGAACATTTCAGGACAACCTGAGTGTTCTTAGAACACATTCAACTTGCCACAGAACAATACGGACAGCGTCCCCAGAACACCCCAATTTTGTTTATTTGCGAACATTTCAGGACACCGCGAGTGTTCTTTGAACAGTTTCAGCTTGCTTGCGAACAAAACGGACACATATTGAGTCCTCAGAACACCCCCCATTCAGTTTATTTAGAACATTTCAGAACACCTGTGATGTCCGCAGACAAATCGAACACAAAAAGAACATCTACCACATAAAAAAGCACAACATTTAACCTATCTCATACACTCCCATCCTCCCCAAACACTTCTACACACCAACACAATCTACTAAATATACATTTTGAACAAACTTTCACCGCGCTGTCCGCGGAAGTCCATGAATCCAAGATGGCGGGCGCTACCGAAAATCTGACGCGCTTCACGCTTAACACCGTCCAATCAGCGAACACGCCATATTTCCGCAAACATGACGTAAGCCACTCGGCCAATCAGGACACTGTCCCTGTAGCGAACAGGGAAGTGTGTACGCGGACCGAACACAGATATCACTTATTCTTTTTGACCTACTTTTTGGTCATTTAAAAAAAAACTACTGGACGGATTTTCACCAAATTTGCAAACGCACGCTTTTGGGACCAAGCCACTGCTCCTGGTCCAGATTTGGTGAAAATCCGTCCAGCGGTTTGGGCTGTAGGCGTGAGCAAAATTTTGGGAAAAAAAGAAATTTTGGGACCCCCCCTATAACCTACCCCCCCTGGACGAATCCTCACCAAACTTTGCAAAAAAAAATCAGAGTGGGCCATACACTTTTTTTGCAAAGTTTGGTATGGATTCGTCCAGGGGAAGCGAAGTTATAAGCCGCCCAAAAAGTGCTCTTTCTATTGAAACACCAACTTAACCATAACTACATGGCCACTACCGTGGCCATGTAATATATATATATATATATATATATTACATGGCCACAGTAATTTCAGGACACCCAGAGTGTTCTTAGAACACTTTCGACTTGCCATCGTACAATACGGACAGCATCTTCATGACACCCCCTGCGAACATTTCAGGACACCACGAGAGTTCTTAGAACACTTTCAACTCAACAACGAACAATATGGACAGCGTCCTCAGGATACCCCCTACGAACGTTTCAGGACAACGGGTGTGTTCTTAGAACACACCCCCATTTGTTTTATTTGCGAACATTTCAGGACACCGAGACAGTTCTTAGAACACTTTCAACTTGCCATCGAACAATACAGACAGCGCCTTCAGGACACCCCCTACGAACATTTCGGGACAACGCGTGAGTTCTTAGAACACACCCCAATTTTGTTTATTTACGAACATTTCAGGACACCGATACAGTTCTTAGAACACTTTCAACTCGACAACGAACAATACGGACAGCGTCCTCAGGACACCCCCTATGAACATTTCAGGACAGTGCGTGTGTTCTTAGAACACACCCCCATTTTGTTTATGTGCGAACATTTCAGGACAACGCGAGAGTTCTTAGAACAATACGCACAGCGTCCTCAGGACACCCCCTACTAACATTTCAGGACAACGCGTGTGTTCTTAGAACACACTCCCATTTTGTTTATGTGCGAACCTTTCAGGACAACGCAAGAGTTCTTAGAACACTTTCAACTTGACAATGAACAATACGGACAGCGTCCTCAGAACACCCCCATTTTGTTTATTTGCGAACATTCCAGGACACCCCGAGTGTTCTTAGAACACTTTCGACTTGCCATCGAACAATACGGACAGCATCTTCATGACACCCCCTGTGAACATTTCAGGACACCACGAGAGTTCTTAGAACACTTTCAACTCAACAACGAACAATATGGACAGCATCCTCTGGACACCCCCTACGAAAGTTTCAGGACAACGCGTGTGTTCTTAGAACACACCCCCTTTTTGTTTATTTGCGAACATTTCAGGACACCGAGACAGTTCTTAGAACACTTTCAACTTGCCATCGAACAATACAGACAGCGCCTTCACGACACCCGCTACGAACATTTCAGGACAATGCGTGAGTTCTTAGAAAACACCCCAATTTTGTTTATTTACGAACATTTCAGGACACCGAGACAGTTCTTTGAACACTTTCAACTTGCCATCGAACAATATGAACAGGGTCTTCAGGACACCCCCTACGAACATTTCTGGACACCGCGAGAGTTCTTAGAACCCTTTCAACTCGACAAGGAACAATACGGACAGCGTCCTCAGGACACCCCCTATGAACATTTCAGGACAACGCATGTGTTCTTAGAACACACCCCCATTTTGTTTATGTGCGAACATTTCAGGACAACGCGAGAGTTCGTAGAACACTTTCAACTTGACAACGAAAAATACAGACAGCGTCCTCAGAACACCCCCATTTTGTTTATTTGCGAACATTTCAGGACACCCTGAGTGTTCTTAGAACACTTTCAACTTGCCATCGAACAATACGGACAGCGTCTTCAGGATACCCCCTACGAACATTTCAGGACACCGCGAGAGTTCTTAGAACACTTTCAACTCGACAACGAACAATACGCACAGCGTCCTCAGGACACCCCCTACTAACATTTCAGAACAACACGTGTGTTCTTAGAACACACCCCCATTTTGTTTATGTGCGAACATTTCAGAACAACGTGAGAGTTCTTAGAACACTTTCAACTTGACAACGAACAATACAGACATCATCCTCAGAACACCCCCATTTTGTTTATTTGCGAACATTTCAAGACACCCCGAGTGTTCTTAGAACACTTTCGACTTGCCATCGAACAATACGGACAGCATCTTCAGGACACCCCCTGCGAACATTTCAGGACACCATGAGAGTTCTTAGAACATTTTCAACTCGACAACGAACAATACGGACAGCGTCCTCAGGACACCCCGTACAAACGTTTCAGGACAACGCGTGTGTTCTTAGAACACACCCCCATTTTGTTTATTTGCGAACATTTCAGGACACCGAGACAGTTCTTAGAACACTTTCAACTTGCCATCGAACAATACAGACAGCGCCTTCAGGACACCCGCTACGAACATTTCAGGACAACGCGTGAGTTCTTAGAAAACACCCCAATTTTGTTTATTTACGAACATTTCAGGACACCGAGAGAGTTCTTTGAACACTTTCAACTTGCCATCGAACAATATGAACAGCGTCTTCAGGACACCCCCTACGAACATTTCTGGACACCGCGAGAGTTCTTAGAACCCTTTCAACTCGACAACGAACAATACGGACAGCGTCCTCAGGAAACCCCCTATGAACATTTCAGGACAACGCATGTGTTCTTAGAACACACCCCCATTTTGTTTATGTGCGAACATTTCAGGACAACGCGAGAGTTCGTAGAACACTTTCAACTTGACAACGAAAAATACAGACAGCGTCCTCAGAACACCCCCATTTTGTTTATTTGCGAACATTTCAGGACACCCCGAGTGTTCTTAGAACACTTTCAACTTGCCATCGAACAATACGGACAGCGTCTTGAGGACACCCCCTACGAACATTTCAGGACACCGCGAGAGTTCTTAGAACACTTTCAACTCGACAACGAACAATACGCACAGCGTCCTCAGGACACCCCCTACTAACATTTCAGAACAACACGTGTGTTCTTAGAACACACCCCGATTTTGTTTATGTGCGAACATTTCAGAACAACGTGAGAGTTCTTAGAACACTTTCAACTTGACAACGAACAATACGGACATCATCCTCAGAACACCCCCATTTTGTTTATTTGCGAACATTTCAAGACACCCCGAGTGTTCTTAGAACACTTTCGACTTGCCATCGAACAATACGGACAGCGTCTTCAGGACACCCCCTGCGAACATTTCAGGACACCATGAGAGTTCTTAGAACATTTTCAACTCGACAACGAACAATACGGACAGCGTCCTCAGGACACCCCCTACGAACGTTTCAGGTCAACGCGTGTGTTCTTAGAACACACCCCCATTTTGTTTATTTGCGAACATTTCAGGACACCGAGACAGTTCTTAGAACACTTTCAACTTGCCATCAAACAATACGGACAGCGCCTTCAGGACACCCCCTACGAACATTTCAGGACAACGCGTGAGTTTTTAGAACACACCCCCATTTTGTTTATTTACGAACATTTCAGGACACCGAGACAGTTCTTCGAACACTTTCAACTTGCCATCGAACAATACGGACAGCGTCTTCAGGACACCCCCTACGAACATTTCAGGACACCGCGAGAGTTCTTAGAACACTTTCAACTTGACAACGAACAATACGGAGAGCGTCCTCAGAATACCCCCATTTTGTTTATTTGCAAACATTTCAGGACACCCCGAGTGTTCTTAGAACACTTTCGACTTGCCATCGAACAATACGGACAGCGTCTTCAGGACACCCCCTACGAACATTTCAGGACACCGCGAGAGTTCTTAGAACAATTTCAACTCGACAACGAACAATACGCACAGCGTCCTCAGGACACCCCCTACTAACATTTCAGAACAACGCGTGTGTTCTTAGAACACACCCCCATTTTGATTATGTTCGAACATTTCAGGACAACGCGAGAGTTCTAAGAACACTTTCAACTTGACAACGAACAATACAGACAGCGTCCTCAGAACACCCCCATTTTCTTTATTTGCGAACATTTCAGGACACCCCGAGTGTTCTTAGAACACTTTCGACTTGCCATCGAACAATACGGACAGCATCTTCCGGACACCCCCTGCAAACATTTCAGGAAACCACGAGAGTTCTTAGAACACTTTCAACTCGACAATGAACAATACGGACAGCGTCCTCAGGACACCCCCTACTAACATTTCAGGACAACGCGTGTGTTCTTAGAACACACCCCCATTTTGTTTATGTGCGAACAGTTCAGGACAACGCGAGAGTTCTTAGAACACTTTCAACTTGACAACAAACAATACGGACAGCGTCATCAGAACACCCCCATTTTTTTTATTTGCGAACATTTCAGGACACCCCGAGTGTTCTTAGAACACATTCAACTTGCCACAGAACAATACGGACAGTGTCCCCAGAACGCCCCCATTTTGTTTATTTGCGAACATTTCAGGACAACGCGAGAGTTCGTAGAACACTTTCAACTTGACAACGAAAAATACAGACAGCGTCCTCAGAACACCCCCATTTTGTTTATTTGCGAACATTTCAGGACACCCCGAGTGTTCTTAGAACACTTTCAACTTGCCATCGAACAATACGGACAGCGTCTTGAGGACACCCCCTACGAACATTTCAGGACACCGCGAGAGTTCTTAGAACACTTTCAACTCGACAACGAACAATACGCACAGCGTCCTCAGGACACCCCCTACTAACATTTCAGAACAACACATGTGTTCTTAGAACACACCCCGATTTTGTTTACGTGCGAACATTTCAGAACAACGTGAGAGTTCTTAGAACACTTTCAACTTGACAGCGAACAATACGGACATCATCCTCAGAACACCCCCATTTCGTTTATTTGCGAACATTTCAAGACACCCCGAGTGTTCTTAGAACACTTTTGACTTGCCATTGAACAATACGGACAGCGTCTTCAGGACACCCCCTGCGAACATTTCAGGACACCATGAGAGTTCTTAGAACATTTTCAACTCGACAACGAACAATACGGACAGCGTCCTCAGGACACCCCCTACGAACGTTTCAGGACAACGCGTGTGTTCTTAGAACACACCCCCATTTTGTTTATTTGCGAACATTTCAGGACACCGAGACAGTTCTTAGAACACTTTCAACTTGCCATCAAACAATACGGACAGCGCCTTCAGGACACCCCCTACGAACATTTCAGGACAACGCGTGAGTTTTTAGAACACACCCCCATTTTGTTTATTTACGAACATTTCAGGACACCGAGACAGTTCTTCGAACACTTTCAACTTGCCATCGAACAATACGGACAGCGTCTTCAGGACACCCCCTACGAACATTTCAGGACACCGCGAGAGTTCTTAGAACACTTTCAACTTGACAACAAACAATACGGAGAGCGTCCTCAGAACACCCCCATTTTGTTTATTTGCGAACATTTCAGGACACCCCGAGTGTTCTTAGAACACTTTCGACTTGCCATCGAACAATACGGACAGCGTCTTCAGGACACCCCCTACGAACATTTCAGGACACCGCGAGAGTTCTTAGAACAATTTCAACTCGACACCGAACAATACGCACAGCGTCCTCAGAACACCCCCTACTAACATTTCAGAACAACGCGTGTGTTCTTAGAACACACCCCCATTTTGATTATGTTCGAACATTTCAGGACAACGCGAGAGTTCTAAGAACACTTTCAACTTGACAACGAACAATACAGACAGCGTCCTCAGAACACCCCCATTTTGTTTATTTGCGAACATTTCAGGACACCCCGAGTGTTCTTAGAACACTTTCGACTTGCCATCGAACAATACGGACAGCATCTTCCGGACACCCCCTGCAAACATTTCAGGAAACCACGAGAGTTCTTAGAACACTTTCAACTCGACAATGAACAATACGGACAGCGTCCTCAGGACACCCCCTACTAACATTTCAGGACAACGCGTGTGTTCTTAGAACACACCCCCATTTTGTTTATGTGCGAACAGTTCAGGACAACGCGAGAGTTCTTAGAACACTTTCAACTTGACAACAAACAATACGAACAGCGTCATCAGAACACCCCCATTTTTTTTATTTGCGAACATTTCAGGACACCCCGAGTGTTCTTAGGACACATTCAACTTGCCACAGAACAATACGGACAGTGTCCCCAGAACGCCCCCATTTTGTTTATTTGCGAACATTTCAAGACACCGCGAGTGTTCTTAGAACAGTTTCAGCATGCTTGCGAACAAAACGGACACATATTGAGTCCTCAGAACACCCCCCATTCAGTTTATTTAGAACATTTCAGAACACCTGTGATGTCCGCAGACAAATCGAACACAAAAAGAACATCTACCACATAAAAAAGCACAACATTTAACCTATCTCATACCCTCCCATCCTCCCCAAACACTTCTACACACCAACACACTCTACTAAATATACATGTTGAACAAACTTTCACCGCGCTGTCCGCGGACGTCCGTGAATCCAAGATGGCGGGCGCTACCGAAAATCTGACGCGCTTCACGCTTAACACCGTCCAATCAGCGAACACGCCATATTTCCGCGGACATGATGTAAGCCACTCGGCCAATCAGGACAATGTCCGCGGAGTGAACAGGGTAGTGTGTCCGCGGACCGAACACAGATATCACTAATTCTTTTGACGTACTTTTTGGTCATTTAAAAAAAAACTACTGGACGGATTTTCACCAAATTTGCAAACGCACGCTTTCGGGACCAAGCCACTGCTCCTGGTCTAAATTTGGTGAAAATCCATCCAGCGGTTTGGGCTGTAGGCGTGAGCAAAATTTTGGGAAAAAAATAAATTTTGGGACCCCCCCTATAACTTTGCCCCCCCCTGGACGAATCCTCACCAAACTTTGCAAAATAAATCAGAGTGGGCCATACACTTTTTTTGCAAAGTTTGGTGTGGATTCGTCCAGGGGGAGCGAAGTTATAAGCCGCCCAAAAAGTGCTCTTTCTATTGAAACACCAACTTAACAATAACTACATGGCCACTACCGTGGCCATGTAATACATATATATATATATATATATATATATATATATATATATATATATGTATATATATATATATATATATGTATATAGATATATATATATATATATATATATATATATATATATATATATATATATATATATGTATTACATGGCCACAGTAATTTCAGGACACCCAGAGTGTTCTTAGAACACTTTCGACATGCCATCGTACAATACGAACAGCATCTTCATGACACCCCCTGCGAACATTTCCGGACACCACGAGAGTTCTTAGAACACTTTCAACTCAACAACGAACAATATGGACAGCGTCCTCAGGACACCCCCTACGAACGTTTCAGGACAACGCGTGTGTTCTTAGAACACACCCCCATTTTTTTTATTTGCGAACATTTCAGGACACCGAGACAGTTCTTAGAACATTTTCAACTTGCCATCGAACAATACAGACAGTGCCTTCAGGACACCCCCTACGAACATTTCGGGACAACGCGTGAGTTCTTAGAACACACCCCCATTTTGTTTATTTACGAACATTTCAGGACACCGAGACAGTTCTTAGAACACTTTCAACTTGCCATCGAACAATACGGACAGCGTTTTCAGGACACCCCCTACGAACATTTCAGGACACCGCAAGAGTTCTTAGAACGCTTTCAACTCGACACTGAACAATACGCACAGCGTCCTCAGGACACCCCCTATTAACATTTCAGGACAACGCGTGTGTTCTTAGAACACACCCCCATTTTGTTTATGTGCGAACAGTTCAGGACAACGCGAGAGTTCTTAGAACACTTTCAACTTGACAACGAACAATACGGAGAGCGTCCTCAGAACACCCCCATTTTGTTTATTTGCGAACATTTCAGGACACCCCGAGTGTTCTTAGAACACTTTCAACTTGCCATCGAACAATACAGACAGCGTCTTCAGGACACCCCCTACGAACATTTCAGGACACCGCGAGAGTTCTTAGAACACTTTCAACTCGACAACGAACAATATGGACAGCGTCCTCAGGACACCCCGTACGAACATTTCAGGACAACGCGTGAGTTCTGAGAACACACCCCCATTTTGTTTATGTGCGAACATTTCAGGACAATGCGAGAGTTCTTAGAACACTTTCAGCTTGACAGCGAACAATACGGACAGCGCCCTCAGAATACCCCCATTTTGTTTATTTGCGAACATTTCAGGACACCCCGAGTGTTCTTAGAACACTTTCAACTTGCCATCGAACAATACGGACAGCGTCTTCAGGACACCACCTACGAACATTTCAGGACACTGGGAGAGTTCTTAGAACACTTTCAACTCGACAAGGAACAATACGCACAGCGTCCTCAGGACACCCCCTACTAACATTTCAGAACAACGCGTGTGTTCTTAGAACACACCCCCATTTTGTTTATGTGCGAACATTTCAGAACAACGTGAGAGTTCTTAGAACACTTTCAACTTGACAACGAACAATACGGACATCATCCTCAGAACACCCCCATTTTGTTTATTTGCGAACATTTCAAGACACCCCGAGTGTTCTTAGAACACTTTCGACTTGCCATCGTACAATACGGACAGCATCTTCATGACACCCCCTGCGAACATTTCAGGACACCACGAGAGTTCTTAGAACACTTTCAACTCAACAACGAACAATATGGACAGCGTCCTCAGGACACCCCCTACGAACGTTTCAGGACAACGCGTGTGTTCTTAGAACACACCCCCATTTGTTTTATTTGCGAACATTTCAGGACACCGAGACAGTTCTTAGAACACTTTTAACTTGCCATCGAACAATACAGACAGCGCCTTCAGGACACCCCCTACGAACATTTCGGGACAACGAGTGAGTTCTTAGAACACACCCCAATTTTGTTTATTTACGAACATTTCAGGACACCGAGACAGTTCTTAGAACACTTTCAACTTGCCATTGAACAATATGAACAGCGTCTTCAGGACACCCCCTACGAACATTTCAGGACACCGCGAGAGTTCTTAGAACCCTTTCAACTCGACAACGAACAATACGGACAGCGTCCTCACGACACCCCCTACGAACATTTCAGGACAATGCGTGTGTTCTTAGAACACACCCCCATTTTGTTTATGTGCGAACATTTCAGGACAACGCAAGAGTTCTTAGAACACTTTCAACTTGACAACGAAAAATGCAGACAGCGTCCTCAGAACACCCCCATTTTGTTTATTTGCGAACATTTCAGGACACCCCGAGTGTTCTTAGAACACTTTCAACTTGCCATCGAACAATACGGACAGCGTCTTCAGGACACCCCCTACGAACATTTCAGGACACCGCGAGAGTTCTTAGAACACTTTCAACTCGTCAACTAACAATACGCACAGCGTCCTCAGGACACCGCCTACGAACATTTCGGGACAACGCGTGAGTTCTTAGAACACACCCCAATTTTGTTTATTTAGGAACATTTCAGGACACCGAGACAGTTCTTAGAACACTTTCAACTTGCCATTGAACAATATGAACAGCGTCTTCAGGACACCCCCTACGAACATTTCAGGACACCGCGAGAGTTCTTAGAACCCTTTCAACTCGACAACGAACAATACGGACAGCGTCCTCACGACACCCCCTACGAACATTTCAGGACAATGCGTGTGTTCTTAGAACACACCCCCATTTTGTTTATGTGCGAACATTTCAGGACAACGCAAGAGTTCTTAGAACACTTTCAACTTGACAACGAAAAATACAGACAGCGTCCTCAGAACACCCCCATTTTGTTTATTTGCGAACATTTCAGGACACCCCGAGTGTTCTTAGAACACTTTCAACTTGCCATCGAACAATACGGACAGCGTCTTCAGGACACCCCCTACGAACATTTCAGGACACCGCGAGAGTTCTTAGAACACTTTCAACTCGACAACTAACAATACGCACCGCGTCCTCAGGACACCCCCTACTAACATTTCAGAACAACGCGTGTGTTCTTAGAACACACCCCCATTTCTTTTATGTACGAACATTTCAGGACAACGCGAGAGTTCTTAGAACACTTTCAGCTTGACAGCGAACAATACAGACAGCGTCCTCAGAACACCCCCATTTTGTTTATTTGGGAACATTTCAGGACACCCCGAGTGTTCTTAGAACACTTTCAACTTGCCATCGAACAATACGGACAGCGTCTTCAGGACACCCCCTACGAACATTTCAGGACACCGCGAGAGTTCTTAGAACACTTTCAACTCGACAACGAACAATACGCACAGCGTCCTCAGGACACCCCCTACTAACATTTCAGAACAACGCGTGTGTTCTTAGAACACACCCCCATTTTGTTCATGTGCAAACATTTCAGAACAACGTGAGAGTTCTTAGAACACTTTCAACTTGACAACGAACAATACGCACAGCGTCCTCAGGACACCCCCTACTAACATTTCAGAACAACGCGTGTGTTCTTAGAACACACCCCCATTTTGATTATGTTCGAACATTTCAGGACAACGCGAGAGTTCATAGAACACTTTCAACTTGACAACGAACAATACAGACAGCGTCCTCAGAACACCCCCATTTTGTTTATTTGCGAACATTTCAGGACACCCCAAGTGTTCTTAGAACACTTTCGACTTGCCATCGAACAATACGGACAGCATCTTCAGGACACCCCCTGCAAACATTTCAGGACACCACGAGAGTTCTTAGAACACTTTCAACTCGACAACGAACAATACGGACAGCGTCCTCAGGACACCCCCTACTAACATTTCAGGACAACGCGAGAGTCCTTAGAACACTTTCAACTTGCCATCGAACAATACGGACAGCGTCTTCAGGACACCCCCTATGAACATTTCAGGACAACGCGAGAGTTCTTAGAACACTTTCAACTTGACAACAAACAATACGGACAGCGTCCCCAGAACACCCCCATTTTGTTTATTTGCAAACATTTCAGGACACCGCGAGTGTTCTTAGAACAGTTTCAGCTTGCTTGCGAGCAAAACGGACACATATTGAGTCCTCAGAACACCCCCATTCAGTTTATTTAGAACATTTCAGAACACCTGTGATGTCCGCAAACAAATCGAACACAAAAAGAACATCTACCACATAAAAAAGCACAACATTTAACCCATAATATCATACCCTCCCATCCTCCCCAAACACTTCTACACACCAACACACTCTACTAAATATACATTTTGAACAAACTTTCACCGTGCTTTCCGCGGACGTCCGTGAATCCAAGATGGCGGGCGCTACCAAAAATCTGACGCACTTCACGCTTAACGCTTAACACCGTCCAATCAGCAAACACGCCATATTTCCGCAGACATGACGTAAGCCACTCCGCCAATCAGGACACTGTCTGCGGAGTGAACAGGGAAGTTTGTCCGCAGACCGAACACAGATATCACTAATTCTTTTTGACCTACTTTTTGGTCATTTTAAGAAAAACTACTGGCCGGATTTTCACCAAATTTGCAAAAGCACACTTTCGGGACCAAGCCACTGCTCCTTGGTGAAAATCTGTCCAGCGGTTTGGGCTGTAGGCATGAGAAAAATTTTGGGGAAAAAATAAATTTTGGGACCCCCCCTATAACTTTTCCCCCCTGGACGAATCCTCACCAAACTTTGCAAAATAATTCAGAGTGGGCCATATACTTTTTTTTTCAAAGTTTGGTGTGGATTCATCCAGGGGGAGCGAAGTTATAAGCCGGCCAAAAGGTGCTCTTTCTATGGAAACACCAACTTAACCATAACTACATGGCCACTACCGTGGCCATGTAATATATATATATATATATATATATATATATATATATATATATATATATATATATATATATATATATATATATATATATATATATATATATATGGCCACAGTAATTTCAGGACACCCAGAGTGTATATATATATATAGCCAAAAAGTGCTCTTTCTATGGAAACACCAACTTAACCATAACTACATGGCCACTACCGTGGTCATTATATATATATGTATTACATGGCCACAGTAGTGGCCATGTAGTTATGGTTAAATTGGTGTTTCCATAGGAAGAGCACTTTTTGTGTGGCTTATAACTTTGCTCTCCCTGGACGAATCCTCACCAAACTTTGCAAATAAAGTATTTGGGTCACTCTGCATTTTTTTGCAAAGTTTGGTGAGGATTCGTCTAGGGGGGGCAAAGTTATAGGGGGGGTCCCAAAACGTTTTTTTCCCATAGACATAATGGGAAAAAACTTTGCTCACGCCTACAGCCCAAACCGCTGGACGGATTTACACCAAATTTGCGGCAGGAGTGGCAGCTTGGTCCCTAAAGCGTGCTTTGCTTTATTTGGTGTAAATCCGTCCAGTAGTTTTTAAAAAAATGACAAACATGTAAGTGAAATAAATTAGTGATATCTGTGTTCGCTTCGCGGACACACTTCCCTGTTCGCTCCGCGGACAGGACGGTGATTGGTCAAGCAACTTGCGTGATGTCCGTGGATATCTGACGTGCTCTCTCATTGAATGCGGTGAAAGCGTGCAGTGCGTCTGGCTTCAGAGATGCCCGCCATCTTTGTTCCTCGCCGCCTGCACAGTAAATCTTGTGTCTGTCTCCTGTTCCTCCCACCCACGCTCATGCCCCGTGTGTCCTTCTTGTCCCCCCCACCCCCACTCATGCTCCGTGTCTCCCCTGTTCCTCCAGCCCACCGCTCACGCCATCAGCACACGGTGGCCAGCGGAGGGCCGAGGAGCGAGATCTGCCACCTGCACACGAACGTCGTGTGTCTCTCTCCCTCCCCCCACCCCCCGCTCATGCCCCGTGTGTCTCTCTCCCTCCCCCCACCCTCCACTCATGCCCCGTGTGTCTCTCTCCCCTTCCCCCACCCAGCGCTCATGCCCCGTGTGTCTCTCTCCCTCCCCCCCACCCCCGCTCATGCCCTGTGTGTCTCTCTCCCTCCCCCATCCCCACTCATGCCCTGTGTGACTCTCTCCCTCCCCCCACCCCTCTCTCAAGCCCCGTGTGTCTTTCTCCCCTTCCCCCCACCCCCCGCTCATGCCCCGTTTGTCTCTCTCCCTCCCCCCCACCCCCCGCTTATGCCCCGTGTGTCTCTCTCCCTCCCCCCCACCCCCGCTCATGCCCCGTGTGTCTCTCCCCCTCCTGCCCACCCCCTGCTCATGCCCCGTGTCTCTCTCACCTTCCCCCCACCCCCCGCTCATGCCCCGTGTGTCTCTCTCCCTCCCCCCACCCCTGCTCATGCCCCGTGTGTCTCTCTCCCTCCACTCCACCCCCGCTCATGCCCCGTGTCTCTCTCCCCTTCCCCCCACCCCTCGCTTATGCCCCGTGTGTCTCTCTCCCTCACCCCACCCCCGCACATGCTCCGTGTGTCTCTCCCCTTCCCGCCCATCCCCGCTCATGCCCCGTGTGTCTCTCCCCCTCCGGCCCACCCCCGCTCATGCCCCGTGTGTCTCTCTCCCTCCCGCCAACATCCCCACTCATGCCCCGTGTGTCTCTCTCCCTCCCCCGCACCCCCGCTCATGCCCCGTGTGTCTCTCCCCCTCCCGCCCACCCCAGCTCTTGTCCTGTGTGTCTTTCCCCCTCCCGCCCACCCCCGCTCACGCCCCGTGTGTCTCTCCCCGTCCCGCCCACCCCCCGCTCATGCCCTGTGTGTCTCTCCCCTTCCCCCCACCCCTGCTCATGCCCCGTGTGTCTCTCCCCCTCCCGCCCACCCCCTGCTCATTCCCCGTGTGTCTCTAACCCTCCCGCCCAACCCCTCTCATGCCCCGTGTCTCTCTCCCCTTCCCCCCACCCCCCGCTCATGCCCCGTGTGTCTCCCTCCCACCACCCCCGCTCATGCCCTGTGTGTCTCTCTCCCTCCCCCCCACCCCCGCTCATGCCCCGTGTGTCTCTCTCCCTCCCCTCCACCCTCGCTCATGCCCCGTGTCTCTCTCCCCTTCCCCCCACCCCCCGCTCATGCCCCGTGTGTCTCTCTCCCTCCCCTCCACCCCCGCTCATGCCCCGTGTGTCTCTTCCCTTCTCCCCACCCCCGCTCATGCCCGTGTGTCTCTCCCCCTCCCGCCCACTCCCTGCTCATGCCCCGTGTGCCTCTCCCCTCCCACCCACCCCCCGCTCATGTCCCGTGTCTCTCTCCCCTTCCCCCCACCCCCTCTCATGCCCCGTGTGTCTCTCTCCCTCCCCCCATCCCCCGCTCATGCTCCGTGTCTCTCTCCCCTTACCCCCACCCCCTGCTCATGCCCCGTGTGTCACCCTCCCCCCCACCCCCGCTCATGCCTCGTGTGTCTCTCTCCCTCCCCCCACCCCCGCTCATGCCCCGTGTGTCTCTCTCCCTCCCCTCCACCCCCGCTCATGCCCCGTGTCTCTCTCCCCTTCCCCCCACCCCCCGCTCATGCCCCGTGTGTCTCTCTCCCTCCCCCCACCCCGCTCATGCCCCGTGTGTCTCTCCCCCTCCTGCCAACCCCCCGCTCTCTCCCCTTCCCCCCACCCCCCGCTCATGCCTCGTGTGTCTCTCTCCCTCCCCCCCACCCCCGCTCACGCCCAGTTGTGTCTCTCCCCCTCCCGCCAACCCCCGCTCATGCCCCGTGTCTCTCCCCTTCCCCCCACCCCCCGCTCATGCCTCGTTTGTCTCTCCCCCTCCCCCCACCCCCGCTCCTGCCCCATGTGTCTCTCTACCTCCCCCCTCCCCCGCCCCTGCCCCGTGTGTCTCTCCCCCTCCCGCCCACCCCCCGCTCATGCCCGTGTGTCTCTCCCCCTCCTGCCCACCCCCCACTCATGCCCCGTGTGTCTCTCTCCCTCCCCCACCCCCCATTCATGCCCCTTGTGTCTCTCTCCCTCCCCCCACCCCGCTCATTCACCATGTGTCTCTCCCCCTCCTGCCCACCCCCCGCTCTCTCCCCTTCCCCCCACCCCCCGCTCATGCCCCGTGTGTCTCTCTCCCTCCCCGCCACCCCTGCTCATGCCCCGTGTGTCTCTCCCCCTCCCGCCCACCCTCGCTCATGCCCCGTGTGTCTCTCCCCCTCCCCCCGCTCATGCTCCGTGTGTCTCTCCCCTTCCCGCCCACCCCCCGCTCATGCCCCGTGTGTCTCTCCCCCTCCCGCCCACCCCCCGCCCCGTGTGTCTCTCCCACTCCCGCCCACCCCCCGCTCATGCCCGTGTGTCTCTCCCCCTCCTGCCCACCCCCCACTCATGCCCCGTGTGTCTCTCTCCCTCCCCCCACCCCCCATTCATGTCCCGTGTGTCTCTCTCCCTCCCCCCACCCCGTTCATTCCCCGTGTGTCTCTCCCCCTCCTGCCCACCCCCCGCTCTCTCCCCTTCCCCCCACCCCCCGCTCATGCCCCGTGTGTCTCTCTCCCTCCCCGCCACCCCTGCTCATGCCCCGTGTGTCTCTCCCCCTCCCGCCCATCCCGCTCATGCCCTGTGTGTCTCTCCCCCTCATGCCCACCCCCCGCTCATGCTTCATGTGTCTCTCCCCCCCACTACCCCTGCTCATGCCCCGTGTGTCTCTCTCCCTCCCCTCCACCCCCGCTCATACCCCGTGTCTCTCTCCCCTTGCCCCCACCCCCCGCTCATGCCTCGTGTGTCTCTCTCCCTCCCCCCCACCCCCGCTCATGCCCTGTGTGTCTCTCCCCCTCCCGCTCATGCCCCGTGTCTCTCCCCTTCCCCCCACCCCCGCTCATGCCTCGTGTGTCTCTCTCCCTCCCCCCACCCCCGCTCATGCCCTGTGTGTCTCTCTACCTCCGGCCACCCCCGCTCCTGCCCCGTGTGTCTCTCCCCCTCCCGCCCACCCTCCGCTCATGCCCCGTGTGTCTCTCCCCCTCCCGCAAACCCCCAGCTCACGCCCCGTGTGTCTCTCCCCCTCCTCCCGCCCACCCCCCGCTCATGCCCGTGTGTCTCTCCCCCTCCTGCCCACCCCCCACTCATGCCCCGTGTGTCTCTCTCCCTCCCCCACCCCCCGCTCATGCCCCGTGTGTCTCTCTCCCTCTCCCCACCCCCCGCTCATGCCCCGTGTGTCTCTCTCCCCTTCCCCCCACCCCCGGTCATGCCCCATGTGTCTCTCGACCTCCCCTCCACCCCCGCTTATGCCCTGTGTGTCTCTCCCCCTCCCGTCCACCCCCCGCTCATGCCATTTGTGTCTCTCCCCCTCCCGCCCACCCCCCGCTCATGCCCCGTGTGTCTCTCTCCCTCCCGCCCACCCCCGCTCATGCCTGTGTGTCTCTCTCCCTCCCCCCACCCCCTGCTCATTCCCCGTGTGTCTCTCTCCCTCCCCCCAACCCCGCTCATGCCCTGTGTGTCTCTCTCCCCTTCCCCCACCCCCCGCTCATGCACCGTGTCTGTCTTCTGTTTCCCCCCGCTCATGCCCCGTGTCTGTCTCCTGTTCTCCCCACCCCCGCTCATGCCCCATATCTGTCTCCTGTTCCCCTCATGCCCCGTGTCTGTCTCCTGTTGCCCCTCACGCCCCCCTCTCATGCCCCGTGTCTGTCTCCTGTTCTCCCCACCCCCCGCTCATGCCCCATGTCTGTGCCTGTTCCCCCCACCCCCCGCTCAGGCCCCGTACCTATCTCCTGTTGCGCCCACCTCCCCGCTCATGCCCTGTGTCTGTCTCCTGTTCCCCCCACCCGCTCATGCCCTGTGTCTGTCTCCTGTTCCCCCGCCCCGCTCATGCCCCGTGTCTCTCTCTTGTTGCCCCCCAACCCCTGCTCATAACCCGTGTCTGTCTCCTGTTCTCCCCTCCACCCCCGCTCATGCCCCGTGTGTCTCTTCCCTTCTCCCCACCCCTGCTCATGCCCCGTGTCTCTCTCCCCTTCTCCCCACCCCCTCTCATGCCCCGTGTGTCTCTCTCCCTCCCCCCATCCCCCGCTCATGCCCCGTGTCTCTCTCCCCTTACCCCCACCCCCCGCTCATGCCCCGTGTGTCACCCTCCCCCCCACCCCCGCTCATGCCCCATGTGTCTCTCCCCCTCCTGCCCACTCCCTACTCATGCCCCATGTGTCTCTCCCCCTCCCACCCACCCCCCGCTCATGCCCCGTGTCTCTCTCCCCTTCCCCCCACCCCCTCTCATGCCCCGTGTGTCCCTCTCCCTCCCCCCATCCCCCGCTCATGCCCCGTGTCTCTCTACCCTTACCCCCATCCCCCGCTCATGCCCCGTGTGTCACCCTCCCCCCCACCTCCGCTCATGCCCCGTGTGTCTCTCTCCCTCCCCCACCCCCGCTCATGCCCCGTGTGTCTCTCTCCCTCCCCTCCACCCCCGCTCATGCCCCATGTCTCTCTCCCCTTCCCCCCACCCCCCGCTCATGCCCCGTGTGTCTCTCTCCCTCCCCCCCACCCCGCTCACGCCCCGTGTGTCTCTCCCCCTCCTGCCCACCCCCCGCTCTCTCCCCTTCCCCCCACCCCCCGCTCATGCCTCGTGTGTCTCTCTCCCTCCCCCCCACCCCCGCTCACGCCCAGTTGTGTCTCTCCCCCTCCCGCCAACCCCCGCTCATGCACCGTGTCTCTCCCCTTCCCCCCACCCCCCGCTCATGCCTCGTTTGTCTCTCTCCCTCCTCCCACCCCCGCTCCTGCCCCATGTGTCTCTCTACCTCCCCCCTCCCCCGCCCCTGCCCCGTGTGTCTCTCCCCCTCCCACCACCCCCCGCTCATGCCCCATGCGTCTCTCCCCCTCCTGCCCACCCCCCGCTCATGCCCCGTGTGTCTCTCCCCCTCCCGCCCACCCCCCGCTCATGCCCGTGTGTCTCTCCCCCTCCTGCCCACCCCCCACTCATGCCCCGTGTGTCTCTCTCCCTCCCCCACCCCCCATTCATGCCCCGTGTGTCTCTCTCCCTCCCCCCACCCCGCTCATTCCCCGTGTGTCTCTCCCCCTCCTGCCCACCCCCCGCTCTCTCCCCTTCCCCCCACCCCCCGCTCATGCCCCGTGTGTCTCTCTCCCTCCCTGCCACCTCTGCTCATGCCCCGTGTGTCTCTCCCCCTCCCGCCCACCCCCGCTCATGCCCCGTGTGTCTCTCCCCCTCCCCCCACCCCCCGCTCATGCCCCCTGTGTCTCTCCCCCTCCCGCCCACCCCCCGCTCATGCCCCGTGTGTCTCTCCCCCTCCCGCCCACCCCCCGCTCACGCCCCGTGTGTCTCTCCCACTCCCGCCCACCCCCCGCTCATGCCCGTGTGTCTCTCCCCCTCCTGCCAACCCCCCACTCATGCCCCGTGTGTCTCTCTCCCTCCCCCCACCCCCCATTCATGCCCCGTGTGTCTCTCTCCCTCCCCACACCCCGCTCATTCCCCGTGTGTCTCTCCCCCCTCCTGCCCACCCCCCGCTCTCTCCCCTTCCCCCCACCCCCCATGTGTCTCTCTCCCTCCCCGCCACCCCTGCTCATGCCCCGTGTGTCTCTCCCCCTCCCGCCCACCCCGCTCATTCCCCGTGTGTCTCTCCCCCTCATGCCCACCCCCCGCTCATGCTTCGTGTGTCTCTCTCCCCCCACCCCCGCTCATGCCCCGTGTGTTTCTCTCCCTCCCCTCCACCCCCGCTCATACCCCGTGTCTCTCTCCCCTTGCCCCCACCCCCCGCTCATGCCTCGTGTGTCTCTCTCACTCCCCCCCACCCCCGCTCATGCCCTGTGTGTCTCTCCCCCTCCCGCTCATGCCCCGTGTCTCTCCCCTTCCCCCCACCCCCCGCTCATGCCTCGTGTGTCTCTCTCCCTCCCCCCACCCCCGCTCATGCCCTTTGTGTCTCTCTACCTCCCCCCACCCCCGCTCCTGCCCCGTGTGTCTCTCCCCCTCCCGCTCACCCCCCGCTCATGCCCCGTGTGTCTCTCTACCTCCCGCCCACCCCCCGCTCACGCCCCGTGTGTCTCTCCCCCTCCTCCCGCCCACCCCCGCTCATGCCCGTGTGTCTCTCCCCCTCCTGCCCACCCCCCACTCATGCCCCGTGTGTCTCTCTCCCTCCCCCATCCCCCGCTCATGCCACGTGTGTCTCTCTCCCTCTCCCCACCCCCCGCTCATGCCCCGTGTGTCTCTCTCCCCTTCCCCCCACCCCCCGGTCATGCCCCATGTGTCTCTCGACCTCCCCCCCACCCCCGCTTATGCCCCGTGTCTCTCCCCCTGCCGTCCACCCCCCGCTCATGCCATGTGTGTCTCTCCCCCTCCCGCCCACCCCCCGCTCATGCCCCGTGTGTCTCTCTCCCTCCCGCCTACCCCCCACTCATGCCTGTGTGTCTCTCTCCCTCCCCCACCCCCTGCTCATTCCCTGTGTGTCTCTCTCCCTCCCCCCACCCCAGCTCATGCCCTGTGTGTCTCCCTCCCCTTCCCCCACCCCCCGCTCATGCCCCGTGTCTGTCTTCTGTTCCCCCCGCTCATGCCCCGTGTCTGTCTCCTGTTCTCCCCACCCCCGCTCATGCCCCATATCTGTCTCCTGTTCCCCTCATGCCCTGTGTCTGTCTCCTGTTGCCCCCATGCCCCCGCTCATGCCCCGTGTCTGTCTCCTGTTCTCCCCACCCCCCGCTCATTCCCCATGTCTGTGTCCTGTTCCCCCCACCCCCCGCTCATGCCCCGTGTCTATCTCCTGTTGCCCCCACCTCCCCGCTCATGCCCTGTGTCTGTCTCCTGTTGCCCCCACCCGCTCATGCCCTGTGTCTGTCTCCTGTTCCCCTGACCCGCTCATGCCCCGTGTCTCTCTCTTGTTGCCCCCCAACCCCCGCTCATGCCCCGTGTCTGTCTCCTGTTCTCCCCACCCCCCGCTCATGCCCCGTGTCTGTCTCCTGTTCCTCCCACCCCCCGCTCATGCTCCGTGTCTGTCTCCTGTTGCCCCCCACCCCCCGCTCATGCCCCGTGTCTGTCTTCTGTTCCCCCACCCCTCGCTCATGCCCCGTGTCTGTCTCCTGTTCCCCCCACACCCCGCTCATGCCCGTGTCTCTCCTTTTGCCCCTCACCCCCCACTCATGGCCCGTGTCTGTCTCCTGTTGCCCCCCACCCCCCACTCATGCCCCGTGTCTGTCTCCTGTTCCCCCCACCCCCCGCTCATGCCCCGTGTCTGTCTCCTGTTGCCCCCCACCCCCGCTCACGCCCCGTGTCTGTCTCCTGTTGCCCCCCCACCCCCCGCTCATGCCCTGTGTCTGTCTCCAGTTGCCCCCCACCCCCTGCTCATGCCCCGTGTCTGTCTCCTGTTGTCCCCCACCCCCCGCTCATGCTTCATGTGTCTCTCCCCCCCACTACCCCCGCTCATGCCCCGTGTGTCTCTCTCCCTCCCCCCCACCCCCGCTCATGCCCTGTGTGTCTCTCCCCCTCCCGCTCATGCCCCGTGTCTCTCCCCTTCCCCCCACCCCCGCTCATGCCTCGTGTGTCTCTCTCCCTCCCGCCACCCCCGCTCATGCCCTGTGTGTCTCTCTACCTCCCCCCCACCCCCGCTCCTGCCCCGTGTGTCTCTCCCCCTCCCGCCCACCCCCCGCTCATGCCCCGTGTGTCTCTCCCCCTCCCGCAAACCCCCGGCTCACGCCCCGTGTGTCTCTCCCCCTCCTCCCGCCCACCCCCCGCTCATGCCCGTGTGTCTCTCCCCCTCCTGCCCACCCCCCACTCATGCCCCGTGTGTCTCTCTCCCTCCCACACCCCCCGCTCATGCCCCGTGTGTCTCTCTCCCTCTCCCCACCCCCCGCTCATGCCCCGTGTGTCTCTCTCCCCTTCCCCCCACCCCCCGGTCATGCCCCATGTGTCTCTCGACCTCCCCTCCACCCCCGCTTATGCCCCGTGTGTCTCTCCCCCTCCCGTCCACCCCCCGCTTATGCCATGTGTGTCTCTCCCCCTCCCGCCCACCCCCCGCTCATGCCCCGTGTGTATCTCTCCCTCCCGCCCACCCCCCGCTCATGCCTGTGTGTCTCTCTCCCTCCCCCCACCCCCTGCTCATTCCCCGTGTGTCTCTCTCCCTCCCCCCAACCCCGCTCATGCCCTGTGTGTCTCTCTCCCCTTCCCCCACCCCCCGCTCATGCACCGTGTCTGTCTTCTGTTTCCCCCCGCTCATGCCCCGTGTCTGTCTCCTGTTCTCCCCACCCCCGCTCATGCCCCATATCTGTCTCCTGTTCCCCTCATGCCCCGTGTCTGTCTCCTGTTGCCCCTCACGCCCCCCTCTCATGCCCCGTGTCTGTCTCCTGTTCTCCCCACCCCCCGCTCATGCCCCATGTCTGTGCCTGTTCCCCCCACCCCCCGCTCAGGCCCCGTATCTATCTCCTGTTGCGCCCACCTCCCCGCTCATGCTCTGTGTCTGTCTCCTGTTCCCCCCACCCGCTCATGCCCTGTGTCTGTCTCCTGTTCCCCCGCCCCACTCATGCCCCGTGTCTCTCTCTTGTTGCCCCCCAACCCCTGCTCATGCCCCGTGTCTGTCTCCTGTTCTCCCCTCCACCCCCGCTCATGCCCCGTGTGTCTCTTCCCTTCTCCCCACCCCCGCTCATGCCCCGTGTCTCTCTCCCCTTCTCCCCACCCCCTCTCATGCCCCGTGTGTCTCTCTCCCTCCCCCCATCCCCCGCTCATGCCCCGTGTCTCTCTCCCCTTACCCCCACCCCCCGCTCATGCCCCGTGTGTCACCCTCCCCCCCACCCCCGCTCATGCCCCATGTGTCTCTCCCCCTCCTGCCCACTCCCTACTCATGCCCCATGTGTCTCTCCCCCTCCCACCCACCCCCCGCTCATGCCCCGTGTCTCTCTCCCCTTCCCCCCACCCCCTCTCATGCCCCGTGTGTCTCTCTCCCTCCCCCCATCCCCCGCTCATGCCCCGTGTCTCTCTACCCTTACCCCCATCCCCCGCTCATGCCCCGTGTGTCACCCTCCCCCCCACCTCCGCTCATGCCCCGTGTGTCTCTCTCCCTCCCCCCACCCCCGCTCATGCCCCGTGTGTCTCTCTCCCTCCCCTCCACCCCCGCTCATGCCCCATGTCTCTCTCCCCTTCCCCCCACCCCCCGCTCATGCCCCGTGTGTCTCTCTCCCTCCCCCCCACCCCGCTCACGCCCCGTGTGTCTCTCCCCCTCCTGCCCACCCCCCGCTCTCTCCCCTTCCCCCCACCCCCCGCTCATGCCTCGTGTGTCTCTCTCCCTCCCCCCCACCCCCGCTCACGCCCAGTTGTGTCTCTCCCCCTCCCGCCAACCCCCGCTCATGCACCGTGTCTCTCCCCTTCCCCCCACCCCCCGCTCATGCCTCGTTTGTCTCTCTCCCTCCTCCCACCCCCGCTCCTGCCCCATGTGTCTCTCTACCTCCCCCCTCCCCCGCCCCTGCCCCGTGTGTCTCTCCCCCTCCCACCACCCCCCGCTCATGCCCCATGCGTCTCTCCCCCTCCTGCCCACCCCCCGCTCATGCCCCGTGTGTCTCTCCCCCTCCCGCCCACCCCCCGCTCATGCCCGTGTGTCTCTCCCCCTCCTGCCCACCCCCCACTCATGCCCCGTGTGTCTCTCTCCCTCCCCCACCCCCCATTCATGCCCCGTGTGTCTCTCTCCCTCCCCCCACCCCGCTCATTCCCCGTGTGTCTCTCCCCCTCCTGCCCACCCCCCGCTCTCTCCCCTTCCCCCCACCCCCCGCTCATGCCCCGTGTGTCTCTCTCCCTCCCTGCCACCTCTGCTCATGCCCCGTGTGTCTCTCCCCCTCCCGCCCACCCCCGCTCATGCCCCGTGTGTCTCTCCCCCTCCCCCCACCCCCCGCTCATGCCCCCTGTGTCTCTCCCCCTCCCGCCCACCCCCCGCTCATGCCCCGTGTGTCTCTCCCCCTCCCGCCCACCCCCCGCTCACGCCCCGTGTGTCTCTCCCACTCCCGCCCACCCCCCGCTCATGCCCGTGTGTCTCTCCCCCTCCTGCCAACCCCCCACTCATGCCCCGTGTGTCTCTCTCCCTCCCCCCACCCCCCATTCATGCCCCGTGTGTCTCTCTCCCTCCCCACACCCCGCTCATTCCCCGTGTGTCTCTCCCCCCTCCTGCCCACCCCCCGCTCTCTCCCCTTCCCCCCACCCCCCGTGTGTCTCTCTCCCTCCCCGCCACCCCTGCTCATGCCCCGTGTGTCTCTCCCCCTCCCGCCCACCCCGCTCATTCCCCGTGTGTCTCTCCCCCTCATGCCCACCCCCCGCTCATGCTTCGTGTGTCTCTCTCCCCCCCACCCCCGCTCATGCCCCGTGTGCTTCTCTCCCTCCCCTCCACCCCCGCTCATACCCCGTGTCTCTCTCCCCTTGCCCCCACCCCCCGCTCATGCCTCGTGTGTCTCTCTCACTCCCCCCCACCCCCGCTCATGCCCTGTGTGTCTCTCCCCCTCCCGCTCATGCCCCGTGTCTCTCCCCTTCCCCCCACCCCCCGCTCATGCCTCGTGTGTCTCTCTCCCTCCCCCCACCCCTGCTCATGCCCTTTGTGTCTCTCTACCTCCCCCCACCCCCGCTCCTGCCCCGTGTGTCTCTCCCCCTCCCGCCCACCCCCCGCTCATGCCCCGTGTGTCTCTCTACCTCCCGCCCACCCCCCGCTCACGGCCCGTGTGTCTCTCCCCCTCCTCCCGCCCACCCCCGCTCATGCCCGTGTGTCTCTCCCCCTCCTGCCCACCCCCCACTCATGCCCCGTGTGTCTCTCTCCCTCCCCCATCCCCCGCTCATGCCACGTGTGTCTCTCTCCCTCTCCCCACCCCCCGCTCATGCCCCGTGTGTCTCTCTCCCCTTCCCCCCACCCCCCGGTCATGCCCCATGTGTCTCTCGACCTCCCCCCCACCCCCGCTTATGCCCCGTGTCTCTCCCCCTCCCGTCCACCCCCCGCTCATGCCATGTGTGTCTCTCCCCCTCCCGCCCACCCCCCGCTCATGCCCCGTGTGTCTCTCTCCCTCCCGCCTACCCCCCGCTCATGCCTGTGTGTCTCTCTCCCTCCCCCACCCCCTGCTCATTCCCTGTGTGTCTCTCTCCCTCCCCCCACCCCAGCTCATGCCCTGTGTGTCTCCCTCCCCTTCCCCCACCCCCCGCTCATGCCCCGTGTCTGTCTTCTGTTCCCCCCGCTCATGCCCCGTGTCTGTCTCCTGTTCTCCCCATCCCCGCTCATGCCCCATATCTGTCTCCTGTTCCCCTCATGCCCTGTGTCTGTCTCCTGTTGCCCCCACGCCCCCCGCTCATGCCCCGTGTCTGTCTCCTGTTCTCCCCACCCCCCGCTCATGCCCCATGTCTGTGTCCTGTTCCCCCCACCCCCCGTTCATGCCCCGTGTCTATCTCCTGTTGCCCCCACCTCCCCGCTCATGCCCTGTGTCTGTCTCCTGTTGCCCCCACCCGCTCATGCCCTGTGTCTGTCTCCTGTTCCCCCGACCCGCTCATGCCCCGTGTCTCTCTCTTGTTGCCCCCCAACCCCCGCTCATGCCCCGTGTCTGTCTCCTGTTCTCCCCACCCCCCGCTCATGCCCCGTGTCTGTCTCCTGTTCCTCCCACCCCCCGCTCATGCTCCGTGTCTGTCTCCTGTTGCCCCCCACCCCCCGCTCATGCCCCGTGTCTGTCTTCTGTTCCCCCACCCCTCGCTCATGCCCCGTGTCTGTCTCCTGTTCCCCCCACACCCCGCTCATGCCCGTGTCTCTCCTTTTGCCCCCCACCCCCCACTCATGGCCCGTGTCTGTCTCCTGTTGCCCCCCACCCCCCACTCATGCCCCGTGTCTGTCTCCTGTTCCCCCCACCCCCCGCTCATGCCCCGTGTCTGTCTCCTGTTGCCCCCCACCCCCCGCTCACGCCCCGTGTCTGTCTCCTGTTGCCCCCCCACCCCCCGCTCATGCCCTGTGTCTGTCTCCAGTTGCCCCCCACCCCCTGCTCATGCCCCGTGTCTGTCTCCTGTTGTCCCCCACCCCCCGCTCATGCCCCGTGTCTGTCTCTGTTGTTCCCCCCACCCCCCGCTCATGCCCCGTGTCTGTCTCCTGTACCCCCCCACCACCTGCTCATGCCCCGTGTCTCTCTTCTGTCGCCCCCAAACCCCCGCTCATGCCCCGTGTCTGTCTTCTATTCCCCCCAACCCCCGCTCATGCCCCGTGTCTGTCTCCTGTTCCCCCACCCCCGCTCATGCCCCGTGTCTGTCTCCTGTACCCCCACTCCGCGCTCATGCCCCGTGTCTCTCTCCTGTTGCCCCCCACCCCCCGCTCATGCCCCGTGTCTGTCTCCTGTTCTCCCCACCCCCGCTCATGCCCCGTATCTGTCTCCTGTTCCCCCATCCCCCGCTCATGCCCCGTGTCTCTCTCCTGTTGCCCCCCACCCCCCGCTCATGCCCCGTGTCTGTCTCCTGTTCTCCCCACCCCCGCTCATGCCCCGTATCTGTCTCCTGTTCCCCCATCCCCCGCTCATGCCCCGGGTCTGTCTCCTGTTCTCCCCACCCCCCGCTCATGCCCCGTGTCTGTCTCCTGTTCTCCCCACCCCCGCTCATGCCCCGTGTCTCTCTCCTGTTGGCCCCACGCCCCGCTCATGCCCCGTGTCTGGTGTCTGTCTCCTGTTGCCCCCCACCCCCGCTCATGCCCCGTGTCTCCCTCGTGTTCCCCCCACCCACACTCATGCCCCATGTTTCCCTCGTGTTACCCCCCACCCCCCGCTCATGCCCCGTGTCTCCCTCGTGTTCCCCCCACCCCCCGCTCATGCCCCTTGTCTCTCTCCTTTGCCCTCCACCCCCGCTCATGTCCCGTGTGTGCCCTGTACCCCCCCGCTCATGCCCCGTGTCTCCCTCGTGTTCCTCCCCACCCCCCTCTCATACCCCGTGTCTCCCTCATGTTCCTCCCCACCCGCTGCTCATGCCCCGTGTCTCTCTCGTGTTCTCCCCACCACCGCTCATGCCCCGTGTTTCCTACCTTTTCCCCCCACCCCCTGCTCATGCCCATGTGTCTCCCCTGTTCCCCCACCCCCCGCTCATGCCCTGTTGTGTTCTTTATACACCCCGCCTTCCCTTTCCATGGTGGCCATCTTCGTAAAAGATTTTCCTTCCTACACCGGGACGCCACAGGCGTTCCCACTTTGAGGACATAAGATGTTAGTGGTCTTCATCTATTGAAAAGGATGTTATGGTGACGTTGCACTAATAAAAACCTTTAACATTTAGTTTTAAAAAAATGTTACAGGGACGTTATGGTTAAGTTGCACTAATAAAAACCTATGAAATTCAATGAAAAAACTTGGTTAAAGGGACGTTATGGTTAAGTTGCGCTACTAAAAATCTATGAAATTCAGTGAAAAAACGTTGTTAAAGGGACGTTATGGTTAAGCTGCGCTACTAAAAACCTATGAAATTCAGTGAAAAAACTTTGTCAAAGGGACGTTATGGTTCCAAGTAAAACCCAAAAACCCTTGAAATTCGCCAGTTATAGTAAGCTAAGCAACCATAACTCGCGCCACCACCGTGCACTGCTAAGACTAACACCCAGGACATCAAAGATGACATCACAAATGTCAAAGATGACATCAATGATGACATCACATGTCTGGCTCACTCTTTTTTCTTTTGCTGACATATCTAGGCCACATGATTTTCTTCAGTAACAGTCAGAAACTAAAAATTTTATTTTATTTGTAGACGTATCCTTCAAGTAGGTTCTTACAGTAATTCCCTTAGAGTCCAGTCACATCATATGAAACATATACATAGGGGAAGACACAAGCTTGAAAGACAGCAATCCTTTTCGTGCATAAAGATAATCAATAGACTTATGAGCACTTTCTGATAGTTCGGTTGTTGTTTTTTTATGGCTGTACTTTCCCTGTATATGGTCATATTTGTATACATTGTACTCACACTACTTTCCTTAGGGTCCAATCACATCAAGTGATACATATACCTAGGGTAAATAGCAGATTTATGAAGTTAAATTATGAATTGTTTCTGCTACTACTTGTGCTTTTTTGCTAACTTCACTTTCCCTGTATATACCCATATTGGTATGTGTTCTTGTGTCTTTGTGTTTTGTCTATAGTAATGCAATTATGTAATACATGTGCTGTATTAGCTACTTATTACATATTTCACAGTACACAAAAATCTATTAAGAAAATAATTATCATTTCATTATTCAACATATTAACATTACGAATATTATACCTTCATCTTGTACACTGCACACAATGTTATGTTTCTGTATGAGTAGCTTAGTATACTAGATAGAACCCCATAATAGAATGCTATTTATATCAATGCATCGTTCAATGCACCAATTAGGGTATGATATTTATTGCAATGATCCTTGACACTTGTTTCGCACCATTATAATAAGAATCCCTTGTACACATATTTCATGAAAAGTACATACACATGTGATGTCATCAGTGATGTCATCAATGACATTTGTGATGTCATCTTTGATGTCCTGGGTGTTAGTCTTAGCAGTGCACGGTGGTGGCGTGAGTTATGGTTGCTTAGCTTACCATAACTGGCGAATTTCAAGGGTTTTTCGGTTTACTTTGAACCATAACGTCCCTTTGACAAAGTTTTTTCACTGAATTTCATAGGTTTTTAGTAGCGCAACTTAACCATAATGTCCATTTAACAAAGTTTTTCACTGAATATATACATATATATACAAACGTTTTAAAACGCTAAGTACTGAGACCATAAAAACATAGATGTTAGGTGGAAATAGAGTTGAAACCTTTTTGTTTTCCGGTTTGTAATTCATCCTTATTACCCATGTAATGTAAAATACTGAATTTGTCATAATGGACTCTTCATAGGGGATTATTCATTAAGTATTTTTCCAAACATGTATATTTCATGATCTGAGTAAATTCAGTGTAAATGCTGCCTGCTTTCTGTGTGGTGATAGAAGGCCTGCAACTGCATTCTGCATTGCGCAGAAATAGGAGCTGAGTTCAGATAGCTTTCTGCCAACCAGTAGCAAAACACTGGCTGCCACAGTTTGCATTTGTGCCAACACACAAACTGCAGGCACATTGTGTTTTGCAAATACTGCCACGTGATCATTGCCCAATTTGCGGCTAATTGCACATGGGATGGTCAAAAGTGAAAAATATAACAACCTAGTTTAGCTGAAAGTGGTATCAAACAGTGCAGGAAGTGAAACTTTGAGGAGAAAATGTTAAAAAGGTGGAAACAGTCCTTTCAGATTTGCTTAAGACTCGGATTTGCAAAAAGGGCAAATTGAGATCTGGGAGAAAAGGAGTAGGTAATTTTCTCCATTCTTGATGATCAACGTGGGTGTGAGGGTGTTTCCCGCATTAGCATTGACTATCAATGACAACGCCAAAGCCAGTAACCCCTTTGAATGGTAAATAATGGGAGCCATTTGTTGCCCATTCCTTTTCATTTGCACATATGCAGATTGTGCATATTATGCACATGCAGCACAATTCCCTCGCACCCAATGCAAATATATTTGGCCCGAATCGTGGAAAAAGTTTGCAGAGAGCCTGCAAAGGCTGTGCGCCGAGAATGCCACTGGGCGAGCCTGGATGCAGAAGTCAGTCTGTGCGCTCCACGTATTCATGGATTGTACACGCAAAGTGACCGGATACACAAGTCGCGGCCGGGAGGCAGCCGACACGCACCTATGCAAAGCAGAAAGAGCCAGATACAGCTAGCTTTGCGTGCTCCTTGGGCGCAAACACATGCACCCATCAAACAGTGCGTGGGAACCTGCACAACCAGGTCTGCTCCTCTGGGACACTGCCCGGGGTCCCCCGTAACTATTGGCACCCCGACAACATGCGTCCACATTCCTTGACTCTGGTAAAACTCTGGAAAATCTGTATGTGAACCCCCGTAAACTGTTCACGCACTCCGCTACACTGCGTACACACACCCCTATGTTAGTTCCAAACCCTGTCTGCAGGCACACATACCTAAATCCAACATGCAATCTCACTGCTCAGATGAGAGCTTGCACGGTCGGATCCATGAATACGCTTCATTCTGCGCATTTGTGGGCATGCGTTGGACTGTGTGCAGTCCATCTCTTATAATGCCCACATTTTCCCATGTTGTTCCTCATTTTTCATCTCTGTCCCTGACTCTGGCCTCTGTGGCGGTCACGCCCACACTCTGGGAGGTGTCTAGCGCAGGATGATTGACTTCTCGCAGTTATGGCCCGAGCCTGTGCGAAGTCCCTGAAAGGTACGAAAAAGTCCTGTGCAGTCGATTGCATGATTTGCCAAACGGGATTTGCATGCGGTTTGGCGTGCAAAGTCCCTATTTACTGCGCAGATATTTCCATGAATCGGGCACATTGTCTTCAATATGGCCTTTTCTGAATCAGTCACAGTGTGCATGTAGGCAATCTTTGCTTTAATTCTGGGCACACTTGCCTTTTTGCTTTAAAGCGTGTTTGTGAATCGGTCCATAAACGGTAGATTCAATGGAGAGTGAAAGTTGAGATGATTTTGTAGATTTCATTATTAAGTCATGGGTATAAAAGGGGCAGCGTCAACATATACAATGAGTGGAGTACTTGCAAGCTGCCACCACATTCCATGCAAACAAGGTTCAAGGCACTGAATCAGGAGCAAAAATAATGACTCTTCATAACACACATCCCAAACCAAATTTGGCCTTATTTGCAGAGTGTTTTCCAATGGGATTGCGCCATTGTAAACCGATTTTGTAAATAAAGGCCATTGCCTCTAGGCACTTAAATAAGAGGGGCTGCACTATTGCTACTGGCCTGAGGATGAATGTATGACGTGGCAATGTAAAGCCTTCAACTTCTTCTTTACAAGGCTTTGTAAGGCAGGAAGACAATGAGTAACATCCCTGGCTAGAAGGGAGTCGTTTAAAGAAATATTCTTGAGGCAGAGGGACAACATTTCGGGTCTTAGGTACATTCTATAGTGCTTGGATTCCTTTATGAGGATTTAATAGGAGTGAGTATTCCACTACTGTACATTTGATCAAATGAACAAAAAGGACATTTCTCAGGTGGGCACAGATATGCTGACATTTTCATCCTGTCCAATGTCCCCAACCACAAAGATGTTGCCCTGTTTTGAAGGAAAGTGAGTACACTTCCCTTCTGTTTAGAAAAAACATAATGTACACATTTCGGGGAACTTTTTTTTTACAGAGATTACCTCCACCTCTCAGTGTGAATCCATTCCATACTGCTGCCTCAGCTGGAGAAAAGTCTGATCCAATCACTACTTGTAAAGGTACAATTTCTTTTAAAAGGCATGCGTGTTTGAATGTGATGGTGCACATGTGTGTTGGAATGTAACGGTGTGTATGCATGTTTGAGAGAGAGCTAATTCACATTTTTGAATGAGTATGCACATGGTGTGCGTGTGTGAGTCTGTGAATTTGTGCATGTATGTGTTATGTGTATGTAAATGTGTGTGTGTATGTGTGTTTGTTTCTATGCATGCATGTGTGTGTGTGCCGATACACTACAAATCTATATTTAACAGACAGAGGGGCTGTATTACTATTTTTCTTAAATTATATGATGGGGAGGAAGCCTATACTAAAAGTTGATTACAGTGGAAAATGCAAGAATATGTATTTATGCAACATCACAGTGATTTAAAGTAGGAATGCTAGAATGTATTGTGAGGTCAGTATCATGAAAGTATTATACTGTGACAGTGTTGTGATATATTGCGGGGGCAGCTTTGTGAAAGTAATTTATAATGGCTATGCTCTCATATATTGTGGGTGAAGCTTCATAAAAGGGATTTACCCTGGAAATGATGGCATATATTGTGTGTGCAGCTTCATGCACATGACATATAGTGGCAATGCTGGAATCTATTGTGGACATAGCTTCATGAAAGTGATGTACAGTGGAAATGTTGGCATATACTCTGGGTGCAGATTCATGAACACGATTTGCAATGCTGACATTAATTAATGAGAAATGTTAATGCCACTCCACTGAAAATATTCACCAGCTGCTATGCAACTTGAATTATTTACAATGTCAATGCCTCCTCAGAAAACCCCTTACCCAGCATCAAAAGATTCCTCCTTCGCTGTTGGTGGTTGTAACAAAGTGAACAAGCGTTTTGCTATGAACGAGAGAAAAGTGTAGTTGAAAATGTGTGCGGTGAAACAAAATACTAGTGGTGAAGAAACAAACATTGGATTGTTTGGAGGTAGGAGTGTATGTAAAGTCACTGTAACTGAGACACAAAATACCAGTCTCAAAGAAAAATTCTTAGAGCTTTTTTGAATGCTGAATATCACATTCTGTGGTTGTAACTGAGTGCATAACGCATGTGCGGCTAGGGAGAAATTGCTATTCTGAAGTCCAATGTGTCTGGTGCAACTAAACTTGCCAGGGGGAGAAGGAAAACTGTGACAAGGGGGCATTAGCCACCTCAGATGCTGTGTGCATTAGGGATACTTTAAGTGTGCACGGTAAATGGAAGACATCAATTTACATTCAGCAGTAGCATCTGCATCACATCGCACACTGGTGTGCATGATACAGTAGTGCATGCTCAGGTGTCACAGTAACACAGCCAGGTTGGAAGAACAGGCCCCTGTCTCTGAGATAGAGGGTTTCAGGTTGTATCTACTGAGCTGGGAATATAATGCACAATGTAGAAGAACAGGATATTGGATTGTCTTGGCCTCTACCAATACCCACATTCACTGATGGGTCTAAGAACAATAATGATGCTATAAGTTATGAGCCATCTGAGTCCAGGCCACAGAAGAGGATTGTTTAAAGGAAGTGGTTGGCACTACTGTTACAGCGACAGAGGGTAAATACAAAGCCTTTCTTCTACCTAATAAGAAGCTCTGCCAGACAAATCTGAAAATGTCAGACATCAGTGTATGGCAGCTAAATGGCCACATCTACCACAGCCACATGTGCAGCTATATGCGTGTAGTAGGAAAGTGTAGGGTCTCTTCATACAGGAAAAATAACAGCAGCATCTCACCATCTGCTGTTGTGCAACAAGTCTGCGTGTCAGAGAAAGGTTGGTATGAGGTTGGGTAGCACACAACATGTGAATGGCAAGTGAGTGGGCACCGCTCTGTATGTTAGCAATCTTAATAAACTGTTGTTATAATGTAGGGTACTTTGTGTGGGGTGCAAACCCCCCAGTAGTGTCGCTGCACAAAAAACTGGATACTACTCAAGGAAAAGACCAAGGATCAGAGCCAGCAGTGAGGTCTACACACCCTGTGAACAGCTAATTAGCTAGACAATATCCTGCAAAGAGTTTTTAAAGTAATTGAAAAACATTCAACAAGAATGGCATTATGCAATCCATGCAATGATAGTTATGGCAGATGCCAAAGGCCAATGCATTTTGGAACTAATGGTATTTCATCAGGGCAAGATCTGAACTGCCATAGCGCTATGTCCTAATGCTGGTCACCAATTGACATGTAAAAATCTGTTAAACGTCAGAGGTATGACTAGTGTAATAGGTAGGCGGTAGAGACAACCACGCAGCTGGGGGGATATCCAGCCACTGTACTATCTGTAAAACTGGTTCCTTGGTAAATGTCCGTACATACAACGTCCTAAGTGTTACTTGCAAAAAAGGAACAGGTCTGAACAGAACTTGTGCCAGTCATATTTTATCGTGTAACATTATTTTTATAAAACAGCAAATTTCAATTGCTGTACTTTGCTGTAGAACATTTCATGTCCCTTGGAATTACATGCTTTCTTTTGCATATCCATAATTGAAAACATTGAAGTAATGTCAATGGTTACTTAAGAAAATTGAACCCTGAATTCAGCGAGGAGCATTTTTCTGGACTAGAGAACTCCTTATGAGCCACTTCAAACACCACCTTTCAAGACGGATTTGTATCTCATACATGAGTACTGACCATCTCCAGGCCCTAACTTGAGAGGAAGTTTTTGAGCGATCTTCCTTAACGACTTGGAAATCGCCTCTACCAATACCAATTTATTTGGTGTCTGATTGTGGATTTATTGACCACACTCTATAAGGATTCGCCATTTTTAGAAGTTTTTGGCTGCAAGAAAGTGATAGGAAGGAAATACCATCATCTTTGAAAAGCACATATCATTTTTACCCCTGATGAATGTCCTACATTTGTCTGTGTTTTAAGGACAGAAACTTGTACAAGTTGGGTTTGAAAATACACTAATAGCATTCAGAGAAAAGAGAAATCACTCCAGTGTGGAGTTTCACATGGAGTCAAGTAAAAACTACCAAAAATCAACCTACAGTATGGGATTTCCATGTGTTTTGTCAAGTACAGTCTTTTACATGTTTTATATATTGTGTGTTTGACTATGAATTCTATGTAATGTGATCATTTTATGAGTGTTAAAATTAAATAAATATATGTATCAATAAGTATATTTGGTAATACATGTTTCTTGCTTTGTTAGCCCTGTAGATATAGACAATTGTGTTTACACCTTCTTTTGTGTATACTAATATACTTAAGAAACTCACCATAATCACCAGAAACAAAGTTTGATGTTTAAGCAGTCTTATGAGAATATCTAGTGCTGTCACTATCACCTTGCATCCTCTTCAAACTGTTACACTTTCGGGTTCTTCTCTATTAAGCTCATTCAATATAATCATTGGAAATAGTAACTTGATGTAAGTTCTATCTGTCCCCACCATTTTGAATAGATAGTGTGCTTCCTTCCATCCATTACTGAAGAATAAAAAGGAGCCCATTCCTAAGTGGATGCATTTTGCAATCATGGTATAATAACTGGAAATATGCAACAATAGGTTAATTGAATTGGATCAGATTTTTACCTTCACAGGGTATTATTCCAGAATCACAATCTTTTGCTTCATTTTCAACAACAGGACTAAGTGAAATGTGGTCCATTAAATGCATTCTGATTTAACTCCTTGTTCAACTCTGCAGGCAGTGTCTCTACTTTGAGTGTCGTGAATGTTCTGATTTAGCCTGCTAAAAAATGAACTATTGTGGTGAGGGCTAACGGTAAAGGGGAGCAGGAGAAGGAAAACAATGAGACAAGAGGAGAAGGTGATTGTGTGGCAGGAGGAATAGGAACCGCAGGCCTCAGAGCACAGGAGTCGGTTGAGGGACAGGAGGACAAGGGGATGTCAGGAGAGTGGCACCAGTAGGTGAAACATGAGAAGGCAGATGTGGATCATCTTCCAGATGCCTAGATATGCTTGCTATTCCTCACCTTGTTGTCGAGCACCGTAGCATGAGACCTAACACTTAGGTCCACACAACCTCCATTCCCCACCTAACCTAAGAAAGGGTGATCTGCTCCCCCATGTGCCCTCTCCTGCTTGCCTGCCTTGCTGCTGAAATTCCCATCCTCCCCTTGTATTGATCGCGCGTGATCTGCTTCCCTAGCTGTGTACTTCGCCCTATGACTCCTTTTCTTCCTACAGCTATGTTTGAGCTCAATAAATACCCTAATCATAATAACATAAAAGAAGCAGTACCAAATGGTTGGAGGCGTATCAAAACTTCATACCATAAAGGCAGTGTTTTAAGTGGAATAAGAAATTAAGGGGGATCGGGGAGGGGGGGGCTCAGGCGCACCGTGATGCACATTTTTAGAGGTGGGGCCGAAAAAATGTCTGAGCCACCCCCATATCTGAAATAGATCCTATGAAAGAATCTGTGACTCGTATGTATTAATTAACATCATTGTAACAACAATACTTTAATATAAGGTGTTGAAAAAATCAAACCTGTTTAAGTATAACCTAATTCAAAATGCATTTAACTGATACTGTATACACATGACTGATAGTGACATCTATTGGTGAAAAGCACTATTGTCACACAGCATTGTTTCTACATTACTGCCAGGAAGAGATCTGTTCAGGGAAAGTCAGTTCGGAGAGTTCAGGGAAAGTCAGTTCGGAGCCATGCAGAGCTCGGGCTCAAGGGCAATGTTTGGAGGCTGCCGGGGCTGAGCCCTGGCTAGCCCCGACCCACTTAAAGTCCTGCATAAAGGGGAAAGCAACATGGACAATTGTTGTCATTTTTGAGGGAGGTGCAAACATGGTGGATTATTATTGTTAACATGCAATACCTCCTGAATATTTTCATCAACATGGCTTCCAGGAGTACATGCTTCTCAGATCCGTTTCTCTTGCCTGTAATTCTATTTTGGAGCACAGTTACTTCTGTTGTTTGCCCATTCCCTCCACGTTCGAGTGTTGGCTGGCTGGGGATCACCTTAGTGCTGCTTTCTGTGGGACACTGGTGTTCAGCTTGCTGGCTTGCAACCTGACAGATTCACTCTCTGGCCCTCAGTCATGTGAGGTGACTCTGTTGTGGCATCGAGTGCTGTACAAGCAGCAATGCATGCCACCACCTTAAGGAAGCAGTCAACGCATAGTAACATAACAGAAGGGAGTCAGACTGTCCCTATATTCGGAAAGAGCTCCATCAGGCCCTTCTTGCCCAACCTACCCTGTGTCCCCCGCGTTCAGCTCCACCTGTCACACGGCGTAGTGAACTCAGCATGCAGAGGCAGCCCAGGCTACATGCTCTCTCCATAGATGGCTTGCATTCTTGCTAATATTAAAGGTGCTTCACTATGGTTAACAATGCAACACTTTATATCTTTATGCGATATAAACACGTCAAATGCATTAACTTGGTCAAAAACGCGACACTATATGCACAATATAATACTGCTTCCGTATTAACTCTGAATTCATACATAGCTCACTTCCCTACAAAATAATTATACCTTAATGTGCATTTTGCAACCCGGACAGTACCAGAGAGTCTGAATAGCGATCAGCCTATGTTGAAGGGTGAACAGTAATGGACCTGAGCCTCGCCGAGGACTTTGCTTCCCTCGAGCCTTCCTTGGGCGGGCACGCAGGCCTTTAGTGGCCCTGCCCTCCCTGAATTTGGGGGTGATTGCTATATTCAAACTCAGTCCAAATAGCTTTGAAGGGAAATGCATAACACAGATGGCCTCCCACTAGAAGGAGGAGGCAAGTGATTGGGGGAATGGGGGTTTAGGTGGTTGGCGGCACTTACAGAAGGTGGGAATAAGGGGGGAATAGTGCGTAGGGCTGGGCCAAAAAAGATAAATTGCAGGCACCCAGGTGAGGCTCTCGGATGGTTCAGGGAACACAGGATGTGACTGTTGTGTTTCACCCACTTTCAAGGCCGACTGATAGGCTAGGAGCTCTATCTGGGATCCAAATCTTTAACCAAAGCCAATGTATACGGCATTCTACTTAAAGAGGGTGCAATTGCCCGAAATCATTAGGGTTCGCCTTTTTGCATGCATCTAGAAGTTTTTCTTTACTCTCCCGCACCCAAAACGCACCTCAGTGATAGAGTGAGCCTAAAGAATTTAGATTAGCCTGTCGTTCCTCTTGGCCACCGCACCTGCGACGCAACGCAACTACCAAGTACTTGTTTCCACATTGCAAATGCGCACAGACACAGCTGCTCTCGTGTGTCTCGTTTCTGTCTGGGGAAAGGCCTGGATAAAGTGCTGCGGGGCGGGGGATTTGCGTTGTGTAGTTACGCATCTCCTCCACTGCCGACAAACGCACCCTTGAAACCGCCGGAATCTCCGAGCTCACTGTTCTCTGTGTCAAGGCATCTGTCAAGGTGCGCGTATAGAACTGCCGGCATCCATTTTGATGTCTGTATTTTCGAGAAGCCTGACCTTTTCACTGCTTGAATGTCTCCTGCTATATTACATTGCTGGCGATGTGGCACTGTACGGATGTGTTTATCTCTCAGCCGGGCCCTCTGCATGGGCTGCAGGTCTATTCCTATTTCATTATCTCTGACTTCATTGAATCAATAGCGCATATAAGCAGTCCTGCCACATGTCTGCCCACCCGCCCTCTCTGTTTGGCCACAACCGATTGTTAATGTGCTTATTATTTCCAGTAAAGCTCTTATCATTTCTGCTATGAAATGTAAATCGCGCTTGATCCAGTGCCCCCCCCTGCTAAAGTCTGCTTTATCAACCTCAAGAGAGGGAGGATTTTACAAAGATCTGAGCAAAATCCGTTGTTTGGATAAACTCTTTTGGGGGCTCGGCAAATCAAAGCTTAAATAAACCTATCCCAACGAGGCCTCGGTAGATTGCCTGGAAACACACTAGATAAAAGGAATTAGGAGCAGGTAACAATATAAGCACCATCTCGGCAGAAAGGTAGCAGAAGCCCTTTAGAACACATTGGGCCTCATTACACGGTAGGCGGTAAGGGATTACTGGCACCGGTAAGGGTACCGGTGCCGGTAATCCCTTACCACCCTACTACGAGGTCCCTTAGCGGGTCCCTCCCCTTACCACGCGTTATGGAAGGGACCTGCTAAGGGACTTCCGAGCTAAAAATGGTACCACAAATTGCGGTACCGTTATTAGCTCCTTCCCCATTCCCATTGAGCCCTATGGGGGCTCAAATGGGAATGGGGAATGGTTCCCGGAATGGGGATTTACGGGGTCCTCCAGGGTCGGAATGACCCGGTAAGTCCCTCTTCCGGGAACATGGACCCGGAATGCGGTAAGGGGGTATATATATACACATATAGGCATGTAATGTCTTTCTCCTTTTTGTCTCTCCCCTCTCCCTTGATTTTCTCTCTTTCTCTTCTCTGCCTTTCCTTTTTTCTCTCTACCCGTCTGTTTCTCCCTCTCTTCTCTTTGACTCTACCCTTTTCCTCACACTGCCACTTTCTCTTTCTCTCCCTATCTACTCACTCCCTCTCTGGCTCTCTCATTCTCGATGCTTCTTTCTCCACATGCTCTGTCTCCATCAGGTTCTCTCTTTCTCTCTCTTTCCCTTCCTTGGTCTCTCTCGCTCTCTCTTTCTCTGTACATATATAAGCATATTATCTCTTTCTCCTTTTTGTCTCTCCCCTCTCCCTTTTTTCTCTCTCAGTTTCCCTTCTCTGCCTTTCCTTTTTCTCTCTCTCTGTCTGTTTCTCTGGCTCTCCTCTCTGACTCTCCTCCTTTTTCTCAGACTGCCACTTCCTGTTTCTCTCCATACTGACTCCCTCCGTCTCTGGCTCTCTCACTCTCTCCACATTGTCATCGTTGGGTTCTCTCTCTCTTTCTCTCTCTCTTCCCCTCTCACACTCTCTCTCCAGCTGTATGTCTCTTTCTCTCGCTCAATGCCTCTATTAATCACGTTTGCTTCTTCTCTTCATTGCCTTCACATTCTCCTCTCACTCCTGTCAACCCCCTCTCACTCTCCTCTTCTTCATCAATTCCTCATCCCACCGCTCACAACATCCCCATGCGTCCCCTCTCGCTTTCCTACTTTCCCACGTACCCATTAATGCCCCCTTCTCTCCCTTCTCTCTCAGAGCCCCTCTATATCTCTCACCCTTTATCTCACAGCATGTATTATCCTCGTTGTTTTCTTACGCTCTGCTGTTCTTCACTACTCTCTACCTCCTTTCCATCCTACCTCTCTCAGGCCCGCCTCTCTCATGCGCTCCACCATTCCCGCCCCTTTGTGCTACATTGTCTGAGATTCCTGCCTGTCTATGTATCTCATAATAAGTGAATGTGTTTAAAAGCCCCACTCTCGCAGAACCACAACTGACGCGCTGCAGTGCCTGCGCCTCTCTGACTCTGTCTTATCATTCTTCCCTCTTTTTTAAACTTGACTTCTGTATTCGTGTATTTTAGTAGCTTCCACTCTTTTTCCATTCCTCCAAATATTCTAAATGAACGATAGCTTTATCTCAGGAAGGGCGTGTAAGACACACATTTGAAAGACCCTCGGGTCCCTCTGGACATCCACCCATGCCAGTCATAGGGGTCGCTCCGCATTATGAAGACAACTTTTATATATGGCGATCTCTTTCAGCTCCCTTACCTCCGGTATATCCTACCCTTTCTCTTTTTTATCTTTTCCTCGCTCTTTTTTTTCTCCTCCTTTCCATCTGCTCTTTAGACATAGGCGTTCATAGTCTGGTTTGAGCTCTGCATGTATGACACAGGCAGGAAGGCTGCCATCCAGCGGACAGAACAGTCCCTGATGAGGCCGGCAAGCCTGTTGTACCCTGGCAGGTGGCCTGCTGATTAAGGATTCCCTGCTCTTGCAGCTGATCTCTGGAGAAGCAGGGCAAAAGCATGGAAATACCACCAGTTATGCAGGTGCAAACCAACACAGAAACTCCAGGGGCCTAATTACTCTCCATGATGAAATCAATACATGGGATGCCTGGCCCACATTGGGCAGCCTTTGATGAGAGTCGCCAAAGCACAGGCCACGCAGCCACGAGGCTAGCACATCTCTTCTCACACCCCTAAGGACTTGGGTACTGACCTTCCTCACATTGAGGGCTCATGGCCTAAGCCATGGCCTAAGCCTTGGGTCCCAAAGGGGAGGCAATTAATGTGCTTAAAAGTCAGACTGGGAGCTAAATCCTCGCATAGATGCATGCATTTCAAGTCAAATTAGCCTGCAGCTTAATCGCAGCTGGGATCATATTGCCACAGTTTGCAGCACCATGGAGGATGGCACACTCCTCGACAGTGCTGGAACATATAGTTGGCTTGTGCGTGGGCATGTGAAGCCTTTGGGTGACTGCAACACCAGCAAACTGCACAATATGAGGTATGCCTTCATATTTGGATTTGTGAATCAGGAATTCATGTGTCAGTAAGCCAGTGGTATGATAGCAAACTGATTCGTTGTGTCACTAATAGATTCCATTTTAGCAAAGTTCATGGACGAAACAGCTTTATGAAACTGGCACTGCTGCTTCGAATATTGGTTGAGAGCCAGATCTGGGCAACATTCACCTGTTTTGGTTTTACAATAGAAATGCATCTAGTCCTATTTAATACCCCAACCTGCTAGTGCTACAATTATTTTGTTAATAGCTTAAGGTGTCAAGGAAATGACACAAAGAGCCTGATTTACAAAAACATTTTATAATGGTGCTTTCCCATTGAAAAACGCGTTGTAAATCAGGCCCAAAGTGTGCATAGTTTTTCCTTTGAGATTATACATTTTCGTCAGGAAATTGATTCACTGGAATGCTCACATTCAGGTTTGGGCAAACCATGTTTTAAAGTGATTGTCACTTCTCACACTAGTTCAAGAACAACTGAAAACTACTTCATTGCTGTGAGTGGGTCCAGGTTGATTATGTTCAATGTTATGCTAAAAAAAAAGTGCAAATTCATTCAACCACTAACCTATATATGGCACACAATTCTGAGGATGAGGATCATCAGTGTAGGGGATGGTGTTCAGAGAGTTACACATGATTTATCTTGATGGAGCACAACAATCTCAAAGTGAGGCTGGTTTCTTTTCTGAGTGAGGACAACAATCAACAGTAATGGCACGTATTTTTCTGGAGGGACAATAAGAGTCAGTGAGAGCAAAAACGTTTTTCCTCTGGGAGCAGAATAATTAAGAGACTGTCATGTTTTATTGTTGTTGGGTGGCACACATTCTTTTTCTTGAGCAGGCAGAACAATGATAGTGTGACATGCATTTATTTACTAATGGTGCAAATAATTCACAAAGAATTACACATGATTCTTTTGGCAGAGTGAGTCGAGAAACTTTACAGTGGGGCACACATTTTTCATTCAGTGAACATAAAATCTCAGATTTACATATGATATTTTATCAGAGGGTTCACAAATATCTCAGGTGGCACGTGCTTCTTTTCACAAGGGAGCAGGAACATCACAGACACATATTTATCAGAAGTTAACATTACGATCACAGAGAGTGACATGTTATTTTCCGGTGGGAGAATACACATTACTGACAGTAGTTTCTTTTCTGCCATAGTCAAAATAAAATAAAAGTGTTTGACAGGTCTCCGTTTGGAATAAAAAAAAACACAGAGACAGTTCTTGTGCAAATATAACAGTTGTTGAGTGGCGTTCATTTTTTCTTACAGAGCAAAAGAAAGCACAGTAACACTTTTTTTGTTTTTTCTGTGGGGTATTGGGAAATAACAGAGTGCTACAGGTTTTCTTTTCTTGAAAGAACAGAACATTCACAGAGAATTGCACACAGGATTTTTTCCCGAGATAATAGAGGATTACAGTGACATATATCTGTTCATTGATAAAAAGACAACTTATAAAGAGTAGAATTTGTTATGAAGAAATAGAAAATCACTGAAAGAGACACGTTTGTTAAATTTGAGCAAGCAGAAGATTTTTTGGGAGCAACATGCATTTTTTAATGGAAGGAACATAAAAATCAAGTAGAATTACAAGGTTTTCACACAAATGAATGAAAAATCGCATAGAGCAATAGGCATTTTTCAAAACGAAGCAAAAGCACTCAGAGTGATAGGTGTATGTTTTCCAGATGGAACAGAAACTCACATAAAGTAACATATTTTAGAAATAGAGAATAGAACATCATAAACAGGGATTCTTGTTTACTTCCTGTGAAAGTAGAACAATCAAAGATATTTTTTTCATGCAGGAGCAGATACATTAGAGAGAGTGACGCATTCTTTTTTGTCAACTGAAGGTCTCGCTCATCAGAGTTTCAGAAAACCTGGATGGATGAAATCCATGTGAAACAAAAATGAGGGTATTCTGTATGGAAGTCTGCAATGAGTTATTATGAGCGAATTCATCCAATGGAAGCATTCATGTCCAGTTGTCTGCTTAGGCAGAGGAAAAACAACTGAGATATTACTCCAAAACCTGATGCACCCTCTCCGTATTCCCATTGGACTGAGGATGGTATCCAGAAGAAAGGCTATGCTCCACTTTAAGTGAATTGCAGGTTGTCTTCCAAAACTTACAGATATACTGTCGAACTCATTCTGTTCTAACTTGATGGGTCCGACTTGATGGTCGTGCAGTTATAAAATGCCTCCGTCCCCAAGTACCGCTCGAGCAGAATATAAACACTGCCCGAGCAATCTTTGAGGCCACAGGAAGGAGTGTTGTCGTCAGCCTGGTATTGAGAACGCCGGAAGGACCCCTGAGTGCTGTAAAGCAAAAGGTTATATTCAGGAATGTACTCTATAATGGCAATGGGCATTCGATAGAAAGAGTTAAACAAGATGCAGTGACACCAGCTTACCTAATAGAGATGGAATGTAGGTAGAAAACCTACGCAAGGAAATCCACGGCAAGCTGGAATGATGTAATAGGCACTCCTTCCCAGTACCTCGTGGAGTGTGGCAGGGTCTGTAGCAAGGCTTGAAGCAATCCGAAGGTTGCAAAACAGAAGGGCAATCCAAGAGCAAGTCCAGAGTAGAACAGGGGTCGGATGTCCAGAAAATCAGAGAGCACGCCAATATCCAAGGGTAATCCAATAGCAAATCCGAAAAGAGTTCCAAGGTCGAAGCAAACAAGAGCAAGGGTAATGCGTGACAGTCCTCCGTAGAAGTTGAAGTAGCTGTGAAGCAAAGAGTCTTGTTTGCCGGCTTCTTTTGAAGGGGCGAGTGGTATCACGTGACGTATCACGTGACTGCTCGCGTACGTTGCATGGAGCGCAACGTGGCCAGCGATTGGAGCTGCCGGCACTTCCTGGTATTCTGACGTTGCCGGCTGTGCAAGAGGCGCCATGGCAGACGCCAACGCGGAAAAGGGCGAAACGAGGCAGATCCGCCCAACATGGTATTCCGCCTGCCGTGTTTTCCCTGCTGGTGGTGTGAATGGGAAATACTATGGCGAGAGGCGCCTGAGGAGGAGAGGTGTGAAGAGGGAAAGGTCGTGTGAGAGGGCGTGACAGAGCCCCCCCTCAAAGGCCCACGACCGCGTGGGCTGGAAGGATGCTCTCGATGGAACTTGGCCACCAGGCGAGAAGCGTGAACATCTCGAGCAGCAACCCAGGAGCGGTCTTCAGGGCCATAACCCCGCCAATCCACCAGATATTGTAGCCCACCCCTGTATATACGGGAACCCAGTATTCCCCGGACCTCAAAAACATCAGGGGAAGAGACAGAGACCGGAGCAGGAGGGGCAACTAATCGGGTAGGACCAGGGCAGGGCTTAAGCAGGGAGACATGGAAGACTGGGTGGACTCGCCAAGCAGGAGGTACCGCCAGACGCATAGCCACCGGATTCAGAACTTTGGCCACCTTGTAAGGACCCACAAAGCGAGGGAGAAGTTTGCGACAGCCAGGAATGTGTAAGTGACGAGTGGAGAGCCAAACCCTGTCCCCCACCTTGTACGCAGGAGCATCCGCCCTCTTCCTGTCAGCTGTGGATTTCATGAAAGATTGGGCCTCTTGCAAATGGACCAAAGTCTGGGCATGTACTGACACTAAATCCCTAGCGCAGGCCGAGGCAGCGGGGGTATCAGAAGAGGAGTAATCTGGCAAAGGAAGAGTAAGAGGATGTTGGCCATAGAGAGCGAAGAATGGCGAAAAACCAGTAGCAGAATGCAAAGAGTTGTTATAAGAAAATTCGGCAAGATGCAATAAATTAAGCCAAGTGTCCTGATATTGTAACGTTAGGCAACGTAGGTATTGCTCCAACGACTGATTAACCCTCTCAGTCTGCCCGTCACTCTCTGGATGGTAAGCAGAGGAATAACGAGCATCAATTCCCAACAGAGAGGTGAGGGCCCGCCAGAAACGAGAGGTGAACTGTGTGCCTCGATCGGACACCAAAACCTGAGGCAGGCCAAAGAGACAGAAGACAGACTTGAAGAAATGCCTGGCCAAAACCGGGGCTGAGGGTACTCCCTTACATGGTACAAAACGAGCCATTTTGGTATAGGAGTCGACAACAACCCATATGGCATCGAAACCCTGTGTGCGTGGCAAATCAGTAATTAAGTCCATTGAGACCGTGTGCCAGGGACGTGGAGGAACCGGGAGAGGAAGAAGAAGACCCAAAGGCCGGCCCCTACGTGACTTGCCCTGAGCACAGATTGGACAGGTATTGACATAATTCTGTACGTCTCGTTTCATAGCCGGCCACCAACACCATCGCTTGAGTAAGTCTAGGGTACGATGCTGCCCGGGGTGACCATTAATGGCAGCATCATGAGACCATTCCAACGCCATATTCCTGGTTTCACTTGTGGGAAGAAAAAGCTTCCCATGTACAAAGGGCAGCCCATCCTGCATAACGGGATCCCATTCTGTTAGTGACTGTGGATATCGGGAGACCCATTGTCGTATGGTGGACTGCAATGAAGGTGATGGTGTGCAAACACAAACTACGTGAGACTCACTCAACAAGGTTTCAGGGAAGGATGGCAGAACTACCCCCCCAGGAGAACGAGACAGGGCATCTGCTTTCCCATGCCCTACACCAGGTCTATGTTTGATCACGAAGTCGAACGCGGCAAAGAAAAGATGCCAACGTACTTGTCGACTATTGGTACATTTCAAGGAGGCAAGGTCTTGGAGATTCTTATGGTCTGAGAACACCACCGTTTGGTGTTTTGCTCCTAGAAGGTGATGTCTCCAGGTCTGTAAGGCGTCCTTAATGGCCAATAATTCTTTTTCTGTGACTGTGTAGTGTAATTCACTTGTTGTGAACTTGCGAGAGTGAAATGCCACCGGATGTAGCCGACCAGTGGCAGGACATGGCTGAGACAGTACAGCTCCAAGTGCATAAGAAGATGCGTCTGCCTCAAGGACAAACGGGAGTTCAGGGTCAGGGTGTTGTAACACCGGAGCAGTAGTGAACATAGTTTTCAGAGAATCTAAAGCATTTTGTTGTTTTTCGGACCAGACATAGGGGACTGAAGGACTAGTGAGCGCAGTGAGTGGTGCTACAATAGAAGAAAACCCAGCTATGAACCGTCGGTAAAAGTTGGCAAAACCCAAAAATGACTGTAATTGCTTGAGTGTGGTCGGAATTGGCCAATCGTTTATAGCCCGAACTTTGGACTGATTCATGGAGAGGCCTCCAGGAGAGATATGGAACCCTAAGAACTCAACCTGGCTGGTATGGAAAATACACTTTTCAGGTTTAGCAAATAGTGCATTGGCTTGCAGACGTAACAACACTTCCTTGACATGTTTGATGTGTTCATCGAGAGAGGAAGAGAAGACCAATATGTCATCTAAATACACTACTACGTATGCGTTCAGGATATCGCCAAATATGTCATCCATGAAGCGCTGGAACGTAGCAGGAGCATTACAGAGACCAAACGGCATAACTGTATACTCAAACAGCCCTTGTCGTGAGCAGAAAGCCGTCTTCCATTCGTCTCCCTCTCGTATGCGTATGAGATTGTATGCACCCCGTAGATCCAACTTGGTGTAAATAGTGGCATGAGTAAGTTTGTCCAACAACGGAGTAATGAGAGGAATAGGATAGCGTTTTTTTACTGTGATGGCGTTCAAACGCCTGTAATCAATGCAGGGACGGAGATCCCCTTCCTTCTTAGGCACAAAGAAGATGGGACTTGCAGCTGGAGAGGTTGATGGGCGAATATGACCTAGACGCAGAGCCTGCTGTATGTATTCCTGAAGGACTCGCTCCTCTGTTTGGGTTAAGGAGTATACCCGCCCCTTTGGGATAGGGGCGTCTGGGATTAAATCAATGGGGCAGTCGTAAGATCGATGTGGAGGAAGGCCCTCCGCAGAGCCTTTGTCAAACACTGCCCGAAAATCATAATACTCAGGAGGTATGTTATTTGTGACCGCCCCTATCATGTGTGTGTCTGGGGAATCGGACCTGTCTTCTATGTCCAAAGAAGCGACTATCCCTAGGATGTCTGCGGGACTGGAAACCTGAGGTGTCTCAAGCAGGCAGTAGTATTGACATGTTTCGGATTCAAAGAGTACCTGACCTGTACCCCAGTTAATCAACGGATTATGCCTCTTTAGCCAAGGAATGCCCAGGATAACACCAAACTGAGGCGTAGCTATGAGGTCAAAAGACATGGTCTCTCTATGGACTTCCTGTATGACTAATTCCAAGGGGGCTGTCTGGTGTAAGATCGGTCCAGGGGTTAATGACGTCCCATCTACTGCATGAACTGGTTCGGGGTGTTTCTTTTGGACCAGAGGTAAGTTTAGAGCATTGGCTAGCGCTATGTCTATAAAGCAACCAGTAGCACCAGAGTCGATCACTATTTGTAATGCATGGGAAACTCCTGCAGCTAGGTTTAAGGAAGCTTGCACCACCACAGGTCGAACGGGACCAAAAGCAAGATCAGAGGTATTAGGTATAGGACTCGCCCCAACCCCTGATCTCAAGGTCGAGTCTTCGGAAAACCCGGAGCTTTGTTTCTTGGTCGACGGGGACACTCCTTTACAAAGTGCCCATTGAGTCCGCAGTAGTAGCAAGCGTTGTCTGCCCTCCTGCGCTCCCGTTCGGCATGTGTAATAGGACTGCGTACCCCGCCGATCTGCATGGGTTCAGGTAAGGTGCTAGATGAGGTTGAAAGTGAGCTCTGGGATATCCCTGCTTCCCCCTTACGTTCTGCCCGCCTGGCGTCGATTTGCAAGGTTAAGTCTACCAGATCAAGAAAGAGTGAGGGAAGGGAGGGCACTACAGACAAAGCATCCTTCATGGAACCACACAGGCCCCGATAATAGATCACTGCCTTCTTATTTTCGGGCCATGAAGTCTCGGTGGCGAGTTGATTAAACTTGGTAATATACTCAATGAGAGTAGATCGACCTTGAGTGAGATCTAAGAGCTCCATGTCTCTGGATTGGGCTTTATATCTAGTGTCAAATACCTTAGCCATTTCTTGAGTCAATGATTCGAAATCGTACAGAGCGGGATGATTGCTCTCCAAAAACGGATTAGCCCATGTGGCTGCTACACCCGACAAATGGGAGAGTAGAAAAGCCGCTTTAGAGACTGGATCAGAGAAAGCTTGAGGTCGGCATAAGAAATGTAGTTTGCACTGATTTATAAAAGTGCGATATTTCAAAGGATCTCCCTGGTACCTCTCAGGGGCTGCTAGAGGAAATGGAGTCTGAACCACCACAGACGGGACTGGCAAAGTAGGTGGAGTGATACGGGTGTTTTGGGATGAGGCAGCATCGCCGAACTCAGCGTCAGCAGGTAAGGGATGTCGGGTGCTGTGCATGGCATCAAGACAATGGTTCAGTGCAGTGGTGGCAGAGGCTAAATCAGTGCGGAGGGCAGTGGTAGCAGCTGCCATATCTGTCCTAAGCGATGTCACTGCTTGCATTAAAGCAGTCACAGGGTCCCCGGCTGAAACATCCATAACTGGACGACCATAAGGCTTCACAGTCTGTTCTAACTTGATGGGTCCGACTTGATGGTCGTGCAGTTAAAAAATGCCTCCGTCCCCAAGTACCGCTCGAGCAGAATATAAACACTGCCCGAGCAATCTTTGAGGCCACAGGAAGGAGTGTTGTCGTCAGCCTGGTATTGAGAACGCCGGAAGGACCCCTGAGTGCTGTAAGGCAAAAGGTTATATTCAGGAATGTACTCTATAATGGCAATGGGCATTCGATAGAAAGAGTTAAACAAGATGCAGTGACACCAGCTTACCTAATAGAGATGGAATGTAGGTAGAAAACCTACGCAAGGAAATCCACGGCAAGCTGGAATGATGTAATAGGCACTCCTTCCCAGTACCTCGTGGAGTGTGGCAGGGTCTGTAGCAAGGCTTGAAGCAATCCGAAGGTTGCAAAACAGAAAGGCAATCCAAGAGCAAGTCCAGAGTAGAACAGGGGTCGGATGTCCAGAAAATCAGAGAGCACGCCAATATCCAAGGGTAATCCAATAGCAAATCCGAAAAGAGTTCCAAGGTCGAAGCAAACAAGAGCAAGGGTAATGCGTGACAGTCCTCCGTAGAAGTTGAAGTAGCTGTGAAGCAAAGAGTCTTGTTTGCCGGCTTCTTTTGAAGGGGCGAGTGGTATCACGTGACGTATCACGTGACTGCTCGCGTACGTTGCATGGAGCGCAACGTGGCCAGCGATTGGAGCTGCCGGCACTTCCTGGTATTCTGACGTTGCCGGCAGTGCAAGAGGCGCCATGGCAGACGCCAACGCGGAAAAGGGCGAAACGAGGCAGATCCGCCCAACATGGTATTCGCCTGCTGGTGGTGTGAATGGGAAATACTACGGCGAGAGGCGCCTGAGGAGGAGAGGTGTGAAGAGGGAAAGGTCGTGTGAGAGGGCGTGACACATTCAGATATTATAGAAGAAGGGCGTCCATGTAACTGAAAGACATCTTTGATGATTACTACTGCCATCTCTTCTGCAAAGGGTAGTTTGTTCAAAGTGGGATGTCTTGGTGAAACAATCCACCTTGATGATGATCATGGTCTTCTCATTGGAAATCGGTAATTCCAAAATGACATCAGTGGAGATTGACTACCAAGGTCTTGATGATATGGGAAAAGGATGACGTTTTCTGACAGAATGTATTGGGTTCTTATTCTGGATACAGACATCACAGGATTAATTATATCAATATCCTTTTGAAATTGTGGCCACCAGAAATATCTAGCCACAGCTGCTTTAGTGGTAGGACTCCCTCTATGACCAGCTACAGGATGCTCATGCAGAAATTGCTAAATACGTTTTCTTAAGGAAGTTGATGGTATAAAAAGGTTTTTTTTCCTAAAATACATATCATTATCGAATCATAAATCCAGGACTAGGGTTCAGATACTAAGGAGAGTCTTGAATGTCTTGTAGCAAATATTCTCTCATTCGACAAAAGCCAAGAAGGAATGTTGGTTGACCTTCTAGACAATGCATCAGCTATCATGTTTGTCCTTCTGAGTATATAAGTAATATGGAAATCAAATTGAGTAAAAACAACATGCCCATCTTGCTTGCATTCAAAGTTTTGTAAAGCTTGTACATTTTGATGATCCATGTGGAATTCTATCTGAAGTTTAGCACCCAACAAAAGGTGTCTCCATTCAATACAGGACTGTTTGAGTGAGAGACGCTCTTTTTCAAGCACAACATTGTTACACTTGCTGCTGGTCAGACTGTGAGACATGTAAGCAGTCGGATGTTCCAATTTGTAAGGTTGTTCCTGCAATAACACAGCACTTAGGGCTGTATCTGAGGCATTTGCTTCTACTATCAAGGGGGGTTCGGTATCAGGTTGGCAAAGTATAGGAACCTGAGATTGAAAAGCCTCTTCTGTTGCCTTGGTCCAAAGAAAGGGTGTCTCATTCTGTAAAAGCTGGGTCAACGGTTTTATTCGTAGTGAAAAATGATCTATAAATCAATGACAGAAATTCACTAATCCCAAAATGTTTTGAATCTGCTTGACGGTTTTAGGAAACTTCCATTCAGTGATAGCTGATATTTTCTTGGACCCATCGTCAATCTTTAAGCTTTAAGTATATATCTAAAGTAAGCAACTGAGGAGAGATGAAAAATAATGTTTCCAATTTCGCTTTCAAATGATGTGTTTGAAGACGATTCTGGGCTTCAGAGACACGTTCGAAATGGTAAAGGGGATTGGTAAGATACACATAAATGTCTTCGCAGTACACAATGACAGAGATATTCAATAAGTCACAAAATAGCCTATCCATAAACCTGTTCGTCCCCTGGTTTAATACAGATTTTATTATATGCTCCTTGCAGATCCAATATGGTGAATATAGTGGCACCTCTTACAGCTTCAATTATATCTTTGGTCAGTGGAAGTGGATACTTTGCCTTGATGGTTATTTTATTTAAACCACGGAAATCTAGGGAAGGTCTTAACTCTGTGGTCTCCTTTTTGGGTACGTAAATGAGGGATGTGCCTCCATGTGCTTTAGACTCAGTTAAAAGACCATTCTTGAGATTTGTATTCAGGTATTGTCGCAAGGCCTGTTTATCACCTTTGGATAGGATATTCATCCTCCCAAATGGAAACATAGCTTCTGACATCAACTCAATGGCACAGTATTCAGTTCTGTGAGAAGGTAGTTCAACTTCTTCATTGTCTCCAAAGACAGAGGCAAACTTGTATTCTGAAAGAAAATAACTTGCCACTGTCGCACTTTTGTAAAGGGTTTGTCATGAAGTTCAGGTTCAGTCAAACAATACTGAGCACAATCCTCAGAGGAAAATGACACTGTGCCCGCCTTCTAATTTATTAAGGGGTCATGACATCATAGCCAAGGGATTTCTAGAATCACAGGAAATTGTACAGTACAAATTGAATCTAGGTTTAGTTCCTCTGAGTGTAGCTCTATCCGAAGAGTAAGTTCCTTGGTATGTTCCAATATTGGCCCAGAGCTAAGAGGTTCTCCGTCAACACCTTCTATAGGTAAATCCATCTTCTTGGTTTTGGTTGCAATGTTCTGTGCTTGAGCCCATTCCATGTCCAAGAATATTCCTGCGGGGCCACAGTCCAAGAGAGGTGGTACCGTAAAATTCCTGTCATACTCTAAGCATATGGTAACACATAGTACAAGAAGATTAGTGTCAGGTTTCTGAGCTCCAATCCTCGACAACAAAGGGAGGGCAAGTCATCTTCTCGCAAACCTGTTTCCCTGTTTGGAGCAGGAGCTCGCGTTTCCCAGAGACCTTCTTGGAGCCACAGGGCATTCTCAAACTAGATGACCCTTTGTTCCACAATACATACAGAGACCCTGCAATCTCCTCCTTTGTAGATCTTCTTCAGATAATGGTCCTCTTGCTACTCCGATCTGAATGGGTTCAGATTCATATGTACTATGAGTTGGAGTGGAGACAGAGGTTCCAAAAATCGAGGTGCAAAATGTTTTCTTTGTTCACTCTTTCTTTCCTGGATTTTATAGCCTAGTTGAAGCACTAAAGGTACCGATTCCGTAAAAGGAAGGAGGTTGTGCAACTCTGGAGGGTTTGTCCTTAAATTCTTCCGTTAGACCTCTTCAAAACACAGTAGATCTAGTTTCCTCCAGCCAGTTGTCGATATTTGGTTACATAACTGAGATGTTTAATGATCCTTGGGAGAAATCCAATAAACCTTCTTGTGCAGTATAAACAGTTTGTGGTCTTGCAAACATTCCCTTTAGGGTCATCAAGAAGGTGTCGTATTTGTCAAAGACTGGATCATTAGAGGTTACCAAAGGGGTTCCCCAGATCAGGGCACTACCCACCATGCTTGCCACGATATAGCCAGCCACCATGTTTGCCACCATATAGCCGACCTTAGCTCTATCAGTTAGAAAATGATGGGGATGAAAGGTATATTGGATAACACAGGTATATTGGATTTAGCTTTTTAGGAGAGCCATCAAACTTCAACAATCCTCCACTAGTAGGTGAATAGATAGGTAGCCCTTCTCGTACTGCTATGGCTTGATGAAGGGTTTGATTCTCAAAACGTAGTCCTTGTACTTCTGTAGCTAATACCGAATGGCATCTATAAGACCTTGTAACTGGTCCATTTTAATTGTGGGCCTTTGTAAACTGTCACATCTACTATAAGTGTCAGCGGATGGATTTACCCCATCCACTGACACTTCTTGTAGTAGACGTGACAGTTATTCTTTCTGTCTCTAGAGTAAGCCAGGCTGTCTCCCCAAGTGAACAGGAAGACCGACGAGCTTCCCCAGTCCAGATCCAGTATGGGGGGGGAAACCAACAGGAAAAAGCCCCCAAGAGGCAGACTAGCAACAAGGATCTGTTATTGTTGAAGGCTGCTGTATTGCAGAGAGATGAACTGAGGTATCTGGTACCAGAATTAATGAAGTAGCAGAATGTAAAGACAATGAAGTGGGCCGAAGGTCCAGATTGCTGCAAGGCACAAAACAGGGTCATGGAGAATCGGAGCACAGAATGGACGAAGGAAGGAGCACAGGAATGTAGGCTAAGGAGTTTGAGCAGTAAGAGATAAAACATGAACAGAACCGAGAAACACTACTATCTTACCAGGTAAGTTGCTACACATTTTATCCCTGGACTGCGGTGTAGATAACCATGACTGCCATCATGCCATCATGGCTACATCACACCAAAGCGTATGTAACATAGACTAGAGAGCTAATAACATCTGCGTGAATGGGCAAAATGGCTGCATAAGAGATGTGCTCTGACATAAAGTGATTATTTATATTTTCCAGAGGGAACAGAAAATCACACTGTGTGGCACATTTATTTTCTGAGTGATCAGAAATATCACAGGAAATGACAAGTGCTTTTGTTTTGCAAGTGAGCAATGACATCAGACAGTGACACACATTTTTTCCAAAGGGCAAAGAAAAAGGACAGAGTGCAGCAGGTATCTGTGCCTAGGGAAACAATCACAGAGTGTGACAGATGTTTTCTTATTGTGATGGTAGAAACATTCCAGACAATGGCATATCTTTTTTCCAGAGGGAGAAGAAAAGCACAGAAGTGACAAGCTTTTTTCCACAACAGAGAACAAAAATCAGGTCAAACATGATTTCTCTCTAGAGGGTACAGAAACAAATCAGAGTGGAATATATTTCCCACCTAGAGAAAATTAAATCACATACAGAGATGTATGTTGTTGTTCATGATAGTGTAACAAGAAGGGTGTTCTGCCCTTCTTGAGTCTATAATCAGGCCATTATAGTGAAAATGTGGCCTTATTGTATTTCTTTTGATATCTTTTTTCCATTTCTTAATGGTTGTTTAGCATTTCAATAAATTATGCTTAAAGTATTTTTTCCTACATAATGCAATTGGTGTGAACCACATTTAAACTTTGAACATATGATAAAACACATTTGTTTTATACATGTGTACCAAAAGCAATGGATTTGCTCCAAGACTCTTATCAAATTATTGATGCATTTTAATCATTCTAAACTATTAATTGTTAATTTGGTCCTTGAAATGAAGAAGTTCCTCTCCAGAAGATGTAGGTGCTAAAATGTGGTTACTTCCCTGTGTATTGAATAGAGATGGAGCTCTGATGATTTTATTGGCTTGCTCTTTGTTGAAGCTTAGTACATTCTCCATCTTCGTGTGGTATTTTGGCCAGAGTGTTGGTAGCTACTCGACGTGGGTGGGCAGGGTTAGGTCAGGTGGCAAAAGAGGGGAAGTTGTCAATTGTTCATGCGGAGCACTTCTAGTGCTTCTTTTCATAGTCATTAAAAGCCTATTACAGCTGGAGCTGTATGAATTGTAGTTAGAACTAAAGGGAAACCCTACAGGGGCATAAAGAAAGGGTAAGTGAATGGTAGTGTAACAAGAAGGGTGCTCTGCCCTGTTGTTTATCAACATGCTCTATTCTTGCATGGTTGTTAATCTAGCCGTTTGCTGGTCTTTGAATCCCAGTTATCTTCCTAGATGATCATAAGATTTGAACGTATGCAAAAAAAATTAACAACTGTTTTTTAGTCTATAATAAGGCTGTTATAGTGAAAATGTGGCTTTATTTTATCATTTTTTCTATCTTTTTTTCCATTTCTTAATGGTTTCTTAGTGATTGTCAAGAAGTGCTCCACATGAACAATTTCCAACTTCCCCCCTTTCGCCAACATTGTGCAATGTGTTAAACCCTTGCAGTCCCTTATCTTTGAATGCACAGGCAGGTTTGTGTATTATGAAAGGGTAGGGGGGTTTTAACCAGGCACCTGTTATTGGAGAATTGTACATCTCCAGCTCAAAAACACATGCAGTCTCAAAACTACACACACAGGAAATGGAAAGCTGTGTGCACATACATAGATGGACAGCTGCAAACATATCTAGATTGAAAGCAGTACCCAAATGTTTAATGGCCACACATGTTCTTCGAAAGCTGTACATACATATTTTGAGAAGACTGTACACACATGTATTCTTATTAGAGTAAGACACCCCTGAGAGCATTATTTTCCAAATTCAAACCTTTGTGAGTAATTTTCAAGCTGCCCATGTTCTAGATTTAAATGACCTACACATAACCAAAACATTCACAACCCCACACTTATGCAGGGGAGCCAAATAGAATAGATGTTTGTTAATAAATACTAGTTGTTCAAATAATTTTTCTCCGATACCACACTTGTTTTGAAACTGGAGAAAATCAAGTGCTTTTAAATTTATTTTATATCAGTAAATATATAAACTGTCGGAAAAGCGGCAATATTAACATTGATGTAAATTGTGTTGGCTAGATAGAAGCAAGCATAGAAGGAGTGCATTTAAACAGTTTAGTATCTTTTGGAGTACATAGAGAGAATTGAGATTGGAAAATAATGCTTGCGTAAGAACCAACACTGAGATTCATGTAGGAAGGTAAAATTCATATTGTTGATTAATTATTTATGAGTCCATAACCTTGTAGTGATTTTCTTACGGCCAAGCAGGAGGCCACCTTGGTTTAAATTTTACACTACTGGTTTGTATACCTTTCAAATTTTGAAAAACACACTGTTTATTGCCTGGAATTGTGGGGTCAGACTGTATGTTAGGGGCAAGAAATTAGTTATGCCATTTTAGATAATATATACATTAAATCAAATATTTCTACAATTTAGAATTGGAGAAAGAAAACTATTGGCCTCATTATGACCATGGAGGTAGCCATGCCGCTATTTGCGACATGGCTACCCCCATACCGGGTACCGGGTACCGGGTACCGGGTACAGGATCTGCGTTCCCAGAATGGGGAAATACTGGGCCATTCCGACTTTGGAGTGCCCGGTATTTCCCCATTCAGGGAACCTGGACCCGGTACATCCCCATTCCCATTTGAGCTCAATGGGGCTTTACCAGGCATCCTTTGCGGGTCCAACGAGGAGACCTCATAATGAGGCGCTAAGGGTTTAACGGGGCGGGCAGCTCTACCGGCCCCGTTAACCCCCTACCGCCAGGGTTGTAATGAGGCCCCATGAGCCTGATTGTGTAACAGGAAAGCTAGGACAGCTCAGGTGTCGCTTATGACATGGGACCACTTGGCAATCATGGTAGTGGAACTGGTGTGAATAGCTAAGCCAATGTTTGTCCCAAGGACGGAACTAAGACCTGCATATGGTACATGCCAGCCCCTTCATGAAACCTGACTAAACTCCCTGCATATATGCGTGGCATGTCCGCATTGCAATAATAAAAATGAAGCCACTTAGACTCGCATTGTCTGCTGTTGCTTTACTGCAAGCTGATTATTCAATGCCTGGGGGATTAACGAGAGAGGTTTATGAGAACCGTATATTATTACAAATGATATTGCCGACTCGGTATACTTAATTGTACAATTAGACGTTCATTTGGGCAGTTTAGGGATAACTAATTGCAGGTGGATATGAACTGCGTGAACAGTGGAATTGATGCTGCCCCTGCTGTTTGCATTACGTAACCCCTGCTGTTTGCCTTAAATCACAGTGGAACGAGTGACTGTTTCTCTCTTGGGCCGATATTCACAAAGTACAGTTCCGTTGGGTACATACCTAGCTCACATGCCCCATAGACTACCCTCAAATGGCGGGCCCAAGTTGAGCTGCCTCCCCAGAAGCAGTCTCAAACAGCTGTTGAAATATACACCAATCACCCAACAGCTCCCTGCATGTTAACAAGAATAACAAAGCCTGGCGCACCGACGTCTGACAGGACAAACCATGTACTAATAAATAAGCCCGCGTTATTGATGGCGAGAGCTGCTAATATTATTACGACCTCAATTAAGTGCGCTTTTTCAGACACATTAGCAACAAAGAGGTCTTCTCGGCACTCGTCGCTGTTTCTCCGGGCCTCGCTTTGCATTAAAATCCAATTGATCAAACTTGTGCGCCATTTCCTTGCGCGAGGATCGCCATAATGGGCAATCTATCAGCATGGGGTCCCCCGTAAAGCTATTAACACCTTTTGTTGTTTGCCTCCCGTTTCCATACACGCTGCGAGGTTCAAAAAGGCAAACCCCACAATCTGCTGGGATCGCTGGGAGCTGTGACTTGTGGCACCCTTTTAATTAGGGCACTCCTTTACCTCTGCTGATATTCCTGACACTAAGTAAGTCTTTATTTACTTATGAGGCGGCTGCATTAAAGCTGATTAGCGAGGTGGCAGCCGGGCTGCATGCAGCAGGCTCGAGCCTTTAGGAGGCAGGGTGCCTCCTCTTCCTCCTGACTCCAGAGCATTTATCATGAGCATAGATCAGTGAGCGAAAACATCAACAAAAGATATGCACATCGAGATTAGAGATTTTGCCCTTTGGCGAATTGAAAATTCGTGTTAGTTCGATGGCTGAGAGTGTAAAGTATGGATCAATGGTGCGTTCTGTGGGAGGCTTAAATGAAAGGCCAGGGGGAAATAATTAACAGGGACAGGCGATAGACACATGAGTTTAGGCCCTTCTACTGAAAGCAAATTCTTTTTTTAACAAATAAAGCTGGATGTGTACAGGAAGCGGATTAGCATGTTGGCGGCTATCATGTTCACTCAGTCGGTGTCATTGTTTTTCACACTCTGTGCTTAGGGCTGATGCACAGGCTGCTGCTCCCAGAATACTGTGATCTATTTCTATGCCCATTGGTCATAATGTTGTCGTTCCATCCAACTGCAGATATGGCACATGAAAAGGATCTGTTATGTCATCACTCCTTTTTAGATTTCGCTATTAGCATACATGCCAACATTCTGTGACCAAAAATCTGTAGGAATCTTAAAGTTTCAAAAATAGTCCGGCGAGGAGGTAATGATAGGAATAGGGTGCGTCAGCAGCCCATTGTCATTGAATGAGCCCGCCGCCGCGGGTGCATTCAATGACAATGAGGCGCCTGCCATGCCTTCTGCCACCACGCCAGCTCGGGGGGGCCCTTGAAAGACTCCCCCGAGCAGGCGTGGTGGGGGACTAATGGCGCCTTTTGTCAAAGGCACCCGCGGCGGAGGGGCGCATTTAGCCCGCGCCGTGGGTGCCTTTTACATCAAAAGCCTGCATGCCGCGCCTTCTCCTGCTAAGCCAGCTCGGGGGAGCCCTTGAAAGACTCCCCCTAGCTGGTGTGGTGGTCGCCCGGCTCACCCCCCCTAAGGCCGGCTCTGCACCAGAGGATGCTGATCATGCTGTGCCAGGCCTCAGGCAGCCAGGCCAAACAAAAAAAAAAACACAAAAAAATTGTTTTTTCGTAAAATCAGTATTTGTTGCCACAAAATCGGTAGGTGGTAGGACTGCTTAAAAAGCGATATCCTACTGCCTAAATCGGTAGGGTTGGCAAGTATGTATTAGATGGTGCTTAGACACCACGTATGAGCTGAAACTATTGCATTTTTGTACAGCTAGGATGAAGAAGACATGTGAAGGGGGAAAAACAAAGCAAAGGACCCGGGGGGCTTTAGGGGGCCGGAGTGGGCCAGTGGCACCCTGGAGTGGCCAGAACAAATTGGTTATGCCCGGTGGGGGCAACACAGTGGCGCACAAGTCCTCCATAAAGGGGAGGCAAAAGTACAAGGGAGGCACAGTTTACTGCCTTGCCCTGGGGATTTTGCAACACTGTGCTCCCGCTGCGGACCCGTGCCAACTCGACCGCTTGTATTGTGCAGTAGCACGTTTGAGCATTCTTATGCACAGAATGGGATTACAATAATAAACTCAGACCCAAACAACCAGACAGAGTAAACGAATTTGGCAATTTACTCCTGTGTTATCAGTACAATAAAGTAGGGAAACCTAGCAAACAACAAATCGTAAACCACACACTCTCAATTACATTTCAGGTACACAAAGGCTTTATACCTCGAGGTGCATCAGGTATGACATCATCCTACATAGCAAATAATAAAACTTATCAAATGGAGGGATTTGTTAGGGGAACATATCTACTTATAGTCTCTATAAGTGTTAGTAACATTATTGGCTGTGCCTCATCTGGCATGCATACCTTGAACTTCCCTCTAACTATGTATAATATAGATTATAGCAGCATAACAACAGCGGATTGGGCCATGTCACAATGTATGCTCACCGTTGCATAGGCCCTTATGATTACTTGGCATGCTTTCCCAACCTTGGACACTCGGCTCGCTAGCAGCACGAAAGCAAAATGAAACACAGGTGCAGAAACAACATCAGACTACTGCCCACTTGCCCAATTAGTCTATCATCTCTCATCAGCCAAGCCTTCAGCCAAGGCTTCTCCTTTGTACTTAACCTTGCTGAATGTTCTCTTCTCTGGTACTTTAAGGGGAGTTAAGGTGCATCGAAATCTTCGTCTGGAACTTATGAATAGGGCTTTTTTCTGGTCTTGCACCCAGGGTCGTATTGGGACAAGAAATAGGCCCAGTCATCCAAAAAAAGTGGCCCACCCCGCGCCTCAAAAAAGTGGCCTACCCCTTGCCTCACGATCCTTGACCTCTGATTACATCACCGGAAGTTATGTCATTTGACCCCACCCCAAAGTGACATCCTGAGAAGCGATGAAACACAACCTTTCACCCCTTGACAAAACAGGAAATGGCATCAAATAGCATTGTTCCTAAGTACACTAAATTACTGTGAATCCAAGCAGATGTCCAAGGCCAAATGATAATATGTTATTGTATAGCACTTACGCTTAAGCTCTTTTTTATAGAACAAATATGCATATAATATCACCCAACCAGTGTTGGTACTCATTTATCGCCCTAAGAAGGATGAAAGGATTTTTGGAGAAAAAAACAATAGCAATTTGTATTTTTTTTTTCAATTTATTTTTCCCAAACCGGCCCAGACATGCCCAGAAAATGGCCCACACTCCCCAGGGCCGATTTCGGCCCACCCACGGGCCGAAAGGCTGAGGGGCCAATCCGACCCTGCTTGCAACATGTGTGGAGAGAGCATGATTCTGTCCATCTCGCCTTTCTATTTAGTGCTATTTGATTCAATTTTGTCAGGTATCATTACCCTCTTCAGCCTATGGAGACTTGGTTGCTCCCTCTCACATATGCTTCCTCCATTTTTTATTGTCAGTACTAGGCATTCACAAATGTTGACTCATTTACTTAATCTAAGAGAGATTTGTCCTGCGTATATTGCTTATACTCATTGACTCCCATTGTACCCTGCAATGACTTATTGCTGTGGCATCCTTGATCTCTGGCCAACAGCTATTCTTTGTTCATGCATGAATCCACTTCCAGTGTCTATCAGCCCTACAGCCCCGGTCTTTCTCCTTCGAGCTTCTCACTTTAATTATTATTCAGAGCCAACGTCCATCTTTTCAATGTGGCTGCTTTACCGATGTTTTATTTTCTACTGCACCAAGCTTCTATGTAACTCATCTGCCGTGCGTTTCTGCATATATACATTTACTACTCACCTGGTTACCTAATTTCTTTGTATATATGGTTTCTTCTCACTCACATATAAGCTTACTCTTGTTTCTTCAGTTATAGCTTTAGTCCTTAAGTATTTTTATATTGTTTTGGTGCATCATAGTGTTTTCTCCATATTACATCACTGTGTACCTGTCAGATTTTCTTTACAGTTCTACGATATTCAGTGGGGTCTGCAAATCTCCTGCTACCGCCTTGGTTTGAAAGTACATTCAGTACGGTTGTCTGAGTGCATAACGTCTCATACACCCGATGCAGTATTTGAATGATACCTGGTGTCATGCACAGTGTCTTCTTGTTCTTCATTCAATATGTCGGTGGTGAGGGGGCGGGTTCTATCAATGACGTACACATTTGCTTCTCTACAACATCGTTTTGCCTTTTCCATCCTACGCTGAATTTTTGAGTTGGGGGAGGACCATGTGGACATTGAGATCCCCTTCCAAGGGACTGCAGAGCTGGAATAGTGTGGAGGGGAGGGCAGAGGACGCCCCCATCATAATGGGTGAATAGCCTCTGGGGGTCCCAGCATGGATGGGGTGGGACTATGGGCAGTTTGGTCCGGTGATGAAGTGTTTGCCTCCTGGTATCGTCCCCTAAAAAGGTTATGGTGGGGAGGGGACAGGGCCTCGCCACCATGCACAACCCTGTGGGCAGAAGGCATGGTCCACATGGACCACCTGTTAATGTTAAAAAGCCATTGTGTGGTGAGTTTTAAAGGAAAGTCGCATTTCTGGTTTATATTTGAGGTTTTTAAAAAAGTCGGCCAGAGTGACATCCAAGAAAGTGTGTCAAGTGTTGCCTCTCTTGCCCTGGTACTGCCCCCTGAAGAGCCCAATAGCTTGTGTATGTTGTTTGTTATTTTACACATCCATTGACTGCCCGTGGTCATGCTAATCCCTATGTCCATTCCTACCCACTTCCTAAACCCAAAACGCATCATCCCAGGATCTCTTTGAGCTAACTCTTTCAAGCAGTAGCATAAACATGTGGCCAGCATTTTTACTTAGTCTGCTGAGAGTTAATGACTTAATAGCACCTTACAAGCACTACTAGTGCAAAGTGATGTCTTTGGGTATCACAGGGGCCAATGCCACCAAGAAGAAAAACACCCATGTGGTTAAAAGGTCTCATTTATTATCACACTTCACACAAATCGAACAAATGCAACAGATGTGCCTTGAAAGAAAAACACTTTCAATGACATTTAGAAATCATACACTTGTCCCATGAAATTACATTGTGTAAGCCATACTCACCTGGGAGTGGTACCAGGAGACTGAACCCCTGTATCTGAACTGAGTGACTCCCGATACTGCACCCCAATCCTTCACAACACAGCTCCAGGGGTGCGGGTGGTCGGCAGTTCCACGGAGGGAGGCAGAAGGTACCATCCAGCACTTACGAAGGCCGTTTTATGCCTGCATTCCCTTTGTAAACACTGCCACGCCCACCCACCAAAGGCCATGAAAACACAGCCCATCCCCAATCCTGCTTCCTCCCTCTACCCCACACCTGGGAGATGATCTCCCATGCCACCCGTTGGTGCAGGACGTTGAGCAGCCGAGGAGGGAGAGAGAGGTGGTCCCTGATGGCCTATGCCCAGTCCCCCCCTTACTCTGGATGGCCCTGTCCGCCGCCCCCCCCCAATCTGGTTGCCCCGCGATTCCAACAGGCTTCCTGTCAAGCCAAGTGTGCCTTCAGCCACTTGATTTATGTGTTGTTTGCAATGAAGTCCTGTATAAAACAATCATTGATAAAGCCAGCAGTTGTGGCTTGTGTAAGTATTAGCTAGGCATTTGCCAGGTGCTGACATTATGTGCCCAGGTAATCACACCATTTTCCAGCTGTTTCCATCCTATGGCCATGTAGCAGCAATCCAGAGGAGCCTTGAAAAAGCCTATCCCGTGCCTACAAAAAAATTAAAAAACTGTTGGCTTTGACTGTAGAACTTGCAGATGGAAGAGAGCTGAGTAAAAACAAAATGTAATTCCCTAAGAAAGACAAGAGCTTAGGAGGGGTCCGGGAATGTAATCCTTAACACTGCATCTTGGGCCTGCTTTTTCATTACACAGTGTAAGGAATACTGAAGGATGTTGCTTGTATTTCTATTTGTGAGAATATGTGTGACTTTTTCAAATGGTCGACCTGCTAACTTCATAGGTTTGGGTAATTATTACATGTGTTTCAACGTTGTTATGTGGAATTGGACAAAGCATGCATTGCCAAATAATCAAATCTGATCTAAAGTTGAAAAAGAACAGTGTAATAATTTAAAAATGCTGCATGAATACATTGGAGGGAATAGGTGGCAAGGCCAGTGAGTGACACGAGACAGAAATATTCCTTGGAAGGGATTAGGCCGCATTTATTACATTTATTACATCACCAAATGCGACAAAGCTCTAAACTTATGACATCATAAGAACTGTTATGTCATCAGTTACATACATGAGCGTGGAGGACTGGCCATAGCCACTCCCCGCCTCTACCCCCCCCCGAAACCAAACTCCCACGCTCCGGGAATGGGCCTGAGGGGAATAGGTTGGTTACCTTGTAAACCTACCAGACGCCCAGTCCAGTTCCCCTGTTGCATGGACCAGTAAGGACCCCTCAATTAACGCTTGGCATGACACCTCAACGTTCCAGGCACAACCTTGGACCTTAACTTAAATAAGCAATACATCTCCCTTCCATTGATCCTAGTTGTTGAGCCCATCACTCAACTCAGTGCAATGTTTCCCAACCTAACGCCACGGGGCCACTTGCATACGGTCATGGGCAGTCCCCCCGTCTCAACCATTTTTGTGCTCATACCCCGAGACTGTCTATGGACTATTACCATGCCCTCCAACCCCTCCAACACATTGCGCAATCGGTCAACATCCGTACCAAATCGACCCCTTAATAGCTCTGCAACATTCGGCCTATGGCAACAGCCGGCTGTGACTATCGAACCCGCTCTGTGACAGTGTGTTGTACCCTGTTTGCTTCTTGCCCTCGTTGTGCAACCCCTGATTATCCATACATATATAGCTCCCTCGAATTCCAGACGGCGCCCGTAGCTGCAGCAAACTGGGATTTGCTTGCACGCTGCCATCAGATTCTGATGTCCACCACGCTCCTCTTTAGTCTTTGTGTGGCCTGCAGATATTGTCACTCACCAATGTCTGCCGACCACCCCTTTGACAAAGTACCTGCTTGAGTACTGTGGCCAAACCACAAGTCAAGATGCATGGGGTTTATACCCCTGCCACTGGGCGCCTTCTAGATGTAAAAGACAAAACAAGTTAATATATACCCCACGCCAGAGCAGACAGGCTCCCACTACACTTTGACACAACCGGTAATGAGAATGTGATCCCTCGCAGAGGCAATAACCCCCCCATCCCTTAGCTATTCCCCAGAGTGGGGCAGCATACCACAGCCATACCTTTGGTGTGCCAAACAGGAACTAGAACTGTGGTCCATACCAAGATCCTCCCCAGCAAACATACATCCATGAGAAACCACCAGACCTCTAAGGAAGCTCAACCTACCACACTTGCATGCTCCACTCCCAGCATAAGGGCGTGCCCCCACACTCACCATGCCCCTGGAGAATAATGCCTGGGGTACCAGCAGATCCTGGCCTGACTCCAGTGCCCGATCTCCCGGACCCTGCAGTCCCGACTGGCCCAAAGCCTCTCCTGCCAAGCTCCATTGTGACCTCACACTCAGTTGGCTAAGGGCACTAGGACTGCCACCAGGGGACAAGCATCCATCAAACCCCCAGAAAAACCAACACAGACAATCTGCACCCCCTTTGTATCTTATGCCCGTTCTCATGGCAGCTCCACCCACATGTACAACCACTGTATCCTAAACGCTCCAACTGGGTTGAAAGGCCAAAAGTAAGTCACCACTTGGTGCTACCACCCAGAGGCAAGTCACACATCTATTTGGCCACCATGGCCTTACAAACCACTGCTGTCCTTACGATAAAGGACCCTCCCACAAGAATAAACATCTACTAAAGACTGCTCATGGTACAAAATGAACACCATGAACCGCAATTGCTCACCAACTCTTAACAAGAAGTGTATGGCCCAACAATCGTCAAACCCCCTATGAATGATACCCTGGGCCTCCAAGCCTTTTGGCCTGTCCAGAGCCCCTCCTGGGTCCCGGTCCCATGGCCCCTGCAGTCACCATCATCCAAAGCCTTTTGTCATGCTCTGACCATAATCAAGCACTCCGTCCATGCCAGATACTGGGACTGCCGCTAGGAGGAAAATCATCCATCATACATGGGGGGGTGACCCTTACACCATCAACCCCACTCGGGAGTGATACCCAAGGGTACCCCCATGCCCATGCCTTTAACGAGTGCCCACTCAAATCCCGATCCCCCGGCCCCAGCAGTCCTACCTGCCGGATGCCCCTTGCCATGTTCAAACCATAATCACACACTACATTAATGCCAGACACCGGGACTGCCGTCAGGGAGAAAACCATCCATGACACAGGGATGCCAGGGAAACCAACTCGCTACTATTCATAAAATATGGCTGGGGGTGACCCCTCCACTGCCCACATCACTTGGATGCAATATCAAAGAGGGACCCAGGCCTAAGCCTGTACCTGGTGCCCCTCTCAGATCCTGATCCCACGGTGGTACAGCATTAATGCATCGACAAAAAAACTCATCCGAGAATATATGGGATTGTGGGTAAAAGCATATAAGCAGTAGGGCTGGTCGGGAATAGTGTAAAATTAATAGGGGAGTGGAGTTGTTGGGGTGACCCCCACAAAAATAAAAAATAACTTTCTTAATGTGCTTTTTTCAGAAAAAATATTTAGACAAAAAACCCATAGAAAAAAATATTTAGACAAAAAACCCATAGAAAAAAATGCTGTTGATAAATGAACATAGAGCCCTCCGAGCCCCTGCAGTCTCCAGGTCGGAAACCCCTTGCCATGGTCTGACACTAATCACAGACTCCTTGTTGCCGGACAACAGGACTGCCGTCAGGGGGCAAACATCCATCATACAGGCCACTAGGGAAATAAATTTGCTTCTAACAAGGCACCTTAACATCCCCACAAGGTGTGCTCTGGTGAACCTACATGGTCAGCTGACCTAAGGCGGCCATCCTGCCCCCTCCCTAGCCTACTCTAAGCACCGGAATGCTTGAAGGAGCCCCTTAGGCTAATCCTACTAGCCACCTAATTGGCTCACAGCAGCCGCAAATGAGCCAAAAACCAACAAGACCTTGCCCTGCACCCACAGGTGCGTGCCGGGTGTGGTCCAGCATGATGTGGCCTGTACTGCCTAGCCACTTGCCCCACCACCCCATTTTTGTGCTGCTTGCATCCTCTTAGGGGCCACTGCTATAGATCCCCTGTACCAACAGACAGGCCACTTCTCCAGCTCCACACACCACTGCTACATGCAAAGGAACCTGGTATGACCAACCCTACACAACCCTGCCTCACTCACCAGGGGCAACACATATGGGAAACAAATAACCAATTCATCCACCCACGCTGCTATGACATTGTTATCTGGCAAAAGCAAAATTCACAAACCGTACACGTGCCTTGCATCCCCAATCAGGGTTCCAGAGGGAGGGTGCTATGACACAGAAGCTTGCAACTCGTGCTCTGATATTTATGTAATGTGGAGTGAGCAGCCTGAGGCCTTGCAGATGATTGCAGAGTGGGCACATTTTCTTTCTGGGAAATGCTGTTATTGAGATAGAGGGGGCTTTGTTGTAGATAGAGCATTGTGCAATGGACAACATTTTAAAATAAATGCATGCTTTGATAGGTAACCAACCAGTGTACCTCTCGTCTGGTTGCAGTGATGCGGCCAGAGCGGCAAAAGCCCAATGCCGTGTGCAGGGCTTTATTTTGAAGAAGTTGGAGCTTTTAAAGGTTAGTAGCAGAAGTGACCGTGAGGCGTGCATTACAGTTGTCCAATTTACTGAGGATGATGGCTCTAGCGAGCGTGAGGCAATTGCTTGGAGAAAGAAATTGTCTACTCATGGTGATGAGCTTGACAAAGTAGGCGAAGTAGGCCAGGGCATTAATGTGAAGATTGCCTCTAAAGTGTGTCCAGCACTTTGGGTGGGGCCATTTACTATTTGTTGAAAGTGGAGGGTTTCCACTAGGCCGCTGAGGGAGTTTTGCTGTGGCTTCATTTTCTCTTTCGAACCAAATGTCCCCCAGACCAACTACGCTGTCATGATAAGTGGAGAGGTTGGCAATGGCATCAGTGAGATTTGTGGCAAAGAATGGGTTGTGGGATGGCGGTCTGTAGATCAGGAGGAAAAGTAGGCTGGGTTTGTCGTTGAGCTTGATGTTAATTAGGAGAGAGTTGTAATCTTCTGGGTCGGTTGAGGGGAGTGGTGTGGAGCAGATGTGTTTTTTGTGTGCTATTGTGACTCCACCTGCTCTTCGGTTTTCTGTGTTAGAATCTATTTGTTTAACGTTGTCGTGTATGGCTTTGTGGTTGATTGTTGTGTAATTGTCTGAAAGCCACGTTTCTGTGAGGAAGAGTGCCTTCGCTTAGGAAGTCGTACATTTCTGTCTTGTGCTTAGCCATGGATCTTATGTTGAGTAGACTGCAGTATGGAGTTTGTGTTTTTCCTTGTTCTTGGTCGTGTATCATTTCTCGCATCTTTTTGGGGGTGGTCCCTGTCAGATTTTCAGTTCGCTCTTGGCTCCCCCCCCCGTCCACCTCCCGGCTCCCTCCTGGTGCCCAGTGCATGCCGAGTGCGCCCCACCAGCCACCTGCTGGTGCCCCGTTATCCTACCACCCCCCGGCACCAAAAGCAAACGCCGCTACTGGTCAGTAACCATGGAGAACCAGAGGAGTTGTGACAAACCTCCTTTAAATCAGCCCTGACAAACATCATGTTGGCCACATGCGAGAAAGAGGTCTTAGGCCACAACACAATCATGATGAAATAGAACAGTAGAAACAGAGAGCATCAGCCTGCTCGAAGCATTTTGAGCACATTAACATTGCCATACATTATCATAAAGGAAAACGTTCATTTTCTTTTTCTATTTCTACGACAAACACCTACAAGGCCCAAGTCAAATGCAAAACGGCAAACACCATTCCCATCTACCACTCAGAATATGGTGTTGAAACCCCATGGCGCCAGGTTTGTCCTGACACCCCTTGTTGTCTTGCGGGCCCGATGGCCCCAATTACCGTTCTGGTCCCCTTGACCCTGGGTGCCTGGAGCTGCTGCCCAGCATTCCATTTATTTGTGCATTCCCTTGTTGCAATATATATTAGACACTATTTGCCCTTCTTGCTGAATGGTATGTGAACTAGATTACTTTATCACATATTTAATGTTGATAAGAAATAGATGAAACAATTTCCTATCCACACACTACTGTACTATGTTAGGGACATGGGCACATGTGAGATCTCGCAGTCCCAAGTGCAATGCAGGGAGATGCACCCCTTTCCATATTCACTGGCCCAATGTGGAACACGGGCACTCCATCATAGAGTGGCCGTCTCATACACTACTCCCCGAGGGTTGTATGTGTACCCGAGGTATATGTGGGTGGGCATTGGTTGTTAAATATTCCTTAATGGAGGGTGCACAAAGGCACCATAGGCCCATCCACTGCTGGAAATTAAAATCATTTACTAGGGAATCCCACAAGGGACAGAGAGTAGGGAGAGATCCAAAGCAACCAATTGGTGGAGCGAGGCAGGGGGGCTTAGCGATGAGGGGGTGGGATTCTAATAAAAAATATGTAAAATCATTATTTGAAATGGTACAATCTTAGAGCATATTTCACGATAGACCTGTCCAAAGCATACACCATCAACTCCACTTTAAATCACTTTCATGGCAATGGTGCCCCGATCTATGTATTTAATTATTATTTGCTTGTTAGGCGCTTATACAGTAAGAATATACTGTTTCAAAGCAACCGCAGGGAGGGAGAGAGAGTGGAAAATACATTACAACATTACAACACAATATTTAAGAGCAGAGGGGGAAGAGGGAGTGGGACTAAGCTACTATGCCGTGTGAGTATTCAGAACGTGCAAGTTCAGAGAGGAAGAGGGAGGAGGGGGTAAGTGCTTGGGAGTCTGAGCCCGTGGGCGAGCCATGGATGAAGCGCTAGAATGTTGAGTGCTACACGGCCTGGGTCACTGGAGGTGTAATTGCGAGTCTCCAGAGCAGAGGGTTTGCAGATGCAAAGTGCTGTGGAAAGACAGGAGCTGGGAAGAATTGGTTTGGGAGGTCAAGGCCCCGAAGATGCATAAGGGCCAAGGACACCGATTCAACAACTCTGAGATTAGCAGAGGAGAGAAGGAGGGAAGGAGGAGGAAAGAGGAAATTCTTAAAGAGCTTCCGGAATTTGAGAAGATCCTTCTCAAGGCGCAGGGGGTGGCTATTCCAAAGGAAGGAGCCCGCAGAGCAAAGTGAGGGACCCGCTGCCCTCTGTTTAGCAAAACTCTTTAGACACATAGTTGGTGCTAGAGGAGCAAAGTGGTCTAGAGAGAGAGCTTTTAGTGAGATAGAATTGAAGATAGTGTGGCCCCCGGGCTCAGACAGCCTTGTGGATGATGCAGACGGATTTGAATTGAATCCATGAAGCAACCAGGAGCCAGTGAAGATTTTATAGTGCAGGAGAGATGTGGTCCCTGGGCTTAAGGCCCACAATAAGTCTTGCTGCCCTATTCTGAATAAGCTGGAGGGGTCGCAGAGTGGAAGAAGTAAGATTCAGGAGGAGTCTGTTACAGTAGTCAAGTCTAGAGAGAACAAGGGTTTTAATCACATTGAGCTTCTGAGGGAAAGTGTGAAAAGGTAGAATTCCTTTGAGAAGGAACAGCTGATAGTTGGACTTTGTGGCAATGTCATGAGTGTGAGAGAGGAAGGAAAGAGAGGAGTCAAAGATGACTCCAAGGTTTCTGGCTTCAGTTGAAGGCGCAGGGGGAGAGCCTAAGGAGGAAGGCCAGAGTGAAGGTAAGAAGGAGGGAGCCTGGGGACCCAATGGGAAGGATCTCAGTTTTACAGGTGTTGAAGTAGAGATCATTGGAGGTGCACCAGAACTGGATGGCAGATTGGCAGTCAGGGATGATGGAGGGTGCAAGGAGGTCAGCAGGGAATCTGAAGAAGCGCTGTGGGTCATCTGCATATCACTGGATGTTGTAGGAGAAAGAGGAGATGAGGCATGCAAGTGGAGCATGGTAGATGTTAAAGAGCCAGGGGGAGAGTATAAAGCCCTGAAGGACACCACAGGTGCATATGGAAGAAGGAGAGGAGAAGCGGCCCAGGGTGACTTGTTAAGAGTGGTTAGTGAGGAAAGAGAACAGCCAATCCAGTGCCCGTTCCGAGATACCAAGTGTATCGTGGAGCCTTTGTATGGGGATGGAATGGTTAACTGTGTCAAATGCAGAGGGGAGATCGAGAAGGATAAGGACAGGTGTTCATAAGAGCAGTTTCCGTGTCTCTGGATGCTCGGAATCCAGATTGATGGCTGTGGAGGCCTCCAACAAGTTCATTGTGAGAGTTAAGTTGGAGCAAGGCCAGCTTCTCAAGTAGCTTCCTCAGGAATGGGTGATGGAGATAGGGTGGTAGCAGCAGGGCAGTTAGGGTCAGATGATGTTTTCTGAGGAGTGGGCACACAAGGGAGTGCTTAAGGGGGAAGGGGAAAGATCCAGTGATAAAGGAGTGATTGCAGAAATCAGCAGGAGCAGGGGCAAGAGAGCCTATGTTATCCTTGATGGTCCTGGATGAGCAAGGAGAGACCTGTTTAGATGAGACCTTCATGGAGCGGACAACTGTAGTAACCTCTTCAGGTGCAACAGGAGAGAAGGAGGAAAAGGAAGAAGGAGGAGGGAGTGGGTAGAGTGTTGTGTGGGGGTGGGATGGGTTGTGAGGGAGTGTAGAAAGGGTGGTCAGAATGTCCTGAGTTTTGGTGGCAAAGTGTTAGGCCAGTGAATTGCAAAGGTCCTGGGAAGGAGAAGGGGAGGAGGGGACTGCAGAGGGGTTGGCTCGGTCCCTGCAGATTATGAAAAGTTCAGCCGTGTTATTAGATGTGCCGGAGATCCGTGCTTCAATGTGGGCTCTTTTCTTTGCACGGAGGGTGAGTCTATATTGCCTTTGGAGCAGTCAGCAGGCCAGTTTGTCAGAGGATGAGCCTTAGGTTTGCCACTTCCATTCTGCTGCCCTGAACTTTCGTTTCAGTGCTGCAAGTTCGGTGTCGTACCAAGTGTTACACTTTGAAACAGTTTTCAGACGGATCCTCGTGACTGGGGCAAGAATGTCAACAATGTTGGTGATGGAAAGATGACGGTTGATGAGGGCACAGTCAGAGGTAGAGTCAGAGGTGGGAGGGTGAGGGGGCTGAAGGTGGAAGCAAAGACAGCCGCAGTCACTCGTTTCATCGGGCGGGTGTTAGTGAACGAGGTTGCTATGACTTTTGGTGGGGCGGTCAGGGGGCCAATGGGTGGAGGTGGCAGAGGTGACCATCTTGCAAATCAGGCTTTCAAAAGAGGAATAGCTCTGAGTAGGTAAGATGGAAGCAGGAACCCACTCGGAAGATTTAGGCAACCCCCCCGCCATTGTGGTGAGGTTGAGTCTTGAAGGTGATCTTGAAGCCATCAGGGAGGAGGGAGTCAAAGGCAGTGACTGAGCTGGGATTGAACCAAGTCTCAGTAAGAGCGAGAATATTGAGGTCAATGTCTTCAGGAAGGAGACAGATGTCAGAGGAGTGTTTGTTGGCTGCGTGGGCATTAAGAGTCACGAGATGGAGGTGGTCAGTGCTTTTGAATATTTTCTGAGGTGGAGTACAGGGGTGTGGTACACCATTCAGAGGAGGGAGAGAGAGAGAAGGGGGATTCAGGCGAAGGAAGGAAGTTAATGAGAGAAGGCAAGATTCGGTCAAAAATAAGGAGTTGGGTTGTGAACCCTAAACCAGAATGGTGTCAGTTTGATAGACATTAACGGAGCAATGAGAAGATGCAAAACCAGCCAAGAGGACTTCCCACTTGGTGCCACTGTTAATACAGGAGTGTGATGAGAGAGAGAGAGAGAGAGAGAGTGGAGATGAGATGGGGAGTCCAGAGATCAGGAGAGGGGACAGAGAAAAAGATATCAGTGAAAACCTCTCTAGAGGGAGCACTGACATAGGTGTCTGCAATGGGAAGTCCAGGGTGTGTACTCAGGAATCTTTTTTGTGCTTTTTCCTGGCCGAACTGGAGAGAGATGGGGGATAGGTGATAGTGTAGCAGTTAGAGAATATAGCAGAGATGGAGAGAGCCATTGGAGGGCAGAGGTTTTAGCCAAATAATGAGGGAGGAGTGGCATCACTGCACAGTTCTGGCTAAACTCACTAGGGGGTCTAGTAGATTGAGTCAGAGAGGATAACACACCCCAAATTTGACTTTAAATGAAGGCGGCAAACAATGCAGATGGTGCACATATAATGCAAAACACCCAAATTCGATTTTAAAAGCACACCCCAAATTCGACTTTCAATGAAGGCAGCAAACAATGCAGATGATGCAAGGTAATGCAAAACACAAGTGAAAGTAATAAATGCAGTGAAAGGAATTAAGTTAGTTAAGTGAGGATGGAGGAGGTGAATAGCACTGATGATGCCTCAGGAGAGTTAGTTATGGAGGTCAGCCAAACTCACTTTCATGACTGCAGGGATTATGAGTGGCCTTTGAACCAATAGCAGTGAAGCAGTCCAGGAATTTGTCTGGGGGATGTAAATCTATGGCACTCCAGACCCTCCTCTGCCCGGATAGGCACAGACAGGGCCTTTGAATGTGGGCCCTCGAGTCGGGGGCTGGCTTATGCCTTCCGGCTCCTGATTGGTGAAGATGTGTAGAGAGTGGCCAAACAAGTGAGGCGGCAGTGCAGGCTGCACCAAATGGTGCTAGATGAAATTATGGCGGCCATGATGGAAATTGCAATTGTGGTGAACACCTCATGGCAGGGACCCCAGTTAGGCAGGAGAAACAGCCCCCAGTCGTAGGCAGATAAATTTGTGTGACTGCAGTATCACACAAAGACAGATGAAAATGATTAGAGTGCATTTTCAGTGAGCTTGCATTGCAGAAAAGAAAACTGCTGTGCTCCCACTGGGCTTACCTCTCCATAAGGCTAGGCCTGAATGAATGTGCCGGAAGCCCCCAGAAGCCTTGTGTGGTGGATGCACAAGGGATCCTCTGTTTGTCTGGCATTGCCACCTTAATTACTCTGGGAGGCTGCAAGTGCTGCGTAGTGCTTAGTGGAGTCAGGTTGAAATTACAACACCGAGCCAAATACTCATAACATCAGATTCACTCCAAAGAACAGCGAGTCCCGCACAAAACATGGTCTGCAGCCTCTGTGGGATGTCACAACTTCACCATACATGAATGTAGACACATATTGTACATTAACCTACCTGCCCTGCCCACATAAACATATCCTCCATGATGAAGCCTTACACGTAACTGCTCTGCTCAGCTTGTACATTCCTCATTCCTCCCACAATGATTAGCTTCTCTTTGTGAAACCAAATGCCTTGAAATTGGGTGAAAGAGGAATCTAACGGACCACAGGAAGGATTAATAGGTTTTCAGTCACAGAGGACAGGGGAGGTTGACAGTGCAATGGGTTAATGCACTATTAGGTAAGTATTGGTGCAGTCACACTGTGTGAGACTGCACAACCCCTATCTGCTTGGTATTAGGTAACCCACTTATTGATATAGGTCTGTACTACACAAGTTGGTAGTGTGACTGAGCAGCCAGGCCTATCTCAAGAGGGGTACATGTGAGCTGTAGGGCTGTACAAATGAGATCTGTGAACACAAGTAGCCAAGTAACAATTACACTCAAGGTTTCCGTTATAAATAGTTATTTAATTTCTTACCATGAATGTTTAAATAAGCATTATTTAAAAGGGCAATTTGTGTAACAATGTAAATATACTTTAAACTTACCTTTCAGAATCAACACAAGTTAGTGGATAATCTTTGGATATGATTCTTACACAATTCAGGTGACTTCAATCACAAGGACAGTAATGGCATTTATATATCTCTAATATACTTTGCAGATTCTGAGGTTGCAGAAAGGAAAGGTTAGGGAAGGAAAAAAGGGTTATACAGTTTCTCAGGTTATGTGAGGACAACTAAATCTTCCAATGAAATCTAAATACGCCTTTCCCAGCAGTAACAGTAAACAACAAGTTACCACCTATGAGGGACAAACAGTATCAAAGTCAATAGACTAGAAGAGTTTTCAGTGAGCAAGGACAGCCAAAGTTCTTTGGGACACAGTCTATGGATCTGATGTACTTATTAGATAAAAGGTCTTGCACAAAGCTAGAGAGTTTAAAAAAATGTATCACCTGTAGGGTCAAAAGCTGTTACGCCTGTGAGAAGAGAGTTGTAATCAACTCTAAAAGGTAAGCCAATACAATTCCCAACTGAGAAGAGCGCAGCTCAAAGGCAATAAGCTAAGTTCCCCAAGCCTAAACATTACCTTTGGTTTGAAGAAAAGTGGCCCAGCTGGATTCTGTCTTGCTACAGCAGTGCAGACCCTTGTTCCTGAGCCTCAGTTGTGGGGACAAGAGGGAGGACGTCTGGTGGTCTCCTGCAGCGGTACTTGGGAGGTCGTCGGCAGCTAAGGGCTCTTTTTGGTTCAGCTGCACTTTGCGGTTTCCGCGATTAGCAAACAACACCGTTGCAGATCTTTGACACTAGTTGGACTCTCTTTGCTTCATCGGTCCTGCACTCTGGTGAGGGGACTCTGGATCTGGAGGTCCTACTTCTGGAGGGTCCTTAGGAGTCACCTGCAGCTTCTAGCGGGATCCGTTCCACGGCAGATGTTGCACTCGACTACAGACACTCAACCCGTGGTATATGGCTTCCACAGCAATGGAGAGGCATAATAAGTCAGAGATGGTGGTCCAGTGGAGTTCGTCTAGGGATAAGTTGGTCCCACTAACCCAAGGGCAGAAGAAATTCCATCCGGAACTTCTCTGTCGAGGTGAAAAAGGAGGTCAACATCGCAGCAGGGCTTCACTGGGCAATTCAAAGGTCCAGGAGGTTGCAGCAAGTTCCATTCACAGTTTTTTCATTGGGTGCTTCTCCCAGTGGTCAACATTGCCTCTAGTCCCAAAACCCTTGCCTTTTAAGCAGGTTTCTTCCATTCATGCATAGCCAAGGTTGTCAATGACACGGCAGGATAGCTGTCCTGAAAGTCATTCAGGCATTCCTAGAGACAAAGGACAGGGGAGTTTTGGGACTCTCCCCCACAGCCTGTCCTTCCAGACACACTGGAGCCAGGGGGGGCTTCAGGGCTGATGACCGCCAAAGGCAAGACAAACAAAAGGCTCAAACCTGTCTAAACGCAAAGAGTAAAACCCAAGAAAGACCACACAAACAGAAAATGGCAAAAGAAGAAGACAGGGCCCATTTTGACAAAATGATCACCCATGGGTGCTGTACTGCAGCTCAGGGTTCAGCCTGCAGTAGAAAAGCTCAATGGTAGTAAACATAAAACCACTGCCATAAGCCATTTAAAGTAGTGAGCATAACATAAAAAATGTTACATGAGAAGGTAGGATAAAAGGCTACTGGGTAACCCCCCAGCACTCCATATACGATGGTGTTTGCTGGACCTACAAAGAGAAAAGGCCAGTAAAGTCAATTTTACTTCACTATTCTTGGAAAATGTAGTTCACACAAGAAAGGGTAGTTAAACCTCATGAGATATCTAAAGGATTGATTGCTCTGTGACACTGCACTGAAGGTGCTGTGTGTCACCATGCAAAAAGCAGATGCTTATGGAGTTTGTCAGACTCCAAATATAGTGAAAACACAAAAATCCAAATCAGGTAAAACAGATGAGAGGGTGAGAGAAAGGTTTCACTCATTCACTCCAGGGTCAACATTAAAAAGTCCTAAGCCCAGCAAAAGAGCTGGTGGTCTCTATGGTTGAAGGGAATTTGCACAAAAATGAGAATTCTCCCTAACATACACCCACTGCATGTATGTGTAGACTGCAAGCAACACATCCACTTCTTGGGGGGAAACAGATGTAGGTATGGATGCTATGGTGGGACCTGCAGTCACCTCATATGACCTTGAAATTGTGCGCTATTTGATGTCCACACAAGTAACCTATCAACACTAGACCCTATGAATCACTTTCTTTCAGAAAAATTTGGAGCATTGTTCCCAGCATGGGCGTAATTATAGGGGGGGCAGGGGGTATTGTCCCCCCAACTTCTGTGGAATGCTTTTTTGTCCCCCCCATCTTTTGGAGGGAGGGCAGGGGGGTCCTCACGTTACACTGTATAAACAGAGCATTCAAATGTGGGCCATAAGGCACTGTTGGGAGGGAGGGGGTACTTTTAGCAGGGACCTTTGTCCCTTTAGAAATGTGAATGGGAGGGAGTGATCAGAAGTGAGAAGGGTGCATAATGTTGCATGCTTTATGAAATAATGACTATGCCTTTAAAACCCAAGGGGAATTTGTTAGGCTCACATGAATCTACATGATGCTATTGTGACTTAAGCCATACTCCCATTGCTCAATGTATTTCTATGACAATGAATATAGTGTATGGTTAGTTTACTATGAAAGGCTAGTTTATTATGTAATGTGGTTTGCTTCCAAGGAATTGCTATAAATAATTATTTAAGCACATGAAATGTAAAGCAAAACCTTAATAAATATCTATATTAACTAAACCTGGAAAGATGAGCGCGGTCGCTTAAATTGTCCCAGTTTCACCATTTAACCAAGTGTGTGATCCTGAGCAAATCATTTAATCACATTGTGCCTTTTCTGCAGCTCTGCAAGTGACTCTGATTCACTTCAAAGCTTATGTTAATGTATCATGGTATTATAATGGAAAAGCCTAATGACTATAGAGTTGCTCCACATATAACTATAGTGCAATTTAGGTATTTTGCACCACAAAGTTATTTGTCAGTTGGCTTATTTATGCCAACTTATTCTAAATTGACTTTCATGGTGCCTCAAAGTATCAAAGACTAATGATGCGCCTTTCAATTTCCTTTTCTGTGAAGTCATTTCTTTTGGTGCAATCCATATAATAATTAGGAAGTTTGCATGTATTTTGCCTCAGAGGGTTAGGACTTAGCTCTAATAGCTGAGTTTTGTGCATCTTGAATGATCCTGCAGTTTTATTTTTTTTTGTTGTGTTAAAATGCCATCTTCCACTATTGTTGCCAAAAAAGTATACTGGGCAAGGGGTGGGTGGTTTTGGAGTGCCAATGAGACCATGTGGAATTCCACACACTGCATTTTGGTGCTCCTCCTGCCCCCCACACCCTTACAATGCTGGATACCCCTGCTTAATTTGGTAAGTGAAGCAGTTTTTGGTGGCCTGCAACCTGAACCATGACACTCATTTACTCATTTGCACCAAACCGTCCTTAAAAAGTGTCTGCAAAACTCGAAATACTTTTTGCCAGTTTGGTGAAGATTATTTTTGGCGGCAGGGGAAGGACTCCTAAATGTGTGCTTTTAACACAAAATCCCATACGGTTCCTTTTGCGCACAGAGAGCAAAAACTGCTTCACAAAAGTTCACCATGTTTGGAAGGCGTATAGCACTCAGCATCATTTCACAGAATTTGCAGAGTACGACAATTTTGGGTCACAGGTTTTCTCAGCTTGACTCTTTCCACTCTACTTGGGCAGGGCGCACCTTTCGCCAACTTCATTTTGAAATTAGGATGGTGGTGCTTTAGTAGCATCTGAAAAGTGGCAAGACTAATTTTAGAGGCGTTGTAGTGCTGTGGCTTGCCACAGAGAATGCACCATTTGTTATTGTTTGTGTGTCTTCATACCAGGGGCCTTAATGTGTACTGTGAGCTCTGCTCACATTGTCCAAGTGTGACACGCGCCCTCACTAGGGTCAGACAGCAGCACAGGCCCCCAACAAACATACACAAACATAATTAAAAATGATAAAAAAACAAAACAAAAGTACCCCTGCTCTGCTTTCAAATGCCACCTGGGCCACGTCTCATGTTATGCCGACCTAACCTCGCACTCACGCACCTCCAGACGCAGGGAATCCCACACCCCTGAATGTGATGATTGTGGGCCCCCTGCACCTCCTGAAAGAAACCAGCAAGCTGAATGAGCTTCCTAGTTCCTGTCTGTGTGTCGCAAGAACAGAAAGCCGAAAAGCGATTCTCTGCGCTGCGGCACCTGGAAGTGCTGCTGCTAGTGTGGCAACATAGGCGCCAGGCTCTGCAACACCCTGGCTGCTGACTCTGAGTCAGGCCAGACAGGGTGAGGGACCTGACATACGTAGATGGTAGTTTTGGAGGTGATTCCTTACAGGACGCTTCAAGTATCAAATCTGGTAATGCATCAAGAATTAAATAGCCTTGAAAAAGACATCGGACCTCATTACAACAATTGCGGAATGCGTTTAACGGTGCCGGTAATGGTGCCGGCGCCGTTAAACGCATTCCGCAATATTACGGGATTCCCTCGCGGGACCCGCTCTGGACGTCTGGTTTTACCAGACGTCCAGAGCGGGTCCTGCGAGGGGACCAGGAAGCTAACAACGGGCCGGTCGTAATCGGCCCATTGTTAGCTCCCGCACCCATTCCCACTGAGCCCTATGGGGGCTCAAATGGGAATGGGGAAGGTCCGGGCCTGGGTTCCCTGAAGGAGGAATTACCGGGTCCTCCAAACTCGGAATGGCCTGGTAATTCCCCATTCAGGGAACCCGGATCCGGACATGGTTTTGGAGGCAGCCATGCCCTTAATAATGGCATGGCTGCCTCCAAAGTCGTAATGAGGCCCATCATGTTGAAACACATGTTGGCTGGTCTTTTGCACAACAAAATAAACTGGACTTAACAAGCCCACTTAAGACTATATGACTTTTAACTCAAGCATTACTAAAACCGAATAATCTTTTGTAAAACATGTTGTAGATCTGCATTTACCAAGCGAGAAGTGTGAGGGCTTTTCTTCTTTCTATTGGAATTAAGTTTGTGAATGTTATGTTGTGTCACTGGGTGCATGACAGGCCGGCTGAAGATGTGTGGGGGCCCAACTGAATTTAAGAAATATGCCACCAGTCATATGAAAGTTACAAAAGAGCATCAGCAATGGACTTGTGGTGTAGTAGTTTAGTGTTATACCTCAAGGATTTAGGTTGTTTGACCGAGGTAGAAAATCACGGCGGAATTGACCGTAGTAATTTTAGCTGCAAATACATTTTACCTCAGTACAAAAAACCAAACCCATGTCCCCCCAAACCGCCAGTACACCCATAACACCCCTACTTACCTTTTCTCCACCCGCCGCCTTTCTTGTACCGTGCAGCGTCAGATCCATCCATCTAACGCGGGTCAGATCTGATACTGCAAGGTCCCTTTTTCTTCTTTTTTTTGTTGGGTTCCCTTCCACCAAAGCTGAGGAAGCGGGGGACATCCATGCAACCGCCAAAGCCAGATATACCAAACAAGGGGAGCGGGGGACACCCCCGCAACCCTAGCTCTTCATGTTCGGTATCTTCGGCTTCAAACTAATTGTGGTGACTGAATTCAGTCAAATCTACCATTCAACCAAATTCTTTCAAACAATTTGTCCGAAACGATCCCTAAGAGCCACCAACCACCTTCCCTCCAACCCACCTATGTCCCCACCAACATTTTCAGCAAAGTTACTCCACTGGTTCCCAGGCACATCGGCAGTGGGCCAACCCTACTCCCTCTATCCTTCCCAAGCACATTGGAGGGGGGGCTGCTCTCCTCCCTCCCTTATTCCCAGGCACATGGGCAGTGGGCCAGTCCTACACCCCCAAATTCCCCAGGTAAATGCAGTGCGGTGGCAGTTCTGTTCCCTCCATCCTTCCTGGGCACAGGGCAGGGATGGTTCCATATCTCTAACCAGAGCAGCTGCCAGGTGGTTTCCCTCTGAACAAAATGAGGTTCCTATTGGTAATAGGAACTCCCGTCCCCTGCACACCATTCAATAGTGGAAAGAATCTTTCCAAACAAATCTCAATGATTTTTATAATTTCAAATCTTCGTTGTCTCAATATTTTGTAAAGTTATTTTAGCAACAATCCAGGTAGTCAAGTATTACATGTAAAATTCAATCAACAGATTCAAAATAACCAGTTTTCACATGTAAATTTCAAATTATTTATTTTATTCATTATTCAAAAAAGTATTATCATTTTCCCAAAAAGTATTATCATTTTCTTGAGTTGTATTCACTCCAAAATAATTCCCAATAAAATGTTTTTTTCTCAAATAGTAGTTCAACAAAATTTTACAAAATGTTCCCCACATTTTTTTTTCAAACCAATACTTTCAAATGAGCTCAACGCGTTTCGAGAGATTTTTTCTCTCTTCTTCGGGAGCTAGCACTTATTTATCACTGATGTAGTAATCACCAATTTCAACAATTCTTCATTATAAAAAATAACCAATTCTTCCTATTTAAATCAAACCAACTTGTCAAAGTAAAGCATCATTTTCTTTTTTGATACATATATCCACAGGATTTTTCTGTGTCAACTTATTCCGTTGTGAGATTATGGAAATGTCATCTTTTCATGATTCCCCATTCATAGATGGTTTTCTGTGAATAATATAATCTGTGTATTAGTAAATTAATGATGCAGTGTGTGCCAGTTTTTAACTTTATACATTATAGCATTGTACCTGTAAGTTTCTCTTGTTCACCAATTTGCCATACAGGTCTATTCCGCTTTTGATTCGAATAATCCAAATGGAATCTCGGAAGTAAATAGCCTAAAAGGTAAGTATTCATACTATAAATCTATTTGTTTCAAATATGTGTGTTTCATGCATTCTGAAAATTTAGGAGTGCGCCGTGGTCAAGTCACGTTTTTCTTCCCTGTGTATCAATAAATAGCTTGAATTACCGCGATATATTGATTTAGCGTTTTATTAAATCATTCCCTTCAAAGAAAATATCATATTACAACATGTTTTGTTTTTACCTGGATTGCTGTCTGCTTCCCGCTGCGTACGTTTCTACCCCCTCTTTTACTTCCTATCGTATCGCGTGGTCACTGTCCATGCGTATACCTAATGGGAGATGTTATGAATTAGCACTATGTGCAGCTAGTCAACTGATTAAGTCGTCGCTGTATATCGCGTATTCATCATTTGCACTATTCCCCAAGTACAGAAACTGTATACTTTACCTATGTTCTATCTTCTGCCGTGCGTGAGCTTGATCCACCTTTCTCCTAGTCAACCCGTTTCTTAGCCAATTGGCCATATATTATCATGTGATTTAATCACATGACCACTATGAAATGTGGGATTTGTAGTTTCTACTTGTGTAAGGTCTATTTCCTCCATTTTTAAAAAGATCTAGGTTCTAAAAATCGTGAGTTTTGTTCCCCTTATTGCATGTATCTCGTTCAACTATATACTGACTCAGAAATTTAACAAGTTAAAGAGTGCGTTATTTTCTTTCATATATTTCGGATCCTTGGTCATACTCCTAATATAGTTTCCATGTGTTTTCTCTCACTTCTGTTTTCCACTTCCGAATCAGTGTCCCTATATTTTATTGAAACAATTGTGTATGTTAATTCTGGTCTGAGTAGTTCGGAAGAAGGAGTTTCATTCTGAATATGATATAATCATGTGCCTGTAATGTTAAATGTAATTCTATCAAAGTATCCTGGCCTGTGTTAATAGTGTGATTCCCTTTTCCTGAAGATAGATTATCTTTCCATTAAATCACAACATCATTTACATTCTTGTTTTTCACCATTCTCTGAGATACTGTTAGTTCAACCCATCCCATTTTCTTATTTTGTACGGTAGATGGCACATTAATTCACATACCTTGTACCTTTTTCCTATCTGGTTAGTTTCTGGTTCCCTGCTAATTTTTTCATAAAAATGAACTCAAACAATATTCTTCGTTCATTCCTCTGGGTTCCAGTGCCTCTAATTTGTGCACCCAGAACATTTCTCTGCGTGTTAGTATTTGTTCTAAGTTCCCTCCTCTAGCTGGTCTTGCAATTATCTCTAATATTACAAATTTCAATTGGGAGATCGTGTGATGGTATTCTTTAAAATGTCTTGCAACCAGTGATTTCATGTTCCCGGTTCGAATATTGGATTTATGTTCAGAGATCCGATCTTTAACGCGTCTGATCGTTTGCCCAACGTAATATTTTCCACAAGGACATATTAGTCCATATATTACGCATTTGTTCTCACATGTTGCATAGTGTTTTAGCATGATTTTTTGTCCTGTGTATGGGTGCCTAATTGTAGGACCTTTTTGTACCTTGTTGCATTGGCTACAGTTCAGGCAGGGGAAAGTTCCCTTTTTTTGTTTACCAAGGAATCGTTGATGTGATGTGTTTACTCTTTCTGCTTTTACTAATGCATCTCTTAAGTTCTTTCCTCTGTTATATGCCATTAGAGGTGGTTTTGGAAAAAGTCCACACAGTTGTGGGTCTAGTCTTGTTATTTTCCATTTCTTCTGAAGTGTCCTTTTTATGTGTGCACTTTTAGTTGAGTATTGTGTTAGATAGATTAATGGAGGGTTGTCTCTGTCCGTCTTCAGTTTTGTGTTAATAAATCAGTTCTTTGCTTCAGTCGACATTTTTCTTTAGCTTGTGATAGGATGGTTTCTGGAAATCCTCTCTCTTCAAATCGTTCAATTTGTCCCTTCTCTATATCTTGGTACATCTCCTCTTTAGAGATTATTCGTTTGATCCTTTGTAGTTGACTTAATGGTAAATTCTTTTTCAAATGGTCTGGATGATGACTTGTAAAGAACAAACTGTTGTTGACATCCGTCGGTTTTCTAAACAAGAGTGGTCAGTAATTTCCCTTGTTCTGGATAGATCTTCACATCTAAGAAGTGCACCGATGGATTTCCTATTTCCAAGGTGAATTTTATGCGATTGTTACATGCATTCAAGTATTCAAGAAATGATTCTAGTTCCTGCCTGGTTCCCTTCCAGACCGCAAAAATGTCGTCTATGTAACGTTTCCACATGGCCAGCTGTTTTGACCATGTTGGGTGTTCTAATATGTGTTGTGTTTCAAAGTGAAACATAAAAATGTTCGCATAAGCCGGGGCCATTGCTGACCCCATCTATGTGCCTGATGTCTGTAGATAATATAATATTTGCCTTGGAATCTAAAGTAGTTGTTGCAAAGTATTGTTTTTGCTAATTCTATTGCAAATATTCTGTTAACTGGAAAATATTCCTGTTGTAATAGTATCCATTCTAAGGCCTCGAAGCCTTCCTCATGTGGAATCGAAGTGTAGAGTGATTTTACGTTTTTTAAATAAACATTATATTTCAATGTTAAATACTAACAGTGCCCACCTGCTAAACGTTGTGAATACACCTTTTTTTCTTCTTCTAATAAACGTTATATTTCAATGTTAACCTTCTAACTTTGCCATGCATACCGCTGCCTAATAAAAATAGCAAATGCCTACTGACATCAAGGGTTGGACTGGGACATAACATTGTTTAGGGCATCATTGAAAAAGTGGCCCATATTTGCAAATGGCAATTCATGCCTTTTGTGGCAGACTGTTTGAGTAGTACCCAAGGGGGGAGATATTTGATTTATTCAGTAACATTTGTCAAAACTACTCGCTGCATGGTGAAGTAACTTATCAAACTGGTCCACATGAGCCTAAAAAGTGGCCCACTTTGACCAAACAAAACAGGCCCACACTAGGATTGTGTGTTTTTGATCTGTGCTTTGCCCTCTTGGCCAGTCCAAGCCTGCTGACACTTGCATCGACTTTCCACATTTAAATATTTCACCGCTCCAATACTAATTAGCTACCTGAAAGAAAAAAAAAATACTCACACCTGCATTTACTTTCCACTCATTTCTGCAGCATTTATTAGTCATTTAGCTCTCTTTCTGATTTAATAAAATACTGATTTAATAAAATACTGAGGGTATTCTAATAGCATTATAAACCTGCAGCTCGGGGTGTACCGGGCATTATGGTTCCTCATACACGGTCTTCAAGGCCCATAACACCTGTGCCGCCCTCACTGCAGGTCTATAAAGCTATATTATAATTGTTCTTTTATAACGTGCTTAACACTGGTGACCAGTTTCTAAGCGCAAGCCCGGGATTCAAACCTGTGTTGCTATCCTTCCAAGACAAATGTGCTGCCACTGAGCTATCCTCCCATTATAAAATAACTATTATAATTATAAGGGCAAAGAGCAGGGTTGTGTGCCAGAGGTGAGGGGTGATGTTAGGCTTCAAATGTGATTTGCAGCATTATGGTACATGTGGGATGCAACATTATAGTCTCCTTGGATAAGGTTGGTGCTATGGCTGCCCACAGTTGGGCAGTGTTATAATTTCACAGGTAAGGGGGAGTTAGAGTTGATCAGGGAGTGGTGGTGTTATGGTTTAATTAACTGGGACAGTGTGATGGTTCTAGGGTGATGCCCATTTTTAGGATTCCCTGGGGGAGGGATCTCAGGGGAGGATGATGGTGGGACCAAAGGAGCCTGGATCGAGTATGGTTAAAATTAATCAGGGATGGCATTGGCAATTACTGACGTTTCACAACGCTGCTACTGCCACTCACATCGCTGCTGTCACTGCCACTAAGGAGGAGGTACAGCTGTGGTGGGCCAGACTCCAATCAAAGCAGGAATGATGCTCTTCTTCCCAGGGCTCGGGCATCAAAATGACTACTTCCGGCATTTTGCATGCTTAGAGCTGCAGCATACGCAGAGGAAGTGGTGTGTACAGCATGGGGCCATGACCAGGCCTCAGAAATGTGGCACAGCTGTCCTGATATACTTCGTGCCAGTTGTTTGCGGCAGGCAGGATCTGAGATCTGGCGAGACGAATTTTGCCAGAACACAGGTCTGGCAAGTTCTGCTTCATTTAATAACAAATGCCTCCTTAAGCACAACCAATCTATTAAATATGCGGTTCTCAGATAATCTTTAGTTTATGTGTTATTATAATTCAGGGTGCAAGGGGAGGTACTAACATCCCTGGCACAAGGGATTATATGAAATGTAAAGTAGTAAAGTATCCTGAAATTGCAGCTACTCCTATTCCCTGCACACTTATTCAATTGATATCAGTCAGAAAGTTAAGAATATCATTTAAAATATTAAAAGTAGATTAATGGGTTGAATTAGTTGTCATGAATATTCTCATAAAATAACAGCTGAGATAAGTATTTGTACATCAATATCACTTCAACAATCTAATATTTCAGTAGAAAAAATTATTCTTCAATATTATTGAAAAAGCCAGTGATGGCTAAAAAATTCAATCAGGTTTAAGGTTGGCATTCCATCAATTTAATCTTGGAGATGTTCTGCTCAACCCGTTTCGGGACAGTTATATTCCCTTTCTCAGGAGCAAAATTTAATTTTCTGTTAAATAAACCAACATATAATGAAATTTACTTTTGTGAATTACATATTATCTTCATCATGTAAAATAGTACAATGCATTGTTGTACTTTAATGGAAAGTAATGAAAAAAAGAGGTTTTACAAAAACCAAATATCAAAATGTATGAGAAAAATTAATTCAACGTCTCATATTATTCATAAATACCTTATGGAATATTCAGGGAGGATGTATGTTGTTTTTCTAAGTTATATGATTTCATATGCTGTAAATCAACACCCTTCTCTAAGGATGCATGTAAAAATTCAATAAATAAGGTAAATAAAGTAGAATTTAAGAAATTCTTAAAAATAAATGTTTTCATTATTTATTTATTTATTTGTTACATTTATAAAGTGCACAAAGCAGCCCTCAGGCATTGTGGCGCTGTTACAAGAAAAGCTTACTTAGGTACAGGAGGGAAGGAAAGACAGCCTTTCTGTGGATCGTAGTTACACTGAATCTAAACAGACAAGTATTAATTACATGAGAAATGCAACAAGTGGTGGGAGGCTTTATGGTTCAAGGTTACAGGTGAACCGAATACACACTAGCGCTTAGAAAATATATCAGGGGGTACTTAGGGGTGTGGTGTGGCCTAGTTGAAGATTATTGTTTTGAGGGATTTGCAGAAGGAATTGTGAGAGGTCTCATTCCTTGGGGTGTTTGGGAGGGCATTCCATTGTTTAGGAGCTATGAATTGGACGCTGGAGCCACCCTCTTTGGCCCTTTTCATGGCGGAGATGTTCAGTTGGTTGGAGTAGTGTGATTGTAAGGGTTTGGAAGACCTGGCTCTGACTATTTTCTCGGAGAGATAGGAGGGGGCTGTGAAAGCGAGGCACTTTGGGTTATGGGCAGGGACTTGAATATGATGCGCTCTTTGACATTTAGCCAGTGAGTAGTGCGCCTAGCATGTAAGATGTGCTCTCTCCTGGGAATGGTAAGGGCAGCTCTGAGCGCATTGTTTTGAATAACTTGAAGTCTGTTGAGATTTTTGGCTGAGTTGCCAGCAAAAAGGTTGTTACAGTAGCCAGGATTTGCCCCAATGGTGGCTCTGGCTATAGAAGGGCAGTTCTGTTTAGACAAGTATAGTGTAACTGCATTAATCAATTTAGTTGTGAAGGAGGCTGAGGTGGCAATTGCGCTAACCTGACATGTCATGGAAAGTGTGAAATCGAGGTAAACCCCCAAGGTCTTAATTGAGGGTGAAACAGTGAATAGTGTGTTGCCAATAGTGAATGTGCTGTATTGTTTATTGAGTTTGTTAAGTGTTTCCTTGGGGCCAACTATGAGGATTTCCGTTTTGTCCCCGTTGAGACAGAGACTGTTAGCTGCCACCTAGTCTTGGATGGTGTCATAGATCTTGTGCAGTGTCTTGGCATCTTCTTCGTATGAGCCAGAGTGAGGGAGGAAGTCCTGAGTGTCATCGGCATAGTTTGTGTGAGCTATGCCGAGAGCTTGTCGAAGAGCGGTTTAGTAAATATATTGGCCGAAGTGCAGGAGCCCTGTGGGACTCCACAGTGAACGGTGGTGGGTGCCACACAAGCCTGTTCTGAGAAAACCTTCTTGGGTCTTCCTTCAAGGAAGGAGGTGATCCAGGTAGTGGCTTTTGAGGAGAATTGGGCTGAATTTGTGAGATGTCTGCAAAGGGTCTTATGGTCCACCAAGTCATGCGCTGCAGATAAATCAAGAAGGAGGAAAAGTGCTGGTTTATCTTCGTCCATTATTTCAGCAAGCTGTTTTTTTAGGTCCAGTAAGGTCGATTCAGTTCCATGGCCTGGGCGGAAACCTGATTGACTTTTTCCCAAGATGCCATTGGTTTCAAGGAAATGCTGGATTTGGGTGTATGCAGCTTTGTCGATAAATTTTAGCAGGAAAGGTACTGTGGTGATGGACCGGTAGTTGTTGGGGGATGGAAGGGTCTGGAGATTGAATTTTCAAGAGAGGACATACCTAGGCCTCTTTGAGGCATGGAGGGACAATGCCTGATGAGAAAGAGGCATTTATAAATGCTGTCAGGAAAGGTGCTGGGGTATCTCCGCATTCTTTGATTATATTGGCAGGACATATATCACCCATGCAGTTGGAGGGTTTTATGTTTGTTTTTTTATTTGTTTGTTTATTCACTTGTAGGGTGCACGACACCCGAAGGTATCTGGGGAGGGCTGAGACTTTGGATTCAGAGACGTCTCTGAAGAAGAAGAGGGTCTTATCCTGGGAGTGGGTGTTTTTTGTGGGTGAGACAGGTGGGTCAGAGCATTATGATTATGATTTTGATTTGTTGTTTATAATGCGCTTAATATTCAGAGGTTTCTAAGCGTGGACCCGGGGATCAAACCTGTGTTGCTCCTTGTCGTCTTGTGAGCGCATTGCCCCTGAGCTATCCTCCCGAGACAATTATTGTGGGAGCGAATTTTGTTCTGTAGGAGGTCTATTCTGTTGAGCATAGCTACTTGAATGCTTGAACACCAGGATTCATCCATCACAATTTCTTGGGTGCTGGTGGTAGGGGTAGCTAGTTCCCTGAATATGGCGGACATTTCTTTGGAATCCAATTGGCATTCGTTATTCTGGAGTTGTAGGAGTTGGCTTTGGCTAGGAAAAATACTTTTTTGTATTGGGTAGATAGTATTTTGAATTATTCTTTAGTGGGGTCTGTGTGTTTGCCACTTGGTCAGGGTGATACCTTTGAAGGTGCATAATTCTTGCAGTTTGGGAATGTACCAAGAATTTGCGTGCCTCAATACTTTGGTTTTCTTTATTTCTAGAGGAGCAATGGAGTCAATTGCATTTTTGAGCATGGGGTTGTGCAATTCTAGTGCTGGTGTTGAGGGAGTGGAGGGTTTCGTGGCTTTGGAGGTGGGGATGTATAAGTGAATGCTGTGGGGGTCAGTCCAAGGGCATGGAGTGTTGGAGCTGATAACCGGGGAACAGTTATGGTCCGCAACCCAATCTACGGTGAGTCCTTTCAAGTGGGGTTTGTGACTCGTTGCAGGAATCCCATGTCCAGAGAGCCTTCCCAAGAGATTTGGCTTGCTTGTTTTTGGGGTCATTGAGGCCCAAGTTTAGGTCACCCAGTAGGATAGTTTTGGTGGTGGTTTTTAAGTTCTCACCTAGTGAATGGAGTAGGTTTTCCTGAAAGTCGGTGGATGGGCTTGGGGGTCGGTAGACAATGTGAATGAAAATGGTGCAATTTGAGGAGAGGGAGAGTTTAGCGGCAATGGAGACTCAGTTGCCTTCCACTTGGAGTTTATTAGTCTGAGGGTCAAAGGTTCTTTGACTATGAGCGCTACTCCATCCCCTTTCATATGCGGGCCGTTCTGCCTATGAATGGTGAAGCCTGGTGCAAGTGCTAGGGATATAGCAGGTCCCGCTGTATCATGAAGCCATGTTTCTGTAATGGCGAGGAGGTCCATGTCGAGGTTGGTGAGCAGGTCTCGGATCTCTGCAGCGTGAACAGGGAGCAAGAGTGCATTTATGAGGGCATTTATGAGGGCACATTGAAGTGGTATGGGGTGGGCTTAGATTAGTGGAGGGTGGGACTGGGGGTGACTTGAGTCGAGCGATGATCGTAGCCGGGGGCACAGAGGTGATCATGTGGTTGGTGGGGAGGGAAGAGTGTGACTTGGGTTTGGCATGAATCTTACCAACTGGTGTTGTGGGCCCTCTGGGGAGCTTTTGTGGAGACCTGTTGGGGCAAGTACGGAGGTTAAAGGTTGTTGGTGTGTGTTTAGGGGGGAGCCCTTGAGCCTGGGGGATGAGGCGCAGGAAGAGCACCAGCCCAATATTACGTTTCTGTGCTCTGCAGGTCTAGGGTGACTTAGGTATTGGTGGGGTTTAGTGCGACATCCTAGCATAGTTAGTCTGTGGGCTAAGTAACAGCTGGGCTTGTCGTAGCATGAGTTCTCTGAGTGTTTGCATATTTGAGGGGGTTGAAGAAGGAGAGTAGGAAGGAGGTCGGGGGATGTCCTCTAATTTGGAAAGTTTAAAGGCCATGTCTCGAGTGTTGGTTAGTGTGGGGAGCGAAGGGGCTGACTGACCTTATGTTGTGCACCCTAGGGAATGTTACATTCATAGGATGTCGCGCAGTGGCGGCAGTTAAAATCCCTGAGGACCGCAGAGTTATTACAGCCACAAGATAAAGCGTGCAATGTTCTACTCACAGGATACAACTAGGCACAATCATGGGATAGCGCACGGAGGTGGCAGTTCAAATCCCTGAGGACTGCACCGTTTCAACACAACACAAGATAAAGCAAGCAGTGTCCTAGTCACAAGGCACAAATCAGCACAATCATGGGATAACGCATAGAGGTGGCAGGTAATGTCCCTGAGGACCACAATGTTATAACACAACACATAATTAAGCAAGCAGTGTTCTATTCACAAGGGACAAATCAACACAATCATGGGATAGCGCACTGAGGTGGCAGTTAAAGTCCCTGGGGACTGCACCGTTATAACACAACACAAGATGAAGGAAGCAGTGGTCTTGTCACAAGGTGCAACTCGGCAGAATCATGGGATTACGCACAGAGGCGGCAGTCTGCACACTTGGGGACCACCTTGGACCTGCATCAGTCTAATACCAGCTTTGGCAAGTGACTTAAGTTATTGCACAAAGGTAGAGCCCAATGGCATATTATGGAAATAATATGATATTGTGGGCGTTTGCATAGCATACTTCAGAGTAGTGAGTTATACAAAGGAGGGAGTACAGTAGTCATAATACGGGTTTTATGCAGATGTACAAAGGAACGACTGAAACGTGCATAGTGGGTGCGCAAGTTAGTGGAGGGATAGTGGACATTTTAGAGTTTTACTCAAGTGGTTTCCGCATTTGTCCCGATTCTCCCGGCTCCAACAGGCTCGGGACAGGAGCATTTGCAGTGGGCCTTCGCTGGGGGGCTGGCTTACGCCAGTCGGTCCTCCGGGTTGGCCAAAGGAGGGTCAGGTAGCCAATTGGCTAGCTGCTGTGGTTGCCTCGGCACTGTGGGGCACCACCAATAGTTGGCTTATGGGCGGCCATCTTAACAGGACTCTGGGCAATATGCTTTTGTGAGCATATACGTGGCGGTGTGGATGAAAATGTAGAAAAGCCCTGCTAAAATCAGCAAGCTGTAAATTGTAATAACATAGGCGTAGATCTCATAGAAAGTGAGATTCCGTAACGTCCCGCTACTTGTAGAGCCCAATAGCCGTGCAGGTTTACCATCGTGAGACGGCCAATGCCAGATGAAGACGTGCACTGCTCCTGCAGCGCACAAAGCGGAACAGGTCCTCCTGGTCTCACGGCGAGGTGACTGGAAGAATGAGGCTTGGGACAGGAGCCTTTGCAGTGGGCCTTCGCTAGGGGGCCGGCTTACACCTGCAGGTCCTTCGAGTTGGCTGGAGGAGGGTCTGGCAACCAATCAGCTAGCTGCTGTGGTTGCCTAGGCAATGTGGGGTAACACCAATAACTGGATTACATGACAGCCATCTTAACAGGACTCTGGGCAATATGCTTTTGTGAGCATAAATGTGACAGTGCGGATGAAAATGAAGAAAAGCCCTGCTAAAAGAAACGGGCTGTAGTTTGTAATAATGTAAGCGTGGATCTCATAGAAAGTGAGATCGCGTAGTGTCCTGTTACTTGTAGAGCCCAAGAGCCGTGAGACGGCCAATGCACTATGAAGACGGTGCACGGCTCCTGCAGCGCACGACATAGAACGGGCCCTCCTGGGCTCACAGCGGGGACTGGAAATGTTTGCAGTAGAGTATAAGACAAACAGAAAATGGTACCTCTTAGTCCATTCTGAAAATCGCATGTGTGATTAGATATCTTCAGTGTGCCTATGCAAAGAGTGTTAATGTTATTTTAGGGTGCAAATATGACAAGAAAAGTATACTTAATTTCAAATAAAGATCTGATTATTCAGAAACTCAACCAAAAATATTAAGCCCCAATTTAAACTTAAGTCGAACCGCGTGGTTCTGAATAGCAGCATGCCATGTCAAATGTTTTTCAAAATGGTGTTTATTGAAATTAAACATGACAACGTACATTGATGTAATGAGATGACATCATTGCGTATATGTAAACAACGTAACTTTGTATAGTACAGTAAAAATAACAGTTATGTGTTTGAAAAGATGGGTAGTTTGTCCCACATAATACTGACCACATGGACAACATAAACCATATATAACATTGTGACTGTCACAACTTGCATAATCACGTAATTTAATCTTATGTCCAGTGCTTGGGTATCTTATATGTTCACCTTTGATTATATTGTTGCAATTGTTGCAACTCAAGCATGGAATAGTTCCACATTTAGAACAACTTAATAATGTTTGTTTAGAAGTTGTTATCATCTCAGCTCTCACTGATTCACGAGGGTCCCGCACCATGGAAAGAAGACAGCATTACAACAGCGGATTTTCTAGAAACACTGGCACAGAAATGACAGTGCCACCGGGAAAACTGTGCCAGAAACACCTGCACTGCGGAGCAAGCAGTAACCAGGCCCAGGTGTGAAGGAACAGGCCACAGGCACCCACTTGACCCAGCTGCACACAATGAGTGCAGGGACTGCCGAAAAGGACCACACCACAAACACATTCCAGCACAACCATGCTGAAACTTGTAGCTGCAGTCATGGACACGGAGGTGCTGCATGCAAGAGTGCAGCTCTATGAGCAGGAGGTGCAACAGGCCAACAAGCAGTAGAAGAGGAGGAGGAGGATGAGAAGGAGAATGCAGAGGAACAATGGACAGCCACCGGCACATTCCAACATACAGTCTGGTAGCTGCATGGCATCTCACAGCCATTATTTTCAATTGTGCTTTTGAAGGTCCTGGATGCCCTTGTGTGTCATGTGTCCAAGCACATCACCCTCCCAATGACACAGGCACAGGTGAACACCACCAAGGTCTTCTTATATGCCTAATGTATTGGGAGCAGTGGACTGCACACACATAGAGCTAGTGGCTGCTCATGCCACAGAGGAGGTGTATCAGAACAGAAAGTTGTACAACTCTATGAATGTGCAGGTTTTCTGTGATGAAGACCTGATGATCACACACTGCTGCACATGCTTCCCAGGATCAACACATGACTCCACGGTCCTGCACGATAGCACAGTGCCATAGTACATGATGCATTGCAGTGGACAACGAACCTGGCTTTGGGTGAGTCAAAGGATCAACTTACACACAATATTGCATGTGTACAAGGGGCATGAGCGATGTTCACTGTCACCAGTGCATGGCCCACAGGCTCGACTGACATGTACCACATGAGTCTAAGGAAGAACACACTAGCACAGTCTGGGCACGATGTACAGGCACATCTAATGCACCACAGCTACCAGAATGAATCACTCCCATGTCGCAAAGCACAGCAGATCCTCACTATGCCCCACCCAACACCAGCAACACATCCTTGGGAGTCCGATACTACACATGTCCTGACCAGCATTACTTATCACAGGGTGCAGCAAGGTGATTAACAGCCCGCACGCAAGCGCACAGACCCAGAAGCATATGTCACACATCCACATCCCAACATGCATGCACTGCCCAGTCACCTCAATACTATGACCATCCTTATTTCCCATTCCATGCAGGTGGCTGCGGCTACCCCTTACTATCATGGCTGATGACCCTTGTGAGACATCCACAGAGCCACAAGGATAAAGCGTACAATTATGCTCACATCATAACAAGGGTGATTAGCAGACCTTTGGACTGTTGAAGGCATGGTTTTGTTGCCTTCACCGCTCCAGAGGGGCACTGATGTACAGGCCAAAGAAAGTGGGAAAGATAGCCTTGGCCTGTGATATGTTGCACATTATATGCATCCGGCAGAACAAACCCCCTGTCCCCGTACATGGACATGCCTCCGGTGGATGATGATGATGACAGAGATGTGGATTCAGCTGCAGACATGCGAATACAGCATCATAGGGATGACAGGGTTGGGTGTGCAGCCCACCGGGAACTCATACAGAACTGCTTCTGAGCACAGAGCACCTACACATGACCCATGGCACAGACTGCATGTGATGCAGTGCAAAAATAAAGCACTCCAGGACACAATTGGAATATCCAGACATTAATTCATATGCAGAACCATGTGTATTATTGCATGAACTAACAACAATAAATGCGTGGCCCGACACCCCCTCCCCAAATAGCTCCCCCAACTGAACCCCCAAGTAACCACCCCAATTAACACCCCAAATAACCCCCCCAACTAACCCTCTCTGACTAAGCCTCCCAAACACACCATCTCAAAAACTCTCCCTAGGTAGCATCAGTGTCACTTGATGTCTTCAACTGCCTCACTTCCATGGCTTCTTAACACCGGATCTGTGGCAAGCCTGAGAGGCACAGGAATCAATGCCTTGGACTCCTCTGTTGTGAGCTGGCGGGTGTGGTGATGGTTAAGTGTTGGTCGGAACCTGCCATGTAGTGCCGCCTGCAGGGAAAGTCTGAGGGGCTCAGCCAGTGCTGAGATTGACTCATTCCCTTCGCAGTCCCTCTGTGCCAGCAGGACTGTTGCACATGTTGAGCGGCCCAGGACATGTGCACAGTACCGGCCAGTGGCCTGCACGCTCTCCCTCAACAAACTGGTCTACTCCCGCATCAACCTGGTCCCATCCAGGTGCTGGCGCACAAGTCTCGCCATCTGCTCATGCCGTTCCTCAATGGCCGCATGTGTGCACCCATGTCTCGGATGTTGAGGATGGGTGGTGGAGGTGGGCTGTGGAGGTTGGAGGTGCTGAATGAGGGACAGTGGTAGGGGGTGTGTTCTGGTGTCCCCTCGGTTGTGTCCCTGGCCTCCTGCCCAGCATCGTCATCTGTGCATGCACCAATGTAAAAGGGAGGCTGCTCTGGGGGGGAATGACTGTCCACTTGGCACACACTGCTGTGCATCTGGGGCTCCAAGCTGTGCTTTCATTGGGGCAGCAGGTGTTGCTGCAGGGGCTGCTGGCTGTGCCTCTGTTGGGGCAGTAGGTGGCACTGCAGGGGTTGCTGGCTGTGCCTCTGTTGGGGCAGAAAGTATTGCTGCAGGGGCAGGTGGCATGCTCACTGGGCCTGTGCCTTGCATGGCCGGTGCTGGTGTTGCCTAGGCAGCAGTTTTGTGTGGCATGGCTCTCCTCCTCTGTGCTGGTGTCCATGAGGTGCTTGGTACTCCTTGATTGTTGTCAGATGATGTGCCTGTAGGGGTGAAATGGGAATGCCGTTAGTCACCTCTGTGCCATCCTATGGCCTTGCAACATGCAGTTCCAACAGCGTGTGACATGATGCCTGTGCATGGTATTTACAGTTCATGCTTATTGTATGGCACATATACATAAGTGTTTCCAGGTGCCACCAGCAAGATGGTGGTGGATATGGGTGAACAAATTAGGAGATTCAACCGTACTGGGCCTTGTGTCATTGTTACCATGCAAGTCCAGGGAACAATTTTGTGCTGGGGAGTGAGTAGTGAGGGGACCAGGATGGTGAGGGTGTAGTAGTGGGGTGAGGGCCACAAGGGGATGAGTGTATGTTGATGGGAGCCACGGGTATAGGTGCAAGGGGTGGAAGGGAGGGGAGGGGAGTACAGTGTGAAGGATGGGGTAGTCCAGATTTGGGGCAGTCCCGGGAAGGGTTTCTGTTGGCCTGCGCTGGTAAGGGATGCCAGGGGTGACTGGATGAGGCCTCGGCTTGCACCAGTGTGACTCATGGAGGACAGGCCCCAGACAGTTTTCTGTGTGAGGCAGAGAGTCTTGCAATTGATCCTTGTGGTCACAGGGAGCCAGTGGAGTGATTCAGGGGCTTTAGGGAAGCGGTCTCAGTGCTTGAGGCCCAGGTTGCTTCACGCAGCACTATTCTGGATTTGTTTGGATAATAATATTCACAATGTAAGTAACAAAGATGCAACCAGTCATTCAATTTAGTAATCATGAACGCTAACAGTAATTTGCAATCTTAGACATGGAAGAAATCCTTGCTCGCAAACATAAAGACTGAGTGTGACACACTGCTGGAACTGGCTAAAATGTGGTGGAAAATGACAGTGTAAAGCGCAAATGCTAACAGAACATCAAGAAACCTGTTAAGCTGCAAAGTGCTGTGTAGACTTGCAAGTAGAAATGCACATGTACAGAAAAACGGATATCTCACAACCTCTGGACTCATTACTTCCCCAGCTGTGCCTGACTTCAAAGAGGTGCAAAATGGCAGAATAAAATGCTAATACAACATGGCAGTTTATAGTAAATTATAAAGTTTTGCCACATAACTACTTTTTGCCAAAAAGTTGACATGAGAAAAAGGTGGATTTCAAATGGGAGTTGCCATATTTCTGTTCTAGACTCCTAAACCAATGCTTAGATAGAGGCTGGACTTGGGGGGAGAGAGAACGGTAACTGTCCAGTCCTGGCTGCTAGAATTTTTGCAGGGCACTGCCCAATATTGAAATCTACGTGGCGTCATCACTGGTATATAAACTGGAGGCACTATGAAAGAAAGGGAAGCTGCTAAAAATTGCCAACTGACAGCCACAAGGAAACACCAAAGGAGATTTGCTGAAATTGCATCTGGATGGAGCTGTATGTTGCTGAAGAGGCATAAAAGATGGCTGGGCTCTATAGTGAAGAACTGGGAACCATCCTTCAGAGTGGTGTGATCAGACCCATGGCCTGTCCTCAAAGAGAGTGCTGAAGTGCAGCTGGATTTTCTGAACTTTAAACAGAGGTTTTCAGTCAATCAGTCAGTAATGCTTTATTAAGCAATTTTACCTTTAGCACACACATTCAGATACAACATTATCAAATACATACATTTCACATAGCAATGGGTATTTCATATTAATAATAAAGTATACACTTTATACAGATACACCAATAAAAAACCCAAGTGAAAAGTTTAAAAAGGCATGCGGGCATGGTGAAATAACTGGTGGTAATGTCTTATGAAGCCAAGCACTATAAATGAATTGAGCAACAACATATACATCATTCACTGCTACAGTATATGATCATAAATGTATGGCTTCAATAGCCTATTTGATGTGTGCTTTCCAAAACATTGGCATCAAGTACATTTTTCTCAGGTCACTATAACTTTCACAGAAAAGCAGAAAATGAGTTACAGACTCAGCTCCAAACCACACCTCAGACATAATACAGAATTGCCACCACTGCAGCCACCAGTAAATGTCTCAACCTGTAGGGTACCAGTGCTGAATTCCAGTAATAAAGTGCATGCGTGGGCCGTAGTTATTATGTCCAAATATTTCTCTCCGCCTAGAACAGGCTTCGAGGATAGATTGTAGAGCCCCACTTTCAAATGTAGACATTCTTGGGTACCACATTTTGCAATAAGCATACCATCTCTTTTTAAGTGAAAGGCAGGTTTCGCAGATTCCACCATACTTCATCCAAACCTGCAAATTTAAGTTGGTGCCTTACGTGAACTGACCATTGCAGGGAACGTCCTACAGGGTGGTTCATCATAACTAGATATGCTTCCTGGTACTTCACAAGCTCAGGATAGCTCCAAAGTCTGAGCCAATAAATGAAAGGTTTCCGAGCCAATTGGTATGAAAGATTAAAGGAATATCGAGGCTTAATACCACATAATAGAAATACGCCAGTCATGAGTACCAAGGTATAAGTATACTTTATTTTAGCAGAACAGCTGTCTGGCTCTCAACACCTCCCAATGTGTGCAAGCAGACACTGTGAGATGAGAGAGTGCTGGAAAAAAAAAAATCAGTATTTATACATTTTTCTCACACATCGTCCAGCCCTTCTTCGAGTTACATATTCTCCTAGGGTTCGTAGCCTTTCCACATAACAAATACAGGGTAAGACAGTATTGAATATTTTATTGTTTTCTGTGAAACACTTCATATGTTTTCCAAATATGCGGCACTAAGGTAACAGTCCTTATTTCATCTACTCATATTTGTCTATCATTTGTTCTTGAGTTTAAAGTCAGCTTAGTTTCAAGGAGCAAAAACAAAGATTTCTGCAAAAGCACATGTTCAGCTATTCATCATTCTGTTTCACTGTTTGAACGGGGAAGACATTGTTTGTACAGGCAGCATCTAAATTTCTGATTAAATACGGCTCTTGTTTAGCTCCAAGTTTTCTTAGTGCAAGACAAATAATCCACCTTAGCAGCTTCAACATACTTATATACGTTGACACAGTACAAAGTTCATTGAGCTCTGCTGGAGCCGAAAACACAAATTCTAGCATGGGACAGAAAGCAGGAGTTAATCAAAAAGGCGGATAACTTAAGATGGCAGCGTAGAGAGCCTTATTTCAGGTTCATTCAAATGTGGTTGACAGTGCGATGTGAATGTGCTTAGGCCAACATTTCATATCAGGCAGAATTGTGCGAAATATACTTTTACAGGTAGGTGATAAGTTCAAGGCCACAATTCATTAACAATGGAGCACTTGGAAAGCTAGCTACACATAGGGCCTCATTACATGTAAAGCGGTAAGGGTTTACCGGTACCGGTAAGGGCACCGGTACCGGTAAACCCTTACCGCCTTCCTACGAGGTCCCTTTGCGGGACCCGACCTTAACGGCTGGTGTAGACCAGCCGTTAAAGTTGGGACCCGCAAAGGGACCTTGGTGCTAATTACGGTACTGCAATTTGCGGTACCGTAATTAGCTCCTTCCCCATTCCCATTATGCCCTATGGGGCAAAAATGGGAATGGGGAAGGGCCATGGAGGAAGGGGGAATTACCGCCCCGCCAACCTTGGAATGGGGTGGAATGGGGTGGTAATTCCCCTTTCCTCCATGTACCGGTGGTACGGTATGCTAATAGCACCATGGTTTACCGCCTTCCGTGTAATGAGGCCCGTAGTCTGAATAGCTTTTTCAGGAATTTAGTCTCTGCTACTCCCAAGTTCGGGCAGTTAGTATAGCCAATATCTCAGCTCCATAAAGCACAGCAGATCTAGTCTGAGTGGTGTAGATTTTGGTAGCAGGGACACAGTTTGCTCTCCATGGTTGAGAAAAGATGTATTTAGGCCCCCGCTGTTTCTTTCCAAAATGATCTGCTACATGCTAGACTGGGCTACCCATTAACCTGTTTCAGCACATCTCAATGTAGTCATAGGAGCTGCCTAGCTCCAGGGTAGTATCATCACTTCCATTTGAAGTGTCACAGGCTTAGATCTCCTTGGTCTGCACAATAACACCTTGGTCTAACTCCTATTGTGGGTTAGGCCTAGCTGGGAACACTTAAATATGAAATGTTGCAGGCCACGCCTGATCCCCATGGGAGATGTGGCCATCAAAACTGAATCATTCGCAAAAAATAGTGCATGATAAACATCAGCGCCCAGTTTTGGAGGGTCCAACTCCCCCCTGGTACATTCCGCCACCAGGTCCAGAATAATCTTGTTAACATAGAGTCAGAACAGAAGTGGGGCAAGGACACAGCCTTGCTGTATGCCTTTGTCAACTGGGAACTGGTTTGTGGATTCCCCTGCCGGGCCCTACCTAACTACTGCTGTATTGTTAGAGTAGAGCTCAGCAATCACAGACTACAGTTGATCCGGCACTACATGCCTCAGTAAATCCTGCCATAGCTGGGCCATTCATTTTAACACAGTGAATTTCCCATGATCAGCTGAAGTGGAAAATATATATATTATGGCAGTTACTAGTACATTATGATGTTTGGACACAAAACTACTTTTTGCTAAAATGTTGACATGAAAACAAAGGGAATTTCAAATGGGAGTTGCCATATTTCTGTTCTAGACTCCTAAACCAATCCTTAGAGAGAATCTGGACTTGGAGGGAGAGAGCAGGGTAACTGTTCAATCGTAGTAGCGAGAATTCTTGCAGGGAACTGCCCAATATTGAAATCTTAATGGTGTCATCACTGGTATCTAAAATGGATGCACTATGAGAGAAGAGGGGCTGCTAAAAATTGCAACTGGCAGCTGCAAGGAAGCATCAAAGGAGATTTACTGAAAATGCATTTAAACCCTGACTGATCCCTATAGTGAAGATCTGGGCACCGTCCTTGAGAGTGGTGTGACCAGATCCCTGCCTTGTCCTCAAAGAGGGTCCTAAAATGCAGAGGTTGTCAATGTAATTATAATTGAGCCATTTGAAACCAAAAGGTGGGCAAATCTGCTTGCCTTAAATCCTTTCCCTTTATAGCGGGCAGAGGGGCAAAACTGTGTATATCATTAGCCTATCTAATCAATTCCCATTTTGAAAAACACTCAGGGGTGATTTTTTTTTAACATTCAAAATAAAATTGACAAAGTTCATTCCCAGTGTATGCTGAAAACTATAGACTGTAATTTAATTGGCTAATCCTATTTGTCCTGTGGCCCTGATTTATTTAGGAAGAGGCGTGTCCTAGTTCCTGAACTAAAATCCAATTTTTGTGTCCAGCTTCTCCAGCACAGGCCTTTATGTGGAGGGGTGTGGTCTGAAATCCCAATTTCCTAAATCACCCCAATTTTTCTGTCCAGCTTCCCCAACACAGCCTTTTAAGTGGAGGGAATCTTAAATCCTAAATTCCAAAATCGTCTGAATTTTTCTGTCCAGCTTCCCCAACACAGGTCTTTAAGTGGACAGCGGTCTAAAATCCAAAATTCCTAAATCATTCAAATTTTTCTGCCCGACTTCCCAAACCAAGATCGAAGTAGTGGGGGGGTCTGAAAAACAAACTGCTAAATCACCCTGTGTTTATTGTAAATCAAACGTGTGGGTAAAATAATAATTGCCATATCCATTTGTGCAAACCTGTAGACCCAACTGCTAGCCTTTTAAGCGCGCAGGAAAATAGAAATTGCACTGCATATGTACATTGATTTTTTTCATTGACCAGTTTGATTATTTCTTGAATTTAAATCAGGATAAAGAACAGTATTGTGATTTGTGTTTTTCCCAAGCAACTTGTTTGATTTATTTATGTAACAAGACGTTTAAGTGGGTGCCACAAAGAAGGCGGCATGTGTAGTTTAGTGCAATCTCTATTACATATAATTAAAATAAGTAAAAATATATTTCATGTACACTGGCCTGGTTCTTGGCACATTGGTGTCACAGCAGGAGGGATCCAAGTGGTATGAGATGAATCGGAAATAGGGCTAACCAAAGAATTGACATTAAACAGTTTGTTGTGTGACACCTTCACTGGGGAGGGAAGGAACTCCCCCTGTTGAGGGAGGCCTCTCAGTAAACCGTTCAAAATTTATGGCTGATCTGGGATTTGGCTGGCTATTTTTGACTCATGACAAGTGAAATGTGACAGACTATTCATTTTAATGCAATTGCATTGCGATGTAAGGAAAGTCATCGTTGTTTTGTTAAAGTGCTGCAAGGACTTTGAGTTCCAGGGAGGTATATAGGTGAACAATTATGATTGAGTAACAATTGATTTTTGATTTGGCATTGTGAGTGGAAATTAAGCAGGGTCAGTGAGATTTGTGTCCCTGCAAAAAAGAAATTCTAAAAAAATGTAAAAAAACAATTGCACAAGAGGCCATTTTTAAAAATGAGTTCAATTGAATTAAATTATGCCAGGAGACATTTCCTTACTGAGCTGTTCATTCGTGGTGAGTGGACGGGGCAGAAGAACTAAGCTGGAAAGCTAAAATGATGCAAGATGTTACATCAGAAGGAATTGACATCCGGTGTGAAGGTGGGATATGGCACAACACATTTGTGTCAATTTATATGACCCACAATGCTGAGGAAGAACGGCGTCAAATGGCTCAGCACACATCTTATCTATACTTTCACTTGCAGTTATTGGAAGAGCGAGAGAAAAAGAGTAATGCATGTGTGCATTCAGACTGAGATTCTAAATATGGTGCAGAACGAACTTAAACAGTTTGAAAATCAAGCGCAGCAGAGACATATTTTTGAGTTCAAACAAGAAGGCCTCATGGAACAACTCAAAAATGAGTTGTAGACCCAGAAGCAAGAGAGAGCAGAACATGAAACACAGTTTTCTGAACTGCAAGATACACATAAAGAGTGTGTGGAAAATTTGAGCACACTGCAGCATAAGGTAAATGATCAGAGTATTCATATTAGAGGGCTGTTAGATGATATTATAACCTTTGAATTAGAAATAAAGGAGTTAAAAACTGAAAACAGTCAGTTAATCATAGAAGGGCTTGATTCCCAAAATGACTTTGCACAGATGTTTCAGAAGCTACATACTTTAAAACAACAGAAAATTCAACTGGTGAAGGAATAGCCCTCTGGAACCAGGAGAATTGTGTCCTTGCACATGAGGTGTATCAATTTAAAATGGATGGGTTCCATGTGATAATATCCCCGCAAAACTGTCACCACACAAGAATGGCTACTTTTTTGCGGCAATATTAGCACATGGAACCTGCAGCAGACACCCCTGCAACCCCCACATTTTATTAAATGGAATGGGGGACACCCTGCAAACCCTGCTCCCATTTACCCCATACAGTATCCCCCTAAATAATGTCACCTATGATGTTTCCCGGTGACTATATGTATGGTGACATTATTTATGGTGCTAATATTACCTGATACCAATGGGTGCAGAACAGAGTCACTCAGGTTCTCAGGAACTGACTGGAAATAGGCAAGAAAATGTAGAACTCATGGAGCGTGTGAGGCAAGCGGAAGCTGACCTGTTACAGGCAGCGCACTGTAGAAATGTGCAAGAGAAAGAGATTGGTCTTGTGAAAGCAAACCACTTTGAATATGCACGCACAATTGAGGCTGCACAAAACAAAAATAAGTTAAGTCAGAAAGAAATCAGGGAATTGAAAGATCGGTTAAGGGCCCAGAATAAAGTGGCAATGGCCAATTGGGCCCGGATGTCAGAGTTAAAAAGTCAGCTCTCTGAATACCATCAGTGAATAAGGCCCGAGAGAAGCAGGTGTGAGAGTTTGACAAATGAAATTGAAAAAATACAAACAGGCATGGAGGCACCCTGGCCAATTAGGGTATGGGAAAGGGCCCTCTGATCCATGATCCAAAGCTGATGCCCTGCCCATCAGGAACCTCATGCCAGTTAACCACAACTTCCTATGGGCCGACTGTGACTGACCTCATGATTTCCACCTACAAACCCCAAGTAAACATGAGGCACAAAGACTTACCCAGGCCTAGCCAAACTAATCCAGAAGACCAGTCCTTATCTGAGTTTCAGGAGTACTCACCTCTACCACACAGGAAGCAAGGTGGCTGGACCAGTGTGTCGTGGGAAACTAAGAATAATCCAGTGAGTAATTCAGACCATGAAAACTTCCTTGATGAGACAATGAGGGAGTTAGACTTAATAAAAGGAGACTGCAGAGAGACCATCTAGCTTTCTTTGCTAGAGAAGAACATTCAACAATTCAGCCCAGGAAGGGAATATTAAAATCTCCTTACATTCAGGGGAAGGGGTGAATTTCCCCAGACTATATGGAAGGGGGAAGACTACACAGTTGACTCATTCGGAGGAAGAGACTGAGTATTATTCTTTGCCAAAATGTGACTACAGGGAAATGACCCTGAGAATTTACAGCGGCATAGGCAAGAGGAGTACCGACCCCGTGGTTCTGGGTGGTATTCTCAGACTCAGAGAGTTAGGGAGTGCCTAAAAGATAGGGAATGGAGTACCATTCGCAACTCTAAATCAGAAGGTGAATGAACTCAGGTGCAGAGAAAAAGCAAAACAGGGAAACAAAGAAAGGGGGTTGTCAAAGACCCAATTAGACAGATCAAGGCCATACAGTGATTTATGACTCCATACCATAAAAACGCTAAATAATCTGTCCGGGAACATCTGAAATTGTATAAACAAATGATATCCCCATTTGGAATTGAAAATGACGTACATTGTATGAAGTTTGTGAAATGGATGTCCTCTCCTGAGTACTCCAGTTTCTTTTCAGGACTGGTGGACCAGAATCATTATAAATGGTCCGCCTATAAGGTGGCTATTTTGAAACATTTTTCCACATATAGGAAACCACAAAAGGCCCGTAATGCTGCATGTAATTTGCAATGTGGGGGGATAAGGGGCCTAGGGAGTTTGTGCAGGAGTAAAAACAGCATTTGCTGAGACGTCCTGGTGGGTGAACACAAATAGTAGGGAGTACAGAACTACATATTTCCATGTGCTCCTAAAGTACATAATGACTCAGTTGGTGTGGATTTTCACAAGCAAAGAACCCTCGATTGGGGGATTGAACAGGCCACCAGGACCTTTGAGGTCCAGAAACCCACTGAAAGTATGTGAGTAAACCCCCCCGAAAACAACAACAAAGCCATCTAAAATCTCTGCTGCTGCGAAGGTGGTGGAAGTAAAAACTACCCCAACTTTCGCTCTGGAGATGGGGGAGCCTAAAAATACTCCTTCTGCCAACAAGCAGAATGAGAAGCATAGGAGACCCTTGGATCCAGCCCCATTGAATGGTATTCAGGCAGGGGACCAGAACAATGATCCCTCTGACCCTGCCACCTATGTAAGCCCTAGGTACAAGGTTACCAAACCTATCCTGGGGTATGTATACACTCCCCCGGCCCAAGGGGGGAAACCAATCAAGTAAGTACCGCCCGGGGAAACTTCCCCCAAACTTCTCTCAGGCGAGAAGTATAATTCCACATCCCAATCTGAACTTGTTCCCCTGATAATCCTGAACCAAAACTTCCAAAACAATCCTCCTCTCTCTCCACGGTTCCAGGACAGTAGATACATGAACCCGGGAGAAGGGAGATTCAGGATGTAAAATCATGGGGGAAATGTCCAGGACCCAAGCTACTCCGGGAGAAGGGACTGTTGCCCTTTTTCAGGACACCTCTAGAAGAACTAGAACACAAAACCATTTGAATATTTATGGGTAACAGCGACCCTCAAAGTATCACCTTGGCGAAGACACCTTTATTGGAATGGCGGTTAATGCCCAACATTATTCTATTGTTTTAGGTGATTAAATCATGAGACCAATCTAAAACAACTGTATCGATATCAGCAATGGTATTCCTCCAGAGAATATTTTTTCTAGGCATGGAGGGAATTTCTGGTGTACTCTTCCTGTCCCGATGGGGTCAAAGAGGTGACCTGTGGCATCAGGAGGGAGGAGGAAGTGTTCAGAGTCAAGGACCACTACCTCAAATACCAGGAACCTACTTTCCAGGTCCACACCATTAAAAGAGATCTCTCCACCCAACTGGTGCATACTGCTGATATTGCAAAGACTGTGGTCTTTCCAGGTTTCAAGAAGATGGTCGAGGAACATGCTGATGCCTGTAAGACTGAGGAGCAAAGACAAAAGCTGAAAGAGGTCTTCTTGGAATTCCAAGTAATCTTTTCAGTGTACTCATATGACTGTGGACTGTGGATGCACCTCTATTCATTCATGTAACCACCATACCCACGACCCCCGAGAAGGCTCCAGTATTTGTGAGACAATACCAGTTACTTCTCGTGTTACTCTGTGAGATTATCAAGCACTTAGAATAATGTGGGATTTTGTGTCCAATCCACAGTACCATCAACAATCTGCTACCGAGGATACTCAAACCAAATGGTCAATGGAGACTATGGGCAGACCTGAGGGAGTTGAACAAATGGATCCATGCGTCAACATGGCCAAGTCCCTACATTGATCAGGGGGTGGTACAGATACAAGGGTAAAAGCTGTACACCACCATTGACCTTACCAACAGCTGCTGGACAGTTCCTGTGAGTAGTGAAGACATTTGTAAGGGAGGCATGGTATCACACATATGACATGGACACAAGAGGTACAATTTGTAAAAACTTTATTCAATTTTCTTGGTTTGGAAAAACTCCTACTTTGCCGTATAACTATGATGGGAGTAGTCTCCACCATCAAATAATAAAGAAAACAGTCCTAGTCTGTCTCTGTTAAATGGAAGATGGCCTATACTGACAAAACGTTATGCCTACCCTATCTCTTATAAAAAGTGTGTGAAAGGGAATATGAATGCAAAGGACAAGCAGTGTTAGAATATAAAAAAACAATGTGGCTGAGTCAGCACTCCTCCCCACGTTGGACAGCATGGGGAAAGGTGGCTCTCTAGACAAGATGACACACTCTGGCTCAGGTTCTCAAAACAAAGCCAGTTCAAAACATGGATCGAGGCCCGCTTGGCCTTCTACGTTAAAGTAAATTATTCCAGCTTTCAAAAGTTCTTTTACAGTTCAACAAAAGGTTCATGCAGGTCTCCCTCGGTCAGGCTCAGACCTCTCAAAGCAAACATTCAAAGCAAAAGGTTCACATAGGTCCCCCTCATTTGGGATTGAACCTTTCAATCACAGCACTTGCAGGGGTTCCCTTCCCCAAGCTTAATTCACATTCCTTACGGGGGTTCCCTTCCCTTAACTTATCACACTTCCATTCTCCCTTGGTAGGGCTCACACCATTTCCTGATGTCAAAGTGTTTCATATGTGCAAGGCTTTTACTATAGCACACACTCTTGTGTTATTTGCCCCGGTGCCTCTTGGTCTGGGTAGTTCAGTATCATAAGCACAAAAGTTCAACATTCACCTTCTCACTTCCCCTTTTGCCAGGGTTAATCTTGACCATTATGCATTTTATAGTTCATTTACTTTGTCGCTTTATAACAAAAACATTTCACCTTTTGCTGAGACTTTCGAGTGTGCTACTTTTCTTTGCCTGACTGCTCCGCTACTCTGTACCACTGGCTTCACAGTTATCAGTAATTTCAAGTTCACCATACATCTGCCTTCCTTTGCGTCTCACCCACACGTGTGCAGCCTTCAATTGCAACTTCAGTATTTCCTTAGAACACACCGTCCTTTCATGTCACTTGCCAACTCAATTCACGAGTCGAGGTTAATACCACAGGTTTGGCCTCACCTCCTCAACTCTGTCATTCACCTGAGAGTGTCGCTGGTGCCCTTGAACCACAATGCAGTCTTCTTGCCTCGGGTTTGGCCTTCTCTGCATATATTTCATTGCCCTTCTGAGGCAACAACTTCCTGCAGGGTTCTCCTGGGTTTCTCCACCCTTTGCTCTCGTTCCTCTGTTGGTCACTCTGCTCTAGTAGGTTTGCTTTCACTCCAGAGGTTATGCTCCTTCTTGTGTTCCACCTTGCTCAGAGTATGTCTCTATGTTATGCCTTTTGTCCATGTGGGGCGAGCTAAAGGGGAATCAGAGGTATGTAATTAAGTAAAGTGCCTGACTTTGCCTGACCCGATTAGGGGGACATGTCCAATGAGATATATAAGGGTTAGCCTCTTTACTCTCTGTTGCCCTCTTCCTCGACCTATTGTTTGTGTAGAAAAGGGGGAGGTGGGTTGGGACATTGGAGGATCCTATAAAATAGGATGGATCCTGGGTACGGGAAAGGTGGAATACTGTTTCTCACCATTTGCTGCCTCCCCCACTCTAGTAGGTGAGACACCCTTTGGTTAATCACACAGTACAAGCTTGCCTTTACCTTCAGGTGGGCAGCAGTACTCATGAACCTGTTCCCCACTTGGGGGAAAAGGAAAACCTGGCCTATGTAGATGACGTTCTGATCAACAGCTCAACTGTGGATGAACATATAACAGACATGTGCAGAAATATAGCAGAGATCTGCTATGTTCTAACCCAGTTAAAGAAAGCCAGAGCAAAACTGTCCTTTCAGAAGGCACAGTGGTTTAAGAACCAAGTGAACATCTTAGGGCACAAGATCACCCCTAAGGGTCTTAATCCTCAGGCGAAGAAGGTGGAAGCCTTATTGAAATAAAAAATACCTACTACACTGCTACAATTGAGAAGCCTTCTTGGACCTACTAATTATAGTCTGACGTTCATTGTAAACTACGTAGAGGTCACTCGACCCTTGGTCCATTTATTAAAGGTCAAGGTCAAGTGGAGGTAGGCTCCGGAACAAGCCAAGCCAGTTAAACAACTGAAAAGAAGCCTTTCTCAGGCTCCTTGTTTGGCTTACCACATAAAGAACAAGGAGTTCTTCTTGGAGACAGGGTTCTCAGATACTTGCCTTACAGCAGCATTGTATCAAACGCATGACAAGGTTAACAAAGTTATCTCATACGCGAGCAAGATTTTGTCCTCTGTGGAAGAAAAATTCAATGACTGCGAGAAGGCACTCCTGTCAATGGTGTAGGCATTGAAAAATGACCACCCATTCATCCAGGTGGAGCACATCATTGTCGAGACTCCTCACAAACCCTTGCAATATCTACAAAGTGACAGAATCTGGGTGGGGAATGTCAATAATTCCAGAATTACTTTCTGGATTCTGTCCTTGGAAGGCTTTCCTGTGGAGGACAGATAGGGCAAAAGCAAGAAGAGTCCCTTAGCCCAAGGGTTGGCAGACTTGCATGATTTTTCTCAAGAAAACTGTCTCGAAGACAAATGTCTAATGACCAACAATCACAAGGAGGCATACTTGACTTACCCACACAAGATCTATGAAGAAGACACATATCGGAATACCCACAATTTATGTGGATGGGTGTTCCTACCATGTTGATAACAACGGGGAAAAAGAAATAGTGGCTGACATTGGGAATGCCTGGGTGAACGATACCCCGGAACCCTCTGCAGGTAACAAAATAGGACCCCAAAGTGGCAGAGCTGATGGCCGTTTATCAAGCCATCCTCGCTGCAGTGCACCACCAACTCAAAGAACTGGTCATAATCACTGACTCTGAATATGTCAGGAATGGGTTTGTGGAGCACCTGATTAACTGAAAGAATCAAGCCATGTTTTGCACTCACAATAAACCCTGAAAACATGCAAAACTGATCCAGTCAATTGATGATCTGGTAACTTCTAATGAGATGGCCATCTATTGGAAGATGATAAGAGATCATTTCAAAATAGAGGGCCCAGATCAGATTGGCATCGACCTGGCTGACCAGCTGGCTAAACCTGGAACCCTGTAGGGGGATTTCATAGAAACGGAATCCCTGCTGAAGGAAATCCAAGTTGCCACTGTCACTAGGTCAGAAACGTGTTGAATAGTGACCTCTCGACTGTCCAGTGGAGTAAAGATACCCCCAATGCAGATTTGATCACTACACAGAAAGCGGACCCGATCATTGGAAAATTCTATCAGCACATTGAAGACCCTGTGAGTTTTCCTCAAACAGAGTCGGATTGTACTGGTAAGGAGGATCTCTGGGTGTTGATGAAGCTTTCCAATATGTACATTATCCAAGGTGGTTTGTTGGTAAGAAGAGCCTTATCAGGCTCTGACAAGTGGGTGGTATCTATCTAATTCCGAAGCCTGATGTTGAACCTTGCCCATGATGCAGCCACTGCTAGTCATAGACGGTTTCATATGACAATGGAAATTTTGTGCAAGGTTGCCTCGACACTAACCTAAAGGAGTGTCTTTCGTGTGCTCAATTTCTACCCAGTTCACTCACACACAGAGCTCCGCTATAAAAAAGAGGAATGACAGTGCCTTGGTCAGATTTACAAGTTGAGTTCATTGGACCAGTGATTTGCTCCTCTAAAGGAAACAAGTACATGTTGACTGTGGCATGCTTGTTCACAAAGTGGGTAGAGTGTCTTACAGCCCTGAATGGTAAGGCAGAGACAGCTGGTGCACTAATGAGCAACCACATCTTCTCTCATTTCAGCCTACCACAAAGGATTGAGTCGGTATTGAGGAAGTGATTTTACCAGTGAGGTGATGGCGAAGATGAGGGAGATTCTAGGGGTAAAAAGAAGACTCCACATTGTCTACAGCCTGGCCTCAAGAGGGGGATTTAGGAGGTATGGGTAGAGAGATAGAACATGACAATTGTGAGTATATTAAGGATGTTTGTGGCAAACTCTGGACCCAGTTCTAAAATCTGATTACTGCATGTCCTGATGGCCATTAGGTCAACACCATCTTCTGTAGCAAAGATGTCTCTATTTGAGCTTATGACCAGACAATAAATGGTGTTACCTCAGCATCTGCTCTACAGAACCCAGGGGTAGACCATAATAAATGCATCCACTACTCATGAATACATTCAAAATGTAAGGAAGCACCTCCAGAACGCTTTTGCTTATGCTCAGTGCAATTTAGATAGGTCCGCGGAAGAAATTAAGACTTATTGTTATCTAAAGATCACCATGAAGTTGTATGAAGTAGGTGGCAAGGTTTACCTGTAAAATGTTCAAAGGAATCGGGCCAAGGAGTGGACATTTCTGCCGTCTTGGCATGGTGCCTTTGAAATTGTAGATAAAATATCACCTGTTGCCTACAAGAACCGCATCCCAAAAGGAGAACAGACAGAAGAAAAATGTGTCCACGTGAAACAGTTGAAAAGCTGTCATCTGAGACTAGCTTTACGATTTATAGAGAAGCCAAATGAAAGTCAAACAGAGGAAACGTCTGAAGAGTGAAAACCCCAGATGGACACTTATAACAGGTGAGTGGTTTCATTAATATTCTTTGGAAATGTTAAAAGAATTTGTGTATTGATGTTCTGAAATATTGTATCTTGTTTTATGTAATGTTCTCCTCTTTCGAATGGATGTTTTGAAATGTTATGTTTATTTCTATGTAATATTTTTCTCTCATATGCAATGTCCATCTTCCGGGGAAATATGTAGTGAAAAAAGTACAGTACCTCTCTTTTGTTTCTATTGCTAGATAATTAATTCAATTCACTTCCAGCCTGGAGGCAGGAGGGGAGTCTGAGGAGGACCCCATGACCCCCAGAAAGAAGGAAGAAAGGGTTTGCTGTGATACACCCCCAACCCAAAGACAGAAGGGGAGGCTGGAGTGCCCAATCCCTAATGAATGAAATTGTGCCAGATGGACTCGAACAGAAAGAACAATATGAAGGGGAAAAGGGGACTTAGGATGAAAACCCCACTCTGCCCTGCTCTTCCCCATGAAAGAAATATGGAAGAACTGCGGGGGCATGTGTGGATTAATCAAGGGTCCCAACAAACAGAACTGAAGGGTCCAATGGAAACATTGCCTGCCAGTCTTCATTAAACAAAAAGCTTCACACTGAAAATGGGCCTATAAGGCAGTCTGCAGGGGGTTTTGCAAGTAAAACAAGGAAGTGCTATGTTGAAAAGGTCTCTCTGTCATTACCAAAGGAAAATCAGCCTTTTAATTCACAGTGGCATAAGAAATTCAAAGGTCCATTTTATACAGAAAACAAGATTTGCAAACACTGACACCAACATGGCTTTAGATGTGCATGTGCATTTGGAGTTTTAAAGCAAGCCATGAGAAAAATGTTCCCCTGCTAAAATAGATATGTCAGAGAAAAGACATAGTGTTTGTTGACAAGATATAATGTATAGTATGCTTCACATGGAAAATACTAGCAACAATTGAAAGGAAAAGTCCACTTTGTTTCAATGGGTCACCTGTACATTTCATTTAGGCCTGAGACATACTATTTTGCTTGTTGTTGGGCACAGTTCACACAGGACTCCCCCACTGCAATCCTGGCTCTTGCATCCCACCTATTTGGGTGTTTAAAACAAACTTTCCCCAGACATGTTGTCTCTGAAGGCTCATTTCTGTGACAGGCAAAAGGGCCTAGTCAGTGCATGCCTGGAATGTGAGAGGAGCTGCAATCAGGAAAAGCTGAAGTCTGAAATAATACAAGAAAATAGGAGGGTTTCCAGATGAAAATGGTGGACTTTGATGGTGGATTTGATGCCAGGTGTCAGCAGGGCCTTGTGATATAAAGGGGCTGGGCTACCTCATTATCTGCAGTGGGAGATCTCTGTATAGCTGATGCCTCCCAAGTATTTATGAACGGCAGCCTACCAACTTCAAACAACAAAGAGGCTAATCAAAAACACAGTCCAGGAAGATCTGGTCACACTCTTTCCAGGAATGGCAAATGGCCTGGAGGAGGGGGTGGGGCTCACATTTTCATAACATGAAGATTTCCCATTAGTTTAAAAGCACTAACATAACTTATGCATTTTTCTCAGCTACCACAAGTCGTACTGCATTCATTCATGTGTCATTTTTTAGATACATTCCCGGTGATGTTGTTGAAATAAAACTCATCCACTTGCAACTTAGGGAATTGTAATCGCAAGCTAAAACTGTTTTCCTGGACGCTCTGAACATGTCCCGAATGTAAGAGTTGGGAAGTGGTGGAGGATAAGAGTGGTCACACTCTTTCCAGGAATGGCAAATGGCCTGGAGAAGGGGGGGCTCACATTTTCATAACATGAAAATTTCCCATTAGTTTAAAAGGACTAACATAACATGCATTTTTCTCAGCTACCACAAGTCGTACTGCATTCATTCATGTGTCATTTTCTAGATACATTCCCGGCAATTTTGTTGAAATAAAACTCATCCACCTGCAACTTACGGAATTGTAATCGCAATCTAATCTGTTCTCCTGGATGCTATGAACATGTCCGGAATTTAAGAGTTGGGAACTGGTGGAGGATAAAATGAGGTAACTGGAGAGTAAACTGCATGTTCATAACTATTATGTTTTTTGTATAAATGGTGGAAAATTGCCACACACCCGTGCAACATGGTGTGGACCTTGCTGTCATTTTATTAAATTTCCCATGATTAGCTATTATGGCAGTTACTAGTAAATTATGAAGTTTTGCCACATTGCTACTTTTTGCCAAAATGTTGACATGAAAAAAGTGGATTTCAAATGTTACTTGCCATATTTCTGTTCTAGACTCCTAAATCAATCCTTAGAGATAGGCTGAACTTGGGCAGAGAGAGAAGGGTAAGTGTCCAATCCTGGTTGCGAGAATTCTTGAAGGGAGCTGGCCAATATTGAAATCTTGATGGTGTCATCACTGGTATATACAGTGAATGCATTATGAGAGAAGGGGGAAGCTGCTAAAAATGACCAACTGACATCTGCACGGAAACACCAAACGAGATTTCTGAAATTGCAACTGGGTGGAGCTTGCTATTTTTGAGGTGGCCTAAAGGCTGACTGGTCCCAGGGTTGTAATCTCTCCTCCCTGGCTGTTCAACCAATACATGGCTCCTCTCGCCCACTGCATCACTGCCCTCTGCTCCAACTTTCAGTTTTATGCGGATGACACCAAGTTCTCTTTCAGGCTCCCCTTGGCCGGCTGTACTCCTTCACTCATTCCTGACTGCCTGTCTGCAATTCAGGAGTGGTGTGCCACCAATGATCTCTGCCTTAATGCTAGAAAGATGATGGAGATCCTTCTCATTGGAACACCAGCTCCATCCTTTTCTCTCTCTCTCTCTCTCTCTCTCTCTCTCTCTCTCGCTGCCCACTTTGGGTCCTCTTTCTGCTCCTACCTGTGAGGCTAAGAACCTTGGGGTCATCTTCGACTCCACCCTCTCCTTCTCTCCTCATATTTCCGATGTCTCTAAGAAGTCAAACTATCAGCTGCATATCCTCAGAGGTATTCTTCCTTGCCTCGCTTTCCCCCAGAAGCTCACTGTTTCCAGAGCTCTGGTCCTCTCAAGGCTGGACTACTGCAACAGCTGCTTTCTAAATCTTCCTGCCTCTACTCTCTGTCCTCTATAAACTTATCCAGAACAGGGATTGTATCTCTCCAGTTCTGAAATCTCTTCATTAGCTGCCAGTGGTGGCAAGGATCAAGTTCAAGACCCTCTGCATTGTTCAGAAGGCTTTCTGGGGCCTGGGACCGTGCTCCCTCCAACTGTCTCTTCCTAAGTATCTCCCATCTCGAGCTCTCTGCTCATCTGCCTCCAACTCTCTGAGAGTCAGCCTCTTTTCCAAGCAGAAAGTTGGGGTCAGATCTCTTTCTTCGGCTGGGGCCTCCCTCTGGAACAGCCTCACTGCCTCTCTCAATCTTGAGCAGAATCATCTTCAGTTACGGAAGCAGCTCAAGACCTTCCTCTTCGCTTCCGCTTTCTTGCTTCCTTTCCCTTGCTAATGGCCCATCTGTTACACGTACTGGTCACCCTCTGAATTTGGTCCCAGGTCCCTACCTGCCCAGTTGCACCTTGCACTGCCTCTAGGCTCCCCCGGCATGTGTGGTCTGTATCTGTAACTCTACAGTCCCCTCTCTCTGCACTTATGAGCCACCCATTGACTGCATTTTCTGATTACCTGCACTGAGCCATCCGCTGGCTGCACTTTTTTATTACCTGCACTTCTCCAACCCCCCTTTTGCACTTCTCCCCTTCCCTGCGCTTGTGTGATCTGAATGACCCACGGCATAGTAAGATCATTGTTTTTGCCTTCCTCTGTTTCCCCCTCCTTGTCTTGCCGTGCCTAGAAACACTTGTGTACAGGCGTGTTATAAATGCCATATCATATCATTCCAGACCCCTGCCCTCAAAGAGGGTCCTGAAATGCAGCTGGGTTTCCTGAACTTTAAACAGAGGTTTTCTATGGAAGTAAAATTGAGCCATTTGAAACAAAAAGGTGGGGGAATCTACTTTTCTTAAATCCTTTCCCTTTATAGTGGGCGGAGGGGCAAAACTGTGTAGATCCTTAGCCTATTTGACTGAATAGAATATAATTAATTGCCATTTAGCAAAACCCTCTGGAGTGATTTTTTGTTAACATTTGAAATAAACAAAGCTCATTCCCAGTGTATGCTGAAAACTATAGCCTGTAATTTAATTGGGTAATCCTTTTTGTCCTGTGATGCTGACTTCTTTAGGAAGAGGGGTGTCCTGGTCCCTAAACTACAATGCAATTTTTCTGTCCAGCTTCTCCAACACACACCTTTATGTGGAGAAGGGACTGAAATCCAAAATTCCTAAATCATCCAATTGTATTCTGTCCAACTTCCGCACACAGGACTTTGAAGTGGAGGGAGGGGTGGTATCCAAAAGTCCTAAATCATCCCAGTTTTGCAGCCCAGCTTCCCCAACACAGGAGGGTGTCTGAAATCCAAAATTCTGAAAATATTAAATGTTTTTCTGTCCAGCTTCCCCAGCACAGGCCTTTAAGTGGAGGTGGGGTGGGGTCTGAAAACCAAAATTCCCAAATTATTCCAGGTTTTCTGTCCAACTTCCCCAACACTGACCAAAGTAGAAGAGGGGGCCTCAAAAACAAACTGCTAAATCAACCTGTGCTTATTTTAAAGGAAAAGTGTGGGTGAAATAATAAATGCCATATGCATTTGTACAAATCTATAAACCAACTGCTAGCCTTTTAAGCACGCAGGAAAATCGAAATAGCATAACACTGCATATGTATGTTGATTTTGTTCATTGACCAGTGTTGTTTATTTCTTGAATTGAAATCAGGAAAAAGTAAAGTATTGTGATTTGTGTTTTTCCGAACCACCTTGTGTGATTTAAATATGTAACAAGAAGTTTCATTGGGAGCCACAAAGAAAGTGGCATGTATAATTTAATGTTGATGTTAATCTTAAAGGTATTTATATAGCGTACTGTCACCAACGGAATTGGTCCCCAGGCGCTCAGGTGGATCTGCAAACAAGGAGGTGGGGGTGGGTTAGTGGGGTGAAGAGGGTGTAGGAAAGTGGGAAGGTAGTGTCCTGGTGGCAGCTCCAGTTCGGTTTTCACTGTGTGCTGAGCTTGGGTGCGAATATCGGATCAATGCGAGCCCTTGTGTGCTGCTGGTGCGATTTATGTGTTGATGGTTTGTTATTGCAGTGTGGTGAAGTGCATGCGGTTTGCTGTGCGGGAAGTGGTTGTGTGGGTTTTTGTGTGACATAGGTATACAGAAATGTGAGCTTTGGGTTAGTGGGTTATATATCTCTTAATCCTTGTAATTCTTTTTCTATGTATCTTGGTTTCATACGGGTAGGTATATTCTTTCTCTTTTCTTTCCTGAATGTCTAGTTTCTAGGGTGATGGCGTGGCTGGTTCTCAGCTATGTTATTTGAGCTTAATACACCTGGTTGGGTGAGCATTATCCACCACTCTGATATTAGTGCTGTATTTACATTCACCAGCTTCCTTCCTATCAATTTACTATCAGTGGTCCATTGCTACCTGTGATTACACTGTTGTCTAAGGTGTTATTGATAGGCCATTCTTACCCTTCCATCCCAATCGATCTGTGGTCATTCTTTGGTATGATTCTAGGTTGTCTATCATTCAGTTGGAAAGTGGATATGTTGTAGATTAGTATATCCCTTCTGTTGAGGGTCGATGGATTAGGGAATACGTGACCGGTTTCCTGTGTCATCATTGTTCCAGCTGTCTAATGCCCCTATAGGCATTCTTTCTAGTTATGGGATGAAGAGCCGGGATTTGAGGAGTTCCCTGAATAGGAGGTGATCTCTTGTGTTACGTATGTTCTTTGGTAGTTCTTTCCAGTATATACCATTGCTTAGTATATTGTTCTCACAGCGCTGACAACTCCTGATCGAACACCTCCTGTTATATAATTCTGCCTCAAAATTCTGAGACAAGACACAGGCTGCATTTGGTGTGAATATTCTGGTTTTGTTAAAATAGTAAATCCAGGCAGTCACCTAAATGTATGCTTGGGAAGTCACCCACAATTTTATACAATCAAAGGACCATGTATACAAAAGAGGAAAAAATAACCAGCCTGGTTTTTCTCGGTAGGTGTCAATGTTCAAAAACATCCATTCGTACACTCAAATCTATATCGCTTATTATAGACAACAATATACAAGAAATATTCCAGTCATTGCCGCTTGTTGGCTTGTATGTCTTTAAAGAAAAAACTTTCAGCACCAATTGTTAACAAAGAACCATTGACAACTACTGGTGTCAGAGACAATCTCCATCATATACATAATATTTAATTACTTCCTCATTTAGGTGGTATTCCACCATATAAATATATGGAGATATTGGTTTCTAGCATAGGCATCTATGTAAATTGAAAACCGTGGTGGGTGGCACTGGAATCTATAGGCTTGGGTTTAGATAACGGTTTTCAATTTTGGAGAGCAAAAAATATTGGTTCATTTAAAAATCACAAACATGAAAATATAGTTCTCTGAAGGGATAGAAATGAATCTCCCTAATCAGAATTGCCTTTTATAAACGTTTTAATAAAGGGCCATTTCTTTTCAGGATAATTTTATCAGAAGGATTTGAAAAGTTGTTTAAACTGACATTTTCTAAGAATCGAAATGGACAAACTACACTCCCTCACATACCACTAGAATGGTGTGACTGTACTCTATATCCAACTCTGGATTTCAGAGGTCAAATGTTTAATAATCCTCTCTAAATTGTGAAATGCCGAAGACCAGTTCACAGGTCCAGTTTTAAAATACACCTGTGAAAACAATGGGTTTTGTTTACTGAGCTATAGTCAGAAAGCAATGTGCATTTCGTGCTGATAGTGCCAGGGCTTCCTATTTTAAATCAATTCCCACATTGCGTTAAATATTGTCAGAGAGCAATGTCCATTTCACACTAAAAGAGCTATGGCATTCTATTGCTAAATCACTTCCCCAATGGCCTTCCTTCCAGCCAACCATTCAGAAGCTTAGCTGGTAAAGGATTCTCCCTAATGGATTTTCAATTGCTATCAGGGGTTTCTGCATTCACATCCAAGTTTGTTTTTTAAAAGACAGGACCAATATGGCATCTCACAGTTGCAGGCAGCTTCGCCCAGTCTGGCTATACCTACCAACTGTCATTCTTCTCAGGGAATCTGGTCCTATTTAGACAAGTCCTGCATCAGGTTCCTATGGACAAGGCCTTCTCACGGAGTTCCATCAATTATCTCCAACTGCAGACTTGCCAGAATTCTAGAGTTCTCTCTGCTTCCTTTGTTTGGGGATGTACATAGAGACAACATTTTACCATGAAGTGTCATCTGACAGTGATTTTTCATTGGCTGAGTTTTCTCATTGGTCCCGTTCAGAAATTAACACTCCCAGTAAAATATCCTCTTACAGGGATAGGTAAACCTTATTAAGCATTGTGGCAAGGGGAGATTCTGTCCAGATTTAGACTAAAATCATTTTTTCCTCCCATACGTTTGGTTCTGGATCTATTCAACTATTAAGGTGCACATTATCAGAATCGCACAACATATCCGCATCTGCAGACCTGTAACATGCCCCTGTAGTATAAAAGATAGCAAAGTTATTAAACTATGTTAATTTGTTTATTATACATATATGACATGCATTACTTACCATAATAGCATTTCTGATGATTGTATCTGGCCAGACTCAATTGCCGCGCATACAGCCCGATATGCAGCGGCAATCGTGGATTTAGAGACAGGCTCACCTTCTCTACCGAAAAACAAGCTTGTCTTTCTTAGTGGTTTCGGGGGTAATTCATAGAATTTGGCGCACAAGTGGCACACGCGGCTGGCGCAGTCTACGCCAGCCGTGTGCGCCAAAACCCTTTTAGGCGCACAGCGTATTCATGGATTTATACATCTATAAGCAGCGACCCTGCAACAGCGCCAGTTACGTCCCCAACCCCGCCCCGTGCGCCAAAAACATTGCACAAACCCAGTACATGGCGCAAAGGCCAGTGGACCAGCATACAGCCCCCCCAACCACGAAAACGTGTGTAAAACTCCCTGCGCACACCTCGGAATACACGTACCCCGCTTGCGCCAGTGAAAACACGTGTAAAACTCCCCGCGTACCCCTCGGAATACACGTACCACGTTTGCGCCTTGCCAATCGCGTGTAAAACTCCACGCGCACCCCCAGAATACACATACCACGCTCGTGCCAGGCCTATCACGTGTAAAACTCCACGTGCACCACCGGAATACACGTACCCTGCTCGTGCCAGCGAAATTGCGTGTAAATCTCCCTGTGCACCCCTCGGAATACACGTACCCTGCTCGCGCCAGGCCAATCGCATGTAAAACTCCATGCGCACACCCGTAATACACGTACCCCGCTCGCGCCAGGCCTATTGCGTGTAAAACTCCACACGCACTCCCGGAATATAGTACCCCGCTCGCGCCAGCGAAAACTCATGTAAAACGCCCCGTGCACCCCTCGGAATACACGTACCCCACTCGCGCCAGTGAAAACACGTGGAAAGATTCCCCACTGTGGAGTGGCTGCCTGCGGGGCATGCCCAGGGGTGATGGGCTGCCTGCAGGACATGCCCAGGGGTGATGGGCTGCCTGCGGGCTATGGACTGGGGTGATGGGCTGCCTGTGGGGCCTGGGGAGGGTGGATGGGCTGCCTGCGTGTATTCTGGGGGTGCGTGTGGAGTTTCACATGTGATAGGGCTGGCGCGAGCAGGGTACATGTATTCTGAGGGGTGTGTGTGAAGTTTTACACGTGATAGGGCTGGCGCAAGCGGGGTACGTGTATTCCGAGTGGTGCGTGTGAAGTTTTACACATGATTTGGCAGTGTGTTCCCTCCCGGGTGTGCCCCCCGTCCCCATGCCCCCCGGGCCGCCAACACCACAGGGGACCACCCCACACCCTGGGCATGCCCCGCAGGCAGCCCATCACCCCTGGGCATGCCCCGCAGGTAGGCCACATGGCACCATGCACTTGGGAGCCCAGACTCATGTCCCCAACACCCATCAGTGACGGGCACCTGCGAGCAAGCCCCGACTCATGTCCCCCACCCACCCACCAGTGACGGGCACCTGCCAGCAGGCCCCAACTTATATCCCCCACCCAACACGTCATCACAATCCAGATCCATGGCCCTTAAGGCCACCCAAATCCCACCCCATGCCACCCCAGTCGAAACACCCAACCAAGCATTCCATCCACTCCAAATTGAAATCCCCATGTCATGATAGATCCCAAATAACCAGTATGCGCATGAGTGCAAGTCCATCAGACCCACACAATGGCGACACATGATTGAGAAAAACCACATCGTGACATGCACAAAACCAATGAGAGAAGACCACACAAATGAAGTAAAAAATAAAAATGTATAATATACAAAAATGAATGAATGAAACTAAATTACACAAGAATAACATGATAAATTAAATGATGTCTGAAATGAAGGAAAAATTATTAATGGTGAAATGAATAAAATGAAAAGAAAAATGTCTCCAAAGTGTCCGCCCATAACACCAAATCCAAAGTCAAAATAAAAACAAGACCATTCCTCCATGGTAAAAATAAATATGTAAAATCAGGTCCATAACTATATACAATGTAAAAATCAAGGGTCCATGTGCCCAACAATCCAAAGGAAACCTAAGAAAAAACCTACCTAATAAATAACTATTAACAAAAAGGCGGGGCATAGTCCATGCACCCCAAAGGAAAAAATAAATAAAGGAAACCTACAACTACATAACTATATACAAAGGCGGCGGGCTAGTCCCACGGCTCACTGTTTGTGTTTGATGTTCCGGCCCAGGGCATCATTGAACTCCATGTCGATGTTCCGGAGGCGGGCCTGTTCCCTGGACTCGAGGTCTCGCAGTGATGCAGCCATGGAATCTCTCAACTCCATGCAAGTTTCCTCAAGGCCCTCTGCCCACCTCAAAGCCTGATTCATGGAGTTCTCCGCCCTGACCATCTTGAGCCGTGCCCTCTCCGCCTGCCGTCACTCTGCATCTATTTGACGGCCCAACCGCTGTCACACGGAAGACACTCCCAGTCCAGGGTCCTCCTGCCCCTCGGCTGATGCCTGCCCCCGGGGTGTTGATGGCCCCGAGCCATGATGTCTCCCATGCTGAGCCTGCAGCTGCCTCCGACGCAACTGCCTCTGCCACCACAATGGCATCTGGGATGATGGAATCCCCTGGCGCTGTCGTGCACGTGCCCTGCCCGATGATGCCGGCACATCCTCCATCCGCTGGGGTACAGTTGGTGGGGTGGCAACCCCTGCTGGACCTCCGACTCCCGACTGCGGCAGGGATGGGATCTCTGCCTAGCTGGCTGCGTTGGTTGGGGCAGATCCACAGGGGGCCCTGGTGGCATCTGGGCTGGAAGACGGCACAGAGAATGACTGGTGTATAGTGTGCACAGAGGAGGAGAGGGCCGCAAGACTGGCCGACACATGGAGGAAACCCCCAACCATGGACCCTCCCAACTGGGTCACATTGGCACACAGCTCTTCGTGATGACATGCGTAGTCCCCCCAGGAAGCACGCACGTCATCACAAATGTCACGTGTGCGCAATGCGACACCAATCAGGACGGACTCCATCCGGTCACGGGTCCCCTCGTCCGCAGGGAGAGGAGTGCTAGATGACGTGGAGCTCCCCCCTACCCAAGGACGGGCCTGGGATGGGGCATCCCTGCTGGTGCATGGTGATGCAGTCACAGTGTCAGGGACAGAGACATGCACAGGCACCTTCGCGGCGACCTGTGCTGCCTCCTGCCCCTGCCCCTGGACTGCACTACTTGCACCAGTGATACCAGGCCCCATGTGCAGCTCTGTAGCGGCCTCCTCCTCCTCTATAGACACCACCAACCTGGATGGCTCTGCACCGTCTTCCACCGTTGCAAGCCCCTATGGGGGCTCATCCACCCCTTCTGCTGCAGCTGTAGTGGCACACGCGGCACCAGTCCCCTCGCTCCCGGATGATGAGATTTGCTGGGAGGGTGACTGGGCCTTGCGTCGCCGGCCAGTGGAGGCATCCCTGGTGCTTTCCTCCACGGCACTGTCTCCGCCCTCTTCTTCACTCGCCGCTGTGTAAAGGGAGACATTGAACACAAGCATCAGGGTACTGTACAATAGTCCCCTAGACAGAAAGCAATGGCACATGAGTGGCACTGTCAAAGGTCACTTCCATCATGTCTCCCAAAAACACATGGGTCAGTGCAGGCAACACACATGCATGAACCGGCATGGCACATGCAACAAACATTTGCAACCATGTCCACCGCACCGTAGAAACATCCAATTGTGGGCTGAAACTCACATGCATTATGGGCAATGCTGATCACATGCACACGCATCACCGGAGGGTCATGCATCTGGCCCTGTATGCCCACAGACACAGTGGATACAAGGATGAGTAGGCTGTATCAGTGATTCAACACATCGTCACGGACATGTGTCATGCATCCCTGGCGCACACACTATTCAGACTCACGGACATGTACATCATGCATGTCCATGACAGCAGCACACATCTCTCACACCCCAAACATGTCAAAGTACAGACACAGGCATGCATACATGTATGCATTCCGCATGCTGCTCCGCATGATGCATTGTAACACATACACCATCCATGTGGGTCAGACCTGACTGGACTCACATGCAGCACCATCATGTCCCTGCACACACACATCCATACATGACCCATGTCACACATGCAGCCAAGTAGTTAACTACCAGCACACTGCAACATGCACTGTTTCAAACGTGAATGCATGGCCACTTACTGCTCTTCTCCAGACGATCCTGCATCCTGAGGATCTGGTGGTGAAGCACTGGGCGAATGCATTCCAGGACCCTCATCTGCTGGGTGGTAAGCGGGGCCCGGCGCCCCACGGCGCCGGGCCTTCTTGAGGGTCCTGGACTTGTAGTCTTCCCAGCGCATCTGGATGTGTTTAATGTCATGGAGTGCCACCCCCTCAGGGTTGATGGTACCCACTATGTCCTTCCAGATCCTCTTCCGTCCTTCATTGTCAGCGTGCGATGGTGTGAAGAGGGCATCATAATGCCCCAGAACTTGCTCCACCAGGATACCAACTTCCTTTTCACTGAAGGTGGTAGCCCTCTGCCTCTGTGCTGGGGGGTTGCCACTGGTGTCAGAAGGTGTTTTGTCGGACATGGCAACCCCCGAGGCAGGTGTGGGTGAGCAACTGGATCCTGGGACTGGCTGTGGAGTGATGGAACACCAGTCGGGAGTCTTCTGTTCCAGCAGGGGTGGTCACAGCAACTGGACCCCTGCAGATGGAAGATGTGCAGGCACCAAATGGCAGGGCATGGTGGCAGCAGGCAGGCAGCAGCAGTTGGCTCGTGGGAGGCTGCTCAGGGCTCTGGGGGCAGTAATTCGGCTTTCTGCGCAGGAGCATGATCTTCTTTGTTTTGTCGCGTGGCCAGCTTGATATGGAGTGTTTTGGCATGTGAAAAACAGCACGTTTGCGTGAATTCTGAGGAAAGGCCCTTGGTGCGTAAGCACGTAGGTGATGTAACATGCGTGCGGGCGTTTCCCTGGCACGGGCTGAAGGTCCCACGTGAGTTTCCATCGCTCTGTACGTGCTTTTTGTGGAAAGCAGTGCGTGTGTTTTCCAGGCGTTGGGGTTCACACGTGATTACTTCACAGCGGCTACAGTGCGTATGTCTTCTTTTGGTGTGGGTGTTGGCTACGCGTTCTTCTTCTACACGCAAGGCAGACGGTGAGTTGCACATGCTATTTTTCATAATGTGGGTGTCTCTGTTAGTCGCGTACCCCTTTTTTCCGGGCATACTAGCCTGCATGTTGATCACGTACGTATTTTTGGTGTTCCTGGCTGCCACAGCGTACTGCGTGTGTTTTATTACACGCACGTGGGCTACAGGGGTCGCTTATCTCTTTTTCTTGCTTTTTTGGGATGCCTGAGCATTGTTTGACATGTCATTTCTCCTAGGGGGCCACAGAATGGGACATTCATCGTAGCTGTATATACGTGTTTATTGTTTACGCACACTTTTGTAATGGACAGGGACGCTACCGCCTGCCTTCGTGTGGCAGACGTGTTTAGGCCTGTGCGTGTCTTTGGCCGTGCTCAGGTTTCCCCTATTAGATTCCATGAATACGTGTGGTTCGCGTGCGTGTGGGCGTTCTGTGTACTTCCCAGCAGTACATCCCCAGTTACGCCCTTATTTTCATGCCTTTTTCCCCATTCTGCGTGTTCCACCCCGTGTTCCGCCCCCTTTTTCGTGTGTGCACTAACATTGTGCGCTTCCCCTGTGCGCGTCGCGCATGGCGTTCTGGATGTTGCAATGAGGTGTGCGCCCATGTGCGCCACGCACGGATTTGGCGCACATCCCGGGGAAAACATGTGCAGGTCCTTCCATGAAAGGCACGAGTGCACGTGCCCTTGCTTTTTCACACATGCGCCATCTTCCGCCACGATTTTCGGTGCACATTTGTTCCATGAATCGGCCCCTTAGTCTTTTCCAGATAATATATCACCACTCTACCCACATCAAGCGTGTGGAGGCTTCTTTCTGCCACGTTAGTGGGGTTTGGAAAAAGTGGGTAGTTCTATTGATTAGTTCACATGGAACTTAGTAATACACTTAGGTGCAAATCGTGGGTGAGTACGCAGAACAACCTTATCATTGTGTATCGCGACAAATGGGTCTTGAACTGAAAGGGCCTGCAGTTTACTAACCCTTCTTAATGAGGTGACTGCCACCAGGAAGGCATTCTTGTGAGTGCTTTAAGACTAGCCGTATGCACAGGTTCAAAGGGAGGCCCCATTAGTCTAGTCAGTACAACATTCAGGTCCCATCCAGGAGCTGGGTTTGAAATAAGGGGATGAACCCTTCCATAAAAGCCTTGATCACTGGAATTTTCCACCACAAAACCTTTTTCTGAGAGGTGGTGTAAGCTGAAATTGCTGCTAAGTGGACTTTTAGGGAATTGAAAACCAGACCAGTAGGTGGGTCGGGTAGAAAACAATATGTGTTAGTGAGCAGTCAGTGGGATTGATGCTCTAGGAATTGCACCAGATGACAAAGCATTTCCATTTGTTGGAGTAGCAATGTCTGGTGTTAGGGTGTCATGCTTCTCTAAGTATGTCCATGAATCTTTGAGGCATTTGGAGGTGTCCAAACTCTATGACCTCAGGAGCCAGGCTGCTAAATTGAGAGTTTGCGGGCATGGATGTAGTGTTTGCCGCTTGTCCTGTGACAGCATGTTATACGGGCATGGCAGCTTCCTTGCAGGCGAGACCGACATTGCCATCAGATGAGAGAACCAGGGTTGGTGTGTCCACATCGAGGCCACCAGAATCATTGTGACTGGTTCCTGGTGCATCTAGTGCACTATCTTGTTGAGTAGGGGAGTCAGGGGCAAAGTGTAGACACATTTTCCTGAGCATGTCATCAAGAGACTGTTGCCCTTGGAGCAGTTTGGCGGGTACCTGGAGCCGTAATCTGGGCCTTGTGCATTCTCCAGAGTTGCGAACAAGTGGATCTCTGGGAAGCCCTAGTCTGCGAAGAACAATGTCTTTGTGCAATTGTCTCTCGTACTCTACCAGTCGTGTGAAGTCTCTCCTGAACACGTTTGCCAGAAGATTGAGTTCCCCATGAATGAGTTGTGACAGTAGGAACATCTTGTGTTTGAGAGGCCATTTCCATATATTCTCTGACAGTTTGGATAGCCCTGGAGAGTGAGTGCCCCCTTGCTTGTTCAGGTAAAACATGGCCTTTTTGCTGTCCGTGAGGACTAGGACTGTCTTTCCCTGTCGGTGTGTTTGAAAGGCCTTTAGGACTTTGAACACTGCTAGCAATTCCAACAGTTTTATTTGGTTGGATGCTCCTGCTGGGCACAAACTGTGTGCGCTGTCTGATGAAGGAGGTGAGCCCCCCACCCCATCAGAGATGTGTCCGTGGTGAGAGTGGTTTCTACTGCGGGAGTGGTGAAGGTTTTCCCCTGCAAGAAGTTTTCCCTTGACCACCAATGCAGAGAGAGAACGAGGGCTGCTGAGACAACCACTAGATCGTCCCATTGTCTTCTGGCCTGACACCACCGGCTCGAGAGCCACTCTTTCATGGGGCACATGGGCAAATGTGCATGTGGGACTAGAAAAATGCAGGAGGCCATCATCCCTAACAGTGGCATGGATTTGCGTACGGTCACTTCGCGATTGGCTACATAGTGAGGGATCTGGAACAGCATGTTTTGAACCATCTCGTTGGAGGGGAAGACGAGTCCATCTTTGGTCCCAATTACAGCCCCCAGAAATTGCTTGACTTGGCTGGGGTCTCGTTGATCGAGATCTACTGTCTTCTGGGTATTTCATAGGCATGTTCCATACGAATCCCCTGTTATTAGCCAGTCGTCCAGGTAAGGATTGACTGCAATGGACTGCCTGTGGAGGTGAGCCGCTACTGACGCTAATACCTTTGTAAACACCTTGGGGGCTGAGGCAATGCAGAAGGGCAGTACCGTGAATTGATAGTGATTGTCCTATTTGAATCTTAGGTACTTTCTGTGCGCCAGAAACATTAAAATATGAAAGTAAGTATCTTTCATATCCAATGTGGCCATGTAATCCCCCTGCGTTAACAGTGGGATTACTTCCTGCAACGTTGTCATTCTGAACTTTTGTGGCTTGGCAAATTTGTTTGCTGGGCACAAGTCTAACACAGGGCGTATGCTGCATTTCCTTTTTGAGAACAAGAAAGTACACTGAACAAATACCCTTGTTTACCTGATGAATGGAGACGACTTCTCCTATCGCCCTTTTCTTGAAGGATATGAAGCTCTTCCAGCAGACTCTGCAGGTGTGCTGGCGATAGGCGTCTAGATGTTGATGGACGGTATTGAGGTGGTTGGTGGAACTCGATACAGTAACCACGGGCTATGGTCTTAAGCTCCCACTGGTCTGAAGTGACGCACTCCCATGTGTGAAGAAAAGATGTTAAACGTCCCACCGACTGGCGAGGTGTGGGAGGGGACCGGGACTGGCAAGACATTTCTGAGCTTTGGCCGGCGAGCCTCTAGGGGTGGAGTCACTAACCCTGCCTATGAGCTCTATTACCTATAATTCAAAGAAATACAAGTATATTTCTTGTACACCGGCCTGGTTCTTGGCTCATTGGTGGCACGGGGGGATACAAGGGGCATGAGATGAATCGGAGAGAAGGCTTTGACATTAAACAGTTTGTTTTGTGACACCTTGATTGGGGAGGCAAGGAACTCCCTGTGTTGAGGGTGACCTCTCAATAAACCTTTACAATAGAAAGCTTGACAAAATGCAGACAGGGACTAAGGCCGCCATCCAAGGCAGTTGGGCATTCTTTTAGCAGCTCTGAATATTTATCGTGGCGGCACAGGGTTGCGAGAAGGGCCATTATTGTTTGCTTTCTCTCTCCTGCATGCCCCTCCATATCTAATTTTGTTTTTTGCCCATTTTTGCATCATCCAATATTAATACTGTTAGTGTTTTAACATTTTAAATGATTTCTTATTCTTACTTGTCTTCACTTGTACTTGCTCATTTCAGGGTAATTGTACCTATTCTCTTAGGCTAATTGTCATGGTTTAATATGTCTAAAAGGATCGACACTACCTCAACTCCCCCAAATGGGAAGAGTGGGAAAATGGTCAAGCTGATGGCTCCAATAGATGATACAAATCTGCTGATCAATGAAATAGAGGTCTTTTTAGAAGACATGGGTAATAATGAACTAGATAAAAACTCATTACCCATAATTAATTTTTAAAAAAACACTGTAAACAAAAGTCTCCATCTAAACGTCATTCTTTCCATGGCAATCTCCATAAAACAGACAATGGTAGGCCCTCTGTCACGGAGACTACACTACCATATGAATCAATAAAACCTACTACTCTTGCCTCTCCAGTATCAATCCCTGAGTTATGTGAGATTTCTTGTCCACCAATACAGAAGGGCGGAAATGTCATGTTGTATCAGCTGATTAATGTGGGCCAACCATAGACGATTCTTTGCCCTTATTACAGACCCACCCAAATCCGCCATTGATGGACAAGTAGGTTCAACTACAGCCCAAAATTAGGGCTAACAGCTCTGGGCTCAGGAACAGTTAATGTCAGGAGAAGACATGATTTTTGTACCATCTATACCCTGCTCTAATAGATTTGAGTCCCTCGCTGAAAACCCAGGTAATTCTGGTGGGAATTCCGTTAACCAACACCAAGGCGAGCAATATGATTGCCAGCAATTGCTCAGAAACATATCAGAGTGACTCAATGGCAAGGGCTTTAATCTCGGAATCTGTCTCAAATGGTGTTGGACTCAAGGGCTGCCCTGATTGGGCATTATTGAAGAAGGAAGTTCTTAAAATGAAAGAAGGCTTTGTTTCCCTGCAGCAAATGGTAGCCGACTTAAAGACAATATACAAATTTCAGATAACCGAAGAGGGTATACTTAACACAGGGAGAGGATAATCTTTCTGATCAGACGTTCTCTTTCTCATGGGCGGGTAATTCCTCCTCGTCTTTCCCTCTTGACTATGGGGTCCTTCAAGGGTCAGTCCTAGGCTCCTTCCTCTTTTCTCTACATACATCACAAGTTGCGGCTATTATCTCTTCTTTTGGTCTCCATCATCACTTTTATGTGGATGATACTCAACTCTTTCAGTCTTTCTCTTCATTTACTCCTCATATTAATCACACTATTACTGCCTGTCTCACCGCTATTAAATCATGGATGTCCTCCCACTTACTTACTCTTAACGCAGGGAAAACTGAGGTTTTGTTTTTCTCAACTAACACTCTTCCTCCCCATCCTTCACCCCGTTCATATCTTTACCTCCCTCCACTCTTCCTATTTCCACAACTGCACGTAATCTTGGTCTTCACTTTGACTCTAAAGTTTCTTTTTCTCATCATATTTCTTGAACCTCTCGTTCCTATTGCTGACATCTTCATAACATACGGAAAGCTCGCCCCTTTCTCACGTTCCAGGCATTTAAACTTCTATTATCCTCACTGATCTTTTCGCAGCACTTCTACTGTTCCACTACTCTCTTTGGGCTCCAAAGTTGTCATCTTGCCCCTCTCAAATCAATCTTTAATTCTTCTATTCGCTTATTATGTTTCTCCCCATATCGCGACTCTATCCCGTCATCTCTTGCTACACTTGGCTCGTTTCCCTTTCACTCACAAATCAAATTTCAGTTTCTCTGCCTTTTCTTTAATTCTCTATACGGACTTGCCCTTAGATAGGTTGCTGCTCTTGCATGCTTTTATATCCCTACTCGTTCTCTACGGTCTTCTTCCCTTTTCAGACTCGTGGTCCCTCATCCTCCATGTGCTCAGTCCTGATTCTGCTCTTTTCAACTTCTTGCTCCTCTTCATTGGAACACTCTCTCACTTCGCTCTATTACCTCCTATTCTTTTTTTCGTGCCTCCCTGAAAAAGTATCTTCTTCAACATTTTATCTTTTTATTTTTAAGAGTTATATATATAGCGCACAAACAGCCTGTGGGCATCGAGGTGCTGTTACATGTGAAGCTTAGTTACAAAGGGCATCGGAGATGCTACAAAACATTAGTTGCATACATACAACATCCCTGGTTGTATGCGACCTGGACTTGACAACTTAATTGTTCATGCATTTTTTTTTGTACCGCACTTTCCTTTATAATTTACAGCGCTTTGGATTAAGCAGCTTTATAAACTACAAATAAAATAAAAAATTAAAATTAGCTTATGTGAAATGCAGATTAAGTGATATTGTGTCGGAAAATGTTGGGTAATTTGAAGATAGAATATCACTAATTATATCAAGGTCTGTTTTTCTTTCTCTAAAGATTGTTTTAACAATTGAAGTTAACTTATGATTGGCAGCCACAGACATAGGTGTGTTTTAGGTTGACCAGCAAATTAATGTTGAGGTCACCAAAAATGAGGATCTTTAAGTTTGATCCCATTAGAGGTTAACTGATGAAAATGGGATTTAGGGGGGGAATGCGGGTTTGATAGTGGGCAGGGGTGTTGCTAGGTCTGGAAAAGACCGGGGGCTAGGCTGATGTTGGAATTGTCGAGACTGGGGGCTAGCTAGTGCTACAACCAAATGATCAGGGGCTATAGCCCCCATAACCCCCCCCCCCCTAGCAACGCCTCTGATAGTGGGTGACCTAATTTAATACAGGAAAGAACAGAAGGGTTAGGAGTACAACTGTCCTGCCAATGAGTGATACCATCATGAAGATCCTACATGGCCGCACAGCAGGTGTGTTGTCTACCAGAAAAAGCCAGCCGCCTTTAATGCTGGCCTTCAATTAGCCGGCCTGTAATTGTTTCTCACACATCTCATAATCATATTTTAAAGCTTGGATGGTTAAGTTCCCATTCCCTGAGTATGATGCGATTTCATGCAAATTAGCAAATGATTCGTATTAGTTAAATAACGTTCATTCACCTGGAGGTCAGGAGTGGTTTACAGCATTGCAATTCTAATTTTCTAGAATAGGGCTGCTTAATTATTTAATCAATCATACATAAAGCATGGCTTCATTCGGAGGAGCTCTGCGCTGCTTGGGATAATATCAAGGGGAATGATGACAACTCATCCATCTCCCTGCCTGAGAGGGGCTCCTCCTTCTGGACATCCCGTGGAGCCGTAGCTAACATGGCCACCCACACATCCTCCAAGTGGGGGGCAGGGCGGATGCGCGAAGGGAGTTTCGCCCAGGCCTTGCTCAGAGAGCTGAATTAACTGCGTCATGTGCCAGATGACTACCACAGGGGGGCTGTGACCACTACCACAAGGGAGACGTGACACAACAGAAATATAGAGGAACAAGAAAACGCAGAATCTGACGTTAAGCAGCGTCGTCAAAAGCCATGTTTACGCTGTCAGAGAGCTTTGCGAACTGACGCACTTTGATATTGCCTCTGCTTGGAAGGATGGGGTGTGGGGGGGGTTAAAAGCTAGCTGACGTCGCGCCACGTTGCAAACCTATGCTTTAGTTAAATGTGGAGTCTGCCAAACGAAGGGACCGGCTGAGAGGTGGAAAAAAATGCGACACGAGGCTGATCAATAACGGGGGCGGGAAAGCAGAAGGGTGATCATTAAGGTGCAGGCCCAGGCAGCAGCGGCATCTGCGCTTGAATAGTCACTGCTAAGGTCCCTGCTGCTGTGCTTATTGCTCACTTAATGTGCCATTGTTTACTCACAATTAAACTCTTTACCATTAATTTAACTTTCAGATGCTGAATTGGTTACACCATTTGAAATCCCAGGGCCCGGGCAGATGTGCTCTACACACTTGTTTAAACACAGGCTCTCATTAGGAAGTAATGCATGTATAGCAAGCTGATTACAGCACAATGCAGGGATGCTTCATCACTGGGGCCTCTCTGGGGGCGCAGCCGGGTCCGTCAGCTGCCTCTGCCACTCTTCCACCACCCATATAATGAGTGACGGCGACGCCCTGGGCCTACCCCGCTGCAGGCTAGGAGCGGCACGACCCCCCCCCCCCTCCAAACCCCTCACCCCGTAAGCACTGACGAGCAGCTGCACGGGGAGCATTCATTGTTGTCAGTCTAAATTTCACAGCAAAGATAACACACACTTGCAGCCGAGGTGCTGTGCAGCCGAGATAAACAAACGTCCCCGACTCAGCTAATTAAACACTGCCGCAAATTTAACCAAGATGTTCCCTCAAATACGAGGCGTGCGCTGTCGCCTTACATCCTCGGCAAACACAGGGAGAGGTTAGGGCAAGTTTGCTTGTGAAATGAACGTCTTTTGTTTGTCAGAAATTCAAGGAAGAGAGACGTTTTAACTGCTCGGCGTCTGGCTCCTTGGGATAGTTGGCTGTTATTTTTTGTCTTTAATTACTACTTTAACTCTCGTGTAATGGGGCTTCCGCCGCCACCGGGAGACGGTGTGTGAGTCCAGCTCAGATGCAGAACGAAATCCTACAAGGCAATTACATTTCACATACAAATACTACGTTATCCCCAGAAGCTGACACTACCCGTTACCCATCCCTTGTCAGTTAACCCAGTCGTTTTTAGAAAAAAGCAAGGATACATACAAGAAACCCCTTTTGGGGTCCCCTAGTCCCCGCCCTCTTTAGCGGGTCCCACTTATCCCTTCCGCTAGCCCCGTATTTATTGTAATAACGGTACACTCGCTGGGGACAGGGATGCACATTTTAACAGCATGTCATGAATACTGGGGAGCGTTGTTAACTTGAGTTCCGAGCGCCCCGCTTCACCCATGCGCAGATCGTCATAAACATTGAAATGCAGGGCACCCCACGGGTCATCGCGTCACCCCTCCAGCTGCGATGCGGTAATGATCACTCTACTAATGTGCGGGTTACTTTGTCTAGGTTATGTTTGAAGCCTTGTCTTTGATGCGTCCCCTACCGGCTCTCATGGAGACTCTTTAATTGCTTAAACAGCTAGGAACTGTTTCCCCGTTCCTTGCACTATTTCGATTGTCTCCCGTTGCAAGCTACTACCACGTGATTGGACCGCATTACACATTTAAATAACGCTGTCACCACGCTCCCCTCTCTGTGGCTTTTCTTGAAGACTATAAGCCGTTTCAGTAGCTCTTTCAGAACTAAATCCTCTCCTTCAGCCTTCATAGTTACTTTGGTCACCATGGGCCGTCCTCCTCTGCCTGATCCGACTGAATGTCCGATAGCCCTGCTGACAGCTCACACGGGTACAGTGGCATGACATGCCTCTAACGTGTGCCACAGTGCTGGGTTTACTGGCCTGCTCTCCCGTGTGGGCATCTATACCCCTACTCACAGCTCTCATGAGTACAGTAGCTTGATGGGCCAAACCTGTTCCACGGGTGTGGCTTTACTGGCCCGCTCTCCTGTGCGGGCATCTATACCCCTACTCACAGCTCTCATGAGTACAGTAGCTTGATGGGCCAAACCTGTTCCACGGGTGTGGCTTTACTGGCCCGCTCTCCTGTGCGGGCATCTATACCCCTACTCACAGCTCTCATGAGTACAGTAGCTTGATGGGCCAAACCTGTTCCACGGGTGTGGCTTTACTGGCCCGCTCTCCTGTGCGGGCATCTATACCCCTACTCACAGCTCTCATGAGTACAGTAGCTTGATGGGCCAAACCTGTTCCACGGGTGTGGCTTTACTGGCCCACTCTCCTGTGTGGGCATCTATACCCCTACTCACAGCTCTCATGAGTACAGTAGCTTGATGGCCCAAACCTGTTCCACGGGTGTGGCTTTACTGGCCCGCTCTCCTGTGCGGGCATCTATACCCCTACTCACAGCTCTCATAAGTACAGTGGTGTCGCCAGGAATCACATTTAGGAGGGGCACAGAGGGGGCTAAAGACAAAAGTAAGGGGTGGGCACAGACAAAAGTGGGGGGCCGCCTATGAAAGGTAATGTGTGACGTCACACACACTCCTTCAGGGAGGCTTTTGTGCACACCAACTACTCACACCCCACTGCACCTCGCCTCCCATCAGAATGCAGGCACAAAACCATTCAGTGACAAATGGCCCATCATTAGCAGTTTTGTGCGCTACATTCTGATGGGAGGGGCTGCAAGCTGCTCTGCACACTATGGAGGTCACTGTGCAGAAGCCGGGCTGGAACATCTGAGAAGTGGCTCGTGCTCATGTTCATAAAGATGCCAGAATGCATACCAAGATCACTGCTTGCTTTGAGTCAAAAGGAGAGTATTTGTCGTGTGATATGTAGACATTTGCCTTAGTGAGTATCACAAATAACACTGCGAACAGAGAACAGGGACACTGCTCGCCTTAGGTGGGGGGGCACAAAGGGGTGCACAGGATTTCCCCCCTAGCGACACCACTACTCATGAGTAAAGGAGCTTGATGGGCCAAACCTGTTCCACAGGTGTGGCTTTACTGGCCTGCTCTCCTGTGAGGGCATCTATACCCCTACTGATAGCTCACATGAGTACAGTTGCTTCAAGGGCCAAACCTGTTCCACAGGTGTGGCTTTACTGGCTTGCTCACCTGTGTGGGCATCTCTACCCCTACTGACATCTCACATGAGTACAGTGGCATGACGGGCCTCTCGCCTGCTCCACAGTGGAGGCTTTATTGGTCCGCTCTTCTGTGTGGGCATCTATACGCATACTGATAGCTCACATGAGTACAGTAGCATGACAGGCCTCTCACCTGCTCCAATGTGGTGGCTTTAATAGCCCGCTCTCCTGTGTGGGCATCTATACCCCTACTCACAGCTCTCTTGAGTACAGTGGCTTGATGCGCCTCACCTGTTCCATGGGTGTGGCTTTACTGGCCCGCTCTCCTGTGTGGGCGTCTATACCGCTTCTCACAACTCTCATAAGTACAGTGGCTTCATAGGCCTCACCTGTTCCACGAGTGTGGATTTACTGGCCCTCCTGTGTGGGTGTCTATACCCCTAGTACAGTGGCTTCATAGGCCTCACCTGTTCCACGACTGTGGATTTACTGGCCCTCCTGTGTGGGTGTCTATACCCCTACTGACAGCTCTCATAAGTACAGTGGCTTCATAGGCCTCACCTGTTCCAAGAGTGTGGATTTACTGGCCCTCCTATGTGGGTGTCTATACCCCTACTGACAGCTCTCATAAGTACAGTGGCTTCGTAGGCCTCACCTGTTCCACGACTGTGGATTTACTGGCCCTCCTGTGTGGGTGTCTATACCCCTAGTACAGTGGCTTCATAGGCCTCACCTGTTCCACGACTGTGGATTTACTGGCCCTCCTGTGTGGGTGTCTATACCCCTACTGACAGCTCTCATAAGTACATTGGGTTGACGGGCATCACATGTTCCACAATGGTGGCTTTACTGGTTCGCTCTCCTGTTTGGGCATCTAAATTCACAGCGAGGGCTGACGGCCACAGAAGACCGCACCACTCACCGTAAGCGACTCTGAGTGGGTCAGTTTGTGGCTGCACAGTGCTGCTGAAGACGCCGATGTTCACACTTAGATTCTGCACGCGGACTGCATATGGGGCACTAATGTTAAGAGAGCATGCTCTAAACTGGCAGCATATCTTACATAGTTTCAACAAGGTCTATGTGTTTATGAAGAACAGTTTTATGAAGAAATACTTTCACGTGAACCTGTTTTGAAGAGTCCATTACGAGGACTTTTTCACTTTGCATTCAAAACCCATAATGACACATTCTGGAATGTAGAAAACGCTTCTATGAGAATTATTTTCGGAAATATCTTCAATCAGAACCTTTTCATTCTTTTTTGATATAATGCATTGCCTTTTTATAAACTATTTTCAATAATGCTTATTATGTAAAATACAGAATTCCACAATTCAGAGGACTCCCCACACCCCTTATCTCATTTTTAAAAAAATCATTATTGTAGATTATTATTATTATTATTATTATTATTATTATTATTATTATTATTATTATTATTATTAATGTCTCCATTTATGTTCTTATTGTTATTAATAATATTGTGAATATTATCCATATTTTTAATATGTCACTGTTAAACATTAACAATAACAAAAATTACGTTCATACTAGTAATTCATTAAATAGGTTGACAGCTTCGTTGTAATGCTTTCATTCTTTGTACTTGATTTACTTAAATTGAACTTGTTTACACATCTCAGTTATGACGCGTTTCTAATACCTTAATTTCATTTTAAATGTTCTATTTAATAACTCATTGTTTCAATAATTACTGTTATTCATAAAACATTTGTTGTGGCATGATGGTTTTATTCATAGAAATACTGTCATAGTCACTTCATGCCAGTTCCAAGCCCTGGGCCAAATGCAGTGTGCCCTCCAACGAGTCTTTGCGCAAGTGCTGCAATGCGTAGGATCTGGTGTGACGAGGCAGATATAGGCCTCCGGAAGTCGCCGCTTACGATTCTGTGGATCCTGGAAGCTTCGTTTTCACAATAGCTTTCGCATGTAGCCAGTAATGCAGTAATGCTAATGTTCTCCCATGGGCTTACGTTATAAATGTCTATCTTGCATTCTTTTGGGGTATCTTCTCTAAGGTTTATAGTGACTTTTTCGAATGGCATATTTTTGAATGCCATTTTCTCGACACAATTTTGCCGACATTTTTTTCAAATATTTATTTTTTTAAATGTTATTTTTGAAATGGGGGGTTGCCCCCAAACTCCCCCTTTTTTAACACTTTTTTTTACTTACGAAACCAAAAAAACATATAAAATAAAAAAAAAATACATTCGGAAAAAAAAAATTCGACAAAATGGTGTTTTGAAAATAGGTTTTCAAAAAATGACCGGATACCCTTCTCTAAAGGGGTGCTTGTGACCATTCCTGGAAGTTGTTGATCTTGAATGTCTGTGGTACCACTCCTTTGCCAATGTTATGCAGTTGTATTGCAGGTGCCCAGCAGTGGGCCAATGTAATGCTATGAAGAATGAAGGACCACGAGCATCCTTATACTCAATGGATCTAGGACTGACCTACTATTACTAACCATGTGTTAAAGCACCAGCTCTCATATTGCAGTCTAATCATTTTCAACATATCCATTTTGAATTTACTATTTTCAACTTGTAACCTAAATTTATGCAGGCCCAGCACAACCCCAGCCATTTGCTTCACATCCTTTCATGCCTTCACATGAACCCTTGCAGCTGGAGCCATGACCAGAGAACAGTAGGTATAACCTTGGACACAATACACCTTCTTCTCTGGCTTTAAACATGCTCGGCCAGTCATCACAGGGACAACTCACTGACACTGTTTTCCAAACTACTGAACCATCTCACTCTGGTTTGTAATTTCCCGCAGCCAAGATTGCACGGCCCCCTCAGACTAATGTGCTCCCCCCTCCAGTAGTCCAGCCAGTTCAGAATGACCCTTCAACTGACACATAAGCAGTCACATGCCATGTTGTGCATGCAAAACAAAAGAAATGTTGGTGGCTCCCCGCTCCTGAGCAACGGCGGCAAAGGGGAATTCCACAGAGAACCTGTTGGGAGTATTGGTAGGTGTTAAGTACAAGCACTATCTACAGTTCACTTTTCTGATAATGATGAGGGCAGAGAGGCAAAGGGGCTTAGTTGCCTCAGTCAGCATCATATACACAGTGCACATATCTGCACATATCCATACCTGTGCAAGTGGCACCAAACCCATGAATTCAAAGAGAACATTTGGGAGAGTATATCTTTGGATTAATTTTCCATAAAGGCTTGGCATTTTAGCTAATTTGTAAACTCTCAATGCATTGCCCATTTGGCTCTGAACAGGAGGTGAACTTCCAATTATGGCTACTGAGTGGTGCTGTGCTGTGTGTGACTTGGCTCAAATGGCTTAATCTACTTTAACCATATTGAAAAAGGAAGTTATTGACAACCCACTGCCCCAAAGAGTATATTAGTTCTAGGTCTAAGGAAATCTAGGTAGCAGGCAGACGGTTGATGGGGGTTCCCAGTTGTATGACAGCTTTATTTCATCAACACCCTAAACTAATTTATTTTATATTATTACACAATTCTTTGTGCCCACAGAAATGTCCCTCATGGGGTTTATGTGGTACTTGATGTAGTATAATACACTAATCTCACACCGGCTGACCCTACCATGGGGGAATCACAGCTTTCCTACTTTGTGGGTAATATACAGTAAATAAACAAAAGGAAGGTGATGTAGTGTGTGTCAATAGTTATCTGTCATAGGAAAGACCAAGAGTTGGTCCTAAACATATACTAGACCTATAACTCGACACAGGTTTTGACATATAAAAAATCATTCTCAATTTTATTGCAAAATTTCACACACAATAATATTGCCATACAACACGACAGAATAATAAGTAAAACCACCATCAGACACAAAAAGTAGAATGTATAAAATCCACAGTATAACAAAAATTGGGATTGTACTAGCGTGGGTATATTAATCACACTGTCTTACGCTGTACTAAGAGCCCAACTCGTACATGTTTCTGTCCTATCAAGGCTTAATTCTGCCAGACATTCATCAAATATTCTGTTTGTGTGTATCATGTGTTAGCAGGCGATATATTCCAAACATCTATCGCCCTGGTCTTCCTGGTGATCCCTAATTGGATAAAGACACAATTGTATTACACGGATAGGGTCTCTTACTCAACCTCACAATTACCCTTCCCCCAAGGTTTTCATATATAACCCATAGTAATATATTTGAGTGGTCTGTCTGAAATGACTTCTATAGGCCCCTCAACCACTTGTGTTGCTACCACTGGGTTCCTCACTTTGAATAAGTCTGGTTTTCTTCCTCTTGCTATACTGGAAGACAAAACATCCTCAAAAGTTGTGGATTAACTTATAACCTGTTATCACTATCTCTTGTCATCACTAATGTCTACACTCCAATCGGTACAACGTTCATTCATATGTTATGTTAAATACACTCTGTCGCAATTTCATTTTTATATTTCAATGCGCTGAAGTTGTTTACAAGCTTAATTATGCCATGAAAGAGATATGCACAGATCTTATTTTATTGCAGTCTTTCCAAAGGTCAAAATCTGCCTGGACCCTAAATTCTTGTATCCCATGTGTTGTGAAAAAAACAGACATTTCTGCATGTGACTGGCAGAGAGCAGGTCAAAGTCATGAAGACCATTCCAATGTGGGGTGCATTTAAAGGCCCCAAATAGAAGTCCCTTTCACACGAATGGCAGGATTTTAATCACTGAAATAAAAACGGCCTGACCTTTGATTTTGTTCAAGTAAAATGAAAGCGCCGTGTGGAAAGGGGCCTACCTGTCATTGCCAATGGATAAGTAGCATTTTAATGAATGTACTACAAAAGAAGGAGGAGACAGAAGTCCCTGTCACATGGAAAACAGGATTTTTAAACATTGAAAACAAAAAAGGACCTGTACATGTGTGTGCACATAAAAACGGTTTGAAAAAGTAAAAGTGAAAAAAATATCACTGCTCATAGAAAAATGTCAGGAAAACAAAACATGATGTGTGGGTTGACAAAGAGCAATGTATCACCCACAAAACTCCAGTGACATTTGAAGAGCCACTTTATCTTCATGAAAAAAAATGTCAGCACCAGACAGACCCTTTTGCTGGCTGTGGTCAAAACTTCACAAGGAAAACTTCCACTCCAAGCCTGGATGTCACATCTCATATCTAATGACCAACCACAATAAAAATGTCCTGCAAAAGGTGTCGTATATTCAACGTTCTCCAGACCTGCTAGCTCTGAAAACAAAAGTTACCCTTGACTGGAGCATGATTAATATGTGTGAAAATAGGGGCACTCACTTCAAAGAGCAAGCTTCCAACACAAAGGAGATTGAAAAAAAAACTATGGGCACAGGCTGACCCAGTGAAAACAAATGGCCGGAAGGCAGGAGTCAGGGCCATTTGTCCCACATGAAGATTCACAATTAATTTAAGAGGACTATTATGATTTAGGCCTTTTTCTCAGCCATCATAAGGTGGATGGATTTCATCTATGCACCATTTTTAATGTAATTTGCAGGCCATTTTAGGGTTTCTAAAATGTATCTACCTGTGACTCCGACAACGGTAATGGCCAGTTAAACTAGCTATCTGGCTGATCTGACCATGTTCCAAATGTGAGAGTTGGGGAGCGGGCGGACAATCAAATTAGGTATATGCTTTATAATTTACATATTCATAACTTTTGCGCTTTTTATGGAAATGGCTGAAAGGTGCCACCGGGCCGTGATACATGATACAGATTTGTTGGTCAGCTTATCTAATTCCCCATGATTAGCTGAAGCAGAAAATATGTTTAGTCTGGCAGTTGCTAGAAAAAGTATTAAGTTGTGATATGTAAGTAGTTTTTGCCAAAAAGTTGAAAGGAGAACAAAGGGTGATGGCACATGGGAATTGCCATATGTTGCTCCAGACCCCTAAACCAATCCTGACTTAGAGGCTGGGTTTGGGAGGAGAGAGAAGGGCAGCTGTCCAATCCTAGTGGCAGGAAATATTGCAGGTTCCCTCACCAAGATTGTAAAATTGGTTGTTTTATTGCTGCTATATCAGGGGGGCTGCACTAGGGCAGGGAACAGAAAAAGGAGAAAGACAGGAGGACAGAGAGAATAGAGAGACAATCCGGAAGACTGCTGAAACCTACCATCCGACAGCTGTAAGGAGACACCAGAGGAGATTGCTGAGAGTGCCTCTGGGTGGAGCTGTCTATATCTAGGAAGGCCTCAAAGCTGACTGGCTCCTGTGGTGGAGAGTGGGAGGCCATATTTGAGAGTGGAGTGACTAGAACCCTGCCATATCTTTCCAGAGTGTCCTGATATTGCGCTGATTTTCCTGAACCTTAAATAGAGGCTTGCTTTGTAAGTAGAACTGAGCTTTGGGAAACCAAAAGGTAGGGGAGTCTGCTTGCCATGAATCCTTTCCCTTTATAGTGGGTCAGGGGGCAAAACTGTGCAGATCATTAGCGTATGTAACCAACAACAATAATGTAATTAATTCCCTATTTGGCAGAACACTACAGGGTGAATTTTGTTAAAATTCGAAATTAACAAAGCTCACTTCCCAGTGTGCGTGGAAAACCATAGCCAATCATTTAATTGGGTAATCCTTGTTGTCCAGCTGACCCCGACTTCTTTAAGGGAGAGGGGTATCTTTGTTCTTAAATCAGTCCAACCTTTTAATACAACTTTCCCAACACAAGCCTTTCAGTAAGGGGGTTCTGAAATCCAAAATTCCCCAAAGCATTACAATCTTTCTGTCTGACTTCCCAACCCAGACCAAAGCAAGGGGGGTCTGAAAAACAAAGCGATAAATCACCTTGAGTTTATTTTAAACCAAAAGTGTGGGCAAAATAATAATTGCCATATATATTTTTACAAATCTTGAAATCCTACTGCTACCCTTTTAAACCTGCAGAAAAATCAAAATTGCACAACATTACATAAGGGCCTTTCTTACTGATCAGTGTAATTATTTCGTGAAGTGAAATTTGCAGAAAGTAAGAATTGTGATTGTGTTCTTTTTAACTCACTTTTGTGATTTATTTATTCTGAGAGAAGTTGATTGTGTTGTCCCACGGATAAAGTGATGTTTTGCCATTTTTAGTGCTAATTTCTATTACTGTTCATTTAAATAAATACCAATATATATTTTCCATACACCGGCCTGGTTCTTGGCTCATTGTTAGCTCAGGAGAGAGGGATCCAAGGGGCATGATCTGTGTCTGAGATAGGGCTAAAAAAATAATCTATTAAATAGTGTGTTGCATAACCACTTGATATTTGGCGTCATCATATGATCAATGATCATTGAGTGCATGTTCTATTTATTGTTGTTGTTCCATGGGATTGGGAGGGTAGAAAAGAGACCCGTACGGTTCTTGAACAAGAAAATGCTTTTCAGAGGCCTGTATGCATGTAAGTCCCATCTGTGGCTTTTCATGCCCCCCAGACTTAAAGTGTAAGAAACAAGTGAAGGAAAGCAGATTTGAGAAGAAATTAGAGGAAAAGGGTAGCACAGGCTTTACAGCAGCAGGTGGTCAAACAAAGCAGTTCCTCAGATGACTTTCAGCTCTCTGTTGCAGACGTGACCATGCATTCTTAATAAGGATGGCATGCAATTCATATTTTAAAGTTTTCGAAAGTTTTTGTATGCTGGAAGACATACTCGTTGGTGTATGTTTGCCAACAAATCAGACTTTGGTGTTGTCTAGCTCCAAAATGTCACTCATAGAAACATGGCAAGAGATTCCCTTAAGGTGCATGGCTAGTCCATTTCAGGGACCCATCTTTTCCGAACTTGGTTTGCTCCCGTTTGAGTCGGATTATTGAAAAACAAACCTGTATTGTACCTTCCATACCATAATTGGTAATTTGCCATTGTTGTTTTATTTTACCAGAAACTGTGTTTTGTGATCTGTGACTTGTTGATGTTAGCCAATCAGAGGCTGAGGCATCTGTGGCATTGGGCTTTGATGGCTAAGGCTGGTATCGAATCGGGTTTTCCTTTGTACCTGCACATTCCGTATCTTCAACCTGCTTGTTTTTACCTTTACTGCCCAATGACAGTTTGGCAGGTGCATACTGATGAATTATTTTTTTATTTTTTTGGGTCCTTACTTTGGAAAATGTAATGTGTTTCTTGAAAGTGTTGCCAGGCACAAGTCTAGATTGAGGCAGGTTGTCTGTTAGCTAGTTATTTTAATGTCTTGTTTTGGGGATGTTGATTCTGATGAATGTGACTTTTGCTTTACATAATGGAGTGACGAGATAGGGAATTTCTCTACCAAGGCATAAAGCTTTCACTGCTATCTATCAAATGTCTTTGCATGTTACCACTGTACAAAGGATGAGACATGTAGGCTGTCTGATGAAGACTGGTCATATGAAAAGAAGGTTACTTTATAGAAGTTGCAGGTCTTCTGTTGGCCTTTGTTTCTTCTCTGTGGGGCACCCTCAGCCTATGTGTATTGAGTGGGTTCTGTTTGGTCTTCAACCTATGCACTGCAGCCCACACCTGTTTGCTAAGATAAACAGTGTCCCTGTGCTGTCAGTGGAGTCGGGATTTGCCCTGTCCCCATTCACCCAATGCATCGACACAGCTGGCAGTGTTGGTTTGAGGTGATTTTGGTTACCCAGTGGTGAATATTGTGGGCCGCTTAATTGTGTCACCCAGGCCTGCTAAAATTGCCACTGTTCTGCAGCTATCCCCTGCTGTAGTGGCTATGTTTGTTTAAGATGTGCATTAACTGCTTGATGTGGTGAGATTCTTGAGTAAAAAAGCAAACCATCTAAAGCATTCTTTTGTAACAGGAGCATCTAAACATGAACTGTTGAGCAGTACACAATTTGGTATGTGCAATCAAGTTAAGACTTGAGTAAAGAAACCAGGTTGTACCATAAAGGGAGCAGTGAACGTGTGTTTGGGACAATGCTAGACAGAACAATGCACAATTATGTTTAATACTTGCATTCTGTTGCTTGCAATCATAGGGACTGCAAGATTAATTGTCTGGCACAGAATCACACAATGTTTGATCAAGTAAAAAACGGGATTAGAAACAGGTCCCTGGATTCCAATGTCAGGACCTCGGTCACCAGACCGCACATCTACTCCAAGATCAGTTTTGGTGTAGGAGAGATCTTTGTAATAAGGTAGCATGTCTGTAGTGTAGGCCATTAACATAGCCATACCGAGTTAGGGAGTTGCGAATGGGTCACTATCCAAAGACATAAGGACCCCTGCCTAGGTCTTTAAGGCTATTAGTACATGGTGATAATCAGTGGTGAACATTTCAAGCGGCAAGCCACACACCAGGCAGAAAACCAACAGCTTGGCCTTAAAATGTATGTGCTTGAATTTTAGCCTTGGTTGAAATGGAACAGGTTTAATATGAGCAGGCATAGGGTGTACTGTAAAAGTAAATGTTTTTTTATGAAAGTGTAATCATTTTTCATTCTTTTAGCTTTGACTTTGGTGGTTTGAATTGGAAGAGACAATGAAGGTGTAGCCAAAACAAGTGAAAAAGAAAGAGTGCGTCTTGTTAGAAGTCCTTTTGGGAAATTGCACGACAATTTCTTCTGTGCAGAGAAAGGCTGTCTGACCTATCTGCCACTGGAATCAGAATTATGGGAATCAACAGTAGTTATTGTCTGGATTCAAGCCCTTTTGATAGGCTTAGAGGATGTGAATAATGACTTGCGTGCTACTAATAGAACAGCCTCTTCCATACAGTCTTGGGCTTCCTAAATGAATTAGCATTTATTTATTTATTTTTTATTTGTATTGCGCACAAACAGCCCGTGGGCATTGCAGCACTGTTACAGAGGTAGGTAGGTTACTTTGTTACAAAGGTAAGACATAACATCAGAGAGGGTACAAAGTTCGATGGGTTACAGTGAACATGAGTACACCTGAGTAAGGAAAGCAGTCGTGCAACATAACAAAATGGATGTACATAGATTGTTCGGTTACAGAGAGCATGAATACACATGGGAGAGGAAAGAAACGGGTGTGTGAGGTTAGTCAAACAGCTGGGTTTTGAGGGCTTTGCGGAATGCAAGGTGTGAGGGTTAATTTCTGAAGGCAAGTGGCAATGAGTTCCATTGCCTGGCAGCAATGAAGCTGGAATCACCTGCTTTGGAGCGTTTGATTATGGGGATAGTGAGTTGGTGGCAGTATGGTGTTCTGGTAGGTCTGGAGGAGCCAGCTCTGACTACTTTCGAGGAGAGGTGGGGGGACAGCGTGAGGGATGTACTTATGAGTGATGGCACGGTTTTTAAATAGGATACGTTCCTTGACTGGGAGCCAGTGAGCTGCATGTCTTGCTGCAGAGATGTGTTCTCTTTTGGGAATGTTGAGAGCAGCTCAGAGAGCGTTATTTAGGATTATTTGGAGTTTTGATTTTTTGCTGAGGTGCCAGCGAAAAGGACGATACAGTAGTCCAGTCTTGAGCCTGTTGTTGCTGTGGCAACCGAGAGGCAGTTCTCTGTAGATAGGAATGGTTTGGCTGCATTAATCAGCTTAGTGAAATGCGCAGCTGAGGAGGCAATAGCATTGACTTGCGTCACATAGAGAGGGGGCATCCAGGTAGATTCTTAAGGTCTTGACAGAGGAGAAGACAGGCATCTGTATGTTGTCAATTGTGAAAGTGGTGTACTATCGAGTTTGTGGGGGTTTCCCTGGGACCTACCAGGAGGATTTCAGTTTTGTCACCATTCAGGTAGAGCCAATTGGCCACCATCCAGGCCTGAATGGTAGAACAGACAGTGTTAAGGGCCTTTGCGTTTGTTTCGTAGTTACCAGAAATCAGTAGGAGGACTTGGGTGTCATCGGCATACTTGGTGTAGCCTATGCCGATGGTGTCCAAGATGTCAAATAGTGGCTTTGTAAAGAAGAAGTATAGGGTGGGAGAAATAGAAGATCCCTGCGGGACTCTGCCGGGGCTGTGCAAGCCTGGTCTTAGCACACTCTCATCACTCTTTCTTCTAGGAATAAAGTGATCCAGGTTGTGGCTTTGGGGGGAAAGTGAGCTGAGGCGGTGAGGGGATAACATAGAATGTTGTGGTCCAGTAAGTCAAATGCAGCTGATAAGCCACGGTGGAGAAGTCGTGCTGGCTTACCTGCATCCTTAATCTCATCTAAAAGATTTTTTAAGTCAAGCAAAGCCAATTTGGTGCCATGACCAGGGCGAAAACTAGACTGATGTAGACCAAGAATGCGATTGGTTTCTAGGAAGTGTTGGACCTGCATGTATGCTGCTTTGTCAAGGATTTTTAGAAGGAATGGGATTGTTGTTATGGACCTATAGTTGTTGGGGGAGGCAGGGTCAAGTGCGTTTTCTTTAGCAGTGGCCGTACCCGAGCTTCCTTGAGGCATGGGGGGACCAGTCCTGAGGCGAAGGAGGTGTTTATGAAAGTGGTGAGAAATGGCACCAAGGTGACCACACAATCCTTGATGATGGTGGCTGGGCATACATCACTTTTGCAGCTAGAAGGTTGGAGCTGTTTCATGAGAGTGAGAACCTCAGGTTCAGGGACATCCTTCAAAGAAAATAGTGGGCAGTCCTGGGTGCAGGGGTTAGTTGTTGGAGTGATAGGGTGGTAGGTTGTAGTCTTTACGTTCTGGTTGGTTAGGATTCTGCTATGCAATAGGTCTAATTTATTAAGCATGACAGTTTGGGTGTTTGAGCACCATTCTTTGTCTTTTGAGATGGCCTGCTTAGTGTGAGCCGGTGTTTCTAATTCCCTAAAAATTGCTAAAATCTCCTTAGATTTGGATTTTGCATTGGCAATCCGGGTGTTGATGGAGATGGTTTTGGCTAGCATAATAGCCTTCTTGTATTTGGCAGCTATCTTGTTGAATTCTCTTTTAGTGGATTCTAGGGGGTTAGATTGCCACGTGGAGAGGGCAGTATGTTTCAAGAAGCGGAGTTCAAGTAGTTCCAGAGTGAACCAGGAGTTAACATGTCTTACAGTTTTTGCTTTCCTCAGTCCTTTCCTGAAAGTGGGGCTATGATATCGACAGTCTTTTTTAGCGTGGAATTGTAGATTTCCGCTAGAGCTTTGGGTTCATTGGAGAAGGGGAGTCTTAAGATAGGGGTTTCTAGATATGGCAGAAGTTTTTATTTTGTTAGCTAGCGTGTGCTCCAATCAAGAGCAGGAAGTAGGGGAGTGGTGAGAGGTTTTTGTTTTGTTGGTTTGGGAATGGAGAAGAGGATGACATGGTGGTCTGTCCAACGTGCACAGGGAGTTGGATTTGATGGAGGGGGAGCAATTGTTGTCTGCTATCCAATCCAGGATGCAGCCTTTGGTGTGAGTAAGGTTTGTGCCCAGTTGTGTGACGCCCAGAGTGTCTTGTGCTTTGACAAGGGATTTAGCTTGTGAGTCTTTGGGATCATTGAATTCTAGGTTGCGGTCTCCAAGTACGATGGACTTGGTGGAGGCTTTTAAGATGTCAGATAAGAGATGGAGGAAGTCCACTGTGGGGCCAGGAGGGCAGTAGACAATGTGAATTGTGATGGTGCAGCTAGGGGATGTAGTAAGTTTGAGGGATAGGGTATCGCTGTTACCTTCTAGAGATGTGTTGATCTGTCTGAGAGGAAGTGATTCCTTTGCTTTGAGTGCTACTCCACCTCCTTTGGTTTGCTGATGGTCCTGACAGCAAATGGTGTAGCCTTAGGGAAGGACTAAAGAGATGGCGGGGCCAGAGGCTTCGCAGAGACAGTTTTCTTAGATGGCTAGGAGGTATAGGTTGTGGACAGTGAGCAAGTCGGAAATTTCTAAGGCGTGTGCTGGGAGGGAGCAGGCATTAATGAGGGCACATGGGAGTTACGCTGAAGCTTTAGGAGAGTTCTTGGAGGAGTGGCTGTTAGGCGGAGCATTGTCCAAGCTGTTCGTCACAGCTGGGGTAGTAGTGGCAGGAAGGCTGGCAGAGTTGGCCCTAATTGGCTTTGAAACATCGAGGTTGGTGTTGGCGATTTCAAGGATTGGCAGAGTGACTTTCGGATTTGTAACAACTTTGAGGTGCAAGGTGTTTGCTGGTATGACAATCAGGTAGGGTAGGGAATCATTTAGAACAGCTGCATTTAGGGTTAGGCCATTGGCAGTGGGATTGTGGTGAGCAGAGTGCAGATTGCGCATATCATAATTTTGAATTGGATGGCAGGCAGGTGGAGGAACTGGAAGCGCTATGGCTGTGTCCTGCGCTGGTGATGCCAGGTCAGGCGTAGAGAAGGTTGCAAATCAAGTTACGGGTGCGATGAGTGCTAGTGAATTCCTTGGGAGTTCACGGATGGATGCTACAGTGGGAGCAGCTGTAGGTGTGCCAGCAAAAGAGAATATAGGAGTGCATGGGTTCATGTAAGTAGCGGTTCTGCAGCCTTTTATTTATTTGGGCAGAGAGACAATGCTCTTTGGGTGGCTGTGGGCAGAGGTGGCTGGCATAGAACCGCGGCATGGCATGAGTGAATGATTGTGGAGGGCTGCTTACTGGGCGCGAGTGCAATGATAGTTGGATGAGGCATATTGAGTTGGTGTGCATTAGATTGGGTGTTTCGTTTCATGTGGTGCAAGTGACAGGACTCTGTGTTGTGTCTAGGAGCTTGGTAGCCAGGGGGGAGAGTGATGCTCGTACCTGTGGCATGGTTGGGGGAGGGGACCGTGTGTGTCTTAGTTTTGGCGGTCTCGGTGAGATAAGCACAGGTATTTTGTGGGCTGACACTTGGGTGTACAAGCCGAGCAGGCGTTTTCTGGAGGACGTTAGTCTTGGGTATGAGGGGCAGAGCGCTGGTTTAGTGCGGGCCCGAAGCCTTGCAATCTCCGGTGTTGAGCTTTTTGTGAAGGCAATGAGATGGAACAGTGAGCAGCTAGGTGCGTAGCTGTGGGGTTGTTGGTTGGGGTGATGGTTTCTGGGAGGCGAGCTTACATGTGGAGTTGCGGCCATGGGCCATGTTCAAAGAGTTTTCAATGATGCTGCATATGTTCTGTCTCAATCTGCAATGAGAGTTTACAATCTTTCACTCTGCAATGGGCAAACATGTTAAAGTTCTCAGAAAAGCGTGGAAATCTTTGTGGTCATTTCTCCAATAACTGCTTGCCAACTTGTTATTATTAGAAACTAAATCAGCTTATAAAGCCTCCTGTGTGTATTTTTGCAGACTCAAATACTCTAACCTTTCTTTTCTCTGGAAGCTTTAGTATGTCATGGCTCTGAAATGATCAAGGCAGCTACAGTGCTTAAAGTGGGCCGGGACTGCCGGGGCCAGGCCCCGGCAGTCTCCAAAAAGCGGGACTGAGCCGGGGCCCTGCCGGGGCCCCCATCCTACCGCAACATTGGTGGGATGCATTATCCCGTCGCGGCCGCAGCCGCAACGGGAGATGCGCCTGCAATGAAGTCAGGCAAACTGACAGAAGTTGCAGCCAGCCACAGCGACGCTGTGACTGGCTGCCACTTCCGTCAGTCATAGTAACTGCATCTGGTGACCCCTCGCGCGAGAGGTCACCAGAGGCAGTTACTGTCCCTTTGTTTCCCCAGGTCTCCGAGGCGTCTTTAACCCTCGGCGAACCTGGGGATTCCTCGACATATTTCGAGGTTTATAAAAGATGGCTTTGAAAGTACACATTTCAAGCCATCTTTTATAAAGCTTTGCCGACGGATAATTTTGTCCCTAGTCAAAGCTTTATAAAGGATGGCTTGAATTGTGTACTTTCAAAGCCATCTTTTATAAACCTGAAATGTTTAAAAAAGATGGCCTGAAAACTAGGCAAATCGTAGGGTATACACACACATATATATAAATGTTATATATTTGTGTGCGTATCTTACTATGGTTTGTGTACTTTGCAAGCCATCTTTTATAAACGTAGAAATATGTTACATATTTCTATGTTTAGAAAAGATGGCTTGCATAGTACACAAACCATAGTAAGGTAGGCACACAAATATATAACTTTTATATATATGTGTGTGTATACCCTACGATTTGCGTACTTTTTAGGCCACGCCCCAACCACAAGCCACGCCCCCAAATGAGCCCCCCCCCCTCGATTTCGTACCCCACTTAAAGCCCTGGGCAGCTAGGCAATTGTTCAAAGTCATCTGCAGCTCACACCTGGTCACAGTGGCGCACTGACCATTGGGCAGAACGGGCCCCTGACATTTTGGGCTCTGTTGTCTTGACCTGCTGGCCTACAGAATCATAGCTGGACAGAACAGGACAGAGACCATAAACAGTGCCGGTGGCTGCAGAGTTAACACAGGCCTGGTAATTACTAATGTAACTCTTTTTGGCCGAACACTTAAATGAAGGTCTTGCTCTTGGCTGGCCCAAGACTATCACTCACTATATACCTGTGCAACATTGTTGTCCACAATCCTTTCCCGAAATAAAAAAAAACATTGCACCTATAAACAAAAGGTTAGCAAAGTGAGCAAAATAAGTCCTCTTTTTTTGTGCAGGGGCCTCTGTGGATGTTGGTCTCAATTTATAAACAAAATACATCTGCATACTGTTGCAAAATGTGCAATCGTTTCCTTTAGTCACCTTGAGGACTGCGTCTGGCTGAACTGCGCTTGCACCATCGAACACCATGATTTGTAATGGCAAATGGGGAACCGATGAACTGATGTCGCCAGGGCAGGGGCTGTGGTGCGGGGGCGGGGGGGCATGCCAAATGTCATGAAATTGCATTGACTGGATCCCCCTTAAGGAGTGTTTCGCTCCCCATCCGCTGACACCAATACTGGCCACTGCCACCGAACAGATGCTCAGAATTCCCAACTGCAGACGTCCAATGATCATTCATTTTACAGCGGGGTACACGTCACCCCTTCATTTGTCTTCCTAACCAGGCCTATTAAATCCAGTACTTCCTCTTCTAATAAACACACTTTAAAAAAAGAAAGGTGTGGAAAATACTTCTTGTTCAGCCATTACTTACTTACTCCTTGCCCTTTAATTGTTCATGTTGCCTTTGGCCATTGAGGCCGGTGATCTGATGAAGTGTTTCTGAGATCTACGCCCTTCTGGTAAGATTTTGAAATAAAACCGGAAAAACCAGGGGCAGTCACAGCATGAACAAAGATAATAAAATATATTTTAACGGCACAGTTTCTGAAGTAATCCTCTTGCTCGAACCAACCTGAGCTTTAGATTGCATAGGGGCAGCGATAGACTAAGGGCCGGATAAGATTATATTTGTAACAATGGCCGACACAGCCAGGAACATATGCATCCATACATTATTGTATTTCCAGGCCGCCCTTGGTGTTTGAGCTTGACAATCTCAAGGGGGTGGTGGTTAACTGGGATATCATTCTGTAATAATTGAGCAGCAAAGGTCACTTGGCTACCGTCTAGCCAGGGGTACAGCGCGGCAGACAAATGAGTGACGTCCTCCAGAAACGAGCTAATTCCCTCCCTCAGGGGCCACGCAAGTAGGAATGGCCCTGCCCTCCCCCCACCTACCTCCACACCCCCTGCCCGGATTTCTCCCTCTCGAAATTCAGCTTATGTAAATTGAAGGCTGCCTATTCACATAATGGCGAACGTGCTAAATCCACAAGGGTCACTTTTGATTACATCCACCGACTAGTGGATAATATATTCATTTTTAGGGCTCAACTCACCAAGGACGTGCTCTTATTCTGTGACTGCTGGGAATACCTACAGTGATTATGGCCCCCGGCGGTATTATTTAATGACAACATCTATCCTTCTTTTGAAATACACGACCTTTCAGTGCCTTAAACCCGTGCAAAACCCATGTTATAATCATGATAACGGTATCTATTTACAAAACAAATGACTGCCATACTTTTCAACATGTTGAAAAGAAATGGGGTATGGGTGTATATTTGACTGTGGTTTCTTTCAAGCGTGATTCTTCAGCCCCCTTCTATCATGTCTGGCTCTGTGTCAGATTTACATACATTGGACCCATCAAGAGTCATTTTGATATTTGTGCACAGTCATATCATCTTTTTCCGGCTTCCTGCTGACAGTGGTAGCCCATCCACCTTCTGACTTATTTCTCAGTTAAGTCCTCTCATTTCAGTAATAGGGGTTTGTGTGTGTTTGTTCCACACGCCTAGAGAGTTGTACAACCTTTCTGTGCTATCCCCTTTCCATAAAGCTGATTTTAAAATAAAGTGCACGTGTCCAAACAAACCCATTTTCCCATTCAAAAGTAGGAGGAAAATTGGGCACTAATAAAATCAAGCTTTTCTGGCCACAAAACTGACCCTTCAAAAACACACATGTGTTAAAAGAGGAGGGCAAGTGTTCATCAATCTTCCCTATCACAATAATAAATTAGCATTTATATAGCGCTACGAACCCTCAGGCATCTGAGCGCTGCTTATTATTAGCCACGGTGTTTGGTGCTCATTTATCGAACTCGGAAGGATGAAAGGCTGAGTTTGGTGCTGCCGGATACGAACCTGCGTCAGTAGGCTCTGCACAGATGTCAAAGGGCACGCTCTACTTGCTGTCCAATCGGCCTATCTGTCTTTACTTAGTAGTCATAGTTTTTACTCGCTGAATCCTCTCCCCGAGACAGGAATTTATTGCACCCTCTAAAACAAGAAGACACCTCTCACCCTGATTTCAAATCTGAGTCTCTCTTCTGTGTTGATTAAATTAAGAACAATATATAAAATAGGCTCGTTCTCTTTTATCTGTGTATTTGATGGCGTGCACTGTGTACAACCTTTTCTACACGAAGGACAGAAGGGAACTGTACCTGTCCATGTCGCTACAAATGTGCATGACAAACACAATGACTAGTGACGTGTATTTTAAATATGTCAACATTATAGTTGGTAAGATTTGAACAAAAAGCAGCCAGTGGGTGAGGACGTCTAGGTTCTATGTAGCTCATAAAATACGTCAGTGGGACCAGCAGGTGGAAGCCATCTGGCCCCGGCCAGTTCTCAAAAGCACAATGTGAAATAGCTTTGCCAGTTCCTCGCTATTCCTCTAATGGCGGAATAGCGCTGCTGTGAGACTCAGGTTTCCTTGTCTACTAATAGTTCTTTGCCTGACTTGACAGGGGCGACGCTGCCATATGATGCGAGTATGCTGCCATTGGGGGTTGCTAGTTCAACCACAAAAAGCAGGGCATGGTGGTAGCATACATTGAGTCTCTGAACTATAAAAGACTGCAGGTAAAGGAGGGAAATACATGGACAAGTGTAATGTTTTTAAGGCACCAGCTAATTTGGGTGTGGTGAAGTCTCAGGCTCTACCACCCTAATTCCTCAAAATGTGGAGGAAGGAGCACTGCAAACAGATGATATTAATAGCCGTTGCAGCTTTGCTCAAAGAGGCTGGTGCAATTTGATATCTGTGAGGCGCTACGGGAGACAGGAGAGGAAAATAACCATGATCCTCTCCTGGCCAAAAAGGCAGCTTTCTTTAGGGGAAGACCTCTCACCTATCCTGCAGCATAGTCGCCATTATCTGAATTTTCATAGATCCTTCTACAGGTGATGATGAAAAAGTGATTGTTTCAGAGGCACAAGTCAGCCGATGCAATGGGCCTTAACATTCCACACCTGCCTTCCCAGCCACCCTTAATGCCTTCACCAAGCCATGGCTATTCCTTCATGCCTTCGAAATAGGCTTCATTGGAAAAAATAACCCACAGCCGACCCTAACTACCCAGCAAACTACTGTCTAATCTCCAACACACAGTTCATAGCCAAACTCATTCACAAATGTATCTAACAATGGCGTCCTGTGTACGTTGAGTCATGAGTCGCAGCACAGATTCAGATCATTGAGAAGAGAAACAGAATCCACCCCATGCTCAGTATGGGACATTGTAAACAAATAATGCAGATGAACCTATCAGTGTCCTACGTAAATGCCTTGAAGACATTGGAGTAAAAGGAAACGCTATGCAGTGGATTCCCTCATTTCTTTCAGGTCACTTCCCCATAAATTAACATGCAGAGCACCCAAAGGAGCCACTCTCTCACCTCGATTGTTCAACAATTACATGACTCTGCTCCTGAAACTCATAAACAAATGAATCATCATGTGCTTCAGCTACAATGATGACACCCAAGTCATCCACAAACACAAATGACTCTACAATCAATGCACCAGACCTCAGCATACCTTGCACATGTTGATGACTACTAACAGACTCATACTTTCAAGACGAGAATTCACAGCCAGCCTTTTTTTTTAGACTTCCAGAATACCTACTGAACAGGCCACAAAGAGTCCAAAACTGCTCCTGAGATTGAGAAGATGCAAACACATCACCCCAGCACTCAAGTGACTCCTGATCCAAAGAATGATTTAGTTCAGAACTCTGTGCAAAACTCTATGCATTGCGCAGAGCACATTCGCTGACCCCAGAACCGTCAGAAGAAAATTCATCCACTGCCAAACAATAAGAGCACTTTGATCCCATAATGGTGCCTTTCTAATGGTGCACATCCTCTGCCGAACACAGCTCTAAATATCTTCTTCTGAAGCAAAACCTGGAGCTCTCTGCCCAAAACCTTTACACAGAGGACGACCTGACCTTCGGAAAACAGCTAATACCTCTCTATTCAAATAATACTTGCATTACCCCAGCATCAACATCTCGATCAACATACACCTACTAGCAGCAACCTTGACCCAAGGGAATCACCCCTAATTTGTATTTGTATTTTATTGATATTTATGAAGCGCTTTTGCCAAAGCACTGTATATTATTGAAGATTAAATGGCACAATTCATAAATGCAATGGAGTAAGTATAAATGCAGAGAGATTATCGAGTAGAAAGAGTAGAGAGAAAATAGGCTTTAAGTTGGGTTCAGAAAAAGTGGAGAATTGAGGAACTTCTGAGAGACAAAGGTAATCCATTACAAAGCTTTGGTGCAAGGAAAGAAAAATAATTGAACCGGAAGGTGGTGTCGGGAGGCTTCGGAACAGTCAGAAGAAATTGAAAATGAGAGTGGAGGGACTGAGAGTGAGAGTAGAACAAGAGTATGGATGATAAGTAAGGCGGGGGAGCTTTAAAATCAATGAAGAAGAAGTGGAAGGACAGGCGAAGGCCAAACGGTAGAAGAGAGATTCAGAGAAGAGAGGGCAATGTAGGAGAAAGAGGGATAGCCGGAAGAGGAGAAGAATATGCAAATTAAAGATAGATATCTGAGGAGTGGGATGGGAATGTGGGAGGCCAACAAGAAGGGAGGAAAAGTAGTCAATTCAGGAGAACATGAGATAAAATATAAAGAGCTTTGTTGCATGAAACAAGAGAACTTGATGAGCACACTGAAGGTGAAAATGACAGGAGCATGCAGTATTACAAATAAATAAATAAATAAAAAGACAGACATGAGTCAAAAATAACAAAAGATTAGGGGTTGAGGCGGAGAAAGTCGGGGGAAAGAGAAGACCAGGGGGAGAAGAAAGGGAAGAAGATTTAGAGGGAAAGAAATTAATTTTAATTTTAGAAGGGTTAAGGTGGAGAAAACGTGAAGACATTCAGGATTGTATAGCCATGAGACAGGAAGAGACAAAGTAATGGAAAAAGTCAGGAAATGAAGAAAAGGAAAGAAAGACCTGCTTTTTCTCTGTGTATTAATGGTGGGCGAGATGAAAGAAATGAATTACAGCTGAAAGAGGTAGAGTCTATAGTGTGAAATGAGAACGAATAGGAGCAGCCAGAAAGGTAAGAGTAGAACCATTGGAGTACGGAGCGCGAGAAGCCAAGAGAGGCCACAGAAAATAGAAAAGTAGGATGGTCTATCATGTCAAATGCAGATTAGAGGTCTAAAAGTATAAGAATAGAAGACAGTTTATTGGGTCGTGCAGTGAGTTGAGAATTTGAAACATGCAGTGGTGCAGTTTTGGTAAAGTGGGAAGGGCTAAAACCAAATTAAAATGTTGGGAGAGTAGAATACTGGGCAAGAAAGGCAGAGACTCCATTGTAGACAGCTCTTTCTAAGAGTTTAGAAAGAAACAGGAAGAGAAATAGGTCAACAATTAGATGGTATTGTGGGAACAAGTGAAGACTTTTTGAGAATAGGGATACTAGTAGTATTCTCAAAAGAAGTGCAGACAGTACAAGACAGGGGAGAGAAATTTAACAAGGGAGTCAAGTGTGGCAAGAGAGATGGATAGACAGAAAGTACGAGCAATGAAGGAAGGGTATCAAAAGGCGATTTAGTGGGGTGAGCGAGTGGAGTAAAGAGGTGCTATCACAATTGTATAATGGGGAAAAAGGGAAAGAGAAGGAATTGAATTGGAAAGAAGGGGGTTAGAACAGAATTAGAACTGGTAGAAGGAAAGGAAGTGTGAAGAGAGGATACTTTAGTAGTGAAATAGTCTGCAAAACCAGGTTAGGAAAGAGTAGATGAACGAAAAGGATCTGCAGTGAGAGGTGAGAAAATGCAATTTAAGAGCTGAGAGAAGGTTGGAGAGTGAGGGAGAGAGAGAGAGGTAGTGTAAGAGTGGAGAAGGAACATTTCTTAGCAGAGCAAAGAGAGCCACATGTAGATTGTAGTGTTACCAGACTTGTTAGATCATTAGGAGACTGATATTTTTTCCATCTCCTTTCTGCTTTCACGGACAGATGAAAAGCAAGATCAAGGAGAAGGTGTTAACCAAGGCTGAGGGGGTTTACAGGATGGTGTGAAAGGTGAAGAGGGGTGATAAGTGTCGAGTTTTGACCGAATATCAGAAGGAAGATTCTGTGCTGCCTGGTCAGCAGAAAGAGAAGACAATTGATGAAATGGGGGTAAGGAAGTAAGCGGTGAGGAAAGAAATGAGGAAGAGTCAATAGCGCAAGGGTTTTGCTGGAGAAAAGAGGCTGGTGCAGGAGAAGGATAGGTAAAAAGGAGATAAGGAAGGGCAAAAAGTAAGAAGAAAATGAGCAGAAGAATAAACAGGATGATACATAACATAAGAATTAGGAGGGAGGGATGAGAACATCAGTTCAAGATACAAATCAGAAATGTGAGATCCACGAGCGTCTATAGAAAACAAATGCTAAGATTCAAGTAAAGGTAGAAAAGGTGAAGATGAATGTGCAGAACGACATCTGCAAGAAGAAAAAAAGAGAGAAGATAAGGGAAGTATAGACGAAAGAACTTTGTCGAGGTCTTCAATAAAAGTAGAGAGAGGACCCTAAGGACGGTAAAGAATAAGAAAGAAGAGAGTGTGTGAAAAAGTGAAGACATTGTACTCAAAAGATAAAACATGGGAGAAGGGATAGGTGCACAAGGGTCATATAGGTAAATGAAGTATCAGAAGAGAAAATATCATCAAGAGTGGGCGTGTTAAAGGGGGATATCCATGTTTCAGTGATGCAAAATAAATGAAAATTTAATTAAAAAAGAGACCAAGAACAGAATCTAATTTGTTGCAGATGGAGCTAGCATTCCAAAGTCCAACAAAAATAAAAGACAGCAGAGAAGAGGAGATAGAAGGATAGATACGATTAGACTGATTACGCAGGGGTACTAAATTATATGAACATTCCACAAACACCAAACACAACTTGCTAACAAAGAACTATTATCAAACTAACTCTATAGGGTCAGGCTCCATACGAGCTGACTGCAATCTACACTCAACCTTATAGAAACATCACAAACCCACACATAACTTGTATGAAAAAGATTGTTGTAGAATGGACTAAATTGGGTTGTACTACTGGGAATATAAATGGATTCAACCCAATATTACTGCACATGTTTAAAAGTCTGCCCTAATAATTTCCCAGGATGTTGCCCAATAAACTCTCTATTAGATGGTGTGCAACACATTCATTATCTCCTACATGTACGTCTCATTTATATGTAATCACTGTCTAACTAACTCAACTCTAAAATGTACAATTTTACACAACACAAAGAATCCCCCCTTTAACATGGTGACATCATGCTCTCAGTTATTCATCAACGTTAAATGCTATCCGAAAAATACAGACCCATATCTAGCATGTCTTTCATTACTAAAATCCTGGAAAATAACTACTTCCCAACTAATACTCCACAGTGAAGAAACTCTTACAATTCAAGAAAGCCAATCTGATATTCACTCAAACCGGAGTAGAGAAACAAGTCACCTTTTCATGAGAGGGGACATTCTGGAAGCACTTGACAAGAATAAACCAAGAACCCTAGTTCTCCTTGATCTACCACCTGCCTGTGATACAGTCAACCATCTGACACTAATACCGAGTTTAAAAGTCCCGATGGGTGTAGATGTGCTGTCTTGGAGTGGATCATCAACTTTCTTGATAATCTCACCCTGAAGGTTAAAATGGAAGACTTCAACTCAACAATGTTTTCCTTAAAGTGTGGTGTTCCCCAACATACACCTTATCCCCATGGCTATTTAATAAACCACTAGCAGTTGGCATCCCATGACCGGCAAAACACTACCTTTCAGATTGCCACCCTTCATGGGTACAACACCTACCCTGTCAGACCAGGTAAAGAATCAATGCATCTTTTATGGCACCATGCTCCTACTACAACCACAAATAGACTGTCTAGCCCAACCGTCGCGCTTCCAGCTCCACCTCCTTAGGAGGATTCTTACCTGGTTCAAAATTACACAGAACATTGAGGTGACCATAGTCCTTATCCTCTCTTGCTTAGACATATTCTGGGACTCAATCCCTGGAACCATATCTCACCAGGTTTGAAAAAACCTCAACTGGCTCCCTATTGCACTTAGACTTTCTGGCTAGCACATCCACCCCACTGCCACATTTACCATTACTTGATAACCTCAAATTTGCCTGCCTTTGCCCTGTAAAAGGTTACCTGACTTGTTCCTAAAGCTACTCGTTTTATGTTTGTTGTTGTATGAATAACCTGGAAGCACCAGAAATTATGTAACAGATGATGCCTTAGCAATAGTGTCGCCCACAACATGTAACCCAACTGTCAGATCAGATCTTGCGTCTTCATTTAAGCAAATTAGATATACAACAATGAACCAACAGAAAACCAAGAGATAAAGTAAATGGGCTTCATTAAGACTCTGGCAGTACGGTATGGTTGATGCCGGTATGACACTGGCACAGTCCATACTGTTCCGCCTTATTCCGAGTTTCCCTCGCGGGACCCTGACAGCCCGCCAAGTCACACCTGGTGGGCTGTGCGGCACCCGCGAGGGAAACCTGTGATTGCACCGGCACCATTATCAACGGTGCCGGTGCAACCAAGCTACGACCCCCATTGTGCCCTATGGGGCAGAATGGGGATCAGTAGCCCGGCATTACCGCCTCCCGCGAATGGGCAATTACCTGCCCCTTCATCTCGTAATGGGCGGGTTATTGCCCAATTGCGGGAGGCGGTGCCGGTAGCCAGCATGGCGGTAGCCGTGCCTGCCATTGCATAATGAGGCCCAATGTCCCTGTTTGTTAGATCGCAAGACTACTGGATGCAAATAGTTGACCTTCCATAAATCAGAAAAGTCTGCCTCAAATGCTGTTTAGTAGAAGTACAACGACAATCAGGGATTTCAAGGTCCGGTTACCCACTGCTCTCCACAGCACTTTCCACTGGACCACATTCCCCTAAAGGCAGCAAAGTTGCCACCTACTCACCAGAAGAACACTTACAGTACTATCCCATCCCTTTTCTCTACTCTGGCCATGCCTTTAGTAATTAGTCACCACTGCAATCTTCAACTTTGTACCACCTCATTACCCATAAGGTCTAGCATGTTACACTCCGACTCTAACCCTGTTCGTTCCCTATTCATCACACCCCCAGACAAAATAGTCCACTGGTGCTCTGCTAAAGACAGAAAATGCACTATGGCTAACAACATCAATGTATCAAACGCCTTCACGAACACAGTAGAACCCTCACTGGCACACAGGTAATGGGTAATTTCGGCCTGAACTCGGGACACCACAGCTTTTCTACACCTGCCTTACCCACTAACACTGGCCCAACCTCTTTTTCTTACAGAGCCACATGCAGCAAGGCCAACATTATTAGCAGATGTGCATTATACAAGACCACTTACATTAAGTTATAATATAACTTCTGACACCCTCTGTGCTTCAGCTGCTACATCAAGTTAATTGATGGTTACAAGGCAGCAGCTCTGGATGCGCTTCTGGATAATGTAACCATCTCACATATTTCTTCTCTTACGCCTCATGGAAACAACCAACGTTATGACAAGACTTAGAGATTGAAATGTAACTGAAACAGAAAGATTTTTAATAAAATTGTTAAGAGTACAAACTCAGGTTTATCCTGGAAATATTCCGGAAATGTATTCTAGATTAAAGCATGCTAGACTACCAGGATTTACCAACTGCAGATTTGAAATTGAATCTCAGTGGAACTCTAAGAGCTACTTTGTAGAGGCACAATGATCTGGTCGGCTTATAAAGCAGTACCCTACTAGTAAGATGATCGAGTATCATTCCAAAGAAACTTTAACTAACAATAGTGTCAATCTTAAATGTAGTTCTGGCTGAGATGGGAAGTGAGTGAAGATTGCGTGGTAGAAAGGGACCTGATAGGCTGAGTTGGTGGCAATCTTGGCAACACTATTCTGTAGCACCTAAAGCCTATGGATTATATTTTTGTGGTGCCCTTATTAATAGAGAGAAATAGTCCAGCATGATTCATACTATTGCTCAAACTATGGAGCTTATGTAAAACTTGCTAAGGTATGGCCAAATTTTGTCTAAATAACCGTATATAATAGGAAGTACTGGTGACTATCACATTTACAAATAGGGTAAATTGCCATTTAGGATTACCTAGTTTCTCTGCATTCATTCCTTGATGGCAATAAAGACATTATATCGATGTTTATTATCCAGCGCTCATATGGCACAGGAACTGAGCGGACCTGGATCTGACCACCCCACCTTTCAAACACTCCCTAAGAAATAAAGAGGTCCGTTGGAAAGGTGAGTGGGCTGGACAGTTTGAATAGAGCATACGTGGTCATCTTTCCTAGAGCATGAGAAATAGAGGCAGAAATGGCTGGGGCAGACAACTGCTTAGTGGAACACTAGGGGGCCTGTGGTGAGCGATATGTAAAGGAACAATCTGTAACTGGCCTTGTCCAGGGTCATCCTACCAGCCATGTTCTCAGCTCCCCTGAAGGCTGCAGTTTTACTAACGGTGTTTTCCCAGCCGCTTTCAAAACCACTCATGTCAAGTCTTTACTCAAAAAACCCTCCCACGAGCCTCTCCATCCTTTAAACTACCACCCAATCTCAAACAACCGCTTCATTGCAATATTCCTAGACTGGACTACCTTCTCCCATTACTCTCTCTTCACTGAATCCAATGGCCTACTTGACCCAGCCCAGTCTGGCTTCAGAACGCTTCATGGTACTAAATCGTCCCTCACTTCTTTCTGAGATGACATGTACAGAACAACGGATGCAGAAGGATAGGCCGCTGTCATCCTCCTTGACATTTTGGCAACTTTTGACACTATCAACCACCTCACCCTTACAGACAGACTTCACCCCCTTGGTATCAGGGATTCCACCCTTAGTTGGATCTCCTCTTTCCTTGCTCACAACTCACAAATCATCCTCCCTCCTTTCACCTCTAATCCCAGCCTGTCTCCTACGAAGTCCCACAAGGGTCCTGCGCCTCCCCTCTTCATAATTTACCTAAATTCACTCCCCACCATCATCAGCTCTAATGACCTCACCAGCTTCACATACGCCAAAAACACACAGATCATTTAAAACATTCCCAAATCCTTTTCTTTCCCTCACACAGACCTCACCTCATGCCTCACCGAAATCGACCACTGGATGATGGCCAACCACCTCCTTCTCAACCCAGATAAAACAAACATACTGAGACAACACTCCTCCCCACCCACACCGTGGCTGCCCTCCTTAGCCCTCCCCCCACAGCATCCTCCTTGGTAAAGAAGCTGGAATGCACTTTGAGCTTGGACCTAACACTCACTCGCCACATCGACGCCGTCTTGAGTACATGCCATTTTCACCTCTGCATTCTTAGACCTATCTTCCCCTATCCATCCTACCCTCACAGAATCTCAGCAATTCTGGTTATCATACTCTCCCATCTAGATTACGCCAACACTCTCTATCTAGGTGCCCCGCCTTTCAGCTCAGAAAGCTCCAAAGTGTCCAAAACTCGGCAGCCAGGCTTTTCCTTGCCCTCTCCCCAGAGATTACATCTCCCCAACCCTCAGGGTGCTCCACTGGTTGCCTTTCAGTCGATGGGCCACTTTCAAAAGCCATGTGCATTAACCACCATGCCATTCACAAGAAAAACCCTGAATTCCTCCAAAACAAACGCACACAATACCAACCAAACAGAAACCTTAGATCTGGCTCACCACTCCTCCTTCGGGTACCCCCTACCAATCTCACAAGAATAAGTTGTGCTTCATTCTCTGCCCTTGCCCCCACTTTCTGGAACTCTCTTACACTCAACATTCACCTCATAGAGGGCCACCTGTCCCTCCGGAAGGCCCTCAAAGCTTGGCTGCAACCTGACAATCCATCGCCGATCACACCTACTCGCTGACACCAGGCCGCCACACATTGCCCTCTATCCTGGTCACACAATCGCTACATGATGCAAGGCACATGACTAGAAGACACCCACTCCAGGGACTTGCTCAGGGTATCCGCGCCCGTGCAACCAGATAGGGTACATTGTATGGGAGGCTCACTGGGACGCTTCTCCTCCCCAACCTCATCCGTTCGTGCCATGGGAACCCTAAGCAGGCCACAAATCCACCATCAGCAACTCAGCTGCCAGTTAAGAGATGGCATCTTCAGGGTATTTTGCCAGACATTACACTTTTGACTGGGTGATGGTCACAGCTTATCCCAAACACCTTTCCAGGTGAATGGTAATAGACAGCCACCTGACTGTATCTAGGTGACTTCAGCGGGTATACAACACATTAATTTAGGGAAGATTCAATGTAGCCAACTCACAATATGTAAATGTATGTGCAGTGTGCAACCTATATTTTCAATCTATATGAATGTACTTGAAGTGTTTAGCCTTTGTATTCCTTCTTTATGAATGTTAGAACATAGCCCTTTGTGAAAGCTAATTATTTGCACAATGTAGTCATTTTATGGAATCTAGATGAATGCAAAATGCATCTGTTTCACTTACTGTTTATGTAGTCCGCAGCCAGTTTATCATCCAGGCAAATGCAGAAGGCAGCGATCGTACTGAACGTGGCTTAATGTTGAATGTAGCTTGCCTTAAATCCAGACTAATTAAAAATTGTAACCAATTTCACGAATCTAGTGAAGGCACTGAACCTAGATATTCGTTAAACTAATGCCAATGCATTTAAATGTATCACACTCCATGCTTATGGAACATTAGCCAAATGTATCACACTCCATGCTTATGGAACATTAGCCAAATGTATCACACTCCATGCTTATGGAACATTAGCCAAATGTATCACACTCCATGCTTATGGAACATTAGCCAAATGCACGGCCGCTAATTCGCATGCATCTGCTTTCACACAACTCGACTGACACTTTGCACAACACTTCTGCCACCAAAATGCAACTACTTTTCACGACAAAATCCCAACTAACTGTAACTACACACATAGGACTGATTCATGGAATTTGTGCGCCGAAAAACGGGGATTTGTGCGCCATTCTGCCCGCAAATCCCTGCTTAACAAATAGGGATTTGTGGGCAGAATGGCACACAAATCCCCGTTTCTTGGCGCACAAATTCCATGAATCAGCCCCATAATGTCTATTCTCTGGCACACCCTCTCCAGCTAGTTCTTTAGTCTACCTCTCACCACCCATCTATTTGCCAATTAGACATGGGTGGCTAGCAGGGACTTCGCCACCCTTCATATTCTCGTAATGGCTATAATGCTCACACGCATTCTAGCTCCTCCTCGAATTTCCAATACTTTGTATTTTTTTATACCCCCTAATGGAGTTTAACCGACAGCGCTTTGTGAACATAAGTATGATGAAAGGCGCTACACAAACGACAAAATGAAATGAGATGATCTGTCGGTCTTTACGCGGGTGTAGGGAAGCACTTGACATGACAGGTAAGAGCTACTGTACAATGAGATGAACCTAGTTAAGGAGGCAGTAGGGATGGGTCACAGAGACTGGGAACAGACAGGCAATGGCCCTCATTCCGACTTTGGAGGTAACCACGCCGATATTTGCGGCATGGCTGCCCCCAAAATCGTTCCGACTCTGGCCTGGTGAATGGAGTAATTACCGGTCCATTTCGAGGTCGGAGGGACCGGTAATTCCCCATTCACCAGGGCCATTCCCCATTCCCATTTGAACCCCCATAGGGCTCAATGGGAAGGGGGAAGGCTGCAATAACGGTACCGCAAATTGCGGTACCGTTATTTATCCCGGTGTCTCTTTGCGGGTCCCGTCCTTAACACCTGCTAAAAGCAGGCATTAAGGAAGGACCCGCAAAGGGAACTCGTACTAGGGCGCAAAGGGATTACCGGCACCGGTGTCATTACCCGTGCCCGGTATCCCTTTGCGTCCTACACTACCCAGTGTCTTTCCAGGAGTTACTACAGGTGAACAAGATGCATATGATGAATGATGTTGCAAGATAAAAGGCAACATTTGTAGAGGGATGCACACACGGGTGGTCTGTGTTTCTGCTAATAGTTGAGACTGTGCATGGAAAACAGAGAGTATTAGCCCTAGCAATGCCTCCAGAAAACACCAAGACCTGCGGAGCCAAGGATCTTCAAGAGAAACTGAGCTGCGACTGACATCAGTTCTTCAGGTTGGGTTTTCATATATTTGTTGTGGGATGTGAAAGAAGTGTATTACTTGGCTCATCAAACCATTGACCATGAGCATAACAGACCCAGGTGGCGTTTCCGAAAGCTGTCACTTTGAGTCCTCCCAATCACAGAGTCTGGGTCAAGCCAAACACTGATACCAAGGTATGATGTTAAAAAAGACAATTAATGGAAGGTGTACATGTTTGTTTGTCAAAGAAAACTATAGTGTCAGTGCCACGCCAGGCAGGGCTTGATGTGGTACTCGATTCTGTACTAATCCTCGATCACTTCTTTTGACAATAGTTTCTAGTCAGGCAGGATAAGACCACATTGTAAGATTAACGAGTCTAGGGAATGGGGTCCTTATCCTACGTAATTCCCTTTTTCAATTAGAGCTCAGCAATTTATTGAGCCCTGTAGGTTGTGCCATGTCTTTACATTGGTACAAATTGTCCGATATATCTTTGCTTTGATGTAAAAGGTAATGTCTAAGGGCCTCATTACATGGACGGCGGTGGACCAAGGTGCTATTAGCACCTTGGTCCATGCCGGTAAAATACCGGCACTGCCTTGGTGGAAAGGGGAATTACCGCCCTATTCCAAGGTTGGCGGGGCAGTAATTCCCCCTTCCCCCATTGCCCTTCCCCATTCCCATTTTTGCCCCATAGGGCATAATGGGAATGGGGAAGGTGCTAATTACGGCACCGCAAATTGCGGTACCGTAATTAGCTCCCTGGTCCCTTTGCAGGTTGGTTTTTAACGCCTGCAAAAAGCAGACGTTAAATTCTCCAACCCGCAAAGGGACCTCGTAGTAAGGCGGCAAGGATTAACCGGTACCGGTAAAATATCGGTACCGGTAAACTCTTACCGCCGTCCGTGTAATGAGGCCCTAAAAGTATCATTTGCTTTGCAAAAGGGAAGGGGTAACAGAAATAAATAAAATGTGGTACATGTGTTACCCCTATCTTGTAGAACAAAATACTTTAAATATGTTACCTTCATACTAATGAAAATACCACTGCCAGCCTAATTACTGATGTAAAAATGAGGTTCTCTATTGGCACTGTCAGACCTGGTGAAAGAGTAGACAATCTTGCTACAGACAAACAAACAGGTGACCAAAGCATATGTGAATTGACAATGGGGAATCAAAATGCAATCTCTTGAGCCATCAGATGGGAATCTGGGTGTAAGTGAATCTGCTTTCGCGTGTGTTTGAGATTAGTCATGCATCCCAATCGTCTGTGCTCTACTTCCTGGATACTTGACTTATTTAGGATATATGCCCCCTCTTTGGACATCCACTGTTGGAGATATAATAAATGTACTTCCTCATGGCTCAGAAATCATTTCCCCAGAGTTGTAGCCCTGGGCCTTCCATATCTGTATGTTTCTCTTCCCAAAGGCACTTCCTAAAATCAGACAGGAGAAAGCAGAGACCCCTCCATTTGTTTCCCTTTGGACCAGCTGTCCTGTTTTCGCATTTTCAATTTTAAGCAATAAGAGATCCTTTGTGACTGCCAACAAGCTATCTTTAATCCTTCCTCCTGTGCCATCTGAGAAAGCTTTGGGGAGAGTTTTGGTCTGGAGGTGGGAAGTGCAACTCTTCTGTGCAGTGGTTGTTCAGCAGAAGTCAACATATGCATTCAGGGCTCCTGCAGGCTAGACACCCATTTGGTGAAGGTGTGTCTCCAGTGGAGTTAGTGGTGTCAAAGCCTATGTGCTCCTTTGGGAATCAAAGGTCAGTGTTGTCTTCTCCTATGCCATCTTGGAACTTGGCATGAGTTTTGTGACTTATGCAAATATTGCACTTTGAGCAACTCAGTACCAGTCCTCTAGGTATCTTAACATTTAGAGTAACATCTCTGATAACAATCACCTCATGAGGGAGGACTGGTGAAATTGTGACTTCATATTAGGTCATGAACCATACAGATGTAGTTATTTTACACCCTGATCCCTCTCTAGGATCTGAGGTGCTATATAAATTCCACTAGAACAGAGTTTCATCTCTGCCTAATGAAGGGTCTTCAGCAGACGGGGTCCCAACCCATTGGACATCTGAGGGGAAATCACTGTGTATGTAGGGCACTTTGAACTGTTTTAGAAATGTTCTCCTTTCTGGTCACTTCTGAGGCATCTCTGCAAGGAAAGAAGGAATTCAAAGAAAGAAGCCATTCATTGCCACAATTAGTCAATGGATTCAGCGTCCTATTTTCAACACCTATGAATTGGCAGATGTTCCCTTGCCAGCCTTAGTCCATGGACGTTTGAGCAGCGGGATCTCCACCTCATGAGCTGAATTTAACAGTGTGACCCTCTCTGACATATTACCTCTCCAACTTGGTATTCCCTGAATGCTTTTATTCAGAATTGTAAGTTGAACATCAGTGGTACTCAGCCTTTGGGAGTCGAGTACTGTCTGCTTTTTATTCAAATTGTTATTGCTTTGCTTGAATACATCTTCCCTGGATGTGCATTTAGGATGATGGCCTGGAATTAGTTTCTTACTTGGACATGCATAGTGAACTTGTCTGGCACATCTGAAACATGTGAAGACTAGGGAGACAAGATTGTTTACCAATAATATATTCTATGTTCAAGTCTTCCTTATCAAAATCCCTAGACCCCTCCCCCTACCCAAAGCCTGAAGGTCATAGGCCGAGTGGGCTTGCGACCAAGGCAGGGGTAGGGGGTGGAGCCTCCTTTTATACCCTACTTAATACTAAATTTAAACAAAATAAAAGAGAGAAACAGTAGTGAAATCAAGGTGGGAGGTGTCTATTTCTTAAGGGGTCATAACAAATGTATGCCTCCAGATAGGACTCTTTCAACAAGTAAGAAGTGTGATGAAGAAAACCTGGACTTGGAGTAATGAATATTGCTGTTACATAATCAGATCATTTGATGGTGTGGCAATAGTTTCATATGATTTTACGTCTACAATACAATATTCCTCACATTAGAATGGATACACATATATGTACCATTTTCATCTAAATAGTACCTAAACATCAAGGTTATGCAAAGAAACACATCAGCATTCAAAACTCATGTAGTCCCATTCTGAAAAGGTTGTGAAAGTAAAACAGGGTATGTATTCGAAACCTAGATGCTTTTGATCGACCAGGGGAACTGGCGAAGGAGCACATAGTCAATCTTTCCACCTGCCAAATATCACTCTTTTGACAATATCAAGAATCAATACATTTTTGGACGACACTCTCCCCGAGGCAATTTAACAACCCATACTGATATTGACAAATCCATTCAATCCGGGCCTTTAAGGACCAAGAAAAACACTAATTTAATGGTGTCTGCAAGTAAATCCCATCTAACAATCTTGTACAAGAAACAGAATTTCTGTATTAGACTATGTTGTTTTTATTTCAAATGACTAAATGAATTAACATGCAATTTATCTACACTTCATAACAGGGAAATTAACCAAAATACTAAATATAACTCGAGAATGTCAGCAAATACAATATATCTATAAACTCAGGGTATCTGGTAGGCCTTAATCTTCCAGGCTATCATCAACATCTACACAAAAGTTGATCAAGGCCATCATTTCATACATACTTGATTTCACCCCCCCAAACGCTCATAGTTTATTTGAAGATATATATATTTCTTTATTCATGTAGTAAGTTAAAAATAAGTTCTATGTACATATTTTACGGACAACATTTTAGACAATTCAATATATTTACTGTGACACCACTCTACAAAATGTTCAGCTTTTGAGACACAAAACAAAAACTTTGTTCTCCACATGAGACCCCAACAAAACCTGATTCCAACATATATGTGTACGATGCAACGGAGCCCCTGACTCATTCAGGGGCTTCTACAAAACTCATTAATCCTTCATTTTAGTGTGACCTGCCCTTTTTTTTGCAGTGTCGTAGTTACTTCTTAAAAATGTCGACACAGTGAGCCTCATTACGAGCTTGCTGCTCCGGATACAACGGCAAACTCTGAGTTGTGCTTGCGGATGCCTTTCATTCTGCCAGGTCTGACCTTGCGGAATGAAAGGCACCCACGAGCACAGCATTTCGGATGCACAGGCACCATTGATAATGGTGCCTGTGCATCCGGTTTCCCCATTCCCATTGAGCCCTGTTCGGCTCAATGGGAATGCAGAAGAATTTTTTCCGGTGCCCAGGAATGGGCAAATACTGGGTTCAGCAAGGCCGTAATGACCCGGTAATTGCCCATTTCTGGGTGCCGAAAAAAATGCAACTCCGGTGGCAGCCGTGTTTGTTCTACAGGCACGGCTACTGCCAGGGTTGTAATGAGGCCCAGTGTGTTTTGGCCATCTCTGGAGTATAGCTTGTAACTCTGATCAATTGCGGCCTTCATCAGGACATATTCTGTCTACATTACCACCAAATGTGTTTCTCTGTCTACAAATAAAGAAGACAATTTTGTGTGTACATATTAGAATTGAGGGGGCATGACATATAATTGAAGCGCGTGTCTTATTGTGTCTAGAGTTATTTAATTCATCAGAATATATACTGCTCTGCTATCTACCTATCAGATAGTAACAAAGCCATTATAAGGGTCCTAAATGTCCCACTCCTTCAATACAGTGGTGCGCCAAGTGCGCCAGTATCTGTGGATGAATATAGAGCAAAACAATCAGTATACCTCTTTCTTTTGTGATAGGTATCTACTATCCCCATAAGTGGGATACTTCCTACCTGTTTGTTAAGGGAGAATATCTCTGGGTGAAGCCTCTTTATTCTCAACAAAGAACAGCGTAGAACAGGAATGCTCTTATAATGGGGTTGAGTGGATCACATGGAGCTGTGCTGGAAAACATTCCATTATTAGTACACTTCATATTGATATCACACCCATTTGGTGTATATATTCCCACCACCAGTGTTGTGTACAATTCAACCCATGCACCCTACACCAGGATTAGTGAAGCCCCGTGCATGCATTATGCATGGTATCCATGTGTAATTTAGAAATGTTCTTAAAGGGCTAACCCATTTCCCAGACCTGGGATGACTAATTTACGCCGTAGCAACAACTCCCAACCAACTACTCTCAGATAGGTTAGATGAGGAAATCAACAAATGTAGACAACTAAGTCTACATAGAAAAATTCAGAAGTTGAAAAAGGATGTATTCAATTACAAAGAAGAAAGGACTTATTGATTTCTTAGGGACGGGGTCACACGGAACAAAATCAAAACAACGGAAACAGAAGGCAAAATAGATATGTGACCTTCTCCAATACCTCAGCCTCATCAAGTGACAATGAACCAAATAATGCTATGCCCACGGGTGCAAGCGGAGGTATGCTCAATGCTCTGGGCCAACAGGTTCTTTTCTGATGGGGACAAAGGGGCTGTCCCAAAAGGCAGACACCACAGTCCGATTAACGAATGAGAACATGCCAGTGGTACCACAACCAACAGACAATAGCTTGTCCATCATAAATTTGCCATGCCAAAAACTCTCTAAAACGGAACTGGACATCCTACGAAGGGCTTACCATTTGTACCAGTGACGAGGGCAGACCCCTTCTTCTGTGAGATAGAAATTCGATTTTTTTTTCGTAATATATGACTGAAGCATTTTATTTAGACCTACCTCCCCAAACAACAACAAGGTGCGGCTGCCTCTCATAGCACTGATGTCAATATGATGGGTCTGAAAGTTAAGTGTAAATTCCTTCTGCCCAATCACACCTGTCCAACTGAGATAGTAACTTTAAAAAATGTAGTCATCAAACAATCTTTGGACATGATAAAGAAACAAAACCATCAGATATATATTCTGAACAAGGAGGAACGATTGAGCTTGTCTTCATTGTGTAATGATGTCACCATCACTGTTAAACCTGCAGACAAAGGTGTGGGAATCGTGGAACTTGATATTACCCAGTATGGAACAGAATGCAATACTTTCTGACACTGCGCGTACAGGAAGAAATCGATAGCCTGGTCACACACTCAGTACGGGTAGATTGGAATTGTGACAAAGAAAAGCTCATCCAAAAACTCTGACTTTTTACATCCTTCAAAAAATGCATACAAATATAAGACTACCTCTGCGAGACCTATTGTAACTGTTATTGACTCCATTCTAGAGCCCTTGTCGGTAAATACTGCTTTATGTCTGAACCTGTTTGTGGGAGAGATTACCTCCTTTATAAAATACTCCACAAGTATGATTAACATCTTTACTACTATTCCAAGTGGAGTAACTGATATCTAAGATGGAATGATTAGAAATGTTGGGCCAGATTTTGGATACATGGCGCGATCCACATAATCCTCCCAGTGCATTTATCGTGCATTTATCGTGAAGTGTGCTGGATTGTCCATGATGGAAAACTTCTTCCTTTTCAAGAAACAACTGTAAAAGCAGAAGAAAGGGGTCGGTTTGGGGGCTACTTTTGCTCCAGATGTGGCCAATCTTTATATGGCATATTTTGAGATTATATACATTTTTTACATCTACAACCCATGCAGTCAATATATAGCAACATGGAAGTGCTACATAGATGACATGTTCTGTATATGGACTGGGAGTGATACTGATTGTTAGGAATCCAACATCATCCTGGTCCCTAATGCAACGCTGGTACGGGCGACATCCACAGGTAGTTGCGACCTTCCCAAGAGGGCGGAGAAGGGGTACTCTTATTCCAAACATGGCTAACTTTCTAGTTCTCCCACAAGATGGCACCCGGGAGCAATCCAATGCTGAGGATGCTGCACTGCACTCGGGATCTTAATATATGCAGGCAAAGAGGTGAGAGCAGCGCGTTGCTTCGTTTCAATTCTTGACTAAACCAAAACACTCGTTTTTTCCTATCTCTCACTCACCTGAGCACCTTTTGCGTTGCTTCCAGTTTCGTGCTCTGAGCTCCTCTATTTCCTGCCCGGCTCCCTGCTCTCTCTGGATTCTCTCTCAACCTTCTTCTCTCAGTTCCAGCATTCAGCGAGTTGCATTGGCTACTTAACTCTTCTTCCCTCCTTCTAGCTCCCTTTCTTCATTTCTTCTCCCATTTCGACTTGCATTTGCTCTTGTCCCTCTCTGCAAGCATTCACCCTGCAGTATCACGGACGGCCTGCTCCTTTCCATTTTACCATCTCCAGAGCACTACCACTTCCACTCGCCATTGAAATCTCACACAGTTCCCGCAGACCACTTGATCTGCTGTTTCGTGGACGTGTCAGCCTTTCCACTCCACTTCTGTTCCAACGTGTTTCATTTCTACAGGCCACTGGAATCATCACATTACATTCCAAACAAAGAAAACGAAGGAAAGAAGAAAGACAGGTTTTTTCCCTTACAAGGGTTTTTTCGCCCTTCTGGCTTGGCCCCAGGAGCTCGTCCCGAGTCCTTTATTGTCTATTAGGGTTTGGAGAGGCTTTCTGGGCCTCAACCTGTATGCTTCACTGAAACCTGCCTAAGACTCCAAAGAAGAGCAGGCCAGTTTTGTTTCTCAATTGAATGCCGCAACAGTTGCATTGCTACAGTGTGCTACAGTACTTTGAAATGTAACAAGTAAGCAACGCCACCAATTATCATGGATCAGATGAAACAAATAATGAGTGCTCTTCAGGAACTCACTCAGGAAGTCCAACAGCTCAAGAATGAGTACGCTACTTTGCGTCAAATGGTGACTGCAGGACCAGTCGGATCTGAGCTCCCTCCCCCCACCCTGGTATTGGGAAAATTTGACAGAAACCCTAAGAAACTGAAAGAATTAATTGAATCCTGCGTAGTACAGTTAACCTTGAAACCCTCCTTTTTCCTGATGGACCGCTCCAGGGTTAGCTATATGGTGTCCAACCTAACAGGGGGAGCGTTGGCTTGGGAGAATCCTCTAGTCACAAACAACCAGATTCTGGATTCATATCCAGCCTTTCCCATTAGCCAGCAGTCTATGTCCAGTCGTCAGGAACTCACAATTTCTGCTCAAGAGAAACTGTTGGATATCAGACAAGGAACTGTGGGAGTATTGCCCTATATCATGGAATTCAAATCATTGACTGCCAAGACAGCCTGGCCTGACAATGCATTAATGACACTGTTCTGGGGGTTACTACCCAAGGAACTCATGGATGAGATATCTAGAGATCCCAGGCCTCCAAACCTAAAAGAGATGATCACACTTGCCTTACAGGTGGAATTTCGCCTACAGAAGAGGATAGCTGAAAAGTGCACAAGCTGCCCTTTCTGATCTTCCGATCCTTTCCATCCATCTATCTGCCCTCCTTCTGGTGAAAACCTGTGCAAATAGGTACCACACAGGGTCCAATTACCCCTGAAGAAAGGAACAGACAGAGGACATTAGGATTGTGTATGTATTGCAGCTCTGAGAAACATATTATGAAAGACTGTCCGATCACTTCTCCTCGCCAGGTGGGAAATGCCAAACCCCGTCCGTAAGCAGAACCACGGGGAGAAACTGCATGTCCCAAACTCAGATACCTGAGGGGGCCATTATGATGGTCCTCAAAGTTGACCTTCGTCTTCAGGATTCAGTTCTTCAAAGGATTCCAGCCCTCATAGATTGTAGAGCAGCTGGAAAATTCAGTGATGATAAATGAGCCAAAAAACACCAAATACTACAAAAACCTACTGCGATACCAATTGCTGTAGAAGGAGTGGATGGTACTCCATTATCGTCGGGGCCCATTGTAGAGCAGACATCTGACTTAACAATGTGCATTTCCTCACATTTGGAGGCCATAGCCTTTGACATTATCAAGGCAGCACATTACCCTATTATATTAGGGATACTGTGGCTCTGTCTTCACAACCCCTACATCAACTCGCCCGTGGCACTATGTTTTGGTAACAGAGCATTGCCTGACACATTGTCTACAGTAAGATGCAATTGGATTTCACATGCAAGTACAGAAGCAGTGCAACAAGACAGTGGGCCTCATTATGACCGGTATGGGACCGGCACCCTTCATTACGGGAGCGCCTATTATGAAGTTCCCTTAGCAGGACCCGGGAACAGACGTCTGGCAAAACCAGACGTCCTTTCCGGGTCCCGCGAGGGTATGAGGAAGCTAATAACGGCCATTTGTAATTTGCCCATTATTACCTCTCTCCCCATTCCCATTGAGCCCTATGGGGGCACAAATGGGAATGGGGAATGGTTCCTTCAAGGAGGAATTACCGGGTCCTCCAATGTTGGAATGACCCGGTAATTCCCCATTGAAGGAACCCGGTATTGGAGCCCGGAATGGAGGCAGCCATGGCGCTAATAGCAACATGGCTACCTCCATACTCGAAATGAGGCCCAGTGTCTTACCTGTCCCTTTAACCAGACGAATATCAAATTTACCAACAAGTCTTTTCAGAGGAACAATACAAGGAATTACCACCTCACAGACCCGGGGATTGTGTTATTGACATTCAGCCTGATAAACAGTTTCCATTTGGCAGGATGTATACCCTTTCGTAACCTGAGAAGGAAGCTCTAAGATCCTACTTGCAAACTAATCTACAAAATGGCTGAATTACTGTATATAAGTCGCCAGCGGTAGCCTCATTATTTTTCATTCCAGAAAAAGGTACCAGAGAATTAAGACCCTGCATAGACTACCGGGTCTTAAACTAGATTACCATTAAAGATAAATATCCTCCCCGATTGATCCCTGACATCTGGGAGGCTGTATTGGGGGCCTCCCTATTGTCATGACCATGATCCCGGGCCTTGGGACTCAGCGTCTCTGGGCCTCACCACAATGTCCATACCAGGCTCCAAGAGCCCAATTATGCCCCTCTCGGCCGTCCTGGAGCCAGTCCTGGCGCCTTTGGCGCCAGGCTCATTTAGCAGAGGGAGCTCCCATTGGGGAATGGATCAACATGGCTGCCCCCATTGGGTTCAGTTCGGAACTGGACCATGTGGTCTAGCATCTTGGGTGTGGTCTGCCCTGAAGGCACCTGGGATACCTGTAGGCTATTTAAGCCACGCCCGAACTGCAGCACGCGCTTTGTGTTGCTCTGCCCTTGCAGTGTGACGTTCACTGTGACCTGTCTGCAGCATTCCAGGCCTGCACCTGCAAAGAAGAAGAAGAACCCATTATTCATCCTTACCTGTTCGGCAATCCAGCTCCTCGAGTGTTCCAGTCTCTTCCCTGGAGTCCATTTTCGCCCAAAAGCAACATCCTGGGAAAAAAGGAGAAGAAGAAAACATTAGCAAGAGTTCGCTTCATTTTCCAGCATCTTGCAGAATCGCGCTTACCTTGCAAAGTGCTGTTGGTACTCGACGGCAGGCCGGACGCCTTCCACTCTGCGTTCCATGTTCTTCCGACCGCACTTCATCCAGGACATCGTGGCGACCTGCAAGAAAAGAACAATACAGGTTAGCCTGATTACAAAAACGCACATAGCGCTGCGCTTTGCGCATCCACTTACCAACACGAGCACTGCCCTCTCCATCAGCTCGACATCATCACCATCCTTTCTGCATATATGAAAGAGAAGATTAAAGGAATGGTTCGGTCAAAAAATTTTATTGTCCCTACGGGTCGGCCATGTGTTTTTAAGCCTACGTTGCTCGATTTTAGAAAGATTTCCTATGGACCTCACCCGAGTTTTCATCCATTAAACACACGCGAAAACAGGCACCAGGGTGCTGCCATTTTGTGATAATCCTATCACTTGCCGCATCGCCCTGGCTGACCTGCTTTTGTGGCACTAAATCATATCCCCCGCCCCTGAGCCTGACATTATCAAAACATTCATATTCCCCGCCTCTCTCCGTGACGTTACTGTGCTGCGCAGGCAAACGCGCCCAGTCGTCTTCTACGCGACTTCACACAGAACCCGGAAACCAACACAGATCAACTCACAACACAGCGTGCCACAATTCGGAATATGAAACTGTTCTTTAAAATCAAACAGCAATACGGTACATTTATTTGGCATTAAATGTTTAGAGAATATTCAGCAATTGGCATATTAAATCGGAATTGATTTTTTTTTCTTTTCTCTCGATCCGCAGATCCGGAAAAGTTTATCGTGAGTCACGCGCTGTTCCTTTATGGTACACAGGGTGTTGGTTTTCGTTAAAAGAAGCACTTTGGACGCACGGTGAACCGCAAGGCTGTTCCATCAACTAGGCACTAGGCCACCGTACAGGTCGATATGTTGCTTCTAGCCGCTAGTACTGCGTAAGGGCATATGGCTCCTTGGCGATCGTCCCATAAAATGGTCAATGTAGTGCAGTTGTTTACAAGAAGCTGCCGCTGGCAATTGAAGAAGCCATCAGCTGGGGTCTAAAATTGGTGGCAGTGGCAATAAGGTAGGATGTACCTGTTTAGAAAACATAAAAATTGAAATAAGTCTCACCAGCCGATCTTTATTACTATTATTCATTTTATTTATTACGGGCGAGCTTAAACTATTTGCTTGCGAGGATAGTGCAATGGAGTATGTTCGGCTCTAAAAGCGATGCGAAAAATAACTAAATAAATCGAGGAAAACACACAAACTAATGATTTTTTTTACCGTTGAACCACTGAGAAACGACTGTTTGTCTACATGCGTGTCGAATGGGCACATGCATGCCCATGTGCCTGGTAGAAAGACGATCCCACAAATGTTGTACTTGCTCGTCATTCATTCATTCATTCATTCATTCCGGAATTAAAGCGTCTAAAGAGTTACTTACATTATATTTGAATTACAATGGGACACCTGCACGACCACCGAACTCACAATTTTCTTACTATCCATGTCCTGAAAGTGGTAGGTGCAGTACTTGGCAGAAAATCCAGGGCTGTCGCACTGTCCATCGCCGGCTAGCCTGAATCGTTTCCCTTCGAATGTACTTGCTAGAGACAATTGTTCAATTTTCCAAGCATCACTAATGGCCAGAAACAGATAATCATGTTGGTATTTGTAGTACTGCGTTTTAGAAATGAAATGGAGTCCCACAAACTGAAAGAAAGACTCTAACTTTCTAAAACTGGACCCATTAAAAAGTGAGGCAGCTGCACACAGTAGATTGCCTGCTGGCAGCTTCCCCAGCATCGGTTGTGCAGACCATGAGAACGCATGATTAAATCTACAGGCGGCATGTATTTTGACGTTACTGCCTTGTTTTTGACGAGTCACATGAATCAATGGCTCCACACATACTTCCCCTCCAACTGAATGCCGACATTTCAGCATACTTATAATATCCATCAAACAACTGTCGAATACTATGTATTTGCCCTCTTTCATTAGACTGTCATCCGGCGTGAAAGTTGTTTCGGACTGTGCCGTTGAGGACATATCAAGAAATTCGAAAGAAATACTGTTGATATCAAGTTCTGATGCATCGTTGGGTGCTGCTGCTGGTTCATTCTCTGTCATTTCAACATCTGTTACTTCAGCATTGATGGGAGAACACAACATTGTCGACAGCTTTTTGGGTGGCATTGTTTTGGCGGGTGTAGATTGTGTGAATTGATCTGCGACTACTTCAGAGCTATCTTCAATACATTCAGTATCATCTTCTTTTGGTGGTGCAGTCGAACTGTAGCAATGGTCCAATACAACTTTACTGGATTCTCCGGACACTTTCAATTCATGTTCTGGCCATTGGACATGAGCACCCCGAGTCTCAACATGCCGCGTCTGAATTGATAGTTCCTCCATAGTGTAAATGGTCTGGCAAGCAACATCTCTCATTTGCTTCACTGTCTGTGTATGTATAGTTTGTGCACCCACGGGTAACAAGAGGACAGATTGGAAAAGGGATGTTCATTTTAAACACAATATAAAGTATAGTACAATTGACAGGAAAAAAACATAATATAGTCCCCAACACAAAACAATTCCTAAAATTATGAACTTTTTGTAACTAACCTTATTTTTGTTTCTTTTCTTTGCAACTTTCTTGACTCGAACTTCATCATGTGCACGCTGTAGCTCCGATTCGTTTCCGCATGTCTTCCCTTCCTCTTGCGCTGCAACGACTATATTTTATGGATCCGCATAGACAGCACGGAATGACACTGCATCGACTCCCTGAAACATAGTACTTTCATTACTATGTATCACAATATTGAAAACATAAAACACATGTGAGGACGAACACACAGGTACATCTCAATAGCTAAACACGAATTAAACATTCTGTAGAACAATCAAACGACAAGTATTTGAGCTCTGATGATCTAGTTCGATGGAACTGTCAGTATCCACATGGACTGCCATGAATGGTTCTATTGGAGAGGAGGCATCAGCAACTCCCTGAAACACAGTACTTGCATTAGTATGGTTTTCAATATTGGAAACATAACACACACTTGGGGTCGACGGCACAGGTGCATATAAAGAGATAACCACAAATGATGCATTGTCTAAAATAGTGGTCCTCAAACTACGGCCCGCGGGCCACATGCGGCCCACGGAGCGCATTTACCCGGCCCGCCGGGTGTTTTAGCCTCAGGACATCCTTGTGTTTCCAAAAGATGCTTTCGGAACACAAGGATGCCTCTGAGAAGTCCCTGCGGCCCGCGTTTACTTTAAAAACGCGGGGACCCATGGGAGTAGGCGCACGCAGCGACGTCACTGACGTCCCATGCGTGCGCACGCCCATGGAAACCGAGGCGGAGAAGCGGAGAAGAAAGGACGCGCGCTGGAGGTAAGTGTTTACCAGCGGCGCGTCCCTTCGGTGTTCTGACCACCGGTCCTGCTATGGCCGGAGCGGTGGTCAGAAGGGATGTCCCGATACCAGTATCGGGACTGATACCAGGCATTTTTATGGTATCAGGGACTCGTTTAGAGTCCCCGATACCATGCCCGGTACATAAGCCCCGCAATATGGGGGGAACTATACTGTCAATTTAATGTGGGGGGAACTATACTGTCAACGTAATGTGGGGGAACATACTGCCAGCCTAATGTGGGGGGAACTATACTGCCAACCTAATGTGGGGGACTATACTGCCAGCCTAATGTGGGGGAACTATACTGCCAGCCTAATGTGGGGGACTATATTGCACCTAATGTGGGGAAATGTTGCTGGTATATTGTTTTTATTGGTATTTTACTAATAGCAATTTGGAATCCCTAGGAAACAATGATGTCAAGAAAGAGAAAAATTGACTCGGAGTGTAGGATATTCAAAGAACAGTGGACTTATGATTACTTTTCCATACAGTAAAGAGCTGTGTGTCTGATATGCCAGAATATAGTGTCTGTGTTCAAAGAATACAATTTGCGTCGACACTATGAAACTCAACATAAAGATAAATATGATTGTTTGGGCGGAGAAGTGAGAAAAGATAAAATATTAAAACTGAAAAATACATTGACAGCTCAGCAAAATACTTTTGTGAAGCAGAAGCAGCTAAATATTTCATCACTGAGAGCAAGTTTTCAAGTTGCCAAGCTAATAGCACGCACTGGCAGACCATTCGTGGAGGGAGAATTTGTTAAAGAATGCCTTCTTTCTGTTGCCAAAGAGATGTGTCCAGAGAAGGCCGATTTATTTAGTACAGTGAGTCTTTCAGGACCTACACTTACACGGAGGATTGAAGAAATGGGACACAATCTGTATCAGCATTTGCAAAACCTGACAAAAAAACTTTCCTATTTTTCCCTGGCACTTGACGAAAGCAATGATGTTCGTGATTCTGCACAACTTTTAATTTTTATTCGTGGGACGAATGACAATTTCGAAGTCACAGAAGAGCTTGCTGCACTGCAAAGCATCAAAGGAACAACTACAGGAGAGGATATCTATGAAAAGGTTTGCCAAACTTTGAATGGTTTGGAGCTGGACTGGGCTAAACTAGCCAGTGTGACAACTGATGGTGCTCCTAGCATGGTGGGGTCTAAGAAAGGAGTAATTGCTCGCATTAACCAAGAGATGAACAAACATAATTATTCTCATCCAATAGCCATACACTGCCTCATCCACCAACAAGCGCTGTGTAGTAAATCACTGAAGTTTGACTCTGTTATGACAATTGTGGTATCTTGTGTTAACTTCATTAGAGCTCATGCACTAAAGCACAGACAATTTCAGGAATTTCTGTCTGAGCTAAATGCTTACTATGGAGATGTTCTGTACCACACAGAAGTCAGTTGGCTGAGTCGAGAGAGAGTTTTGAAACGTTTCTATGACTTACTTCCACAGATTACAGCTTTTCTTCTTTCAAAAAACAAAGAAGTACCAGAGCTCAATGATGCAGAATGGAAATGACACCTTCCCTTTCTAACAGATGTAACAGAGCTACTCAACAGTTTCAATGTGCAACTTCAAGGAAAAGGGAAGCTCATCTGTGATATGCAATCACATGTCAAAGCATTTGAAGTAAAATTAGGCCTCCTCATCAAACAAGTGAAGGAGGAAAACTTCTGCCATCTACCCACAACTCAAAATCTGTTAGCGGAAAAACCATTGGTTGCATTCCCAAACAAAACATGTGTGGATTCACTAGAAAAATTGCAAAAGGAGTTCCAATTTAGATTTAAAGAGCTTCATCTCCATGAACAGGACATACAGCTTTTCCGTAACCCATTTTCTATTGACATTGAAAATGTGGATACAATTTACCAAATGGAACTGGCTGAACTGCAGAATTGTGACTCTCTGAAAGACGCATTCAAGTCAAGCAGCCTTCATAGTTTCTATGCATCTCTCCCTTCCGAGACATATCCTCATCTCAGGAACCATGCACTCAAAATGGCAACCATCTTTGGCAGCACTTATGTCTGTGAACAGACTTTTTCCAGAATGAAACATCTGAAATCTCCAACCAGATCTAGACTAACGGATGAACACTTGCATCACTTGTTACGACTATCAGTGACAAATATGGAACCGGACATTGACCATCTCGTTAGCCAAAAGCAGGCCCATTGTTCCCATTGAAATACTGGTAAGTTTGTTGATTTAACTTTACTTGTTCTTCATTTTAAATATTGTATTTATTGTATTTATTCCCGTTTTGTTTCTTCACTTCAAAATAAGATATATGCAGTGTGCATAGGTATTTGTTCATAGTTTTTTTTTTTTAACTATAGTCCGGCCCTCCAACGGTCTGAGGGACCGTTAACATGGCCCCCTGTTTAAAAAGTTTGAGGACCACTGGTCTAAAAGAATCAAGGAATATCTAAATATGATCAGATTTCATTGACTTATTTCTCTGATTTATTTACATCTGCATCACCTACAAGGGATGTTGTAATTGTAGAGGAAGCTCCGTCGTCTCCCTGAAACACAGTACTTGGATTAGTATGGTTTTCAATATTGTAAACATAACACACACTTGGGGTCGACGGCACAGGTACATATAAAGAGATAACCACAAATGATGCATTGTCTAAAAGAATCAAGGAATATCTAAATATCATCAGATTTCATCGACTTATTTCTCCGATTTATTTACATCTGCATCACCTACAAGGGATGTTTTAATTGTAGAGGAAGCTCCGTCATCTCCCTGAAACACAGTACTTGCTTTAATAGGGAAGAAAGTATAGCAAATGGAATCACGTTATATGATGACGCTCGATGGAGCTGTCAGTATCCATACCTCGTGCTGCCGAAGAATATCTAGGGATGTTGTAAATGTAGTGCGCACTTCCGAAAGCTGTTGCGCCAATTTGTATATGCAAGGTCCTGCATCCACTTCCCCTGAAATTACTTGAATGTCAGGCTCTGCATCAAGTGCCTGAAAGATAGTACTTGCATTAGTAAGGATTACAATATTGAAAACATAACACACACTTGGGGTCGACCGCACAGGTACATATCAATGGCTAACCACGAATGAAACATTGTGTAGAACAATCAAATGACAAGTATTCCAGCTCTGATGATCTAGTTCGATGGAGCTGTCAGTATCCATACCTCGTGCTGCTGAAGAACATATAGGGATGTTGTCAATGTGGTGGATGCTTCAGCATCTCCCTGAAAGACAGTACTTGCATTACTATGGATAACACTAATCATAACTGAAAACAAACACCAGTAGACGATAACTAAGGTGTACATCAATTGGAAAGCACTAACCAAACATTCGGTAAAATAATTACACGATACAATAAAAATATTACTTGACATGCATAAAACAAGTCTGTAGCGGAATAACCAAGTAAGAATACCTGATACGCGCTAGAAGTGGTTGATAACTGCGAGCACGTCACGGATGTAGAATGTTCTTGCTTCAGATTCAAGGGATCGTAAAGCAGTTGTAAAGGTAAATTATTGATTGATAATGAAATTCCAATATTAAAAATTGCCATGTAAGGAGACAGAATACTTGAGAGTATTGCTATTGAAAATGCGCAATATAGCACAGTTCCCTGTGCCCATATATAGATTTTGATTGTGGGTTATGAAATCGAAAAAGAATATATTGATAAATGTCATTATTCAAAAAGCTATACACTCACATCAATGTCGAAAGTATTACAAGGGACGCATATCAATGAATCAATTCGGCTACCTACACACTACTGCAAAGCCTAAAGCTAAATCCGGACACTTGACTCACCAGTGGCGGAATGTGGACGAATAGAGTGGGAATAGCGTTTGCGAGCAATTTTCGTGTCGTTCGCCGTTTATTCTTCTTTGTTACCCAAGATGTTGTGTACATGTTTGAGGAAAAGTGCCGGCTGCAGATGCAATATCAATCACCCCTCTTGTCCTCTAAGACTTGTTGGACTCTACTTTCCAGCTCATCCAGTGGATACCCGCAATGTCTGACCCATTCTCTTATTCGATCAACAGTTTTCGGAAATACATGCATTGTAGTGCCTTCAGATTTAGCATGGGTCTTCGAAGGGCAACCGCTAATCGAACAGGCAGGCATTGTTGAAAATTCTGAAAAGTAAATATCGACATTATTATACAATCGTGATGAATAAAAATGTGATACAGAAGTAAATGAACCATACAATGTTCAATGCAAGGTTTGTTTTGGTCGCATGAACTATACCAGTTCATCATGTGTGGCTTAGTATTTGCATAAATTGCAGAAATGTATACATGATGTGACTCGTCCCTTGGATGTTCTGTCTTACACGAGAAGGAAACATGCTTACATTATAGACTGGACCCCCGAAGGATGCAATTCGATGACAATTGACACAGATGAAAATAAATAAATCTATTGATAGCATAACAATGGAAACTCAAGTCAATATCAATGAGACCAATGAACATAGCACTATTGAGTACTCTACTCGCAAATAGATAGAAATTTAAAAATCAGCAAAATATGACTAGGATACATGGCCTTACCTTGACCAACAAACAGTTGGATTCAGCAAGCAGAGCAGTATGTTGCAGGAGAACAGGTAGATGGCCACAGGGAGCACACTGACGAGTTTGCTCGAAGCGGTCACAGAAGTTCACGGATAGCACGACGACGAGCAGATTAGCATAGATCTCAGTGGTTCTCAGGTAGCACGTTCAGGAGTTGACTTGCAAAGCACAAAGATGTTCTCATGAGACATGTCAAGTGGTTTATAAAGTGTTACAAACAGGGGTGTGTTTGTGAATGAATGACGTGTGTATGTCATGGTATTATGTGGTTTGCTGGGGGCCGGCCAGAGTGAAGGGGGGTCCTGGCCAGACACACAGGGTCTTAGGAGGCCATGTGAGCGATGGCCCCTTGGCGTGGGATACCTTTTGAAGTGTGCATGTTGTTTGGCACCTTGGCCGTTCGCACCCCTGACAGCCCCCCATGGCAGCACGCATCCACTGGCACGAACTGCCTTTGATAGAGGGGGGTGGGATGAATGGGCCTGGGGCGTGCAGATAAGGCACAGGAAGACTGCTGAATGGAGACACACTTATGTGTATTGGAGGGGGGCAGCCTGCATCAAGGGGGATCCCAGCCTGGAGACACAGAGTCTGAGGAGGCCATGTGAGCAATGGCCCCTTGGCGTGGGATACCTTTTGAAGTGTACATGCTGTTTGGCACCTTGGCCGTTCGTGCCCCTGACAGCCCCCCACGGCAGCGCGCATCCCCTGGTGCAAACTGCCTTTGATAGAGGGGGTGGGATGGATGGGCCTGGGGCATGCAGATAAGGCACAGGAAGACTGCTGAATGGAGACACACTTATGTGGATTACAGGGGGGGCGGCCTGCTACAAACGGGGAGCCCTGCCTGGAGACAGAGTCTGAGGAGGCCATGTGAGCGGTGACCCCTTGACTTGGGATACCTTTTGAAGTGTACATGCTATTTGGCACCTTGGCCGTTCGCGCCCCTGACAGCCCCCCATGGCAGCGTGCATCCCCTGGTGCGAACTGCCTTTGATAGAGGGGGGTGGGATAGATGGGCCTGGGGCATGCAGATAAGGCACAGGAAGACTGCTGAATGGAGACACACTTATGTGGATTGCAGGGGGGCGGCCTGCTACAAAGGGGGAGACCTGCCTGGAGACATGGAGTCTGAGAAGGCCATGTGAGCGATGGCCCCTTGCCGTGGGATACCTTTTGAAGTATACATGCTGTTTGGCACATTGGCCGTTCGCGCCCCTGTCAGCCCCCCATGGCAGCGCGCATCCACTGGACTTGTTGTTATGGACTTTTGTTTTTGTTAAACTAACCACTTTTTTATACTTTATATAGTTATACTTCGCCTTTGATAGGGGTAGGGGGTGGATGGATGGATGGGCCGGTGGGCATGCAGACAAGGCACAGGAAGAATGCTGAATGGAGACACACTTGATTCATTTAAAAAATCGAAACAACCTTTGTTAAAATATATGTGGTGTTTTATTTTGTTTCTTTTTTTGATGGCACAAAAATACAAAACTTTACACATTGTACAGGTCAGGTTGCAGCACAGCGAGGGAAAATCCCCTGTACTGACCTCTGTCACTCTGGAAATTTTCTCTTATGGCACGAACGGCACAGGCGGGTATTACTCTTCGAACGCGGTGTCCAAGCCTCCTGTGAAGCCACCATGTAAAGCAACGATAGGCCACCAGCCAGTACCACCTGTGAAAAATAATGATACAAACTGTTTTTAAATGACCAAGATAAGTTGATTAAACGTTTGTTGTCAATGACAAATCTTGTAACTAATGGCATTCTGCTCGGACAAATGCTATCTAGACACTGCATACTATTGAACGACTTTCATGCGTTACAATGATATGTAGATGTAATTTTGGATGTAGGAGACGACCATGAAATAGTAGTGGCATCACAAGCAGATTGTACTTGCTCGTTACTCGGATTACGAGGACAAACAGTTGCGCGAAGTTCGTGCATAAGCACCATCATTATCCTCAACACGGACCGTGTGAGGCAGGCTGCCCTGAAGTCTGGAAGCCGGTGATGCATTGCGGTCGTGGCTTGCCTTCCGAAATGTAGGCCACGCATCCCGAGTTTTCACAGCAGCAGCAGTTCTCCTCCTCGGTCGGCATTAGCTCTCACCGATTGCATGTGCACCAGGTGGAAACACCGTCCATGCGACTAGGTCCAGTGTCTTCATCCGTTGATTCGTCCTGCCAACTGATGTCCGAAGCCCCATCACTTTCGCGTGTTTCCCTTTCCAGTAGTTCCTCCTCGGTATACTCGGGCTCGTACATGTAGGGCATTATTGTAGCCATTGTGTGATAAACAAACTAAAATAATTTATAGCGATGGTACAGGTGTTCCCACGGGCTACAAGCGGCAAAGGTAGCTACCAGAGCACAGAAACGAGTCACAGAATACTCAAAGTAACACAGAGAGAGGAATGGAATCGAAAATCTGCTGCTGTGTGTTGTGAAACGGTCTGTTTATACTTATTGAGGAAAGAGGCGTCTTGCCATTGACATGGCGACACGTCATTAGCTGAAGTGCAGCGATTGTTGACACGAGACGTGCTTTGGGGTTGTGAAATGGGCGATACGCGTCTGCTGATGACAGGCTCAGAGGCGGGGGATATGATTTAGTGCCGCAAAAGCAGGTCAGCCAGGGCGATGGGGCAAGTGATAGGATTATCACAAAATGGCAGCGCCCTGGTGCTGGTTTTCGCGTGCGTTTAATGGACGAAAACTCGGGTAAGGTCCATAGGAAACTTTTCTAAATCGAGCGACTTAGGCTTAAAAACACATGGCCGAACCGTAGGGACAATACCATTTTTTGACCGAACCATTCCTTTAAGCAGGGCAATTATAATTACAGACACACAATACTTAAGAACTATAGACTTACTGGAAGAGAGGAGTCGCAGCAGGTCTGGACTCCAGGGTCCGCGCAAGTGAAGCAACTAGGCAGCAAGGTGCCCAACCACAACATACCCCTGCACAGAACAGCAGGACGGAGAGCGCATTTTATCTAAGCAGAAGGTGAGGAAGACTCTGAGGGGTCACTGGGGACATCTGTGAGGTGGACCCAGAGAAAAGGAGATTGTAGGCTAAAACTGAACTCCTGTCTTCCAGAATAGACCCTTGGCAGAACGGATACCCGAGGAAGGCGAATCCAAGTCAGAAGCTATCCAGCCAGGTCGAGTGGCATCCCTGGTGAGCCAAGATACAAGGTGAGCGTTACACCTATTCACAAAACTGGATCTCAGAGGCGTCTACCACCTCCTCTGAATTCGTACTGTCGACGAATGAAAGACGGCTTTCATAACCCATTCAGCCACTACGAATATTGTGTTATGCCTTTTGGATTGGCAAATGCACCTACTATATTCCAAAGGTTTATGGATCATCTATTCTCCAATTTAATGGTACATTCCGTGATCGCCTATTTCGACGATATCTTGTTTTTTTCAAAATCTTTGGAGGAACATCAATGTCATGTGGCAGAAGTCCTCACAATCCTTCTCGACAACCACTTATAAGCAAAATTGGAAAAATGCACCTTTCATCAAGCATCTGTGAGTTATTTGGAAGGAGCCACTATGGACCCTGTCAAGGTCCAAGCCATTCAACATTGGAAGGAACCATCTTCCGTCAAGGACATTAAAAGGTTTTTAGGCTTTGCAAACTTCTACAGGAAGTTCATCCCAAAGTTTTCCGCAAGAATCCTACCTTAACTGCTCTCCTCAAAAAAGGATCATGGTTTACCTGGAACAACTCAGCTAGAAAGGCTTTTCGGGATCTTAGAAAGCTTTTTACAGAAGCCCTGAAACTTCATCTACCAGATCAACAAAAACCATTCCTTCTGGAGACCGATGCATCCAATGCCGCCATCGGGGCGGTTCTGAAGCAACTTTTTGACAATAATTGTGAACATCATATCACTTACATGTCTAAGACCCAGTCAATGTCAGAGCAGAACTATACTGTTCTGGAGAAAGAGCTGCTGGCAATCAAGACGGCTTGCAATGAGTGGCTTAATTTCTTTAAAGGAGGTCAATATTGAGTAACCATCAGAACAGACCATCGCAACCTAAGAGTCCTACAACAACAGGACTCTTAGTAGACAAGCCCAATAGGCATATTTATTCTCACAGTATGACTTGCTGTTTACCTACTTACCCGGCATAGAAAACCAGATGGCAGACGCCCTCTCTCGCTCCAACTCATCGGTTGAATTGAATTTGACTCAGGAACCTTTACTCCCCAATGCAAATTTTCTGTTCACGATCTCAAATTTCTTACAGCGGGTACGAACAGCAACTGACACACAAGAGCCTGACATATCCACAGTAGTCAGAACCTATGAGTTGACAGAAGAGCAAGGCCTATTGTTTCACAAGAACAACCTTTACATTCCCACGGCAGCACTACAAAGACAGGTACTATTCATGTGTCACGATGTGGGTCATCACAGGGTCCGCGTTACTTCTGAAAACATCGGCATACATTTCTGGTGGCCTACCTTACGAAAGGACATCCAAGACTATGTGGCCTCCTGTATGTGAACAATGCAAGACACCTTGAATTTTAAACTGGGGTAAGCTGACTCAACCTCCTTTACATCCGTCCTTGGCAGCATATCAGCATGGATTTCATTGTTGAATTACCACCCACAAACAGCGGAATGCCATCATGGTCACAGTGGATTCCCTCACCAAGATGGCACATTTTGACATCTTACCACAAGTTCCTTCAACTCAAATAATGGACGCAACTGTTTCTCAACACCATTTTTTGTCTTCATGGACTACCGGGAACAATTTTGTCAGACCAAGCATCACTATTCACGTCAAACTTTTGGAAACTACTATGTGAGAAACTGGGAGTGCATAGAGCGTTGACTTCAGGATACCACCCTCAGTTAAATGGCCAGACTCAGAGGTTAAACCAATCCTTAGAAAATACCTAATATGCTTCACCTCAGCTTCTTATGACAACTGCGCTATGTTACTTCCCGTTGTGGAATTCGCCTACAACAACACCATTCATTCCTCTTTAGGAGTTAGTCCTTTTCTTTGCACCTACAGATATCATCCAGTATGCTTACCAACTCTGGACAGCCCCTTCCATTAATGAACTTATAAATAATATCAAGAAAGGACATGCTATGCCTTGCAATCCTTAACGGAAGCTAGAGCATACAGCAAACAAACTGCAGACAAACATCATCTATCCACACCCAATTTAGGTGTGGGAGACCTGGTTTGGCTTTCATCTCGATTCTTTCCCAGGCATTTGGTTCCCACTAAATTAGCTCCATGCTATTTTGGACCTTTTAAGATCTGCATAGTAGTGGGTCCCGTTGCTTACAAATTACAGTTACCGCCTTCATGGTCCAGAATCCACCCGGTACTTAATGTATCACAGTTGAAGTCACATCATCATGATTGGGTAATCTTATTCCAAACACGGCTAACTTTCTAGTTCGCCCGCAAGAGGGCGCCCCGGGAGCAATCCAGCACTGAGTACGCTTTACTGCACTCAGCAGCTGCATATATGCAGGGAAAGAGGTGAGTTGTGTGTCTCAATTGAATGCCATAACAGCTGTATTGCTACAGTGTGCTACAGTACTTCAAACTCTAACACTAATCTAAGCACATTTTCTGAGTGGCTCAACCAATGTGATATGGACCTAAAGTTTACAATGGAGACCAACCGGCACTGTGTGAGTTTCCTGGACCTTACAATATATGAGATGGATATACGACCTCCCTCTAGAGGAAACCCACAGACCAGAATGGCCTACTGCACTTCACAAGTTTCTATCCAGTAGTTTTAAAGCTTAATCTGCCCTACAGTCAATTTCTCAGAATTTGTAGAAACTGTACTGAGAAGAAATATTTTATTACACATGCTGAGCACCTCAAAAAGAGATTCCTGGATAGAGGATACCCCACCAAAGTAGTGACAAATAATGTGAAAAGAGCTGCAAACACTGATAGGGATACAGTGCTCACCAAACAGAATGAAGAATCCCAAGAAAGACTGGTATGTGTCACCACCTTCAGCCCAGTTAGTAACCAAAGCTATCCGTGTCCGTGTCCTCGGAATGAGGACTTACCGGACCATTCCGAGTTCGGATGGCCCGGTAATTCCTCACTCGAGGACACGGACACGGTTCATCCCCATTCCCATTTCAGCCCCCATAGGGCTGAATGGGAATGGGAGAGGGAGTAAACAACGGGCCATTACGAGATGGCCCGTTGTTTGCTCCCTCTGCCCCTCGCGGGACCCAGTATGCACGCCTGGTTTTCCCAGGCGTGCTTAACGTGTCCCGCGAGGGGATCTCGTAATGTGGCGGAATGGGTTGAACGGCGCCGCAGCCTTTTACGGCGCCGTTTAACCCGTTCCGCCAGGGTCGTAATGAGGCCCTATGACTCTGCACATTCAAACACCCAATCCAGAACTTGCACAGCCCACATAGATCACAGTCCACCCTTCCCCCAGGACCGTTGAGAAGGGGCACTCTTTTTAATCACATTGTATTAACTACAGATTTGCACTAATTTCTCTGTGCACTTGATAAATGGCATTTGTGATTCCACAGAAGCCCTTTTTATCCCATTTAAGTGCACTCCACGTTTAGTGGGACCACCACTAAGTCTACTCTCACCAAATCTGTTAAGACCTACACCACCACCTCCCTAGTCACACACTAACTATGGGCTAGAGAGGAACCGCACCCTTGGGACGCCATTTAGTAATCCTACCTCCTTATCCCCTGACAGGCGTGACCGTGCCTGTTGACAAGATGACGACTGCATCCCAAAGAAGTGGATCCTTCCACCTCTTAATCTGGGCCACTAAGCTCCTCGGATTCGGTAAGCACCGGCATCCGCCTTACATAGTATTCATAACTTCTCTCTGCTAGATCTTTTGCTGACCTTGTACATCCTGACACGTTCTTTGTCTGTTTCACTCCTACAGACCACATTGGACCCTCCACTCGTAAAGACAGTCCTGTCCTGATGAAGGCCTACTCTCTCTTCCTAAATATCTTCCTTCCCGAGCCCTTTGCCCATCCGTCTCCAACTCCCTCAGGGTCAGCCGCTTCTCGAAGCAACGAGCTGGGGGTAGATCTCTCTCCGTGGCAGGGGCCTCCCTCTGGAACAGCCTTCCTGCCTCCCTGAAACTTGAGGAGAACCATATCCGGTTCCGGAAGCACCTCAAAACCTTCCACTTTGCTTCTGCTTTCTCTCTCCCTCTCCCCTGCTAATTCTTCGCTGAATCTGCACTGAATCTGCAACTGGGCCACTCTCGCCGACCTCGGTCCTGGGCCCAGCCACTCTCCACTTGCACTGCCTCCCTGGCAACCCCTGCACTGCGGGACTGTCTCTGTATTCCTACAGCCCCCGTTCCCAGCACTTGTCTGCACTTACCTTGCACTTGCCACCAGCTGGCCCTTATTTATTTTATTCTACTTACCTTGTACTGCACTTCCCCCCTCCCCTCCCCTTGCACTTCTCCCTTCCCCCTACCCCTGAACTTGTGCGATCTGAATGACACCTGGCCTAGTAGGATTGTTGTCTGTCTTCCCCTTGTTCCCCCCTCCCTGCCTCGTCGCGCCTTGAAACACTTGAAACACTTGTGTATAGGCGCGTTACAAATGCCATATCATATCATATCATATCATACCATTAGAGCTCACCTAGCTCCACGCAAAATGGCCGAAACACTGTCGTGTTGACATGTATTATATGTTGTTATTCAACTCTTGATTGTGCCCACACTCTATGGGCCCCCCACCTGTCTATGATTCCACTGAATTTTCTAAGCTTCCTTCCCAAGGAACCTATAGAGAATGAACAAACTGTACAAGTAGATGTTAAAATATTGACTACTTGATCATTCGTACTTAGGTACTACACCTTGTATGTCCTCAAATGTGAATGTCCTATGTTTTTGAAAAATACCAGTGTATTACTACACCACTGCACTTCAAAATAAAACCCTTTTGTGCAGAAGAACAGTTTCATGAGAATTCTGTGACCACCCACACAAGGGGTTACCCACTCAGGGTGTAGCAGTGGTTACTCTTCAGCAGAGATCGACCTGACCTTGCTCATTCGTTTGTTGATATTATTGTACCGACCGGGCAGAGCAAGGCAGTAACCAGGTACCCTTCCGAATACTTGTGGTGAAACATGGCCTAAACTTGTCAGTTGAGTGGAATAACTTAATTTTTCACAAGAAAATTATTTTTACAATTCCCCTGACATATAGTGATGCTTTACAAGAGCCCTTGTCCACAATCTCCTACAAATAAAAAGATGATGACTATGAAAAAGGCCTACACCGGCTATGCTGAGAAAACACTGCAGATCTTATGTTATGAGCCATTATAACAGTAGATGCTGTATAACCGTATCATGTTACTAAATATATTACTCTGTTACATACTTTGTAAGAACATATGTTGTACTACCAGAGAGTACATCATTTTGTAAATGTGCCAATGGGCTAGGTGTGGTCCCTAAGGCACTCTCTTATTCACACATGTTGTCTGTAAATAGCGATCACAATATTTGAAATGTTTCATCTATGCGTTTATATGTCTGTGGAAAAAAGGTCTCATTCTAGTCCATGAGGTACAAGTTATCATCCATATGTTTGTGGAAAATAAGTCTCTGACAAGATATTAGATTCTTTTGATGGCCAAGAAGGAAAAAGTTAGCATTTTGACGAAGGTTGCACTATGTCAAATCTAATTTGTCTCCTTAAAACATGTCCACGCATTTGCAGCCTCTGTAGTCCCTTTTAGATTTTGCGCAATCGGGTGCCAAATATGGGTTACTTAGCAACCACAATAAACTGTGTCTTCCTTATTTGTAGACGCAGAAACACATTTAGTGGTAATGTAAACAGACTATGTCCTGATGAAGGCTGCAATTGATCAGAGTTACAAGCTATACTCCAGAAATGGCTGATATACACCGTGTTGACTTTTTTAAGGAGTAACTACGACACTGCAAACAAAGGGCAGGTCACACTAAAATGAAGGATTAATGAGTCAACGGCTCTGTTACATCATACACATGTATGTTGGATCCATGTTTTGTTTGGATCTTATATTGAGAACAAAGGTTTTGTTTTGGGTCTGAAATGGTGAACATTTTGTAGAGTGGTGTCACAGTAAATATATTGAATTGTCTAAATTGTTGTCTGTGAAATATGGACCTCATTAGGAGCATGACGGTAAGAGGTAAAATTGGAGCTAACTGAGTTACCTCCAAATTTACCAGTATGCCAAATTATGAGTTTTGGCTTTGAGTGGTAGATTTACCTCCAGCAAAACCTCCAGCCAAAAAATCAGCAGAATTGACGGAATTACTGTGGCGGTAATTCTGTGGCTGGCAGTAATTCCGCAAAAAAAAGCCCCTTCGGGTTCAATGGACCCTAAGTAAATGGGGATTTACACCACTACCACCACTTGTATTCAGGGGGAAATTCCGCCTGGCGGTAACAGTAAATCCATTTGATGGTATTTCAGAGGATTTTCCTCTGAAATACATCCACACTCGTAATGAGGCCCATAGTACCTATTTATAACTTGTTACTACATGACTGAAGAAATATATATTTTTTCAAATAACAAACTACGAGCGTTCAGAGGGTGAATCAACACATCTAGTATGTATGACAAGATGGCCTGCATCAACTTTTTGTGTAGAAGCAAATGCAACCTGCCTATTTTGGTCTGAATTGTAAAAATTTGTCACAGAATTCAGAAATAACATTGCTCATTGAAATAGAGATCCATCCATAAGTTATTACCAATGGCTATTATTACAAACAGTGAATAAAGCCCAGTAAACACATGTAATGATTCATAGCAATCATACAAATAAAGAATATGAAACATCATCACATCAATGCTTTGGTTGAAAATATACCTCTCTGTGGTACTGCACATTAGCATTTTAAGGTAAATCAGAATCAGAATATTTTTTTTATTTTGAATAATTGAGAAATGAAAAGAGAAAAAAAACCTTTGTAATTAAGGCATGGACCATTCTATTCCAATGCTGTCTGTATTTCAGGCTAAATAGATGAACATTCTAGATGGTTTTGATTTTGGAGTAAAGGGCAAGTGAGAGGGCGAATAGATTTGAACCAATGGTTTATTTGGATCCTATTTCCATAACAAAGCCCATTCCCCAATATGATGAATTGATGGAAAAGAATGTTTAATTTGGGACATTAATTAACTAAGCCTTCCACAGTGGAAAGAGGCGTTTTTGTTTCTTGCCAAAATTGCGACATAACTTTCTGAAACATGCCAAGGAAATTTGTTTTATTTTATCAGGAGTGGGACATGCCTCCTCTACAATGTTCAATATCTAAATGTTTGCAGCCACTAAATATAAAAAAGGACCATTGGTTTACTTACATTTTCATTTGCTAAATAGAAAACCTTTTGACAGAAATCAGCACCATGAATTAATCTGTCAGGACACAGTGGTTGGTGTTACCCCCTCTGTCCTAATGGAGCATCAACTCACTGGATCACTGGTCATTTGATTCCCTTTCTCAGCCTTACAATCCAGGCAATAAGGTATCCCAAGCTCTCTTCCCATCCTGCATTATGAATGAAATGCCTAAGCTTCCTGTCTACACAGTTGTAATGGCTTGCCTCGGTCAGATCATCTATGTTGTCATATTGCAGAAATACAGTGATCTCTCCCTCTGCCAATAGGGATTGGAATTTGTTATCCTCTTTCACCTCTTATGTTAGTGTAAGGTAACACCACAATATGCTATTAGATGGACCCTGTCATTTTCTTGATGTCACTAAGAGCCATCCAGAATGTTTTCCCCTGCTTCCCAGGGAGTCACACAGTTTGGAATCTCACTAGGAGGAGATTCTAACTTCTATTTAACCCCCACACATGTGAGTAAACATGCATCTCTGTTCAAATGTTATTTGTGTTCATATGAGATTTCAATAAATTACATATTATTTTGGAATGCATGTGCTGATTCTAACACAGTGGGCCTCATTACGAGTCCAGCGGTAACCGAGGCGGTAAACCGCCTGGTTACAGCCGGACTCGTATTACCATTCTGCCTCCGTGATTCCCGGAATTACCGGGGCATTACAACCCCGGTGACCCAGGAATTCCGGAGGCGGATGGTGTAAATCCCCATTCCCATCGAGTCCCATAGGACTCGATGGGAATGGGGATCATGGAAACACCGGCACCATCTCGTGATGGTGCCGGTGTTTCCTCGTCCGCCTGCAGGCGGGCGGTGTTAAACCCGCCAGGTCAGACCTGGCGGGATTGACGCCTCCGCCTGCAAGAGTCGTGATCACCCGGTATGGAAACAACGGTGGCGGCGGGTTTACCGCCACTGTTGTTTCCATACCAGGTGAGTTGTAATGAGGCCCAGTGTCTTTGAATCATATAGTGCACACCAAACAGGCTTTGTTGATATGTATTACTTTTATGGAGACCTATACAATTTCTAAACAAAAATGTACATTCTTTTGATTGAGCATTTTACGATAATTCAAAATATGGATGTCACAATTCCTGGACGCATGCATCAAGGAAGTTATTCATATTTTTTGTAATTAAATGAGCCTTTAAAATGCATTACGTTCATTGTTGCACTTTTTTTAAAGTATTAGTTTGGGGAGATTAATTTTTTAATACAGATCTCACAATAAAGCTAGTGTGATAGAGACATTCATGTTTCATCTCATCAACAAAATTCTTGTAGGGCTTCAACCTGCAACAGCAACTTGCTTGATCTTGTTTTTTTCTTCCTTTTGGTCAAGCATAAAGTGGTTTTTGACCTTGCATGAAATGTCGATTACATTAACTAAGGATTTCAATGGTAAAGTTTAATGTAGATACTAGAACCGTCTGCTTATTAAAGCCCATTGATTTGACAATCGGTCACTATCTATCAACTTATTAGTAGGTTTACAAGATTCTTATCACTTTTTAGATAAGGGTTTCTTAACTAATTTCACTGTTTTCCTACATCTCCTCTGAAAGGTAAATGAATGGACTTCCTTGGAACATCACAGCTGTTTTTTTATTATTTTTAATTACATTATCCTATTATGAAGGTTACCTCAAGTCCATTGGTAAAAACAGAATAATATTCTGCTTTTTTTGTATTTCCAATAAACAAATAAATAATATTTTGAAAGATTTTAATGTCGTACACACAATAAGCATATCAACTTCATGACTTACTGAATGCAATTTGATCACAAATACTTATTTTCTCCTTGTGTTGTTTTCTTCTTGGCACTGCATTGAGATTTGACTGTCCTTGTTCATAATTTGTGTGCTTCACCTATCGAGTTCTGAAATCTATGTGAAACCAGTCCATTCTCCGGTTTAATGAACATCCCTACAAAAACGACTCTAGATTGCAAACAAGTGGTTGACCAAATACGTAACAGCCTTTCATAATCACAGTCTCTTGCTGGATGATATCTATCTCCACCAAACTAAAAAGTGTGCTGAAAAAAGGCATTATGCGGTGGCAAGCCCATCAAATCCACATTGGGCCTCATCATGAGTTGGGCCACAGCACCTAAATGCGGATGTAACGTTATAACCACCACATTTAACGGTTGGCCCAATCATGAGCCTGTGAGTTTTACCTTCAGCTTTTTTTCTGGCGGTAGAAATCTAAATTTTCTGGCTGTTTTGCGCTATTAGCATGGTGCTATTTGCACAAGCGCTAATAGCGGCACCCCAAACCCATTGGGTCCCGTGGACCCAATGGGGAATGGGGATTTACCACCTTACCACTACTCGCGAACCAGCACAAATGGCGCTGGACCAAGTAGCGGTAACGCAAATTGAATTGGCGGTATCCTGGCACAATTAGCGCCGGGATACTGCCCAACTCTTAATGAGGCCCATTGTGCTTATATTTTCATCCCATGCAAAAGTATGATTAAATTACACTCCTGTCCATGAAAGGCACTGCACAACGTTGAGCACCCTTTTCACAAAACACTTTGCATCCTGAGTAGACAGGAATTGCACCTGTGAAAGGTACAAATCCATACCATGCAGCAGGCCCATTGAGTAAACCAGAATGCCTTCAGAAACCAACTGCATCACTGTGATGAACAATACATTAAACAAATTATAATATTTCTACTCACTGGATTTTTTAAAATTATATTACTGATAGGGAAAAGCCTGTCCCCCAAATGGATGCCATTTCAATACAATGTTCATATTTGCTACATTACATTTGTCTGTGGTCCAGGTGAGAGAGTAAAGGCGGTCATGAGAGGCCAGCTTGATAGACGGGCTATTGGCTGCATTGATGCCAAGGAAGGTAGTGAAGCACGCAAGGGCAGATGTTTATCCCTGGCTATTTCTACCAATTACCACTGGAAGAACCATTTCAACATACTGAATTGTTCTCCAGGAAATATCTGTCGAAGGGATCACTGCCTAAATCATGTTTATTTCATACACCACCTCTACATTGACTTGGGCTTGGGTTTATGAGCACTGTTCCAATGCCCCTTGAGCTGTTTCCAGACCATCGCGGTTGACATTTTGCTGATGATTACTGCAGAGCCTGCTCCCTCTGCAGCCCCGGTCTCTCCATGAATGCAGAAGGTGAAGAATATTTTGGATTGTTATGCATCACCAAGGACACGATTCTGAGCTTGGGCTAAAAGTAGTGTGGAAAGCGAACATTCTCGACTCCAGTTCCCAGCACCACCATTCTGAGGTGGGTGGAAGTATTGCAGGGAGGGGTGTTTTGCTTTCCTGCACAAAATCTGCCGAAATCTCTTGTTGTGGGAGAAACATGTGCATCAGTAGAAGTACGAGCATTTCTTTAAAGACTGACACTTTTCTAATTTGCAAAAGTGTCCTTAGGATTTCAGCAATTTAGAAAAGTGGTGCTGCAGTCCCACTAATTCTATTTTTAGACAGAGAAAAGTGTGCAGTGGAGGATAACCACACTTCAGAGGGGTTGTAGTTGATCTCCTTTTTTTGCATGCAAAAGCAGTGCTTTTGATAGGTGATTCCCCTTAGAGTGCCTGCCCTGCTTTCCTCATGGTTTCTAAGGCTGTTGTTAAGCAGTAAATCAGGCATATGCAAAAGTGGGGGCTGTGATGGCAGGCTGCCACATTATCACTTTAACAGAAGATGTTGCTTTTAAGGAAACTGTCCTTCCTTCATGAAAGACCACCACTTTCCTATGTTGCATGCGCATCAGAATCAGGGCTTAAGTGTAGCTTTGGGTTTCCTGGCCACACACAATTTTCACAACAGGAACATGAGCTACTGGTACTCCATATAACACAAAGAACCAGGATATCAAAACTAAGTATAATGTAATATAATTTAAAGTGGTCTTCTGTAGCATGACTTCAGGCATTTCGGCAGTAGATTGGTCCATGGTTTTGGAAGAAAGGGGGAAGAGAGTGGAATGTTAGGGGAGAAGGAGGAGAGGCATGGTACAAACCATGAAGTGTTCATAAATACAGATCGTAAAACCTCATTTCCGGTATAGATCTGTTATATTTCTAAGAGGTTAATTGTAAGGCCATTTGAGATGTGTGTATCCAGAGGTGATTCCATGTGTTGGTATCCTGAGTGACTTGCTATTCATTATGTTTGCCAAACAAACAGGTGGGTAGGGGATCTGCAGTGTTTGTCGGCAGAATTTTAGTAGTAGTAGTGGTGCACGAGATATGCAGGCCTGTCAGGATGGCTGTTTTTGGTTTAAGCAATTGGTCATGGGGTAATAGTTTGTGTTTATTGTTGGTGTCCTTTGCAGAACCTTGTGCTCAAGGGAAAAGGTGTTGGTTTAATCAAGACTTTAGAGTGTTAGGTCAGTGACTGCCAGTGTTCTGAATTGGAATTACCGGTATGAATTGATGCAAGAAATGGACCTTGGGTGAAAGAAGTAACTTTTAAGTTTGGCTTTCAAATTTCGTCCCAGTGTGACAGACCTATCCATGAGAAATCTGAGGTTTTTGGCAGTTGTGAGGAATCCAAGGGCGTCCTCACTTCTTTCCCCAGGAAATCCTCCCCCAGGTGTCCAGGGAAAGGCTGTTGCTTTTGGATCCTGACCATGGGGTTGGATATGCAAGGGAGGATCAACTGGGAGGAGGGGATTTGGGGAGTGGGGATGAGGCACCCTTGGGTGAGACACGGTATCCCCCATTTCCCTTTCTTCAGGAATCAATTGTCCCTCAGGCTTCTATGGGTTATTTCCAAACCCTTCGCTATTGCGTTAGAAAACCATCTCCCAATGCATACCACTAGGGTAATGTGACGAGGAAAAGACCACATAGGTACTTACATTTATCCTTTATTAACTCAGGCATACACAAACAGCACTCTGGTACTGGGACAAGTCAGAGGGATGCCGAGTACCAAGACCATTGTGAAATCAATGTGAATGACCTACACCTGAAGCCAAAGGGGTGGCATAAATGGCCCTCCCAGTTGAAGCTAAGGAGATCACCTCTACAATGCTTACAGATGGAGAAGCCGGAGGTGAAGGCAGGGAGACGCGTGTCCGAAATGTTGAGGTGCTGCAGAGTCATTGTAGCGGAAGCTGATTGTGGCGAGCATTGTCGGAAGGTCTCTGGTAACAGGGTCTGCCTGCTGACCGCCTGCAGTCAAAAGGACTCCCTCTCTGGTAGCCTGAGGTGTCAGAGACTGAGGAAGAGGGGCTTGCCCACCCAGAAAAAGCAGCAGCCATGAAGAACTGACCAAAGCAGAGAAGGCCACACGAGAATAGCATACCCCATGAGTCAAGTTAGGCTGAATGACTCAGGGACGCTATGGTGCGAGCCGCATTGTGATTGCTGGTCGTAGCACCCACAAGTGAGTATACGACAGTGGAGGAAATGGAATTGCTGCTCCAAATGTAAAACACAGATTTTTGATGACTACGATAATGTGAAGGTTGATGAACAGAGCAGTTTGTGAATGCCGAACTGTATTGAAATTGAGAAGGGTGAGGACGCGCCAGAAAAACTGTAAAATATAAATTGAATGAGAAGCCTGTGAGCAGGGTGCAAATTCCCAGCAGGAGAGTGAACAGGGAATTCACAGTTATGTTGTTTTGATATGAATGAATTGAAGCTTTGAATACCTAACCAAAGGAAAGTAATAAAGAGTGAATGCCACATAAGAGGAAAGAAGAGACAAGCTTTCCCTGATACGAAGGAACTGTGACTCATGCAAACTAAAGAAAACAAGCATTGGCAATGAACACAAAGAACTGTGAATTGTACAAGCTGAGAAAAAGCAAGAATAGGCAAGTGCCAAAAGGAAAAGAGGAACAATACAAGTTGAAAGTTGAACCTGTGGCAACACTATGAGAAATTTGATAATCCAACAAGTGAGTGGCGGCAAAACAAGTGATGAAAAGAACTGCAGGAATATAAGTCCAATACCACTTTTGAGCTGAAGCAGTGATGGTGTAACTGTGGAAAAGAAGCCAATCAGGTGTGTCGGTTGAGTGAACTGTAATGGGTGGACCGCGTGTTCTGACAACTGCGCCTGGACCGAATACACCCCACTAAAGAGAAGCCACTTGACTCATCTATAAGTCTGTGGTTGAATAAACAGAGATGCTGGTACATTGTGAACTTAAAGAGTTGAAATGTATGATATTGATGAAAGAGAAAAAAATCCTAAAAGCTGGGAAGAATGCTGAGCAATTGTGTTTTTGTGAAAACAGTGAGAGACTTGAAAGTTTGGGGAAGGGAAACCCTTGTGATTGAAAGTGAACTATTTGGAATCCTGGAGAAGGGAGACCCCCTTTCCGACCAAGATCTGGAAGAAGCTCTGAACTTTTGTTTGAACACATTTTCATTTGATACTGACATCCCTACACAGTTTGAACTAATAGATGTGAGGGCAAGTATAGGTTTTGGACACAGACAGACCTTTTCTTTGTACTTCCTGACACAGACTATCATTAGTTTCAGTTAAGTAGGGAAATCCCACCTTAGCATAGGGCAAGATAGGCCTTATCCCAACCTCTTAGTGATTTTAATAAACATTTGAAGCCCAGACTTTCCTCAGACATCTGTGTCTACTTCCTGCTACCTTCACACAACTGGGATCAGTTAAGGAGTGTTCCCTTTTTCTTTCGGCCAAGGATTAGCTGTGGGGTGGTTTGTTTTGATGCTGATTATCATGAGTTCAGATTTAGTTGAGTTCAGCTTTAGTCTGTTGATCTTCATACACAAATCTATTTGTGAGATGTGATGGCCTGATATTTCCAGTGAGGCTTGTGTTAGTTTGTAGACAATGTGTATATCATAGGTAGGGCTGGGTGAACTTCACCAAAAGTGACCTGAAAATATTTGTGGGTAACTAATACCAAATTCTGATGAACTGCAAATATGTCTGGTTCATTTAGTGGGTGCAAACAAACCCCCCTGCACCTCTCAAAGCAGCCATTTGCTCCCACTGCTCCCCATCCCCTCATTCACCCCAAACACCTCATCAAAGATTAAAGGCTTTGTTTATAATTTAGTGCAATATTGCTGGAACTAGAAAAGGTTAAATATGCCCCACTACCCTGAAGTTGATTGCCAGGCTTCATTAAAGCAGTGGGCATGTTATAGGGTTTGTGTGGGGTGTGATAGTGTAATAGGCCTGCTTTTCCACACAGGGCCCTAAATTACAAACCTTTATGGATGAATCTTCTGAAAAGCTTACAAATGTGTGGGACATTGAACCCACATTTCTGGTGGTTCAGATTATCTGCGAACTAGGTCCCCCAGAACTCATCACCAACATATTTGTAGTATGTGAGACCTTAGTTTGTGATAATTTCCAAGAGACGGCTTACATAGTTGTTCAAGAGAAGGAGTGACAGCTACACAAACTTGAAACCATGTCTGTAGGATGCATGTCACTGCCAAACAAAACATGAAATTTAGTATGTGAATACTACACCACTGACGTCTCTAAGATCCACCTTCTCCTTTTCTCCTCACGTCTCTGTCGTCTTTAAGAAGTCAAACTATCATCTGCACCTTCTCACTTCCCCCAGAAGCTCACTGTCTCCAGAGTGCTGGTCCTTTCTATGCTGGACTATTGCAACAGCCTCTTTTTAAATCTTCCTGCCTCTACTCTTTGACCTTTACAACTTATCCAGAACTGGAATGCAAGACTTGTCCTTGGACCCAAGCCCAAGGATCGTATCTCTCCAGCTCTGAAATCTGTTCAATGCCTCCATGTGGCTGCAAGGATCAACTTCAAGACCCTTTGGCCCGTCCACAAGGCTTTCTGGGTCCTGAAACCACTCTACCTCCAACTTTCTCTTCCAAAACTACTTCCTTCTCTAGCTCTCCGCTCATCCACCTCCAACTCTCTGAGGGTCAGATGCTTCTCCAAGCAGAGAGTTGGGGGCAGATCTACCTCCTCGGCTGGGACCTCCCTCTGGAACAGCCTCGCTGCCTCTTTCAAACTTGAGCAGAACCACCTCCGGTTCCAGATGCAACTCAAGACCTTCTTGTTTGCTTCCGCTTTCTCTCTTCCTCTGGCCTGCTGATGCACCTGACTGGCCCGCGCACTGGTCATCTGGTCACCCTTTGAACTCGGGCCCAGGCTCCTGCATGTCCAGTTGCCCTTGCACTGCCTACAGGATTCCCAGCACCTAAGGGTTTGTATCTGCAACACTACAGTCATTTCTCTCTGCACTTATGAGCCACCCGCTGGATGCACTTGTTAGTTCACTGCACTTCCCCCTCCCCCATGGCACTTCTCCCCTTCCGTCTTCCCCGCACTTGCGCAATCTGAATGACACTAGGCCTAGTAAGATTGTTATTTTGTCCTCCCTTTGTTTCCCCCTCCTTGTCTTGCCGCGCCTAGAAACACTTGTGCACAGGCATGTTATTAATGCCACAACATATATCATTCACCAAGCTGCTTCATAACAGATCTCACACACATCAACATTGGATTGCATTATACCACAAGGCCCAATAATGAATTGAATAACTTTCAGAAACACAACACAAAGTCACAAGTTTTTTGTCGGGGACATCGGTGTATGCAACACTGACATCAGCATGTCTGAAATGTGTCCATATATGGATATGAGATGTATGTCTGTACCGGTTCTGTGATGCGTTTACTTAACATAGTATATCTAGATAAGCAAGCTTCAGCAACCCTGCAAATTACTGAGGGACTATTCTTGGTCCACCATTCTTCGTAGCAAGTCATAAAAGCAGAGTATTGATTCAGTGCTACCCATCTCATCATGACCTCCAATTCATGGGGCCTCATTATGAGTGTGCCGGTGCAGTAATTACTTGCCGTACTAATGCATATCGGCACATTACTGCACCAGCACACTCCACGTTTGCTGGTCGCGTGGTGGATTTACCTCCTGAATTCATAAAGATGTATAAATGCATATTCCACAATTGCCTGCACAACTAATTTACATCGGCGTAACCTATATAAGAGGTGCAATAAGTGGGGGGGGGGAGTGCACCAATTGTGGTCAAATGGCCAGAATATGTGGTGACATTTAACAGGAATTAAAAATGCAAAATGTCTTCTTTGTGAATACGATTATTTACTTGTATAACTTATGACATTAAGCATTTACGTACAAAACTCACGTCCTCTGTAATTAGCAACCACACACAGTGATCACTTAATCCTGGTGTAAAGAGCACATATAACTGCATACTGTAAGAGTGTCATTTAATTTCTATTTGTGTTATTATTATTATTATTATTATTATTATTATTATTTAAACATATTGGAGCCGTTTTACACAGAGGGTGAAGGTCGCTCAGTAAAGGACATGTTAATAATGAATAACAGTTACCTGCCTCTTATGAGACTTTCAAGAGTGTGGAAAGAGTCAGTGGTTATCCTTTTTGTAGAAAATTGCATTAAATTGTTCTATTGATTTATTTATTTATATGTATTTGTTTTGTTTAATGTGGTTTTATCTGACACCTGGAATAGACCAGACTATTCAATAGTACCCTACTATATGTGTTAAATATGTGTTTTGTATTTGGGCCAGTTCCATAAATATCCTGCCGTACATAGAGACCCTGTACCTGCCAGCATCAGCTGTAATCTAATTTTGCCAAAGTGACTCATACAGTTCCACCTGAAATGAATTGCACGATGGTGAAAGCTTAAACCACCTTCGCAAATTCTTTGAGTCTACATGATCTTATTTAAAAATCGTCAAATGAATGTCTTGTGTATTTCAAAGAGCTGCCACAAGCCTATGTTAGATCCTATTTTAGATATGTTTTTTCCTTGCAATTGTTCTTTTGGACCGCTTTATTTATGTTGGTGGTGGTTTAGCTGTAATTCTCTGAATTAGCTCCAAATTCACTTGTTAGATGCCATTCTTTCATTGTCTTTTGATTACTTTGCAGCTATTGTCGACTTCTGTAAATTAAATTAATTTTGAAACTATTTGAGATTTTGCTTGGCTACTAAGTCTTTGGCTCACTCCTAATATTAGTACATAGAATTTTCACACTAAAACCTCTGTCGACGCTTTGCAATCTCGCCGTCCCAATACTCTAGCTAGTATCAATCTTCATCAGATGTTCAATCTGCCACAAACAGTCATTCTGGGCTTATTATTCTCAGAGGAATCTATGCTTCCCTATGATTTTTCTCATATTGTTGACTGCTCCCATCGCTGGCTATTTCTATTTCTCTTTTTCCCCATGTTTTCTATTCTTCTGTTTTGGCTCTTACGCAATCCTTATTGGTACCCCTATTCCCTGGTTCCTCTGTAAAATCCCTACACTTTACCCTTGATTCTTACGTATTTCTCATGTATCACAATAAAGTTGTTCTCAGTTGTCTTTACTACCTTGTACCACCATTGAGGCTTCAGTTGTTTTCTCATGTGAAAGCTTGTATTGCATTCATTCGTCCACCTTTGCTTCTCTGAAAACCGTTTTATATTCCACTGCACATTTAATTAATTTCTGGTGTACGAAACGTCAAACATATTACCACCATTTTAACTTTGCATCTCTGGCTCTCAGTTCTCCTTGGACCTTTCTTCGGGATATGCTGTATCTCCTTTAATGTGGTGGTGCTGGGAATTCAAAACCATCATGTTTTGCAGCATTTTTCTGGGGGGTGGGGGTGTTAGGGAGAATTCTCAATAATGTGCTAATTTCCCTTACCTTTTCAGACCCCCAGTGACTTTTGCTGGATTTCTAGGATTTGCTTTTTTACCTGGGAAGAGTGTGAGCTTGTGTTCCCACTCTTCCATGTATTTTGATGTGTGTTTTACTTTTGTGTTCTTTGGATATGGAGTTTTAAAACAACTCCATAGGCATCATCTTTTTTTCCTGTGTGTCACACACCACCCTCAGTGCAGTGGCACAGGGGTGTCTTTCAGGCTCCCCAAGGTTTAAATATCTTCTCTGGGACTGACTACTGACTCCCAGAGCATGTAAAGTTAAATTGACTGTACCAGTGTTTTTAAATGTACAGACCCAGCACACACTATCTTCCTATAGAGTGCTGGAGGGGTTGCCTAGCTTCCCCTGAGTCTAAACACTCATGTAACAGTCAAATGTTACCCTTTCCCACTTTGAATTGCTGGTGGCAGTGGTTTAAAACAAACCACCACGATTGTTCCCGACCGCAAACACTGGTAGCTAAAAATCGGGTCATCCATGTTTTCCAATATGCCGCCCAAGACCTATTTGTAAAAACAGACACCGGTCAACTTTTTTCGCTATTTCTTTTTGGAAAGGTCCTACTTGTGTTTGTCTCTGCGCGCCAAACCAGGCTTGGTCCCTTTGTTCATTGGCCTTTGGCGGGCTTCAGTGCTGAAGCCCTCCTCTGGCGCCTGAGTGTCGGGGGTGGACAGGATGTGAGGGAGGTGCCAGAAACTCCCTGTGCTTAGTCTCCTAGGAGTCCCATATGCACTCTGGCGTGATTGGCTGGCTGGCTGTCCAGCAAGGACAGCCACCTTGCTGTGTGAGTGACAGCAAGGCTGGAATGAATGGGGGAAAACTGTTTAAAAGCAGGTCTCTGGGACTTGGAAAGCAGAGTCGACCAATAGAACGAAAAAACCGAAGACGAGCTGAAGGAAGATGACTGCTGCAACTCCTGGTCCACTGGTGAAGCCCTGCTGCAGGTCTGAATTGCCTGAAACTCCATCGACAGAGAAGCCCTTCAAGGTTAACTTCTTCCCTTGAGTTTGGTGGCAACAACCAACTCATAAGCCACCTGGACACTGTCCCCAACCTGGTCGAATTTTCTTCAGAGTGCTGTTGAAAACCGGATAGCCAGGCGGAAGGAAACCAGCTCATGGACTTTAAGGAACTCGCACCTTAAACCAACGTTTTGCCAAGCTTGTGGCCTCTTCCCTGGGCCGTGCAGGAACCTCCCGATGTCCTCCTTCTTGTCCCCATGATTGAAGCTCAGGAACAGAGAGATCTGCAGGAACTGCTAGGAACTGCCTCAGCTACAGCTTTTCTTCACAAGGTACTGTACAAGTGCGGTGCAGAACTCTGTTCGGCCGCAGTGAAAGTTTGTGAAACTTTCCCGACTTCGAAGGCTTGTCCTTCCCTAAAACAACATCTAACTTTTCGTCTGACCAAATTCTTCTAAGATCCGTGGCAAACACTTAACCGTTTACTACCACAACTGTGCTTTCCTATACAAGACTCTGAACCATTGACTTTGGCCCAGGCCTATTGAATTGAATTTCTGGTTGTAGTCAACTGAAACCCTTTGCCTTCCCTATGAAAGTATTTGTGCTGTTGATTCTTATAACCTTTTCTATTTACCCCTTTTTAAAGTAACTGAAGTGCCATTTTGCTCCCACTTCAGGGGACTTGTTCAGAAACTGATTAGTTGTGTATTGTAGTGTATTAGATTGTGATATTGAGCTGCTCTTTCTAGTGGAATGTTTTCCAAATGACTGTGTAAGTAAAAATTATATTCTTTTACCTTGAGTAAGTGTTCGTGTGAATCACTGTATTTGCTGGTCCTTTGTGTAACCTGTTCTAATGCTCACTTTACTCTTGAGATAAGTCTGGCTGCTCAGCCACTGCTACCCCATTACTGTGTAGTACAGGCTTGTACCAAAGATGAAATTGACTGACACGTGAAGTCTTAATTGTGTGTAGTGTTCCCAAAGGGTACTGCATATGATTCTGCCTAACAGGGGGGAGGGGTCTTGAACCTCTTGGAGTGCTGACCTCTTGCGACTAGTTATTCCGCATTTCATTCATACTTGCCTTTCAGCACATATCTTTCTGGTGGCAGGCCCCATGCTTGGAACACATTTCCTCCTCTAATTGAGTTCAGGAAATCCCATAAAACTCATTTGCTGCAAACTGCTTATTCATAACATCCGATCTGTTTTTTTTCTATTCTTAATTTATTTCAGGATGGATTTGGTTTGATTTAAACTGTGTTACATTATTCCTTGTAAACTGTACTTCTGCTGTACAATGACGCCCATTTGCCTTTAGGCTTGGCTGCTGTATCAACTATTTTTAAATAAATAAATAATAGATATAAATGGTATGTTAGTTCATCTGAACACAAAGGAAGAGGCTGCATGCAGTTAAATTAATTTAAACAATAATATAAATCAATCTAGCCACAACTTTGCCTGAAGAAAACAGATTTGTACTATTCTCCGAGTATTCTTATTGTGACCATGTGTTGCATTTATTTGACAAAAGGTGTGAAATGGGGAAAGAGGTAAAAACGGAAGGGGTGGAAAAAAGATGGACCTCTGGGAGTGTTGATTGTTTCCAACATACGCTCTTAGGAATCACTAAATTATTGCATGGGCAGTTGGTTCACACATCCGTACCAAATTATTTGTGAATTTGATTCATTGTTTTTACTGGATATATATTGAATGCATTGAATATTAGAGTAGGTTTAAGTGAAAATCACAAAACTGTTTTACTGGCTTGGGTCATAAAGGCACACTGCTCATGGTCAGTGACAGGCATTCTTATTTTGAATTTCTATCATAAGCAGAATGCATTTGGCTAATTCACTATTGATTGTGTACTTACTAAGGCATTTTAGATGTTAGATCCTCTTGTATCCAGAGCAAACTCCACCAATTCACCATGCTTTGTGTGGAACTCACAGCAATTATAGACGTTTGAAGTTGGATCATCCCCAAAGTTTGGTTCCGATTGTAACTTTATGACAATAAAAATGTGATCTGGGTTAGATAAACATGTAATGCATATTAGGGGAAACTCTACAACTAAATACAGACTTGTGACTAAGGATGTGTGGGTTGAAGTTTATGGTGATCCCTTAGTGATCAACCATGAAGGGGCAACCCTATTATAATAAGTCCCCACACCTCCAGGACAGCGCTATCTCTAGTAAAGAAAACTCAAAAAACTTTGGCCAACAGAAACATCTTAAACCTGACATCGATAGGTCCATAGACCCCTTATACCCTAAGTTAATAATTTGAAGCACCACAGATTGGTTGAAAGAAAACAGTTTATAAAAACGAATCCCTATTGTAATGCAACAAAACACAGTTCCGAGCTGGTCCCTATCGCTGACCTCAGTTTTCAAGATTCACAACAGCTCTCTTCCCTGACCTTACGCTCTAAGGATGAACAACTGTTCTCTTACTGGACCTTGGGTTTCAATATGCCCCTCAAATCTCTTTACAGGATTTGAAGTTTTAGAATTTACAAAAGGTTTCTTCCTAGGCCTTCTGCTTCACAGAATATGCCACAGGCTCTCTACCCAGACCTCAGGGTTTAATGGGCGTGCCACCACATTCAGAATCCTTTTAAGGCAGCTGAGATTCTCTTGTACTTCTGCTCCTTCTTTTCATCTAATCTGTATTGCTTTGAAAAATCACTTACTCTCACTGCTGTAACATGTAATCAGTACATTTTTTACTCATCATTTCAATTTGTTATGCACCACTTTGTACCTAATGTTCAGCACTTTGGTAAAAGCACTGTAAAACAATCAATAAATACAAAAAAATATATTTCCCATTCAATTAATAAACATACAAATGGTGGCTAGAAAGCAGATATCTCAGTTGGGGAATTCTCATGCTCACTTTCAGTTGATCTGTCACGATTTGTTATGTGTTCACTGTCAACTCAGGGAGATCCTTTCCCCCAAGCAAGGTGAAGCACACCCAGAGCGCTTATACAGATTCAACTTTAGTGAGGCCTCCAAACTATTTTGCACAACCCCAGCAAATACCCCTGTACCACGAATGAGCTAGGAACCAGGCTGGTGTATATTAAGAATATATATTTATTTATGTTTTGACAAGTGAGAATAGCAACCAACACATCAGCCACCTACGCTGTGGCACTACACAATGTCACAACTTCAAATTACTTGCACCAATTGACTGACTTGTATTTCTAATGAACTTACAGATACTACAACACACAGGTAAAATTGAGAGACTGTACATCCAACACACAGAGGATTTCTTACATATTATGAAATTTGAACACCCCCAGCGATTGCTTGGGTTATCACAATGCTCTTCTCTCCCAGCAACTCCCACACACGGGCATCCGTTATATATGACCCCTTAATTTGAAGGCAAGGTACAGGGAGTGGGAATAGAGTAACAAAATCATTTGCCTTTTTATTAAAAGGCAGGGATTGACAAATAGTCACAATGAAAAGAAATTGTTTTTTTCTTTTTTTAATTGAATAGCAAAGTCAGGAAAGGAAATCAATGGGAAAATCGTTTTGGGATTTTTATTTGCAAGAAATGCAGGGCTTTGGGGAAATCGTTTTGGGATGGAAGTAAATAAATTGGAGATTTTGTTTTACACACTCTACATTCACTTGAATGGCAGCATTTTAGGGTTACAAAGGTACAGTCAGCCAAGTACTTTATTGCCTACACTGGCTCTAACCCACTGGGCATGAACGTTGTTAGTTTCAAACTCTAACAACACTAATCCCATGAATTTCTATATGGGAATTAATAGATTTAACTTCAATTCAATGCGCTAATGATCTACACAGCTTCCCCCTCCCCACAATTTAATAGAAAGGATTAAGGCAGTCAGTTCCCAACACAATTCAATTTAAATGGATAGGGTGATTTTCTATAGTGAAATTAATTTAAGTTACATTTGATAAAATGTGCCACGGGTCTCCCCAGTTCCACCCCCCTACCCGCTATGCGCGATGGAGATTAAGGCTGGCAGATCCCCCCCCCACACACTTTTGTTGGCATTTCTAATTATCTACTTAATGGTACATGGAAGCTCTTGGTTATGGGGAATCAAAGGAAACAGAAGGGCTCCTCTGAGAAAAGCGCCAATCTGGTTACAGACTTCAGTCAAGGGTAGTCCCCAGCACCCAGACTTCCTCTGGCTCCTCAAATGGCAGGCCCAGCTAGCTTATAGATTTCCCAGTCTCTGTCTCCCATGCAATGTTTTATGCCTGGGTAGCTCTTCCTGTCTCTCTGCTAGTTCATTGCAAGAGCCCAGAAGACGACTACCTCCAGCAATAGAGTGGGAACGTCAAGGCGAGAATCAAAAGTACAAAGAAAGGTCCCAAGAGCCAAAATGTCAAAGAAAAGATCCCTCTCAGACTGAAAACTGATCTCTTATAGGGCTGGTGACTCTCCATTATTATTATAATTCCCATGCTACGAATTGGCCAGCCCTCTCCAGCTCCCTCCCCCCAATACGCCCACTGCCTGCTAATAGGACATGGACTGGGGGGGTGATTGATGGAGGCTGAGGGAGGAGAAAGATTCATCATCCCAAAATGACAAGAGGGTTTAACTTTGTCAGTGTCCATAACATCTAACAACTTGGCAGCTGCCCTAATTTTTGAGATAACTGCAGGCACATAGATATTTTTAAGTTCTATATTTTATAGGAAGTCAGAAAATACTAATCATATCTCGGCAAACCCTCCCTGGGGGGAACTATCGTTTTTACTCCTGAGCTGAAATAGTCACAAATCTGCCCCTTCCTGATTTCAGTTCAGTGGGAAAAACACCAGCTGCATCCATACTTCAGAAAATACAGCTTTAAATTGACAAGATGTGCTTAAATGTAACATTTTAGAATTATATTTGGACAAGTTGTTTGAAATACAACCTTTCTTGAAAGATGGTATGGACAGATGCAAGTTAACTTTAGGTGTTATTTACACATGGGCCACAGATAAGTAGAAAAATCCAACAAGTGGGCCATTCCATTTGAATGCCAGTTTATTTGTGAAAAGTACATGTCTTTTTCCGAAATGTGTTGCTTGGCTCCACTTTTTAAATGTAAGGCCCAATTCCCTTTAGGTATTTTTCACATGCCTATCCATTCCGTGTATGTTATGTTATGTTAATGGTTTTTATTGAGCGCACGTTCATCAAGAGATATCACGGCGCTGAAGAGGAAAGAGAAACAGAACACAGAAGAACTTACTGGAACAGATAGGTTTTTAACAATTTCCTGAATGCCAAATGATTAGAAGAGTTTTTCAAGTAAAGCGAAAGACTATTCCACAGCCGAGTGGAGGCAACAGAAAAGTCTCTTCCTCCAATACGGGAGCGGCGAAAAGGGGGGACAACAAGTAACCCTGCAGTTGTTGATCGTAGCTGCCTTGTAGGAACATAGCGGGTAAAGTTGTTGCACCGGTATTCAGTGCCTTGATCATGCAGAGCACGGCGTACCATGCGTAGGGATTTGAAAATAATACGCTGGAAATCTGGCAGCCGATGTAAAGATCGTGACACCGGCTAAATATGGGCCCCATAGGGGGAACCAGTCACCACCCTAGCAGCCATGTTCTGTAACTGCTGAAGTCACTGAACTAGAGCTTTAGGCTGTGCAAGATAGAGTGAATTACAGTAATCTAAACGACTGAGTACTAAGGCAGCAACAACAGGAGGACGTAGGTGCGATAGAATAAGAGGAAGCACCTTCTTTAATATTTTAAGGTGGAAATGGCCCGACTGACAGACTGCAGCCACTTACGCCTCCATTGAAAGTGAGGTGGAAACAACCACACCCAAATTCTTCACCTTAGCCGTTGGAGTGGGGAGGGGACCCAAAGAGCACGGCCAGATAGAAGACACCTAGACTGAAGGATCAGGAGGAGAACCCACCACCAAAACCTCTGTCTTATCTCCATTCAACTTCAGCCAATTGTGGTTCATTGAAGCCCCCACGGCATCAGGCACCGACTCAAGCACAACGACAACTCAGCCTGATCCTGAACCAACCGGATCAGGATCTGAGTGTCATTGGCATTAGACTAGCACCTTATGCCGAAGGAGCGGATGAGACACACAAGAGGCCAGATGTAAATGTTGAAGAGAATAGAAGACAAGGCGGAGCACTGCGGGACACCACAACAGAGTGAAAAAAGACCTGAAAGAAAAGGGCGGGAGTGAGAGGGTCTGTGTTCTATCAGTCAGGAAATGACGTGAGCCAGGTTAGAACCTGACCCGACATTCCAACTTGGGCCAGGCGGGCTAGCAGAATGGGGTGGTCAAAGGTGTCAAACACTGCAGAAAGTTCTAACAAGATCAGGGCACCAACCTCTCATGTGTCTACCAGCCTCGCCATGTCATCCTGAAGTGAGACCAAGATGCTCACTGTACCCCGACCTGGTCTAAAACCTGACTGGGCGGGGTCGAAGAGCCCCGTGGATTCCATAAATAAAGACAGCAAAGGAGATACAGGTGATTCGAGAAGTTTAACAAGAAACAGTAAAAAGTGAAATTGGGCAGTAGCTAGAAGGCTGCAGAGGGTCAAGCAGGGGCTTCTTAAGAAGGGGAATAACCGTAGCTGCCTTGAGCTCAGATGGAATACTGCCGGACTGCAGGACACATTGACTGCCACCCTAATCTCACACAGCAGCTCGGTAGAGATGTTTTTCATCACCGCCAGGGGAATAGCGTCCGAAGGAGCCCCTGACTTGATATGCTGAATAGCAGTAAGAACATCAGTCTCAGAAACCTGGGTTCCAAGGGCAACCTCTGTAGCTGGATAAGCCGGGGAGGCACCTCACTATCTGCAGTATCAAGCATTGCTTGAGAAAGTACACGTAAGGTCGTTATAGAAGCCTCACTACATTTACCTTTAACTAATGATGCAAAGTCTTCTTCGGGGGCACATCCTTGCACTGCACTTTGACTGCCTTAAGCAGGCAGGTTATCAAATAATGATCAGACCATAGAACTGGCTCTGGTGGGAAAGTATTCAGAAAAGCTTCAGGAGCCAAAACCAGATCTAGGGCATTACCCTATTTATGGGCAACACATGAGATAAGTGAAGGGGTTTGCTGGTTGTTAAATTTCAAGTTGAGGTCTCCCATGACAAGATGAGACAATTGGGTGTGTAAATCAACCACCATATCCAAAAAAGGCTCAAGAAATCCAGCATGAGATCCAGCATGTATATATTCCCATGAGTAGTGCTGCAGTTTTGAATCTGTCAAAGGGTGCCTTTTCCCAGTTCACACAAAGTCAGCAACTGCAGCACCACATGTTATGTCACATTCATTGGGCATATCCATCAGTTTTAAGCTCTCAGGTAGATTCCCCTTCAGTTGCGCACCTGTCCATTTTAGTGGAGTTGGCTAGGCCAATGTCTTTCCATTTACTGCAAAGCGAGGCATATTGGATTGACAAGTTAAGCTCTTTACAGCCCTGGGGTTTAAATGAAGATTTCACATTGAACTGTTTTTTGTGATTTGAATTTGTCAATAAGGAATGCTTGATCTTCAACAACATAAACTTGAAAGTTACATTACTATTCCAGTGTCTGACTGTGATCTAAGGCACTACTTTGTTGAGACTAATAGATGGTTGCCATAAAAATCATTACCTGTAAATTCAATGTAAAAATTGTTCTTATTGTTTACTCTTATTTATGTCATTTTTGTTAAACTTATTACATTTAATTTTGATCTTCTGTAAATTAAATGCGTTTACCCAACTGAGACTGTCACATTGTACTATGTCTTCCATGTGAAAAAGAGAGATCTAGGGTTAGTTTCTTCACCTATTATAGACTGAGAGGTTACACGCAGTCATTCAGTGACCTTGCCCTGATGATTTGATAATTATATTTATTTTTCCCCCTCTTAGATCAGAGCGTTCTGGCCAATTTATGACATTTTTCTCATTGCTTATTTCAATTCTATTTCACACGGTAAACTATTTTTCTTAGCTTTCCTCTCCCCGTTCTACTATGTGCGGACCAGTATTTGTTATGCCCGATTTACATTTTACACTAGGTATCTGCACCGCATGAATTTTTCGTATCAATCGATCTTATTTCGCACTTTTGCACTTCTTGATTCAAATGACTTCTATTTTATTGAATATCTAGAGGTCCATACTCTATCACAACATATAACCTTGTTTCAAGATGGCCGATCTTTCGGCCTGATTACTCCTTAGTCCTTCTTCTTTATCTATAACTCTAGTCCTCTATTTATCTCCATGGTCACATGCTGTTTCCATGATTTGTGAACAACAAGCTGCTCGGTTGAACAGACCTTCTTCAGGATTGTCCCCCTACGCTCCAGGTAAGCGCTAATGCATTAGCATTTGTCTATCTAGGCACCAGGGATAAAGTTCCTTAGACTCATTATTCTTTTTTCCTTACACTTTCTTTAGTTGATACTCTACCTAATCCATTACTGCCGGATTCTTCAGCTGTAGACTGGCCGCACAATCTTGACATCAGTTTCACATCAGCTTCAAGAATTGTGCCTTGTGCACATCCTAATCATGGTAATTTTTAACATTTCAGTTTGCCTTTATTAAACATCACGTTACGTTTTCACTACTCCATTTTAGATTGCTGAGTTTTTTATAATAATCAGGACTCCATTCCTGTTCAGCTTGTTTATTTGCATGACAGAACTCCTACATTCTGAGGTACTCCTGCAGCGACAGCAGGATATTTGAGGTCCACACTTTACGTGGGCTCTTCTATTGATTATTTACCGCCATCCACATTCTGACTAGGTATGTTATTCAATTTTTATAATGTCTGTTACTTTTAAACAATGAGCTTGACATTGATTAGGCTCTGTCATTTACAGATTTCTAGTATCTTTTTGGGAATTGGCCGTGTCTCTAGGAACTAACTCATACACAAAGACAGTCTGTTTACTTATTTTTCCTGCTTCGTCAGATTCTTTGTTTCCGACACTTTCTACACACAAAGGTAAGGACTTTCACATTTCTTCCCCACTAGATCGATAGAGCTTAGGAACTACTAGCTTTTTTCCCTATATATTCACTTTAGCTTATGTTTCATCATCCACTTGATTGGTCCCATTAGATGGACCATTCCACTGAACTATAATATGTTGTACGTTTTACAGTCTATTTTACAGGAAGAAGTGTATTAATTGACCTTCAGTTTCTCTCTCAAACATGGACCACATAATTCACCTTATAATGTTGCATGTATTACAACGCATATTATGACATGTTACAACTAACGTCACCAAATTTTCTAAATTGTAAAATTGAATATGTTATGAACAATCTATGAATTGTGCCTACAATATGTTCTTTACTGAATTTGTGTTTTTCCTTTTACATTAAGAGTCCAAGTTTGGCCTTATGAAGAAGAGGAGAACTTCCTCGAAACGCGTCGCTATATTTAATTTGGACTCAATTTTTCCTCAATTTGAGTTTCATCTATTGATTCCATTTTGTTTCTATGCACTGTAAATAATTTCTCTCTGAACTATAATTCTTGCTGGAAATAATAATATATATTTGTTTATCTCACACTTCTGTGTCTGACCATATTTGTTAGAAACAAAAATATGTACAATGCCTATAACTCAATTTGAACAACTGTATTGGATTAATCCAAACATTTGAAAGTGTTCAGGGGACGGGAGGGTTCCCAAGTTGAATCCTCTTTCTTTTTACTGTTTATTGTCGGGGTCTTGTGCCATGACCGCAGTTCCTCCCCCGCACCTAAAAATGTATTTAAAATAATCCTCGAATTTCTTTACTAAATTTACTTACCATAGGTGTGCACTTCTATCTAAACCCTTTGCTAATGTCTTTCCATTTCCGTAGGCCTTATGTCAAAAATCACAGTTTTGTACTCGCTTTTATATTTCAAAGGAACTCCACTCCAATGAAAGCCAGCTTCACTCTCACAACAGGACCTAGCATGGCCTCTCCATCTCTGTCACTCTGGGGCTGTCTTTTCACCCCACAGATATTTGATGGCATGGAGCCAGCAGAAACCCTCAAGTGTCCCCATGGAATGTGCGGTGCAGATGGCAAGGCCAAGGAAAGACATGCCCCAGAAATCATTTTGGAAGGCACTTGGCCACATTTATTTTTTTACAATATGTGGAAGAAGATAATGAACATCATTCAAATGTATTCAACATTCCCAAGCCCATCTCTTACTTACTTATCGTGTAGTGCTTCTGCCTATCTCCCCCACACTAAACTAATGGTCCTTAGGGAATGAGCATACCACTGTGAACTGAACAAACCACCATTCACTTTCTCCCTATCCCCGTGCATCTTACAGTTAAGCACCATTTGGTGGTCACCAACCATGACTGTCTCACCAATAAAACCCCTAGCCCTGACCTTCAACTAGGAGGATAATCTCACTACCAGTATCCCAAAATTATCGGGAGCAATATAAATTCAATGCAATGTGTTATACCTACTGCTAACACCCCGACCCCAACTACACTTCTCCTAACACTGAATTAAGGGTAGGTGTATGGGAAAATGTATATCCCAGCTTCTGCCCTCCACACATGGGTCTTAGGCATAGTGAACAAAGAGAGGGGATCATGGTTTCCTCCCCTTCTTATAACAGATTCTCAGTGCCTGAGGATTTCCGGTGCCAGTCAGCCATGCCTAATGATGATGTCACCATGCTGCTTGGCTCCGAATCATCACCCTAAAGCTCTCTGCCTCAGTCAGCCACTGTGCTTCCAATGTTGCTGCCCAGTTCATTGGCATAGCATGCTTGTAGTCTCATTCGGGAGGCTCCTCCTGCCCCATTCTTTCCCTTTTCAGGAAAAAGCAGGTCTGCCTAAAATTAGGTTTGTAAAGGATCCTCCATGAAAAATGTCTTCATCTGCAGATAAGATCCATAGTCAACATTCATCCATACTGAAAGGTTGCGTTCGTTCATGCTGCATTTCCCAGAGTCAGAATACTATCCCATTTGCACTCCGATTTTTTTAAGCGTTAAATATCCCAATGTTTATCTCATAATTACTTCACACTATTTGATTGGCCCTTTTTCATATTAAGGCACTCCTATTACAAACAACCCGCAATCATTACTGGATGATTATAATTTCTACAGTTGCTAATAGTTTCCTCTCCCAAGGAGTTTTCAAAGGTGGTGGCTGCTCGTTACTCTGAAGACCTGTTTATAAGGCCTTTTGTCCTGGTACTGTAGTGGGTTCTTCACGATTAAAGGAAAATGCAGGTTATACATTCCTGTTAGTCAATACAAATCTTATGGGGAGCCTCACAGCTCCCACGTGAAAACATATATGTAAGGCTAAAATGAAGCAGTGAAATCATCAGTGATTTCACTGGAACAATATTCTGCGCTGCCTCAAGCCAACTCATAGCATTGTAGGTTTATGTATGCCCGAAAGACCTTCTCACTTCTACTGTAATGAAAAAGTGTAAGTCAATACCAAACACCATTGCTTTTCAACATATTTACACTATGATATACTATGTATTAGTACTCAGTACTAATACATAGTATATCAGGTAGCTACCAACACGTCAAAGCCTTAACTGCATGTCTTCCACGTCCCACGTCCCTCAATGTTCATGTCAGGCTGACATGGAAAGGGAGAAGGGACTACATGTAGTCCCTTCTGCCCGTTCCCTGGTGGACATTTTCTGTGTTTACTTTTTTAAATTACTTTTTAATGGCCACCAGGGAAAGGGAGAAGGGACTGTTTAGTTCCATCTTCACGTTCCATGTCAGCTGTCTTTTTTTTAATTTCAGTTATGAAACACTGACAGTGTTTCGCAACTTCTGAAAAGATTCTATTAGTACCCCGGTCCAATTGGTCGGGGTACTAACAGCAATAGGCCCCTTGCTGGGGGGGGGGGCATTACAGCTTCAGGCAATGCCCCAGGACCTGCGTTACGTTCTTTGCTTCGCTCGGGCCTGTTTCTATGGGACCTGGGGAATTTCCTGAAGCGTTAATGCCCTCCCATCTTGGGGCTTATTGCTTGAATATTAACCATGTTTTTTATAAACTTTGTACAATAATCAGAAAGTAGTTGTGAAAAGAAATAAAACATTACATTACAAAGACTCTGAATGAAATGATTATTCGTTTTCTTAATGTGTCAGGTACAGGAGGGAATCTTCAAGTAAACATGTACTTGTAAGACATGAGATATTCTAACTATGTTTAGCAGAATTACATTTTGACACATTTGGGCCTTGTTATTTTCAAATGTACTTATCCAGTGCAGCAGGCATCCTTCTCTCTCCTCTATGAATACAGAGTGTATTTTTACCTTGGAGTGTTTCAGCATTTTCTGCTGTCCATTTAAAGTTATTCAAACTCAGTCTTTGGGGTCAGTGCATATGGGCATTCCTTGTGTACGTGTGAAACTCCATCTAATTTGTTGGGTGTTACTTCTTAATGGAGCAGATAATTATTGGTATCCCATAAACACACTATTGACATGGTAGTGAAGGAGAGGTGGAAATCAGGAATATAAATATGCTTTTTTTCTGGCGCCTCTCCCGCTTAAACCTGAGACAGTCTCCATTTGTCTGTAATTTTCCCCACACTGGGCCATAAGTCTCATACTTGAAAGAAGCAGCACAATTCACAGTTTTCCAGCATCAGTTTGTTTAGGTAAATGGTTTTGTGGTCCGTTTATGGTGACATTCTAGATGCATTTTCTGGATGGATAAATAACATGCACTAGGAGAGGTTGCACATGATCTTCTTTGAATCCCTAATGATTGCTTAATCTTCTTCATGGCCTTGTTTATCATCTACAACATCACTGGCACATTTGAGCACATGATTTATTAAGTATGATAACGACCAATCACAGCTGATACAGGCTTGACGTTAGGCGGGTCCTGTCGCTTTTCTAGATGATAAAGGAGAAGTAGATGTAATCAATTCTTTCATGAATTTAAAGTAGCTAGAATGGCCCTTAGAGGGTTCCACAACTTTCTAATATTAAAGGAACCACAATCACTGTACCCGACCCAACCCTGGGACGCATGCAACAGTGTTCAAAATACATTTAATGACAATTCACTAAACACCTCTGTATTGATAACTCAATCCTCCAAACCCTGTTGTGATCACCTGACCCTGCCCCTGTGATCCGCATGCTCCCTATGGGCCTGCTACTCCCAGGCCCTGTGTTCCACACCCCCATGCCCCCAGTGTATCCAGTGTCTGCCCCTTTGCCATTAGCTGCCATTTGTTGTCCCCATATTGTTCCCTGCATCTGACTGCCCTGGGCACCTGGGATCACGGGTCCCTGCTGTTGTCCTCCCATTGCCCCTGTCTGCTGGGTGATGGGTTTGCCGATATGTGTTCAGGCCATCCTCTCTCGAAGTAACTGCGGTTCCCAATTGTGTTTCCTGTGTTGCCCCAAAGCTGCCTCCATGTGCACCTTGTGGTGCCATTGTGCCTGTCACTGCACCCGGCTGCTGTGGAGCGTAAACTGTTGTGGTGCCTGTCTCCTGTGTGCTGCTGTGTATACCTTGCCCAACAAATATCTGTCTTGCTGCTATGCTGAGCCCTGGAGTGGGCTGCTTGTTCACCGGCCATGGCGTGGGCTGCTGTGCTCCCATCCCTGGTGCAGGTTGTTGTGCTGCCAAGACTCGCGGCAGCACTCCAGGCTGTTCCCCTTATTCCACCACCAATTCCTCATTCATACCGCTCGGAGTCGCCTGTCTATTGTGTTTTTTGCCCTTTTTTCCCCTGCTTTTTTTGCAGGAGGAAATGCTTCCATTGTGGGACTCCCTTTCTCCTGGGGTGGGTGGTGTCTTCCTCCGTCGTTGCCGGTGCGATTTTCTGCTCTATAACCTCCCCAAGCTGGCTCATCATGCAGTCTAAACCCCGCACCTGGAGCAGGGTGAATAATGATGCTACCTTTGCTGGGTCCATCCTAAGCCTTCATGCCCACTGTGCCCCCACCTAGCTTGTACACCTTTGGCTTTTCCTTATGTGTTCTCTTATATCCATATCTTATATCCTCATACAATGCCTTGTACTATAGAGCACATTTAAGTAGTATGCTCCCCTCTTCTTCTCAGAATTGCCCTCCTGATTGCTGCAGCGCCCGGGGCCACAGACCTCTGTTCCGTGATCCTGCGAGCACCAGCTACACCCAAATTTACCCTTCCCCTGCCCTGCATGCTGCTAATTTCAATGATTCACTTTTTCCCCTGGAGGTGGCCCACTACACGCCTGACCCCACACACCTAGCAAGGACACTCCTGCTCTCAGCCTGCACACACTTCCCAGTGCCGCCTGGGCTTCTCCTGCCTACTCCTCACCCTAGGACCACTCTGCCCTCACCTCACACTCTTTTCCACCCTTCCCTTCACCTCCTCACCTCTCTCGGCACCTCAAGTCAGTCTGAGGGTGCAGTAGTATACCAGGCCTTTCCTCTTTGAACCGCAGAGACCCAAACTGGTAAGACAGGCAGGCAGAATCCAGGCAGCATCAGGCGAAGCTCCAGAAGGCGATGCCCGTAGAAGTCCGGAATTGAACAAAGGTTGGTGGGTTCCAAGGGGTGTTGACAGCAGGCCAACAATGTTGGTGCAGGGCAGGAGCAGCGGGCAATCCGATGTCCCCTCCGATTCTCCCCTTCCCCTTGTATGCACCTATTTTGGCTCTGTTGCGGGTCTTGCTGCATTTACCCCCTACCGGCTCCCCATAGAAGTCCTGGGGCCATCTAAAGCAGCCCTCAACCGGTACAGGGCAGCTGCCAGAGGCAGCCCCTAGGTTCCCCCGCCACTTTGACTCCATGGGGGGGACTTGCTTCTGAGTGCATTGCTGCCTGTGAATGCATTCATCACCACACCTCCATGGGGGGGACTTGCTTCTGAGTGCATTGCTGCCTGTGAATGCATTCATCACCACACCTTTAGGCATTGCACCAAACACAGATTTTGAGTTGGAGCAAAGAGAATGCACAAATACATTTTCAAATGCACTCATTGGGCCGCATTACGAGGTCCGTGTGCACCGGTTGGTTGCCGCCAACCTCGTAATACTGTTTCCACTGCCTGCTATCCTTCCGGCCCGGGAAGTCAGGCCACGGGAACTGTAAGTCCCCATTCCTGTGGCGTCCCATAGGACTCCAGGACAATGGGAACACGGATGCACCAGCACCGTTGCTAACGGTGCCGGTGCTTCTGTGAAAACCATGCCTGCTGGGGCCAGTGCTCCCGGCAGGTAAGCCTGCTGGGAGCACTGGCCCCACTAGGCATTATCGTAGTCTGGCGGTCCCAAAAGGGTGCCAGTACGTTGCAACTGGCACCCTTATTTCCGGACTGCCAGACTTGTAATGAGGCCTATTGTTTTAAGACTCAAGCCTAACACAAAGTGAATTTGTTTTGCTTACTTTTGTGAAAGGGTGTCTCATGCAAACAGGAACATTCTTTATAAATTGGACCCTTTTTGTGGAACAATAATAATAACTTGCTTTTTTAATACAAAAATGTATCTCACTCTGGGTGTGCAAGTGGTGAACATGGCACCCATTACGAATGCTCAACATACTGCTACTAAATTCATTGACCTCGAAGAATGAAAGACTCCACCTACCCTAATTTCATTAAAATCATTGCCCTCTGTGTTAATAACAGTTTTCATCAGCAGGTGGATTAACACTTTGCGTTTACTGACGGTCTAAATAGGTATCCTGCGCAGGTATAAGGAGACGGGGTGAAGGGTGCTCCCCCTCCCTTTTGCCTTACCTGGGACCGATGAGCTGCAAAGGCAGCACCTTTTTGTTTTGCTTGAAGAGTATACCAAGCTTTCTAGTGGCACACCACTAGATCCCAGTTGAGTGAGCACAGCATGGTGTTAGGACGGATTGTTCTGGATGTTGGGGATAATGCCCTAGGTGGGGCTGCCGGGAGGACATGTGAAGCACATTGTGCAATTTAACGTGACGTGTATTTGCAAACACTTGACGAAGCTATTGGCTGCATCGTGAAGTAATACAGTCAAATTTCGGTAATGATATGATATGGTATGGCATTTAGAATGCGCCTATACACAAGTGTTTCAAGGCGCGACGAGGCAAGGGAGGGGAACAAAGGGAGGACAGACAGCAATCGTACTAGGCCAGGTGTCATTCAGATTGCACAAGTGCATGAGAAGGAGAGGGAGGAGAAGTGCGGTGGGGTAAGGAGGAGAGGACTGTGCAGTACATGGGATAAGAAGAAAAACTAAATAAAGAATAAGTAAAAGTACGGCCATCAGGTGGCAAGTGCAGGGGTAAGTGCAGACATCAGGTGTCAAGTGCTGGTAATGGGACTGTAGGGATACAGAAAACAGTCATCAAGTGCGGGGTTGCCGGGAATGCAGTGCAGTAGTGCAACTGGTGGGGGAGGGGACCTGGGCCCGAGATCAGAGGGTGACCAGGAACCAGTGCAATTTCAATGTCAGCCAGGAAATCAGCAAGGGAGGGGAGGAGAAAAAGCAGAAGCAAATAGAAAGCTTTTGAGGTGCTTCCAGAACCAAAGATGATTCTCCTCAAGTTTCAGGGAGGCAGGGAGGCTGTTCCAGAGGGAGGCCCCAGCCGAAGAAAGAGATCTACCACTAACACATTGCTTGGAGAAGCGACTGACCCTGAAGGAGTTTGAGGTAGATGAGTGAAGAGCTCGAGAAGGAAGGTATTTAAGGAAAGAGAGTTGAAGGTATTGAGGCACCAGGCCCCAGAAGGCCTTGTGGACGAATCAGAGGGTTTTAAACTTAATCCTTGCAGCCATTGGGAGCCAGTGCAGAGATTTCAGCCCTGGAGAGATATGATCCCTGTGCTTGAGGCTAAGGACAAGTCTCGCAGTCCTGTTCTGGATAAGTTGCAGGGGCGGAGAGTAGAAGCAGGCAGATTTAGAAAGAGGATGTTGCAATAATCCAGCCTAGAGAGAACCAGAGCTCTGGAGACTGTGAGCTTCTGGGGGAAGGAGAGGAAAGGAAGAATACCTCTGAGGAGATGCAGCTGGTAGTGTGACTTCTTAGAGAGGTCAGACATGTGAGGAGAGAAGGAGAGTGTAGAGTCGAAGATGACCCTGAGGTTTTTAGCCATGCAGATGGGGGCAGGAAGAGGCCAAAAGATGCCAGCCAGAGAGCTACAGGAAAGGAGGGAGCGGGTGCGCTGATGAGGTGAATCTCAGTCTTACTGGCATTAAGGCAGAGGTCATTGGCAGCACACCACTCTTGGATAGCAGACAGACAGTCAGAGATGAGGGAGGTAGAGGAGGTGGCTGAGGGTAGCCTGAAGATGAGCTGGGTGTCATCCGTATAGCACTGAAAGTTGCGGCAGACAGCGGCGATGCGGTGGGCCAGGAGTGCCAGGTATTGGTTGAACAGCCAGGGAGAGAGGTTAGACCTCTGGGAGACACCACAGGTAGAGTAGAAGTTACCGGCAGGAATGACCCAAATTGGACCTGTGAGGGTCGGTCGGAGAGGAAAGAAGTTGTTTCCCAAGTCTATGCATTGACTGTCTATTGGTTTGGGCCTTTGGTGTGGATAGTCAGGTATGGGGCACACGCTGCAGGTTGGAAGTAATACATTAAGAGTCTGGAATTAGTTTGCCAAGTCTATGCATCAGCAGTCTATTTGGGTGGAGCCTTTGGTGTGGATGGAAGGGTTGTGGGACAGGTCATTCAGGGGATTTCACAATAGTGGTAGGAAGCGCACAAACAGAGGTTACAATCAGTGTGGTTGGAGATGTGGCCTGGCCGGCCCTCTCCAGCTGCGAGGCAACGTCGAGAGTTAGCAGGGAAGATCCTGCACAGAGAAGGTCCGTGCACATGGGTTGGACCGTCTGCAGAAGTTTTTACACTATCGGTCATATTGCCTTTTAAGCGAGGAGCGATTGCAAGAAGTTGCACATGCATAATGTCAGTTTCATTGCGGTTTGTTGGTGGGGCTTGTCTGTTAGAGGGTTGCCCTTGGTGGCAGTCTTCCATCCAGAGCCACATTTGGTGTGGGGGTCCCAATGAGAGCAGGGCTGGAGGGCTTCAGGTTGCTGGGTTCTACCGGGGAGCGGGACCTGAGGGCGCTGGACGAGGGACAATGGTCTGTGGACTTCCCTGGTATAGTTTCTCACGGGATTGTGGTGGGTAGGGAGCCCACCCTTCTGTTAGTCATGTGCCCATTTGAATGGCCACCTTTTGGCTGTGGTGGCTTCATGGGGTTTTGCTGATAGATGCTTGCCCCTGGCAGCAGTCCTGGTGTCCGCAGCCATTGGTGTAAGATCCCACTCTAATAAGGAGTTTCGGGCAGTTGGGGCCTGTGGGGACTGGGAGATCAGGATCCCGGGGCTCTGGATGCAGGCCAAGGGTCTGCGGGCTCCTCCGGGTATCGTGTCTCAGGAGGTGTGGCTAGGGGCTCACCTTTCTGCCGGGTATGGGGCCGTAGGAAGTTTGTGGGCTTCCCAGGTGTAGTTTCTCGAGGGCTTTTTGGCATGTAAGGGGCCACACCTGTCTGCTGGGCATCTGCCCATGCAAAAGGGCAGTTTTGCAGTTGTGGTATCACAGGGCTTGTTATGATAGATACTTGCCCCCTGGCGGCAGTCCTGTTGTCTAGAGCCATTTGATGTGCAAGGTCCCACTGTGAGCAGGGGCAGGGGGGCTTCAGGGCAGGAAGAGGATTGTGGGGGCTGGGCAATCGGGATACGGGGTTGCTGGACCCAGGCACAGGGTCTGTGGGCTCCCCGGCATCATTGCTCATGGGGTGTGCCCATGATGGGCCACACTTTTCGGATGGGCATGGGACCAGGCTAAGTGGGAGGCGCTCAGTTGGAGTGTCTTAGGTGTTTGTTGTGCGCCCTGGCACCCATAGCCAATTATTTGTGTGGGTTCCACTGCGAGTGGGTCCAAAGGGCTTTGGACAGGGTTTGTCTGGGGGTGTAGGGTGGATGAGGACCCGAGGGTGCTGGACGAAGGCAGAGGGTCTGTGGGCCCCCAGATATTGTTTCTCAGGCATGGTTTCATGGACTGGGGGCTCACGTGATGGATGCTTGTCCCCCTGCCCCCCAGGTGGCAGGCCTGTTTGGTGCCATAGGTGGGGGTGGTCTGTCCCACTTAGAGTAGGACTTAGGGGACTCCAGGCAGATGGTGGTTGGCGAGGCTAGGTGGTAAGGGGTTACAGGCTGGGCTCAGTAGGCTCACTGGATGTCATTTGAGGGCCGGGTGTGGGGACCACTCCCTGGTGCTAGGAATAGATGGGACTAATGGAGGAGTAGGTGGATTGCATTGCTCACAGACTTGGCTCTTTCGCGGGCCGGGAGGACTGTCACGCTAGGCCTGTGTTGGGCCCGTCAGGGCAGTCAAGTGGCATGGCCACAGCGAAGGAGCCCAGCTCCAGGGCTGGCTAAGTCGTTGTGTGAGCTGGGCTAGCATCTAATATGTTTAATTTGTCTTGTTTTACATCCCTAGATGGACCAGCGGATTGGCCAGTAGTGGGAACAAGGGTCATGCCTTGGGTGGGCAATGTCTGTTGGCTGCACCGAAGTGGAAGAGAAGTGCTGTGGTTGACCCAATCAGATAGGAGCATCCAAGAATTCCCGGTTGGCTGCTGCCATGGACAACTGAAGAATTAATCCAAGAACTTGTTGCATACATATGTACGATTGGAGGGCCCTGCATGGGGTGTCCCATAGGGGGAGGTGCAAGCGAGTAGAGGGTGGTTCCGATGGCGAGCGGGATGCAATGGGTCAGAGGTCAGGGGTCTGGCTGTAGGCTGTCTCGTGAGATGAACATAAATACTGTTTCAGGAAGGGAGGAGTGCCCCTGGCCAGTAGGCCAGTGGCCCTGTGGCAGCAATTTGGGGCACAATGCTTTGAATTAAGCTATGGGGTCAACCATTTGTGTCACTGGAAGCCTGCGAAGGGAGATTTAGGGCTTAATTCAGGTTATGGTCCTAGGTTCGTAACCGTCAAGTGTCAGGCCAGGGGCTCATAGGGCGGTCCTCGCCAGTCTGTCCAACGGGGAGAGGGCTGGTCGGTTTAGGTGTCACAGATTTTCCCTCAGGCCCATCCCGGAGCGTTTGAGGGTGATGGCCACTGCCACCCCCCACGCTCAAGTACGTAATGATGACATCAGAGATGATGTAATGATGACATAAAAATGAGGTAATTGATTATGTAAATAGCTGATGCCATGGTCCGTTGCATTTTTAATGATGTGAGAGATGTAATAATAAATTAGGCCTAATGCCTTCCAAAGAATATTTGTGTCTGGCGTTCCTCACTGACCCTGCCAACTGCGCCACCCACAGTAGCAGCCCTGGTGTTTAGGCATGGCAGCGGACTGGAAGGCATGAAGGCAGGCCAAGAAGGGAGAGACAGCAGTTTGGGCAAGGGGACTCTCCCGGTGTCGGGCTATGCAGTGATGTCACTGACATGCAACGCCACCCGGCGCCGGAAGTAGAGGGCCACAAGGTCCTGGGCAGGTATAAGGAGACACGGTGCATGGTGCTCCCCCTCTCTTTTGCCTTGCCCAGGACAGATGAGCTGCAAAGGCAGCACCTTTTTGTTTTCCCGCCCACACACCCTTTAGATCAGGGGTCAAGAGGCTGCATTGCAGTAGCTTGGGGCACATTGCATTTAATTGAGCTATGGGCTCAACCATTTGGGTCACTGGAAGCCCGGGAAGGGAGATTTAGGGCTTAATTCAGGTTATGGTCCTAAGTTCCGAACAGTCAGGTGAGGCCAGGGGCTCATAGGGCGGTCCTTGCCAGAGAGGGCGTGGTTGGTTTAGGGGGTCACAGATTTTCCCTCAGGCCCATCTAGGAGCACGGGAGGGTGACGGCCACTGCCACCCCCCACTATCAAGTACGTAATGATAACATCAGGGATGATGTAATGATGACATAACAATGACGTAATTGATGATGTAATATTTGATGATGTCATGATCCATTGCATTTTTGATGATGTGAGAGATGTAATAATAAATGCAGCGTAATGCCTTCCAGAGAATAGTTGTGCCTGGTGTCCCTCACTACCGCTGACGCCTGCTCCCCCCAATAACAAACAACTAATACAAAATGATGATTTGAGCACAAAGAACAGGTCCTGGATTAACAGATCACTGGGCTGCACCAGTCTCAAATCGGCGCTTCACACCCCATTACATTTTTTTTTCAAAAGCTGCTCAGCAGAGGTACCCATGCTTGATAATGCTGCCCTCTTTGCGTTCAACCTTGAGGACGGTGAAAAGGAATATGTCTCGTGAAAGGGGCCAGCCTGCTGCATGAGAAGTTACAGCTGGTAACTGTAACCCACCATCTCCAACTCCACCCGTGGGGAGGGGGGCACTGGAAGGGCCACGTGAGCCTACTTCATAATAGCCCTCTTGGGGTGCCCACTGTGTGCATTAAACTACCAGGTGGTTCCCACACACACCTGTCTGCACTGCGCATGCGCTTGCTTTGCTGACACACATAATTCACAGCGGCTATCAGATTCCCCCGTGTGCTTGTGTCATGCCCCGATGAAAACGAGAGGATGCTCCCCTCCCCCACACGAATGCACGCCCATAAAGTTAGCAGGCTCGCATTCAGGTTTGGCGATGGAGCTTGTGGCCCTTTCTGCAAAACCAACGCGCGCCCCTGCAGCGCCAACCACGGAATGGGCACAGCGGGCGCACATCATGCAGCGAGGCCACACAGCCAGCCACCCACCCACCTGGTTGAGTATTCCCCAGTAAACGTGTCCCCTTGTGTTTCCAGGCAAGTTCCGCATTGTTGCTCGTGCTAGGAATGTTGGCATAGTGAGCGAAGACTCACACATTTCAGAAATGGTTTGAGCAGCGAAAGGTGGGCATGGCACGTCACTGTTTTACATTCGTGTTATTTGAAAATAAAATGTAAAGATGTGTGCATTTTAAAACATTCTCCCACATGTACTTTTGAGCGTCTATACATTTAAACAAGCAAATGTTAATTTGCACAAGAATATGTGTTTACTTCAACACCAAACAGTTTGTAGCACCATAATACCACGGCCTCATTCACAAAGAGTTTTCTAACGGGGTTCGCCATTAATAAACGCTTCTGTGAAGAAGGCCCTTAAAGTGCCACATGGCGGCATCACAGTAAACTGGCATGAAAGGCCACTGTTAATTCAGCTTTTGCTCTGCAATTCTAAGGGCACATCCCTTTAATGGCAGCAAAAAGGCAGAGGCGAAAACTATAGTCTGTCTTCTTCTTGCTTCATCAGTGTCTTGGAGACGCCGCATTGACGCTTTACAAATTCCTGTGCTGAAGTTTGTGTTTCTTTGTCCCCTGTGTTTCCAGGCCTTTTCTTCCCCGCAGCCTACACACGCTTTCATCCACACTTTATTAGGTATTGTTGAGTGTCTACACCTGCAGTTCAAAAAGCCCGCACAAAGCCCAGAATGGTTGGGAATCGGTCAAAGAAGCAGTTCAGAGTTCAACCCTTTGTAATGGGGCAGCTAAAAAGTGTGGGGCGAGAGCTTGTAAATGTTATTTATCTCATTCAGCGGGAAAACTTTCTCCCTGGCCGTGTTGTGTTAAAACATTAACGCGGCCCATTCCCTGTGTGGTGGCTTGAATGGGGGTTAAATTATTCTGTTTTGTCATTAAGTGCCCTGATTGGCAGCCATTTACACAATGGCTGATCATTAAGGGCCATAAAGCTGTTCGGGCATTTAAACGTGAACTGTGAATGAAAGCAGAGCCCGCCAGAGAAAGGCCAGCTGTATCCATGAAAGACCATTTAAAGCTTAGCCACATGGAGACGGATAGGTTTCAAAATGTGGCAAGGTCCTTACAAGTGTTCCCAGTTCTTTGCATGTGGAGAATATATGATCTACATTTGACTGCATTTTAGGGTGATGAATATTAGCAGTAAGGAGAGAAAGAAGACTGGGCACAGGGGCCAGACTGCATGTACCTTGTCAGCCAAGCGTAATATAAGTAGACTGCATTAGACTAAATGTAGTCATAGAGGCGATATGCTGCAGAATACAGTTCAATTTCAAGCATTCCTTGACAGGAAGAAGAAGCATTCTATTGAAAACTTCCCGTCAAATTGTGTTTATGTAACACACACGGAACGTTGTCTGTCTCTGTGATACATACGCATATTTTGTATTGATGTCATAGAGTCGCAGTAGCAACTCTATACTCAAGGTTTGACCCAACTTTCATTGAAAAGGCAAACATGAATACTTCATTCTGTCGTATCGAGATTTTGTTTCCATCCATGGAAATATGACCAGATTTCTCAGACCAGGGCGTCGGTCAAATAAGAGCAAACATGGTGATTTGGTGAATTTCCATCAACATGCTTATGCCAAAAATGATTGCTGGAAAAACGGTTTGCATGAGGATTTCCATTGAGGCTATGAAATGCACTGTTTGACCAACAACATTTCAAAATTGTTCACAACAATGTTTCTGATTTTTGGTATAAACCGGGGTCTGGGTCTGAAGCGGCGCAGGCCAGAACACCTTTGAAGATCTGGCGAGACAATCTTCAGATATTACATTTGAAGCCCCGACAAATTGTATCTGTATTTTTAAACATGAGCAGTTGTTGCCGAGAGACAAATGAAATGAAGTGCATGCACCTAAACATGCACTGTACACACCCAAACAGCACAGATAACACGTATCACCAAGCCAGCAAGTTGGGACAGACGAAAGTAATTCAGGGCTAAACTGGGCCACACATGCAGTAATGAACAGAACACAGCGTATAAAGAACAAAGTACAAGAGCACAGACACACCCACATCACACACGCCCATCCTGTTTGGGCGAGACAAAATTAATTCAGGTCTAGTCTACGAAATGCGAATAATTATATCCACAACATAAAGTAGGACAAATGGGACAAAGTAGACATTGTCCAATAGCACAATTCAAAGCTGCACCTGGAGATGATGCAAATGGGAGCGGTCTAAGGTACAAATCCCAGTAACAAAACATAACAATACAACATACAATGAAATAACAAAATATGACCTATCCTCTTTGCACAAGCTAATAAATGCTTGCCAGGGACTTCGGGCTAGGATTTCGTCCCCAGTATTGAGATAAGTTGCTTCACGTAAATAATGATTCCCCGGAGGTCTGCCGCTGTTCCCTAGCCCCCTGCTACCTCTCGTGATGTGGTGAAGGGTTGCAGGGCTCGACTCTCGCTTGGGTGCTGCTTCTCGCTCTCTTTGCTGTTCTTCGGATCTCCCATTCTCGGCTCGACGTCAGATGTCCACTGCCTGCATATGCTGGTGATTGGAAGGAATTCAGACTTCCCGTCCTGGTAGTCTCTGCACTGTTCTTTGGGCATCATGCCTAGCACTCTTCATGCGTGGTTGCATCAGTACCATCTACCTTCTTTTTCTCTGCTGGTTCCTACCACTTTCCTTGTGCTCCTATACACTGGAACTCCAATGTCTCACAATCTGCAGCTCTGCTTCTTCGAAACACGTGACCTCCGCGCTGTACCGTGACTCCTCCTCCACCAGGCATGATGAGCTAGGGGGCTTCCCCTGCGTATTGGGCTCTCCTTTCCTCCTCTTGCTCGACCTCATCACTGTTAAATACACATCTTGAGTGAAAGGGATATTGTCCTTATTTTCTTCATACAGACTTCTTCCTGCATTGCCTTCAGCCAAACATGAAGCCTCTGTAATATTATCCATGGAAGACAGTCTCGTATATGCAGCTATGGTAGTTACTTAGGGAGTTCCATACAGGAACGGGAGTCCTTGTCCCCAAAGGGGGAGTCTCTGCCGGTGAGTTCCCACTTGCCCCAACCCTTAGGGAAGGTCTTGCAGAGTGGACTCTCCTCCATAGCCTCACAGGGGGAGTCTCCCCATAGGGGAGAAGAAGGGACGGATACCTGCATCTCGTCAGAGGGCACAAAACATTTCCAACAGAGAAGGGTGACTTCTTTAACTAAATCAGTGATCTGTAAATGGTTGCCATGTCTCCCTACAGGGCACAGAGGATGTCCAGTGGGTGGGCATGTGGCTCCTGTCAACATGGAGGAGATAGACTGTGGGCCTCATTACGACCCAGGCGGTAAGTTACCGCCTGGGCCGTGACTTTACCACCATGGCGTAAACTACGTTTACGCCATGGTGGTTGGCGGACTTACCGCCCCATTCCGACCTTGGCGGGGCGGTAAATCCCCAATCCCCATTTACCCTTCCCCATTCCCATTTTTGCCCCATAGGGCATAATGGGAGTGGGGAAGGCGTTAATTACGCCACCGTAAATTACGGTGGCGTAATTAACTCCATGGTCCCTTAGCGCCATGGATTTTAACACCTGCTAGAAGCAGGTGTTAAAAGCTCCATGGCGCTAAGGGACCTCGTACTCAGGCGGTAAGGGTCAGCGCTGTTTACGCTGCCGTAAACCTCTTACCGCCTGGGTCGTAATGAGGCCCTGTGTTAACTAAAAACAAGCAGGTCCAGCATTTGGTGGTACAATGTTTTCTTTGCTCGGGGGGGGGGGGGGGTCATCAAAGAAAGGTTTGAAAATGTTTGTACTAAAGGATGCATGTAATATAAAAATCACAAGGCCTTTCAAAGAAAAAAGCAGTGCGACAAAGTCCCATGCCTAACCTTCAGGACCAACAGTGGGGTGGTCTAAGCAGAGAGGAGCTAGGATGTTGGACCTGGAGTAGGTAAAAGGGTGATCTTCAGAGCACCACCATTGGGTCCACGGGTATAGGTCAGTCACAGGAGCATTCCCATGCCCAGAAATAGCAATAAAAATCAGGCTAACGCAGTTGGGTTCAAACCACTTGCGCATAAACCATCATCATCATCATCAATAACTTTATTCTGCCATAAGGCCATCAAAGTACAACAACATTTCACAGCATATAAACAATTAAAATTATCTAACAAAGTTTTCTGGAGGTAGGGGAAGAATGTTTACAACCCCAGGGCCTTAGTTGCTATCAACACCCCATGTGTCAATATGTTCTAATCAGTTTCCTCATTCATAGGCAGTGCCCCATACTCTTTTCCCCAATGGAATTGTATTAGGTTTGTAGAGCAGTGGATATTTTGGCCTGGTTCCCCGGGGATAAATATTGTTATCATAGGGGGAGGCACTGTTAACAATAATGCTACCAGTTGATGTACAGCGTTTCTCTCCAATTCCCAAGATGTCATTGGCCACTCTATTTTCCCTCAGATCAATTTGTATGGTGTTGAAGGTGCTACGCCCTTGGTGTTGCAATCGTATGCAATCTACAATGTCTTCCTGTATTAGGGATGCACAGCCATACACCATTCTGAACCAATGGGTGCACTTATTAATTAGCAATGCTCAGGTTTCCAGGGAGGCAATGTTTACTTTGGGTGCTCTGTGCAGAAAAATAGATCCCCTTTTACTTGGTCCTTTCATGTTACCAGATTCCACCCTATGCCCATACTGCCGTCTCAGCCCCAAAAAGTTGGTTTCACAGGAGACTCATTTGGGTTCAACATGGGCTACTCCCTTACTCCGCCTACCCTCTGACTGTAGAGTCTTACCCCCCTCTGGCTGCCCACACACTGTCAACTCTAGTGGCAGAACTTTTTTACTACGGGGTCTCTGGGTTTGCGCACAAGTTCCCAGATTTACTGGTATCAAGGGCCCCATCTCGGGCTGGGTGTATGTAGGGCCAGCATTTGCGCCTATTTTATTAGGCAATTTGAGATGATGCATCAGGCCACTATGGGCTTTCTCCACTGGATGGGGGACCCTTATGCCCCCCCTACCCCCATATTGCATTAGCCCTGCCCCAGGGATTCTTAATTTCTTTGGCCTTCCAGAATAAACAAAAGCAGCTTCTTTATGGATGTTAATTCTACAAAGACTAAGTTGAATTTGCATCCCGTCAGTGAATTCATATCTGTACCGTCGATAGTGCTGTTAATGGGCATTCTGGTTGGGACAAGGGTACATGGAGCAGTAGCACACAGTTGTGACTTGATTTCTTAATGGCTATCCTGGCCTCATCTCTAATGGCTATTGAGAGTGGAAACATACTAATCCTTGGTATCAGCGACCCCTCCCCCTGCTACCCTGTTGGCAGGGGGGTAATTGCTGTGTTTTGAGTCTCTGTTTCTTCAGTCATGTCGACCACATTGGCCGCAAAAAAAACCTATTGTGGCAGACTTTCCAGCTATATCAGCCATATCACTGACGAAGCTGTCAATACATGTAGCCACAGCGACATTGTCAATGGCGTTCTAAGGGGCTTCAGTGACGGGAACACAAAGCATTGGCTTGTTCCCTCCTTGGCTTTCAATGTTCTGAGAGGGCATGTGCTCGATTGTGGCACTGCAGGCAAAATGGTTCTCTAGCCCTCTATTCACGTGACTATGGCTCACTGGGCTATAGACAGTCATTCTGCTGCAGTCTGTGGTATCTGTGGTGTCTGTGATGTCAATATTAAGGCATATCCTGCTTTATTGTTTGTGGTGTTTTCTGCCATAAGGTTCAGGTCACTTTGAAGGGAGTGGTTATCTCCATGATCAGTTTGTAGGCTTCACCAATGAGTTTGATGGGGCTATGAAGGCACACTTTTGCACTGCCAGGGTTGTTAGACGTGCCTAGTACAGGGAGAAATTTACGTCGCACTGTTACTATTTTTCGCTTTGGCTAATCGGATGTCAGGCAGCTGCGCAGTTTCTTCTATGAGGGCCGGTGCTACTGCCATGTCAGAATAACAGAGTAAGAAGCACGGGATGATCGAGGTGATCGGGGAGATTGAGGAAAACAAAAGGCGGGTAGCAATTAAATTCAGTAGCAGTTCAATCCAGTTAAATTCTATTCAGTTCAGGTGGGCAGTTCAAGTAAGCCCCCCCGTCCTCCATCACAACTTCTAATCTGACCCGCGTTCCATGCATCAGATACTAGACTGCAATACCACTACCTTTGATACATTACTAAATATCGGATTACCACTTCTAGATTTACAGTCTGACAGGCCTTATCCCAGAGGCACCTAACCTAACAGCCGCCTTTGATCTCAACAGGTATGCTGTTAGCCACCTTTAAATTACCTTCCTGCTCATTCTAGCTCAGGCCTCCCTTCGTGCTATAGTATCCCATCATTCTCTTGCAGGGTCCTTAAAAGTTACTATAAACATGACCTCATCTTCATTACCAGGCATCCAACCCACAACATTTCTTCCACCCCTCAACCATAACTCGTATTACCTTAATATCAGACACACTACATTCTTACCTGAACTAAGTCAAACTACCAAGGACATCAGTGTCAATCTAGTCACCAATTCGGAAACCAGTAAAACCCTAACCCCCCCTCACAATGGATCAACCTATATGCTAGGAAACCTACACCTAATCAGCCTTGCTCTACTAAAGACAGAAATGCAACGCTCGGTTCTAGACTTTACAGAAGCCTCTCCCTACAACCTAAATTACAAGACATACATATCACTCTGATAGTAACAAATAACTGTACCTCAAAGATTCCCAAAAAAAGAGATAACCTAGGAAAGACTCAAACCAACCTCCTAGACATGACTATCCCTCTGCTAATATGCGCCCTAATCAATGCCAGATCATTAGTGACCCATGCCACTGATATACCTGACTTAATTATCACAGGAGACCTAGACTTCTTAGTTGTATGCGAGACTTGGTTACACAGGGCTGCAGGACCTTCCCTCCTATTGACCATACCCGACAGGTACACCATTGTGAGAGCTGATAGAGTCACATCAAAAGGGGACAGCATTGCCTTCATCGCTAAGTCAAGTCTTGAGTTCAGAATAACTACACCGCCCATCGTTAAGTCCTGCAAATTACTCTCAGTTAAACTCTCTATGACTAAGACAAACACCTTAACCATCCACTTAATCTACAGACCGCCAGGCCCCATTGGGACTTTTGAAGAAGACATTATGGCCTTACTCTCGGTCAACACCAAACCTACTTTGCAAATACTGCTGCTAGGCAATTTTAACATGGGCTACCTCGACCCAAACGACCACCAGGCAAAGATACTATTTTTTTTTTAACTTGAATTTTTAATTAAAAAGAAATTTTTAATTTTTACAAGGGTTTTCCCAACTTAGAAAATCCCGAAGCTCAAAACGAGTGCTTCTGAGTCCGGAGTCCTTTCCTCACAGTCTCTTTTCTTGTTTGGTTTTTAAGCGATGCAGATGCCTCCCTCTTTGCCTTTGAGCTTTAGTCTCCTGATTTCAGTGACTCTCTCGCTGAACCTAGCTGGCAAAGATACTATCCGACACCTTAACTGAATTAGGCTTTTCGTGAAGAGTTAATCAACCTACTCATGAGAAAGGTAGAATACTACATTGGGTCGTAGACCTCAATTCTGAGACCTTTATCTCATCAATTCAACCCTTATCTTGGACCGACCACTATCTTATCTCCTTCACTACTCAGACCACTAAAACTAAGCAGATAGCACCACCTATCCTCACGAGGAACAAATGGAACATAACTACGGATAAGCTTATGCCTCTCCTCATACCTACTTTAAACGCTTCACCAGAACTATCTGACCCTGAGGAGCAGGTTGAACTGTACAACTCTACCATGACTCTAGCTCTAGACAACATTGCACCACTAAAAATGCAAAAAGGCAAACCAAAAGCTCACCTTAACACCTGGTTTACCCCAAAGTTAAAAGCTATGCGAGTAGAAAAAAGAAAACTAGATGTCCTATGGAGAAACCACCCTTCTAAAGAAAACAAACTCAACTTTACCGAAATTTCTAACAAATACAAAGCTGCAATCATACGGACTAAAAGAGAAACGTACAATGACAGGATATAAATAAAGCCAGTTCCAGCACCAAGGAACTTTTCGTAATCCTAAGAGAATTGGAATCCACTATAGCCCCTGAAGATCCTTGCATTAAAGACAAAGGATGGTGCACAGACAAACAAAATGCTTTATCAAACAAAATGATTACTCTTCAAAACAAAACTGCAGGCAAAAGACTCACCATCAATGAATCAGGTTCACACCATGAACCTGAAGAACTCCAAATAAACCACACCCCCAAATTCAAATTTTCACAAGTCTCCACTACAGAGGTGGAACAAATCATTGCCACACTGAAACCCTCAAGATGCCAAGGCGATATCTGCCCTACCCAAATAATTAAAGAAGCCGCCAGAGACCTGGCTTCACTTATTACTAAATTAATAAATGCTTCATTTCGCACGTGCAGTGTCCCAACAAATCTAAAGGACGCCTGTGTCCTACCCTTGATAAAAAAAGCCTCACTTGACCCAACAATTCCAACCAACTACAGACCTATCACTATGGTCCAATTCCTTCTGAAAATCTTAGAGAAGGCGGCATATTTCCATATCCAGCATTACCTCATGACTAATAATCTCGTAGGTCTAAGACCATCGGGCTTCAGACCACTTCATGTCACCGAGATGGCACTAATCGACTTGAAAATGCAAATTGACTCACTCAAGGACAAAAGACAATGTGTCTTGCTCCTTCTATTAGACCTTTCGGCCGGCTTTGTCATGGCGGGCCATACAATCCTTTGCAAGCACCTGTCCTCTGCAGCAAACTTCTCTCAAGAAGCCTCTGACTGGATTCAATCCTTTCTTAACAACAGGTCAATGAGGGTCTTCTCTCAGCCGGCAGCCACGGACCCCTCTCCAATTACATGTGGAGTATCCCAGGGCTCATGCGTGTCCCCCACCATTTAAACTATATTCACCAAGTCACTATTTGAAAAACTGGACCATCTGGGTGTTATCTACACCAACTATGCAGATGATACCCAGATACCCATACCCCTATCTGGAGACTATGACTTAGATATAGCCCTCCTCAACAAAATGTAAAGAGTCATTCAGGCATTGATGGCGGCCCATGGCTTATGCCTGAATGACAACAAGACTGAAATCCTAATCCTAAGTGCTCCAGCCCATCTCAACAAACTCAATGCACAATATACCTGTTTCACCATTGATGGTATTGCCATTAAAGTGGCCAAAGAAATTAAAACATTAGGCTTTTACCTAGACGCTACTCTGAACATGGGTAAGCAAGTCAATGCGAGCGTATACATGTAAGCTGATTCACGCTTGCAAACCTTATTCATCCACTAAGAGTTGCACGACTCTAGCGAGAGCCTTAATTTTGTCAAAACTAGACTCTCGTCTAGTTTTGGAGCCAGCAAACAGACTACTAACAAACTTCAAATTTGACCAAATAATCCTTTGAGGACTGGTCTAAGCATTCCAAAGAGAGAATACATCTCTGAAGCCAGAAGAGAGCCCAAATGGCTATCCATCAAGGATAGGATTCACTTCAAACTAGTTTCCATCAACCACAAATGTGTAAACAACATTACCCCACAGTACCTCAAAGAAAAAAACATCAAAAAATTGTCTTGGCGCCCCACTAAGGCTGCCCAATCCTGTTGTATTTTAGTCCCCAAATTGAACCTGAAAAGAGCAGTAAGGAATAGCTTCCCGGACCAAGCCGCCCAATATTGGAACACCCTCCCCCTGCACCTCCAAACAGACGAGACCTTCCTAAACTTTAGAAAAAATACGAAAACATGGCTTGTCTCCAATGACATCAGAATATAACCTTGTCGTTCTGCAATCTCACACTTTAATATTCTTGTATTGCACCTTTACCTGTAATTTGCCTGTATTGTAAACAGTAATAACCTACCTGTAATTACCCTGTGCTGTATATATTTACTGCATACTCTTGAAGCACTCAGATACCTCCGGGTGAGGAGCGCTTTATAAATAAAATAAACAAACAAACAAATCCATTACTGAGAGTTTTCCAGGCTCCCTGAAAGTGCTCCATTGATAGCTTCTACCCAACAAAGAAATCTGACAAACCCTGGCACCATAACCCCAAGGGGCTTAGCTTTACTCTGTTTTCAATATTTTGAGCACAACTTTGCCACACGAGACAGCATACGGGCCCCATGCTGGGTGACAGGGAAGTTGCCAGGGGCTGAAGAGATGGGAAAACCATCAGAGAGCTCGTTCAGGCGCACAGACTGTCTTGGTTGTTGTCCTGGTGCTTGAAATAGGCTTGAATAGAGGAGGAGCGGAGAGAGACTGTGTGAGGCTTAACTTACCTCAGCCTTTGGGACAATCTGGCCTCCAGGGTAAACAGAGCTGCCTGGGACAGCACATAATTCAATAACCTGCGATGGCAGAAGACGGACAGATTGGTCTGAGAGGTGCAGGAAGTCACCTCCCGTGAAGGCTGCTGTTGCCTCCCCGTAAAGAATCTATGACTCAGGCTGCTTACATCAGCGGGACAATCGCTTCCTTCAACAAGCTCCTGGGCGGGCAGAGTTACAGTCCTAAGGCCGCTGTGCCTCCTCCTCTTCCCCTAACCGACGCCACAGTGCAGTCCTAGCGCTGCCTGCTTTCCTCCCACACTCGGAAATACCAATGACAATCAGGCTAAGGCAGTGGGGTTCAAACCACTTGAGCAGAAACCTAATCTCAGTACTCTGAGACAGAGGCGTAGCCAGGATTTTCAACAAGTGGGGCCTGAAGTTATTGTAGTTGGGCCCACCAGAAGGGTGTTTGTTCTTCCCAGAATATAGTGGAGCGACTGAACGAAGCGAGGGAGCACAAACCAACCAATGGAGATTGATGGGAGGTTCCACCCCGAAGAATAATTTTTAAATAATTGGTTAAAAGCATGCATTTTACAACACTATTTCTGAAATTAATTGAGTAAAAAGCCACAGTTTATAATCAGTTTTTTAAAATAAGACATTAAAAATCCTTTGGATTACAAATCCCCAAAAGTGCACAGGAGTTTTTTCCTGATCCCTTTGTTCACTATATGCCAGTATCAAAATAATGTTCACGCTGATTGTTCCTGTATTTGTCCATATTGGCTGCACCAATGTATGGAAATATTCCCACATAAATAAACTCAAGTTTGCTTTTTCCATAATGCCAGTAATGATACATTAGGAAAACATGTTCATGCTGGCTCTGCCAATATATGCCACAATCCCCATATTAAAACATACTCGTGTTGGCTTTGCGCTTACAGTTAGTAAAAGTCTCATGTCACAGTAAACAAACATGTTCTTGCTGAATTCACAAATGCCTAGCCCCACCATGTAAGAACACTCATCATATTGGCTTTTTCCTTAACAATATTAAAAAATACAATGCCACTTAGGAAACAACATGTCCTTGTTAACTGCACACATGCCTTCACCAAATTTAAGAACACACATGTTGCCTTAATGTCAGTAAAACAAGTTATGCCACAGTAAGAAGACATCATCTTCTTCCTGGCTGTTCAAATGTCCCTCGCCTTGTAAGAACTTTGCCGTTAGCACTAGTAGAAAATGTAATGGGCCAGTAAGGAAATATTTTGTTCTGGCTTCACGAGTGCTCCTTCCCGATGCAAGAACACACATTACGTTTGCATTGTCGTTAATGCAAATTATAAATGCCATTCCACATTAAGTAAACCTCCAGGCTGCCTACACCATTGTAAAATTAACCCCCACACAAACCCCACATAATAACACTCCTAAAGTTGCCTTAAAACAGAAATGCTAGTAAAAGATGTCATTATGTGAGAAAGCATCAATGCTTCAATTACCCCTGATCCCATTCATGCACGCATTTGCTCATTGAAATATACCTACTATTATTAATAGCATTTAGTTTTCTGATACTGAACTAAGGAGGGAAGGGAATAGTCTTAAAGAGTGTTCCACTATTTAGATACCCCTGCCGACTGCAGACTTACAGAGGCAACTGTTGCCCTTCATAGACACAGAGCTACCCCTGTCAGTTGCCTGTAGTCTTGATGACATTCTGAGGGCACATTGAAACCTATGAGGTAAAAGACTAGTTAAGGAGGGGACAGCAAGGGGGGAGCTAACAAAGCGGGAATGCAGGCATAGCAGACCTGGACGAAGGGTAAAAGGTTTGCGATGGGACTGGGATATTGGCTTTGAGGGACTGAGAGTGGGTCTTGCAGAGGGAAGAGAGTGCCTGGAAGGCGGACCACTAGGGGAAAAAGGGGAAAGAGTAGGTGTATGAGGCAATGGGAGAGATGCCATGGAGGCGTTGTGTTGGGCAGGAGAGATAGAGTATGCACACCAATTGCGTCGTTGGACAATTCGGAGAACAGCAAGGATATGGAAAGTAACAGGGGCTCAGACAAAGGTCTTGGCAATGTACAGCCATATGGTAGAACATGTTCACCCTTCCTTCGATTGCCATATAAAGGCAAGAACCTTGGAGATTTCCTGAGAGGAAGTTGGTGGGTGTGGTAAAGGAGTGGTAGTCGAAAGGGTAGGAAGGTCCAGTTGGAGTTCCAGGGATTGCTGCATCATCGTAGAAGCTGGGGGATAAGGTCTGTGTGGTTGCCCAAGCAGCACAAAAAAATAGACAGAGGTGGGTTACCCAAAAAAACATACATATGCCCCACATTAATAATAAAGGGGAATGGGAAGAGCCCAAACAAGCATACCAAGCACAAAAAGTGCATTGCTTTAAAGTCCTTTCACAGCCTCACATCCAATCAATCCTCCTACCCCTACTTGTTATCACTGTATGGTGATCAATGTTTGGAATGTTGACCCAAGTAAACCACGCTTCCTTTTGTACATTTATGCCAACTTAACAAAATTACTGGCTGTGCAAGTGGATCCTAGTAGCCAAAAGTATGAAACCATTGGCCAATGAGAATGGCAAAATGGCACTCTGGCCCCCTAACAGGCAGCCATTGCCTCCCCACTGCAGCCATACAGAGGAATTTAATGTTGGCTTTTCCACTGTTTACACAATCAACCCTTTACATACTATGCCATTTCCATTACTTACTGTGACGCCTCCTCCTCTAGGTCCTGCGCTCTCACCCCCATACATACACACCATTCACACTGCACTCTCATTCATTCATGCAATTAAATGGGCAACTTCTCACATGCATGCACACACACTCACAAACAAATCCAACATCATTATAACGTGGTTTAACAAACAATACATTGGGCCACATTACGATGTCGGCGGTAAGGGGTTAACGTCGCCGGTAAGGATGCTGGTGCCGGTAACCCCTTACCGCCGCATTACGAGGTCCCTTAGCGGGAGCCGCTAAAGGACCAGGCAGCTAACAGCTCCCTCCCCATTCCCATTAAGCCCTATGGGGGCTCGAATGGGAATGGGAATGGGTTCCCAGAATGGGGAAATACCGGATCCTCCAAGGTTGGCATGACCCGGTAAGTCCCCATTCAGGGAATCCGGACCCGGTATGCGGTATGGGGGTAGCCATGGCGCTAATAGCAGCATGGCTATCTCCATACTCGTAATGAAGCCCATTGGCTATTCAATACAGAAATACTTCCACACCTAGCCATCATCCAAGGCACCATCCACAGATGATTTTCCACTGCACCAAAGTAGCCAGGATGACACAATCACATACCCACTTCCCTGGGAAATCCTGAGAACATTACCACAGGGAACCAAGACAAGGATACACAGGCTGAAATTTGTGGTAAGTGAGCCCGTACACAAAATGTGAAACAGTTTAGAATGCAAAAACATGTCACGCCAGAACACTGAAGTATTTTGACTAGAGCACACTATAACTTCCTTAGGTAAATCCATGAAAATGTGACAGAATATCAGACATTTTTGTAATGTGCTCATTACAGAAACACTGTCCTATACTGCCAACACCCAAGACACCTCCCAGAGCCACCTTTCCACAGCAACAGGGAGCTTAGCCACAACCCTGGTCAGAAACAAAATAATTGAATATAAAAGAAAACAGGGAGCAAACCATGCAATGTCAAAAATATCATGCAAGTAAATAAACAGTTTTTCCAAACTAACCAATATCTTGTGGCAGTGATATATTCACAGACTCCAGACATAGAAGTGAGTAGAAACAGTTTTTCAAAAAAGCATTTAATTCAAATGAAAGGTGTAGTGCCTCCATGGCCTAGGCAACTCAAAAATTGTCAGTCTTCTCTCTTCGGCTTATCGGCATGAACAAAAATGCTCCTCTTCAACAGGTCATAAGAATTGTGTGGTAACTCGCCAGCATTCCCAGTCTCTTAGACACTTGCTTGTCATCAAGTTTCTGTAACAGTATACCAGAGGACAGGGGGTGTTCGTACCAATAATGTCACAAGCTATCAGAGTATTTCGGGCCCATCCAAACCCTTCCCCCGGCAATAATGGAGAACTTAGAAATGGGGCAAATAAACTGTCTTTATTCTCCAAAAGACAGGGATCATACAGGAAACAAAATCTCCAGCAATCACAGCTCCTGAGCCCGCATCAACTGGTTTTGTTTCTTAGTGACGTCACAGTCACCAACCCATCCCATCCCAAAAACCTAAGGACTGCATCCATTTGGTAGCTCGGGTGACATCACCTATGGAAATCCCCTATGTGTGCAATTCCGTTGGTCTTCCCATGTCAGGTGGGTTCGCCTGAGACTTCCCCAAAAACAATCTATTACTTTGATTCAGGGTCACACAATGACCATAATACATCACCCCTGGGTTGGAGCATCTGGATTGGCTGGACCGGGTCTTGCCATGCCTGGGACCATGTTCTGTTTACAGCACTTGGTGTACCATTTCAAGGTAATGGGAAAGACTGTGTGTTTCCATTGTTGCCACTAATATAGCCACCTAGCCTGGGAGAGTGACTGCAGGTTGCAATGATCTGTGGAAAACGCATGTATCAGTCTTGCCTGCTATGCTGGCAACAGTTTCTCTTACCACCATGAGTATATGGCCATTGTTCAGCTCGGCTGAGTCACGTGGGCAAGGAACATGAAACTGAGCCTTTCGGTCTGCAATTATTGAGGATTATATTCTGTATTTCGCAGGTGGCTCACTGCCTTGGAAATCAGGAATTTTTCACCCATCCTTGTCCTTGGTTGCAAACATTGGCTCTGTGCTTCGCACTGAAGAGTCTGCATCTCTTCTTCCATATTCTGAGGCCTATGGCTACATGTGAATTCACTACAGTCCTTCTATGGTTTCCCTATATGCTCTAGTACTTCCTTTTTAGATATTAGAATTGATCAAGCCCTTATGGGCTCCTTATATGTCCCTGTAGCTCCTTATGGTTAGTTGCGATGAAGTGATTGCAAGCTAACTCCATGTATGCTTTGCTGTTTTGCATGTCTGCAGTTGGCTAGTGAGAAGGACAAACTTTTGACAGTATGCTTATGTGTCTGTTCTCTATCTACAGAACAGTGTAAGCATGTTCTTCGTGTGTGTGTGCGTGCCTGCATAACTTTGTGCAGGCTTGCAAATTCACTTTGTGACTAATGTTGCTATGTCGTGTTGCAACTAGTGATATCAGCACAGCTGCTTGTTATTATCAGTCAACCTGATCCAGTGATGAGGCACCTCTCACCACGAAGACATCAGCTGGATAGAATTTGAATGGTTATCTAAGAGAATATCTGTTCCCATGCATGGGATACACTGGTTCACCCGGTGGTTGGCCAAACAGTGAGTGACATCTCTTGTTTCTTATCCTTTGGGCTGACATGTGCATAGGGGACATGAGAGCCATTTCAGGGACCCTCTCTTCAGTCCCCCCTATGGTCGACTTGTTGACCTCTCCTCCAAACCTATTCACCTTCAACTTTGGGGGGCCGAATCTTTGTTACTACTAAATCTTATATGGTCATCTAAATTCTATGTCATGTAACAGCAATCGCCTTTGGGTTTACACCACACCCGTTTTCCCCAATATGCTTGGTAGTCGTTGGAGTCCTCAAACAATAGTCAGGTTGGGAACAATGGACACCCTGTTATTTGTGTTCTTAGGATATCTTGAGCTGCTATTATTTTGTCTTCTTCGGAAGTTGTTTCTACTAGTATTGTGTGATGCATATTCTGATCACACATAGTGTCAGTAGTACTAGAACTAATGCTGCCAGCAACACCTTCAGTCTGTTGGCCATCCATGTAGGTATCCATGAGAAGATGTATGATAGCCAAACTTCATCTTTCTCTGCACCTTTTGCTTCTTCCTCCATTATGGTATGCATTTGTGATAACTTGGTAACTGCCTCAGTGAGTGCCCCATTGACTTTGTCATTTGCTGGAACCAATGTACAATAAGAAGATCCAATCTTGGGCAAACATCTCCTTCCATTGCTGTGAGAAGATCCAGAACATATCTATTCTGGAGGGCCATTAACCTCAATGCTCAGAGCTCTTCTTTTATGGCGTTGAAGCCGTTGACAGTCGAGTTTATTGTTTGCATCCGCTCCCATCTCGTGATCTGGAGTCATTTTGCGTTCATGTATGTCTGGACTGCTGGAACAATGGAGGTGAAGAACATTTCTGTCCTGCTGAACAATCGATGCTTGGGTGGTATGTCATCAAGAGAGACTTCAATTGCTGAAGATATGTAGTTTCCCCTTTTCACTCTAGTTAAATAGACAGACCTCTTCTTTCTTCTTGTAGAGTCCATTTTAGGGAATGTGTCTATCCTGATGTCCTTCTGTGGCAATACTAATGCTGGTGTTGTAATGTTTACCAGTGAGCAAACTTCTCCCCATTTGGGTGGTAGTTTCTCATATGCCTTGGATCCGCAAGCCCAATAGTGATCCATTAGTACTGCCATTCCAACTTTCATGGAGCTTTCAATGTCTGCTTGCATTCCTTGTTCTCTCCAACATTTACTGCTCTGTCATTTTGGAAACATAATGCTGCTCCTTTCAGTGGTACTATTGGCATGGGCCCAGCCTCATTGTCTACCCACGTTAGTAGCTTTGCACTTGCTTCCCATTCTTTTAGACATTTGCCATTCTCTTCTTGCACTCTACAAACTGGAACAGTTAGGAGCATATGTGCTCTCCTCCCTACCACTCCTTATTTCCATCCTTCGGTTGTGTATACTTGGCCATATACAAGCATCTGTGGTGTTTCCCAGCATACCGGTTCTCCTATTTCTGCTGGTCCTTTCTTGGGACAAGGTAATTCTTTTAATGGTATTGTTTTTGTCTCTCCTTTTTGCGGGCTGTCAGTGATATATTGTATAGCTAGGCTCTTTTTCCAATAACTGTCCTTCATGTCTAGTGTTTTATATAGCTGTCTTCATAGGGAACATTTGTCTTGGACGTCCACCTAAAGGTTGCTGTTTTCCCTTGGAATCTTCCTCGGGTGGTACACATTGATAGGTACATAAGGCACTGTGCTCTTGCTGCTGATATTACATTTGCCACAAACATTCTGGAGGAGCTCGTGGCATAGGGGATGAGAGAGCAGACGTAGCAGCTCTCTCCAGTGGTCTGTTTACCTACTTTAGTCATGTGCTAGTACCGCATGTTATTGGATACTCGAGCAGTATCGATAAGATAGTAATCAACCCCTCCTACATCTACATCAACACTGCGTCTTCCTCTCCTTACAGGTCTGGCAGTGCTTACCTCCCGACCTGAAATGGTACACATACCTGCCAGAATTGGGGTTATGTTAATAGGGGTCACAGCTTTGTTTTCTACAATGAAAGACATTCACCAAAAAAGAAGAGCAAGGATGCCAAGCAAAAAAAGGACACAAGTCAACATTATCAAACCTTTAATAATGGCATTCATAACTTACTCCGCTTTGGAACCTTGTGTACCTTTGAAGATATTGATGAACTCCCTGCAATGTGCTAGAAATGTGTTATTATGTTAGTATATATTATTTTGAGCGCTGCGGTCGTGATGTTGTTCTACTGCAATAAGGAATAATTGTTCCCAGACAACGAGTATTCTAGGGTGACAAAGAACTTCAATTAATGAGGGACCTCCTTGGTGAAGTCATGGGTATATTTGGGTCAAATAGGCCAGGAAAATATGAAAGAAGAAGCTGGGAGAGGGCCTTCTTACATGCTTAGACCTCCTAACAAAAAGGACAAACTGGCTTTGGAAGGTCATGGGGTGAGGGTCTTGGGGAAGCAGGAGACAATGGAGGAATCACAGTCACTGCTTTCACGATGAATGCTGTTAGTGTGTGAAAATAAAAATTATAAATAAACAGTGTATCCTCACTCTGGATGTGTAGGATGTCCTTTCTCTATCTCTCTTACTTGGGAGCGAATAATCATAGGCTGGCCTCTGCTGGGCTGTAATACTCTTTGTTGATCCGTTTCTTCTTCTTCTTGCGGGACGTTGGGCCTTTCACTGTCCTTGCTTGGAGAGGTCACTGCTTGACAGGGCTTGATGTCACCTAAGAAATTTTAGGCCTTCTTGCCCATTAACTTCACGGCTCGATCTGCTACTTTTTCAATTTCATGTGGACCAGTAAATCTGCGCTTGAACCAGCTCCTGGTGAAGTCCCAGAGGAGTACAGTATCCCCAGGATAGAGTTGGGATGGTTTGAGCCATTCTTTGTTTGTCTCTGTATCGTTACCTCCTTTCCTTTGGGCCTCTCCCGTCGTGCCTGCAGTTGGCGAGAAATAAAAGAGGCACTAGACTACAAGACAGCGGTATAATCATACATTTCCTGTCCCAATACTTTAGACATTGCTTCTGCATCTGTCAAAGCCCTAGTGGGAGGATCCAGGGGAAGTAGCATGCACCACCCGGTTATCACATTGTGTGGGTTTAAGTGGTGGTCGGACCCTGGTTTGTTACGCAATGCGAATATTGCTAAAGGCAGACATTGGAGCCAACCTTTATTTAAGGTTACTTTTATCTTGGCAGATTGAGGCACTTGCATATCCGGTTCACCTGTGGGTGATATGCACAGGCTTACCTGTGCATACCACCCGCTGTTCCTTTTGCTCCTCTGCTTCCAACTCTCTAAGGGTCAGCCATTTCTCCAAGCAAGGAGTTGGTGGTTGATCTCTTTCTTTGGATGGGGCCTCCCTCTGGAACAGCCTCCCTGCCTCTCTGAAACTTGAGGAGAACCATCTCTGGTTCCGAAAGCACCTTAAGACTTTCCTCTTTGCTTCTGCCTTCTCTCTTCCTCTCCTTTAGAAGGTGAATCCCAGGTGTGGAACACACTATACCTTTATCAGCTTCTTTCTCGCATTATCTTGTATTTGCCTACAATAGTGCACTATAGTGAGATGGATTTCGGACCATGGTTTAGCCTGCATCCCCATTAACTTCTTAAGCTGCTTTTGCACCTGCTCCGGCAGGTATCCAGTTAATATGTCGGAAAACATTTTTTCGAATGACAAATATGTCGAAAACATTTTACTGAGATTTTTTTTCTGCGAATGTATTATTTTCTCATTTACATGTTTTTTGTTTTGTTTCGCGAGTAATAAAGGGGTTAAAAAAAGGGGGGTTGGGAGGGGAACCCCCATTGCAAACAAAAAATAACAAAAAAAAGACATTCAAATTTTTTTTTTCCGGTGACATGTTTTCGACATTATGGCATTCGAAAAAATGTCATTCGAAATACTCACTAGGAACCGCTCCGGCAACCCCTGACACATTATATGGTAAAGCAACCCCACTGTTTTGTCCCACGGTTCTCGCATTTCAAGTCAACATTTCTCTTGTGTAGCTTGAATATACTGCAAGGGGTCTTCGTCTTCCCACATTTTGGGTGCCATAATCGCGCTAATGTCTGAGGTGTCTGGGTAATGTACTCGCAGACTACGCCACATGGCTGCTTACCAGTTGTTAAATGGCAAGCCATTGTGCACAGTATTTTGCGCAGTTACTCCTGGACAGCCAGCCCTTTTGTATACATTGTTGGCAACCTCCCTAAGAATGGCCAAAAGTACGCTTTTCATGTCAACCACCGATAATGTCGTCCCTGCCGTTAGTCTTTCTCATATATCCACTTCCCCGCACCCGTGGTCAACAGGGGTAACTTTCACCTCAATTTGACTTTGTCAGTCTTCTGCCATGGTATATATTGAGATTGCCCCCCTTATCTGATAATGGGCATTGATTCAGTGCAGTTTTACCTTGTCTCCCTATGACTTTGATGGCGGTAAACGCCCTTGCCAATTCTCCCTTTGTTTGTGCTGGGAGGTCTCTGAGCCTTTATGGGTATGATAAGATATGATATGATAGTTTATTCATATAGCGCCTATACACAATGGGCCTCATTACACGTTGTGCGGTAAAAATTGGCAATTACCAGCATGGCGCAATTAGCGTGTCCGCCCTCGCAAGAGGCCGCCAATTGCATGCCATTACGAGTTTGCGGGCACAAGCATAGCGCCATGCCAGTAATGACCTTACCGCCATGCCACAAAAGTCCCCAAAAAGTCCCTTAACGGCATCATCGAAAGCGCTGATAGCACTTTCGACCTGCCACCACATGTAAATAGCAGTCACCGCCATTAGCGGTCATCGCCATTAGCGGTTACCGCTAATAGCGGTGACCGTAATTTAGCGGAACCGGAAATAGCGTCATCGCACAGGAACGGAAAAGAGCACGGTGACCATCTTTAAAAACACAATCCATTGCCATCCTCCTTATGCAGGACACCTTACCAGGAAACCCGAACCAAACTCATTCCAGGACAGCCTAAAGATGCCCAAGGCCGTGAAAAAATCTACAGAGCGGCAACGCAAGGAGAAATTCTGCAAGGAGGAGCTTGTAATGTTGACTGAGACACTGGCGGCAAATGCACAGGTGGTCTTCTGCAACGACATGCGGCGGGAGGCCATCCTGAAGAAGAAGGCCATCTGGGCAGAGGTTGCCACCAAGGTCAGCACGGTAGGTACCACCACCCGCACAGTTAAAGACTGCCGCAAGAGGTGGGACGACCTCCGGATACGTGAGAGGAACATCCTGGCCGTAAACCACAACCTGGCTACGGGCACAGGAGGAGGCAGCGAATTGCCTATTAAGCTCCGTGAGTGGGAGGAGACCTGTGCATCCACAATTGGAGTGGAATGCATAGAGGGAGTAGGAGAAATGGAGCATGGAGTGCCCACTTCGTCCGATGGAGGTGAGTGTATGCATCCAACAATGCACAGTGAAGTGTGATGGGCCCCCAATCATGTGTCCATATGAATGTCGTGGATCCAGCCACCAACAGACATGCATGCATCACCACATATCCGTTCAACCCAGATCCATTTATGCATGACCCACCCAAATTCCCCATTACCTGCATCCACACTAAAGAGCCCCAAATGCATAGAACGGCATGACGTAATCATTCAGCATAAGGCAGGTTGACCCATGAATGATGAATATCCCCATTTCTCACCCCTACAGGATCACACACAGAAACCAATGAGCCACGCACTGTGACACCTGCTCCCACATCCAGCAAAAAAGCCAGGAGGGATGCCACAGGGGACACCGCCACATCCTCAAGGTGAACCAGGAGGAGTGACCATGACCAGAGGGACAAAGGCAGCAGGGGCACCAGTTCTACACAGCCAGAGGCCATGCCTGCTGCCGTTGTGGCACCCACGGGAGTGTGTCTCCCAGCAAGTGAAGGCAGCATTGAGGGAATGCACTCTGCTGCCACCAGTTCAACGGGTGAGGCAGCAGCCACTGCCCCACTTTTGGATGAGGAGGAGGCACCTGGCATTGTGGATCTAAGCCAGAGCCCCAGACCAACACGCTCCATACTGGCAAGCCTGAGGTTGTCTTCAGGTCCGGGTAGCCAAGGAGGGTCACCCACCCCCACCCTTGAAGGGTCATGGAGCCCCCAGGTTTTCTCACCTGAGGCCAGCGCCATGGAACAAGGCGCATCAGCCATCCCACCAGCACCCACCATGCAACATGACCTCTCAGCCATCATTCAGAGGCAGACGGAGATCACTGGGCTAGTAGGGCAGCATGTGGCTGAGGTAGGCCGTCTGAGGGAGGGCCTCGGTATTTTTGCACAGCAGACAAGGGAGGGCATGGAGGCATGCACCGACAGGATCTGCAACGAAATGGCCCAACTCAGGCAGGCCATGCACCGTATAGCAGATGCAATTGAGCGCCGATGCCCACTCACAACCCAGGATGAACCGGCCACCACCTCCTCTGGGAGTTCCCGGAAAACTAGCCCCCTACGCCGGTCTCTGCGCAACCTGAGGCGCACCACATCACAACCACCAAATGGCGGGCCAGGAACTGACAATTAGGGCCAGCAAGGACTAGGTGCCACATGTTGAGAAGGACACGTTCACACCATGAGGGTCACATGGGAGTGTTGTGGGGGGAGGGGGGTAGGGGTGTTTTTGGGAGTGTTGTGGGGGGTGGGGGGTAGGGGTGTTTTTGGGAGTGTTGTGGCGGGAGGGGGGTAGGGGTGTTTTCACAGTTGGGGCCATGCACTTATTGTTGTCTTTTGTTCACAATACACTGTTGAAAAGTTTACACTGGCTTGGTATTCATCATTGTGTGTGTGTACTGTATTGGGGAGATGGTTCTTTGTGGGACTGACCACATGTATCAGGGCAGTAATACCCATCTTTATGCATAATGGTCATACCTTGTATGTCATGGAATCTGATATATCAGATGCTGACGCACATCGTGTCCCTCCTGGACATTGCCACTTGCATGTCCCTGCGGGCCTTTTCAGCCATCCTCATCACCATCCACATCATCCTCATCTTGCGCTTGCATGTCAGGTGGCATAGGCACATTCCGTCTGATGTAAATTTAGTCCCGCATCACACATGCCATGGTTGTCTTCGGCACTTTGTCATGGCCGTACAGGAGGGCTTCACCCAGCACGCTTCGGGACCGGTGCTGTGTGTTGTAGAGGCCGGGTGCCTGGTCCATCACAGCGCTGGTACGGCTATGTGCAATTTTCTTGTCCTCTTCCTGCTGGTTCTGTGGTATTTCTGGGTGCCCTGCTGGTGCTTGCTGCACCTGTCTTGCCCTACTCCTCCTCGTACTCCTCCTGCGGCTCCTCTGTGCTGCCTGTTGTTGATGCTGCCGCACTGTAATTATATCCTCCAGCCCATGTAATGCGGGCAGTATTGGAAGCATTTTTGTGTGGGAAGGGGTGTGGGAAGGGGTGTTGTGTGCCCTTTTGTGCTGCCACAGTCTCTATCGCCTACACATGTGCTGGATGTGTCCACCTGTGGCAGGTGGACACACTGCTCAGGTCTCTTAACGGGTGGTTCGCGATGCCGGTATTAGCGCCATGCCGGTAGGGGGTTTTGGGGGTCTTTCCCATGCCGCTATTGCCATGTCTGCCTACCTTGTGATGGGATGCTATTATCGCCATGCTGCTATTTCCGACCTATGGGTCGGGCGCACACGGACTTGCCGCTATTAGTGCCACCGTACTTAACGATGGCGCTAATAGCGGCAAGTCTGGGTCGTAATTGGATAGGAAATTTAGCGTTACCGGTATTCAATTACCGGTAACGTTATTTCCTTACCGCCGTCTGTTTAATGAGGCCCAATGTGTTTCAAAGCGCTTCACGACAAGTGAGGGAACATGGGAAAATACAATGACATTCTTAGAGGCCATGAACAACAAGAATCTGAAATTAACTATCGTACTCGGCCTGGAGACATTTCAGATAGTGCAAGAGCTAAAACACAGATAGGAAGGAAATTGGAAACAGACATGCAAGTACCGTACTAGGCCTGACGACATTTCTGGTAGAGCCGGAGATTAACAAGAGGTGAGGGAGGGGGAGGAGAAAGGAGGGAGAGGAACAAAAGAAGCAACTATCATACTGGGCCTGATGACATTTCATATAGTGCTGGTGGGAGGAGACAACATGTGTTGCTATCATACTAGGTGAGGGACAATTCTGATCGAGTAAGTGCATAGAAAAAAGTAAGGGAGGGTGGAAAGGGAGAGGGAGAATAGACAAAGAAGAGGAGGAGAAAACAGAGAATAAAACAGCGAGAAAACAAATAGATATAAATAAATAAATATATAAAACACATGTGGCAACCTTGAAGCTGCATTTCTGTGAGGTTCCAATACATCTGAACTTCAAATCTTCAATGTTCAGCCAGTGGGTCTGCATCACTGTTCTCATCTGTGGCTGTTCCTGGGGTAACGCTGTCTTGACACAGTATATGGTAAAACAACCCCTCTGTTTTGTCCCACAGTTCTCGCATTTCAAGTCGAATATTTCTCTTGAGTAGCTTGAATATACAGCAAGGGGCCTTGGTCTTCCCACATTTTGGGTTCCATAATCACGCTAATGTCTGAGGTGTCTGTGTACCACGCCACACAGCCGCTCGACAGTTGTTAAATGGTGAGCCATTGTGCGCAGTATTTTGTGCAGTTACTCCTGGATAGCCAGCCCTTTTCCATACATCATTGGCATCCTCCCCAAGAATGGCCGAGAGAATGGCCGAAAGTACACTTTTCATGTCACCCACCTTTGGGGCTCAAATGGGAATGGGGAAGTACCAGGCCCTCCAAGGTTGGAATAGCCTGGTAATTCCCCATTCAGGGAACCCGGACCCGGTATAAGGTAAAGGGGTAGCTATGGTGCTAATTCCATGGGATAGAACTTCCATGTGATTCTTGGTCTCTGTGGGTCACCTCACAGCCCTTCAGTCATTGCAACGGGAAGAGACGGTTTCATGCCAATTAAACGTAGCCAACCATCCTCTGCTACCACTTTGTAACAGTATACCAGAGGACGGTGGTGTTTTTACCAATAACGTCACAAGTTAGGAGAGTATTTGGGCTCCATCCGAACCCTTCCCCCCAGCAATAATGGAGAACTCAGCCATGGGACAAATAAACCGTCTTTATTCTCCAAAAGACAGGGATCATGCAGGAAACACATTCTCTAGCATTCACAGCTCCCGAGCCCGTGTCACTTGGTTTTGTTTCTTAGTGTGTCAAAACCACCAACCCATCCCAAAAACCTAAGGGCCGTATCCACTGGGTTGCTGGTGTGATATCACCTATGTAAATCCCCTATGTGAGTTATTCCATTGCTCTTCCCATGTGAGGTGGGTTCACCTGAGACGTCCCCAAAAACTATCTATTACTTTGTTTCAGGGTGCCAAGATGACCATTGGCTCCTGCAACATTATACACCACCCCTGGTTTGGAGCATCTGGATTGGATGGAGCGGATCTCCCAGGTCTGGGACCCTGTCCTGTTCACAGCGCTCGGTGTTCCTTTTCCAGTTAATGGGAAAGACTCTGTGTCCCCATTGCTGACACTAATATAGCCACCTAGCCTGGGAGAGTGCCTGCATGTTGCATTGTTCTGTGGACAACGCATGTAGCAGTCTTGTCTGCTACACTGGGAAAAGCTCCTCTTCCCACCATGAACATATGGCCATTGTTCAGCTCGGCTGTGTCAGTTGTGTGGCGACCACAAATCTGAGCCTTTCGGCCTGCAATTATTGAGGATTTTATTCTGTATTTCACAGGTGGCTCACTGCCTTGGAAATCAGGAATTTTCCACCCACCCTTGTCCTTGGCTACGAACACTGGCTCTGTGCTTCGTGCTGCAGAGTCTGCATCTCTTCTTCCATATTTTGAGGTCTATGGCTTCATGCAAATTCACTACAGTCCTTCTATGGTTTCCCTACATGTTCTAGTACTTCCTTATTAGATATTACTATTGATCGAGCCCTTATGGGTTCCGTATATGTCCCGTAGCTCCTTATAGTTAGTCACGATGAAGCGATTGCAAGCTAACTCCATGTATGCTTTGCTGTCCTGTGTTTCTGGCTAGTCAAAAGGAAATGCTTTTGACAGTATGTATATGTGTCTGTCCTCTATCTACAGAATGGTGTGCGCATGTTCCTCGTGTGTGCGTGTGTGTCTGCGTAACTTCGTACATGTCAGCACAGCTGGTTGCTATTATCAGTGAACCTGATCCAGTGATGAGGCACCTGTCTCTGCCAAGACATCAGCTGGATAGGGTTTGAATGGTTGTCTAAGAGAATATCTGTTCCCATACGTGGGATACGCGGGCACACCCGGTGGTTGGCCAAACAGCGAGTGGCATTTCTCGTTTCTTATCCTTCGGGCTGACATGCGCATAGGGGACATGAGAGCCATTTTGGGGACCCTTTCTTCAGTTCTTCTGGCCCTCTCTCGAAAAATGCAGTGTCTCTGTAGCCTTTGCTGTGTCTTTGCTGTGTCTTAAGTAACTGTAGTTTGATACCCAGGGGCAGGCAAAGCCAAAACATCCCCCAGGTCATCTAGGGTCCTTATTACTACCCAGAGCTCTGCTTTAATCAGCCTATACTGGCACTGGCATTCCTAGTTGCCCTGCCACATGTCTGCTCCCTCTCCCACTGTGGACTCCACCGCTTCACATCAGGCTTTTTTTCCCTACCCCCTGTCTTGGGCAATGTAGACCATCTCATATATTCCCAGTTCCTTCTCCGTATTTTCTCTGCCCCTCACCTTGTGGTTGGCTCGTTTATCCACCTGTGGGTTCCCTCCTTCCAACCTCTTCCTCCGGATGCTGTTCTCCTCCTTCCCCTCCTTACTGTTCACCCCCCTCCTCTGTTGTTCCATTCCTCCCTCCACATGCAGTTCTCCTCCTTCTACCCTCTAACATGTTTTTCCATCTTCCACCTGTTGCTCTCCTCTCCCCTCTGTTGTTATCCTTAGTTCACGTCCTGTTCTCCAGCATCTTACACATGTTGGTCTCTCTTCTGCCCCTCTTGCCTCCAATCTCCTCCACTCCATGTTCTCATTCTCCACACTCCTCCATCTTTTAGCTTTCCTCAAATGCTGCCTTGCCCCAAACTCTTCTCTTCTCCTGCTACAAATTCCAACACTGTCTTCCATTTAATCCCAATTCCACTCCTCACCTGGAATTTAAGACCGGTCTCAGGGGTGGCATGTACGATTTATTGGTCTCTTGGGGTTTCCATTTGTTTGTTTTGAAACGCTGTCTTGTCTCCATTGTTTCATGAGCCAGTGGAACTATCTTGAGTGGGGGCTACACAGCATCATTAAAAAGCTCCCCTGCCATTTTTTAAACTGACATGTGCTTTTCAGTGCTTGCGCATGAGGAGCTGCATGTACTCAGGCTTGGGTAGAGTGAGGTCGCTGGAGTGATTGATCAACAATTATGCTTTCTTTGCTTCTGAGGACCTAGTTGTGGGCGTGAGTGGGACATGTATATTCCTGGGTTTCTCTTGCTTTAATATATACCAGCACCAGCTCCAGATGACAAGGGCAGAGCATCTTTGAGACCTCTGCCATATAGTTTTTCTTTTTAAAGGGACAGGAACCTTGGAGGTGAACAGTCGATTTATATATTTATGCTGTGTTTGCGTCCATGTTTGACTGCTACTTAATATATTATGATTATTTTTTTGATATGTGCAGGTGGTTACATGGTGGGCATCATCAGAAGAGATTTCTGTAATGAGATTAGACGTAGTTATGTTGTTGGCTAAATACTGTTACTAATATCATTATTAGTATTCATTTTTATGTTAACATAAAAGTTCATAATAATAATTGTAATATTAATAGTAATATCAACCTCAATAATAACAGTACTAATTGTATTAGTATTACCTATAAAAATTATACATTATACTACAGAATCACTATATACTACTACGACTAATAATAATACTAGTATAACTAATAGTATTCATATTGTTATTTATAATAGTTAATACTGATATCGTTACTGTTTCTAAGAGTTCAGCTTAATTTTTCTAACAGTTGTTCAATTGCTCTAGAGCTGTCTAACCTCCAAATTAATAGTAGGTTTTGTAAACTTTCTAACACCGCAGGATTGTTATTTGTAACAAGGTTATACATTCACATTTTCCCCTTTACTAGTTGTATTTCAATGTACTACACAAATTAATCATATTTACTTCAAGTTAGCCTGTTAGGTAGGTTTCCCGCTTTGATTGTTCGACTGTTGTTTCTAGACATTGAAATGCTTGTGTTATTAGTGGCTAGGTAATGAATACTGTGAAGAAGTTCATTAACTGACCAAGTGTGTGGATGGTGACGTTCGCCAAGGGTGCTGGCACAAACCATATGAGGTGGACCTTCGGGCGGTTTCAAAAGAATCCCCAGGTTACCCCACCATGCCACACATGGGAGGCAGGATTTCATCATATTGCGATCATAGTCGCTCTTTCTTCTTTAAAGGAATCAAAGGGCGGCGATCCAGCACAGCAGGATGCACCTGAAAGCTCAGTTAACCTCGCACAGTTACAGAAATCTGATAGAAGATAATAGGGAGAAAGAGTGAGGCCTGAACTATGAAATAGAACACAAGTAATCCATAAGTCTTATAGTGGATCCATACAATTAAGATCAGTTAGGCTAAGGGAGACCTTCCTGAGTGCTCAGATAGTGTGACAAGCTTCTGGTGGTGCGCGCTCCACTGGAGATGCTGAGCTTCTCAGCGGGGTAGCTGGGTGACTTGAGGGTTTCTGCCTCATAGATAATGCAGCAAGACTTGAAGGTGATTTGTGCGTGCAGTGGGAGCTAGTGAAGGTCGATAAGGGTCGGGTGATGTGGTTGTATCTGCGTAGACCCTTGATGAGATATGCAGCCATGTGTATGACACTTCTCAGGGACACAAGGGAGGAAGGACAAGGGGAGGCCTTCGAGGAGTGTATTGCTCCCATCTACGAGGGATAGGACCAGTTCTTGATGGTTTATAGTGATAATGTAGAAAACAATAATGTTGAAAGTCATTTTTTAGAAAAAGAAATGTCGAAAAATAAAACGTCGAATTTATTTTTCAATACGTTTTTTTTTAAATGGGGGGTTCCCCCCAACCCCTCTTTTTTTTTTATTTTACCCATTTTTTATACTTACCAAAGCCAAAAAATACATATAAATAAAAAAATAATAGATTCAACATTTTTTTTTCGACATTATTTTTTTGACATTTTTGTCATTCGACATTATTTTTTCTAAATTATGACTGACCACCGTTCTTGATAGTTGGATCTAAAGATGTCCCGAGCAAGGTACATGACTATTTCAGTTCCGTCAGTATCCGCCTATTGTTCATCCAAGATGGCGTCCAATATAATCCATTCTGGTAGTACACTCACGGTCTAGTTCTCAAGCATTCAAATATGGCCTCACCCAATCTGTATCTTCCAGTGTTTCACTCAGCACTCGGCACTGTGACAGCCTGCAATCCTCCTGCAATCCTCCTGCATTTCATTCCGGTTTCCGAATAGGTAAGAGGACAGAACATTCACACTTTCACCAGGCCTCACACTAGCGCTTCAAGTCATTTACCGGCTTTTCCTTTTCTCATTAAAGAAATAGCCACACGGCGCACTCTGTATTAGCCGCACCATTTCGGCCAACACCGTGTCGATCGACATCAACGAACAGGCACACCTCGGCCTGGGCATGAAGGTAATAATCGTTACCAGCATGTTTGTAAAACTCTGCATGTCAATATGTAGGCCTTTTTCAATTCCTTAATCATAGGACAATCACTAAAATAAACGGATAGTCCACGAAGAATTAAAATTCAATAGCCCAAGCTGCTCACTTAGGGTTTGTGCAGTTTTTCGCACATAATTTAAAAATTAAAATACAAATAAATGTTGTTCAACAAACAGCTAAAATTTATTTTTCCATTTCAGTCATTCTAACTGTGAGTTCCCACAGTTACTACTATCGAATTCGGTCTACATGGTCACCAAATCGGATGCCACACACAGCTACAAAGCAATTGCAAGGTTAGTGCTAACAGTTGCACGTGTACACCTATAGAGATTTTCAACTCGTTTTTAAGGTACCACTAACACGTTTTCTGTGTTTTTGGTTTTTAGCATTATCATTGTGCCCCTGAGATTTATCCTGTGGCCCTACAAGGTATTGTCCTGAAGACGGGTCCAGCACACGTCTCATAGCAATCTAACGTCAGCTAGAGAGTTTTTCTTTCCAACAACATCCGCTGGAACCCAGAAACACATTTCTCTGTGTCGACAGAGTCAAGGACAAATAATAACAACCATTGAGGATATATGAATTGTCAATACCACACTTATACTAACCTCACAACACTGTTTAAAAATGATGTTTGCAGTTGTTGTCTTTCTGGTTAGGAAAAACGCTGATTTTCAAACCATGTTTTTATGTTTTGTGTAAACGAAATGCATTGTTGCTTTTTTAACATGTCAAGTTTTCTCATGTACTGATTAAAAAATGTTTATCTCTATCCCTCTTTCCTGTTCGGATCTATAGACCAACATGATTTGTTAACACTTGGTGCAACTAGTCACACCTATCCTGTGTGTAGGCGGGTAGCTGTATTTAGTGGCACGCCTGTTCATATACGTTTGCATTTTGTCCTCAGCCACGCAGCCCCCTAAAAAAGAGGACTTTTCTAGCTCGAAACGCTTGATTTATTAGTATGCTAGCTTGTCCATGATCCTAAGGACAAAGGGCACGTTAATAATAGGTTGATAGTTACCACTAAGGGGAGGGCCTGCATTGGCCTTCTTAAGTAGGGGTGTAATCCAGGCCTCCTTGAGAGAGACGGGGACCACACCTTCATCAAAGGATAAGTTCATGAGTTTATTTATCCAAGGGGCTAGTAACTCCAGTGAGTCTTTGAAGACATCTGCTGGACAACAGAATGGACACAGGCCTTGCCAATTGTCCACAGAGGATGGCTTTGTGGTATCCTGTACATGGCCAAAGACGATGCTTTGGGCAAAGATGTCACTAGGCATGTCTGCATGCACCACCTGAGGTGGTTCCAGGGTGGCAGAGACATGGCCAATGCCCCAGTAAAAGTGGCCAATGAACATGGTATAGGGTCATGACCATTGGCCACATTAAGTGGCCTGGGAATGCCATTAACAGGGCCTACGGCCATGTCTAGTTGCCCTAAAGGTGGTATGCAGGTGCTTGGGGAATAGCCAAAGCAATGCCTTGTGCAAAGTGGCCTCGGGCAATGGGCACAAACCAATCTCCTTGGGAAATGTAGTTCGTTGGGTGTGTTTAAAAGCCATGCTGTACGAAAATAGACCAATAGAAATGACAGCACAGCATATCAAGTGGCACAGAAGGTGATTTGGTAATTCCCTAGGAATGCAGGGTTTTGTTGATGTGTACTGCCACCATAATGCAACCGTACCTCTTTTTTTCATTAACTGCAAAAAGGTCCACCATGTATTCATAAATTTCTCCATAAAAGTATGATGAGCCATGTATAATATCTTCCTTGCTTGTATGTACTTCTCAGAGACATACAATGCGATCACTGTGACAAATTGGGTATTATCATTATTATTATTATATATCTTTATAGTGCAAACATAGCTCGGGAGCAACAGAGTGTTGTACAACTCACGGAACCAAACAATGTTAGTGAGCATTAAGAAGTCATCAAGTACACAGTATTAATAATGATCACTATATAATATATGGATTGGGTTGTGCACAATCACTGCCCATTGAATTCTGCGGACTGACCTTCCTGTTCTCTAATGCAGAAAAAGTAGTAACATTTTATAGAAATCAAGTTGAACCTCAAGCATCAGATTACTGATGTCTACAGACTGGCATAAGAATTCCCAGCATTGTACAGGCACCCCACATGGTTCGTAAACCCATGTGAAAAAACAGAAGGTGTTTCACTTCCTAAGCCTTGGGGATCCTTTGCTCAGATGGCCAGGGCACAGCCATCACCACTGGATCCATACCCTGGGGGTGGACAAGTGCGGGAGGATCACCTGAGTGGTGATGCATGGTATCCCACTTCTCCCTGTTACCCACAATCACACACTCCCTCTAACGTTTTGGGATATTTCAAAACAAACAACATTTCTCCTTCCCCATTCTCAAATAATACTAGGAATAGGAAGAGACAAATGTGAGTAGTAAAGATTACATGTATCAAACACCTTCCGACACAGAGGAAAGACTACCACCAACTACCCTCATGTTGTCCCACTAATGAGATCAGGCAGGGTCAGGCACTTAATTGTAATCATACACACCTGACCCCTATTACCTTTCCCCACATGGTTAAAAGGAGGAGCATGAGAGCACACTCTGAGCAAGGCGGTGCACAGGAAGGAGCAGGTCTTCCACAGAGGTGGCAAGCCAGGCAAAGGAGAGCAACAGACAAGAGGACTTGGGGAAAGCAATGAAAAGCCATAAACCCCTTTTGCCAGGAATCGTTGAATCCTGAAAGCCGCAAGGCCTACGCCACCCAGCCAAGCTGGGGAGAAAGAACAATTGTAATCAGTGGAACCAGGTTAACAGCTGTCCTCCCGGGTGAACGGCAGAGTTGGGGAGGCACCAGAGCAGCGACAGTAATGTCCTTGACTTCACATCCAAAGACGCGACAAGCATGCAAGCCTCTCAAACGCAATCAGTGAGTCAAATGTCTGGTCTGTGATTTGGAGTGCCTGCAACTGTTGCTAAGGGAAAATGAAGGTTTCATATGAGAGGATATGCCACAAATTAAACTGAGCCTATGGTTCAGAATATTGACTCCCAAGTACAAAGTAGCAGAGTGTGAAAGGTTGTGAAGTGACAAAGACAGAAAGGAGTGAAATAAGTGAATGCATAAAGGTGAATGCATTTGAAAGGCATAAATCTGCCAGTTTGATCCCGGCAAAGGGAAACTGGGAGTGTAAAGTGAAGTTTGGTGAAATTAAGAAATACAAGTACCAAGATGCATTGCAAGGGAAAAGGGATGACTGTGAGAATCTGACGCTATCATGTCGAAGTAAAGCCAAAGTCCTCAGAATTGTGAAAGTCTTCGATAAGCAGGAAAAGACACAAGCCTGATAGAGGGAAGTCTTAAGAAAGGTATGATAAAACATGGGGAAGGGAAGCCCGGAAAACAAATAAATAAGAAAAGCTCGAGCCCGGTTTGAGGTGAACTTAAATGGGAATGTAACCGGATTGAAAGATGCTGATTAAGCAGTGCAAGAAGGGGGCTAACCTGGACTTAGGGAAATGAGAAACCCAAGAGGTTGAACCCTCCAATTGTTGTGACAGGCAATTCAGGAACTTAAGAAGGTTCTGGGAGACTGAGCAGACTGCCAAGGTGTTCACAAGTCAGAGTGTGTCCGAGTGCAAAGGGTTGCTCCTGAAACCTGCATGCTATATAACGTGGGAAGAGGAGCCATAGCAGTACATATTTCTGCCATTCAGACAGTTTTGTTTCATACTGATCTTTCCTTTAAGAAAGCATTTTCCTGTACACATTTATTATAATAGAGTGAGGTTAGGCATTATGATTTGGACCAGACTGACTAGCACTGTTTATCTTTTATTTTGATGGTAGAGCGGACTTCCATCTTAGTGACAGGGCAAGATAGGAGTTGTTCAACCCCCTTCAAAGTAAATGAAGGTTTCAAACTCGTGAATATTGTGTCAGTGTCCATTGTTTGATACCATGCCTTCCTCACATATGGTGTCACTCGTGGGATGCGACTTAATTGAAACAACTTGGGGACCCGTCAGATTAGAGAAGACCCTTCCTTAAAAGTAAGCCACCTGACAAACCCAAAGGAATATAACCAAGTACCTTTCTCCATCAATAGGGTGAATTGTAAAGAAAGATCCTAAGAACCTTCGCTTCATCCGGTACAAAGCGCAAGAGTCCGATTTCTTCCCCTTTCCACTCAAGCCATCCTCCCCTTCAGAAAAAGGGTAGAAAGTAACAACTATAACTTCTTGTTTCCTCACTCTTGCCAAATCCCTGGCAGGGACAAAATAATTATCTCTCTAGAACTCAGAGTAGAGATACCTGACTACTCAATAATATATTTGATGCCACAAAATTAAATGAGGTGAATATTGGCCAGTGTGGAAAAAATACAAATTGCTCTCTTGATCCTATTTTACCATCCTAGATGGATTGAGAGGGGCGAGTTAGTGGGGCTATTGGTACATGAGACTCCTTGGGAAACAGGGCACTAACTAAGTTCTTGGAGAGTAGAGAAGGGAAGTCCAGAAATTCCCCCTCGTAACTCAAAACAGAAGACAGAGACAAAACATGACTCTAGTTACCATCTGAGTACCTCCAAACACAAAAAGGAAGAGAGCAGAGTCCTGGATATTCTTCTATCCCAGGGAACCTCTCTTCCTTTTGAGAATATAGAATCTATCTTTCCCAGAGTTGGAAATTCTGGACCATCCTTAAGGGATTCTTTAGTTAAGGTATGTGACCCAGGAAACGATAGCTTGTTGACGCCGCCATTGACTCAGGAAGATTTTTGCTCCTCAAATGTAGAGACCTACATAGCTTTTCCATCTGAAATGTTGTCTTCCCCTTTGACAAATAATACTTCTGTCTCATTAGAGGAAGAACATTTTGTAAAAACCTCTACCCCTTTTGAGGATGACGCGAAGGGGACATATGAAGGGAAAACAATCACTTTCTTTCCTGAAAATACATTTAATGGCGGGCAAAATGTGAAGAACCCTGATGATTATGAGAATGATGACCTAGACGCCAATATCATGAGAATGGGGAGAAATAATATGGGGTCGATAGGAACATCTTCCAAGTCTTCCACCATTTTCCATAACTCTAACACTGTTTTTCAACTTTTTTCCTCTGTATCTGGCTGCTAAAAACGTATACATATGGCTCAAAATGTCTTTATTATTTGTTCCCTGTTCTGGCCCTGACTTATACATCCCCACTTTGGTCTCTGCTAGCCCTTCTTTATGATATTTGAGGATCTTCTCTCAGTACAAGGGAAGAGCCTTACACATATTCTCCAATGGGGTTACCGGCTCCATCGCAGCTGTCCCTCTACCACCCATATACAATATTTTGTCTAACCACACCCCGAACCTGCGGGGCTATGCTCACCCATTGTCCCTCTTGCCCTCTCACTACCAATACCCCACCCTTCCCCTCACACCCTTACACCACCCACTAACTTCCTTTTACACAACAAAATCAGGCCCTAACTCGACCTCTCATCATCACAATAAATCAAACACTAATAAAATCACAATAAAAATTACTTTTCCATTCCCATACCTCCTGTAAATCAGGTGGGGAGATCCCATGTCCAAAAGGGGCCTCTGTCACAACTACGTCTTGTTCTGATGCCCTCCTTATACCGGGCAGAGAGATCCCAGGCCTACTGATATACAAAGCCTCTGTACGTACATTTTCCTCTGTTACACAGTGCTATCTTCTTCCCTTATAATATGAAGGGTTCAGTTACACCACAATCCTCTATAGTATAACCAAACCAACCTATATTCAATGCCACGTGGTCTTCCACACCTTCCCCCATTCCTCACTCACTACAGTCACACTGTTCCTCCCACCTTCAAACACTCACTCTCCCCTCCTGTACCCCGCTTGTTTTTATCCATAAAAAGGGGCACTTACATCTAATGCTCTCCCAAAATCCACTGTCATGGGTCCCATCAATGGCCTGCACAATCCAGGAAAAGCACCCCGCTTCAAAGAACAGACACAAATTCTGATAACGCGGCTCCTGTAAACATCTCCAAGGTGCGCGCAAGGGGACTGATCACTGCAGGTGGGCATGGCCCTTCCGGATGTGCGGCCAAGAATTCTCTGTCCTTGTGGGGGAGTCTGGGATCATGTTGGGGTCACCAATTCTGTGAGGTAAACCTCCAAAAAACAGATAGATAAATAGCAATCCCCTAGGGAAAAAGGCTTGGTGCACTCTTTTGTGAGAAGATCAAGAGCTTTATTTGTATACAAAATGGAAACTGATGACAGGGTATTGTAAGGCCTCTGCTGCAGAGCTCTCTCCCGTCTTCAAAGCAAACAGCACATTATAACTGCAAATATCATCAACAGTGATGCCCATGATAAACATTGTTAATCACCCACCCTCAATGGCTGCCGCCTGTATATATACTACTGACTACATACAAACCCCCAGTTCATTGGCCACATCCTCTTCGACTCCACCTTCTTCATATGTGGGATTCGATCTCTTCACTTTGGGTTGCTGTTAAGTGATTGGTTAAGTTACTGAAATCACTGACCTGCCCTGAGGCCTAATCACATGATGTGCACCTGCCCATCAACATGAGCTCAGTGGATAACGTTGAGGTCAGTCTGGTCCCTGCGAATAAAGCAACTCTTTTCTCATCCCAGACACACAGGCGCCCCCACCATGCCTCCCAATCGCAATCTTGTTGGTATTACCCTTGGCTCTCCCTGGTACAAATCACAGGCCCATTTGTGCTCCTCTCCCCCCTTATCAGCTACTCTACCCGGCGGATAGGCCTGGTTCTTCTGAAGGCTCAACTAAGCAGTCTAATTTGTGAAGGATTTCAAGGGCATCTGGTAGTTCAAATGGGACGGCTGTTATCCAGGGGGGTGCAGGTGTCTTAAATTTCAACTTTTGTTTTGGCAGTTCAAGACCTCTGCCCTGGCTCCCATGGGTTTGTCCTTCACAACCGGCCGCAGCCCTACTCGTATTAGGCCGTTCACCTTCCATTGTAATTTTGCAGAGCTATAACAAAATACAATTGTCTGTGTGTGTGTTTATGTGTGTGTGTTCCACCCTTCAAACATGAGGACTCGTTATTCTGTGTTCTCAACACGGCCTGCGAGGACCCAGGTATTAACTTTGTCTATGGTGACACTTCTATGTTTCTTGTTATTTGGCGGGGACATGTACCATGTGTGATGTATACACACACAGTACATCTAACTGACATTCTATAGGACTACTTTTAGTACACATTAGCCCTATCTAAATTTCTACAATCAATACACCTCAGACTATTTGCCTATGCCCACATAACTCCCCCTTGCCCTTTGTACCCGCTCATATATGTTTCCCATGTATTAGTATATTTTCTGCAGTCTAAATCGTTTGGAAGGGGTTGGGATCTGAATGTGCATGCCAACAGGTCTTTAGTCCAATGTTCATCACATGGTGAAATGCTCAACATGCTGGCATTCATCACATAAATGCCCCTGTCCATCAATTACACATAGCAGGAAGTAAATATGAACACCTAGGAAGTGACCCAAAATTCCTCAACTCTGTCATCATGTGAGTGCCAGAATAAACATGCCTGACCTAAATAGATTCAGGGAGCTAAACAGCCAAACCTACATTCAATCTTGCATCTTTTCATTATGGGAGGAGTTCAATGGCTGCCTGGATATGCATTTAGTCTTTTGATTAATGACCAGTGCATTTAAATGGCTTCCTGTAATGCACAAATCACTCACACACCTCGTCACCATACATCCAAATGCATGAAAGTCTTAAGTTCAGAATACAAATGTAGTTCTAGTGCATGGTGGCTTGTGCAAAACGACCTATGCCAGAGGCAACTGTATTTTTCATAATCAAAGTAGCGCAGCCAAATTACACAATTCTGAAAAACCTATTTGTGCTTGGGTGAATTGTCGATTTTTTTTTGTCAATTGAGAATATTCAGTTGGCAGTCTATGTACACGTGCTACCTAACAAGAAAGGAGGATTCATGTAAAGGACTGTCCGTCTCAAGCCATGTCCACAAGAAACTACATACCACTCTGGATAAAAAGATGTTCAAAAGAGAGGACGTGATTTGTTGCTACGCATGAGCACCTTTTCCAGGACGTAGAAATTCACATTGAAGAAGACATCCACGGAAGTGCCAACATGGCAACTGTGTGGAGGCAGGTAGAAGAAATAATTGCAATATGCTGGATTGATCTGAAATGTGCGTGGCCAACAGAAGCACATCTTGGCAGGCAAGAAATCAAATCACCAGTGATTAAAAGAAAATCAGTTCCTAGCATTGCATGAAGAACACCAAAGTCCGCTAGATCGGAATACAGGTGTTGCGATGGGCATATATTTGTTACGTCTGTCTTAACATCCTTTTCCATTCTAGGAGATTTGTTTGCTGTTTGAAGGTGTAGCAGGGACGCTGATCAGTCTAATCATGTCCATCATGCAATCCTACTCCACTTTCAAACAGCACCTAGTTTAATATCAGCAGTACATTTTCATTCATACTAAACCAATGGATTCCTATAGAACATGAATGCTTTTTACTCCTGCTAAAATCAGGCAGATTCCACAGGAATCTTTTGCGAGGAATTTAAAGCTGTGTTCCAACACATTCTAGTAAACAAATGTACAGGCAATTGTGCTTGTTTTTAGACTTTTCTTGAAATTTCTTGCAAGAATTGCGGATGTATGGCAGGCAGATGGGGAACAGGTGCAAGTGGATCTAGGTCACCTGGCCTAAACCCCGGCCACCTGGAGCCTTCCAGTTTGCCCCTCTTTTTCTCCACTTAGCAAGCCTCGCCCACCTAGTGCCTTCCTGGTTGCCACTCTTTTTCCCTACTTAAGGAGCCCTGCAGCCTCTTTTCCTTTGCAGATGGGGAGCAGGTGCAAGTGGATCTAGGTAACCTGGCCTAAGCCCTGCCCACCTGATGCCTTCCAGGTTGCCGCTCTTTTTCCCCACTTAGCAAGCCTCGCCCACCTAGTGCCTTCCTGGTTGCCACTCTTTTTCCCTACTTACGGAGCCCTGCAGCCTCTTTTCCTTTGCAGATGGGGAGCAGGTGCAAGTGGATCTAGGCCACCTGGCGCCTTCCAGGTTGCCGCTCTTTTTCTCCACTTAGCAAGCCCGCCCACCTGGTGCCTTCATGGTTGTCGCTCTTTTTCTCTACTTAAGGAGCCCTCCAGCCTCTTTTCCTTTGCAGATGGGGAGCAGGTGCAAGTGGATCTAGGTTATCTGGCCTAAGCACCACCCACCTTCTTAGCCCTGCCTCTTCCTTCCTGCTCTTAACTCTTAGATCAAGGGCATCTCTTGCCCGGGTGTCCGAAGGGAAGGGCTGATGAAGAAAAGAGCAATTTCTGTTTGGACCTGTTTGTACCAGGAGGACCCAGAGCCCAACCCCCTGCTCAGACAGCAGGTAAGCATGCTCCAACATGTGTTTACCCCCTCTGTCCCCACAGGCCATCCCCACCCCCTCTAGTCCCCCTGTTAGGTTCCCTTGTGCCCCCCCATCCTTCTGGCACACAGGTGTTGCCTGTTTTGCTTGATTTGTCTACCTTGCCCACCCCTCCTCTAGCCTACTTCTGCAGGAGTCTGTCCTGATACATTCTGGTTTCACCATCACCACCTTGTGGCCAATGCTGGATTTGACTTTTATGGACTTCATTGATTCACGGTGCGTCACCCTTTATCAACTCTCATGCTGGACTTCCTTTGCATCTTGTACTCATGGTGGCCCTGAATCATGCTGTTCCCATCTTCATCTTGTATCCTGGCTTGCAACATTATGTGTTACAACTGACTTCTGCAATTGTATTCGCTCTCCCCTCTTGCTTCTCCACTCTGTTTGACTGCTTACTTTCTGTTCTCTCCTCTCACTTTCTCCCTTTTCCTATCTCCTCGCATCCTCCCCTTACTTTCTTATATGCACTTACTCTATCAGAATTGTCCCTGGACCTAGTATGATAGCAACCTCGTCTGTTTTATCCCCTCCCCCGCCCCCAGCACTATCTGAAATGTCATCAGGCCCAGTACGATAGTCTTTTGTTTTGTTCCTCCCCTCCATTTATGCACCCCTCTACCTCACCTTTTGTTTTCTCCGGCCCTACCAGAAATGTGGTTAGGACTAGTACAGTAGTCGCCTGTCTGTTTCCATTTCCTTCCCACTCTCCCCCTCCCTTCCTTATCTATGTCTTAGCTCTTGCACTATCTGAAATGTCGTCATGCCGAGTACGATAGTTAATTTCACATCCTTACTGTCATGGCCTGTAAGAATGTCATTGTATTTCCCCTTGTTCCCTCCCTTGCCTTGAAGCGCTTTGAAACACATTGTGTATAGGCACTATATAAATAGACTATCATATCATAACATAAGCGGTTCTCTTTGTGCAATTTACTGTTAGATTTGAAATGATCCCCCTATAAATGTCCACATTAAAAAGGCAATATTAAAATTCAGACACAGTGCTTACACCAGCAATCATACTGTTCAACATCATGCTAGACTAACAGGGTATCAAATCACAGAACTTGCTTAAGAATATCATACAGTTTGATTATCTGCCTTGAGAAAGTGCCATATGGTGTGAAACATGTTTTGCCTTTTTTCTAACACTAGACACATGCAAATGTGCATTAAGGCATGGTATACAGTCAATAATTGAAAAAGACTTAATCTGCTCAGTCATTTCCGAATGTATCTGAATTACAAGAAAAAAATAACTGTCATTGCTATAAAGATGCCCTGACCATAAATATTGTATAGTTTACAAGGTACGCGCACCAGGTCGAAGTGCTTTGCCGGAACATGCTTCACTTTAAGAAAAATACACCCCATAACCACTCAGTTACAGGATTAATAGATTTTTTTCTCTGCTGTTTCCTTTTTAATATTTACACATATGTTCTTTTTTGTCACTGGGTCTGGTTACAACGGTTTTCTGTTTGCAATGTCTCTTAGTTCTTTGGTCCTGCAAGAAAAGAATGTGTGATTGTTGGGTGTGAGGAAATGACTACTGTTCTGAAGGAGTAAAGGGAAGCGTAGTGAATGCAACTCCTACTCATCCAAACACCGCCAAACAACAGCAGTGAGCTAAATCATATAGGTGAAACATGCACAGACTCATATGACAAATCCATTGTTTTTGTCCTTCTTCCCCAGGCAGAGCCACCCCTTTTGAGGCTAGGGAGGTGTGCCTGCTCAGCAAAACCCTCCCTAGTGGTCTGGTCAAGTGGGATCTCACTGGGAGTGACTCTTCTCTCGTGGACAAGGACTCCCAGCTCGAGAAAGTCCTCCCAGACCAGGCTACCTTGTCAGCCTATATGGATGTTAAAAGAACTGTTGTTACATTTGTTTTAAAACCATCAACCAATGACACGTCTTTAATTTCTTTGCCTCAAGGTAATGGTGGATCTTGTCTGAACTTTACAGCCAAAGAAGGACACACCCCTTTTTACTGTGATGACTTACTTAAGCACAGGCGGAACTGTGAATGAAGAGAACTCCTACGCAGGGAGGACAGTGAATCCCACGCAGAGACAAATTTCTGCGGAAGAGACATCCTGGAAAGGCAGAGCCACGCCAGACCACGGTGCTAACGGTGGTGTGGCAAGCAAGCCAAAAGCTAGCCAAATGCTGGCAAGCTGTAGTCCCATCCGACCGAGCAGCCAGGGTCAGAGGGAGAGGCTGAGACAGGAAGGTCCCTGTTTCCTCTTCTGGCGTGACCGCACGGAAGCCATGGTAAGACAGGGGCCTAGCTGCCACTGCTGAGACCAGATTGCCCGGGTGGATACGTATCCATCAACTTCCGAGGGAAGCAGTAGCAGGTAAGCAAACGTTCACACAGAGAGAATACCGTCAAAAGGAATGGGCACTTTGTATCAACGTTAAGACAATCCACGCGACTACAGGAGCCTGAGAAACCTGAACGAGCAAGCACCTTGTATGAAGATTGGGCAGAAAGATACAAACCCTTTGAATCAAGGTTTACAGGGCCTGCTAAGTTATGGGAGATTGAAAGGCATGAAAGGAGAAAACACCATGCCTGACGCTTGAATTAAGGTTAAGATAATCTACGAGTCTACAGGATCCTGAGAAACCCAAATGAGCCAGCACTCTGTATAAGGCAGAACAACAGGAATACAGACATTTTGTGTACAGGTTGGAAGATACTACAAGGCTATTGGTTCCTGAGAACCCAGAATGGGCGTGCACCCTTATAAATCTGAACAACAGAAATACAAACCTTTTAAATCCAAGTTGGGGAAACTGACAAGGTTACAAGAGCCTGAGAAACCGAAAGGGGAAAGCACCCTGTGTGAACCAAGGGCGTTGAATATGACCATTTTGTATCCAATTTGGGGAAACTGATAAGATTGCAGGAGCCTGAGAAACCCAAATGCGCAAGCGTCCTGTGTGATCCAAATTGAAATGCATACAAACATTGTGCACCCAAGCTGGGGAAGCCGGCAAGGTTACAGGAACCTGAATAACCTGAGTAACCTGAGTAAGCAAACAGCCTATATAAAGTCTATACCTGAGAGTGAAACAAGTCTCACAGAAAGCCATAAGACTGTGCAGAGTCCGAGAGCTAAAGGCATGTTCTCAGGAGACTTGGCATATGCAAACACGTTTTGAACAACATTTATACTGAACCAAGGTCTGCAAGAAAGATCTGAAGTATTGTCGAACTTGATGAACTGTTGAGGAAACTCAAGTATTGCGCCAGGCAGCAGTTTAACCCAGAGACTGGGTCCTGGTCTCCTTTCTGTTACCGTGACCTCTCTCCTTACCCTCCTTTTGTTTACAATTATCAGAATCATGTTAGTGTGCTTTGGGTGTAGTCACCTAAGCCTTTTTCTAACACAAGGACTCACATCCCTATCAGCAGCTTTTGCAAGCTCCCTAGGGTCTCTAATATTCTTGTCCTGGTGTAACTCGGCCTCACAATTTTATTAAAGAACATGCTCTCACATCAGATTTTCCTCAAATAGTTTAGCTTTGTTATCAGTCACCCACCCACTCATATAGTTCAAAGATAGTTCAAAGACAAATGTGTAAGTGCCTCAAAGTTATTATTGCCCCTTTTTGAATGATGACATCAGTGCCCTGAGTCGCTAAGCGGCTCATCTGAGCAGGACCTCACAATCCTTCATCTACCCCTTTGAGCTGTAAAATTTACTGTAGTGCTTCAAACCAGTCACGGATATCTTTATCCATCTCCTTTGGCTGGATGAAGTCCGTAGAGATGAGATGACAATGCTTTTCTTGGACACCATTGCTTGAAACACTTTCCTTCACCTCAGAGTAGTGTCTGTGTGTCTGTTTTCTCTTCAAGCTCTAGTATGCACAGTTCTAGCATCAACAGATCTCTCTGCATCTGTTCTGCTTGGGGTGTTAAATGAAATGCCTCTCTTTCTTCTCCAAGAGGGAAATCCTCCTTTTCCTCCAGAGGTAGCTTTCTACCAGCCATTTCAGCTCCACTGAGAATACCCTGGGACCTGGCTGAGATTCGGGATCTAACAAACACTTGGGACCTATCTGAAACCCAGGATCTTTGGGATGCCATGATGCTCACTCTTTTGGAAGGAAGGCTTGAACCGCAATCCCTATCACCATTCCCATCCACTAGACCCCTCACCAACACCAGAATTGGTACCTGTTTTGGAGGCTCAAGATCACTACTCACCCCCTGCCCCCACCGACATCTTGCTTCCTCAGAGGCTTGGGGGATTTTCAGCATTTTGGGTTTGCTAATCTTAGTGCCAGTGGGCGAGTTCTCTTTCCTTATAGAAATTGTGAATGGCGCTAGATATCAAGACTTCCAGGAAGCTAGGTTCAGTTCAATGGTTGCGAAAAGAATTCGCATTACAGTGTTTCTAAGGTTTGCTGTAGTCTTTTGTTTTAGCTGACTAACCCATAAGTGCAGTTTGTGCCAGATCCAACCGCTGGCCACCAGGGTGACAAAAAGACTAATACTCTGCTGGAGTACTAGGATTACTAGTGAATAAAACCCCTACTCAGCTCCAAACTGCAACTAAACCAGCAGTGCTGCCAATCATTTGAAAACACAGCAATGTCTTGCTTTGCAGGGGTTTAGGAAAAATGTGCCCCTTAATCCGTTGTTAAAAATATTCTCTTTCAAACTGGAGTTTGCTATAAAATCAACCATCATATTGAAAATGGCAGTTGTTGTCAGCTAAAGTACACAGATATAAAAAAGAAACTTTTAAAAACATACAGCAATCCTTTTTAAAGAAGTTCTAAACAAGATAGCACCTTTTCCTTTCATAAAAGTTATTTGTGAATTTTACCAATATGGATTTGCTAATTACATTGTAATAGAATTTTATTTTAGGCCTTAATGTCTCTTTGTGATGCAACAAAACCCAGTAATGACACTATTTCATTAACAAAGCTCGTGGATGCCCTTTCCCTGCAAATGTACTGCAGTGAGAAATAAGCAACTTTGCCAATTTATGAAGTTTTCATCAAACATGTAAAGTTTGAGGATGCAATGCTTGATAATTTGACGAACATACATATGCTGCTGAGAATTTGCGGAACTATCATGTGATGCCCAGAACCGGCTTTCATAACTGTTACTGGAAACATGGACACCATCTCTGGCACTGTGACTGACATAGTGATATTCAGAGTGATCTGACCCAGCCCTGGGGTGTAGTAAAGTCATGCAGTGAGCTACATTTTTCTTTCTAAGTGTACAGATTTTCCCCATGTGGATGCTCACATAACATGTGCCTTTTACAAACACGTGCAGGCCATCTGGGCTTTGGACATCCAGCCCTGCCAGGTGGGAAAGACACATAACGCTGCACTCCTCCACTGCATTCACTTCTCATTCCTAACCTTACTATCCTTTCCTGAAAACATTTTGTAACTTCTTTTTTTAACTGCCATCTTTTCCAACTTTGAACCATGTGACCTTCTTGGTAGGGCCAGTGCTAAACAAAAAATTAAAATAAAATAAATAGTTCCTCAGAGACAGCAGTGATTGTATAGTTATCATGTGTGCAACCACTAGATAATTACTTCCTGACATCAAGATGCAGTGCATGAAAGCTAAGACTACTCGCATAGTTCTCCAACAGTAGCCTACTAATCGGACAGCTACTCTATTTGATTAAAGTGGACTTCTACAAAGCATACTGTAGAGCCTGTTGTTCAGTAATTGTAGCTGGTGATCAATTCACAATTTTGCCACAGTAGAGCCAATAACGTACTAATAATTGGCTCGCACATGGGGATTTACTTTGGATCTCTTGGCCTCCTTTGAGATGGTACAAAATGCATCCCAAAGCTAGCAAAGATCATCCGACCAGCTGGACTGTCGGTGGACCAAGTTTGGTGATCTCTGGCACCCCACGAGTGCACCCCATTTATAAGGCGTCATCAGCTCCGGAGGCCCGGACGTGCGGCTTGGTGAGCACAACAACCGAGTGCCTGTGCATGTCCCGGGAGGCGTGTTCTGCTTGACATATCCACTGTTGGTGTGGCTGGGTCTGCACGCGCCAGGCCGTGCAGGCAGGAAGTCAGCAACGGGAGGCCTTGTGTGATCTGCACCCCGAAGTCCCGCACGCCACATGGGCCTAGGCGAGGGGCTGCCCGGAAAGCGAGAAGGGTGAAGACGGAGCGGGAAGAGTGGGCAGAGCCCAGCCCATGCCAGGGGCTGAAACAAAGGAGATCTAACGGCCTTGGCAACTGAGCAGGAGGCACACAACCGTGGGCTGCTAGCTCGGCTGGGAAGGGACAGAGGAGGTTGGCCCGGTCCCAGCCATTGCTGCTGATCGGAGAAGGAAGGTGAGGAGTCACGTAGCCGGTGGTGGGCACTGCCTGCTCTGGTCTCCTGCACCGCTGCGGGCGGTACTCGCAGGTGAGTCCCCTGAGCCGCTGCGTGCTGAACGTACCGAGCATGGCACCTGCAAGCAAACCTCCAAGAGGGAGAGAGCCACCTCCAGGGGGGAACCGGGTGCACGCCCCATCCCGGGGGCATCTCGTGTTGGGTGAAGCAGGACTGTACTACTGGTGCTGCCGGAGGCCCAGTGACGAGGGCCCTAGACGCTCTCGGAGTCCCATCTCAGCAGGAGCAGTCTCCTGCGGGTGTGATCCCAGCTGCAACACATGGGGACCGTACAGGACTGGGAATCCGCGGCATTATTAACAATCGCGCAAAGCCGAGCCTCATGAACGACGGATCATAGGGGGCTGTATTACGCAGGGCCCAATGACAGCAAACAGTCAACTTATTGTCAATTTCAAGGCCTGCGTATAAGGCACTTTGCCCACACAACAGCATAGCGAACATAACCTGGGTAATCTATGCGCACCTAAACCGATCTGGGGAAACCCCAAAGCAACCCACCTAGTGAGATCCAAACAATCCCAGTGAGAAGGAGTCCATTGATGCTAGGGAGGAGACAATTGGTGCATAGAAGAGCAAACCAGGATGGGGGACCTTAATAGGAGGAGTGGGGGTCACCTCAGCATACCCAACTGCAATACTCCGAGGCAGTGTCGAGACCTGCATGGTAATTGGTGCCTAGGACACCGCCAGCTTTCACATACAAACCAGCGAGTGGCCAAACAACTAAGCAGGCAGGGGCAGATTAAGGACTGGAGTGAGATTGGTGGCAGCCACAACTACACAGCCCCGGGACAATGCGACAGAGCAAGAGAACAGAAGAACGGCGACCCCCCGAAGCTTTATGGAGAAAGGCAATAAGCGGCAGTCCCGCTTTACATTCATTCACAAGGAGAGGCTTCTCAAGAATAGTGACAAGCTGGCGACTCCACTAGAAGCTCCCACAATGATGACCACGGCATCCTCTCCTAGGGTGATGGCCAGCCCGAAAGGAGAAGCCCCAGCTGAGCCTGGTGCTGGCTGAAATGCGCTCTGGATTTGCAGCCATCAATACGAAACTAGATGGATTGACATACAAGGTGGACAGGATGCAAGAACGCATTGACAAAGAAAGCAGCAGAACCTCCGAAGTGGAGACCCAGGTCGGAGCACTGGAGGATACCAGCAATGAGACAACACAGGCAGTGCAGGAGCTGCGCAGGGAGGTGAAAGCTGTAAGGGACAAGAACGAAGACCTGGAGGCGCGGTCGAGAAGGAACAATATTAGAGTGGTGGGGATCCCAGAAACAGTTCTACAACAAAACATGGAGGTATACATGGAGTCCTTCATAAAAGATGTGCTGCAGGGTCCTGCACTGTCCTCGCAATTCTGGGTGGAAAGGGCGCATCAGATATCGCAAACTGTCCCGAGACTAGGACAAAACCCATGCCCAGTGATTGCAAGGGTGCTGAATTACCAGGACAGCGATGCCATACTGCGTAGAGCGAGAGAACTGAGAGACCACACCTTTGAGAATGCCAGAGTGTCCTTTTATCCTGACTTCACACTGGCAGTCTAGAAAGCTTGCATGTCCTTTGTAACGGCAAAAAAAGCACTGCATGACCGGGCAATACAGTACTCTATGCAATACCCCTCTAAACTGAGAGTCCAGCATAACGGGAGGGCCCACTTCTTCACCGACCCGGAAGCTGTACATGAGTTTAATGATTCTCTGCCGAAATGACTCACTAGCACTCGCAACGGATGGGGTCGGAATGTTCACTACTCAAGGACAACACACACAAAGCTTTACGACATGTACTCTTATCGCCAGCTGGATGAATAGAAGCAATGTGTGTAGGATCCCGATGGGTTTTGATGGACATGTGCTAGATATGTAATGAATCAGCCCCGTTGTGGATGATAAAGAGTTCTTTGGTTCTAGTCCTCCCCTTGAGGTTCAGGGAGTTGGAGGTCACTTGGGAGGCGGTGTCCAGCTCCCCCGGGCTGAAGCCCATGGTAATATGTTTGTTGAGGGATTTTGTTGTGGGGGAGTCAGCCACTGCGGGTTGATGGTGGCCAGTGTGGGTGGAGGGAGACAGCATTGGGGTAGGTTGGGGTGGGAAGTGGGGCAATGCCCGGTTGGCGGTCAGATGTCAGGATGGCCAGGAATACTAGGCGCATTAGCCTTTCTATTCACTCCTCACCCAAGCTACGACAAATACGGTAATCAGCTGGAACATACGAGGGCTTAACGACCCACGTAAGGCCCGCAAGGTTGTGCAGTACTGTGAGCGACACAGGGCGAAGATCATCATGCTGCAAGAAACCAATCTCAAAGGGAAGGGAAATGAAGGGGTTGCTAGAAACTGGGGTAACTGTAAATACTTCGCAACTTTCTCAGCATACTCAGCGGGGGCGATGACATTGGTACATAAGTCATTGGGGTTCCGGGCCAGCGACACTGTAGTCGCCCCGAAAGGGAGATACATCATTCTTTCAGGATGTGTGGGGTCCATGATGCTCAGACTGATTAACATATATGGGCCAAACATTGATGATCCAGAATTTTTCTATACTTTACTAGGGCTCTGCCAAAAATACCTCATACAAATATTGTGTGGGCAGGAGATCTTAATGTAACGCTTGATCCGCGAAAAGACAGAACGGGGGGGGAGAAGACGCTCCAGGGCAGCAGAGGCAGTGCTGAACGAAATGGCCGCACTGGATCTTGGGGATATATGGAGATTGTTAAACCTGGAAGGGGAGGAGTTTGCACACCACTCGACTGCCCACAATACCTCAGCCCCAGTAGATTATATCCTGGTGTGCCCGTATCTGGTACACCGCATGGAGGAATGTGTGCTGCTCCCGCTGACGTTCTCAGACCACTCCCCGGTGCTATGGTCTGTGCGCCTGGACCTGGTAGCACCCGACCCTACTAGAAGTTTTAAATCAGTGGCTATGTCAGAAATAGTATTCAGCAGCGAGATACAAGCCTGGTTAAGAATTACTTTCAAGAGAACCTGGGTACAGTGCCGGGAGGGGTACGTTATGGGAAGCGTTCAAGGTGGAACTGAGAGGTGGGTGTTTGTCAGTAGAACTTTGAGTGCAAAAACAAATCCATAGACAATTAAACGAAGCAGAGCTTGGAATAAAAAGATAAAGGGGTGGTGGATAGGATGAGCACAACAGGTGCGCTCGCTAAATTAAGGGAAGAATGAGACCACTTCAAGGAACTTGCTGAACGGGAGGTGAAATACTTTGCCCAGCCAGCAATGGCTCACAAATATGGGGAGCAGGGAGGGCCGGGCAGACACCTAGCTTCATTACTATGACATGAAAGGGGCTATAGGGAGATAACAGCTGTAAGAACAACAGAGGGGGCGGTTGTTGTGAAACCATGTGAGATCGCAGATGTATTCCGGAAGTATTATGAATCTCTTTACACCTGAAGAAGAACGCTGTTGAAATCAGAGCTCAAGGAGCACATAAGGGCAGCAATTCTCCCACATCTTAGCCCCGTGGTCACAGAGGCCCCAGCAATCCCAATAACGGTCGATGAGATACCTGATGCGCTATGTGCTCTCCCCACCTCAAAAGCTCTGGGCTCTGACAGAACATACACAGAATTTTATAAGGAGTGGGGCCCCAAAGTGGCTCAACACATGCTGGGGACGTGGGAGGAGGGATTGGTGGAGGGATGCCTCTCCCCCCACGATGCGTGAGGCAGTGATAACGCTAATTTTCAAGCCCGGGAAAGACCCGCTAGACTGCTCTGCATATCGTCCGATTTCCCTGCTAAATCTCGACACAAAAATATTCACCAATGTACTGGCAGACCGTATGCTTCCACATATTGCACAAATTATCCATAGAAACCAGTCAGGATTTATCCCAGGGAGGTCGACCTCTTTGAACCTAAGACGACTGTTTGTAATACTGGATCAGATAGACCCGGAAACAAAGGCAGTAGCGACACTATTACACATTGAAAAGGCGTTCGACTCTGTCGAATGGAACTACCTGTTCGAGGCGTTAAAGCAGATATGGGTCTGACATACTTCCTGAGGGCAGTGCAGCTGTTAAATGCAGGCTCAAGTGCCCAAATAAGCATCAGCGGCACGTGGTCTACCCTTTTCCAGCTAGGGTGGGGGACCAGAGAAGGATGCCCGCTTACGCCTGGTGGTGTTGGCGAACCGGCTGCAGAGATTTCATGGCCACAGGTGTCTGGCGATGGGTGTAGTCAGTGAACTAGTCTCGCTATATGCAGACAATGCAATTGTGTGTATTAAAAACCCTGACATCAACCTAGCCCCCCTAACACAGGAGATAGCTGCCTTTGGGGAAGTCTCCGGACTCAGGATAAATCGATCAAAGTCCTCTCTGTTCCCTCTGAATGAGGACACTGTCTGCTCGCTGAACACAGAAGGTTATGGTTGGGAGCAGGCTGCGGTCATGTATTTGGGGTCATGGTCAGCCTAAATGCCCAGTTCTTGCTCGGGGACAACCACAAGAAGTATTTACTTACCTTAAAGGCTAGTGGCGACAGATGGTGTAGGCTCCCACTTACGCTCATGGGCAGAATAGCCGTAGCAAAAATGAAAGTAATCCCCAAACTCCTCTACATATTCCAGAATATACTGGTATGGTCGAGGGTGGCCTATTTAAAAAAAAGTGCGCTCCCAATTAATTAAGCTGGCATGGTACCCCAAAACCCCACGTATAAGCTGGGAAGTACTAACCCAGCCATGGGAGAGGGGAGGAATGCGTGCTCCGGACGTTGAAGTATATTTCTTAGCGGCTCAACTGTCTTTTGCACAGTTTTGGATGCCGGATGCCCCGGTGACTCCTCAAGTGCATATAGAATGCAGCTCGGTGTACCCCTCCTCCCTGCAGGGAGTGCTGATATCTGATACAGTCACAGACAAAAGTCGATTCGACCCAGTGGCCTGCACTGTGCACGCCTGAAAAAGGGCTCTGGTACGACCAGGGGTGAGACACCCCTTCGACCCTGGCATCTCACTTTGGCATATAGATACTCTGGCACAGCCCTGCAATGAGTCAATAGTAGAGGACTGGGGGGTGGGTATAGCTAGACTGGAAGACATGTACCCGAACGGAGCATTCATCTCCCAGGAATGGTTTGTTGACAAGATGGGCAGCGGTTTTCAACATAAACTACAGTACTTCAGGATGAAGGCGTCTTTTAGAGAATGGGCCCCGGGAATTGCCAGAAATTCCGCAGACAACCACACTGCTGCAATTCATCAGGAGCTCCCCAGGGTGCAAAGGAGTGGTCTCGACAATATATAGAATAATCCAGGTTGATTCACCCAGGGAGCCCCTGAAGTGCAAAAGTAAATGGGAGACAGATTCTGTGGTAAATCTTATTGATAAACAGTGGGCAATGCTTTGTGGTACTACACATACAGGTGCTCTCAGCTCCAGACTGCAGCAAATCCAACTTAAGACTCTCCATAGAGTGTTTATCTCTCCTGCAAGCATACACCAATATGACAACACTAAACCTGCTAACTGCCCAAGATGTAGAGTAGACCCGGCTGACATTGTGCACATGCTATGGTCATGCATAAAGCTACGGTCATACTGGGAAGATGTGACAGGGGTCATGACAGAGATGTTAGGGTGCAGTGTTCCTTGTACACTGCTATACTGCATGTTTGGGTGGCTGCCCGGGGTGCCAAAGCATTGTAGAAAGCTACTAGCAACCTGAATGATCGCTGCTAGAAGGTGCATCCTGATGAACTGGAATAGTGCAACCCCCCCCCACGCCCCATACATACACCATCTCAACATACACACAAAAAACATTCAAATCCAAACATTCATACACATCCGGGGCATAGTGTTTGGTTGAGGGGTGGGGGCCATGGGGTATAGTGTTTGGTTGGGCTTTGAGGGAGCCATGGGGCATAGTGTTTGGTTGGGGGTGAGGGGTGGGGGCCATGGGGCATAGTGTTTGGTTGAGGGGTGGGGGCCATGGGGTATAGTGGTTGGTTGGGGGTGAGGGGGCCATGGGGCATAGTGTTTGGGTGGGGGTGAGGGGGCCATGGGGCATAGTGTTTGGTTGAGGGGTGGGGCCATGGGGCATAGTTTTTGGTTGGGCTTTGAGGGAGCCATGGGGCATAGTGTTTGTTTGGGGGTGAAGGGGCCATGGGGCATAGTGTTTGGTTGGGGGTGGGAGCCATGGGGCATAGTGTTGAGTGAACCCAATAATAAAGCTGAAACAGGCACAGTTAGGAGATGTACATCCTTTGCTTTTTGAGGAAACCTGACTCAACGAAGGCCATACTCCTCTTGGGCAACCCAAACAGCAAACTATAGCAGCCCAAAATAATGGAATGGCCAATCTAGGGTCAATACAATATATATAAGTTAATTAAACAGACGAGATACAATAACTAAATAGAAATAAATTATAACAATGGAAAATGTGTAGTACAAAATGTAAGTTTGAAATGCAAATAAAAATGTTACCCCTCAAAAACATGTTCTTTTTCCATGTGTTTAATACAAATTGGGGGTTTAAAAAGCCTCTTGCCACGCCCCTCCTACCGCCCCACCCACATTTACTTTTCGGCCCACTATAGCCCTCATGTAAGGTACTTTCGGCCCTCTGTCAAAATCAGTTGTGCACCCCTGCTTTAGAGCATTTCATGATCTCATCCAGTGGTACATTGGGGTCTTCGATACGCATATATCGCTGGGCTTCTTCGGCATATGAATGATATGAAAGTTGGAATTTAGAGATAATTGTCATCATAGGTTGCATATAGATATTGAAGAGAATTGGGGACAGAGAATATCCCTGTGGCCCTCCGTACCCTACAGTAATTTCTGGGGAGATGAAATTACCCAGTTGAACACTTTGCCTATGATCCATCAGAAAGGACCGAAACAACGGTTATAATTTGATACCCTGGCAAAATGCATAAACCTGGTGCGCAGGATTTCATGATCCACAGTATAAAATGCTGCGTAGAAGTCCCGCATAACTAACAGCGTTAATAGTCTTTCGTCTGCATTCTTCAGAACATCGTCCCACACCTTGACCAGAGCTGTCCCGTTCCAATGCAATGACCAAAATCCGGATTGGTAGGTTTCCTTGTAGCTGAATGGTTACTATTTTCTTCTGCACTTTGGCTGCAGTTTGAGCTGGGATCTAGCACCTTACCATTATCCTCTCAGGTATGTCCCGATTATCTGTATCTGGCAGTGCAATCGTCCCTCTTCTCTGTTATCCCCAGTCGCTCCTCCACTCTCTGTCGCATTTCTCTCTCTTCAGACACAATACATGCTGCTCTTTTCAGACACTATAGTAAAACCTTTCCCCAGTTTTGGTGATATGTGGTGCATTCATGTGAAGCAATTGGCAAACAGAGGCATTCCCTTTCAATTCACAGATACACCAACTAATTTAAATTCAGAGTCAATCTAGGAACGATCAGTCTCTCATAAAAAGTAGGAGTAGATGGACGATGTCAGGGCAAATTTAACTGTGATGTGTTGATCAAAGAATAATGCATCGGAAAAAAGCTCATATAATAACTTCTAATTGTTTGTGTATAGAACTTGCAGTTTTGTTTTCATAGGACTCTCAATAACAAGTGGTAATATTATCAAACTCACTAGTACTCAATTTAACAATCTCAGCAGGATGAAAGGAATCAACTATTCCAGAAGTCGAAACGGTTCCATGCAGGTTGAATCCGGATATCAGCAGTTGGTGTTTAACCCACTGAACTACACTATGCTTAATAACACCCTCTGAACCCACTGGCGGATTTGAGTATGAAGCACAGGCTACAAAGGCCATCTTGGGCAAGTCAGACGCCAGCATGGCAGCGATTTCCTGAAAATGGGCCAGAATGTTCCTGATGGATCCCAGGCAGGGAGAGTTGTCTTTTAGGTCCCTGTTGAAGTCATGCATTGCTAGCTATAGCTGAAACTCAACCGCACAGTGTGTGTTTTCGCAGAACCCTTCTTTCGTGAAAGACTGAGTTGTTGCTGTAAAGTTCAGCTAGCTGGAAATCCATGTTTTAAAGAGAGGTCTGGAATTTGTAACGAATGTTTATGAATATTGAGATGTATATAGCACATAGTGTAACAATAAATCACTGGCAATTGCTAGATGGTGAGCACAGATGGATCAGGATAGTGCCAGTCTTGAAGAACCGGTCAGTGTTTAAGGCTGCATGATGGTTCCATGGGCTATTTGAAATAAAGGACCAATTAAATGACTGTTCTAGTAGTTGAGTTTAGAATTGTGAAAGTCTGACCCTAGCATCATCACCCTTCACCCCTTCAAGGTCACACATGATTTGTATACAGCAAGCCGTTTGCCAGGGGATGAACTAAACTACCTGGAATGGATGTGGCAACTCATAGGCTCACCTGGGAATCAAAGGGAAAGGTGCATATTAGTATAGAAACAGCCAGAGAAACAGCCAGAGTAAACAAGGAGATTGGTCCAGAATCAGGTCATTGACACAGGGATGGCAAAGCTCAATGATGTGAGCATACAAACGACGGTGGGCTAGCAGAGGGCAATGGCGAGGGGGCAGGGAAAGTAGGCAGCGAAGGAAGAATGTAGCCCCATGGATGGCATTTCCGCCCGCAAAGAAAAGGAGGGGCACAAAGGCGGCCAGTAAAGAAGGATCAGGGGCAGGCCCGGTACTGTCAACAGAAGCCTTAGCCAGAGGGGTAGGGCAAACAGTGGGGAGTTCAACCTCTGAGGGCCCTGCAGGAGTTTATAGGGGCCCCGAAAGGGTAACAGAGGCCAGGGGGACAGGGAATGCCCATGCGAGTGGGGGATTATTCGTTTCTGGAGCAGCAGACAGAAATGTTATGGCACCCCTCTCAGGGGGTGAGGGCCTAGTATGCAACACAGCAAATAGACCTATACAGGCGTGCTATGAGGAGTCAGTAAGGGTTGATCTGGGGACATGGGGTAGAACCCAGCCTATGTGGCAAACTGAGTATGGGGCAGCAGATGGGCTACTAAGGGGGCCTGGCGACAGGGAAACTGGTGGAGGGCGGCCCGTGCCTGGATATGGGACATGGGGACCTGAGAACATAGGGCTGGCGGGAGGACAATGGGTGAGCCAGCAAGACCCATTAAAGGCTGCAGGGACAGCCATGGGCCCAGGCCAGAGTATGCTGGCACCAAGGGGATATGGGACATTGCGACCTGCAAACATAGGGCTGTCAGGAGCTCAGTGGGTGAGCCAGCAGGACCTAAAAGGGCCCACAGGTTCGGCCATGGGCCCAGGGCAGAGGACGCTGGCACTATGGGGATCAGGTGCAGGACCAGGAAATGCCATAGGGGCACTGTATCCAGCAACAAGTAGCAATGGGGGGTAGCACAGGTCAGGGGGTACCAATTATGCAAGGGGTAACAGGTGTGACAGGAGCTGCTTCGGAGGGAGATGTGAGGGCACCAGCAGCCCCCATCAGTAACCCCCCAGGTGTGGTGCCAGCGGCCCCTGTCAATAACCCCACAGGTATGCACACTTAGCACATTTCAATGGACACGAAAGAAAAAATGTGGGCAGATAAATTTGTAGACATATTTTCACTATTGAATTATAACATACCTTGGGAGGTAAGAGAAGCCAGAGGGGAGGGAAAGGACAAAAAGGCACAAGTGGAGCTGTCAATTGTGAACTGGATGACAGGGTTTTCAATATTTGCACAATAACGGGAGATGGGCACCCCGAGCTGAATCAGATATTACTGTCATGCCTACATCTAATAATGTCAATGTATAGGGAATGCAGAGTTGGGGCATCGCTGAATTATGATGAAAGAGTCAGATCTTCCAAAACAGGGAATTGGCATCTGGACTGGGGAACAAGGGTAATGGATCTGTGGGCTAGTTTCACCATAGTATGACAACAGGGGGGGAGAGCCCAGAGGAACTCGACGCAAGGGGCTTGGACGCCAAGGCAGGGGCAGCCCTTTCGGAACACTCCCCCACAAGGTGGAGATAAAAAAGGAAAATGCTTGGCATTCAACCTGAAAACATGCACCAGAATAGTGTGCAAATTGAAACATGCACAGGGAATAGAAAAAGAGCAAACAGGGAGATGGTTACAGGCCCCCATTACCCACACCTATCAGGGTGGACCTTCTGCGTCTATGGGCCAACAGCTACCCCAGAAAGAGGGAGGCGCAGTTACTGGTGGAGGGGTTTTCAGAGGGGTTTTGCATTCCAGTAAAAGGGTTGGTGCCACCAACGGTGCCAACAAAACACGCATTGGTAGCAAGCAATAAGGCAATACTGATGCAAAAAATTGCAAAGGAAGTACGTTTAGGGAGGGTGCAGGGGCCATTTACACACCCTCCATTCCCGTTTTTTGTCTGTTCTCCAGTGGGCATGGCACCCAAGAAAGAAGAGGAAAAGTTTAGGATGATACAAAATTTCTCTTTTCCAAAAGGCGCCTCTGAAAATGGTGCAGTCAGTGAGGAGATATGCTTGGTATGGCACGCACCCTTTCATGATGCCCTAGGACAGCTTCGGGGACTGGGAAAAAGGGCACTGATGGCAAAGGCGGACATTGAGTCAGCATTTAGGCTACTACCAGTGGACCCGGCGGAATACAGGCTTCTGGGCTTCTAGACAGGGAAAGGCTTTTATTACGATAAATACATAATTATTACGATAAATACATATTTATTACGATAAATGCACATTCCAGATTTTCTTCATTCTGTCAGGTGGAATTGGGTAATGTAACACAATTAATATTTCTGCTTCCCGCACCCACTCAAATGCCAAAAGGAATACATTTAACGCAACATTTCAATTCTATGTGGCAAATGTTAGCACCTACTTAAAGCTGGTGGCATGCTAAAGGCACTGTGCCATGCATACATGGTGTGTAGCAGTTACACGTGTTGGTACTACGATGTGAAACTAATGCACATAAAGCCGGTCCGCCCCCAGCACATAGAGCCGGTGTGCCCAGATGTGCGTGCATTTTTTTCACTTTATAGTGCAATGACAATTGCACAGAGGCGACCGCAGTGCACGCAAGTGCATATGCTGACGGTCTCCTCCGTGCAATAACCACATTCCGGAGCATACCTGCCTAACCTCCGGAATTTTCCGGAGACTCCGGAATTTTAAGCATTTCTCCGGGTCTCTGAAAAAGTCCCGTGAATCTCAGGAATTTTGAGATTCTTTCCGGTCCCGTCATATTCTCCACCTGATTGGCTGCCGCCAGTAGCCAATCGGGTGTAGAAGTGGCCGGGACCCGGAAACGGCGCTCAATGCGACCCCCGACCCCCGTAATAATACTGCTTTCAATCCATATAATTGGATTGAAAGCAGTATTATTACGGCGGCGGTGCCACGTTCATTTTGCTTACCAAAATCATTTATTCAATGCTATAGTAAGCAAAATGAAGGCGGCGCCGCAGTAGGAATAATGCTGCTTTCAATCCAATGACATGGATTCTATGGCATGACAGGAGGCTTCATATTATGCATTTCCATCTTTACTCTGAAACCACAGCAGCAAAGAAAAAACTTTACAAACAAAAAGTTTCAACAACAGAACTAGATAAGAGTTCAATGTCCATGCATGGGGAACTCCCCAAACCATCATGGAGGACAGGTCATGCCCTGCTGGGAACCAATAAGCAGGGACCCTCCTCTATATATATCCATTACTCTAACCCCAACCCCTCTTTCTTTGCTGCTGACACCACAGAGCTAAGTCACCCCTTTCAGTTGTGTCTTACATGTTAGTCAGAGTTTGCCATATTAATTGGTGTTGGATATATATGTGTGCCTTGCGGCTTTCACTTTGGAAAATTGTGTTTCCTTATTTCAAATTTATTTGCTGTGTTATTTGAACAGCCACTTACTTTGTGGCGTCTAACAGAATTAATGGGCCACGAGCGCCCGTGCTTCTTCCTGCAGTATGGTTCCTTTTATGGGTTTGGGGCACCCGGCAGCTCCTAGTTGTGTGTTTATTTTACTTTCTTTCTGAGATAATGCGAGCAGTGGCGTGGGCCCTTGAAGAAGCTAAAGCTTTAGCTTCAGGCCTGTCCAGCGTGATTTATGTACAGAATGTCAGCTGTGCTGGGTCTCTGAAGCCTGGGCTTCAGACCTCCCGTGCACACCCTTCGTTTATCTTGTTTATTTTCCGCGTGAGGCCCATTTAGAAGCTGTTGCTTACAGGCCTGTCACGCGTGGGTTGGGTGCCTAGTGCGCCCGGTTATGTTTTCTTTTATTTTGAGAGTCTTTGTCAGCGCCGGTCTTTGAAGCCTTTGCTTCGGACCTCGCACGCACAGCCAAGGGGTAGGGCTGAGCAGCGGTTTTTTCTCCTGTAGCTAGTACAGCCACCAGTGGCTCAAATAGTAAGTGCTTGGTCTTGGAATGCTGGAGACCTGAGTTCTAATCCAAGGTCTGGAACTTCCTTGGCATGATTTAAAAACAAATTTAAATCTTTTTATGCTGAATTATGAATGTCAAATTTTTGAATTTATCCATAAGGGAATTTTCCTTTCTTATACGCTGCCCTGACCCAGGGGTAGGGTTGAGCAGCGCTTGGATACCTGTGAGTTTGTAGCGCTATATATATAATTGCTGACTTATGAATGCTAAATTGTTCACTTTATACCAAATGAGATAAAAGGGGTTTTTCCCTTTAAAGTAATCCTTATGGGAAAGGTGCAGGCTTCCACATATGGGTCTCCCATTTCAATCCCCATGCGCGCCCTGGCAACAGCTTTGCTTACTGAAGCGCAGGTGAGGGGAGCGCCATGCACCACCTTTACATTTTAGAAATGAAATACAAAATACTACAAGGTGTCTCACTATTTTTGGGTATCTTGCGTCAGAATTTCAGCACATTTATTTTGAGTGCCGCTGCCTGCTCGGCTTCAGGTTTCACCTGAGTTTGGATGCAAGGGTTGTTTCCTGGCGTGCTGCTTACTTCCATACCCTGCTCGGGTAAGCAGCTTGTGGTGCGCTTGCTTGGCGTATTCCTTTGACACAGCAATGGTTAAGATGTGTGTGAAGCATTGCCGCTTCTTTGTTCAAACAACTATTTTGTTTGTTTTATTTGTTTTCTCACTTTATCCTTCAAAGAAAAGACATGGGTTGGTGGAGGAGGTTGTTAAATGACCTAGAGGGGGCTTGGGCCTTCCTATCCAGCCATCATTCAGGCACAATCCTGTACTAGAATGATATTTCATGTCCCTTTACGGGGGAAAAGAAATGTCTGCTTAATTACCCCTCTCTCTCTCTTTTTCCGTTAGGTAAGTTCAGGACAACTCAGTCCGTTTTCCTTTAGGTTTCTCCTTCCCTGAAGGGGTTAAGTTCGCAGGTTAGGGGGTGTACCCACAGTTCTGGTCTGTTCCTCATATCCTGTTTTCTTAATATATATCTCCCCTAATGCATGGTCCTTGGTTTCTGTGTCAGTTAATTTGGCGGACCCTACTTGCCTTCATGAGGCGTTAAGAACCTTAGCCTTCTTCCCTCATCAGGGGGGCGGTCTTGGGAGACAGTGCCATCCTCTTGTTTTGTGAGCTAACCCTCTCGACATTGATTGCACAGTCCTGGGTATCCTTCTTTTCCCTAGGGGACATAAGGGGTAGGACCGTACGAAGGAAGTGGGTATCTGGGTTTTTTAGGACATGTATAACCCAGTTTGCTCACTGGCTAAAGAGGGATGTAACCTCTATGTTCACTATTTGATGTGCAAGTACTGGGCTACTTGATCGAGATCTGTTTGCCTGCTCGGCAACGACGGCGCCTCTGCTCTTACGGAGCGGCGTAGTTACCCCTCTTGTGAGAAGGGATGGCTCAAGGGCAACGCATACCTCTGAGAGGTTAAACTATACAATCCAGGTTCGGATTATAATACTAGCACTTGAAAATGTGCGGATCATGAAGGACTGGATTATAAGAGCGATTGCCTGCTCGGCTTCGATGGAAAACCTTCACGGCCACAGGATGACCTAAGCCCTTACCTGTACGATTTCATCTCAAATTATTATTGAACAGGTGGCTTTATTAAGATCTTGCCCCTCAGGAGAAGGGAGCAGCTCCTTTGGATGTTTTCCTGAGTCTACCTATCTGGTAGAAGGTGCATCAAGAAGTGCGCACAGTTACTCCTCTGCTCGAGGGGCTTGAGCATGGTGTTTTTTGTTCCTTTGGAAGGATTGTGCCGACAGCAGTCCTGCTAGTCATAGGATATCTCCTGTAATGCCTTTGGTGTTCACTAGGTTTTTCGTAGATGATGTTCATCTCAAACCCCTGGGGGTTGCTGTGGGTTAACAAGGATCCTATTTGTGCTCTTCCTCTGTCAGTTTTTCCCTTGCCCTCATTTTAGAAGGGGCGGTGATAACAACTTCCCTCACGGTTTCTCAATTATGAATGAGATAAATATGCTCTCACTAATTGGGAGTGGACATATGGGATACTTCTAATAATAAGTATTTTACAAGTTTTAACATATATTTGTGGCACTCTTTAAATGGAACTATTGTTATGCTCATTGTTTCCTGTCTCCTGGCAGATGATATGGTCGTATTAGACCTCGAGGATTAGTGTTGGGGGGTTTCCTCCATTATTCCTCCCCTCAGGAGTTTCCGCGTCAGTTCTACTGATGGGTTCACTCTTATCATTGTCCCTCCCTTTCGGTTTGGCCTTTCCCTTCAGCCCCTGGTGTCACCAAGTTAATGAAGAAGGTGATAACTCACCGAGGTTCCAAAGGTTCTGGCGTGTGTGTATAAATATATATATATATATATATTTGTTTCTTGGATACAGTTAGAGATGTCCCTTCCGCAATCACAGTTTGTTCTTGGTTTTAGACACGTCATTATAACTCTGCATCTTATCCTTTGGGATGATAGACTGTACTTAAGTAAGGAGTTAGCAGTTTTCTCCCCTGGAAAGGGTGATTTTTTCCCTTAGCTAGTTAACCTAGATGGGCAGAGGGCCAGCTCCTTCCGTGTCATTGTTCCAAGCACCCCGCGAGAATCTATTGCTCTCGCATTTAGATCAGCCTTTGGAACAGTTACCTAACCCTGTTACACACAAGAGCCTTTCTCTAAGATCAATTCCAGTTAGCTCCGTGTCTGGAGCAACATATTGTCAATTAGGATGTCGGTCCGATAACTCAGCAAGTGCATCACTCGCTTTAACATCTGTGCAAAGCCTGCTGATGCAGGATCCAATGGGCAGAGCCACACTCAGCCTTTCATACTTGCGAGATCGATAAATGAGCCCCACACACCGTGTGTTATAACAAGCAGGACTCAGATTCCTGATGGGGTGTAGCGCTTTATGAAAGCTACATTATTAGCTCTCTCTTGGCCTCAATCTGGTACGGTTGGAGTTCCGATTGGGTGATCTCTTTTCCTTGTGAGAAGGTGGATGCCAGTCCACTGTCTTCGGATGGTTCCTCCGGGATTGCTCGGTTCCTTTTGGGGCCTTCTCGGGAGGGGAGAGGTTCCCATCCCTATAGGATTTTACAGTGCATGTTGTCTAGTGTCATCCCTATTCACCTTTCTCTATCTCTGCCTGTCTCTTCTCTCTTATGGTTCCTCTGTTATTCATTAGAATATATTTTCATCTTTTCCTGGGGCTTCAGAAGTTCTTTGCGCAGTGCACTATCTGGGTCATCAAGGACTTTTGAAAAGCCTTTAATAAGCCTGTTTTCTTTTAGATGGCGGCTATTCAGTGAATGGGTATGTGATAAGATTTTGCTTCTGTTTCTCCCTTAACGGAAATAGGTTGTTCTGGTAGAACGGTCCACGAAGGCTTCTTTACATGCCAATGATTGCATTTTACTGCCATTATCGCAGCGAAACATGGTCGCTAAGGGTGAAAACGGTGGTTGGCAGTACTTGGTGCGCGGGACCTTCAGGTCCATTGGTTTTGGGGTTCCACCTTGACTAGGTGTTTCTTATCGGCTTCGATTATATCATATGGTATTACCACATCTTTGTTTTTTCAAGTAAGGATTGTCTGTGCTACAACTGTTTTCAAAGTTATCCATGTGGAGTTTCTTTCCTGTTAAAGTACATCTCCTGTTTCAGCCCTTTAGATATGGACAGTGGAATGTTCTCCCGGGGGTCAGGATTTATTGCCAGATTGGATACACATAGGGTTTCCTCCATTTATTACCCAGGTCTGGGTCATTTTCTAATGTATACGTTTTTTAAGTGTTTTTAAATGCTTAAATTGGACTTAACCCCTAAATACCTCTCAGCTGCTTTCCTGTGGGAACATTATTGCGGGGTCTCTTACCCTTGGGCCATATGGATTAAGTAGATTTGGAGAGAAAGGGAGTTAATTGCTCCTTGGTCCTTCAATGGAAGATGCTATAGTTTTTAAGATGCTCTCCTGGGGGAGGGAATTGTCAAAGCAGCTGTTTGGTCATGGGAATAATATGTGGAATAATAATTTTATTTTATCACTAGTGTATTGCTCAGGTTGGGATTTGGATTGGGATGCAAGGGCTTTGAACTTGCATAATATGAAGCCTCCTGTCATGCCATAGAATGGGAAATCCCCCTCACTAACGTGACAGGGAGTTTAGATTCTATTAAAGACAGGAGGCGAGTATTATCCCACCCACCCTCCCTTTGTATTGGCTGTTCTGCTTCCACCCACTCACCCACCCTGTTATATTTCATATTGTTTCAGATTTGGGTGAGAAGTCCTATCCAGAAGAACTTCGTCATAGATTCAGGCTGTGGGAAGGTTGAGATCTCCAGTTTCGCTGGATCCTTTCTCCGCGCTACGCAGTTCAACCGTTTCATTGGACGTCTGGTGCAAGACAGCTGCAGAAAGAGGGGTTGGGGTTAGAGTAATGGATATATATAGAGGAGGGTCCCTGCTTATTGGTTCCCTGCAGGGCATGACCTGTCCTCCATGATGGTTTGGGGAGTTCCCCATGCATGGACATTGAACTCTTATCTAGTTCTGTTGTTGAAACTTTTTGTTTGTAAAGTTTTTTCTTTGCTGCTGTGGTTTCAGAGTAAAGATGGAAATGCATAATACTCGCCTCCTGTCTTTAATAGAATCTAAACCCCCTGTCACGTTAGTGAGGGGGATTTCCCATTGAAAGCAGCATTATTTCGGCGGCGCCTTCAGTATGCTTACTATAGCACTGAATGAATTATTTTCAGTGCTATAGTAAGCAAACAGAAGCCGCCGCCGCCAAAAATAGTGCTTTCAATCCAATGGCATGGATTGAAAGCACTATTATGAAGGCGGCAGCACTGCCTTCATTTTGCTTACTATAGCATTGAATGAATTATTTTCAATGCTATAGTAAGCAAACCGAAGCCTGCAACAACCGAGTTTACCTTTTGGGCGTGTGGGCGGAGCCATGTGCAAATGGGCGGAGTCTTGTGTGGCTGTGGGCGGGGCATAAATCTCAGGAATTTTGATTTTCAAATGTAGGCAGGTATGTTCCGGAGTCACAAACCAACGGCTTTTTTCCAGCCAATGGTTCCTGCTCGTTTGACATGTTAGGGAAGCCTCACTTGACCCCTGACCTTTGAAAATGGCCGGTGATTAGTCACAAACTTCGCTGACCAAACCATGTCATTAAAAAATAACCCGTGCAAGATGTGTTTTTACATGTGGTGAGAAAGAGTTCAGGCGGCAGGCTGCAACGCTTTGCTTGCCCGTCGCTTCATGTTGCTGGCGCTGCTGACTGGAGCCCAGCGAGGGCAGACATGGGCAGAGCACCTGACATCATTTATTTAGACTTCCAAGGGCCTCCTTACAGTAGCGCGCACAAAAGGCTGCCACTCAAGCCGAAATCAGTTATAGAGCTGACTAGGCCAGTAAATGGAAAACCTCAGTAAAACAAAGGAGGAGTTAATAGCCAGGGAGAGCGGACACTGGGATTATGTGCAGAGAGGGGTGTCGCAGGGGTCAGTACTTAACCCCCCGCGGCTTGACATCTAAGCAAATGAGCTAACTCAAAGGACAGAAAGCAAGCTTGTTAAACGAGTCGATGACAATGATGCGCAATAGGTGCAGCACAGAGGACATTCAGGGATTGCAACACAAAAGCCTGCTTGCCTTCTAAGAGCATTGCCCAATGAGATCATTGGCACGTTCATTGAGGCATTTATTTTCTGTAGGGAAAGCGAACCATATACGTAGGACCACCGCAATATTCACACATTTTTGAAGTGCTAGTTGGAGGGTGCTTTAAAAGCACCTTGTGGCACGTTATAGGAAATTAAATGGTTCCATGTGTAAGGTAATAAGCCTTCTGGAGCTTAGCCTTGCTTTTCCAGTTACAAATTCAGGACTTCAAGACTGGCTGAACTTTTCCAGAGTGACGTGGGCCGTGTTGACGTGTTTTCCATGCTAGGAAACGGACAGTTTTTTTGGTGTTTTAGGATTTAAACTGTAGCTAGTGGTGGAAATGGAAAAAAAATGTAAAGGGGGAACCCACAAAAGCTGGGGTGAGGGCGGAGCTTGGAGGAGGGGGTGGGGTTCTGAGCAAGGAGTTCAAAGGAGGCAGCACTGGCAGTTGAACTCTGCTCAAAGGAAATGTTCAAAATAATAGTTTCAAAATGGTGCCATTTCTTTCATGCTGCTTCTTTCCTGTAACTGTGCTGGCAAAATATAAAAGTTGCTCACCCTTTAAACCCGGCAATCTATAGTGCAATATTCCCTGGAAAACAAAATATCCAAAATTAAGACGTGCTTTGATGACAATTGTGTGTGGTCTTGTGCGTAAGCGTCAACACTGGGAACGTGCAACCTGGGTGAAATCCTGGTAGCAAAACACTTGTCTGCTCTCTAAAAAAAAGCAACACTGTCCACCCACTTGTATCCTGTCCACCCAATTGTATCCTTTCCTTGTGTCCTGAAAAGCAGCAGAGGGCAATTCTCAAGGAAAATAACTGCACCAGTCTCAAGGATTGTAAACTCCCTTGCCACATGACATCCTGGGCAATAATTCATGACTCACTTGCACTCTCTCCCCTCCTCTTCTACCACGTTTGGATTTCAACTTTGAACAATGCTCTGCTTCATAATAGACTAGCGGAACCACCCGGCGTTGCCCGGGTCTGTAGCTGACATGCATGTGGGCGTCTGCTATAGCCTTGTGTATATTGTATTGTGGCCTAACTTGCTATTTTTGAAAAATCACAAAGCGGGCAATCTCCGGAAATCACCTATAGTAATAGCACAGGGCCGCAACCCACTCTACCCCTGTGCAGGGCAAATGGGTGGGGTTGGTCAAATGTAAATATCGCCAGTACACCCGGAACTGGTATGCCGATCTTGGGACAATATTTCAGCCCACCAACTTTTATGAGGCTGGAGCCAAGCCCCGAACATACAAACACACTTTCACAAAAATATATACAGATGGCCTGAAAAGTACACAAACCATAGTAAGGCAGTCACACAAATATATTTAATGATTTATATATTTGTGTGTGTAGCTTACCATGGTTTCTGTACTTTTCAAGCCATCTTTTATAAACATAAGGAGAAATATGGTAGGCAAAACGTGATCAATTGTCCATTTGCATTGTCTACAAGGCCTTCTAGGGCCTGTGACCAAATTATCTCCAGCTTTCTGTTATGAAGTATCTCCATACACAAGCTCTTCGCTCTTCAACCTCCATCTACTTGAGAGTTAATCACTTTTCCAAGCAAAGAGCTGGAGGCAGATCTTTCTCTTCGGCTGGTGCCTCCCTCTGGAACAGCCTCCCTGTCTCTCTGAAACTTGAGCAGAACCATCACAGGTTCCGGAAGCCTATCAAGACCTTCCTCTTTGCTTCTGCCTTCTCTCTTCCTCTTACTTGATGATCTCCTGTCTGTCAATGCACTGGTTACCTGGCTACCCACAGAACCTCGGGCCTAGGTCCCTGCCCCCCAGTTGCACACCTGCACTGCCGCCTAGCAACACTGCACTTTGGGGCTGTATCTGTTACCCTATAGTCCCCTTGTCTGCACTTTCAATTACCTCCTGCCAACACTTAAAACCCTGCACTGCCACTTGCTGTCTGCACTTCCTTATTTTTTTTTTTTTTTTATTTATTTATATATTTTTCAATGTCACTGGTTCTAGTAAGATCATTGTCTTGTCTCCCCTTGTTCCCTTCCCATGCCTCATCGCGCCTTGAAACACTTGTGTATAGGCATACTATAAATCAAATATTATATCATATCATATCATTGTGACATTTCCCACATATTGACTGAGAGAGTACAAATACCGGAATCCTTGCTGGCATATTTCACGAAGCCTCCAGCTTTGTGTGTGTTCCCTCAGCGAAGCTGGGGGCTCGGTAATGTAATCTGCCCTGCATGCGCTCGCACAGAGCAGATTTCATCACCGAGCCATCAGGCCGGGTCCCGAGATCGGGCCAGACATCCGATACTAGATCTTGGACCCGGCAAGAGCCGGCTCATTGGCCAACGCTGACTGTAGCACAAACTTCATTAATACATTTGTATTGCTGTGCCCTGCTTTTAAAGGAAGATGGTTATGTAACTATAAATTGTCTAGTTGTAACCTCATTGCCAATATACGATGTGCAAGGGCAGACCTAAAACCCAGTAAAGACTTCTTTTGAGATTTCTGGTTAATTGGGAGGGAACAAGGGATTTCTAAGCAGTTTAACGCCCGCCATAGCCTGAGCAAGAACTTATGCCAACACGTGACGTTCAATTTTTGTGCTCCTCGTCCCTTACAGTGGGGTAAGCTTTGATGATTTTAAAGGCAAAAAAAATCTGGCTTTTCCTTCCCATCTGCTGGTGCAGACCTAGGCAGCTGCTTTCATGCAGCATGTCTCATAGTTAATCTTCAAAAACACACTATCCAGTGTTCGAAAGAAAGATCAAGTGTACATGAAGTACCCCTAGAATCAGCTACCATAGCGCAGGCCTAGCCCAGAGGCTTATCTCTACTAGAGGTTAAGACAGTGAAATACTGTGAGGTTTCTCTAGTTCTGCAAGGACCCAGAGCATTGTAGCGATGTAAGCAATGGGGTACTTTGAGAGCCGTAAGTGCATCATTTTTCTTAAGCTGCTAAGTCTTGTCTTTCTGGCTCAGTGCTTTGGTATGTTGGAGATGCAAGCTGCATGGTGACCTCTCTACTTACCTTCTTACCTTTGAAGTACCTTTACTCATTGCTGAATCTGCTCACACCAGGCTAGAAGTGTCTCTACAGCCCAAAGGCGGACCTGAGTGCTTGAAATAACTGATAGTTGGACTAGATATTGTTGAGGATTTTTTTCCGGAATCCGCGAGAAGGAAGTAGATCAAAGGAACTAATAGTCCTAATTTAAAACTTGAAAAAGAAGGAGAGTGATGACCAGTTGGAGGGGCTGAAGTTAAGCATTAGAAGTTGTGAAGCTTGACCCATTGTATGTCACTGCTATTCGGTACCTACACATGTCCTTTGTAGTCCTGCTGCCTACTCATCTTCCTGCACCCTTGCCCCACCATTGTTAGAGAGCGCTAGTGTGCCCTGGTGCACAGCCAGGCACCACATGAAAGGGAAGCCAGGTCTGGGCAAGAAGTTATGCCATAAACCGTTTAGGTCAAAACTAGTGGAGAGGATCAGCATAGGGTCACTTCGACGCGGCACAGATGTAGCATCTCAACATTAGGCTTCCTGGAACTGTATGTTATCTGGACACCCACATGGGCAAATTGATGTTCCAGCTTCCAGGGTTCTTCCTAATATTCGCTCTATCTTGGAGGAAAGCTCAGCCACTTCTGGACCTCTTACGGACTGGTTAAAGCATGGGTTAGACTTAGACATATAAAGATCCTTTTTGAGGATTTGGGAACAGTTGACCTTCAGAAAGGAATGTTAGGCACTGTCACATTTGAATCCCCATGATGGAACTATAGATGACAGGCTTTGAGGGGTCAAGTGTTGGGCATAGCCACATTTGTGATTCTGGTGGAGAGCTAGATTGGATTGAATTGTGGCAAATAGCACAGGCGGAGATTCCCCTACTTCACACACATCCTCTATTCAAAGTATTTGCATAGTTACTTTATGACCAGGTCTGAAGCCCAGTGGTTAATATTCTATTATTCAGTCATCAATCCCGTCATAGACCCATGATTCCTCTTAGCATCAGAATCCCTTCCAGAGGCTTTGTCCTGGCTGGATCTGGATAGGTATTCAGTTGGCTCTGGATGTCAATTCCATGCCATCAAATGCTGGCATATGTAGCATGAGGTAGGGGATCCTTTCCAGAATCAGCTGAGAGGGACACAAAACACTCCATAAAGAGGGGCCGCTTTTTTCACCTAATAACAATAATAATAATAATAATAATAATAATAATAATAATAATAATAATAATAATAATAATAATAACAATAATAATCATGTACTTCTTATATAGCGCTACACACCCATAGGTCTCAGAGCGCTCACATCACAGAAGACATTGTTGACTTGTATTGACTTAAGACATGACTTGTATAGTGCCCCTGCCTTCGGATACATGAACTTTCTTCCAGAGGAAACACTTGAAATAATGCTCTAAAAGAGAAAACGCTACTCATCTTAACTGTGCTCTTGGTCACCCCATCCACATCTCAGAACAGACCAAACTGGTCTCTATTGACTATGCCAGGCTTTTGAAAACCATGACCCTCATTTATGGACATGGGGTCCGTCAAGTAGACCAAACATTAACCCGTTTTTAGACATCACAATTTACATTCTTAGAATCTCCTATCGCAGTTTACACATATATCGTTCAAGCAGGGGCGGGAGGTGGGACATCTGAGCGATGGGTTAGGAGAATAGGAGAATCCTATCATGTACAGCAAGGCTGCGAGACAGTGGGGGTGTACAGTAGATTGACGTGAAATAATAAAGACCTGGCCAAATTCTCTGTCATTTGCATAAAATGAGGGAATCACAGGCACAAGAGTAAAGGTTGTGGCCCGTTGTGCATCTTTAAAACCAGATATTTGGGTGACAGTGACCCTGATTCTCACCCCTAAGACAGAGAATTATGGGGTGACTGTTGGGAGGGTGGAGTTTATTGTCAACAGCATCAGAAAAAGCAGTAACGGAAGTGAGGGGCAAGCACACATATCATTGTGCCAAATGAATTTCTTTGAGCAAGACCACTGGGTCAGCAATCGTCATGTAGGGATGAGGACGAGTATAGAAGGAGTGAGCCAGCATGAGATACTAAAATAGAAATCCTGAGTTGAGGTGCAAAATGTGCTACTATGTGCAATGGAGGGGGTAGGGAAGTGTAACAGTTTATTGAGAGGCCTCCCGCAACACGGGGAATTCCTTCCCTCCCCAAATCAAGGTGTCACCCAACAAACTGTTTAATGTCAGTTGTTTATTTAGTCCTATCTCCAATTCATCTAATACCCCTTGAATCCTTCCCCCTAAGATAAAATGAGCCAAGAACCAGGCCGGTGTACAGCAAATATATTTATATTTATTTGAATTTGATGTTAAGAAAATCACACTAAAATGTCACACACCACTTTATCCATGGCACAGCACAATAAACTTCTCTCTACATAAATGACTCACACAATTTGGTTGTGCAAACTCAAATCACAATATTTTACTTTATACAAATTTCAAAACAAATGATCATCAACCCTGGTCCCTAAATAAAATCACTTTACATTTGTAAGGTTTTGCAATTTCAGTTTACCTGCACACTTAAAAGGTTAGCAGTCAACATACACTGGGTAATTTAGCAGTGTGGTTTTCAGACTCCCCCTACTTTGGTCTGTGTTGAGGAAGTCAGATATATACATTGGGATGGTTTAAGAATTTGGGATCTCAGATTCCCCTCCACTTAAAGGCCTGTGTTGGGGAAGCTGGATAGTAAAAATTGGGATGATTTCAGAATTTTGGATTTCAGACCCACCTCAGTTTAAAAGGCCTGTGTTAGGGAAGATGGCAGTTCAGGGATTTCTTTAGTTTAGGGTCAAAGACATATGTCTTACTAAAATGAATTTGGGTTCAAAAGGACAAATAGGATTACCCAATAAAATTACAGTGTATCATTTTCAGCACACACCGGGAATGAGCATTGTTAATTTAGAATTTTAACAAAAATCCCCCATTGGTGTTCTGTCAATGGGAATTAATTAAATTAACATTTGTAGTTACTTAGGCTAAGGATCTATACAGTTTTACCCCATCCCTCCTGCCCAATATGGAGGAACAGGATTTAAGGTAAGCAGATTCCCCACCATTTGGTCTCACTGGGCTCAGTTCTACTTATATGGAAAGCCTCTGTTTAGAGTTCAGCAAAGCCAGATGCATTTCATGACCCTCTTTGAGGATAGGGCAGGGATCTGGTCACTCCACTCTCAAGGATGGTCCCCAGCTCTTCACCATAGGGCCCAGTCAGCTTGTAGGCATCCCCTGCAATAGACGCAGCAATAGACAGCTCCACCCAGATGCAATTATTTCTGCAAAATTTCCTTTTGATGTTTTCTGGTGACTGTCAGATGGTAACTTTCAGCAGCAACCCTCCCCTCTCCTCATTGTGCATCCACTTTATATAGCAGTGATGACACCATCAAGATTTCAGTACTGAGCGATGCCCTGCAAGGATTCTCACAACCAGGAATGGACAGTTACCCTTATCTCTACATCCAAGTCCAACCTCTCTCCAAGGATTGATTTAGCAGTCTACAGCAGACATGCCAATTCCCATTTGAAATCACATTTTGTTTTCATGTCAACTTTTGGCAACAATCTAGTTATGTGTCAAAAACCTTTTGATTAACTAGTAACTGCCCTAATGTATACATTTTACGATTCAGCTAATCATAAGGTATTAGATAAAATGACAGCTGCATCTCCACCATTTTGTATGGCTGTGTGGATATTTTCCACCGCTTACACAAAAAAGCATAATAATTATGAACATGTAATTTACTCTCCAAATACCTAATTTTACCCTCCACCAGTTCACCAACTCCTAAATCCGGGACATGTTCAGAGAAGCCAGGAACACCTTTTAGCTTACCATTACAATCCCCCAAGTTGCAGGTGGATGAATTTAATTTAAATAACATCGCTTGGAGATTATCTAAAAAATGACACATAAATTAAGACAATATGACTTTTGGTTGCTAAAGAAAAAGGGATCTTCATAAGTGGAAATATGATCTTCCCTTTCTCTAGGCCATTTGTTCCCTCTTGGCCAGTGTTTTTAATAGTCTCTTTGTTCTTTGAAGTGTGTTGTTTGAAGTTGGTGGCTGCTGATCATAAATGGGGGATGCATTTGCTACCACTGCAGATAATGAGCTAGACTGTCTCTGTGATGTCACAAGGCCCTACTGACATATGGCATCCTATCCTCTTATCTGAAGGGAACCAACATTCTGATCTGGAAAACCTTCTATTTCTTGTATTTCTTTCAAAGTTCCACCTTGATTGAGTCCCTGTTTTCACAACTCCTGCCTACATTTCCTTTATGCACCAGCTAGGGCCATTAATTCTGCACAGCGCTGGGCTTTCAGAGACAGCAAGTCTGGAGACACCTGGCTTTCAACACTCTTAGCAGCCACACTTTATTGCAATTGTAAACAGCTGTGATTAAAACCAGACTTTCAGTGGGGGAGTCCTTTGTGAAATTTGCCTCACAACCAGAAAAAGGGATTGCCATGGGCCTACAGGAACCTTTAATGTGACCCATGGAAACAAAGCTGACATTTCTTTTCAAATGTTTGCCAGTATTTTGCATGTGAAGCATAATATACATTACTTTTTGCAAACACACACCATGGGCCTCGTTACGGGTCTGCCGGTAACCCTGCCGGTGCTACCGATTGGTTGCCGCTGTACCCGTAATATTTTACCAGCACTTGACTTCCCAGTGCCACCGGCTCATTACGAGTCTGGCGGCCCAGGAACTCAGGTGCCGGCAAATTGTAAGTCACCATTCCCATAGAGTTCTGTTGGAATCTATGGCAGTGGGTACATGGAATCACCAGCACCCGTAAGCGTTTGCCTATCATGGCTGCTGAGCCCGACAGGGTCAGACCTGTCGGGCACAGCGGCTACGGCAGGCAAACAAGTAGTTTGCCAGTCGTGAAACAAGGGTGCCAGTGAGCATACCGGCACCCTTGTTTCCGGACCGGCAAACTTAGAATGAGGCCCCATGTCTTTTTCCTGACATCATTATGTTGGCTGGGAAACATTTTTCTCTTGTCTAGCTTTAAACTGCAAATGCCCATGCAAAGTAATTTTGATGTCAGTGTTTGAAAATTCTGCTTTCCACGTGAAATGTTCTTTTGCATCTCTTTTGCCTCTCTGAATTGAAATGCTGCTGTTCCTTTTGTAATGACAGGTAAGCCTTTTCACATGGCCCTTCCTTATGTTCCTTGCAGAGACCCCACAGTACGCCTTAGTAGGCCTGTTTTCAGTGTGAAGGTTCTGTTATTTCTTTTCTGAAGGCTGGAAGATCATTTTTCCCATGGGCGCTTCAGTTCCTTTGGTTTGGGGCATTTGAATACACCCCACAGTAGAAGTTTGGAGGAGGCCTTGGTGGAAGTAAGAGGACCTGTGAAATCAAGTACACAGATGATGTAGCCAAAGGTCAGATCAACAAATAGGGTTGATAGACTCGAATTGGTGGGGACAAAGTCCCCTGCACTCACTCTTAACTAGACTTTAATTTCAGGCATGAGGTTGAACTGCTTCCAGTGGGTAGACATGCATTGAGGTTTGAAGAAGTGTGAGGAAAAGGGCAAAGGCAGCACAGAAAACAATGAGAGCCCACAGAGGCAGGGTTGAAGGATGATTGATGGGTCTGGGGCAGCGCCTGGAGAGTCCAAAATTTACAGGTGCTTTACTTTTTGTTCCCCGTTAGGAGGCACGAGAGGACGATGGAGAACCATTGGTGTGGGCCTACTGAGAGACGCCAGGGAGAGAAGAGGGAGACCAGTGTTAAATGTTCAAGTTACTCATTTGAATCATTGAGCAGCTTCCAAGTGGGAAGCCAGGTGGAAGGTGCTCGCTCACTGGAGACGCAGTACAAGGGCATAAAAGGAAGCCCTGGTCTCCCGTGACTTAACTTTGAGAAAGAACATTGTGAGAGGTCATAGAATGAAGCCCAGTCTTGTGTGACTTAACTTTGAGAAGGAACATTGTGAGCGGCCATAGAACGAAGCCCCAGTCCCCTGTGACATGACATTAAGAGCGAACAATGAGAGAGGCCATAAAACGGAATCCGTGTCTCCCGTGACATAACTTGGCAAACGGACATTGTGAGAGACTAAAAAAGCTGAACAGCAGGCTAAATAAAAACATTTGGGAGAGGCTAGGAAATCAGCCCCCGCCCCCTTCAATATAGACACTCTGGGCTATGAAGTATACCCCCTGAACCCTCAGAGAAGCTGTGAGATGACTTAATACAAAGTTAATGTATACAGTAGACGGTGGCCTGTCCTTATTCCTTACTACAATTTAACAAGAAGGGAAAGGCAACTTACCCAACATGGTGTTGGTCACCCCTCATTCCATCATGGATTTCACAGTATAAATCCTGTCATGCAGCATAGCTAAGTTTCAAGATATGCACGGGGTCCTGGATTAGCAGGCATTTGTAGCATTGAACCAAATATTCTGTTTCTAGGAGATCAGGGAGTTGGACCGGTGCTTTCAAAATTGATATGAAACATTCTTCCAGTAGTGAAATGCTTGAATGGCTGGCCGTTCGGTAAGAGTCACAGTGGACATGGGTCTAGTTGTGAAAAAGGTGAGACTGTGGGCCTCATAGGTTTGGTGGTATCCCAGCAGTAATTCCGTAGAGATATCACCAAACAGAATTACCATTAGTGCCACTTGGGTATTACTGCTGGATTACAAGTGGTGGTAGGTGGTGTTAATCCCCATTAATTGGAGTCCACAGGGCTCCATGGGAGATATTGGTGGTATTACCGCCAGCGGTAATGCTGCCAAAATTGCTGTATTTTGATGTAAAGGTGATGTATTTACCTCCAGCTCTTAACTGGAGGTGAATCCTCCACCTCTCCACCAAACTCGTAGTTGGGCAGTGCAGTAATGCAGCAACAATGGTATTACGGCTGCTTTTCTACTGCACCGCCCAACATATAATGAGATGCTGCGTGCCTGAATAAAGTACATCTCAGGCTACCCACCACAAAGAGGTAGCAGATTGCACTGCATAATGTAAACAGCATGGAATATAGAGATGTGGAGAAACTGAGGCCCTGATATGTAATCTCCAGGGAGTGGCATAGTGCACCTGAGGGAGACGAGCATTGGGAGATACATAGATGACCTGAATGCTTAAAATAATGGGTTCAATGAGTGTAGAAAGTGATGGTTTGGAAATCTTAGCCCAGTAATAGGCCCATTGTTTCCCCCTGGCTGTATTTCCGGTGCAAAGCACAACTAGATCAAGAAGAAAGGTGGAAGCATTTTGTGAAAAGGCAGGGCTGTACACCTTTAATGGGAGGATACGCTTCAATATGCATCTATATTGAACACTTGCTTAATATGGTTCCAGAACAATACTGATTATGTCATAGTAGATTTTGCATTTTTGGAGATGATGAGGGGCAGATGGAGGTATTCACGGGGATAGTGAGTGATCACCACACACTGGTGAACAGGTGACTCAAGACGATTGCTTGGAGAATGCAGAAGGACAGGAGGAGGATTTGGTGGAAAACGCCCTTAATGCTAAGACTGCTATTTTGAAGAGAGGTAGACTGTCCAGTCTGATATAAGTGGCACTCGTTTCAGTAGAAGTGATATTGGGAGAGAGGCAACAATCATACATTGTATTATATGTGTCAATGGTGAAAGCACTCTACCCCTGTTTCCAAACCCACTGTTTCATCAAGCGCTAGTTATCCTTGGTTTGAAGACAAGTGGGGGGTGAAAAAGACGGTGGCAGTGGCCCTGTGTGCCAGACTGGCCTTGCATAACAAAAGAACCACAGGGAATATGTAACACAAGCAAAGGTTTCTTTTAAGAGGTGCCTGAGTGAGAAGAAATAAGGCAGGAGGGTGGCAAAGAAGGCCTTTTAGGATCTCCAAAAAGCATCCGAGAAAAATAAGGTGAGGGCATTGTGGCTGTTAGGTGCATGGGGAATGTGAGGGTATATCCCCTGCATCCCTTTATCAATTAATGAATTTGGTTGTGAGGTGTACTTCAGTAGTCCTTTTGTGGGTGTTGGTTGGGTCAGAGAGAATACAAAACTGAGGATCCATTAAGAGGAGAGACCACACGAATCTCCCTCTTTACATTAAAGAAGCTGAAAACATGTATTTTAGACCCACAAGCCTACAAGGCCCTACATCTAGATCAAATCTCACCTGATTTTTTTCAAGGAAGACCACATTATGTGGGCATGTGTCCTCCTAAGGGTGATAAATGCACTCCAGAGCAGCCCAGTCTCCCACGTGATCTTGAAGCAGCGCAGAGATGATCCCTGTCAGTAAGAAGGTGGACCATACCTGTCCAGAGAACTATCAACTGATCTCCCTAGTTGATATGGGACACAGATTTAGTGCAAGATGACAAAGGGGAACATTCGGGTTTAGCTTATTGTTATGTTATTTTGTGTTAAAGGTTTTAAAATGTGAAAATTCACCACCTTAGTGGTTTTGAAGCACCAAGGCATTTCTGGGGTTTACATTAATGTGCCTGCAGCCAGGGACATCAGGCTGTGGTCTGTTGAGGAAAAGGCAAATGAAGAACAAGGGCAAGGGAATGGTAAATTGTGTGCAGGATAAACACAGAATTATCTCCCTTATCCAGGCAGGATCCATGGAGTGGGTAGTACAGTGGACCAATGTTTGAGGTTGGCATTGTTTCACATGACTTGTGTTACCCTAAATAGCACATGTATCCCCTTTTATTGAAACTGTCAAAAGAACGGTGCTCTGGTGAGCCCTTGTTAAGGAAGAGTTAGACCCATGTTTGCTCATCGCCGTACCCATTTCACATTGATAACTATGGATGCGTGCAACATAAATGCAATGAGATGAACCAGGAATTCCAATTAAGAAGGGGTGTAAGACACAGATGTGAGAGATCTCCCACCCCGTTTTCTCTATTGATCAATTATCTGATCTCCAGAGTAAATGGACCTGAGTGCCATTCTTTTTATTTGCTGCTGATACAGTTATCCTAACACAACCGAAGTCTTACTGAAATGTCAATTTGCTCTACTCATGACATCATAGGCAGCCACAGAACATTTCATTAATGTTGCAAAGACAGCCTTGATGGTCTTGGGGAACCAGAATGTACTGTGATCCTGTTAGTAGCAGTGACCTTTTTCCAACTGTTTCTGAGTCTGCTTTTCTGTCTCAGCCGCATCAAGGACGTAGGTGGCAAAACGTGCCCTCACCCTTAAAAAAATGGTAGCATCATATTTTATTTTAATTGGTGCCTTGCTGTTCAATTGTTTGTTGCACAATTAGAGGTATACTAGGCTAGGATATCTCCTTAGGCCCTACATGAATGGTTCAAAATACATTTTTCAAAATACATTTTTGTGGTCTCTTGTCAAGATGGCCATGGGTATCCCAAAGTATGCATTGTGCTGGAACTGGGCATTAGATCTATCATGCCCTTCATCTCCTGAAAAATTGGATCAGGCTGTGGTTGAAGCTACACATGGGATTGTGTCAAGGTCACCTTAAGAGTGTCCTACGTTTGGTGAAGGTGTGATTGTTTTGGTGAACTAGAACTCCACTATATTTGGGTTGCCCAGTTATACTAAAGAAGACAGACATCAATGTTTTTAACGAGAGCTGCTGGAACTCCCAGAACAGAGCATCATGGTATGGATGGGAAGTGGGAATTTAGTCAGACTGTATCTGGGACCCAAGCCATCATGAGGTGGAGAGTGGTTCCTTGATTTAGCCTCTCCTCTCCCCCTGTACCTGGTGTACTTCAAGTTATGGCAGGGTTCCATGCAGGTGGTGGCTTATGAAGGTAGCTGGAAGAAAATGAACAAAGGGCAATGGCAAAGTAGTTGTAATAACTCTCGCGTGAGACCGTGTACCACTTCTTCTTTCCCAGATATGCCTTGCCTTAGAAAGAGTGGCTCATCAGAGCATGAGGGGGCCACATAAAGGGCTTTGTGCAATAAGCGACAGAAGACATCTTGAAAGAGATGGCAGGTTGGGCATGAGATGGGTAGTTGGAGGCGGTGCAGGTAGGGGAACAGAGAAGTATTGAGTAAGGGTTATGGCTAGGTGCTTGCCCCTTTTGGAAAATATATATTAAATTATTCGTTTTATATAATTTGCTTGAGTAAGTAGATGTGTTTTTTAGTTAACTGTTCATCCATGTATTGCCACACTCAATTGCTATATGCTGTAATGCATGATATGTGATGTTTTTTTGTAATGCCAATGGCATCAACACACTGCTTGATGATGATCAAAAATAGTGTCTGTAATGAATCTGAATAGTCAAAGAGATGAGAGAGACTTGTTAAATGTAAGACAAAATGGGTCAACTGGTATGTGTGGCTCTGTCTTATTGGATACCTTAAAGAGAATATGCATCCAAAGCAGTGCTTTTTTCCAAGGATAGGGAAGTGATTAAAGTAAAGGCAGTTCATGCAGCCTGATGTATGGCTTTAAAAAAGGCCAGGATGACCACCTAAATGTAACCATGCACTCCGGTCAGGAGAGTGGGTGACCCAGAGATCAAATCAGAATATACAGACACTAGGTCCATGCTAAAGGGTCTCTGTTGTTCTGCAGTGGTGGTCACAAAGGCCTCTGAGGATGATTGCAGCCAGTACCTCAGGGGAGGTAGTTTGTGCAAAACAGCTCAGATCTTTTACCCTGATTTATTGTGGCCAGGATGGATCAAGACCTGGAGTCTATTAAACAACTGAAATCTAGGTCTTGCCTCGATCTAGTTTCGCCACATGCTAAACCTTCGGTGCTGTGAAACATAGGACTTACTCCGACTATACAGGATCCCCTAATCTAGGTCTTGCTTATTATACTCTGATACCAGCCTCAGTATGAAAACTAGGCCCATCGCTACAGGACTCTCAACTCTAGACCCGGACAAATAAGAAATCTCGCAGCCTAGGGTAAGTATAGCTCACACCACTAGCGTGGGCACAGGCCGCAGGTACGGCCAAACAACCATGCACGATAGAACATGTCTACGGATAAGCACATCCAGCCTAGTTTCACACAAAGCCGTCCAGACTGAAACACCTGACATACCCCAGCACGTCTGCCACTAGCATACAGCGACCACTGCCCGAAAGGAACCCGGTATAGCTGGCCTCACATAGACTATGTTGACATCAGCAATCTATCTCTAATTACTCAAGAGCACCCACCCATGTGTCTGACCGCTACTGGGCTGCTTAATGGAGCCTTGCCAGCCACCCAAGTCTTAGAATGGCAAACATGCACACACGCATCTAAACTAATCCCCTAGACTAATCCTTTAGACCACATCGACTATGGTCACTAAGGGCGTTCCAACCAAGGAAAATCACATTGAGGCCACACAAGTGGGGAAAGAGCGCTCTATAAATAACTAATACAATACAATACAATACAATACAATTGTGCCCACCAATAGCCTGTGGTCAAGCTTCATGGTTTCACCACTGAAGCAGTTCCAAAAAGGGCCAGACATTAACAGAGGTTGGAACTTCTGCTCTTTCTTGTTTGTGACTCTTGTCCAAGAGGAATTGTACATACACAAATTCTCCTTTAGGAAAAGTGGAAGAGCTATTCCCCTTAATGATTTTGGTAGGACATACTTGTTCAGCCAATGCTTTAATTTTGTTTGTCATCTGGAGGATGTCACTTTGAGACACACATTTCAAGGCCAGGTAGAATGCCTGAGTCTTAAGTGAGAACGTGAGCTGGATCTAGTGAAGGTTGCAATGGAATGGTGAATTAATTTTAACCTTTCACTGAAGAATAGTGATAGGCAAGGGACTGAGATAGTGGGAGACTATGAACTGTAAATGGGATCTTAATTGATTGTAGAATTTGAAAAGCTCAGCTGCTGGATTGTTATTATTATTAGGGTATTTATTGGGCACAGACCTAACTTTAGGAAGCAACTGAAGAGCAAGTTGGGAGCGGAGAAACAAGGGAGCCGGGATCTTACAACAGGGGAGGGATGGCAGTTGTCAACAATCTACAAATCTACAAGTAACCAGGGGAAGAAACAGTAGGGATCAGATCATCCAGTCTCAGGTGTGGTGGGGATTGGATGGTCAATGAAGCTAGGTCATATGGAGGAGCCATTCTTTGAAGAGGGAGGTCTTGAGCTCCTTCCTGAACTGTAGAAGGGAGATGTTGATGGGGAGGAGGTTCCAGAGTCTCATGGAATAGACTGTCTTCTGGACATCGTTAGCTTGGATAGGGCAATCATACTGATAGGTGTTTTTTTGCTGGATCATTGTGTGGTAGCCTTTTATTTTGCAAATGCGCGATTTCTTGTCCCCAATCTTTGAAAACATGCCAGTTCTTTTCCAGGATGCACTTTCATCTTTTATGTAAAGCCAGATCTGTGTCAAACCAGATGATCTTCAACAGATATGTGCCTTTTTGTTTATCACACGGGCAAGGCTGTCTGCTATTCTTGCCAATTTTTCACACAGAGAAGAGAAAAAAGTATTTTGGTGGCTGCAGGTACCCAATAAGTTATTACAGGTGGTAGGTAAATGGTCAGACATGATCCGTTTCACTGGATGACTTGAATGAAGGTCACGTCATTGCTAGGCGGATGAGGGCTGGGCCTCAGAGGTTTGTTAACATTTGTTAGGCGTAGTTGGTGGTCAATCCTTCGTAGTTGTTGAGTTACTCGGTGTATAGACATTTTATGTGAATAAAAGGAGATGATTGCATTCAAGGTGGGACCTCCAATGTGAGTAGCACTGCATGCCCTACATACAGTTTGACCAAGTTCCAGAGCGAGAGGAAATCCTTCAGGCTCTTGTTTCTTAAGACAGTAAAAACAAATGCTAGAGTTTCCTAGAATGAGAATTACATTTGTGGATGACTGAACAGTGGAGATGTTATCAGCATACTCAAATAAGAATGAGGGTGAATCTCAAGGAACTCTTTAGATAGTCATGATAGTAAGGCATATGTTAGGGCAAAGAATGCATTTGCATGCCATACAATCGGAAGAGGAGGTGTTAGGCATTGGTTTTAGTGTAGTAGGCACCTAGACTGGGTAGATGAATGTTACCCTGCTTCCTAGTTTACTTAGTTCCATTTGATTTCATCAAAGAAGGTTTGGTGGAATCCAAATCCATCATTTTTATTTTATTTTAAGCCATTTGGCCGCAAATATATGAAGGGGAGACCCTGTTGGAATGGAAATGAGTATAACCCACCACCTTAAGCACCTTCAGGCGAGTGTGCGCTCTATAAATGCTAATAAATAAATAAATAAATATGAGTTAGTGCAGTGTGTAAGGGGGAAGAGAACCGCACTCTGAAACTCAGTGCGAAAGCCATATATCACGAACAGTAAATACATGGCATTAGGAGACACAGAAAGAAACACCATTTTGTAGTTATGACAAAAACAGAGGCTTGCTTCACCACGGTGCTCCAACCGAGCTCCACTGAAAGATTTTACTAGGTCCAACACCATTAGGGCAGAACACATGTACACCGCCAGTTCTCACGGAAGTCCACTTCCCCCATGTCCCTTCACTGTAGCAAACATTTAGTATCTTTTAGAGGAATGCGCCCTGCCGGAGCGTGAGACAACACCAGGCTCTGCACAGCATCCATTCATCACCACCAAACTGCCAGCAGGCCACTTACCCCACCCAGCCACCCCAAAGCCAGCCCACACCACTCACTCGACCCCCACACCTCTGCATCCCATGATAAGCAAGCAACACCCCCTATCCTAGCACAAATCATGTGTCCATAAAAGATCTAAGCATGCATAACTGTTTTACCACAAGCATGAAATACATCCTTTGTAATACGAGGTACACTCCAGGGTGGAAACCGTGAGTGCGAGAGGTGCAGTATCAATGAAGCCCTGAATGTGCGGGTCAGTATGACTGTAGTTCATCCTCCCTTCTTCCTGGCACCACTCTCCGCGTCAAGTGCATTCCACAGGGATACTGTAAGTAAGCTTAGCATGTTTGTTTAGAAGCAACATTGTATTTATGAGTGCCCCAACCTTCACCAGACTCCAAGATGAGCCCAGCTGACCCACGTGGAACCTGACCGATGGCGAAGGAACTATCATATTGTAGCCTGGCATCCCCTATGGAGCAGGCCGGTGTATATGGACTCACCAATCAGTGGTGCTAAACTGTACTATATGTGATGATGCCACCTGCTCTTTTAAGCTCCTGCTTGTCTTATGATTAACCAGAACGTTTTCATGCAGCAGAGTCCTTTGCTGATATTTGTATTCTGTATTATTACACTTTGTTATCCTTGCAACGCTATTTCCTGGCCTTTTTCCTTAGTGGGGTGTATTCACTTTGGAATGTGCGTAAAAAGGGACTTGCCTTCATTTGGTGACCCTTGCAATGTGATTCCATTGCCCCCATACCTGCAGAGGTATCCAGGCGGCCTCTCTGAAAGGGCCATGCCCTCCTACGGTGACCAGTCCCAAAACGCGTACGCTGAGTGGCCTTGTGGGTGCCGTCTATGCAGAATCCCGCCTGCTCGTTGGAACAGATTTTCTGTTTTGATTGTGACACAACAGAATAGGCATAGCCTCAACACAAAACGCACGCTAAACACGACTATGGGGACAGACATGCCCTTAGGCCATATATACAAAGCCATACCCTTATATTGTGAGAACATTAAAAAGTACCACAACCAATGGGTGACTGAGAGCAAAGGGGAGGGGATGTCCCATTCCTGGCCAGAGTAAGGATCCTTTGACAAATGTGTACTGGAACACATGTATACCTTCCTGACAGCAAAGTATAAGGGGATACCATTACAGTATAGGGGGGAAATATTAAACCTCTGGAAAACCTTTGAAGAAACAGAGGATTAGAAGGGAGAAGGGGCGACATCTGATAGTAACAAGGAGACGGAGGCAGGGGAGGGTGAGTAGAAAGGGGAGACTAAAAAGGGGATATAACCCACTAGCAATGCACCCAGCAGAAGGGTATAGCAACCCGACATATGTGTCAGTGGGCACCATTGTAAGAGGATTCAATCCAACACTACAGCTAAGTCAATGACTAGTCTGGGATACTGAATGGAAACCCTTATTGATATATCTTTATGTCCAGTTCATGAGTTCTGGATGACTCCCCCTATATAACACCCCTCTCTTAGAATCCCCCTGACCCCACTGAGCCAAGAAGTAGTTCTGTTTTGCAAGTTTAAAAGGTTTATTTGAGAAATAAAACAAAATATAGATACCACGCTTTTATAATAAATTAATTATCGATATCACCCTTATAAATATAATGTTAATCAACAATAGGTAATCTGACACTAGCACACTTATTTATAATCAATGAGGAGTGGGTGTAGGATGTATAAAGTAGCAAAAATACTTTTATGATTTCAAGGGAAAAGCAATGGGGAATAAAATGCAGTACAGAAATACTTGATATGATTTTAGAAAAAGATAAGATAATCACTTTTTTGCTGGCAATTCACCCCCCTCAGTTCTCAGGAATGCAACCAAATACAATACGAAATTCAGTTCCCCCCCAGCAAGTTTAGAGGAAACAGGTAGAAGTTTGAAACACAGGCCCAAAAGGCTTTGAATGTGATGACAATGAAGTGAGAAATGTGCTAAAAATGCTTTTAATTCCCTTTAGAAGGTTCAGGGTGAGTGAGAGATACTTGGGATGAGCTCAGGCTCACTTTAGCAATGATTCAGGGATGGTTATTAAGAGACAAACAACTTTTTAGCAAAGGAAAGCAAAAAGCTGCTATCTTTTTACAGGTAAAGAAATCAGGCCAAATCGCAAATCGCGGCAAAATCGCAAGTGCGTGAATCGCGATTACGGCAAAAGTATAAGTCGGTTTTAGGTTAGTTGGAAAGCTTAGATTCTAAATTTCGTCCTAGCCAAAACGGTTCCAGAGATACGGACGATTAAATAAAGGTAGATTTTTGGATTTAAAGTAAAACTCAAAATGACAGGTGACAGCTTGCAGCTGCAGAATTGACAGGTGACAGTTTGTGCAGCTTTAAAAATGACAGATGATACGATTTCTAGGAGGCAGTTCTACTTAGGTTAAAATAGTTTGGATTAGATTATTTTAACTAAGAGATTGGTTCTGCACAGTTCTGCTAGGTACTCACAATATAAATTTGAAATAGGCCTCTCCACGGATCTGGTCAGGTTTTGGACTGGACTCCGGTTCTGGTCTCGGCAATTGTGATCTGGGTCAGCTCTCTGGTTCTGCTCACAGCGGTCTGGGTCATTCAGGATCTCTGGTCTGGTCTCTGGCAATTGTTCTTGGCAAAAGAATTCAAACAGCTCGCCCGGCTGTGGAATAGTTTTCAAATGATTTTAAGGTTGCGGAGGCCTGCTGAGAAGAGTTCTCAGTTTGTGGGTTTAGGCCCTTGGTTTAAGTTCTGAAGTAAAGTTCTGGTCTTTGGAGATTGATGGATTTGAAGTCTGGATCTCTGGATGTGAAGTCGTTGGTCAGCATGCTCCGCAGCAAATGGAATTGAATGTCTCTACTTGTCCCAGCAGTCTCTTTTTATGTGTTTTGGAAAGTGGGTGTGTGCGTTGGTCATAACTAAACCTGCCCCTCTCACTTGTCATTGGCCCAATTCTCCCCTCTCCCATGATTGGGGAAAGGAAATGTGAGTCAGAGTGATGCTGTAGGTTTTATGGTCAGAGGAACCTCCCCTTGTCAGATTGCACACAAATCTATTTCTGACCCAAATACATATTTATCTATGCACCATTTTTCTAATATTATAGGTCCAGTTAACATATTTTCTGTAGCACCAAACCATCCGATCCCTGTCTTTGTACGATGTCGTCTCCACTGATGACAGAATTCTCCCCTTTTCATCCAGATAACGACCTCTAAACCTTTCCAGATTTTACACAAATCTGCACCAGGGATATGGGTTACAGATGATAAAGTGTCAGATTTTTAACATGCATACATTTGGAGTGAGACCCTATTTTCCGCTAGCAACCCCCCAGAATACACCACAGGGTCCTAACGCCTCTTAAAATGTTCACAGAAAAATCACAAAAATAATGATATTACTTATATAATTCTGATAAGTCCGCACTATGAGTTATCTATCTTTTTAAAATTATGCTCTGGTCAAAAAAAGGGTGTGGCTTCCCACATCACAGGGTGGAATAACTGGTTTATCCACTTCCCCCAAGCTCAGCTGCTAGCAGAGGCACTGCCCCTCCCAGTTTCCCCTAAGAGGAAGCCACTTTTACGACCCCCCCAATATAACATTTGCCTGCGTCCAGGACAGGCCTTTGTTCAACTCCCTGTAGTCCCCAGCTGCTCAACCCCTAATCTAATCAGAGAGGTGACAACTCCTTTTGGCAAGGGGAAGATTGGCTGAGCAGGTTTCAACTCCTGTCGGGTGTAGTTATCAGGCAGAATCCAGTTTCATTAAGCCAGGTTTCAGCTAAATGTCACTTTTTGTTCCCAGTTTAAATCACTTACAATTTTTACATATACATTAAATAATTACTTCCTTCAAGTCATTTCAGAATATAGTTTTACATTGTATCCACCTCTTAGCAAGTCTTTCCTTGGTCTGGTTTTGTTTCATTTGTTCAGTTTTACACAAAATTCTGGTGGTTTTAAAACGCCGGCTTTCTGATAGTGGTGAGTACTGGTAATGCAACCATTTTTGGGATTAAGAAAATGAATTCCCCACAGTTCTGAGTTGCTTTTTTGGTGGCAATCAGCATCGCCATTCCCAATGGTTTCAGGCTACTGTGTGTGTAGCCCAATGGTGGTTTTAGGCAGTGCCCTCCTGTGCACACAACATAGGCAAAAATGGGTGGCAGCCTATTCTTCATGTTTTCCCTGTGCACTCTCTGGGGAGTTCTGGCCATCATGATGTTTTCCATGCCAGTACTGCACAGTTTTATTGTAGGGCTTGGATGCATGGGTAAAAACATCCCACAAGCCCCCCCTCTTGCGATGGCTATTCTGTCCTTTCGCTGATGGAACTCGCAAGATCTGGGATGTTCGCCTCCTCTTCTTCCAATTCCATGGATGGCACAGTTCAGCATCTTTTCCTCCCTCCAGTCGATCAATCAGTTCTCCTTGCTGGTCCTGATGGGAGAATTGGGCGGTACCCCGGGCCCCTCGGGTCTCTGCTCCCGGTCCCCGGATCGTCCTCCTTGGCCAGTCTCCAGGTTTTCTTTCTCCTAGGATGACAAAGGAAAGCGGCAATACCTATTTGTAGACATTTCCTCCCCACCATTGATATAGTGGGGTGGCACATACATTTTATAGTCAAAACATTTGCGTTCTTATTTTAACAAAAAACAAGATGCAATTATACGACATTTTCTTTTTTCCAAATCATAATATTTTAGAGACTATATGTGGGATATTTTTGGGTTGGAATTGAATTACTCTGGAGCGGTCCCCTCTGGTATTGCAGAGGACTCCTCCAGTTGTTGCAGAGTGTGCCTGGGATGGCAACACTTTAGCTGATTTATATGTACTCACTTATCTTCCCCTTCCGCCAGACTGCCTTTGGGGATGCAGATCTTGTAGGCCACAGGGGAGATTTTGTCTATAATTTCAAATGGTCCCTTCCATGTAGGCAAGAATTTTCGCCGTTTGGCCTGGTTCCTTTGGAAATTGTATAGCTAGACCCGATAACCCACCTTATATTCCTTTCGGGTAGTTTTTAAATCATAGTGGGTCTTCATGCTCTCGGCTGATCTTTCTAGATTCCGCTGAGCATGGGCAAAAGCATGCTGAAGGTGTTTCCTTAAATTCTCCACATACTCATGAGTTGTGGAGGCATTTATCAGTGTCTGCTCTTGGGTTCTGTAGAGCAAATGCTGGGGAAGCACCATCTTGCGTCCAGTCATCAACTCAAATGGTGACATTTTAGTTGCAGTTGAAGGGGTAGATCTGATGGCCATTAGGACCAGAGGTAATCGGATATCCCAACTTGGCCCAGAATCTGCCACAAACTTTTTTAATATGCTCACAATGGTTCGGTTGTATCTCTCCACTGCTCCAGAAGAAGCTGGCCTGTAAGCAATATGCAACTTCCTTTTGACCCCCAGTATCTCCCACATCTTTGTCATTACTTCGCTGGTGAAGTGGCTACCCCTGTCTGACTCAATCCTTTGAGGTAGACCAAAACGGGAAAAGATGTGGTTAATCATCAGGGCAGCTGCTGTTTCTGCCTTGCAGTTTGGGGTGGGAGACATTCCACCCACTTGGTAAACAAGCATGTAACGGTCAACATGTACTTGTTTCCTCTAGACGAGTGAATCACGGGGCCTACAAAGTCGATTTGCAAATCTGACCATGGCAGTGTCATCCCCCTCTTTTGGAGAGGCGCACGGTGCGTGAGGGATGATGGCTGAAAGTGTGCACACACAAGACACCCCTTCAAGTATTGGTCGAGCTCCTGCCCCATGTGTGGCCAGTATGCAACCTCTCTTAAGATTTCCAGTGTTGTGTGAAACCCCCTATGACCGGCGGTGGCCGCATCATGGGCGTGACTTAACATCAGGCTTCGGAATGAGGTAGGAACCACCCACTGATCGTGGCCAGCTTTGGATTTCCTTACCAGCAAACCGTCTTGGATTCGGAACATTTTTGGACATTTCATCAACACTCTTAGGTCCTCTTTCCCAATGTAATCGATATCCGTCAGGGGAAAGTTCTCAGGGCCCTCAAGGTGTTGGTAAAACTTACCAATTATTGGATCCCCCTTCTGAGCTGTAATTAAATCAGCATCAGGGGTCTCCTTACTCCATTGGACAGTTGAAAGATCATTGTGAGCATTTGTCTGGGACCTAGAGATAGCAGTGACCTGGATTTCCCCCAACAGGGACTCTATTTCGATTAGATCCCCTTAGATGGCCCCGGTTTTTTGGCCAGCTGATCAGCTAAGTCATTTCCAGTTTTGTCTGGTCCCTCTACTTTGGAATGCCCTTGATCTTTTTCCAGTAGATGGTCATCCCATTCAAAGTGACCAGATCATCAATATTTTGGATTAACTTCCCATGTTTCAGGGGTTTGTTATTAGCGCATAACATGCCTCTGATTTTCCAGTTGACCAGGTGCTCCACGAACCCGTTCCGTACATAATCCGAATCTGTGATTATGACCAGTTTGTGGAGTTGATGCTGGACAGCAGTGAGGATGGCCTGATGCACAGCCATCAATTCCGCCACCTGACTACTTCGGGGACCAATTTTGTATCCAGCAGAGGGTTCTGGAAACTCCTTCACCCATGCATTCCCTACGCCAGCCACCAGTTCTTTCTCCCCGTCGTTGTCAACATGGTAAGAGCATCCATCCACATAGACAGTGGGCATTCCCTCACACTTGTCTTCTTCAAAGACTTTGTGTGGGGAATTAAGGTATGCCTCCATGTTGTCCTTGATTTTTAGACTTTCGTCCTCGAGACAGTTTTCTCTGGCACAATCGTGCAAGTCAGCCAGACCTTGCGCGAGGGGGCTCTTCTTGTTTTGGCCATATCTGACCTCCACAGGAAAGCCTTGCATTGACAGAATCCTGTGCTTTCTGAAAGGAAAGTTTTGCTCCGCCGGCCCTCAACTGTGTCAGAACATAACGGATCTCTGCTATGTGTTCCTCCACAGACGAACTTTTGATGAGGACATCATCTACATAAGCCAGCTTACCCCTCGCACCCAGGTCGGGCATGGCCTTATGTAGGAAAATGTTGAATTCATTGCCGGAGTTGAGGTATCCAAAGGGAGTCCGGGTCCATGTGTACTGCTGGCCCCCAAAGGTAAAAGCCAGTTTGTATTGGTCCTCCCTACTGACAGGCACGGTCCAGTATCCATTGGTCAGGTCTATTGCTGTGAATACCTATGTGAATACCTATGACCCCTGAATCTGGGCCAGCCCTTGGTCAATGTAGGGCAGAGGCCATCGGGAAGTATGGACCCGTTTGTTGAGCTCCCTAAGGTCGGCGCAGAGTCTCCACTGGCCGTTTGGCTTCAAGATTCCCAGCACCGGATTATTGAAGGTGCTGTGTACTGGACGTATTATTCCCCGGGACTGAAGGTTCTTAATTATTTCAGTAAGGGACTCCATGGATGCGAGAGGCAAGCGATATTGCTTCACAAACACTGGAGTCATTCCAGGGTCCGTGAGAATTGTTGTGGTGTGGATGTCGGTGCGACCACAGTCATATGAGTCTACCGCAAAGAGATCTTGGAAATCCAAGAAAACTTGCTTCAACTTTTGCTTCTGTTCCAGAGTCACACAGGCATCAGCTAGGTTGACTCTCTCTTCCACCATCTGCCTGAAGCCTGGAAAGACTTCTGGTTTGGCTATCTCAGCGGCCTCCTCCAGGTGGGTGGAGAAGTCCCTGGTCAGAGTGCTGATTTGGACTGGAGGCTTCAGGTGGGAAAGGCAGCCCTCATGGACCTGGAAAATCACCTCATCCCTCCTGAAGTCACAAGTCACATCTTCCTTACCGTAAGGGCAAGAAGTGTACACCAGGAAGTTCCCCCCATGCCGGGTGAAAATTCTGTCTGGTGTTGTATTGTCCTCACTGTCACTGTCAAAACAGTCCTTGGGGATTGGTCCTAACAGTTCATTTCCTAAATCAATGGAGAAATGTTGGTCATCAATCGCCATTCCAATAATGATGCCTGTGGCTAGAGTAATACTCTTTAAGTCGCTGTTATCCACCTCTATTGGAATGGTGTCATGTTCTATGTTGACTAATGGTGTTGGGTTTACCCCTAACCCTTGCTGTTGGAGAGAAGCATTTAGATGGATATAAGCATCAGGGTTTTGCAATTTTTATCCTCTTTTAACTTTCACTTCCAGGGAGAATTGTCGGGTCCTTTCTGGGATGGTGACTTCCTCTTTGATCTGAATTTCAACTGCATAAGGTAGCAATTGAGCTGACCTAAATGCTTTTTCTGGATCATCAAAGCCCATGGGATTATCCGCTAATCGGGACCAAGCTTTGAAGTTTATTAGGTCCAAACTAATGGTAAAGCGATTGAGAATGTCACTGCCTAAGTAAAAGGCGGCAGTGACATCTCGCACAACCCAACAATTATGGACTATGCTCTTGTTGCCAATGGAGATTTTGAGCATACACCTGCTTGGCAGGAGATGTTTGGAATTAGGTGCTTCCAGGTCCATTTCCCATTTGTCTATCAGTTTGAATGTGGGAATGGCTGGATCTTTTGGGAGTTGGCGGAACATGGCTTCGCTGATGAAGCTCTTACCGTTGTTCTCACACACTCGAGCGAGAACAGAGTCCTTCCCATCATTTAACTGAACAGGGATGAACAACTGCTCTCCAATTAGCTGAATATCAGCCAGGCTCTGAGCTGATTTCACATCTTTCTGGACTATAGGAGTGGGAGTTTCTGATTGTGGATTGGTGAAGAATTTCCTTCCAGTGTGGAATACCACCTTAAACTGGAAGGAAGGTTGATTTTCAGAAATAGAGAGGACCCCCCATCACCAGTCTGTTGTCCTACTGCTATTACTGTCACATCTGGAGTTTGGTTGTTCTGGAAGTGAAATTCTACTTGGTCAGATTTTTGTTCAACCATGTGGCAGGTGCCGTTTAAACTAACATGGTTGACACTCTGTTTTAATTTTATTGGTCGGCTAGTCTGGGTCCAGAGGACCTTGTTTACACAATCTATTAGGGGTGACAACCTTCTCAGGAGGTCATTCCCTATTAAACAAGTGGTGCCCTCTGGAGTCACTACTATGACCGGGTGTTTCACCTTCTGTCGCCCAATTTTGATGTCCAAATCTGCAGTCCCCTCGACAGGAATTTCCTTCCCGTCAAAGTTCTGCAGTTGTCCAGGAAGAAAGGTGAGAGGAATACGGTAATTCTCCCCCCCTTCCTGAATTTAGTTCATCAAAGGCCCTTTTGGACAGAAGGGTAGCTTGGGATCCACTGTCCACCAGTGCCAAAATTGTACCCTGCCCCTGTACTTGTACAGGGGCATAGTATATTCCCTCCTTCTCCTCAAGGGGGCACAGATAATGCACATTTTTGGACAACTGGTGGGCTAACTTTCTGGTTTTGGACATTGCTAGCGAAGAGATTTGGGCAGAATTCTGTGGAGAGCCTGGGGAATCTGAAAGAAAAAGTTGGCAACTGGAAATGGTTTCGGGTTCTGGGCCACCCCCCCTTTTTGGAGGCAGTCCTCAGGATGGGTTTGACCCACAGGATTTTGGTATTGTCGGTTCTGGGATGAGATGATGGGCGGCGGTAGCTCAGTCTCCCCATCTCCCCAGTCTGAATTGGCATCCCTTGGGACCCATTTTTCCTTGGGAGGAGTTCCCCCATCTCTGAAGGAGAAGATCCTTTTCCCAGGATCTTCTGAGGATCTCTATCCCTCAAATTGGAAGACCTGTACCTCCTCCACAAAGTGGGTCTGTTTGGGTCCTTTGTTTCTCCTACCCCCCTCTGCTCCTTGGGAGGCAGGCTTTCAGGGGTAGGAGATTTTGTTTCCGGTTCCTGGTTTTCCAGAGGCTGTTTACAAGTTGGGAAGGAGGCTTCCTCCAAGGCTTTACACCCCCCTTCCCCTTGTGCCTCCTCCCTGGGAACAGGTGGGTTATCGGGGTGCTGCCCCCGTCATTGTTCTGGAGCACCCGGTCCAGAGTTTGGGGCATTCTGCGGTGGCATGCTCATCTGAGGGTTCTGTTGAGCCCTCAGTATGTGACCCAGATCTCGTGCCATATTTTGGACCTGGCGCTCAAGTTGTGAAACCCGCTCAGGCTGATACAGGGCTCTATTTTCTCCCCTGGGCTGATCCCGGGAAGGGTAGCTATCCCTTCTCTGGTAGTACCCCTGGTTGGGAAGATTTGGTACCCCTCCACCCTTGGCCTCCCCTCTCCCGGATTAGGTTGTCTGGGCTCAGGGAATTGGGGAAAGAAGGATGGATGATTTTGGGGCAAAAAATTGGGTGGATACCTGGGGAAAAAGTTCTGCCCAGGATTTGGAGAATTTCTGCCCTCCTGTGGGAAGTTGGGAGGGAAGTTCCCTGGGTTAGGTGCTTGGCTGGATCCCCCCCCTTAGGCTGGAGGAGTCTACACATAACCCAGGATTGGTCTGTTTCCCTTGTAGCGGGGACTTACATAGTCAGGGGGGCGGGGGACCCCATTTGTGGGACTACCTCCTCGACTCCCTGTCTGTGACTGGCCCGAGGGCCTTCTGGGCTGTGAATTATTTGGTTCAGGCAGGTTTTTAGGCCACCCATCTCCAAATCTAAAACAGGGGCAACCTTTACCTCTGCCACCTTGGCAGCAGCAGGGGTGCTGTTGGTTTTGGGGTTTTTCGGCGCATTATTTTTATTTTCGATGGGCTTCTGCGCCTCATAGATCCGGGTAGCCTGTTCAATGACCCAGTCTAAAGATCTTTTCTCATGAAAATATCTCACGAGCTGGGTCATTATGCATTTGGGTAAGGCATGGAAAAACGTATTGATAAATTCTCTGCCATCCGTGCGCACCCTTCTGGTGGTCTGCGCAAAAGCACGTTTTAATTCTTGCACAAACTCTTGTGGGGCCTGATCCTCCCCACATTGCAAATTGTAGGCTGCCTTGCGAGCCTCTTGAGGATTTCTGTGAACAGAAAAATGTTTCAAGATGGCCGCCTTATAGGTGGACCATCTTAAATGATTTTGGTCCTCCAGCCCCGCAAAGAAACTGGAGTATTCTGGGGAGAATGTCCATTTGACGTACTGGATGCAGCTACTGCTGTCCTTCAAATGGAAAGTCTCCATCATTTGCTCATAGAGCTCCAAGTGTTCCCAAACGGAATACTTGGCGTTCTTATGATAAGGAGTGATGACACTCCTGATTGCCTTTATTTGTTCCAATGGGTCCTTAAGCATGGCCCTTTTTGCCTTATTGGCCTTTTTGGTTCGGGTAACCCTGGTCCATTCATCCTCCGACTCAGAAGCGCTGCTCCCAGAGGTGCCTGTCTGATCTTCCAGGTTTTCCCGGATTCTGCAAGCCTGGGAATGGCTGGCAGAATGTGGGGACCTGGTCTCCTGTGTCCTGTGACACTCAGAGGAGTCTTCAGATCCCTCCTTGCTACCAGGATTTGCTGGGTATCCCCCCACTGACCTAACTGGGCAGAGGTTTTCAGGATGCCCTTAATGGGCCTACTCTCCTGGGGTTCCCCACTAAATTGCACTGTGCTTGGGTGCCCATACCCGGATACCCGCCCATCCATTCCTGGGAGGTACTGGCCTATGAGCCCCATGCTTTTGGCTGGATAGTAATCTGCCATCCCTGTGGCCCGGTGCTCATGCGCCAGGGGACATAGGGGTGGCAGAGTCCAGGGACTGAGAGAGATGAAGGCCTCCGGTACTAGGGCTCCCGAGGTTATGTTCCGGTACTTCCCTTTCCCAGCAAACCTCGTCTCTATCAGCCCCTGCTCCCTGTTGCAATGCAAGAGCCTGCACCTTCAGTTCCTCAGTTAAGGCCTTACTAGATTCTATCAGTATCTCCTGCATGGCTACCTGTTTCAGGAGCCTATCATTGTGCTGACAGAGAGCCTCATTTACTCTCTGTGCCTCCTGGTTGGTCCTGGAGTACTGGACCAGTCTTTGCTGCAGGAGGGTTCCCTCCTGAGTCCCTTCCCTACTGGCCTGCTCCTTTCTTGCCAGAGCCTCCTTCACCCTCCTGGTGTGCTCTAACAAGTTCTGGTTTTCTTTTTGGAGGTCACCCAGTCCCTGGAGGGCCAGGTGATTTTCTTCCATTTTTCTTTTTAAATGGCAGACTTCCTGGCCTAAGGTGTCCCTTTCCTGACCAAGAGCCTGAATTTGTGATGCCAGGTCGTCCCTCTGCCTTTGAAAGGCACCAGCTTTCTGGTGCTCTTCATCAAACTCTGCCTGGGTATCCAGGTCTTTCAGAATCAGTTTGTTGCTCTCTGCCTTCACTCTATCTAGATGACTTTGCAGGGTGGCTACCTGCTCTGTGCATGCCCTGTTGAAGTCCAGTTGTTGCTCCAGCTTTTTCTGGCTCTGCAGAAGGGAGTCCAAACCTTCTTGGTACTCCTTCTGCAAGGCCAGAAATCTGGTATCCTGGTCAGCCTTCTCCTGTTGCAGTCTATCCATGTCCTCTTTTATTTTAATGATATACTGCCTACTATCATTTTCTGACTCCTGGCTCCTCTGCAGCCTCTGCTCAGAAGAGACCAGGTCAGATTGGGCCTTTTCTAATGCCAGCCGTTGCCTATTTGCCAGATCTTGGCCTTCAGCACATTTGTCCTGCATGGCTCCCATATATAGATACAAATATGCTGCTATCCTGGCAATCTTATTATGTTCATCTTTGGCTTAAGGGGCCATATATAGTTCACTCAGGGCCACATGTAGGGGACCCTGATCTCCCCATATATCTGACCCTGTTTCAGTGACCTGTTGCGCGATTGCCTGCAACCAGACCGTTTGGTCCTGATGAGTCCACTCACCTCTCACAAATAGCTTATGTAGGAAGTGCTCTCTGGCTATTTTGATGTCTACCAGTGTCGTCATTCTGGAATTTGAGTTCCTTCCTGACTTACAGAAGTTTGTATTTTATTTTTGCAAAACAGACCGTTTCCTTAGAGCGTTCCTTTGAGGAGTGCTTTACAGCGTAACACAGCGTGGTGATCCGACCGGATATGTGCATCTGGTCAGCTGGCACACTGTATTAATCTGCACAAATGGTAAATCTAACCCAGAATATCCCGGCTCGAGCCCCCACTTTGTAAGAGGATTCAATCCAACACTACAGCTAAGTCAATGCCTAGTCTGGGATACTGAATGGAAACCCTTAATGATATATCTTAATGTCCAGTTCGTGAGTTCTGGATGACTACCCCTATATAACACCCCTCTCTTAGAATCCCCCTGACCCCACTGAGCCAAGAAGTAGTTCTATTTTGCAAGTTTAAAAGGTTTATTTGAGAAATAAAACAAAATATAGATACCACGCTTTTATAATAAATTAATAATCGATATCGCCCTTATAAATATAATGTTAATCAACAATGGGTAATCTGACACTAGCACACTTCTTTATAATCAATGAGGAGTGGGTGTAGGATGGATAAAGTAGCAAAAATACTTTTATGATTTCAAGGGAAAAGCAATGGGGAATAAAATGCAGTACAGAAATACTTGATATGATTTTAGCAAAAGATAAAATAATCACTTTTTCTCTGGCAATTCACCCCCCTCCCCTATGCAATGTAAGAAATGGAAGGAGATGGAACGAGGAGCACACAGTTCTCAGGAATGCAACCAAATACAATACGAAATTCAGTTCCCCCTCAGCAAGTTTAGAGCAAACAGGTTGAAACACAGGCCCAAAAGGCTTTAAATGTGATGACAATGAAGTGAGAAATGTGCTAAAAATGCTTTTAATTCCCTTTAGAAGGTTCAGGGTGAGTGAGAGATACTTGGGATGAGCTCAGGCTCACTTTAGCAATGATTCAGGGATGGTGATTAAGAGACAAACACATTTTTAGCAAAGGAAAGCAAAAAGCTGCTATCTTTTTACAGGTAAAGAAATCAGGCCAAATCGCAAATTGCAGCAAAATTCGCGAGTGCGTGAATCGCGATTAAATTTCGTTCCTAGCCCAAACGGTTCCAGAGATACGGACGATTAAATAAAGGTAGATTTTCGGATTTAAAGTAAAACTCAAAATGACAGGTGACAGCTTGCAGCTGCAGAATTGACAGGTGACAGTTGTGCAGCTTTAAAAATGACAGATGATACGATTTCTAGGAGGCAGTTCTACTTAGGTTAAAATAGTTTGGATTAGATTATTTTAACTAAGAGATTGGTTCTGCACAGTTCTGCTAGGTACTCACAATATAAATTTGAAATAGGCCTCGCCACGGATCTGGTCAGGTTTTGGACTGGACTGGACTCCGGTTCTGGTCTCGGCACTTCACAGTGATCTGGGTCAGCTCTCTGGTTCTGCTCACAGCGGTCTGGGTCACTCTGGATCTCTGGTCTGGTCTCTGGCAATTGTTCTTGGCAAAAGAATTCAAACAGCTCGCCCGGCTGTGGAATAGTTTTCAAATGATTTTAAGGTTGCTGAGGCCTGCTGAGAAGAGTTCTCAGTTTGTGGGTTTAGGCCCTTGCTTTAAGTTCTGAAGTAAAGTTCTGGTCTTTGGAGATTGATGGATTTGAAGTCTGGATCTCTGGATGTGAAGTCGTCGGTCAGCATGCTCCGCATGAAATGGAATTGAATGTCTCTACTTGTCCCAGCAGTCTCTTTTTATGTGTTTTGGAAAGTGGGTGTGTGCGTTGGTCATAACTAAACCTGCCCCTCTCACTTGTCATTGGCCCAATTTTCCCCTCTCCCATGATTGGGGGAAGGAAATGTGAGTCAGAATGATGCTGTAGGTTTTATGGTCAGAGAAACTCCCCTTGTCAGATTGCACACAAATCTATTTCTGACCCAAATACATATTTATCTATGCACCATTTTTCTAATATTATAGGTCCAGTTAACATATTTTCTGTAGCACCAAACCATCCGATCCCTGTCTTTGTACGATGTCGTCTCCACTGATGACAGAATTCTCCCCTTTTCATCCAGATAACGACCTCTAAACCTTTCCAGATTTTACACCAATGTGCACCAGGGATATGGGTTACAGATGATAAAGTGTCAGATTTTTAACATGCATACATTTGGAGTGAGACCCTATTCTCCGCTAGCAACCCCCCAGAATACACCACAGGGTCCTAACGCCTCTTAAAATGTTCACAGAAAAATCACAAAAATAATGATATTACTTATATAATTCTGACAAGTCCGCACTATGAGTTATCTATCTTTTTAAAATTATGCTCTGGTCAAAAAAAGGGTGTGGCTTCCCACATCACAGGGTGGAATAACTGGTTTATCCACTTCCCCCAAGCTCAGCTGCTAGCAGAGGCCCTGCCCCTCCCAGTTTCCCCTAAGAGGAAGCCACTTTTACGACACCCCCAATATAACATTTGCCTGCGTCCAGGACAGGCCTTTGTTCAACTCCCTGTAGTCCCCAGCTGCTCCACCCCTAATCTAATCAGAGAGGTGACAACTCCTTTTGGCAAGGGGAAGAGTGGTGCAGCAGGTTTCAACTCCTGTCGGGGGTAGTTGTCAGGCAGAATCCAGTTTCATTAAGCCAGGTTTCAGCTAAATGTCACTTTTTGTTCCCAGTTTAAATCACTTACAATTTTTACATATACATTAAATAATTACTTCCTTCAAGTCATTTCAGAATATAGTTTTACATTGTATCCACCTCTTAGCAAGTCTTTCCTTGGTCTGGTTTTGTTTAATTTGTTCAGTTTTACACAAAAGTCTGGTGGTTTTAAAACGCCGGCTTTCTGATAGTGGTGAGTACTGGTAATGCAACCATTTTTGGGATTAAGAAAATGAATTCCCCACAGTTCTGAGTTGCTTTTTTGGCAATCAGCATTGCCATTCCCAATGGTTTCAGACTACTGTGTGTGTAGCCCAATGGTGGTTTTAGGCAGTGCCCTCCTGTGCTCACAACATAGGCAAAAATGGGTGGCAGCCTATTCTTCATGTTTTCCCTGTGCACTCTCTGAGGAGTTCTGGCCATCGTGATGTTTTCCATGCCAGTACTGCACAGTTTTATTGTAGGGCTTGGATGCATGGGTAAAAACATCCCACACCATGGTGGCTGCACCTAGCACAGCCACACCCCGCCGGGTGGGAGAGACACCAGTTTTGCTCGCCGGGGCACCCCAACAGCCACTGAGGGATGAGTGGAAGTCAGGGGACTTCCTCTTCAGAAAAAACAGTGTGCCTATAAGAACCGTCCACGTAGAGCGGGACGGGGAAACAGACAGCTTGGAATATGAGAATGTAGTGTCCCGAAGAGGGGACGATGAATATTGGAGTGATTTCAATGACACAGAAGAAGAAGGAGAGGCAAGGACTGGACAGGTATCCCATAACACACCAAGATTAGAGAGTTTATGGGACGGAAGATTAAGGGAGAGGCTTGGCAGAATAGAGTTAGCACTCAAAAAGGGAAGTGCAACTAAGGGTGGACAAGGAAAGATTAAACTGCAAATGCCCAGATACTCTAGGGTGCAGGGTGATCGTACTACGTATCCTGGGCACAAATGGACAAATAGAACCTCCTTAAGGCGCTCCCACAGCTCTCGTCAGAGGCGGGGGAATGGATCTATGCTTTTGAAAAGAACACAGCAAGACCCAGGCAAGAATAGCAGAGGTTTGGGCGGAAGGAGGGCAAGGACAGTGGGGAGGAAACCAGCCATTTTTGGGACCCCAGTGGCAAGGAGGACAGCAACGAGGATGAGGTGGGTTCCAAGGGCCTAGAGGAGGGTGATTTGGAGGTCCAGTATCCAGAAGTAGGGGGCCTGTGCAGTGCTGGACATTCAGAAGATGGGGCCATTTTGTGAGTGTCACAGCAGACAGGGAGGGAATTAAACCTACAACCAGCAACAATATGAGTGCCCCATGCAAGTAACCCCCAAGGGCCCACTCCCCGATACCATATGAAATTTATCATGCATACATGCAGCTACCCCCACATATCCCGGCCCCTACCATCCAACACAGCAACAACAAGCAGCACAGCCATATCAGCCCTAACCAGCAGCCAGCAGAGAACAGACACACTTTTGGCACTGCACCGAACTGCGCTACTTTAGAAGGAGGAAACCATTTCAAGGAGCTACTTTAGAAGGGGAAAAACTTTTTTAGTCCCCTGGGAAAGACACCTACCCCGACTAGGACAGCCCACAGAGAGCACTTGCGTGTCCCGTCCTGTCAATGACCCTAAATCCAGAAGAGTAACCGTTGGTAGGGGCAGAGATAGGGAACAAACAATTCATCTTTATGGTGGAAGTCGTGCATCAGTGAAGGTGACTTCCCGCTATCAGGAAAGACTCTCGACACGCAGGGATTCTCTGCAGCTTTTTTAATGGATCCTTACGCTAAAGATCTAGAAGTCAAGGTGGGAGGGAAGGTTGTACGAGCCCCCCTCCTATACTCGGGGAGTTCTCCTGTCAAATTGCTCGGTAGGGACCTGCTTAACAAATTGAACATGACGATTTCATTTACAGACAGAGGTATCCTCTGCGCCACACCTGGCATATGTTCCCTAATAGCAATGCTGATGATACATGCAATAGCGAGTGATTTGGCAGTGAGAGGTATCCCTGTCAACCCTGACATGTGTGTTTACGGCATCAAAGTACTTGCACAAGCTGTTCCCCAAATTACCAGAAAGGAGTGGAGTGTACCCACTGACTGCCTTTTTTGACCTGTAGTACTGCCTGAGCTGGTTGCTGGCACAATCCTATCATTAGAAAAGGAAGGACTCCTAGTGTCTGCAAAAAGGATTGTAGTTCTGGGTACTGACTCCCACGGCTGCCAATGGCGCACTGTGTTGTGCATTGACCACAATGTTCCCCTAAGAGAATTGTCTGCGGAAGAACTTTTTGAGGAGGACAATAATAATGGAGAGATTATCCTTGAGATTTGTATACCCTCTGAAATTATGGTGCAATACAGGGTGCAGAGATCCCTAATGGCAGTTTTTAAGCCACCCCCATTCAGCCAAGCCAATTTGCAATACGTCCCCAAACATTTATGGACAGCAAACATGCATGATGTAGGAATGCTGAAAGAGGTGACTCCTGTAAAAATCACACATAAACCAGGGGCTGTACTTCTGCGGGTCAAACAATACCCGCTGTCTAGAGAAGCAGAGGAGGGAATTTGAGAAACACTGCAGGCCCTGTTGCACAAAGGGATCATAGTGCCCTCTACCTCACCATGCAATACAGCCCTATACACCATTAAAAAGGAAACAGAGGCTATTGGAGGATGATCCAGGATCTTTGCACCCTTAATGACCTAGTACAGAAGGAGTTTCCACTTGTCCCTAGTCCAGCGTCCATTTTGAGCAGCATCCCCAAAGAGGTGACCCATTTTACTGTGGTAAACTTGAAAAACGCATTCCTATCAGTACCTCTGCACCCAGAGTCACAGTACCTCACAGCCTTTACCCTTGCTAGAAAGCGCTATGAACACACTTGTTTGCCCCAGGTGCACTATGAGAGCCCTAGCATTTTTAACAGGATATTACAAGAAGACTTAGGGAAAATTCAAGTACCCAGCATGATAATTCAATATGTAGATGACCTACTGGTCTGCAGCGACAAGGCTGTCGAAGGGACTCTGTCAGTTCTAAGCAAGGAAAGGGTACAAAGTGGACAAGGCAGAACTCCAGTACTGCCAACTGGAGCTCCTCTACCTCGGGCAATTTAGCTCTAAAGACGGAAAAAGAATCATCCTTGACAGGGCAGCAACAATGTGTGCCACTCCCAAACCACTCACAGTAAAAGACATTCAAACTTTCTTTGGATTGTGCAATTATTGCAGGGCATGGATTCTAGATTATGCAGCATACACAAGGCCACTCCTACAGGGCCTCAAGGAAGCACAAAAATAGAGCAACAGAATAGAGTGGACGCCAGATATGATGACAAGCTTCAATGACTGAAAATATTTTATTTTGACCGCACCCGTCCTCACCAACCCAGATTACACACAGTAATTTTACATGTTCTCACACTATAATGGTACACTCATAACAGCAAGTACTTACCCAGAAGAGCACAATGGGCCATAAACCACTGGCTTATTACAGGGACAGTTCACTTGTGAACACTCTCTTGCAGCTGCACTCTTTGAAATTGGAAAAAGCTGAACAATTGTGATGGGGTGTTCAGTGACATTGTATGTGGAACACTCACTATTCACGATTTTGGATCGCTCCAAATCCACACTCACCACACAGAGAGCATCAGTTTATGAAATAATCCTGTGAAGCCCCCAAATCCATGTTGTAAGATGCAAGATAGTAAACCCAGCCACGTTCCTCACACAACCATGTACCGCTGAAGATTTGCAACAGCATGACTATGCATTTTATGAAGGTGAAGACGATGATATCCTCTTGATTGACAGGTCATCATCAATTGATCAAGAGACAGGTGAAAGACATGTTGGGGCAGCAGTGGTGCGCCTAGAGGAGGGAGAATATGAAACACTTGTAATGAGCAGACTGCCCACACATCATTCAGCACAAGCAGCACAGCAGCTGTACTGGTAGCACTAATAGAAGCCCTGCAGGCATCTAAGGGGTGCTATGTTACCATCTATTCAGAGTCTGCCTATGTAACCACCATGGTACATGCAGGCCTGTCGCGAGGAGGGGGTTTAGGAGAGCAGATGGCTCACCAGTGCAGCATGCCGCCCTGCTCAACACACTGATTTCTGCCCTCGCAGAACCCTCTATGGTGGCGGTCGCTAAATGCACAGCACATACAATACAGATGAAATCTCTCTGGGAAATGAGAGCACCCATGCGGCAGCAAATGCCGCAGCATATCTCCCCATGTCCACATCTGCCAAGTATGTTGTAACACCAGTAAGCACCAGAATAGGTACAGTAGCATACACAGCTCTCCCTATCACACATATAATTGAGCTGCAGCGGATAGCCCCACAGAAGAACAGGATATGTGGCTCAAATGTGGCTGTGTGCAATCGCCCACTGACCTCTTCGGGCGACAACAAAGTACAGGAAAAGTAGTAATGCCAGTAGAGTTATTACACACGGCTTTTGAACAGTTGCACTACCCGTCTCATAGCTCTAAACAACACATCACAGCACACATCCAAGATGATTGGTTTATCCCCAATTTGCAGAAACACCTCTAAAATATGGTGGTTCAATGTACCACATGCCAAGCTAAAGACTCTGGGTAAGTCTCTTGTAACCAGGACTAATGTCTGGCAGAGGGACTCCCAGGACCCCCCTTGTTAATTTGCATAATTAAGTAACTTTGGGTCTCACCCTAAGTTACTAGGGGAATCCAGACGTGGACCCCTTGCTCACTATTCTTAGAGAGGCACAGATCCACCCTACTGATGAGGTCCAACCAGACCGAAACACGTGTCTGGGGTTTCTGTTGGTACTCTTGTTCAGAGGAGAATTGCCTAGCATTTCTGTGCTGGACTGCCCCAGGGCAGGACAAAGACTGATATGTTTGGGATATTTCTTTTCTGTGAAAGATAGTGAGCTAAAGACTCTGGGTAAGTCTCTTGTAACCAGGACTAATGTCTGGCAGAGGGACTCCCAGGACCCCCCTTGTTAATCCACATGCCAAGTGTTCAGTACAGGAATGATGCTCAGAACGCTGCGAGGAACTCTGCCCTGCCCTGTCGGCCCATTCCGTGAACTGCACATTGAATATGCAGACATGGGGGAATGATGCAATGAGGTATGATATCTAATTGTGGAGGTGTGTCCGTTCTCCAGATGGGTTGAGGCTGGCCCATGTGCCCACCCAGGTGCCAAGTGTGCTGCAAAATTCCTCTTCAGATAGGTCTTCCCCCGCTGGGGGCCGGGGGTGTGACCGGGGGTTTAAGATCGGATAATGGCACCAATTTTTTCAATGAGCTCTTCAAGGAAATAACAGCCCTATGAGGGATCAAACATTGTATGTGTTCAATTTACAACCCACAGCCAAATGGGGTGGTAAAGAGGAGCAACAGACTCCTAAAGAGCAGACTCTCCAAACTATGTAACACCCTATAAAATAATTGGGTCTTTTGCCTGCCCCTGGCTCTCTTTCAACTGTGTACACAGCCCAGTAAAGACCACCATCTGTCCCCCCACAAAATAGTGACTGGCAGGCGCATGCAGACACCACTATCACCGGTGAGGAAAGCATCAGATGCTCATAGAGCAGCAACAATTCTGGGGGAGGAATTTAAGCAGTATCTGTCCCAACTAACACGTGCGATAATATGTATTGCAAAACAAATGGCTCTGCCAATAACAGAAAATGCACAAACATCAACTGCACCACAAACTGATGCCACACCCGAGCAACCACTGTTCCCAGGTGAACTGATCTATGTCAGAAGTTTTGTACGAAAATGGAACAACCCCAGGTTCCACGGGCCCTACGAAGTCTTGTTTTCCACCCCGTCGCAGTAAAGGTGAAGGGGCTTAGATATTGGATACACCTCACGGACATTCGCAGGGCCCCACCTGACTCAACACTAACTGTTCAGAATCAAAAAAACACAACTTTCTCAGTTTGCATAGCTTTTTGCTGTTAATAATAAGTGCATGTGACAAAGTACACAATAAAGGCATTGCTGCTAGAGCACCAGCTACGTGAATTAAACATCTCTCTCTCTCTCTCTCTCTCTCTCTCTCTCTCACTCTCTCTCTCTCCTTCCCGTCCCTCGTCCCTTCCCTACCTCGTTTATCCCTTCCTTCCCTGTTTTTTTCCAAAACCTGCAGGTATGACAACGTTGGAAATGACGGCACTGAGATATTCTTCAACTGCAGATAGAAGTAGTACCAGAATGTAGAGCTATGATTGTGGCCTTCATTTTGTGGCCATTTTGTTTACCGTAATGATGTTCTTATTAGGGATTTATTGGGGAACGTCATTTATCTAGGCGGGTCATCTAAAAGAAGGAGGGGAACTGCAATGCAACTGGGGTACCTTCCAATATCACTGATTTTTTTTCACATGCAACTGAATTACCTTGTGAGGTCACTGATTTCCCCCCTGTACCCTCCAATGTAACTGATCCCACCCTGAGCCCTATATCCTCCATTAAAATAGCACTAAGTACCAGCCTGTACCCTGACTTGAATGAAAGGATTAATGAAAGTGCACCATTCAGTATCTCAGAACCAAGCAATATAACAAAAGCAGAACCAGTACATAATGTGATCCGCGTAACTAGTAGCAACTCCCCTGCAACTGCATGTACAAGCAACATGTTCCAAACACTACTGCCAAATGTAAAAAACTCTTTGTGTAATGGAAATAGTAAAGTAAATATCACTAACAGCAGAAACAGTAGAAGTAAAGACACGCGCTATGCAATAACAGAGCAAAAAGACAAGCACACAAGCATAAATATGATGCATACCATGATCTAGGCCTCGATGCAGTAGAAGATATTCATTACACAGAGCACTTGAACACGAACAATTGGTACTCCGACATGAGTGCAATGGGAAGGCGAACTACCAATGGGAGTTGCTACGTCTGTTCCTTAAAACCGCACGCATCTGGGGCACCCGAGGTCTTAGTACCGCAAGAAGTACCTCTGATAGAGGCCCAAAGCCTAATTCATCTTGCACTATGTAGGGTGAAAGGCACTTTCCAATCACGCAACGTAAACCTAGAACTCATTGATCTGGACCCCCGAAAATGTAAAATTATTTCCACTAACCTCAATTCTCTGAAAGAACCACATCTGGTGATCGAAGGGCAGAGTTATGTCAACAATGAGTGGCAAGAAATAACACACACGTGAAAAGCTGAAGGACTTTTAGGGTTGTCTGAAACAATTATAGCCCTCGTGGAACACACTTGCATACCAACATGGACAGACCACATCACCAAATTAATGTAGATTGCAGCTATTGAGAAACCAGTAAAAATACATCAAGAAAAAGCATGTGAACTATGATTTTTACAGTAAAGGAAATGTCTTGGTCAGATCAAACCAACGGTGTAACCAAACTATTCTAATCCCAGACCTCAGAAAAGGTACTGCAGCACTGATGGACTATTGTTGGGTCTGCGGCCAGCAAGCCTACTTGCACCTTCCGCCTTCTTGGAGGGGCTACTGTTCGCTAGCAATGCTGCACTCTGCCCTGTTAGTGGTACCAGAAGAACACCGGAAAGGGGGGCCCCTGCTGGATGAAATGCCTCCAGTGCCCCCAACAATCGAAGCACAGCACACAATGCCATCATCAGACTTTTGCAACCTCTCTGAGAAAGAGTCTTATAACCAACTGCGAAGAAGAAGATCCTCAAATTACCTATCTAAAGACTCATTTAAACCACTTACACAAATACCTGTTGAATACAAGCTCTATAGTTCAGCACAGACATTTTTTGCATCTCTGATTCCCAGCAACCAGACACAAGCCAATGCAAAATGGCTCCAGATCGTCAGATGGGAGATAATCCAGCTGGCTAATGACACCGAAAAAGAGTACAATGTCATAAAATAGACTAATGACAATGCATAGCCGGTACGTGCTGGATCTCCTGACAGACATGAAAGGAGGTGTTTGCAAAAAGATTGGGGGTTCATGTTGCACATACGTACCTTCTGAAGACACTGAAAATGGAACATTGTTGCATGTCATTGCAGCAGTACATGAACTAGGGGTGAAGATTAAAAAAGAAGCTGGAGTTCAAGAAGAAGATTGGTTCACCATGGCCTTCAGCTGGGTCCCATCACGGCTTTGAACATTGGTGAAAACATTGGTCCCCATCATCATGTTCATCTTGGTAATTTTCTGCATGGGCCAATTGGCTCTCCGGTGCTGTGCCAAAGCTGTGCCTAATAGAGCAATGATGATGGTCACTATTGGTAGAATTAAAGTATCTTGTGATACAAAGGAAGTAGATATACAGACTGACAAGACTGACCACCCAGTTCACCACATGGTCCCAATCCCTGTTGGAGACATAGCAGACAACCTATACCACACAACCATTGTCACCCCCCCTGACCCAAACAATTACAAGGAAGTGTGTGTTGTCTTGACTGGAGGTGGTGGATGCATTTACATGACTTGCACACCTGAGCAGTATCACAGGCAGGGGAGAGTTTAAGACATGTGTGTAGGGCCTGGATGCCAATAAAGGGAACACCCACATGGGAGGAGGCAGACAGATGGGCCAACAAACGTAAATATGGGTAGGGGAATTTGTTACTGTAGAAGTAACAAAAGGGGGGAAGTGGGGATGGAAATGAGTATGTACCACCCCCCCACCAAGCGCTTTCAGGTGAGGCAAATCCCATATGAGGTAGTGTAGTATGTAAGGGGGGAGAGAACCGCACTATGAAACTCAGTGCAAAAGAAATATAGCACGAACAGTAATAAATGGCATTCAGAGACACATAGAAAGAAACATCATTTTGTAGTTATGATGAAAATGCATGCTTGCTTGACTGTGCGGCTCCAACCGAGCTCCGTAGAAAGATTTTACTAGGCCCAACACCATTAGGGCAGAATAGATGGACACTGCCAGTTCTCACTGAAGTCCAATTTCCCCATGTACCTTCACTGTAGCAAACATTAAGTATCTTTTAGAGGAATGCACCCTGTCGGGGTGTGAGACAACACCAGGCTCTGCACAGCACCCATTCATCACCACCAAACTGCAGGCAGGCCACTTACCCCCACCCAGCCAGCCCAAAGCCAGCCCACACCACTGCCTCAACCCCCACACCCCTGCATTCCATGATAAGCGAGTGACCCCCCGTCCTAGCACAAATCAAGTGTCCATAAAAGATCTAAGCATGTGCAACTGTTTTACCCCTAGCATGAAATACATCCTTTGTAACATGAGGTACAAGGAGGGATAAATTAAAGATCAAACCCAGGGTGGAGGCTGTGAGTGCGAGAGGTGCAGTAACAATGAAGCCCTGAATGTGAGGGTCAGTATGACTGTAGTTCATCTTCCCTTACCCCTGGCACCACTCTCTGCGCCACCGAGGTGCTTGCCACAGTGATATAGTAATTAAGCTTAGTGTTTTAGTTTAGAAGCAACATTGTATTTATGAGTGGCCCGACCTTCACCAGATTCCACGATGAGACCAGCTGACCCCCATGGAGCATGACCAACGGTGAAGGAGCTAACCAATTGTAGCCTGGCAACCCCTATGGAGCAGGCCTGTGTATATGGACTCACCAGTAAGTGGCGCTAGATTGTACTATATCTGATGATGCCACTCAGCCTTTTATGCTCCTGCTTGTCTTATGATTAACTAGAACTTTCTCATCCAGCAGAGAACTTTACTGATATTTGTATTCTGTATTATTAAACATTGCTATCCTTGCAAAGCTATCTCCTGGGCTATTTCCCTTTTGAGGTGTTTTCACTCTGGAGTGTGCATAAAAAGGGACTTGCCTTCAACCCCCCACAGCCTTGCTTGCCCACCAACCTTAATTATTACCCTTATCCACCCCCACATATTTCTGCATCCAAATTCCGCCAAAATAATTCAATGGATTTGGCTTCGACCAAATCTCCTGAACTTCCTATCCTGTTTGTTTTGTTGATTGTTAGGCAGAATTCTGTGATATGGCCGAAGAAGCATATCAACTCTTGTGGTGTAATGATAAGGAAACCAGGTTTCTTGCAACCTCCAACCAAGTCAACCTGGAGGTTCCCAAATAGGTCGTGAATGGTGGCAGCATGTTTCATGGCTGAGTGTGCATTCACCATTTCAAGGGATAGATATATGTGAAGACGAGGAGAGGATGGAGCTCAGCATGGGGATGATGGAGTTGAAGGTGAAATGGTTGTTGTGGTGCTCATGGATCAAAACAGTGCTGTTCTTATAGGTACTGATTACCACTTTAGGGAAACGGGGGAAATGTGCTTTATTTTACCTCCACTGATCTCAATATAGCCTAAAGGTAAGGAAGTGGATACCAGGCCTCAGAGCTGTTACAAATGAGGATATCAGTTATTGTGAGCTTAGAGGAAATGTTTCATACAAGTTTGATGTGTGCAGGCAAAGACTACTTTTGTACTTGCAGAAGTGGTTGAACCTGTGGGATGAAAGGAGGGTAAATTGGAGAAGAGCAGAGAATGGAACATGTCAATAGTGTGGGAGGGATAAGGGAGAGAGTCCTGTTGGAAGAAACACAGCAGAAAGGAAGGATATGCAGGAGAAGTGATAAATGTGGGAGGAAGCAAGAGGAAGTGGTGGTGGGGCTGAGAAGCGGGCTGTGCATCGTAGGAGAATCCAGAATGGAAGGAGGAATTAGGTAAAGGGAGTTAGAGGGGGAACACCAATTCGGGTAAGCTGTAGGAAGAAGGTTGGACACTACAATCAAACAAAGTACCTCAATACATGAAAGAAATGAAGCAAACAAGGAGGCCTACGCAAAGGAAGAAGAAGAAAACGCTGGAGTAACCACCAGTTCTAGATGGAAATTGCATCAAGGGCTAAGACAACGGTAATCTGTTATTTCTCAGGTAAACGGCTACAAAAGAAGCAGAGGCAGCTTTAACTAAAGGCCTCCCATGTTGTCCAAGCAATAGAAATTACTATATACAAAATAAAATAGACCTCTACAAATTCTGATGAAAACTGAATTTCAAGTAATAGTTTTATGATCAAAAGATCAAACCTAAAAAACATATTTTCCAAAAACCCATATAGAAATTGAGTACAGAATTTGTTGAGTACGCTCGCACACTTACAACACTGGACAATACAGAAGAATGCATTATACAGAGATTTACCAGAGTGTAGGACATATAAACGGATGCAACAACATTTCATAATCCTAAAGCAAAGTCCCAGTTTGTACCACATGTACACCAAGCCAAGCAATAGACTTTTTATGATAATCACAGAGGAACATAGTCATTATCAACACAAGAAATGAATGTCACAAACTAAAAAGCTGTTACGCTCTCCTGACTCCCACGGAGGCGCTGGCCTGGTTCGCGCTGCTGTGACCTCTTCTAAGGTGATGCGCAGGGTTCGGAAGACGGATTGGACCGGGCCCCCAAATCTGGCTTGTCTGGCTCGCAGAAGTATCCTTCTGTAGGCGAAAATAGGGGATTAACTGTCTGCGGGGTAATGCAATCGGCCTCCCACTTTCCCCTCTCACCTCCTTGAAACCCTTCTGTGATTTCTCGTAGCATCTCACCTTAGGGTCTGGAAGGACGAGCTCTCCATCCTGCTTCTGATGCAGCGGCGCGTTGGTATTTAGTTACTTCACTGGATTTTCGGATTGGTGAGAAACAAATTTGCTTGGCTTCCAGGTAAGTTTTTTGATAAGAGGTTCCCCTTATGTCCATGCATTAATATACTAATGCTAGTGTCTTTTTCCCCATAGGGGCGGGGATACGGAATGCCGGGGAACAGGCACCGACCCGAGATGAGAGGTGAAATCCTTGTAGAAATCAGGTAAGTCTTTAATGAGCGTTTTTTGGTAATGTCTTTTCATTCGCTCATTAACGCTGATGTCTCTTTTTCCCCTTAGGGACCGGGGTCCGGAAATGCCAGGATGCGGCGCGGACCCGAAATGAAGAGGGAATGAATCAACAGGTAAGTCTTAACATGGAGATTTAGCTTTCCTTATTCCCTTCTCTCTCTCACCTTTTGTTCTGGTCTTTTTCTCCCTAGGGGCTGGGGCGTGACTGCGAATCCGGATGATTGCTGCTGAACATGGAGGCGCCCTGTAAAGGTGAGTGGAATGCAGCGCTGCAGCGATCGACGCGATGAGCTTTTAAATTAAAGTCTTCCTTTTCAGGATTGTCGGCGAGATGTCTCCGGGATGCGGATTTAGCAGGTAAGGTCTTTTCCTACTTCTGTTCTCTTCTTCTCTTCCTTTGCAGGTGATCCAGGATGCTGGCAGGCGTGGCAGAAGTCAGGATGCAGGAGCAGACACGGTGAGCGTCCAGCTGCTAGATGCAGAACAACACGAAGCACGTGTGGCTGTTCGGGTGGGGTTTAAATAGCCTTGGAAGAAGTTCCAGGTATGTTTCCTTCCTCCAATCAGGTATGTATCCTTCCCCGACCACGCCCGGATGGTAAATTAGTCCCACAGGTAAAGTAGTTCCTTTCAGGCCTCAAGGAGGCTGGGATCCTGCAGCATTGTCTGCATCAGGTAAGTGCACCCAAGCACTCCCATAATGAGCCTGGCGCCTATGGCGCCAGGACTGATGTCTTTTATGAGCCTGGCGCCATAGGCGCCAGGACACTGTCCAAAGGGCCCCTATATGGGGTTGCTGGGTCCTTCCTTGGGGACTGGATGTCCGCTTTCGGGGACGCAGGGCTTGAACCGGCTCCCCGGGAGCGGGCATCATGACAGCACTCCCCCCCAAGGCCCCTCCCAAGGTTGTTCCCTCTGTGGGTTTTGGTTTGTCTGGGAAGAGTCGGTGGAATTTCCTGACTAATCGAGGTGCATGCACATGGTCGCTGGGTTCCCACGACCTCTCCTGAGGTCTGTACACCTTCCAATCAATTAGGTAGAACAGTTTTGACCTAAACATTTTTGAGTCTAAAATGTTCTTCACTTCGAATTCGGGCTCCCCATCTATTAGAATAGGTTCTGGAGGTTTGAGTAGTCGGGTTCCGGGTACCACTGGTTTCAGAAGTGACACATAAAAAACAGGGTGAATTCGCATACTAGCTGGTAAATCAAGTTTAACAGCCACTGGGTTAATTATTTCCGTAATAGAATAAGGTCCCAGATATTTTGGGTTAAAAGTTCGAGGCCCTTTGAGTGGTAAATGTCTGGTAGCTAACTACACTTGATCCCCAATCTGATACGGAGGTGCTTCACTCCGATGTAGATCAGCATTCTCCTTGTATTTTCTCTTGGCTTGTTGTAAATGCGTAGCTGCCTCTTTGAAGGCTTGGGTAATTGTAGAATGCAGATGTTCTACTGCAGGCATTCCGAGGTTCTGAGGTGAGTCAAGGTTTGAGGTTCGAGGGTGATGCCCAAACAAAGTATAAAAAGGACTGTGGCCAGTTCCAGAGTGTACCGAATTATTATATGCGTATTCGGCTATCCAAAGAATGTCTTTCCAGTTGCTTTCAGATTGCTGTAACATACACCGTATGTACTGTTCAAGGGTCTGATTTGTCCTCTCGGTCTGACCATCAGTCTGAGGGTGGTGACTGGTCGATAATCTTACGTCGATCTGCGCCATTTGACAACATTTGCGCCAGAAGTGGGAAATGAATTGGCTTCCCCGGTCAGAGATTAGTATAGATGGGAATCCATGTAGCCGAACAATATTTTCGAGGAATTCTTTGGCTGGGACAGAAGATGAAGGTAAACCTTTCAAAGGAATAAAGTGGGCCATTTTGGAAAACAAATCCACAATTACCAGAATAGTATTGTACCCCGAACAAGGAGGCAGGTCCGTAATAATATCCATTGATAGGGTGTGCCAGGGTGCTGGTGGTATATCTAGAGGTTGAAGGAGACCGGCTGGTCTTTTCTTTTGACTTTTATTTTGGGCGCAAACACCACAGGACATCACAAAAGATTTAAAATCTTTTCGCCAAGAGGGCCACCAAAATTGTCGTTTCACCTTTTCCTCTGTCTTGGCAATACCGGGGTGTCCCTCTATTAATGTATCATGATAACCGGAAATAACTAGTTCGTGTAATTCCTTATGTGGCAGGAATAAGTGTCCTTGGAAATAAGGTAAACCATTATCTATGGTAAAGTCTGATCCCTTTTGTATCCATTCCTGTAAGGTTGTAGGGTCCAGGAGTTGTTTCACTCTGGCTTGAATGTCTTCAAGCGTCTGTAACAAAGTCATGCCTAGAATCCTCTGTTCGGGAATTATTGGTACTGGGTCTGAGTTTGTATCAGATTCTCCCATTCCAATTCGGGATAAGGCGTCTGCTTTGCCATTCTTGCAGCCAGGTCGATAGGTAATCACGAAATCAAATTCAGCGAAAAACAAAGCCCATCGGAGCTGCCGTGATGACTGAGCCTTGGCGGTTTTCAAATACTGTAAATTCCGGTGATCAGTGATCACTGTGATGGTATGTCGAGCGCCAAGCAGATAATGCCGCCAGGTTTTAAAAGCGGACTTAATGGCTAACAGTTCTTTGTCCGTGATTGCATAATTAACCTCGGGTGCCGAGAATTTTCTGGACCAAAATGCTACGGGATGCAGTTGGTTGGTTTCGGGATCTCTTTGGGACAGGACAGCTCCCATGGCTAGGCTGGATGCATCAGTCTTGACGACATAAGGGAGATCTGGACGTGGGTGTTTCAATATAGGTGCGGAGGTAAACTTAGCTTTTAAATCCTAAAAGGCCTGCTCGGCTTCTTCAGACCATTCAAAACGTTTATTTTTCCTCAAGAGTGCAGTAATGGGTTGTACCACGCGTGAAAATTCCGGGATAAACCTGCGATAGAAATTGGCAAAGCCGAGCATGCTTTGAACCCCTTTTACAGAGCTAGGTGATGGCCATTTGAGGATGGCATCCACTTTTCTTGAGTCCATTCGGACTCCTTTGGGTGTCAGGATGAAACCTAGAAACTCGACTTCTGTGGTATGGAAAACACATTTCTCCAATTTAGCAAATAGTTTGTGTTGGCGCAGTTTTTCAAGTACTGCCCTGACGTGTTTTCTGTGATCAGATTCCGAAGAGGAGTACACCAGAATGTCATCGATATATATGACAACACAAACATCGATGAATTCCCGAAGGACATCATTCATGAAGTATTGGAAGGCAGCCGGCGCGTTACACAATCCGAAAGGCATCACCTGGTACTCGAATAATCTGTATTTAGTACGGAAGGCAGTTTTCCATTCGTCACCTTCTTTAACTCGTACCAGATGATAAGCCCCCTGGAGATCTAACTTGGTGTATATGCAAGCGTCCTTCACCTGGTCAAGGAGTTCAGGGATCAGAGGCAGAGGATAACGGTTTTTAACCGTTATCTGGTTCAATGCGCGGTAATCGATACAAGTTCTAAGGTCGCCTTCTTTTTTGGGCACGAAGAACAAAGCCGAGGATGCCGGGGACTTTGACGGGCGAATAAAACCATTAGCTAGGTATTGATCCAAATATTGTCTCAAATGCAGATTCTCAGGTTCGGTAAGGGCATAAATCCTGCTACAAGGGGGTTGTGCACCGGGCACCAGATCGATTTGGCAATCGTACGATCTGTGAGGAGGTAACGTGTTGGCCTGTTCCTTTTGGAAGACGTCCTGAAAGTCTTGGTATTCCTGAGGTAGTTGCATGGAGGCAGAGGTTACAGATGCTAGATTAATCTTCAGGTTTTCTGGGTAGCAGGTTTGTGTACAATCCGGGAAGGTTATTCTCTTAGCTCGCCAATCAATTTGAGGATTATGTGTCTCTAACCAAGGGATTCCAAGAATAACCTGAAACTGTGGAGCCTTGATTACATCAAACACAACACCCTCCCGATGGCCGTCGGGACCAATAAGAGTCACCTCAGTAGTGGAATGTGTTACCGGTCCAGAGGCAATTTCAGTTCCATCGACTGTGGTGATGACATCTTTGCTGGTTTTAGGACGGAGAGGGAGGTTAATCCTAGAGTCCAATTCACGATCCACATAGTTTCCAATAGCCCCACTATCGATGTATGCCTTTATTGCATGCAACCGCTTAGGCTGTTCTGGATCTACGAGAACCATTGGCACAATGAAATGCGAGGTCTGAGAGTTAGTTTTCAAGCTCAGCAAGCGGACCCATACACTTGTCGGGCGGAGTCGTTTCCCGAAACAGAGTCTTCATGGTTTTTATCAGCGGCTCCTACTGCCTTTAGGGGCGGTTTCGCCGGGCAATCTCGTAGAAAGTGTCCAGAATTCCCACAATAAAGACATAATTTTAACTGCCGCCTCCTTTCACGTTCCTTTTGAGTTAAGGGTCCTTTAACCCCTCCAATTTGCATAGGCTCAGAGACATCAACTCCCTTGGGGTTAGCATGGGTCTTGACCAACACCCGGGTCTCAAATCTGGACCAATCTGCTTTTCTGTTTTGAAGTCTGTGATCCAATTGGACCACTAAGTCTATATACTCTGTGCATTCTTGGGGCGGATTTACAACTTGGGCCAAGACATCTTTAAGTTCTCCGCGAAGGCCTCGATAAAACAACGTGACTCTTTTATCCTCTGGCCATCCCGTTTCCACAATTAGTCTATTAAAGGTTGCAATTTAGGATAGGAGGTCCTTATTGCCCTGTCGCAGGGATAGAAGTTCGTCATCCAGAGCCTGTCCCTGAGAGTGTCGAGCAAATAACCTTTCCATGCTTGCTTGAAACCTTTGAAAATCACGGAGAATCGGGTCATCTTGAGTAACCAGTGGAACTGACCAATCGGCAGCGCTGCCGCTGAGATATGACAATACAAAGGCTACCTTGGTCTGATCATTAGGGAAGGCCCCAGGTCTGCATAGGAAGTGCAAACGACACTGATTCATGAATACGGCGAATCGTTTGGGGTCCCCAGCAAAGCGTTCGGGTGGGGCCAGCGGCATGTTTCCAGGTAGATTAATCTGCACAGGGTTACTGGAAACCACAGGAGCGGGGTTCCCTCCGGAACCGGGTAGAGGAGTTTGCCCAGCTTGACCTTGCAAAAGCTGTCTGGCCAGGTCATCAGTTCTTTCCTTTGATATTATTAATTCCCTCCTTAGGGCATTAGTCTCTTGACGAGCGGCATGTACTTCGGCCCGTAATTCCCCCAGTAATTGGGCCAACTGATCAGTCTCAGAACTTTCCATAGCGCTGGGCGGGAATTTGTAGGAAGGCTTCGCGTTCTGTTATGCTCACCTGACTCCCACGGAGGCCCTGGCCTGGTTCGCGCTGCTGTGACCTCTTCTAAGGTGATGCACAGGGTTCGGAAGACGGACTGGACCGGGCCCCCAAATCTGGCTTGTCTGGCTCGCAGAAGTATCCTTCTGTAGGCGAAAATAGGGGATTAACTGTCTGCGGGGTAATGCAATCGGCCTCCCACTTTCCCCTCTCACCCTCCTTGAAACCCTTCTGTGATTTCTCGCAGCGTCTCACCTTAGAGTCTGGAAGGACGAGCTCTCCATCCTGCTTCTGATGCAGGGGCGCGTTGGTATCCAGTTACTTCACTGGATTTTCGGATTGGTGAGAACCAAACTTGCTTGGCTTGCAGGTAAGTTTTTTGATAAGAGGTTCCCCTTATGTCCATGCATTAATGTACTAATGCTAGTGTCTTTTTCCCTATAGGGGCCGGGGTACGGAATGGCGGGGAACAGGCACCGACCCGAGATGAGAGGTGAAATCCTTGTAGAAATCAGGTAAGTCTTTAATGAGCGTTTTTTGGTAATGTCTTTTCATTCGCTCATTAACGCTGATGTCTCTTTTTCCCCTTAGGGGCCGGGGTCCGGAAATGCCAGGATGCGGCGCGGACCCGAAATGAAGAGGGAATGAATCAACAGTAAGTCTTAACATGGAGATTTAGCTTTCCTTATTCCCTTCTCTCTCTCACCTTTTGTTCTGGTCTTTTTCTCCCCAGGCGCTGGGGCGTGACTGCGAATCCGGATGATCGCTGCTGAACATGGAGGCGCCCTGTAAAGGTGAGTGGAATGCGGCGCTGCAGCGATCGACGCGATGAGCTTTTAAATTAAAGTCTTCCTTTTCAGGATTGTCGGCGAGATGTCTCCGGGATGCGGATTTAGCAGGTAAGGACTTTTCCTTCTTCTGTTCTCTTCTTCTCTTCCTTTGCAGGTGATCCAGGATGCTGGCAGGCATGGCAGAAGTCAGGATGCAGGAGCAGACACGGTGAGCGTCCAGCTGCTAGATGCAGAACAACGCGAAGCACGTGTGGCTGTTCGGGTGGGGTTTAAATAGCCTTGGAAGAAGTTCCAGGTATGTATCCTTCCTCCAATCAGGTATGTATCCTTCCCCGACCACACCCGGATGGTAAATTAGTCCCACAGGTAAAGTAGTTCCTTTCAGGCCTCAAGGAGGCCGGGATCCTGCAGCATGGTCTGCATCAGGTAAGTGCACCCAAGCACTCCCATAATGAGCCTGGCGCCATAGGCGCCAGGACACTGTCCAAAGGGCCCCTATATGGGGTTGCTGGGTCCTTCCTTGGGGACTGGATGTCCGCTTTCGGGGATGCAGGGCTTGAACCGGCTCCCCGGGAGCGGGCATCATGACATAAGCACTACTTTAATGGAAACCGATAAATAAACTTGCCATTAAAGGAATTAAGTTGGGATAAACTAATTGTAAAACAAACTTGTATTACGGGGAGAATAGTTTTGGTAAACTGGGTCAGCTATGTTGCAGAAGTCCTGCGCCAAATAAAAAACAACACCTGTTACATGACATTGAAAATAAACCCACTACTGAATATTGCCTAATTTGTGTGATGAAACATTAATGCTTCCAGAAGTGGCTTTGTGTACATGCTGTCATCAAACACCCAAGCTCTAATGTAATTGCACAAACCCAGAAACTGTTGCATCTGTCTCACTTTGTTCGGTTTTGGTGTTTTCATGATTGCCTCAGCTCTCTCATGTGTCAATTACTTTCCTTCATGTGAAATTAACTGACCTATGTACAACACTTCCTCCTGACAGTACTGTAATTTCTCCTTGTCCGCCTTATATCCTTTGTCTGCTTAAATAGTCATCAATTGGACAGAATATTGCCTACACTCATCCTCTGTTTTACTGCAAATCAATAGGTCATCTACATATTGTATCCCCACACTTCTAATATCGATTTTGCTTAGATCCTTCTGTAGGACCCTATTGAAGATCAATGAGGACTCGCAATACCCTTGATGCAACCAAGTATGTTTTAGTCTCTTTTGTCTAAACATAAAGGAAGTCAGGTCTTGTGAGTCCATGCGCAGCGGGTTTGAGAAATATGCATTTTTCAAATCGATCACTGTGAAGTATTGAGCTTCTACTTTGATACTGCACAATATTGTCGCAGGATTACGAACTAAAGAAAACTGTGCCTTTACAATCTGGTTAAGAGGTCGTAAGTCCTAGATGAATCTCCACAACCCCCCCTTTATATTTTTTAATCAGATACACCTCGGTCTTGAACAATAACTCTGATGGCACCAGAATCCCATGATTCATCAGTGCTGAAATAGTCTGGAATATACCTTCATCAGCTTCTCAAGACATAGGGTACTGTCCTGTTCAGGCTAAAATTGCTCCTGGCTTAAGCTTTATTTTAATCCCCCCTAACCCTTTCAATAAACCTACGTCATAGGGGCCTTTGGTCCATAGGGCACTTGGCACCTTTTCAAGATCGCCCTGAGAAAGTGCTGGTCATTGTCGCATTATCATCATTCTTTGTGGGACTTCCCTTTATTCTATCCTTATCTAGTATGAAATGTTCATGAAGAACACTGCTCCGTCATTGCTACGGTCTTCCCTGAGCATGTCATAATCGGTTATGTCAGTCAGTCTGTACCGCTCCTCAAGAGCTATCACTGTTCTCCATGGTTTACCCTCATCGTCTATCCCTTTGAGCATTGCCATCTCTCTTCATAATATAGCTGCTTCCAACTCTATAGAAATAGTCTGTTCACCTTCCTCATGCATAGGTATTTGTGGTCTAAATAGAAACTCATCAGGTATCCTCACAATCTTCCCTACCAGGCCAGGAAGCCATGTCAACAAAATGTTTATTCCATACAGAAAAATCTCTCGATCTACTAGAATGCCTCGCAGAGCCACTTGCCCTGGAAACACCAGTATGAAGAAAAGAGAAAGATTTGCCTCCTATCGTCACATCGACCCTTGGTTCCTCTTGTGGGACTGGTGTCACAGATAGTACTGAACACATCAAGTCACCCTGTGAGCTGTCCTATTGCGGGAAAAAGCTCACCGACGTCCCTGTGAAAGGATTTCCTCCTACCACAGTGACACATCCTATTCTAGGTGTTAATACTCGTCCTGTATTTGCATACTGCTGTATCTGCACAGGGGCTTGCTGTGACTGCCACTGTGGTAGATGCGTTTGTGCTTGTCCCTGCTGTGGCACCTGCTGTACTTGTGGATCATGTGCCTGATAAGATGTGTAATCTTGGGCAAAGCCCTTTCTGGTCTGTGTGTTGTATGGCGTAGGATAAGCTGTCCCACTCTGGAAAACTGGCTGTTATTGTACACTCCCTCGGCTCTCGTATACGCGCGCAATATGTCATTCCACAATTACAACATACTGGAGGAACCCTTCTAGTAAACCCTCCTTGGTTATATCCTTCCTGAGCATTCTGTTTCTTGTTCTGTGTGTTGTGAAACCCACCTTGCTTATTCTGAAATCCGCCTCCTCTTCCCCTATCAGCCATACCTCTGCCTCATGGTGTAAACCCATACCCACCCTGGTCCATCAGGCGTGGATTATTTGCCTGTGATGTACCCATTGCATCCTGCATTCCCATTCCTTCTCCGCTTGTCAATATCGCCCCTTCTGTGGAAACCTTTGACAACTTTTTCTGAACTAACTTGGCTCCTCAATTTTTCTATTTTCATCTTTTTTCTTATTTTTCTCTTGTAATAACCAACAATGGTATACTATTGTCAACTGCATCTCAGCCCATGGCTTCGCTTTCATCCTCACTTTTTTCATCTGTCTCTGTACTTGTTCTGGCAACCCTTCACATAAAATATGGTAAAATAATGCCTCTGTCTTTTCCCACAGCTCGCGAATTTCAAGCTGCCATTTCTCTTGAATATCCTGAATGTAAGCAAAAGGGTCTTCATCTCCTTTCATTTTATGTGCCATAATTGCACCCAAATCTTATGTGTCAGGATATTGTACCCTGAGCCCTCCAAACATCTGCGTTTTGTGCAGTCGCACTTGAATATCCCGCTCTCCAAGAATGGCTGCCAGTAGACTTTGAATGTCCCCTATGGTCAGCATATTTCCACCTGTCTTATTTTCTAATTCGTATATCCATTTCCCAGCCCCCGAAGTCAAACTAGGGAGCTTACAGTTTGAGTTATCCTTGTCCACCTGTGGCCATGGAATATATTGCGGTCTTGTTCCCCCATTGTCTAACAAGGGGAACTGCGTGAACTCCATACCATAGTCGGATCCCACTACTAGTCTATCCATGGCAGGGATAATCATCCCTGTCCGTCTTCTTGCCGGCTATGACCTTAACCTACTCACATATGGTGGATATGCTCCCTTCTCACTATGTGATCATCTTCAGGGACGCTCAGGATATGCTATGGGATCTGGTGTTCCTTCTTAAGGATGATCCAGATCTGACCATCTTACTTCCTTATTCATTTGTTGGCTTCCTTCTGGGGGCGTACGTGCCCTCTCCTTCTGTCCCAAGTGCGAACTCTCCTTCCTCATCCAACATGTCTAGGCCTCAACTAGTATGACTAACATCCCCCTCATCTTTGTCTATGTTCAATCTGCTCAAAGACAATACTCAATGTTCATCACTAATCAGGTTTCCCTCCTCACTTTGTGATTGAGGTACTGGGAATCGATCATCGTTCCCTCGAGTTCCATATCGTCTATCTCGTCTTAATTGCTAATTGGCCTTATTGATCCTTTCTCCAATGCTATCCATATCATACCTTTCGTTGTCTTGTGTTGCTCTAGGTGTTTCTAGCCTCTTCTCCTTCATTGGGAGAATAACTCTCTCTCTCTCTCCCATCGTATTTCTGGGCTCTGCCTCATTTGTTTTTACAAATAAGACTGGTAACCGAACCTCGCTGCCATCTGCTTTGTTCTATTTCTTCATCTACTTCCCTTCGCTTTCTCGCATCTCTTCTAACTCATTCTTCTTCCTGCCTTCGATCTTCCCTCCTTACTCCTTACTTTCTTTCCTCTTCTTCCCTTCGTCTCTGTAACCTTTTATCCCTCACCTTTGTGCTTCTTCCTCTTCTCTCTTTCGTTCCTTTCTGTCCATCTCTTCTGTCGCTCTTTGTCTATTGTAGTACTTTATTTGTTCTTCTGCCCATTTTTCATCTTTCTCTTGCTTTTCCTGATATATCTGTTCTCCTGATATATATTTTACTTCTTTGTTCATCCTCCTTTAATCTCCTCTCTCATGTTTGTCCTTATCTTCTCTTTGCCAAACTTCCTCAACACTTTTCCCATCTATTTTGAGTAATATCTGTCCTCCCATCCATTCATTTTGTAAGAGTGCTACCTTGTCAGCCTCATCTTTATCTCCTTTCCATCTCTTGATTTCTCTGTCTATATCTGTCGACAAATTTGCCCATTTGCTTCTTTCTTCCTTGTCTTGTATGAATTTATAAATATCTTCCTTTCTTTTATTCTCTTCCGGACTATTGTCATTACTGTAAGCGGTGGGTTCATATATCGGATTACTACAGCCTGTTGCTGCTTTAAATTCCTTTAAAGGCTACACTCCTATTTCTTCCATAGCAACACTTTTTATTTCATACAAGGTAAGGGGAGCTGAGGGCTGAGGGGAGCCTTCCCCCTTATTCTGATTAAGCATCCACTCCTCAGGTGGCGGATCTTCTTTTTCCTCTTAGCACATCTTCCAAAGTTCTAAAATGACTAATCTTTTCTCTAATTTCTTCCCTGTGTACGCAGCGTGCAAGTATGTGGTCATGTGTTGCAATACCGATTTTCACAATCATCCCCCTTGTGGCCACAGCATAAACATTTTATCTGCTGTACGCTTCACCCATTCTGCACTGTACTGTTTGAGCTTGGGCGCATGTTTTGGCAGTATCTTGCATAGGTGCATGAGAGGAGTGTCCTCCATAATGACAATTCTCAACTGACCGTCAAACCTTACCAGATTGTTAAATAAATCTTTTACCATAACTTAATTCACCACTTCTAACGTTTAAAGACAAGAAATATGAGCAAACGCCATCAATCACTGCTCAGTACTCTTATTTCAAGAACCTATCTATTCTTTTGATTGGCGCTAATCGTTTTGCTACACTTTATCTTTAATCCCTGTTACTTTTCAACTCTTCACAATTCTATCGCTCCCCCAATCTTTATTCAACCAAGAACATTTCAACTAATCACACATTAAACATTATAAAACACAGTGATCACCATCCTACTTATTTATTTCTCATTTATAAATATGCGGTACTCTTCTCTCGCCTTTAATTACCCTATACAGGGTTTGAGACATCACCTTAAACGGTCCTGACCTGTGCGTTTTTCTATTTGTACTCCCGTTGGAGTTTGAAATGTCTCCTTCTAATTCCCTTGAATTAGGACTCCTTGGCGGTCTCTCTCATCTTCACAATAATTTACATTACTCAAAATGATCAAAATTCCATCCCTTTATATTGCCATTCCCCTTGTGCTACTTACCATTCGTTAATCAACTTGAAGCCTTTGGTATTGACTCCTCATTCAATCTGACCACTTCACCTTCCATCTGCAGAGCACGTGTGGAAACCGAGCAGGAATTTCTTCAAAGGGGGACCTGCCCACCGTCTCGGTTCTTCTTGCAAGTTTATTTCTATTTGCCCGCTCTTCACAGGAAACTCTGCGTTCTTCCACCTAATGGCGGAGGATGCATGATCATCCAAAACTCTGAAGTAGAACTAGTTTGGATCTTTTAACCATCCGCACCGGTACCACGTGATCTTAAGGCCCTTTAGGAATGTGCATAAGTAATGGATGGGATCATACAGAATAATTCTGAGCCCAAATAACCGAACCAAAGTACTGTTTTATTAACAATTATCTAAAACAGGGAGTCTACAACGAACAACAACAGACGTACGCTCAGTCTCTCAACGATCTTTACACAAACCAATTATTATATCAAAAATACGTCAGAGGTGACGTCATACTATGTGGCAATGATGAAAAACCTATCAAGGGTCGGGATTGGCTAATGGGAACATCTAATTATACTTTTCTATAGGAGCTAGGATTGTGATTGGCTACCCAATATCAGGTGGACAACATATGCCTACCTCTAAAACATGTAATCTTCAGAAACATTAGATACACAGTTTCTCATTGGCCCTCAAACTATAAGGTTTTTCATTATATAGACTAATACAATTGGTTGGCACATTTGTGCCAGGTCTGGAACATTGGGTTCACTTAGCAGCACGTAAGCCCAGACCCAGGTGCAAGGACATGGGGCATGACACTACCCCACCACCCTATTAGCCCAGCATCTCTCATCGCCCATGCCTTCTGCCATGAAGATTGTCTTTGAACTTGGCCTTACAAAGTATCCTTGTCTTTAAGAATGCACGGGAGTGATGGAACTCACTATCGTCTCTGGGACCCCAAGTTCAAACTCTATTTTCACCCTTGGCTCACATGACAGGAGACCACGATTTGGTCCATTTTGCAGGTTTTAAATGCTCTAACTGAATTAAACTTGGCAGTCTTGGTGTTCTTTCTTTGCACCCTAACAAGAGATGATTCATCCTCCGCACGTTCGCTCATTTCCAGAATAGATATCTGACCTTGGCTGCTTCAGTCTTGACTGCAAGCCAGACAGCCTCATACTGCAGCTCCACAATTCTGCTTATTATTGCTGTGACAGAGTTTTCCCTTCCCACTTCATGGGTCCTGGCTTATTGAATTCATGATACCGATATCCAGCTTCTATATAATGGCGGCTTTGCCTACTTTCTATACACTATGTATAGCCAGCTTCTATGATGTTTTAGTCTACCTTGCGTTTCAGCGCCTGTACATTTATTGAACGGTTGATTTTCTGCAGCACTTTGTGCATGAGTAATCTTCGTATTTAAAAGTTCACTTGATACTTTACTTCATTAGTTTCTTTAGAATCTATACATACTCTTCAGTCAGTAACTCGGGACGTCGTGCCTACTTTTTATGACATCAGTAGCATATTTCTTTACTCTTTCTTATATTCCTTCAGGGAGTTCCTCCCTTAGGTAGTCATCACTTCGAGAATATATTTGGTAAGGTTGTCTCAATGGGTATCTTCTTTCGAACACACGCTGCAGTATTGGCACATCTGGTGTCAAACACGGCACAGTCTTATGTCTCCAACATATGGGAGGAAGGGCGGCAGGATCTCCTCTACATCTATGGCTGTTTTTGGTTTGCGTGGAGGTGTGTTGTGGGTGTTGCCTCCCGGCACTCAGTTTTCTTTGCGGGTCGGGTTGAAATGCACATTTGAATAAAAAAAAAAAACAGAGTGTGCATTGGAAACTTTGCGCATAAGGCGGCGCAGAGTCGTTCTCGGAGCGCAGACGTTGCGGTCAGGGCCGGCCTTAGGGGTGGGCCGCCTGTATGACTGCCCTGGGCAACCTGCCATTATCTCCCCACCCCGCCAACCCAGGAGAGTCTTTCAAGGTCTCCCCAGAGCTGGGGTGGTGGGAGAATGCTCAGCATGCGCCCTATTGAAATTAAAAGTGCTGTGCTACCGAGAGCAGAGCACATTTAACAATAGGGAGCTGATGCACATTTAGTAACAACAAGGAGCTGATGAGAAGCATCTGTGCCTATTGAAACATTTGGCGCCCCCGTCATGGGGGCGCACTTCAGGGAGGGGGGAAATTTGTGTTTTGGTACTCAGGGCGCTACGGCCGCTAACGCCGGCTGTGGTTGCGGGATCAAAGCACACCTTTACATGAATCAGCCCCAAAATGCGGTAAGTGTAAGATAACTCGAAGGGGCCACATGATTTACAGTGATGCAGCACCTTGGGTTATTACTAATTTTGAGGCTGTATTTGACTCCATTGGGCATTGCAATATTACCACATGCAGTATTTACCAGATATAGTAACATCACATGTGGTAATGGTTTCCTCACAAAGCCAGGTGGTTTTAGTGAGTTTCACTATTGAAAATCTAAATGTGGTGGTGCAGTAAGAATGGCAGTATTTCCATGGAGGAAGCCCTTAGTTTATTATTGCAGACACCGTTTAAGAACAATTTAAGAACCCAGCTGAAATTATAAGCTCATTCCATGTTTTATATCCCTGAAATTCTCAAGCATAATTACATTTGCTACAGCCCCTTATTTTTCCCTAAATCAATCAGGCAATCGGCTGCACCGCTCTGTGTTCCCACTGCATCGGCGGGTAGCGGGGTCGCAGGCACGATGAGATGAGTGCAGAGACAATGCTGATACGAGCTAACCCTGTGCCACTTTTGACTACTCTGCTAATCTTAATTGAATCAATCGCCTGGCATCCGCTGACAGTGAAAGATTGCTGAAACCTGGGAGGCCAAGCCGGACAGGGCTCCCAGACTCCAAAAATCTCCGGTAATCATTAATGTGCGCATTCACTCTCATTTGCTCTCATTCTTCAATGTCTCGGACGCTGTACCCCACGCAACCTTGCCGCTTTGCAATCATTTCTAAGTGTTCCTCCTAATACACTTGCAGTTTTTTGAAGAAACTCATTTGCTTGAAATGGACGCCAGCCGCGGCTCTTGCGGAGTGGGAAAAGTGTGGGCGTCCCCCAGCGATGCCCCACCGTGGCTGTGACGGGGGCGCGCCGCGCATGTTAAAATGCATACAACGCTGATCTTTGATGTGAAGACGTCGATTCTGGCCCCTTGTCTTTCTCTGAGCCAAGTTCGAGGTAGCAGCAAGCTTTTTTTATTGCCACTTATATTTTAGTCCACTTGCTTTCGCGCAGTTGGAAAATGGTATTTCTGGCAGATAAAAATGACTGAACCGCGGGCAATGATTGACATCTACGGCTGAGCCAATAGAATTGTCCAAACGTTTACTGTGCAGGGCTTAGTTGATAAATTGTTAATGACATTGCAGAAGATAAAATGCAGTAACAGTTTGTTGCAAATGACAAACTGATTGAAAGTAATAAATGTAGTAAAAGAAAGAATTATAAAAAAAAAAACGTTTTTTAGATAATCAAATTGCTTGAAAAAGAATTGACTCCTGATAAATTCTTCCTTTTATTACATACATCAATACATTTGCTAAAACAGAAACAAGAAACAGCGCACTCTTTGCTAATCTCACTCCACTGGAAAACACCTAAAATACGCTTTGTGGGGAACTAGCCCAACGCTATTGGTGATAAGAAAAAAAAGAACGCCTTCCCAGAGTCTTATTGAAATCATCATTAATATGAAATGAAAACCGACATGAAAGCAAAACAGAAGTGGTGATAATGAAGGTTTGCAGCCAAAATACTTGCAGGGTGCCTTCTGCAAACTCGTTCTTAGTAACTGCACTTATGTAAATGACTAGTTACGCTGATGTGCTTTCAACATACTGTGCAGGCTGCGTTGCTTCATATGTGAAAAGCCAACTGCTGCACAAATTAAAATGCAGAGTAGTTGGTTAAGTAAGGGGTTGATGACATTATTCACTTCTTTAAAAAAAACGTTACCATGGAGATAATGCACCAGTTGACGTTTTAGGGGCCGATTCACGGAAAGGTGCGCATTTCTCCTGCAATTGCCACGTGGTGAGAACGACACTGCGTGAGCCTGCGCACAGAATAAAAAATGCACCCTGTAACTGTTGCCGGCACCCCGACAACATGCATATGTAAATTTGTAATTGGGGTTAAACGTAGAAAAATCTGCGTGCGTACCCTGTAAACCGTTCCTGTACCCCACTACACTCTGTATGCACACCCCTAAGTAAGATCGTAATCCTGGTTGCATACACGCACCCCTAAATCTGACATGAAAACTCACCTCCGTGCTGCGATTCCTATGTACAAGTGTCTTTACGCCTGCCTTCGGGTGGCACAGAGATCGAGGGATTTGCGTGGCCATTTCTATGCTGAGAGGCTGCTCGGGTGATTCCATGAATGCGTGCCATTTGGCGGAATAGTGGGCCTGCAAGGGACTGCCTGCGGGCCGTCCCTCGGAACGCCCACTTTTTCGCATTTTCTTCCCCATTTTCTGTGTTCTGCCCTCTTCCTGGCCCTCTACGCAAGCCTCACCCATGCTCTGCGTGGATTCTCATGCAAGGAGCTTGACGGCTCGCAGAGACATGTCAAGCCTGCGCAAACTCCACGCAAGTACTGGAAAAGTCCTGTTCATTCGATTCCATGAATCGACAAATGGGATTTCGCATGCAGTTTGGCCCGCAATTTCCCTATTTCCCGCCCATGTAATTCCATGAATTGGGCCCATAATATATATCCACTAAGTATTGCAAACGGAAAGTTTAGCTGCTTGCTCCCCTGATCGAACACTGCACATCAAAGAGCACTGTAGAGGTGGAAGGTCTGAAATGCATGACGTTTCGATCTCAGGTCCCGAATACACAAAGGTTACTGTTAGCAGTTACTTGGCACTGGTGAGAATCCTGAACTCCCAGAACTCAGATTATCAAATGTAGGCTGATTAGACCTTGGTCCCTTCCAAGTAGCCAATGGGGACTGGAAGTCAACAACAAACGGCAAACCGGCTTTCTCATTCTAGTCCTGGATGAATTTCAAACAAAACTCCCACCCATATACCATACCGTTAAACAAACCATGAACTTTGGGACCATCCCAACACCTAAGCAAAATCCCCCAACCCATGTGGTTCTCTTCTAACCCCATCTTTCATCTTTGGAATGGAGACTGTATTCAAGGCTTCTCATTAAGCTTGCATGGATAAATTTGTCTGAACCAGGAATCACCTGAATTTTCACTGTATTCAGGTGATTCCAGTTCAGATGAAGCTTTAAGAGATTAAGGCGGCAGATTTGGGTTCAGCTTTTGACATTTCAAGCTGATACAATGTTGCTTTAAAAAAAATGGTTTGAAGAGGTCAGACCTTTTCCTGCCAGCACATATTCAGGACGCAATGATGTTATCGAATAGATAACAAAGAATGCAATTTGAGACAAACCCAAAACATAGAGAAAAAAGAACACATTTTAGAAGACTAATTAAATGTGGCTTGGAATGGGAATAGTAGATTTAGGGTGGGGAAAAAGTATATTAAAACAAGGGGTCTTGGGGGGACCCCCCAAAAACATCGAAAAACAAAACATTTTTTTTTATAGCTGCTTTTGGTTCATTCAAAATTAATTCTTGTTTTCTCATTCGATAAAATCACATGTAACCCACATATTCAAGCTAAACAGAGTATAAACTTAATTGAATAGGGCAGGCATTCAGAACTTTTCCTAATAGGGATGTTCAAAGAAAACAAAAAGTGTCCAATTGATGGATGGTTTGCACCTGGCTTTTTCTTTAATATAGAAAGCGAAATTAAATCTTTATTTTTAGCTGACAAAAACAGTTTTAAAATAAACACAGTGCCAAATTCCCAAAAAGAAATGCAAATAAAAATGTTTGGAGACTGCATTTTCTATTTTCATTACATTGTGCAATGTGCAGGTCCCATTATTCACAAAGATGGCCTATACATTTGTGAATAAGGACTTTATTTATTTTATTTTTGTACCACGATATACAAGAGTCCTAAGACATAGAGGCGTTTAGACAGGATGAGACACAACAAGCAACAATAAGTCAGGTACATTAAGAGAATGCCATGATCAGAAGGCAAAAGAGCTTACAAGAACAGGGCGATTTTCATCCCTTGCTTGAAACCAGCCAGTGAAGTACATGTTATCAGGTCGGCGGACAGAGCATTCCAGTTTTTGGGGTCTGCATTTGGGAAGGATCCTTGGGCCACACAGGAGAGCCTGACACATCGTATTTCCAAGAGGCAGGCATTATTATATCATAAGGCTCTTGGGCTGTTACCCGTGAGATGCAATTTGACAGATACCTGGGCCCCTGCCCATAAAGGCATCTATGTGTGATGCAATGCACTTGAAAGGAAATCCTGCTACTGACAGGGAGCCAATGTAGAGCTCTTCTGGCTGCAGACAGATGGTCTGATCTGCGCAGTCCTTCCACAATACGAACAGCATTATCTGGAGAACCTGCAAGCGGGCGAGTTCACCCTTGGCAACGCCCAGCAGTAGGCTGGAACAATAGCCCAGTTTTGCCCCTATGATACTCATGTGCTAGTGTAGCGCCATTGGTGGTATTAAAAAAGGGGTGGAGCTGGCAAGCAATTTCAATTGGTATGAAGTACAGAAGACAAGGCTGTGAACTTGGGCTTTCATGGTAAGCTCTTGATCCTGGGTGACTCTTAGGGTCTTAATCTTGGATTGTGTACTAATGGTACAACCTGCAATGTCGATATTCTGTGCAGAGCTTCCATAATTCTGTTGTGGTGCCCATAACCACGAGCTCCATTTTAGAGTCGTTGAGTGCGAGCCTATTAGCTCGCATCCAAGTTTGAATCAGACGATAAATAGAGTTTAGGGTAGTGGAGTCAGTGATGTAAATCCCAGAAAGAAAAATAATATGTCTGCTGCATCCAGTTGTTCAAATAAAGGGAGCAAAAAGATGTTAAACAATGTAGGCGACACACACACGCCTTGCAGAACCCCACAGGTTACTGAGAACTCTTCTGGCATAGCCTCCTTAAAGAAGACCCTGGCCTTGCATTCTGATAAAAAGGGGGTTCAACCACTCCGTAGCTAATGAAGAGAAATGTGCTGTGCTACGTAGTCTATCCGCCAGTGCGGAATTATCTCCTAAATTGAATGCTGCCAATAGATCTAGTAGCACGAGCATTGCTGTATTCCCTGTCTCAGAGATCTTGCATATGTAGGTTTTCAAGTCTAAGAAAGTCGACTCAGTGCTATGAGCACATCAAAACCCAAACTGTTTCTGTCCCAGGATGTCATGGTCGAAAAGCAACTCCTCAATTTGTAGATGGGCCACCTTGTTTAGTATTTTTAAAAGCTGGGGAACATTTGTAATCAGCCAGTAGTTACCCAGCACACTTGCATCCAGGGAAGGTTTTTTGATCAAGGGAGAAATCCATGCCTGTTAGTTGGTGTGCGATTTTCCCTAAATGCAGCTTTTACGAATTTTGTAATCAGGGGAACGAGCTGCAGAGTGCATAACTTAACTGTAAGGGCAGCAGAGATGTTCCCTTTGCAGTTTCCATAAAACCTCTGGTAAGTCTTTCTCAGTTATTGGATGAAACTTACATTTGGGGAAAGGTCGTGTTAATGCTTAGAGGCACTGTATTTTCTTCAACTCTGTCTCCTGCACCACATTTCGAAGTAATATCCGTCTGAATATTCTTTAGCTTATCTGTCAGGGTGTTTTGAATGTACATGCACCATTTGGAATCTTTGATCACCTGCGAGGGAAGGGGTCAAGGGCCCTCCAGTACTTTTAGGATTCTAAAAAGCTCCTTAGATTTGGAGGCTGCTCCCGCAATTATATCATCATAAAACATTTTTTTCATTAGATATAGCCATTTTATGTGCCTTGTCGGCAAGAGAATAGTTGATGTTATCTTCAATGGACTTAGTTTTCTCCCATTTTTTCAAGGATTTGGTCTTATTTATTTTCAGGTTGTGGATGTCAGCCGAGTACCACTTTTTATTGGGCTGTATTTTTAACAAGCGTGATTTCACCGGGGCCACGCTGTTAACGGCCTTCTCAAGTGTATTAGGCATGCTGCTGCCAACTCATCAGCTGAGTTCAGGTTAGGCAGATTGTCGATAGTAGTAGGTGAAATAAACGGGGCCATGGGAAAGGGTGTTAGCTTGCAAAGGTTTCCATATGAGACCCGTCACTTCTTTGGTCTGTCTTTTATTGGGGGTGGTATAGACATGCTCCATTCCAGAAGGTGGTGATCGGACCAATGGCAAGAGTTACTTTCTACATCCCCTATGGTGATATTCTGTGTAAGTACCCAATCTAATATCCTGCTCAAATGATGAACTCACCAGCCCCCTTGCATAGGTCGGTGTCAGGAGCACGTATGGTTCTCCATGCAGCCACAGTCCTCTTGTAGATATGTTATGTGCTCTATCCCACCTGCTCTGATCGCCCTACATCCAATAACTGTGTTACTTCCTGCATATGCGCCACTCAGATTCTCCTTGTATCTTTTCATCATCTCTCCCTCCCAAGTGCTTTGATAGTGAAATAGGCAAATCGTTGTATTAGGATTAAATAAGTAGAACTAAACTAAAATAGGACACTGGCTGCAAGATTAAGCCTAAACATTCGTGATCTCAGCTCATGTAAATTTGAGTGCAGGCCATACTTTGTACTTTTGGAGCTTTTGCGTATTTTATCACATCTTGAGGCAATGTGTCTATTGTGATATTTGAGTTTGAAAGCAAAAGGTCAAAGTTCGGTTAGGAATAACACATGATTCGTTGTGTTCTAGATCTGCGAGTAATTCAGCTTGAAACGTGGTTAATAATAAATGATTCCTGTACCGCCATGACATTGCCTGGACATTTCATTTCTGATACATTTGACCCATGGGCATTTCGGGTTGCTGGAGGTCAGAGCTCAGTTATCATTTATCAATATTTTAATGGTTGTTGGTGACGTCAGTCATTCACATGCTGCTCATTGTTTCCTGTATGATGGACACATTAGTATTAGCTTTGGGTGAAACCCTACCATTGTACTTGAATGTTATTGCGCTCCTTGGGGTTGTATTGTCTGCTCTTTAGAATTTTTGCAACTTTTGTCATAGGATGAAATGTTACTAACCGCAATAAACTCTGAAATATGCTACCGTTTTTGCTAATTAATTTATGTCATGAATCATTTGGTAATACCCAAGGAAGGTATACCTATGTTTCATGCGTTGTGCTTTCCTTTTTCTCTCAACTAATCCTTGGGTGCACTGGTGTTCACATAACATTTGTGTTCAAGATGGCAGGAGGTGTTCACAATTTTATTGTACTAGTTTGACGACTCCATCCCCTTTTCCTTCTATCACCAACAGCATTCACTTTTATAAACAGTCTATTCCTGACTACGTTACTCTTTCCTCACTCTTGGCACTCGGGTACAATGTAAAGCGATACCTAGGCAAAAAGCCACAAAACTTTCCAGGACTGCCCAAGCACATGCTCAAGACTCTCATGCATCCAACATTGCATGCTGCACTATCTTGCAATTCTACATATGAACCTTGGAAACATGCCCAATTTTCACAAAACTTGAATACATTCCCACGTCCTCCCTTTTTAAGAACTATGGTCCACATAACAGGGTCGACAGGCACCCATGCTATCACAAAAATGTTACCCCCGCTTTGCCTGCCCTGTCTCTTGTGTTTGTAGCACATGTACACTTTGTTCCCACTTTTCCATCATCTTATCTTCTTTCCCTAGAACAGACTAAGGCCTGGCTTCCCTGGAAGGTACATCCTCCACTTTACCTCCAAACCCACTGTGCAGTGGTGAGATAGTGCTGCGGTAAAGTGGCAGTAACGGAATTGCGAACACCTTACCACCAACTTATAGAACCATTGTACTTGTAATAAGGCACAATATGTCTTTGAAATGTTTCAAGGTTTCAACATCGGATTGCGGAAGTCTCTGATTTGATATGAGGCAAATTAAATGGTAGGATTATGTGGTGAGCTTTAGGATAACTTTAAAAAAAAAAACATTATTTCTCTTTTCATGAGAAGACAGCTACAAGACAACCTCTAAAATATGTGTAGGCCAAACCTCATTTCAACACAGGATGGACACTCCAAAACATGCTGTGTTACTTCATGTAGTCATTGAGTAAAATGTTTAAACTTGTGTGGTGACTTACAAGTAGTTTGGATCAGGAAAATGGCTAGGAATTGTATGTCATATGTAAGTGGCGTATGTTGTATGATATCACCAATGTAGGTTTGTAAATTTACTATAGACAAGTGCCACAGTTAATTTACTGTGGACAATATATTGTGAGTTTAGTCTTAATTTAGTAACATATGGACTAAGGGCAAAATTCGCAAAGTGCCACCCGATCCATTGCAAACACCTTGCTGAAATGTTCACATACATTGTGTTAACTCATAAACACAAATTCTTCATTTCAATAAACCTCTTCAAAGTCGTTCTATTGTCATAAAAAGAGAATTATTTAACGAGGAGACGACCAAAAGGACGTCCAATGCATTTCCGACTTAATCAAGTCCTTCTTCAGGGACTATAACCATCTCCTGTCAATTCCTCCAACTAAAAAATGGGAGAAAAATGCCTGTCCCTGTTTCAAAGTACTTCAGTTGGTGCGAGTACAGGGACATGATCTGTCGCTGTCCGAGGGTGCACAGTCACGCCGGATATTTTCCCACATCTTTTGTACTCAAGCTTGGTATTGAAACAGGGATGTTCGGGAATTTTTCCAGCTCCTAAAGCTAAGAGTATATCAGATTGCAGGGGAATTTCTTGCTAAGGATCCTTGTGTGCAATGATTTTAGCAGGATCATCAATCCAGGTTGAACAATAATTTGGATATTTCTAAATCAATGTAGATTGGCAAAACCTAGATTTTATTTGGACTCAAGTTATCCTCCTGGCCATAGAAAAAAGAGGCCTACCTTCCCCACAGAGTAGCCCATGATAGAGATGCTTCCTGTGCTGTGAAATCATGCAGTGAGTCAGACAGAGGCAATTTTCAGTGATCGCTACAGCTGATGAAAACTGATATGAATGCAGTTGGCGAAGCAGTATAACATAAAACTCAAGCATAGTCTTTGCAGGTGTCGGGTACAGTTAGAGAGAGAAAGCTGTATTACTGTACCTGCTGGTGGACCTACAGGCTTTGGCTGCCTGGGGAATGGGGGCTAAGAGGTGCTCAGTCAGTTCTAGTTCCTAGTGCAGTCTGGCGTATGCTCTTGGGGACAGGGTTTTAGTTTATTTTGCAGATGTCTGGCCTTTGATGTAGGGTCGGTTTGGCAGGTAAGATTAGCTGTGTCACTGATGAGTGTCATTTTGTGTGTGAATCACTAAGCGAGCTGGTCTGGTCGAGTGCCAGCTTGGCTGAGTCATAAGGCACTTTGATGTTGCATCCATGTGCTGAGGCTCAGAGCTGGGGTGTGTGTTTAGTTGCTTGAGGCGTGCTTTGTCTGGCATCATGTGCTGATATGTTGGCAGCAGCATCTTGTTGTGTTTTCTTAGGGTCTTGTGATCAGAACCTGAGCTGATAGTGTAATGTACTTTGATAGTGTGGCATTGTTAGGTAGGTGGCATTGTGGATCTTAGTTTCTTTTTGAGGGTTCAGATAGCATGATTTTCCGATGTATGACTTCAGCTCTGCTTCCATCTGAGGCCAGTTGAGAGATGCAAAGTGCTCTAAAGTTACTTCTACGCCTGACTGTCAGCCGGGGTGTAGCTCGCGTGGCGTGCTGGTGTTATGTGCTTTCTCTGTGTGTGGGAACATGGGAAGTCGTAGGATCTGCATGATATCACTCTGATGGAAGAGGCATTTCCTGGACAGCGATTGCATGCGTGGCTTCAGCGTTGGATACCTGCCCATGGGATTCTGAGATGCTTCAGCACTTCTGTGGTCTGTGGGTCGATCCCCATTTGTTCTCTCCAAGGAAATGATGCGACACGTTTTGCTTTAGTGCTGCTCATCAGGGCTTCTGTATTTCCGGCCTTGAGTTTGAGTCTGTTCTTTGGGCATCCAAAGTCCACCAGATGTGAGACACCCGATGAGGTCCTGCTGAGCTCGGGGGTTATCTGTCTAGAGACTGAAGACAGTTTGTTTGTCATAGACATAGTTGCAGAGAGCGAGGCTATGCTCTCAGTTGAGTCTCAGGAGTAGTGGCAGGTACATATTTAAAATGAGGTTTATGAGGCTGCATCACTGGGGGACTCCACTGGCAATGTGATGTGCATTTGATTGGAAAGGGATACACACGTGATCTGTTGGCTAGGAAGGACCTCATCCTGCGTGGTGGTGTTTGGATCCAGCCCGCAGCAATGCCCTTTCTCCCTTGAAAACACTCTGTGCCATCATCAACAAAGCCAAGAGAGGCCTTATATGGATGAAGAGCTGCTTCACCATTTTGCTTTGGGAAGGATGCCGAATGTCCGAATGGAGCTTCCACTTTTTGCATGCAGTGGCACAGTGAAGGGAACCGCCAACATTTAACAGGAGGACGGACATTGCTTAGTTGGATGCCACAGACCACGGGCGGACTCCACGCCACCATTGTTAGAGATGCCAGTTTGACTACTGCAACTGATGCGGTTATTCATGACGTATAGCCTCGTTTCAGGTAGGTACTCCAGTCTCTCTCTCATTTAGAGGTTCTGAATTGTCAAGTTGCACTGCTCAACTAGTGCTTAATGGCCCACCTGAGGATGGTAGTGTCTACCCTTTAAGATGTAACACATGAGTGCTACGGCTGCTGTAGGTCATGCTTTTAAGTGCGTTACCATACATCGCACATGTAAAACATGACGAAGCCTGGTTTCCCTGCTCATGCACTGACAACCTCTTTATTTTGAGTGATAATTCAGTGATGTCTTCGTTTCTATGCTGTGCATTCTTGGCCTCTATCATCTGCACTAAAGTTACCCGAGAGTGTCCTGAGCTGCTTCTGCTGCTTCCTTCATCTTCTGACTGCTGTGCCAACGCCTCTGATCTCTGGTCGGACTGGGGCATAACATTGTCTCAGGCACCAATGAAAAAGTGTTCCACACTTGCAAATGGAAATTTATTCCTTTTGTGACAGACTGTTTGAGTAGTACTCAAGGGGGAGGTTTTTGTTAAAATGTGATGCAAATTGTGCCTTTTAAAGAATATGTATTCTGTTACACAGGTCAAAACTACTAGCTGCATGGTGAAGTAACTTATGAAACTGGCCCAGTTGGCCAAAAAAATGTCCCACTTTGACCAAAAAATCTAGCCCACACTATCATTTTGTGTTTCTGGTTTGGACATGGCCTTATTGCACTTCAGGCCAGTCCGAGCCTCTCTGAGCCTGAACACTTCTGTTCCCAGCACGTCCGCTCCCGATGGCCACCGTGGAAAGGGAAAACAGACTATGTTTTCCCTTTCCCCGGCTGCCATTTTATTTGACTTTCTTTTTTTTTTTCTGTTTCGAAACACGCCAGCGTTTTGGAGAAGAAAAAAATGCTATTAGTACCCGGTCTAACGGGCCGGTATATTAATGGCTATAAGCCCCTTGACAGCGGGCCAATACCGCCCACGGTAATGCCCCCAGGGCCTCGTTAAGGCCCTCGCTAGGCTCGGGCCTGTAACTACGCGCCCCGGGGGCATTACCTGGGGCAGTATTGGCCCGCTGTTTCGGGGCTTATTGCCACAGTATGTTTGTACTGAATTCCCATAACAAAACATTCTAGGCTCTGCCCACTGCCGCACTTAAGTTAAAAAACGTCCTAGTCTATGTGTATCGTTGTTCTGTTAGTGAAGGGTAGTGGCCCTTTCTGCATCCTCGTAGCATGGCACGCATGTTGTAGTTGACAGCTCGCTGGGCTTGGTGCCTAATGGTGTCTCAGGGAGTGTGGTTTAAGCTGATATTAAAGCTGATATTAGATGGGCCAGTAGGTTTCATTTAGTGCGTTTTGAGGGGCGCGAGATCTAGCCAGGAAGCTTGAAGGGGCAGAATAGCAGGACACAGTGCAATAGCTCGAATTCAGACCCAAACAAAGCTTCAGGCACACATGCTTGGCAATGGAGGAACAAATAAAACAGGGATGGACACTTAACAACTTAATAGACAACATGCATAAATAATATGGATTCCATTCTGGTTGTATTTTTGTGCTTAGCTGTAGTTTGAGCCTAAGTTTGAATTGAATTCAAATGTTACCTTGTTTCCACATTAGACGAGTGTCTGAAGACTTCAAGTGCGTTGTCCAAGTGGCTTGGCTGATGTGTCTCTTGGTAAACCAGGTCCCTTTATGTGGTGGTGGCAAGCCCTGTGTTCACCCCAGCACATGGGATCCCAAACAGATGGATACCAGTGGCAATACACAGGCCCAGGCAATATGGCGTCAATGGGTGATATTGGTGTTTTCACCAACCTTCTGTTCACGATGCCAGCTAGTGCCAACGTCTTTGCTAGTCATGTACCGGGTGAAAAGACACCAGGCTACATGCACCACCATGGGAAACCTCGCTCCACATAGCATATTCTCTGTAACGATAGGCTACATAGGGCTTTGCAGAAGTCAAAAGGTAGATGGCCTTGGCCCCCAGTGGCCTTCAGTGAAAAAGATCTCATAAATGGTCCACACGGGGACCTATGTCCACGAGTGATGGTTGGTGATTGGCGGTAGGCAGGAAGAGGAACAGAGCAGCAGCCAGTGGGAAAGTAAGAGCAACAACGTACTGCGGACACACAGATGCTACTATCATTTGCCAGGTAACTTCCTGGTGCGCTCTGGTGTCCACGTCACATGACAGCTATAGGCATCATGAAGCAGTTTTGTGCCACCAAGAGCCATATCACGCACAACAGTGACAAGAATTGCATTCAAAAGCCCAGGTAACTCCTTTGTTGTTGTACGCCAGCTACTGGCAACGCTTGCTGGGTACTCAACCATATCTCAGTTGCTCAAACCATAATCTGTGGTTTGCATTCTTTAGCCAAGCTACTCACAACATATACGAGCGGACATCAAGGCTTCTGCGGAGCAAATGCTTACAGCATTAGGCCTCATTCTGATGTATTTCAGTCAGTAAACATGTATGTGTACCCCTTCCTTAGAAAGTGCAACATATACCTGTCGATGACCTATACTCAAACACAGCCCAAGCCAGGTGTGTCAGGACAGTGTACTGTTTGGTTTCAGTGGAGGCATTCAGAGTGGAGAACGTTTGAATTAGTGAGCACCGATGATCTGACAGGCTTCACATAATTCGAGGTTTGCACTTACACGCAACCATTTTAGGTTGGGCGCACACACACACACACACACACGTGCTAAGTGTATCTCATGAAAGTGTTCCCATGTGTTCCAATCCGAACCGAGATCTAGCTCTGACCACCTTTGCTGGGTGCCAATGGTCAGTTTGCAGAATTCTATAATGAGTTCAACCTTCCATTCGTTCAAGCATCCATGCTTGAATGCCTGCGGTTGTCTTTGGAGACTCAGCTGTTTGAAATGGCACTCTATGACAAATTAACCTATACCTAGTAGTGACAATCTTGCATACCCTTGAGCTTCTGTCACCTAGCTTTGCGTGGCTGTAATTACACAATCTGTTCTCAGGCACAGACTTGTGTAGAATGCCGTTTCTTATGGATCCCACAGCTGAAATCGTTGTGGGATGCTATCCTGCACTGATGAAGTTCGCTGTTGCGCTGTGTGATAATTCTGTCGTTCATTACAATGCAGAGCTTCTCTGTGCGAAATCAGGCCAAGATGCAGGCAAATACCCACGAGCAAAATTCATTCATTATGCATGGACATTATTCAAACAATTATTGGTAATACTTTTCATAGCAGTTATTTTACATACATTACCATGTGTAGTTTCTACTTGTACTAAAGATACCTTTTATACGCTTGGATACTTTCCTGAATAATAATGATGGTCTCAGAGGGGTTTCTTGTTTTCCACAGTCAAAAAAATGCATGCGAGAGTCTGTGCTTTGCATCAGCCATCACAAATATGAAAAGAGTCGCAATATCTTTCCATATCAAGCATTTTCTATTCCAATGTTTTGCTTTCATTGAATTCATATCAAACAATTTATATTAAAACATGAAAAATAGACATGTGACCGTTGTCAGGGGATGGAAGCGCTTGTGTGAGTAACCAGGAATAAACAGCAAATATTTCCATAGAAGCTGATCGTGTGATCGTGGTGAGATCCTATAGACAGAATAAGGCCTTTTTTTTCCCATTGGTTAAAAAAACAAACAGACTCCATCGGGAGGGTATAGGTATATCACTCATTCATTAGTACATGCTTCTATAGGCAATGGTGAGGTGCTTTTTTACTGATATATGTACATATTAAAGGGCCTGCGTTAGCAGCCCTGTAATTATGGTTAAGTTGCTCAACTCATAGAAAGACCACTTTTTGGGCGGTCTATAACTTTGCCCACCCTGGGCTGCAATTTGTGATGTCATCTTTGATATCCTCGATGTTAGTCTTTGCAGTGCACCGTGGTGGGGCGAGTTATGGTTGCTTAGCTTACTATAACTGGTGAAATTCTGGGGTTTTCCATTTTACTTGTAACCATAAGGTCCATTTATCAACGTTTTTTCACTGAATTTGATAGATTTTTACTAGTGCAACTTAACCATAAGCCGTGGCCCTGTAGTTATGGTTAAGTTGCTGTTTCCATAGGAAGAGCACTTTTTGGGCGGCTTATAACTTCACTCCCCCTGGACGAATGCTCACTAAACTTTGCAAATAAAGTATATGGACCACTATTAATTTTTTTGTAAGGTTTGGTGACGTCTGGTCCAGGTGGTGAAAAGTTATAGGGGGGTCCCAAAACGCCTTTTTTTGCCATAGAGTGAATAGGGGAAAAACCTTGCGCACGCCTACAGCCCAAACCGCTGGACGGATTTTCATCAAATTTGCGGCAGGTCGAGGACCTTGGTCCTGTAAGCGTGCTTTTGTAAATTTGGTGCCAATCAGTACAGTCGCTTTCTTTAAAACGACCAAAAAGTATGTCTCAAAAAATTAGTGATATCTATGTCCGCTCCGCGGTCACACTTCCCTGTTCGCTCCGCGGACAAGATAACGATTGGCTAAGGGGCTCGTGTCATGACCGCAGACATGCAACGTGTCCTCCGATTGGCCGGAGTGAGGCGTGATGTGCGTCAGATTGCTTCGATGCGCCTGACATCTTGGATCCGCCGACACTGCGGCACCGACCAGTGCCGAAATGCTGTTTTGGGGAGTGTTTTGGTGTGTCAGAGTGCTTGGAGAGGTTCAGAGAGTAAGAGATGGGTGAAATACTGTATTTGTTTAGGCGGCAGGTGCTAATGATGTATTTGCCATGGCTGCGCTGTCCGGGATGTTTATAAGTACTGAAAATGAGGGGTCTCATAAGGATAGTATTTCCGTCCGTGCTGTGCGCTGGCAAGTTGAAACTGTTCTAAGGACACGCGTGGTGTTAGCGAATATTAAAATTGAGTACATGCCGTAGTTAAAATTTTTGTTTTTATGCGTGTGGTACTGACTTATAAGCCACCATGGGTGTGATATGCTGCGGTGGCTGTGGCCAGGGCCTAGAGTCTTGGGTGCATGGCGTAGGCCGTAGGCCATACTCCCAAGACTCTAGGCCCTGGCCACAACCACCGCAGAATATCACAGCAATAGATACACGCGTAGTGTGGAATATCGATCAGGTGGTTGTGGGGAGGGCCAGACTTATACGTCGTGAAGTTATTAGCAACAATGGGTGAGATATGCTGCAGTGGTTGTGGCCAGGACCTAGAATCTTGGCTGCATGGCCAAAGGCCATGCACCCAAGAACAAAGTTTTTTTTTTTTTAATTTCTTTTATTGATTTTATGCAAACAAAACAACCAAAAACCAAACAAGCAGCATAATCATAATAGTTCCATTACACATCAAGTTATCTTCATCACTGCTCCCATTATCCCTCCCTCCCCCCGTGAGCCTATTTGTCAATCTCATTCAATGTTTGGCACATGCGGCCGGGTTTCGTTCTCTTCGGAGTCTGTTGGATCTGATATTTCTCCAAACAATTCTGCTATTAGCGTTTTCCAAGCCAACAGGGTGCCCGCCTCCCCTTCATCAGCCCGGCTACTCGCTTCTTGCCGTGCCACCGTTTCAGCCTCTGCCCATTTCTGCAAGTCCTTCCACCATACATCCACCTTAGGTTTGTGGCATTTCTTCCACCCCATGGCGATCCTAGGTTTCGCAAGCACATACGCCAGATTTCTCAGTTTCTCAATATGCTTGAGTTTCCGTGGCCTAGGGAACCCGCCCAGTAAGCAGGCCCAGGCCGTGTCTGTGACAAGAGTAACCCCTTTATCAGCCAGTTTCTGCACCACTTCTCCCCAAAAACACCTAATGATCGGGCACGACCAAAACATATGTGCCATGTCAGCGTTTTCCAGGTTACATTTAGGACACACTTGTCTCCCAGCATTTCGGAACTTAGATAACCTCAAGGGGGTCATGTATGCCCTATGCGTTACATACAGCTGTATTTGTTTTAATCTGGCATTTCTAGACACTTTTTTGTGGTAGCTCAGGGCACCATCCCACACCCCATCCTCCATTGGGGCCCCCACTTCCGCCTCCCAGTCCAATCTCAGATGTGTCAAATCTTTCCCCGCCTTAGCCATCACCATCTCATACAGTCTCGAGATCTCATGACCTCCTTCGGACATATCAAATTTTGTTCCCAAAACTGCATCTGGTTCTTCTATCAAAACTGTCTCTGGCCAGGTATTCTTAATTAACCGCACCAATCTAATGTACGTGACATATTGGCCCGTGTGTAGCCCCGCCTCTTCGTTGAGTTCTATAAACTCCTTGATGGATCCCTCTTGCCAAACATCGCCTAGCGTTGCCAGCCCCACCGATTCCCAGTAGGTCCTAACAATCACCCTCAGCTGATCATCCCCTCCTGTCAAAGCAACCAGCGGTATCTGCGGGAGGCACGGGCATCGACTTCCATCAAACGACAAGCCCTACGCCAAATTTTCCATCCAAGCCTCAACATCGCAGGACGCCCCCTCATTTCAGTTTCGGACAGCCAAATCATTTCTTTCAAATAAAACGGGGCGCAGTCCTGTCCAAGCACCCTGTGCTCAGGGGCACTTCATCAGAAAGCCACTTGGCCACATATTCTAACTGTCCCGCCAAATAATAAACCTCAAAATGAGGCAGTCTGATACCTCCTTTTTCATAAAAGTTCTGCAGTTTCCAAAACACCACTCTATTTTGGGTACCGTGCCATAGGAAATCCCTACACATGCTGTTCAAAAGAACAAAGTTATAAGCACTGGAGTTATAAGCCACCATGGGTTTTATATACTACACACCCATATGTTTGAATATATATGGCCATACATCCAAGACCCTAGGCCTTGGCCACAACCACTGCAGCATATCACAGCAATAGATACACCCATAGTATTGAACATCGATCAGGTGGTTGTGGGGAGGGCCTAGAGTCTTGGGTGCATGGCCAAAGGCCATGCACCCACGCACAAAGTTATAAGCACTGAAGTTATAAGCCACCATGGTTTTATATACCGTTTTATATATTCAAACATCTATGGCCATACATCCAAGACTCTAGGCAGTGGGCACAACCTCCGCAGCATATCACACCCTTAGATACAGCCATAGAATTGAATATGTATCAGGTGGTTGTGGCCAGGGCCTAGAGTCTTGGGTGTATGGTCCAAGGCCATGCACACAAGACCAAAATTCTAGGTAATAAAGTTATAAGCCACAATGGGTGTGATATGTTGCGGTGGTTTTGGCCAGGACCTACAGTGTTCGATGCATAGCCGAAGGATATGGACACAAGACCAATGTTATAAGCAGTGTAGTTATAAGCAGTGAAGTTGGGTGCATGGTCGAAGGCCATGCACCCAAGACCAAAGTTATAAGCTGTGAAGTTATAAGCCAGCATGGGTTTTATATAATGTGGTGGTTGTGGGCAGGATGTAGAGTCTTGGGTGCATGGCCGAAAGCCATGCACCCAAGACCAAAGTTGTAAGTACTGAAGGTATAAGCCACAATGGGTGTGATATGCTGCAGTGGTTGTGGTCAGGACCTGGAGTCCTGGGTGCATGGCCAAAGGCCATGCACCCAAGACTGAAGTTATAAGCACTGAAGTTATAAGTCAGCATTGGGTGTGATGTGCTGCGGTGGTTGTGTGCACGACCTAGAGTCTTAGAGTTATAAGCCACCATGGTTTTGATATGCTAGGTTATACATCCAAGACTCTAGGCCCTGCCCACAGCCACTGCACCATATTACAGTCATAGATCAGATGTATAGATTTGACTATGTATGAAATGTGTGAAATTATACTTACTGTTTGATTTGTTGAGACTTGATATATTTCTTACATGACTTTAGTACTTGGAGGAAATATTCTTTTTCAGTTTCTGTGATAAAACAAAAGACCATGTTAGTGTTTGTATTTTATAAATACTTATTACATTGTATAATAGACATTTTAGCATTTTTTTTATCTTCATATTTAGTTTACAAACCAGTGTACTGTGCATTTTGCTCAGTTTCTGTGTTTGTTTTTCAAATCATTGGGTCTGGGGGAAATAAAATCCTTGTCGGAATAAAAAAAAACCTTTCTTTGCTATGCTACAAACTATTTCTTTATTTCATTTGTGTGTTCACTTGTTGTTTCTGGTTAATGTTCTATATGTTGGATTGTTGCAGATTTTTGTAAACAGTAAGCCTGTTTGCGTATTCTAACTGTGTATTTGTTGTTACTATTCAGTGATATTCATTTATCTGCATGGTTGTTATAAAATCTTGGGCAGTTAAATAACTGTTGGCGTATTCTAACTGTTTATAGTCTTTTAATTTAATTTGTGTTAATGTTGAAGTACACATTAGTTATTACATTTTGGCTTTAAGAAGATTCAATAAGCATTTGTAAGATTTGCTGGTAATTTCTGCTTTAGAGTAATGCTACTATCATCACATTTGAACCATCCACATTTCTTTTTAGTATATGCAGTGTAGTGACCTACATTGGTTGTGGCTCCTGCTTGGTATATTATACATATTGTTGTGAATGTTTTCTTACCAAGTGACACTTAACCGTGTGTGAATCCAGTCAGCTTGCAGTTGTTTTTGGTACCATCGGCATTGTAATGAAGAAGCATTAGTATTATGTAGTTACTATGTGTTTGTATCAGTAAGATGGAGCGATTATCTGAATTGAAGATAGTACATAATCTGCCATGGTTTGCATTTTGTACAAGTTGCTTAAATGGAATGGATTCACAATTAAGTATGTATACATACACAAATCGCTCATCAGGGATTTGTTCCTGTGTCACATTGTTGCAGAGAGTGCATGTTTGTTTCCACATGTATGAAATCATGAATATTTCATTTATGGGTATGTTTTTGTTTTCGAGTACCTGTAGTAAGTACATTAGAAATTCTTGTGGATCTTCTTGTGAGTTTATAGTGAACCTCACCATTCCAGCAAAGTAGTCCAATTCTTGTCTTATTCCGTGAAAACTATACGTGTTGTCAGGATTGTTTGTTGCATTTCTATAAAGGACTAACATTTGCAAACACAATTGGTCTGTACTGTGTAAGTAAATGTTGTTAACAATTGGTGGCAATTGAAATAGAATATTCATTGCTACATTTGCGTAGTAACTTACACCAGTTTCATTTGAAAATTTGAATGAACCAGATAGCTCTGCGTTCGAGTGATTTTTTCGGAGTTTGTGTTCCTTTTTGAAGAAGTACCTGATTTACTTTCACTAATAGGTTCTTCTTTGCTTGTGGTAATTGATGAAGTATTAGATTCTTTTACTCTCTTTGAAGGATTTGCGGTCAGATCCTGTTGCATTTCTGTTTGAATTAGTTTTCTTTTACAACGTTTTCCTTTTTCTGGAACAGGATATGATTTCAGATGGGGGGTGTACAGTGAATGTAGTCTATTGTATTCTAAAATGCAAGGAATATCAGCGTTCACTTTACTTGCATCAAAGTTGATTAGAAATAGACCGTCAAGTGTACGTAAGCGTGGTAGTGCTACGTAGCTCATGCCTTCTTTAAAGACTGTGTTTCCAATATCTATCAATACTTTGTCTAGGGTAAGACCTTGGGATTTATGAATGGTGACTGAATATGCAAGAGCTAGAGAAAATTGTTCTCTACGTATATACATGTCTTTGAAGAGAAGGAATCGAGCTGTTGAGCGCCCTATCCTTTTTACTTCTGAAAGTTTGTCAAAGAGAATATTGACAAACTGAATGTTGTTGTCACGTGGGTATGTTTGAAAGCCAACAACTGTACCCAGTGCCCCATTAACTAGTCCTTGCTCCACGTCAAGGTTACGTTTAAGAATTTTTCTACAACTTATGTATAATTTTAATATTTTTTCCAACCCAGCTGTGTTGGAGATTGAATTTTCTAAGGTATTTGGCCTTGTTGTGGCTTGCTGACACATGGGTAGTGTCATATCATGTACGCCCAGTTGGTCTGTGGAGCAAATTTCAATTATTTTTAAAATTGTTTGATTGAATTTGGAAAAGCTTGCAAGAGTTGGCATTAGGGCCATACAATTGACATTTTTGTGCGCTAATTGTTCCATAACATCTGTAGCACATGCGTTATCGCCATAAAGTGCATGGATGTGCCGGTTTTTCAATATTTTAGAAGATCTCTGAAAACGATAATGTGTTTTCCTGCAAAGAGTTCTTCATAGTTTGTTTTAAGTACTTATTGCAATCTGAGGTGAATCAAAGCCAACATTAGGTTGGAGACCATGCTCACTTCATCCATTAGTAGCATTTTCCATTTGTTTCAATACTCTGCGTAGTTCCATTGCATCTTCTGTAGAAAGTTTGTAATAGTCTAATTTGTTTTGGTGTTCTACTGGAAGGAGTAGTAATCGGTGTAAAGTGAAACCGCCTATGTTGTAGGCAGCTAACCCTGTGGGGGCAGTCCCAACAGCTGACAGTTTGTTGTTTGTCAATTGTTGAAGGAACTTGCTGATGATTTTGATTAAGAATGTTGTGCCTGAACCAGCTTCACCACTGACGTACAGCAGTAAAGGTTTGTAATTTTGGCAGGTACATTCTTTATTTTCGTGTTGTACACCATGTGCAATTTCTTTTGTTACTTCTTCAAAAATGGTGCGCTGGTCTTTGTTAAGTTTTGATTGTAGTACAGTTAAGTCTTCTGTATCTTCCTCATAGTGACAAATGGTGTTTTCCACTTCTATCATAGCTAATTCTGCCTCATTTGCTATTAGTGGCTGTCCTAGTGGTTCTTGGCTTCCTGTTACAGACGGTTGACTACTGTCGGAAGTGTCCTTATCTAGGTGGGCCTGGAGTTCTTATTCATGTTGCTGTTCATTGTACAACATTGTTTTGTACTGTGTAAAGTTCACATCAGTGATAGCACTTTCATTTGCTTTGAAAGCGTCTTCATAGCAGTCATAGTCATCTAGTATCTCTTCCTCTTTTCTCCATGGTTTAAAAAGTTGTAGCAGGGACATGTAATATAGTTCTTTCTGTTGAGGAGTTTTTAATGGCAATTTGAAATGATTAATTAAGCTCCGTTTGGCAAGTTTCACTAAGCTGCCTTCACAATCTGTCACTCTATCTTTGCTTTCATCGGGTTTTATATTATTTTTGTGTGCAAAGTTTTGGGCTATGTGGTATAGGCACATGGTTTCCAAAGTGGTACTCCTGTTCGGGTAGTATGTGTCTAGTAAATTGTTTTTCAAAATGTCTTAGCTGTTGGGATCATTTTTGGCTATTGTTTCTATGTCCTCATATGATTTGAGAACTCTTTTTCTAGATTTAGCAGGACCAAGACTTAACCATACTATATTTTCAGATTTTCCATACAAAGCAGTACCGGTTAAACGATCTGCAGCTTCATAGGCACCACATTCTCTATGAGAGAGCATTTTTATGCCTAGGCTGTACAATTTCTGAGATAGTGTTTTGTCTGATGATAGGTCATTCCAGAGGTCTTGCAGCTCTGTTTCTTTCTGTTTTTGTTAAGTAGGCTGTAACATATCATGCAACTGCAGTGGAATTGTCTGAAATGTACTGCACATCTATGTTTGCATTCCATAAGAGGGCAATGATTGCATTGTAATCATTGATATATTTTGTTTCTTCTGTTCTTTTTATGTAATATGTGTTCTTAGGTGATTTACCTTTAACACTATGTCGAACTGAAGACCTGAAGTTGTTCACTTCACCTGTTTCTGTAACTGGTCTAGGGGAACCAAAGCGGCATTTGGTGTAGTATTTCCCTTTGCTTTTGTATTTGCGACGAAAATATTTGCCACATTTGTGTCTTTGAAATTGTACAATTTGTCCATGAAGGTCACTATGTGTCCTTTGTGAAGGGGTTTCACAAATGACATATTTTTGGATGAACAGCAAAACAGTGGCATCACTGTCCTGACCAAATTTATGTGCACCTTTAATACATAAAAGCATGTGGATATGTGGTGCTCCTCTGGCTTGGTATTCTTTTCTCCAAAAGAAGTGTTGCACTTCTCCAAGGGGAGGAATAGTTTTATTACAAATAAAGTTTAGCATAACAATGAAACGTTGGTGGAAATATCTTGAAACATTAACAGGATCTAGAGAGCAAAGTTCTCCAGGTGTTAGTATATCTATGTTGGTTTTGTTGTTGTTTGATATGCGTAGGAAATCATGTAAATCTTCCCATGCATATTCTGTACAAATTAATGTAACAAACCAAGTGGGTGGTCCAAGGTTTCTGATCATACAACGTACATCTCCATGACGTCAGAACCAGTATTCTTTCGTACCACGCATGTTTGCAAACAGATTTGTTATGCTTGATTGCAAAACCTCATCTTTTTCTTGCACTTTTTGTATTAATTGCGTAGCTGACATATTTTGAGTGGGTTCCAGATTTCAATATGTGTGCAACTCTGTAACATAGGGTTGCAAGTTCACTTTCAAAGAGTAGGTGGAATATGTATTCCACATTTTGTCTAAATGTGGGATCTTCAGAATACATTCGTAATGACCGGTATTCTGATGCTGTTATCTGAGTGGGTCTATCATCGTATCTTCCTCCTTTGCAAGTAGGAAATAGTTGTGGAAAATCACATGCTTCTATACTTTTTTTCCCATATGCTAATTGATGACCCTTTGATTTGTCGCATTTGGTAAGTAAGTTTTTAGTGCATCATGTATGCTCTCATTAGAGTGCAATGGATGAATTGTATAGTGGTCAAAAAGAGTGGACACTGCAGCAGGATCCAGAAGTTCAAATTGACCAGTTTCTGATGACTCTTGAATTATTTCAGTTATTTCCCTTAACCTTTCTTCAATATTTATTTCTTTGTAGTATTCATTATTGTATTTCAGATATTGCAAGGCTTGTCTAACTTTCTGTAAGTCCTCGAGTTGTTGCCAAATTATTTTGTCTTTTGTTGGTACACCATTTACTAAGACAATTAAAGAATGCTCTATTGGACTCCTAGAGTGTGCAAATTTTCTGTCAGATCTAATGGCAAATAAACTACTTTGCCACAAATGCCTTCACCAATTCAGAGGGATGTAATTTTGCAGTTTTTGGTTGAAGGCGTATTATTGCTTGAAATGGGTGTACCGTTTGAATTATGATGCTCTCATACAAATTGAGTTGTTGCAGGGGTTTCAGTAGTGGGAATAATTCCAAATTATTTGTGATAGCACATGAAGGAGTTTGGTTGTTGTCAAATTTTGTAGTGCAGTAACTGCAACATATTAGGGGTTCACTTATTTCGTACTTGTTTTCTGCTAAAAGGTAGAGAGCTAATTCAAACCATTTGGAATCTTCATTGGCCCTCATTACAACCCCAGTGCTAAACCATGGCGCTATTAGCAACATGGTTGGTGCCGGTGTTGTAACGAGTCTGCCATGGTGAAAATGGGGAAATACCGCCCCATTCCAAGGTTGGAATGGGGCGCCCTACTTTAACGGCTGGTAAAACCAGCTGTTAAGGTTGGGTCCCGCAAAGGGACCTCGTAATCAGGCGTTAAGAGTTAAACGGCGCTGACACCTTTTACAGCGCCGTTAAACCCTTAACGCCAGGGTCGTAATGACCCCCATTGTCTTCTATTTTGTATGTTACGTCTATAGTTTTTGTGTTACTTTTGTAAAATGTTTAAATTTTAGTATTTCTCTTTTGTATGTGTGTAATAGAAGGTTGCCATGTGCAGAATTGTTGCTACTCTGTCCTAAAGCTATTGCATTTTGTAAGTGGCTTTCACTTCCAAAATATTTTCTCCGGATACGGTTGATTTCTTCTTGCAGGTATTTGGGTGTACCATGCAGAATAGTGTTATTTAAATTGGCTAGTTCTAAAGCTGGACTTTTAACATAGTACAATTTATACACTAGATTCCTTACATTTGAATGATGTGTTGATATAATTTTGATATCATGGAAGGTGCTTTTGCACTGGACAGGTATCCATATTTTGCAGCACTTTCATTTTGATTTTGTCTTTACCTTTCACATACTGATTGAGGAACTGGCGTAAAGATTTGAAATATTTGTTGGGAATGTTACACATTGACGTGCATGGCCATTTGTATACTGGACGGTCTGGTTCAGTGGAATGGAGAGGTAATTCTGAGTTTTCTCGGGATACTTTTGTAAGGAGTATTTCTTGTTCCATGATGGTATTATTGATTTTTTCATATCCTCATCTACTGCTATGGATGGCAATTGTGTTTGTTTGGTTTTGTTTGTATGCTTCTTCATTATAATATGGTTTTGTGGTCATTGTGTGACTCCATTCACCTCCACAAATATTTAAGAAGTTATTTTTGTTGACATTCCGTTTATTGAGAAGTTTCTTTTGTAGTTTAGTACTTAGTTTTGTTAGTGGTTTCATCCTGTTTAAAACTAAAATAAAAAACTTCCTTTTGAGAAGGATTGCACTGTCTGCGAGAGCTTCTAGGATTAATTTTCTACGGTAGGTTTTAAGGGTTGTGGATGATTTCGCTCCTCTTCTTATTAGATTCTGAAGGACTATGTGGCAGAACATTTTTTCTAAAATACTTTTTTTACTATGGTTTCTAGCTTGTATATGCAGATTTATAGGAGCAGTGTTAGAAGTAGTGGTAGCCGAATTCTTGTTAAGCATTTTCTGTTTCGTGCCACATTTTGATAGAGGAGGCAAAGTTTCTGTAGTTGAAGCTTCCTTTGTTTTGGTAAATGAGTGCATTAGCTGTTTTGTTTCAACGTTTTGTACAAACTGCTAGAGTTGGATGCTTACTTTGGACACTTTTATTTTCATTTGCTCTTTTTCTGCGTTCCATTCTATGGACTTGCTTTTTGGTAGGCATTCTTTGGGGTCTGTTGAAAAAAAAGAAGGTATGGGTTCGTCTGTTTTACAATGTATGTGTGCTGTGTGCATGCGTGTATGGGTTTGATGGGGAAGATGTTTGTGGTGGTGTGTGAATGTTCATTGGGCAGTTGCAATGTGTTGGGAAGGTTATTTTTCTGTTTGTATGTTATTACACTGTGCTTCAGATGAGAGTAGAAAGTGAGCTAGTGGTGAGGAGAAGCATTAATAGCAAATGTAATAGTATAAAATTAAAACAGGTATTTGTTTTGTAGTACTAACATTCTAAGGCTTGTGTATGTTATTTGTGTTCCAAAAAAACAGGGATTTGTGTGCCATTCTGCCTGTTAATCTTTGTTTAATAAATGGGGATTTGTGGGCAGAATGGTTCAGAAATCGATGGTTTTTTTGGTGGGCAAATTACATAAATGACCCACACAGTCTCTTTGAAGAACAGTAAGAATATAAAGGTAGTGTTGTACTTACTTTTTTGTGGAAGGACCAGGTTTCTTCGGATATGTTGTTTGTAGTGTAGATGCTGTTGATTTTCAGGAGAGTGGTCTTGACTGCAATTGTAAAAGGAAGAAGTTAGTAATTTTGTGTGTTTAAAGCAGTGATATTAATGTACACGCTCATTTTTAAGCTTTCGTGGAAGTATTCTTATTTGATATCTCAACACAGTGTATGCGTACATTTCATTTGACTATGTGCAGCCTTTATATGTTATTTGCGGTATGTTAGTTGAACCTGCTTTGCAAATGAGTACAATTTTAAGTTAATGAAATTCCCTTGTTTTTTTGCAGCTGTGTTGTAGATAGCAGAGAGGTTTGGAAGTGATAGGTCATTATAGTAGATGGGAAAAATTTGAATGCTTTCATATTATAAGTAGGAATGTAAAGAATCGGGAGCACCTGAGAGGGGGATGTCACCACAGGAATCGGGAACATTTATTTTTCTCGCACGATTGCATTGGAAGTAACATTATTTTGGTGGAAGACAGTAGAAAAATTGACATTTTTTAATGAAAAATTGAGTTTCGCGCGTAAATCGGGAGGGTTGGTATGTATGTATTGGCTTTGCAGATTTAGTGGCATTAATTTGTTTAAATGGCATCATAAGAGTTTCACATGTACTCTGAATAAAATATGCATACCTGTACTTTGTAATCATGCATGTGGGTATGCATGGAGCTGTAAGTAGAAATCCTCGAGACTTGCACAGTAGTTTTTGAAGTAGGTGCTTTGCAATGATATGAGACTTGTATTCAGAGTGATCAACAGTACATTTGAAGTGAGGAACTCTGATAATGGAGTTAGATGTAGAGGTCTTGGATGTGATTGGTGGATGGTTGTGTGACTGCTTAGCTGTGTCCAATGAGGGAATGGATTCACGAGTGATGTGGAAAGGGTAGAAGGGCTGGCTAAGAGTTACGTGCCGCGCAGACACCGCGCCTGTACGCGGGTAGGGCGTGCCACATACGGGGGTTTACAGCAAATCCAGCATGGAAAGGGGCTATAGGGATCAGACAATCAGATGTTGACATTGTTGATTTGTGTAGAAAGAGAATGTGTGTAGTGAAGATGGCAGAGGTGGAGACAGTCAGGGTGTTGGTGCTCGGAGATATTTTTGTCCATGGTTTACAGCGTTCTTCTGAATGTAGGCATGTGGCAAACAATTTCGATGTAAGAGGAGTGGGGGTGGTGTGGAGCGCTGCAAATGACTGCAATGTAGAGGCAATTCTCCAAGGTTGCAGATATATGCATAGGATGAACAGTCCCCATGTGGTAGTTTTGCACTATGGTGCTTTCCATTTGGGCTACGTGAGTTCACCTACTTTGTTGGGAGATTTGGAACAGTTGGTTCAAGCAGTCATCAACATCTTATCAACTGCGAAAGTAATTTCTTCTGGCTTACTCCCTAGAGCAAAATGGGACAACAGTTCTGTTCTTTGTCCAGATTAAAGTATTGGTAGGTGCGCAATCGATCGCGGCATGCGTGCTTTCATGTTAAGAGCTGGTATGTTTTTCTGTAGCCATGAGAACATTGTTTCCAGTAATGTGGCTTATTCTGAAGCAGATGGTGTTTCTTTATCTTTTTTGGGAAATGCCATGTTCTTTTGGAATGTAAGGCTTGCTTTGGAGCAGGTTATGTGATGATTGTAAGAGTAAACTAAGAAGAAAAAAACTCCCAAAAAATACAAAATAACAGGTGTCTGTCAGGCATCTGCAAAAAAACAAAAAAAACAGCTCTTTTCATTGAAATGGGGAACACTATTTAAATGTGCAATCGTCACTCTCAGACCCTCTACATGTTTGCGGACAAGGCGGTAGTCTGTAGGCAGCGCGTATTACCTAAGGGGATTCTGGGGTGGAGAGGCATGCAAATGAGAATGAGCGGAGCTAGGGATTGGTCGGTAAAGTTCAGTGGGTGTGTTGTGAATGGAGAGATTTAGTGAGAACGTCTTTTTCCTGAGAGGAGAACACACAGCCATGGCTGTGTGTGCTCGAAAACAGATTATCTGGATTTTGGGAGACTCATCGATACATTGGTTGAAGGTGCATGCAGAACATTGCGGTATGTCTGCAGATCTTGGATTCCCTCATGTGGAAGTGCACTGGCATTGAGTGCGTGGAAGAAGTGGCTGGACTTGGTACCTCTCTGTGCTACTTTACAGACAGAACGTCATCCTGATATAATTCATTGTGGAGGAAACAGTTTAGGGCATGTGTCTGGAATTTCTTTTCAATTTGCAATGAAGGAAGGACTTGAGAAGGTCATGGACATGTTTCCAAATTGGCAAGTAATTTCTTCTCATATTGCGCAAAGACAAATGTGGCTGCATTCTTCTTTATTTGGTCCACAAATGGAGAAAGCGAGGCGCAATGTCAATAAGGCTGTTTGTGCCTTTCTAAAAGATGTTGGCATGTGCTCTTTCCACAATTAAAATATTATGTTTCGTAGCACATTAATTTTTCACAGAGATGGAGCCCATTTTACATATGCTGCCAATCAGATCAGTCGAAATGTACAAAATGCATTGCTACCTTTTTTGGAATTATAGTCACCTATTTTGGATTACATGTTGACAAATCCAAGTTTTTCAAACACACAAAACACCACCAAAAGGCTCTTTTCAGAGCCACCACCTACTCCCAGAGAAAAGTGTATTATTTTTGCTACGGTTGCACCCTAATATTTTGTCTGTGCTAGGACTGTCAGCTGACTTTGTGAAAAATGTGTGGGGGCCTACACTGTTTACTTGATAGTTCCATTTTAAACTGAGAAAGGTGGCCCTAAAAGAGCCTTTTTTAAAAAAAAATCTGTTTTATATTTTTTTTGATGTTTTACACACAACACACTAGGAGAGAAGGGGAAAGGAGGTTAAGGAAGGGACACCAAGGGCAGGTGCAGGTGGAGAGAGAAAGATGTAGGATGGGCCTTATTTAGGTAGGTAGCAGCTCTTCTGATGCTCTGTGGTGACCGTAGTCTCGAAAGCACTTCGAAGACTCTCCCCCCTGCAGAGTACTGCATCGCAGTACATACACAATATTGTGACCCTCAAAAGGTGAGGGTCAACAGCATCGCAAATGGGCTTTGAAGCAGCTGGAAGGATGCGCTCTCCCACAGGAGTGTCTCTTGTGGTGAGAGGATCGGAAACGGAGGATGCTGCGGAGGAACTCAACCTACTATATTCTTTACATGGTACAACCTTGCGAACGTCCGCATCGTGGAATGAAGTTAAGTGTCGCTTCATGGTTGTCGTACCAAAGCTGTGCGCACCAGGCTTGGCACGACTCAGCACCAACTTGCACTGTTTACAGGTGGCCTGGTTTGCACATGTTTTTGGTATGTTACCATAAATGGCAAACAACCACCACACCCACGACTCCCCGCAAATGCTGGTAGTAGGGAGTTCCTCCACCTCATTCTCTTCATCCTCTTCTTCCTCACTCTCTACATCCTCACACGTATTTCCCTCTGCAGGCCCTTGGGGAGGTGGTGGTGGTGGAGGGTTTGGGGGTGGTGCTGAGGCTGATGTAGCAACAGCAGCCATGGATGCCTTCAGGGTTGGTGAGGTAATCTCCGCTAGAGCACTAAAGGTAGCAAAACTCAATCTACAATCGCCAGAAGTACAATGAAGATGAGCTTGGGGGTGTGGCCTTTATAAGGGTGGAGGGGTGCGCCTCATGACCATATCGATCAGTCAAAAACGTTCAAAAAGTTCCAAACAATATGTGGAAAGCTAGGGCCATTGTATGGGACATGTGAAATGGTGATTTTGTATTGTAAAATAATTTGGCTTGTCTGCATAAGTTCTTTTGAAATGTTGCAGAACCGGACATAGTGCGTAAATTAGGACACACGCTCAGCGTGGGTGCGGTCACATGATGACGTCGTGAACACATCCGGAAAGGAAATGGGTGCCCGCAGGACACCAAATGCACAGGAACGGTTGTGCGCATGCACGCAGGTGTTCTACGGACAGTTTTTGGGTCCTGAAACTAATTAAAAGTGCGACACAAGTGAGAAGGATAGTTAAGGACAGGCGCATTGTTTGCAGGATTTACGGGTGTGGTGCGCATGTGCGGAGATGTTCTGCTGACTGTAAGGCCAGGTATAGTGTCCTTAGGACACCTCCATTTTGTTTCACTACGGACATGCCGGACACCGCGTCTGTTCTACGACAGTTCCATCTTGGCTGCGGACGGTACGGACAGGTATAGTGTCCTTAGGACACTCCCATTTTGTTCATTTACGGACATCCCGGACACCGGGTGTGTTCTAAGAACAGTTCCATCTTGGTTGCGAATGGTACAGGTAGGTGTATTGCCCTTAGGACATCCATATTTTATTAATTACGGACAGGCCGAACAGGCGTGCTGTCTGCAGACATTTTAACTCTTTAAAAAAAAAACAAATTAGATGCAAACAATTCCATTAAAACTAACATAACATTTTTTTTTTATTAAACACATATATAGCAATTAAGAGAGAGAGGGGGAAGCAGACACTGAAACTAATATAGGGGAATTAGGGGTTTCCACAGGCTGGCTGTGAGGGGATGAAGGGATGGAAGTTTTGTCAAAATGTTTATGTTGTTCTTGAGGGTTTGGGGAAAGTTCACTGGGAAATGGAGAAGGGGGACAGGTACAGGTAGTAGAGTGGTGCATAATTTTTCCTTTGACGGGGTCCTCCACAAATTGCCATAACCCATTAAAATTCTCTTTCAGCATGTCCACTTTCTCTTCTATGCGTTTCAAGGTGTCTTGCACTGTATCTTTTGGTGGACTTTTTTCTATTTTTGCATGGTCTGTTAAAGATAAATATATATATGTTAAGTAGACATAAAGTAAAGATTATTAATTTGCTTATGCATATTTTTGTGTACCATTATTATCGCTATCTTCCGACATTTCGTCATGCGGAAAATTCTCCTCCAGCCACTCCAAAGTACTGCACATTTCTGTGTGAAAAAAAAACAGAAATACATTATTTGTTCTCTGCCTCATACAAAAAGTATACAAACATATAAGAAAAATGAAGTTCACTTACTACTTTCTTGTCATTTGTATTCGTTGTGTTGTGTTCGTCTACTGTCGCTCCTAGCTGTGCACTTTCTGTGAGGTAATTACGTTGGAGGCATATCTTCTTTTTGTTATGGTATAATCCATTTCATTATGCATGGTATTTAAATGGATGGGTTATGTGTGAGACGTGTAGGTTGCAATGGTTATTTATTACTACTTATAATGTGTTTATGTGCTGCTTTTTAAACTTGTGCAGTTTTTATTTGGCATGATAGAACAATTTCATATACCCCCTGAGTGTTTGGGTAGTGTTGATCTCGTCCATGCCCGTCCGCAGACATACGCTCAGTCTGTGCCCTTCAAATATCATTAGCGAGGGGGTTCAGTATGTTCTATGTTACATGTATATAAAGTAAGAGAATCCTAGTAAATATCGCCCAAATTCACATGATGAAAGTGTATATTCAGTAAAAAAACTTTGTTAAAGGGATGTTATGATTAAGTTGCGCTACTAAAAACCTGTGAAATTCAGTAAAAAAAACTTTGTTAAAGGGATGTTATGGTTAAGTTGCGCTACTAAAAACTTATGAAATTCACTAAAAAAAAGTTTTTAACGGGACGTTATGGTTCGAAGTTAATCCGAAAAACCCTTGAAATTAGCCAGTTATGGTAAGCTAAGGAACCATAACTCGCACCACTACCGTGCACTGCTAAGACTAACACCCAGGAAATCAAAGATGACATCGGAAATGCCATTGATGGCAACTTAACCATAACGTCCCTTTAACAAAGTTTTTTTTACTGAATGTATATATATATATATATATATATACACCAATACCAATGTATGTTCTACCAGCCAGTCAGCAGCATAGCCAGCCAAAGCGGCGGTATAAGAAAGTGCACACAAATGATTCGGGCACTCGTGGGTAAAGATGTAGAAAAGTGCAGCAAGTGCTGTTGTTTTTATTTAATCAAACTAATTGTTGTTATAAGTGAGATACACAGTCATTCCCATATAAGCATAGTGGATGACTCCATCACACGCGCATAGTAAAGTTGCCACGTGTTCAGTCAGTGGCTCGGGCTTCTTTAGGCAGGTTATATTTCAAACACTAAGAGGCCGATTCATGGAATAATTAGCGCGGCGCAAGTGGGCAAAAACGTGCGAATCGCAGTGGAATAGCGAAAATCGCAGTGCAATTGCAAAAATCGCACGAAAAGCAGCGCACGTCGATTCATGGAAGGCCGTGCGCGAGAAAACCAGCGGACGTGCGATAAAAAAGTGTGCGGCGCACGTTGGCGCACAGGCCATCTAACAGCGTGCGCCAGGTCACAGCGAAAATCGCACAGGGCACAGCGAAATTCGCACATAGCGCGGCGCACGCAACAAAAGTAGGCGGAACACGGGCGTAACACTCGGAATGGGGAACAACTTGTCAAAACATGGGCGTCACGGGGGAAGTACAGGGCACAAGTGCGCGGAACGCCCACACGCTCGCCTACAACACGTATTCATGGAATAGAATAGGGCAAAAAAGCGCACGCTCAAACCAGCGCACAGGCACAAACACGACCGCCACAAGAAAGCAGGCGGTAGCGTCTCTGCGGCTGTAAGAAATGTGCGCCAAAAGGTGCGCCAACAAATAGCACCTATATACTGCCATGATGAATGTCCCATACTGTGGCCCTCCAGGAAAAATGACGTGCAAAGGGGTACCCACAAACACGGACACCCGCTGACAAAAAATACGTGTGCGTGTATACCGGGGTGCGCGGGAAATCTAACACGCGATTTCAGCAGGGTGCGTGCATCACAGGGGTTCGCGTGAAGTTATTCACGCGATCGGGCCTGGGGGAGCGGGCTATGTGTATTTCAGGGGTTCGCGTGAAGTTTCACACGCGATCGGGTCTGGGGGAGCGGGCTACGTGTATTACAGGGGTTCGCGTGAAGTTCCTCACGCGATCGGGCCTGGGGGAGCGTGCTACGTGTATTTCAGGGGTTCGCGTGAAGTTCCTCACGCGATCGGGCCTGGGGGAGCGTCGTGTATTTCAGGGGTTCGCGTGAAGTTTCACACGCGATCGGGCCTGGGGGAGCGGGCTACGTGTATTACAGGGGTTCGCGTGAAGTTCCTCACGCGATAGGGCCTGGGGTAGCGGGCTACGTGTATTACAGGGGTTCGCGTGAAGTTCCTCACGCGATCGGGCCTGGGGGAGTGGGCTACGTGTATTCCAGGGGTGCGCGTGAAGTTCCACACGCGAATAGCCTGTGCGCGTGTATTTCAGGGGTGCGCGGGAAGTTCCACACGCGAATAGCCTGGGCGCGTGTATTTCAGGGGTGCGCGGGAAGTTCCACACGCGAATAGCCTGGGGGCACGTGTATTTCAGGGGTGCGCGTGAAGTTCCACACGCGAATAGCCTGGGCGCGTGTATTTCAGGGGTGCGCGGGAAGTTCCACACGCGAATAGCCTGGGCGCGTGTATTTCAGGGGTGCGCGGGAAGTTCCACACGCGATCGGGCCTGGGGTAGCGGGCTACGAGTATTACAGGGGTTCGCGTGAAGTTCCTCACGCGATCGGGCCTGGGGGAGCGGGCTACGTGTATTCCAGGGGTGCGCGTGAAGTTCCACACGCGAATAGCCTGGGCGCGTGTATTTCAGGGGTGCGCGGGAAGTTCCACACGCGAATAGCCTGGGGGCGCGTGTATTCCAGGGGTGCGCGTGAAGTTCCACACGCGAATAGCCTGGGCGCGTGTATTTCAGGGGTGCGCGGGAAGTTCCACACGCGAATAGCCTGGGGGCACGTGTATTTCAGGGGTGCGCGTGAAGTTCCACACGCGAATAGCCTGGGCGCGTGTATCTCAGGGGTGCGCGGGAAGTTCCACACGCGAATAGCCTGGGCGCGTGTATTACAGGGGTGCGCGGGAAGTTCCACACGCGAATAGCCTGGGGGCGCGTGTATTTCAGGGGTGCGCGGGAAGTTCCACACGCGAATAGCCTGGGCGCGTGTATTTCAGGGGTGCGCGGGAAGTTCCACACGCGAATAGCCTGGGCGCGTGTATTTCAGGGGTGCGCGGGAAGTTCCACACGCGAATAGCCTGGTGGCGCGTGTATATCAGGGGTGCGCGGGAAGTTCCACATGCGAATAGCCTGGGCGCGTGTATTTCAGGGGAGCGCGGGAAGTTGCACACGCGAATAGCCTGGGCGCGTGTATTTCAGGGGTGCGCGGGAAGTTCCACACGCGAATAGCCTGGGCGCGTGTATTTCAGGGGTGCGCGGGAAGTTCCACACGCGAATAGCCTGGTGGCGCGTGTATATCAGGGGTGCGCGGGAAGTTCCACACGCGAATAGCCTGGGCGCGTGTATTTCAGGGGAGCGCGGGAAGTTGCACACGCGAATAGCCTGGGCGCGTGTATTTCAGGGGTGCGCGGGAAGTCCCACACGCGAATAGCCTGGGCGCGTGTATTTCAGGGGTGCGCAGGAAGTTCCACATGTGATTTGACAGTGTGGGTCCTCCCAGGTGTACCCTGTACACCCTCCACGGCCCCTGCAGGCAGCCCACACCACAGGGGACTACCATGCATCCCTGGTCATGTCCCGCAGACAGCCCACCCACCATGGGCATGCCCCCCAGCAAAGGCACATGTCTCCTTGAACTAATGAACACCAACTCATGTCCCCTTGCACCCCCACCCCCCAGCACTGTGGGGCACCTGCCAGCAGGCCCCCACCCATGTCCAACTCATGTCCCCCACCACCCCCACCCCCCAGCACTGTGGGGCACCTGCCAGCAGGCCCCCACCCATGTCCAACTCATGTCTCCCACCACCCCCACCCCCCAGCCACCAGGGTCACCCTCCACCAGGCCCCCACTCATGTCTCCCATCACCCCCACACCCCAGCAGTGCAGGGTCACCCTCCACCAGGCCCCCACTCATGTCTCCCACCACCCCCACCCCCCAGCCACCAGGGGCACCCTCCACCAGGCCCCCACTCATGTCACCCACCACCCCCACCCCCCAGCCACCAGGGGCAGCCTCCACCAGGCCCCCACTCATGTCACCCACCACCCCCACCCCCCAGCCACCAGGGTCACCCTCCACCAGGCCCCCACTCATGTCTCCCACCACCCCCACCCCCCAGCCACCAGGGGCAGCCTCCACCAGGCCCCCACTCATGTCACCCACCACCCCCACCCCCCAGCCACCAGGGTCACCCTCCACCAGGCCCCCACTCATGTCTCCCACCACCCCCACCCCCCAGCCACCAGGGGCAGCCTCCACCAGGCCCCCACTCATGTCACCCACCACCCCCACCCCCCAGCCACCAGGGTCACCCTCCACCAGGCCCCCACTCATGTCTCCCATCACCCCCACACCCCAGCAGTGCAGGGTCACCCTCCACCAGGCCCCCACTCATGTCTCCCACCACCCCCACCCCCAGCCACCAGGGGCACCCTCCACCAGGCCCCCACTCATGTCACCCACCACCCCCACCCCCCAGCCACCAGGGGCAGCCTCCACCAGGCCCCCACTCATGTCACCCACCACCCCCACCCCCCAGCCACCAGGGTCACCCTCCACCAGGCCCCCACTCATGTCTCCCACCACCCCCACCCCCCAGCCACCAGGGGCAGCCTCCACCAGGCCCCCACTCATGTCACCCACCACCCCCACCCCCCAGCCACCAGGGTCACCCTCCACCAGGCCCCCACTCATGTCTCCCACCACCCCCACCCCCCAGCCACCAGGGGCAGCCTCCACCAGGCCCCCACTCATGTCACCCACCACCCCCACCCCCCAGCCACCAGGGTCACCCTCCACCAGGCCCCCACTCATGTCTCCCACCACCCCCACCCCCCAGCCACCAGGGGCAGCCTCCACCAGGCCCCCACTCATGTCACCCACCACCCCCACCCCCCAGCCACCAGGGTCACCCTCCACCAGGCCCCCACTCATGTCTCCCATCACCCCCACACCCCAGCAGTGCAGGGTCACCCTCCACCAGGCCCCCACTCATGTCTCCCACCACCCCACCCCCCAGCCACCAGGGGCACCCTCCACCAGGCCCCCACTCATGTCACCCACCACCCCCACCCCCCAGCCACCAGGGGCAGCCTCCACCAGGCCCCCACTCATGTCTCCCACCACCCCCACCCCCAGCAGTGCAGGGGCAGCCTCCACCAGGCCCCCACTCATGTCACCCACCACCCCCACCCCCCAGCCACCAGGGTCACCCTCCACCAGGCCCCCACTCATGTCTCCCACCACCCCCACCCCCCAGCCACCAGGGTCACCCTCCACCAGGCCCCCACTCATGTCTCCCACCACCCCCACCCCCCAGCAGTGCAGGGGCAGCCTCCACCAGGCCCCCACTCATGTCTCCCACCACCCCCACCCCCCAGCCACCAGGGTCACCCTCCACCAGGCCCCCACTCATGTCTCCCACCACCCCCACCCCCCAGCAGTGCAGGCTCAACCTCCACCAGGCCCCCACTCATGTCCCCCTGCACCCCCACCCCCGGCAGTGCAGGGGCAGCCTCCACCAGGCCCCCACTCATGTCTCCCACCACCCCCACCCCCCAGCCACCAGGGGCAGCCTCCACCAGGCCCCCACTCATGTCACCCACCACCCCCACCCCCCAGCCACCAGGGTCACCCTCCACCAGGCCCCCACTCATGTCTCCCACCACCCCCACCCCCCAGCCACCAGGGTCACCCTCCACCAGGCCCCCACTCATGTCTCCCACCACCCCCACCCCCCAGCAGTGCAGGCTCAACCTCCACCAGGCCCCCACTCATGTCCCCCTGCACCCCCACCCCCCGGCAGTGCAGGGGCAGCCTCCACCAGGCCCCCACTCATGTCTCCCACCACCCCCACCCCCCTGCCACCATGTGCAGCCCCCACCAGGTCCTCACAATCCCCAATCATGTGCGTAATGGTCAGCCTCCACAGCCAAAAAGCCCTACCAAGTAACCCATTCACCCACATGGAAATGGAAATCACATGTTACACCCCCAATGTACATGAAGCAAATGAACCCATGTCCGTCATACACATATTTTCAAATAGAATGGGAAAACACACAACATGACATGCATGAAACCAATGAGATGAAACCACACAGTGAACAATGGAAAAAAAAATGTATTGAAAAAAATACAAATGCCAAAGAAAGAAAACTAACTACAATGTAAATGTGAAAAAATAAGCTGCATGTCCGCATAAAAACACAAAACTAGAAAATCAAATCAAAAAAATTATGTCCAAAGTGAAATGTAAGAACTCTCCATGCAACAAAGAACTATGTACAAAAATAACAAGGGTCCATCATCACAACTGAACTAAGGAAACCTCCTAAAAAACCTACCTAAATATCAACTATATACAAAAAGTGGAGCAGTGTCCGTCGACTCCAAATAATAATAAGAACGAAAGGAAACCTAAAACTAAAGAACTATATACAAAGGCGGCGGGCAAGTCCAGCGGCTCACTCTGTGGTGTTCCGGGCCAGGGCATCATCGAACTCCTGTTCGATGTCCCGGAGGCGGTCCAGTTCCATGGCCCCGAGGGTCCGCAGGGACGACGCCGTGTCCTCCTCCAACCCCCTGCGGATTGCCTCGAGGCACTCGGCCCGCCTCAGGGCCCTCCGCATGGAGTTCTCCGCCCTGACCATTGTGAGCCGCGCCTCTTCCGCCCGCCGCCGCTCCGCACCTATGGCGTGGCCCAACCGCTGCCACACGGAAGACACTCTCTGTCCTGGGTCCTCCTGCCCTCCGGCCGATGCCTGCCCCTCCGATGTCGAAGGCCCCGAGCCTTCATGGCTCCCACCATCTTGCTGCTGCTGCTGCTCTGCCTCTGCCCGTGCACTGCCTCCTGCTGCCTGCACATCCTCCGCCGGCTGGGGTGCACCTGTTGATGTGGCCACCCCTGCTGGACGTCCGACTCCCGACTGTGGCAGGGATGCCTCCTCCACCAGCCTGGCCGCACTGTCAGAGGCAGCTCCACAGGGCACCCAGGTGACTGATGGGTGGGAAGATGGCACAGAGGACGACTGGCGCGTAGGGGGTCCAGTTGAGGAGGGGGTCGGAGCAAGCCCCATCAGACAGCGGAATCCGGCCTGGGTGACCTGTCCCAGCAGGCTGACGTGGTCAACGAGCCATTCGAGATGACGTGCAGTCTCTCCATGAAAAGACTGCAGGTCACCTCGCATGGCCCGTTGACGCAACGCCACACCAGCCAGGACAGGCTCAACCCGGACCTGGATGGCCACGTCCGCAGGCAGAGGAAGGCCAGTTGACGTCAGCTCATCCCCTGCCTGAAAACGGGTCTGGACGTAGGCATCCCTGCTGGTGCAAGATGATGCAGGGACAGGATCGGGGACAGGATTGCACACAGGCACCTCCGCGGCCGCCTGTGCTGCCTCCTGTCCCTGGTCCTGCACTGCACCACTAGCACCAGTGGGATCCCCACCTCCAGACCCTGTCTCTGGTGCTTGCGCGGCCCCCTCCTCCACCAAACCCCCCACCAACCTGGATGACTCTGTGCCATCTTCCCCTGTTGGGCCCTGTGGGGTCCCAGCTGCCCCTTCTGCTGCCGAGGAGTCCAACTGCAACCTCCGCCTCTTGGACCTCCCCCCGGCAGCTGCGGCCTGGGACGCGGCACCGGACTCCTCACTCCCCGACGAGATGACAATACGGGAGGGGAGCCGGGCCTTGCGTCTCCGGCTGGCGGTCGGATCCCCGCCGCTGTGCTCCACAGCACCTTCTCCGCCCTCTTCATCAGTTGACGCTGCAGACAGGGAGAAACAAAACACAGGCATCAGGGCACTGTACAATGGACACATACACGCATGACAGTTGCACATGAGTGGCATTGGCAAACCTCAGACATGTCATCACAATCCCCAACACACATGTCATTGCAACTGGCACACATGAGCCATACCACAGCCATATCGCAACTGCCACCACCATCCCTACACATACAACAGCATCAGCAGCCAAAGGGGAGCCATACATCACATGCAACACAGGAAGTGCACCACACATGTACACACACCACCACACTTGCATGCATGTCTACACCTCTGCCAAGTGTCGCACTGTTCAGACGGGCATCCATGTCACATCTGCCAATCAGGCTTCCACATACCGCTGTCACATGCATCCATGTAGCATCACTGTTGCACCTTTGACAAATACACACACATGCACATGTACACAGTGCTCATACATGCAGCCGAAAACAACATACATGCCTGACATCACGGACATGTCTACTTACATACACATTCATCCAAACATGTGTGCACGCACAACTGCATTTGCCATGCAAGCCCACACACACAAGCACCATCCATGTCTCACACATTACAGCCCTCGCATGTGTCAGCCCCACGGCCCTGTACACCCCCACCCATACTCCACCCCATACAAACAGATGTGCAACCGGCACAATGGGGAATGATCACCACACGCCCTGCTCACAACCAGGATGCATGTACACTCACCGCTCGACTCCAGACGGCTCTGCTTCTCTAGGACCTGGACGTGGAGCGCTGGGGATATGCGTTCCAGGACCCCCATCTGTTCTTCCGACAAGTGGCCCCGGCGCCCCTTGGCATCCGCTGCCTTCAAGAGGCGCCGGGCCTTGTTCAGGGTCCTGGACCTGAAGTCCTCCCAGCGCTTCCTGACATGTTGTAAGTCCCGGACTGCCACCCCCTCCGCGTTGATGGCAGTCACGATGTCAGTCCAGATCCGAGTCCGTCCTTCCTTGTCGGCGCGGGAACTTCCAAAGAGGGCATCATACTGCCCCAGGACTTGCTCCACCAGGACACCAACTTCGGTGGCACTGAAGCTGGTGCCCCTCTGCCTCTCTGGCCGGGGGTTGTCAGTGGTCACAGATGGTGTTAGCCCCGACATGACAACCCCAGAGGCAGGAGTGGGTGGGCAACTGGGTCCTGGGGCTGGGCTGTGGAGCGATGGAATTCCAGTCGGGAGTCTTCTGTTCCAGCAGGGGTGGTCACAGCAACAGCACCCCTGGCTGATGTGCAGGCAGCAAATGGCAGTGCACGTGGGCAGCAGGCAGTCAGGCAGCAGCAGATAGCAGGTGGGAGCGTGCTCGGGGCTCTGGGGGGCAGTAATTCGGCCTTCTGGGCAGGAGCGTGGTCTCCCGTGTGCTCACGCGTGGCCAGCTTGGTACGGAGTGAATTGGCACGTGAAAATCCTGCACGTCAGCGTGAAAACCGAGGAAAGGCCCTTAGCGCGTAAGCGCGTCAGCACGCATACGCGATTCCATTGGACCAAAGGCCCTCAGCGCGTAGGCGCGTCTGTGACGTGACCCGCACGGGTGTTTCCCACACAGCACGTGATGACAGAGCACACGTGGAAAGACTGCACGTCAGAGTCTCATCGCGTGTGATTGGTGGAAATGGCCGTACACCGGGATACAGGTGCGCTGACGTACTTGCGTGTGTAAGTGTCCGCGCACACCTCATATACACGTACATAGGCCAATCGCGTGTACACGCACTTTTGTCCAATTACACGCGATGAGACTCTGACGTGCAGTCTTTCCACGTGTGCTCTGTCATCACGTGCTGTGTGGGAAACACCCGTGCGGGTCACGTCACAGACGCGCCTACGCGCTGAGGGCCTTTTGTCCAATGGAATCGCGTATGCGTGCTGACGCGCTTACGCGCTAAGGGCCTTTCCTCGGTTTTCACGCTGACGTGCAGGATTTTCACGTGCCAATTCACTCCGTACCAAGCTGGCCACGCGTGAGCACACGGGAGACCACGCTCCTGCCCAGAAGGCCGAATTACTGCCCCCCAGAGCCCCGAGCACGCTCCCACCTGCTATCTGCTGCTGCCTGACTGCCTGCTGCCCACGTGCACTGCCATTTGCTGCCTGCACATCAGCCAGGGGTGCTGTTGCTGTGACCACCCCTGCTGGAACAGAAGACTCCCGACTGGAATTCCATCGCTCCACAGCCCAGCCCCAGGACCCAGTTGCCCACCCACTCCTGCCTCTGGGGTTGTCATGTCGGGGCTAACACCATCTGTGACCACTGACAACCCCCGGCCAGAGAGGCAGAGGGGCACCAGCTTCAGTGCCACCGAAGTTGGTGTCCTGGTGGAGCAAGTCCTGGGGCAGTATGATGCCCTCTTTGGAAGTTCCCGCGCCGACAAGGAAGGACAGACTCGGATCTGGACTGACATCGTGACTGCCATCAACGCGGAGGGGGTGGCAGTCCGGGACTTACAACATGTCAGGAAGCGCTGGGAGGACTTCAGGTCCAGGACCCTGAACAAGGCCCGGCGCCTCTTGAAGGCAGCGGATGCCAAGGGGCGCAGGGGCCACTTGTCGGAAGAACAGATGGGGGTCCTGGAACGCATATCCCCAGCGCTCCACGTCCAGGTCCTAGAGAAGCAGAGCCGTCTGGAGTCGAGCGGTGAGTGTACATGCATCCTGGTTGTGAGCAGGGCGTGTGGTGATCATTCCCCATTGTGCCGGTTGCACATCTGTTTGTATGGGGTGGAGTATGGGTGGGGGTGTACAGGGCCGTGGGGCTGACACATGCGAGGGCTGTAATGTGTGAGACATGGATGGTGCTTGTGTGTGTGGGCTTGCATGGCAAATGCAGTTGTGCGTGCACACATGTTTGGATGAATGTGTATGTAAGTAGACATGTCCGTGATGTCAGGCATGTATGTTGTTTTCGGCTGCATGTATGAGCACTGTGTACATGTGCATGTGTGTGTATTTGTCAAAGGTGCAACAGTGATGCTACATGGATGCATGTGACAGCGGTATGTGGAAGCCTGATTGGCAGATGTGACATGGATGCCCGTCTGAACAGTGCGACACTTGGCAGAGGTGTAGACATGCATGCAAGTGTGGTGGTGTGTGTACATGTGTGGTGCACTTCCTGTGTTGCATGTGATGTATGGCTCCCCTTTGGCTGCTGATGCTGTTGTATGTGTAGGGATGGTGGTGGCAGTTGCGATATGGCTGTGGTATGGCTCATGTGTGCCAGTTGCAATGACATGTGTGTTGGGGATTGTGATGACATGTCTGAGGTTTGCCAATGCCACTCATGTGCAACTGTCATGCGTGTATGTGTCCATTGTACAGTGCCCTGATGCCTGTGTTTTGTTTCTCCCTGTCTGCAGCGTCAACTGATGAAGAGGGCGGAGAAGGTGCTGTGGAGCACAGCGGCGGGGATCCGACCGCCAGCCGGAGACGCAAGGCCCGGCTCCCCTCCCGTGTTGTCATCTCGTCGGGGAGTGAGGAGTCCGGTGCCGCGTCCCAGGCCGCAGCTGCCGGGGGGAGGTCCAAGAGGCGGAGGTTGCAGTTGGACTCCTCGGCAGCAGAAGGGGCAGCTGGGACCCCACAGGGCCCAACAGGGGAAGATGGCACAGAGTCATCCAGGTTGGTGGGGGGTTTGGTGGAGGAGGAGGCCGTGCAAGCACCAGAGACGGGGTCTGGAGGTGGGGATCCCACTGGTGCTAGTGGTGCAGTCCAGGACCAGGGACAGGAGGCAGCACAGGCGGCCGCGGAGGTGCCTGTGTGCAATCCTGTCCCCGATCCTGTCCCTGCATCATCTTGCACCAGCAGGGATGCCTACGTCCAGACACGTTTTCAGGCAGGGGATGAGCTGACGTCAACTGGCCTTCCTCTGCCTGCGGACGTGGCTATCCAGGTCCGGGTTGAGCCTGTCCTGGCTGGTGTGGCGTTGCGTCAACGGGCCATGCGAGGTGACCTGCAGTCTTTTCATGGAGAGACTGCACGTCATCTCGAATGGCTCGTTGACCACGTCAGCCTGCTGGGACAGGTCACCCAGACCGGATTCCTCCGTCTGATGGGGCTTGTTCCGACCCCCTCCTCAACTGGACCCCCTACGCGCCAGTCGTCCTCTGTGCCATCTTCCCACCCATCAGTCACCTGGGTGCCCTGTGGAGCTGCCTCTGACAGTGCGGCCAGGCTGGTGGAGGAGGTATCCCTGCCACAGTCGGGAGTCGGACGTCCAGCAGGGGTGGCCACATCAACAGGTGCACCCCAGCCGGCGGAGGATGTGCAGGCAGCAGGAGGCAGTGCACGGGCAGAGGCAGAGCAGCAGCAGCAGCAAGATGGTGGGAGCCATGAAGGCTCGGGGCCTTCGACATCGGAGGGGCAGGCATCGGCCGGAGGGCAGGAGGACCCAGGACAGAGAGTGTCTTCCGTGTGGCAGCGGTTGGGCCACGCCATAGGTGCGGAGCGGCGGCGGGCGGAAGAGGCGCGGCTCACAATGGTCAGGGCGGAGAACTCCATGCGGAGGGCCCTGAGGCGGGCCGAGTGCCTCGAGGCAACCCGCAGGGGGTTGGAGGAGGACATGGCGTCGTCCCTGCGGACCCTCGGGGCCATGGAACTGGACCGCCTTCGGGACATCGAACAGGAGTTCGATGATGCCCTGGCCCGGAACACCACAGAGTGAGCCGCTGGACTTGCCCGCCGCCTTTGTATATAGTTCTTTAGTTTTAGGTTTCCTTTGTTTTTTCTTATGATTTGGAGTCGACGGACACTGCTCCACTTTTTGTATATAGTTGATATTTATTTAGGTTTTTTAGGAGGTTTCCTTAGTTCTGTTGTGATGATGGACCCTTGTTATTTTTGTACATAGTTCTTTGTTGCACGGAGAGTTTTGACATTTCACTTTGGACAAAATTTTTTGGATTAGATTTTCTAGTTTTGTGTTTTTATGCGGACATGCAGCTTCTTTTTTCACATTTACATTGTAGTTAGTTTTCTTTCTTTAGCATTCGTATTTTTTTCTAATACATTTTTTTTTACATTGTTCACTGTGTGGTTTCATCTCATTGGTTTCATGCATGTCATGTTGTGTGTTTTCCCATTCATTTGGAAAATATGTGTGTGACGGACATGGGTTCATTTGCTTCATGAACATTGGGGGTGTAACATGTGATTTCCATTTCCATGTGGGTGAATGGGTTACTTGGTAGGGCTTTTTGGCTGTGGAGGCTGACCATTACGCACATTGTGAGGACCTGGTGGGGGCTGCACATGGTGGCAGGGGGGTGGGGGTGGTGGGAGACATGAGTGGGGGCCTGGTGGAGGCTGCCCCTGCACTGCTGGGGGGTGGGGGTGATAGGGGACATGAGTGGGGGCCTGGTGGAGGCTGCCCCTGCACTGCTGGGGGGTGGGGGTGGTGGGAGACATGAGTGGGGGCCTGGTGGAGGGTGACCCTGGTGGCTGGGGGGTGGGGGTGGTGGGTGACATGAGTGGGGGCCTGGTGGAGGGTGCCCCTGCACTGCTGGGGGGTGGGGGTGGTGGGAGACATGAGTGGGGGCCTGGTGGAGGCTGCCCCTGCACTGCTGGGGGGTGGGGGTGGTGGGAGACATGAGTGGGGGCCTGGTGGAGGGTGCCCCTGCACTGCTGGGGGGTGGGGGTGGTGGGAGACATGAGTGGGGGCCTGGTGGAGGGTGACCCTGGTGGCTGGGGGGTGGGGGTGGTGGGTGACATGAGTGGGGGCCTGGTGGAGGGTGCCCCTGGTGGCGGGGGGTGGGGGTGATAGGGGACATGAGTGGGGGCCTGGTGAAGGCTGCCCCTGCACTGCTGGGGGGTGGGGGTGGTGGGAGACATGAGTGGGGGCCTGGTGGAGGCTGCCCCTGCACTGCTGGGGGGTGGGGGTGGTGGGAGACATGAGTGGGGGCCTGGTGGAGGGTGACCCTGGTGGCTGGGCGGTGGGGGTGGTGGGAGACATGAGTGGGGGCCTGGTGGAGGCTGCCCCTGCACTGCTGGGGGGTGGGGGTGGTGGGAGACATGAGTGGGGGCCTGGTGGAGGCTGCCCCTGCACTGCTGGGGGGTGGGGGTGGTGGGAGACATGAGTGGGGGCCTGGTGGAGGCTGCCCCTGCACTGCTGGGGGGTGGGGGTGGTGGGAGACATGAGTGGGGGCCTGGTGGAGGCTGCCCCTGCACTGCTGGGGGGTGGGGGTGGTGGGAGACATGAGTGGGGGCCTGGTGGAGGGTGACCCTGGTGGCTGGGGGGTGGGGGTGGTGGGTGACATGAGTGGGGGCCTGGTGGAGGGTGCCCCTGGTGGCGGGGGGGTGGGGGTGATAGGGGACATGAGTGGGGGCCTGGTGGAGGCTGCCCCTGCACTGCTGGGGGGTGGGGGTGGTGGGAGACATGAGTGGGGGCCTGGTGGAGGCTGCCCCTGCACTGCTGGGGGTTGGGGGTGGTGGGAGACATGAGTGGGGGCCTGGTGGAGGGTGACCCTGGTGGCTGGGGGGTGGGGGTGGTGGGAGACATGAGTGGGGGCCTGGTGGAGGCTGCCCCTGCACTGCTGGGGGGTGGGGGTGGTGGGAGACATGAGTGGGGGCCTGGTGGAGGCTGCCCCTGCACTGCTGGGGGGTGGGGGTGGTGGGAGACATGAGTGGGGGCCTGGTGGAGGCTGCCCCTGCACTGCTGGGGGGTGGGGGTGGTGGGAGACATGAGTGGGGGCCTGGTGGAGGCTGCCCCTGCACTGCTGGGGGGTGGGGGTGGTGGGAGACATGAGTGGGGGCCTGGTGGAGGGTGACCCTGGTGGCTGGGGGGTGGGGGTGGTGGGAGACATGAGTGGGGGCCTGGTGGAGGCTGCCCCTGCACTGCTGGGGGGTGGGGGTGGTGGGAGACATGAGTGGGGGCCTGGTGGAGGCTGCCCCTGCACTGCTGGGGGGTGGGGGTGGTGGGAGACATGAGTGGGGGCCTGGTGGAGGGTGCCCCTGGTGGCGCGGGGGTGGGGGTGATAGGGGACATGAGTGGGGGCCTGGTGGAGGCTGCCCCTGCACTGCTGGGGGGTGGGGGTGGTGGGAGACATGAGTGGGGGCCTGGTGGAGGGTGACCCTGGTGGCTGGGGGGTGGGGGTGGTGGGAGACATGAGTGGGGGCCTGGTGGAGGGTGACCCTGGTGGCTGGGGGGTGGGGGTGGTGGGTGACATGAGTGGGGGCCTGGTGGAGGGTGACCCTGGTGGCTGGGGGGTGGGGGTGGTGGGTGACATGAGTGGGGGCCTGGTGGAGGCTGCCCCTGCACTGCTGGGGGGTGGGGGTGGTGGGAGACATGAGTGGGGGCCTGGTGGAGGGTGCCCCTGGTGGCGGGGGGGTGGGGGTGATAGGGGACATGAGTGGGGGCCTGGTGGAGGCTGCCCCTGCACTGCTGGGGGGTGGGGGTGGTGGGAGACATGAGTGGGGGCCTGGTGGAGGGTGACCCTGGTGGCTGGGGGGTGGGGGTGGTGGGAGACATGAGTGGGGGCCTGGTGGAGGCTGCCCCTGCACTGCTGGGGGGTGGGGGTGGTGGGAGACATGAGTGGGGGCCTGGTGGAGGGTGCCCCTGGTGGCTGGGGGGTGGGGGTGGTGGGAGACATGAGTGGGGGCCTGGTGGAGGCTGCCCCTGCACTGCTGGGGGGTGGGGGTGGTGGGAGACATGAGTGGGGGCCTGGTGGAGGGTGCCCCTGGTGGCTGGGGGGTGGGGGTGGTGGGAGACATGAGTGGGGGCCTGGTGGAGGCTGCCCCTGCACTGCTGGGGGGTGGGGGTGGTGGGAGACATGAGTGGGGGCCTGGTGGAGGGTGACCCTGGTGGCTGGGGGGTGGGGGTGGTGGGAGACATGAGTGGGGGCCTGGTGGAGGGTGCCCCTGCACTGCTGGGGGGTGGGGGTGGTGGGAGACATGAGTGGGGGCCTGGTGGAGGGTGCCCCTGGTGGCTGGGGGGTGGGGGTGGTGGGTGACATGAGTGGGGGCCTGGTGGAGGCTGCCCCTGCACTGCTGGGGGGTGGGGGTGGTGGGAGACATGAGTGGGGGCCTGGTGGAGGGTGCCCCTGGTGGCGGGGGGGTGGGGGTGATAGGGGACATGAGTGGGGGCCTGGTGGAGGCTGCCCCTGCACTGCTGGGGGGTGGGGGTGGTGGGAGACATGAGTGGGGGCCTGGTGGAGGGTACCCCTGGTGGCGGGGGGGTGGGGGTGATAGGGGACATGAGTGGGGGCCTGGTGGAGGCTGCCCCTGCACTGCTGGGGGGTGGGGGTGGTGGGAGACATGAGTGGGGGCCTGGTGGAGGGTGACCCTGGTGGCTGGGGGGTGGGGGTGGTGGGTGACATGAGTGGGGGCCTGGTGGAGGCTGCCCCTGCACTGCTGGGGGGTGGGGGTGCAGGGGGACATGAGCAGGTGTGCAGGGTAGTCCCCTGTTTTGTGGGCTGCCTGCAGGGGCTGTGGAGGGTGTACAGGGAACACCTGTGAGGACCCACCCAGCCTAATTGCGTGTGATAATTCCTGCACACCCCTGTAATACACGTACCTGGCCAAATAGCATGTGAGAATTCCCACATACCCCTGTAATACACGTACCCTGGCCAATCGCGTGTAGAACTTCCCACGCACCCCTGTAATACACGTACCAAGCCAAATCGCGTGTGATAATTCCCACGCACCCCTGTAATACACGTACCTGGCCAAATCGCATGTGAAAATTCCCGCGCACCCCTGTTATACACGTACCCAGCCGAATCGCGTGTAGAACTTTCCGTGTACCCCTGTAATACACGTACCCAGCCAAATCGCGTGTGATAATTCCCAAATACCCCTGTAATACACGTACCCTGGCCAATCGCGTGTAGAACTTCCCACGCACCCCTGTAATACACGTACCAAGCCAAATCGCATGTGATAATTCCCACGCACCCCTGTAATACACGTACCTGGCCAAATCGCATGTGAGAATTCCCGCGCACCCCTGTAATACACGTACCCAGCCGAATCGCGTGTAGAACTTCCCGTGTACCCCTGTAATACACCTACCCAGCCAAATCGCGTGTGATAATTCCCACGCACCCCTGTAATACACGTACCTGGCCAAATCGCATGTGAGAATTCCCGCGCACCCCTGTAATACACGTACCCAGCCGAATCGCGTGTAGAACTTCCCGTGTACCCCTGTAATACACCTACCCAGCCAAATCGCGTGTGATAATTCCCGCGCACCCCTGGAATACACGTACCCAGCCAAATCGCGTGTGATAATTCCCGCGCACCCCTGGAATACACGTACCCAGCCAAATCGCGTGTGATAATTCCCGCGCACCCCTGTAATATACGTACCCAGCCAAATCGCGTGTGATAATTCCTGCGTACCCCTGTGATACACGTGCCCTGGCTAATCGCGTGTAAAACTTCACGCGTACCCCTGATATGCACGTTACCCGCTTTGCGTTCCTTGTTTGGCAGCCCTGTGGACTGGTCCAGGGTTAGCGCTGCCCTTTGCGATGATTTAGCGATTTTGATGGCTTTTCCTTGCGCGAGGGCGTTCTTGGGGGCGTTACTGGCGCTGCTGCAGGGTCGCTGCGATACTCTGCGCCACGGCTGGTTTGGGAGCCTGAAATCCATGAATACGCTGTGCGCGGAAATCGGTTTTAGCGCACGTGCCTGGCGCAGTCAATCGCACGCGGACACTCTGCGCCAGCCGCTTGCGACACTTTTCTGCGAAATTCTATGAATTACCCTGTAAATTGCTTGTCTAAATAAAGTTTTGAAAGTATAGCACTTCCTGTTCACCATCACAGCATGTGACTTCCCACACATTGCAATTCATGGCTATTCAAACAATTCCCCCATTTTGGACTAGTGTGAAAGTCATTGCAATACAATATTGCAATCAATATCAATTGCCTTACTGTCACACACATTCTCCTTACTCATAAACATTATGAACAGTTAGTGCAAATTCAAAAATGTGATTCCATTTCAATTAAAAGCTCAATGTGCAAGGGCATTCTTTTTTTAATGAGCCAAATTCCCAAATCTAAATCTATTGATTCAGACTTCTGCTCTCATTCACACCAATTGCAGGTGCATTACCAAGAGCAAAATTACAGAGCAGCCGCTCAAGTATATATCAACAGTCTAATTTCGATTTGTAAAAGTGCCCATAGCAGGCCTGTGCTTCAATACCATATTAAAACCTATATGCCATTCACCTAGACACACGCTCTACTAGGCATTTATTAAATATTAATAGTCGTATCAAAAATACCATAAAGTGCAAGTGCCATGACTTGTTGGCTCCCCTTCCAGTAGTTAATGCAGTAAATATAATAAAGTATCCGACTGACGCAAATTGTCAAAGTTATTTTGGGATGGAACTAAACTATATTCATTGCCTTAATTGACCACAACTGTTACAAAACCACATACAAAATGATGCAGAATTTGTGTAAACACAGTAATGCTACATAGTACACATACACAACGGTCCTCATTACGACCCTGTCGGTCCGGAAAGAACGTTGATGGTAAAACCGCCGCCAATGTTCTTTCCAGACCAGCTGATTAAGAGCCTTGCAGGCGGGAGGTGTCACTCCCACCAGGTCTGACCTGGCGGGTTTATCACCTCCCGCCTGCAGGCGGACATGGAAATACCAGCACCATTACAGCATGGTGCCGGTGTTTCCACTTCCCCATTCCCATGGAGTCCTACTGGACTCCATGGGAATGGGGATTAACAGAATTCCGCCTTCGTAATTATCGGGCCACCGGGGTTGTAATGCCCCGGTGATTCCGGCAATCACGGAGGCGGAATGGTAATACGAGTTTGTCAGTAACCTGCCGGAATTTCCGGCATAGTTACCGCCGGACTCTTAATGAGGCTCAATATCATCAAGCTACAACTATGACCAACCCAGATTAAATATAATGCAGATTCTGTGCAAATAAGCAAGTGCATATATGCTGCATAGTGCAAATAAGCAATTTCAGTGCAAGAAATCTGCAAACATGGATATGCTCTGATGTGCAAATCAAAGATAATTATTAAGGCTTAAGCAACTATACCACAGTAATAGTGTGCACAACTAACATCCAGCATCGTCATATTCCTTCACTGCATTACACTACAAAAAGGAACCATACAAGTTTACCTTAAAAACATCTGCACACCAACAGAAGAGACCAAAACTATCAAATGCAATATAGAGCAGTAATCACAAAGTTCCCATTAAAATCACAGAGAGAGAGATTCTAATACAATTCTAGTGGTTATAGTAAAAAAAAAAAAGGTACATATTCATCTCCATTAAGACCTTTAGGTTTCAAGGTCTCAAAGTATATGATCATTTTGGATTCAGGTTTTCTAAGTCTGAGTTGTCTGTTGCCTTGTCTGAGATGCTCTGGAATATGTGCCAGTCCAACAAATGCCATGCATTTGTCGTATCTATTATGTTTCTCCAAAAAGTGAGCAGTCATCAGATAATTAATGTCTGCATTTGTTATGGCACGATAATGTGCAGTAGCACTTTTTGGGCATGTCTGTGTGCAGAATGGAATTACCATAACAAATATTCCTGAACCCATTAACTGGACAGACTCAAAGAATATGGCAAAGCACTACTTTATTATAAGCTCAATAAAGTAGGGACATCTGGCGAACAACAGATAGTAGGCCACTCACTCTCAGTTACATTTCAAGAACACAAAGGCTTTACACCTTGATGTGTGTCAGTTATGACATCGTCCTACATAGCAAATAATAAAAACTATCAGGTTGAGGGATTGGTTAGGGGAACATATCTACTTATAGGGTCTATATGTGTTAGTAACCTTATTGGCTTCCCCTTCTCTGACATGCAAGCATCAACCTTCCTTCTAACTATGCATAATGCAGATTATTGCAAAATAACAGTAGCGGATTGGCTTCTGCAACAATGTATATATACTCACCATTACATAGGATTTTTGATTAGTTTGTATTCTCTCCCAACCTTGGACACTCCACCCACTAACAGCACATTAGCAAAATGAAACCCAGGTGCAGAGAACAATGTCAGACTACTACCCACTTGCCCAATTAGTCTACCATCTCTCATAAGCCAAGCCTTCAGCCTAGACTTCTCCTTTGTACTTGACTTTGCTGGATGTGCTCTTCTCTAGAACTTTAAGGGGAGGTGAGGTACATTGTTATCTTCACATGAAGCTCATGAATAGGCCTTAGTTTCTGGTCTCACATCACGTGTGAAGAGGCCACGATTTTGTCTATTTCGCCTTTTATTTAGTGCTATTTGATTCAATTATACAGGGTGTCATTACCCTCTTCGGCCTCCGGAGACTTGATTGTTCCTTCTCACATATGCTTTTCTGCATCTTCAATCATCAATACTTGGCATTCGCAAATATGTGCTCATTTACTTAATCTCAGATAAATATGTCCTGCATACATTGCTTATCCTCGTTGACTCCACATGTACCCTTCAGTAGCTTCTCGCTGTGGTATCCTTAATCTGTGGCCAACAGCTATTCTTTGTTCATGCACAAATTTGTATTTCCAGCCTCTGTCAGCTCTGCAGCCCTGGTCTCTCTCATTCGAGCCTTTCGCTTACTATCATTGAGAGCCGGCATCCATCTTTTGAATATGGCTACTTACCTGTGTTATATTTTCTACTCTTGCAATCTTCTATGTTACTCATCTCTCTTGCATTTCTGCGTACATACATTCACTACTCATCTGGTCACTTTTCTTCTTTGTATATTTGGTTTCTTCTGACTTGTGTGTATCTTAACTCTTATTTCTTCAGTTACATCTTCATTCTTTAAGTATTCTTATATCGTTTCACTGCATCATTGTTTTTTCACCTTATGCCATCACTTTGCACCTGTCAGGTTCTTTTTACAGCTCCTCGAATATTCAGTGGTTGCCTGTTACCACTTCAGTGCGAGGGTACATTTGGTATGGTTGTCTGAGTGCATAACGTGTCTCATACACTTTCGATGCGGTTATGGAATTATACCAAGTGGCATGCACAGTGTTGTATTGTCATTCATCCACTAGGTCGGAGGTGAAGGGGTGGGGTCTATCAGTGGGGTCTATCAATGATGTGCATGTCTGCTTTTCTAAAATAATGCTATAGAATCAATTGTAATGGTCTTATTGCAGATCCTATATATCTGAGTCACAAGTGCATTCAATCATGTAAATAACAAACTTCAACAAACATTTTCCTTGAACCTGTGAGAACAAAACCACACATTTTGCACTGATTACATGGCAGTATTTTTCTTAGATAGCTAATTATTCTTAATTTGCATAGTTTGAATTAAATTAGGAGCCAATAGGTTTTTCAGAGAGGGGGCTTTTGACAAAGAAACAGGAGGGTGTGAATTGAATTTCCTGTTTCAAATCTCTATTAGACAATAAAATGGCCCAATTTTTTTTTTAAAAAAATGACTTCACCTTCTTCCCCTGATGGGTATATGCTGTAATAAATCTCACCTCATCACTATCAGATTTTGTTTTTTCCATTTTTAAAAGTTCATTCCTGTTCTTACATTTTGCTTTCTCAAATACAATCTCTATATTCTTCCTCAAGTATCCTTGTTTCAAAAAACGATCTATAATGTTAGAGGCCTTGCTCACAAAACTAGCATCAGTAGGACAATTACACCCTGTCCTCAAAAACTCTCCAAAACAAATTGATTTGACTAAAGGGTTAGGGTGATGTCTCGAAGCATGGGGCACCGCTTTGGCACTTGTAGGTTTTCTTAGTAAACTCAAGGTCAGTGTATTATTAAGTATTTCAAATTTAACATCCAAAATGTTAATTCAACCACACCACTTTCAATGATGGTTAGTTGCAGGTTCATCTCATTATTATTCAGTCAAGTAAGATACGAATTGAGTTCTTCAACTAACCCATCCCAAAAGAGGAATAGGTCATCGATAAACCTGTACCAAACTATCACAGGTTGACCATGCTTATCATGCTTGTCTGCCATGCTATCATCTGCTCCCCCATCCCATATTTAATTTGGCATTAGTGTGCACCATACATGACCCCATTGTAGTTCCACAGATTTTCTTTTAAAGTTGTTTATCAAGGATACAAATATTCTCTCAACAAAATGTAAACATTATTAAAAACATCTTATTCTGTTGCTTATAGCTTATAGAGCATGTGTCTAGAAAATATCGGCAAGCTTCCAAACCACAATGATATTCTACAGAGGTAAACAAAGTCAGAACATCTAGGGATACTAACATATAAGTAGGCTTCCAATTGATATCACAAACCTTGTTAAGAAGATCCGATGTGTCCCTTACATAAGATGTAAAACTCTGTACAAAGGGTTGAAAGAAAGAGCCAAGACATTTTGGAGGGATTTCTAAAAGACTTTTCATAGAGGAAACAATAGGTTGCCCCGGTGGTTTTAATATGTCTTTGTGAATCTTTGGTAGTACATATAAAATTGGTGTTACATGATATTCCGTCTTTAAGTAAAAATATTCATCATCATCTAATAATCCTCTTTAATACCACCCCCTCAATAGGTAATTTATAACACCCTGCTTAAATGGATGATCTGGTGGCAGCTCAAAACTACAAAACCATGCAAATGTGCCAGTTATGGCTGCAAAAGGAACCATATCTAGACCACTGCTTGGCATTCACTCATTATGTCTCATGTTGTCTCATGTTGTACCCATTAATTTGAAACATTGTCTCTTGAAACAAAGCTTTGCAGTCTGTTTGAGCCTCCTTTTATTTTGGACCTCAAATGAAATAAAAGTGAGCACTTTTAAGCTAAGGAAAACATACTGTTATTTGTTTTGTTCCTCAAAGCTTTTAGGAACTATGTCATTTGTGAAGGCATATGAGGCTTCATGAGCAATGCATTCCAGGGGCCAAAGCATAGCTGATAAATTGTTGGGGTTTTGTTGTTTGACACTGCAACCATAATGTTTGTTTAACCCATGTTTATTTAATGATGCTCAGGTTATTTCTGGGTACATATAGTTTCCTTGTATACAATTCTTTCAGTGAGTTTGATGAGGTTTTTCTTATGACACTTACTGATATGCCTACAATATTCCAAGTGGACACTGTGCATAAAGCATAGCCTAAGGCCATGCCCATGACGGCCAAACTCTGTTATGTCCATGGCAGCTTCCAAAGCACCCAATGTGGCCACTGAACACTTTGCCAGGGGGCGTAGATAACAGTCATGCCCCACCCTTCTGACCAATGCCCCTCCTAGATACAAGCATGCCTCAGTGGATCTGTGAGCAATAATCACTAAAAAAAGACTGATATTGGAGATGGCTGCCTGCTGAAGGCCACCCTTTCCAAGGCTGTTCCAGCTCCGGTGCCCTCTTTGGCACACCTCCATGCCACCCCTCCCATCCGGCACCCTCCAGTGTCACTTACCTCTTGTTTGTCTGCCCACTACAGCATGTCTCTGCATTCCACTTGGGGGAAGCATGTCACACTACTATGCATCAGTTTTTCCCAGCACTCTTGTGAGTGTCGAGCTTCCTCCCAGTGGTCTGCATATCTGAGTCAGCTCAGGCTCTGCCCTGAGACCCAATGTGGCCACTGGATACTTTGATAGGGGCATAGACAGCAGCCATGCCCCAAGCTTCTCAATAAGGCACCTCCTAGAACCAACCATGCCCAAGTGGATCTGTGAGAAAATATCACTCACAAAATACTAATATTTAAGAGGGCTGCCTGCCGAAGGCCAGCCTGTCATAAAGGATCATACTGCTTTGCCGCCCCCTCTGGCAAACCTCCTGACACCTCTCCAACTGGTCCCCTCCAATGACACTTAGCTCTTTTCTGTCTACCTGCTGCTCCATGTCTCTGCATTTTGCTTGGAGAAAGCACTTGCACACATATGCATCAGTCTTTTTCTGGCATTCTTGTGAGTGTTGAACATCCCCCAGCAGTCTGCAGATCTTAGTCAGCTCATACTCCATCCTGAGCCCATTGTGGACACCTGGCATATCCTATGGACATCCACTGTGGCCACTGTTTGGGGCATGACCTTACAGTGTTCCCTGGGCACCTCGAAGTCACCTAATGTGCCCATTGGACATTTTGCCTTGAGCATTGCCTCCTAAACACCCAATGTGTTCACTGAGAAAGGCATGTAGCGATAGCCAATACTCACTGTGCCAGAGTTATTGCTTTTGACCATGCTCTGGGTACTGTCAGTGACCATTGCATGACCTCAGGCTATCACTAATACATTCATTCAGGTCTGTGCATTCAGGTCAGGGGTTCAGGTTCAAGCAGCGTGGAAAATGGATACCCCACCCTTTTGAGGGTTAAGATGGGCCAAATGCCACTCCTTTGGATTAATTCAGCCCTACTAATGTGTGGGGTATCCCCAATAGGTTTCAATAAGCCCCTTTGCAATGTTTTATAGCATTGGTTCTTCAGGACCCATCAATCATCCACAATGACAGCCATTTAGAGAATGTTAATGGGGCCCAACCATTGGAACATGCTGTTTTTCAACTTGCCAATCTGGGTGCCCTTTTCTAGAACTTACCCAGGTTCACAAATGCAAATTGACAATCAGGACCTCAACTTCAAGAACAGACGTATAGGTCCAGGGATATGGTCCACAAGCCTACATATCGCTAACAGGTTTTTGGACATTTTTGGTTGCATTTAAAAATAAACACTAAGTGACCAGATTGATAATTCTCTGTCCAGTGAATTTTGCTGCAATTAAGAGCAAAAATTGACCTATGAGAATTTGCACTCAAATGACAAGTTTCGGAGCCCGCCCCCTCATAACTTTGCCCCTGGATAAAACTTAATGACATTGTCTGATGAATTTTAGAGTTGGTTTCATAACGTGTTTGTAATATTTCATAATGCTTTGCCAGTTGGCATCAAACGTATAAGCATCCGGCCACCAAGGGCCTGAAGGGCAGGCCACAGAGGGGCCTATTGTTTGGATTGAGGCTTCTTTGGGGTGGTAGGTGAAGAAAGTTGACACTCAGTCTTCATATGTCCTTATGCTTATCATTAAACTCAACGCCTTAGAGTCTTTATGGTTAATCAATGTTTATAACAGACCATCTTGTTTGAATTGAATGGCCTGCATGGAAAGTCTTCAAATGGCGTTAGCAGGCAACGATTTTGCGGGTTCACAACATTCCTTTATAGTGATGGTGGGAAATTTCAGCTTAAAATTGGAACCAGTCGATCAGTATGAAGGCCTATGTGATGACCAAGATCAAGCCTGGGATATTCCTGACTTGGTGGTGTCCCGATTACTAACAAAGTATCCTCTAGCAGCCCAAAAATCATCCATCTTATACAACCTCAAACTAAGAGCCTGTAATGGTAGGTTTGCACTGATCAACATGCCAAGAAGACTTGTATTGGGCTTAAGGGTAGTAGCTTAATCGATTATATTCTAATTTCTGCATTTTCTTCGGCACGGGTAGATGATTTTCGAGTCATCGATATGTCAGAAAGTGACCATTGCCCACTAGCCACCGCTCTAAGGTGGGATTTACCTGGGATTGGACAGGAGGCTCATACACAGGGCCCCCACTATGTAGGGTATACAGACTCTGTTCAAAGACTTCTGAAATGTGCCAGGGTCTCAACATCCGAGTCGAAGCAGAGCATGTATGCTTCGTTTCCAGCCAACATCGAGGAGATCTGCAACTCAGAGAGCAAGTCTGCCTCGGTCTTGGCTGAGTTTGAAAAAATTCAAAACCATTTTCCGCCGCATGTCTCTATGCCTGTATCTAAGTCCAAACACAAACCCTGTGAGAGGGTGCCATGGTTTGATGTTTTTTTTTCAGAGTGGCAAAAAAAGATGTAGAAAGCTGCATCAGGGACTGAAAGGGGGTTGATAGATCTAAGCTCTATTTCCTGAGAATCCAATAAAAAAACGTAATCTATTCCAAAAAGACTGATTATCTAAAAGGGAAATGGGAGGGTCTTTATAGAGCCCACTATTTAAGGGACAATGCCCTGTTTTGGAAATTGGTTGGAAATTGTGACCAAAAGGGGGATCCTCAGTTGGCCTGCAGCATCGGGGGGATAGATAGAGGGCCAACCTTTGTGATCTGTATGCTGCAGATTCTTTTCAAATTCGTCCCTCAGCCACATACTATACAGCAAGCACTAACATCCTGTGTATAACCCTCCAGGAAGTAGAGAACGCAGTAGCTTCTACAAAAAATGGTAAGCCGGCGGGCCCAGACCTAATCCTGTTGGATCTCTATAAGGACGAGACATCCACCTGGGCACCAACTTTGTGCCAGGTTTTTAATGCAATTTTGCACTTGGGCAGGATCCCAGACTCTTGGCACAAAGCAATGATCATCCCAGTATATAAGAAGTGTGGCAGGAACCGTACTGCCAACTACAGACCAATCTCCCTGTTAGACGGGGCTGGGAAGTTGTTTGAAAAGATAATTTTGAAATATCTTCAACTGTGGTTCGACCACAAAAGGCTGATTAGTGTACATCAGGCAGGGTTCCAAAAGGACTGTGGGACAATGGATCAGTATTTTATGTTTTTCCTATTATTCCAAAATACTCGGTCCTACTGAAAATGCGCAGTATGTACTGTTTGTGGACCTTAGGAAAGCATTCGATCCGTGCTCCGTGAGCAATTATGGCAGGTGCTGGTGAAACATGAGATCCCAGAGTATCTGATCAGTATCATATAATCTCTCTATTCGAACACTGTGTCCTGTGTACCTTACAACATGGGTTGTGACCAAACATCATTCTTTGAGGTGGCTCTGGGTGTTAGGCAGGTCTGTTCCCAGACTCTCCTTTTATTTAACCTCTATATACAGGAGATTATAGACGAGTTATTAAGGGGGTGCCAGAATTGCCCTAAGTTGTCTGCAACCAACTTTACGGCATTATTCTATGCAGACAATGCTGTTTTAATAGCAACTACACCACAGGGCTTGAAGGAATCCCTTTCAATCTTTCTAAGGAAATCGAGGGAGTTGGGTCTCTGAATAAAGGCAGCAAAAACCAAGATGATAGTAATCAAGCTGAAACTTGGGAAGAACGTTCTGCTTCAAATATTGATTGATGATACTCTAATCAAACAAGTCGATAGTTTTGACTAAAGTGCGAGATTTCAGGCGAGCCCAGGATGGGCTATTCAGATAAATAGGGCTACTGTTACACTGAATACACTTAGTGGGGCTAGTCTATCCTTTTTTTACATGTCATGGGAGTGGAGCAATTTTACCTGCATTAGAACTCTATCAGAAGCAGGTGGTCTCAGCTGTCCTTTAGGGTGCAGAGCTGTGGGGGTTTGAGGATGTTGAGACGATAGTCAGAAAGGAAAACAACTTCTTGAAGAAAGTGTTACTACTACTCCCTAGTGCACCGACTGCCTTAGTTCATCTGGAATATGGCACAATCCCCTTAAACACTGATATTATGTTTCGGCCTGTCTCCTTATGGGTTAGAATCTGGACCCAATTAGCTTTGGAATCGTGTATAATGTCCATTGAAGGAGCAGTGGCCTGAAATGGCTTTCCTAGGCAAAAAAACATATTATTCTGTCTGAATGTGGGTGAGTTTTGGAATGACCCTGGGAACCTTTGTGCATCGAGATGGAGTCGAATTAAGCCCCTTATAAGATAGAGAACCAGGAATCGCCTCCTCCTTGAGGCTTCAAAGCTAAAGTTTGGCCCAGATTATTTGGATCAGAGGCACTTGGACAATTTTAAAGCCAACTTGGATCTGATCACGCCGACATATGCAAGATCAATTCATATAAATCTTAAATTTGGGATCCTGCCGATTGCTGCTTTTACTTCCAAATGGTAAGATTCAGATTCAACTAGCTGCCCTTTGTGTGTTGCTGCCGAGGAGACAATTGCCCATTTCTTCTTATTTTGTAAGCCTACTCGGCGGTTAAGCTGGTTGTATTTGAGACCCTTAATGCTGGAGGCCAGTGTCAAAACATTAGGCCATGCTTTAGATCTTTTGATTCAATGCCTTATTCCCTCAATGGTGTGCTCTCCGGACAGTTATCTAAACAGAGCATGGTTGCTGAGTAGAAATATGGCTGTTGATAAACTAGGACCCCAGGCTGCAAGTATTCCTCTCCTGGTTTTCTAATAGTTCTACGCATGGTCAGACCCATCTGCCCATTGTATATGACAATGAAAGCCCTTTTTAGCAAAATAGATTGGTCTTTTAGCTAAAGTTTTTTAGTAGGGTTATTTTAATTGTATGTTTCCATGTACTTTTGTATCTATTTTGTAATGTATTAATTCCCGATGACATTATGTTGACTAAAGGTTTTAAATTGCTGTATACGCATCTGAAAAGTTGCTTTCCCTATCGGAAGTCCTACTTAACCATGACTCCAAAGTTACTTGCTGTGTAACATGCATCAGTATACTCAGTGGTCTAGGCTATACACATGCCTTTTTATTATCTCATACGGAGGTCCAGCTAACCTTTGTGTTTAACTGTGCGTTCATTTGTTTTTGTCTTTCAGCACTCACATCGTGCTCATCCGACTTCTGCTTTCATACATAGAGGTCCTTCCACCCAATGACTATACATTCACTGCAGAGCTTGTGCTACCTCATAGGACCAAGGGCCATTGCTGTTAACTGTCTTTTGGTTCCTTATAGGTTAATTCTAGCCCACATCAGAGCTTACAGCTAGTTCTTCTTAGCCAACCATCTACCCCTTCTCTTTCCACTCACACCAGCCTACACTTGTTCTCTCTTAGGCTGCACCCTTATTTTATTGTATGCACTTGCATATTTCTTCTATCCTTCATCGTTCTTCTTGACTTCAATTCCTTCTTCATTCGCCCCTGCAGCTGCACCCCTCAAATAAGATGTGTCTTTGCTTCCAGAAACTCCAAACTCATCTATCCCCCTAGCTTACCATACAACACCTCCTCCTCTCCTGTAATACCTATCAATCTTTCACATAGCCTGTGGAATGCAAAATCCCTTTGCAACAAGTCTTCCTACATTCATTTCTCCACACTGACTCTGTTACCTTCTGGGAAGGGCAGCAGTGGGTGATTCCTTAGCAATATGGGCCTCAACACTGTCCCTCTACCTCATCTGACATCAACTCTTCCTGTTTCGAATATGATACTATTCAACTCCACCTTCCTAGTGCTTCTATGGTTCTTGCTTTCTATCAACCCTGTGGCCTTACAAACTCTTTCTTCCCTGACCTTTTTACTTGAGTCACTACCTACCAACATCCCCGTTGTCATGCTAGGGGACTTTAACCTACCAAGCCATTTGTAGACACCTGAGTTGAACTTATCTCCCTCTTATCTGACCACTCCCTCTACTCACTCCATGACCTGCCTACATACTCTCTTAAAGTTGTCTTTATCTCTAATTCACTCTCCCCCGCCGTCTGATCAATTCTTTGTGCACTTTAACATCCCAGTCCCTCAACTCTCTACTCCTCATCTCCTCACTTCAATTACTTAAGGGAAATTCAGGCTGAACTCTCTTGCCCCTTAACTTGATGCAAGGACCTCTCTCCTGCTATTTCCCTTATTCATGAATTGTCCATCCACTGACTGTGCTTACTGTGACTCCATTTAACCAGCACTATCCTACCTGCACAGTCACAGTTTCCTATCCTCACCCTCAGCCTTGGATCACCTCTGAAATTCAGGCCTTCTAAACAAACATGTGCTGTGATCTACGATGCTGCTGCAAATTATGGAGACCTACAACTACTAGCCTACAGCAATTCCCTTGCTTACCTAACCTCTGATCTGCTCTCTACCAAACCCTCCTACTTCGCATACCTAATATCCTCACTTCACATGTCACTGCAAACTTCCATCTACCCCCAATATTTTCTCGCACTTCCTAAACCAATACCCATCACCTCCCTTTCTGCTTACATTTCCTCTAAAATCTCAGAAATGTGTGACACTCTCACAGCCTCATCTCTCTCTCCCCCCCTGACCCACTTATGTCCAACATATCTCTGCCACCTCTTCTACACTTGACTACTGCTCCCCTACCTCTCCTATTAAATTAGCACCCATCCTTCGTAGTGCCAATACATCTTGCGCTCTTATCACCCCTTTTGCTCCCCAAATGGTCAAAGACCAGGAATGCTCATAATTCTTGCCCTTCATCTTTCTGAGCTCTTTAACATCTCTCTCCACTTGAATCTTTCTGCCTCCTTCAAATCTGCAACTCTCTTTCTGTTTTGAAGAAACCATCTGTTGAACCAAACGCCACAGCAAGCTATCACCCAGTTTCTCTCGCTCCCCATTATTCAATCATCTTCTTTGACCGGCTCACTAAGTACCTTGAGGATAATGGCCTTGGTGATCCACTTCAATCTAGCTTCTGTAGTATATACTCCACTTGACTGCACTCATGCGTGTCTCCAACCTTCTTTCTAATGCTCACCACTCCAAACTCTCTTCTACACTCACACTTTTGGACCTTTCAGCCTCTTTTCTCCTCAATCACCAGGACTTTGGGCTTCACAAATCTGCTCTTGCCTCGATTCCTCCTACCTGAAATGTCGATCCTTTAAAATCTCTTGGAACTTGCAAACATCCGACCCTTTTTGTCTCCCTGCAATCGTCCCCCAAGGATCAGTCCTTGGATCTCTGCTCTACACCTCTATACTTCTGCCCTAGGAAGACCTATCTCATCCTGTGGCTTCCACTATCCCCTTTGTTTGCTGATGACACTCAAATATTCTTTTCCTTTCCCTCCTTTACCCCAGCAATCTCAGAGTGGATTATGAACTGTCTCACTGCAATTCATCACTGGATGGCTCTCCACTGCCTCATTCTGAACTCTTCAAAAACAGAAGTTATCTTTCTCCCAGCTAACAATGCCACCCTTACCCTACCCTCTTCTAGTTCCTTCCGCCTGACCATCTTCCTTCCTCACCAAGGCTCCTAATCTTGCGGTTCTCTTTGATAGTGATCTATGACTGACACAATTAATAACTATCACTAACTCTGCTGCTCGGATTAGCCTACTCAACATTTGGGAAATTTGCCCTTTTCTTACTAAACTCTCAACAAAATCTCTGATCCCCACGCTTGTGCTCAGCAAACTTGACTCCTGCTCCAACCTAATCCTTGGCCTTCCTCTCTACTCCTTCCCTCTAGAAAAAAGTCCTCAACTTTGCTACACACACTCCCTACAATCTGCAAAGCTTTCCCCCCAGGCCTACTGATAGACAACATACAGGTTGGCTCTCCATTTACAACCACTCTCTTTTCAAGTTCCTTCTCCTAGTTTGCAGTGCTATCAATGCTCCTTAGTACCTGTCTGATTGTGTCTCAGTTTATTCACCATCTTGTTCCCTCCAATTCTCCTTGGTTCTCAACCTCCACATCCCAAACCTTCTCTGTGCCTCCTCTCGCTTCTGCTTTTTCTCCCTACCTGCCCCCTCCACTTGAACCCACTTTCTATAAGGATGAATGGTAGCCCAACTGGGGATCACTTCAAAGCCCAGCTTAAACTTCACTTACTCGCTAAAGCAGAAACTCCCCTTGCCCTCTCCCCATCCTCCTGGCCTGACCCAACCACTACCTTCAATGACGCTTAATGATGCAATTGTGTATAATTAAATCACACTTGTCTTTAGTTTGAAGCACTTGCCCCCTTAGATTAATGTTACCAGCTTCATTTTTTTCTGGGTTTTTATTTAGTCTCTGGTATATGTCCCCCTTTTCTACAATATCATAAACTGGCTCACCACTTGTTGTCATCTTTGTGCTATTGTACAGACATTCATCATGGGAATGCCCCCGCCATCTCTAAATGTGTCTATGGTAGTCATTTCCGATTGAAATTGACATCCCTGTGCTTTAAATAAATACAAAATATAAATACAAATCTTCACGCTTTCTCAATCAGCACCTTTATGGTCTGACAATTGGATCCATTAAGCAAGGCACCAGGCCCACCAAAAAAGAGTCATACTGCATATCAATCTCCCCTAAACTTTAAACTACCAATTGACTTAAGACATTTGCTTTTCAGAGGATGATTATAGCTAGTCAATTCAACAAAGAGCATAGTAGAAACAGTGACATGTGCCACATCTTGATCTCTTTAGACCCTCACATGTAGTCCCACCCAAGAACACTGCTAAGAATTCCTAGCTTTTTTCATGATCATCACTATGAAAACGCTTTACATGGCTGCAGCACATTGCTATGGTGTTAACCCGGCATCACCTTCATGATGGATAATGAATCTGTCCTTAAAACAGATGCTGGTCGTGTGATTTATTTTTGTAAATCCCTGAGTGTAACCAATCTAGGATGTAACGGTAAGATAAGTTGTCTTATATATCTCTCTTCTGCCAATAATGTTGGCCTTGCTGCAAATGACTTCATAAGGAAGGAGGGTTGGGGGTGGGGGGTTGTCCGTCGGATAGTAGGAAGACAGATGTGGAAAACCTGTGGTGTTGATGAGTGCAGGTTAGAACTTCTGATTACCTGTGTGCCAATATGTAAACTCTGAGGTAGCAAAAAGGGAAGCCCCCAGGTTGTGAAGTGTCAATTGAAAGGGGTGTTGATAGAAGATGGGTAGTACAGGAGTCTCCTAACTACACTAGACCTAGTACACTCAGTGGGTCATCTGAAGGGAGTAAGTGAAGTGCACAATTGCAAGATTGTAGTGATGAGGAGATGAAAGGGGTGGGTAGAAGGGGAGGATTTATGCTATTGTCACTTTAAAAGTCTTGCTTTGTAGAATGTTTGGAGAGATTCTGGTTTGGTCCAATGTCACTAGAGTGTTGATCAACAAATCGATGATGTATCTCACAAGTGGTAGTCTCGAAAGGTGTGTGTGGTATGCCCTATAGTAACCAAGATTCCAAGAGGATTTTGATTTAAATGTTACATGGAATATTTTGTTGAGGTATTATTATTCTGGAATTCCCTGCCTCTCAACATCCGCATCATTGGCAATCACCTAACATTCAGATAGATGTTTTTTTTTTCTTTTTCCTTTGGGGATGGGAAATTATACCATTGGTCATAGGCCATATGTGGCAATATCTATTTAATGTACTTGCCTATTGCACTCAAAGAATGGCACCAGCCAGGGCCTTTCCAATGGAATTATGCTAACCCACCAGAAGATGCACTTGAAAAACCAGCCTATCGCCTTGAGAGACATAAGAAAATGACACTGAAGATAAAATCCGCCCAAGTCTAAGGTATGCATAAATCTCACCAAGTCTGTAGAGACATGCTGCAGGCACGGCTCCCCATCCATGCACTCTAGAATGCAGCTACGGTTATGTCAAATCCGGTGTAGCTGCTCGCATAGCCGTCCACACTCAAACCCCTGACGTCCTCAACATCTCTGCCATTAGTATACAGCGACAACCTAAGACAAATTCGGCCTAGCTGGGCTCACACCAAGTCTCCTGCAATAGCACTTTATCTTAAGCAGCCACAGCACCCGGCCATATACCTGACCTCTGGGTTGCTTACTGGGACACAGCCAGCCCTCTCAAGTCCAGCAGAATGCACACATGCATCATAAAGTAAACTCTTAGAATTTTCTGGAATTTGGTCACTGGGGGCGTTTCAACCACAAAGCGCATTGAGGCCATATAAAAGGGGGAATGGAAGAAAAAAGAAAACAGTAGGGTAAACTGCTTCAAAGTGCGCTTGGCCAATACAATTAATAATTTGCAGTGTGCTGCAGAACTGGTTAATATGGGTCCCACTCTAGACTTGAAACAAATCTACACATTTCATGATGTATAACTGGTACCCATCAGGTTAAGTTCATAGACAGGGCATGAAAAATATATCTTCACAATATAGAAAAGATATTGAATAGCCTGTATTTTAATTTTCCTCATGACTTTTGTTTGTTTTCTTTTTTGTGTCGCCCAACCTTGACTTTGGTATGTATACCGATATTCTGTCACAAATATTGTTTTGTTTATACATGATATGGATTAAAATCGACTTGCTACTTTATGAGACAATACAGTTCACATATCAGCCTTGAAAAAGACCATGGGTCGTGACACGTGTCGGCTGTGACTATGAACATTAAATTCAACCTTTTGAGATTTACTCATTGTATTGGATTATTGTCACACTGCTATATCTGAGAAGAAAGAGGATCATTTTACAGCATACATAATCGCATACCTATTGTTGGTGATTATTATATTAACCTTGCCAGGATGTTACTTTGGATATATCTAAATTTATGATGAGCGCAGATCACTGGTTTACCTTATATCCAAATGGGAGAATGGTGCTATATAAATGACAACTACAATACAATACAATACTATTTTGCACCTATTCATATTAAGCAGTGAAGACAGTGCCCCCTCTCTACAGATAGTCATCGGCAATTGCTTCTCTTTTGCTTTGCTCTACCAGCATGCACCTGCATTCTGAAGTGGTTGAGAGCATATCTTTGCCACAGCCATCCATCACACATTACAATCTGAGGGTCACAAGCAGCCTGGGAGGAACCAAGGGCATTGCTGCCTCTATGATTCATTGGAAGGTGCACCACAGCTTGCCTGATCCAGGGGTAAGTTTGGAAGTTGATTATCATTTAAATAAACGTTCTCACTGCATAGACTAGTATTGGAAACTTACCTCAATTGCACTCGCAAGCACTCACAAACTGAATGCACTTGTCAGTTACAGTTGGGGTGCTCCCTCATAGAGGTGAGTACAGCAACTCTGTACAAGAAAACATGTTCAAAAAAGTAACTTGAAAGACTGTTTAAAAAAGAAAGAAGTAAGTAGTGGGGTTACACATCCCTCTAATAACTTGAAATATAGCAATTCCATTGAGGAAGGACACAATTCACGAGAAGAAGGGGCAGGCTATAAGCAAGTTACAAAAAAGGAAGAAAGCAAGGAAGCAAAATAAAAACAGCGGTCATACTCCTTTCATATATCTGGGTGTGGTCCATGAAGTGTCAAAGCATAGTTTATCCGTAAAAGGTATTTACTCAACACAAAGAAAAGTAGGTCTCCTTAAACTGAGAAGGCCAGGTATGATCAAAGCCTCTTCCCTTTAAAATGTAGAAATTCAAACAAAAAAGTATTCTTAGAAAGTTTTAAATTGGTGTTCATGCCCCATTACTCTCTGTCTCTTCATAGCTAGTTTCCTCTGCAACCTCTGACAAAAGAGGTTTATGGGACTTCGAAACATAATGCTTTGTGTTTATCTTTGCAAAGGATGTTCATTTAGTCCAATAAAAGGTATCAAAACCTGCATCAGTTGTAGCTTGCTTCCAGAAATATTGTCCTTTCTATTAGCCCCAGTCGGAACTGGAGATACTGTCCTTTCCAGTAACTGTAGAATTCCCTGAGTCTTCATCCACAGATATAATAGCAGCTGTAGTTTAACATTAGTTGAGAGCGTGAGCCAGGCAGGCCTTTTGGCTCCAGTTTCCACAGCAGAGGTATTGAGGGTCATGCCACCTTCCCTTCCTGGTGTCACGATGTCTACCACGTGCAACTCTTACCTAAAACAGCACTCATCATGACCCTACTGGTAACTTCACCAGTTATTCATTCCTCTTTCAGCATAGTCTCAGTCACTTCAGATGGGAGCATCAGCCTTAGCGCCGTCTTTGAGTAAAGTGTGCCCTCTGGTACCTGCCTCTTTTGATTCATGTGAGACCCTTTCTCCTGCAATTCTCCAATGCACAATATGCTGGTACTCTGTTGCTCCCACCTGTGGTTCTCCTTCTTCCACACTTTGATATTCTCCTCCCTAAATCATCTTACATATTCCACCTTCCCACCTCTGTTTTTCTCCTGACACCCACTTAAATATCCCTCTTACCAGCCCCTGATGTTCTCCTCCTTCCACACTCAGAAATATTCCAACCTCTGATCTTCTCCCCTCTTAGATACTCCTCTTTCTTCACTCTGAAATGCTCCTCCTTTAACTTCCTATGTTCTTCACCTTCCACCCTGTTAAGTACTCCTGCAAACCTGTGTCAATGCTTCTCTCTCCCATCTCCTGTTTCCTCCACCCCTCCTATATCCCTCTCTCACCTCTCTCTCCAAACACCAACAGTTTGCAAAAGGTGCTCCTCCCCTGCTCAAATCACTCACACTAACGTGTTCTTAGTCATCTCTGTTATTCCATGGTGGCTCCTCACCTTGGGGTGGATTCAGGCGAAGGTGCTCCAACTGAACGTAATTATGTACAGTTTAATCTGGTCTGAAAAGCTGTTGTGGCTCAGTTGATGTGGAGGTTTGTAACATGAACTTCAGAACAAAGTGGACAGCAGCTTTAAAAAGAAGGTCTGCCATCTTGGGAATGGATTACACAACTCCATTTTGGGAGGAGATGCATCAGACTCTCTATCATCGTTAAGTGTTCAAGGTGTGTGAACTGTGTTACTTGTCTGAGTGTGAATTGTATTCTCTGGTCCTCGGGTGTGCTTGGTTCTGGACAAATAATCTAAAGGTGTATGGTCATTGGCTAAGGTAAACTTCCTACCCATCAGAAATACTTGAGAACTTTTATGGTTCCCCATGATAGCCATGTTACTCAAGTTCAACTGTGGCATATTTCTTCTCATGGGGTTTAGCCTCTGGGTAATGGAGCCAATGGTTTGTTTTTTACTGTATTTCATACCTGAGACACCAATGCCCCAAAACACACTAAGAAGGCATCCATTTGGAGGATAAATATGTAATTGAAATTATGCCTAATCAAGAGGGAGGTGGCAAAGAGAGGTTTTCCACATTCTAGGCCTTCTCTATATCGTCAGTCCATTGAATATGATCTCCTTTACATCCGTTTAGCTGTTCCCTTAAGGCTTCTGCAATGGTTAAAAATGTTGGAAAGAAGTTGCAATACTGTCTGACCAGGCCCAGGACATCTCACAATTACTTCTTCTTCCTCAGTGTTGGAAGGTTATGGATGCTCTTCACCTTGGCTTCTTGTTGTACTATCTGCTTCCCAAACTGAAATTCTAAGTATTTAATGGAAGGAAGGGCCAGGGGACCCTTCGCTGAATTGAATTTATATCTAGCTTTCCTAAGTCTTCGAGTGACCAGATATAGCTATCTGAAGTGATTGGCCCAACTGTTTGGAAAAGATCATGATATTGTCTAGATTGGCTTTTGCAAAAGCTTGACTGTTTTGCGGTTTAATAGCCATTACCCATTGAAAAGTTATGTTGACGCTATGTTATGTTATATTATGCTATTCAATGTTATGCAGTGCCTTTGTGTTTCTGTAATGCACACGTGCCACAAGTGATATCTTAGCACTAATAAGAGAGAGAGATCTAGGCAAGTCAGTAAACATGTCAAAGTCCACTCTGATCATGTTAATCCACATTCAAAAATCAGTGTCAAAATGTATATGAAAAAGATGATAAAAGTAGAGAAATGTGATATTCCCCTAAGTGCAAGTTAGTTAGAGTTCCGCAGCTGTGGGGCCGACACCATGAGGGATCAGACGCACATACAATCTTTATTGAATTTAGGAGCTATCAGTTGGCATATGTAGAAGAACATACAGTGCAGGTAAGCATAACGTTTTGTGAACGATCGCTTCTGAAAGTTGACCCTTATTTGTAATATGAAGCATGCAGCCTGAAGGGAAATATGGTAAATTGGAAAAGACCAATAGGTGTAATGAAAGTTGTCTACTTGCGGTTTTCCTAGGCCACAAGATTCTGGCTTTAAGCCTTGGTCAAGTCCAGGGTAAACATTTATTTTTCTAGGTGCAAATTTTATTGGCCTGAAATTTGGATGCTGTGAAAGAGAAATTGGATACGTGGGGTGTGCAGATCTTTGAAACCCCATAAGCCCTGAGGAGCAAGGGCGAGGAGTATCTGTTTGGCTGTGGCGAGTGCTGAACTTTTCTTCCTGATAAACATACTCCATTTACTGAGTTCCTTCTCTGTTTCCAGTGTACGGCACCTGGAGGTGCCTGGAGGTGTGTGTGCCTTTAATTACATCAGTGGGCCAGCCCATTTAAGGCCGCCTCCAACGCCCTTGCGGCGTAAGCCCTGAGGAGCAAGGGCGAGGAGTATCTGTTTGGCTGTTTGGCGAGTGGCGTGGGGGTGTGGGGGGTCGCACAGAAGGATGGAGTCTGTCATTCCCGCCTCAAGGACAAGAGCTCAACTAAAATGTATGGCCCTACAAGATGTAGAAGTATATCCAGTCAAGCAGGCTCGACAACAACAGGTGAGCCAGTACTTCTCCTGTGGTTCCATTGCTGACATAATGGATGAACCAGAAGCTCTTGTGGCTGAAGATGTTTTGAAGCAATCTTGATATCTTCCTCCCCTGCCTCTCCAGTGTCGACAGCTCTAATCCCACAAGTGAAGGCAACGTTTGATTTAATACCCCAGTCATCCGATATATTAATATCATCGAACACTGAAGTCAGAGAAAATGGACAAATTACATCAGGCAAACTCACCCGTACCGCTGTGGCATGCGCGGCTCTCCTGGCGGAGGCGAGGGGTGGCTCGCCGAGGCTGCAGTGGTCCGGGGGGTGTGGTGGGGATCCGTGGCACCGCGGTCTGCCGTCTGTGGCAGCGCCGCCATCGTTGCTGGTGGGAGTCGCCGTGGTCGCGCCCGGTGATGCTGATGGGCGTGGCGGTGTCATGGACGCTGGGAGCGCCATTGACGAAACCTCCATGCAGCAACGTCGGCTAGACCTGGAGGAGGCACGCCAGGCCAGCCGACTAAGAGGCTCGGTGGATGGCATGCTAGCAGCCACAGCCGCGAGCACAGGCGTCGATATGGTCTTGACTGAGATGGTCGGAGCGGGTGCGAGCGAGCTAAGCGCTAATGCCTCCCCGCCTGTGACTTCAAACACAAGTCCCACCAATCCATCCAATTCACAACAACAGGCTGATGGGCACATAGTAACTTCACCCAAAGGTATTTGTATACTGCAACTCCGACGGCCCCCAACTTAGATAACATAATGTATGGTGAGGTTTCAAGTCTGCAAGCTGTAGATGTGTTAGAGGAAGAAGCAACCATTATGCCCATTACAGATAGAAGAAATTCCTTAGAGGTGGTTTCTACAGTTTTATGAAACCTAATTGATTTAAATAAAGAATGTGCTGGCAAACAGACGTCCGTGTGTACTTCTGTACCCAACGTGACGCCAAAAATTCCACAAAAAAGGCAGTGTATTAATGTCACTAATGTCAATCGAGACATTTGGGGTTCTGGCAACTACAAACGAGTAAGGAACTTCGAGGCTGTGTCTTCTGATGATTCCTCTCAGTCACCATGTGGAAAGGTGGCTGATTCTCAGAAAAGACAGTCTTCTTACAACAGGGTAAACCATGATATTAAAGTGTGTCACCCACTTCAACTGACGCAAAAATCAAACAGTGATGATTCTCTGGATGACTCTACATCCAGGGACTCATCGTTTGTAGAGCGAGATTTCCCGAAAGTTCGAAGAGAACGGGCTGCTTTTAGTCATGCGGCACGTGGCAAGACAAGGGAAATTAGAGGTGGCTCACTGACCTCTTGTGTACATGTGCCTTCTAATGATCTACTAATAGCGGTGACCTTTGTCATGGCTATTTCTCTGGTACCATTCACTAAGCTTTATAAAAATTTAAATGAAAACGTGAAAGACGTCACGACATTAGTCACCCTAATGAACTCAAAACTCTTACACCTAGAGGCAATGTACAGCTGCCAAAGTACCAAACAAGATGATGTAACCCAGAATTTATCGGCAGGGCTTACTTCAGTTAATGATGGCAAACATAATGACATGCTTGACAAAAAGCTGCTTGCTGAGGTAGCAAAGAAAGCTCTGTCGCTGTTTCGTAAATGCCACTCTGATTCAAAAGGCGGAGAGCCGCTTGGAGCTGACATTGGATCTCAAAGGCCATCGAACGAGCTCCGGTGCGTAGGCTTGCAGCCGCTTAAAAGAACCACGGCGACCGAGATCGCATCCTCAAAGAGACAGCCTGGGGAACTAGAAATCAATATTGCCCAAACCACCACCGACTTGGAATTTAAGGGTTCCACTCTCCAGGTGGCAACTGACATTGAGGGTTGTGCATACACTGGTGTCTCATGGTGTGAAGGTGTCGGCAGGATGATATACTGGACACCTCTTTCCACACTGCATTTTTACAAGCCATAAGTACAACTAATCTGGCTTTGTTGGACAGTCAAAGTGCGTCTGTCTCAACTCCTCAATTACCTGCTGGAGACCAAACTTCCGTTCCAGAAGTGGTGGCTGGGATCACTGCAACTTCAGCAAGTCTGTTCCCAATTTTTAGAAGTCCAGACGTAGAACAACAAAAATGTGTGGAAATTAAAAAGGGTAATGCTCCGCAAAGCAAAAAGAAACATGCCAGGTTGCAAGAAGAGCCACCAAAGAGGTGCCCAGAAATTTCTTCGCAATATCAACATGTTACAATTTGTAGATAAAGCGATTACCACTCGTCTGAAAATGAGTGAAACAGCTAAGGAGACTATAAAGGCCCCATCTGAAGCGATGGTACTTAATTTGAATACAGCTACTGGTCGTTTAAATGAAGCAACAAAGGCTATCCAAGATGAGCTGCTGGAACTATCGGTTTACGAGGAGTTTGTTGAGGAGGAAGGGGCACCAGCGATCCAACCTCTTGATGCTTCAGTTATAATAAAGGATGTTACTGTACCTGCTAGACAGAGAGAGGTCATCTCCTCGAAAAATGCTGAAGCATGCCAACTGAATGCTAAAATGACTGGGCCGCAGGAGCCCTTAGACAACAGCAACAGAGAAAGGAGGCAGGACCTGCTCTATAATTCGGACTGAAGTACCGGCTGATAACGGAGAAGTGATACCATCGAGCCCTGCGTTTGCTACCTTACAAGAGAAAAGGGAACGTTTAAGACTTACTTTAGAATCAAAACTCCCGGTGCATGGGCGTAGGAGTCAGCTCCCGTCGCACAGTGTAAACTTTGAAGGAGAACGATTTGAACCAAGGGTGGATTTGAAGAGGGATGTTGCATCTGTCTCGCAGAAAGCCGAGTATCATAATCCAGGAGGCCGCGAGCATAGACCGAAGTGTAGCAATTGGCAGACAACAGCTTGCCCCTTGGACTTTACCTCGATGATCAAATTGATGATAGAGAGGTTGGAGCCAGGCAACAAATTGATTCTGAACCATGCACATGTATTAAGATTACTCCATCATGTACATCGCCTACGAGCTTTGGGTTCTAAAGACCTAAAAATCGTGGAATTTCCTGATGAAACATACAATGACAAGGTCATAGTACATGTAGACTCCAGTATAATAGCAAATGCAATCTTAGAAGCAGCGGAAGACCTTTTGTCCTTGGGGTTTGATACTTACAAAATAACCGATCATCCACAAGGCAAAAAATCAGAGGGGATGGCGGTAACAGGTGATGCATTGGATATTCAAAATGTCAAAACTAGTTCCTGCGAGCAGTCGCATAAATCTGCACCAACAAATCAAATTTCAAAAGAACAGTTGTGCTGGAGGCAGTCGGCTCCCAAAACAGACTCAGTGGAATTAGTGGCACACAGAGGGATGGCCGTTGGGCAAGAAGTGGTGTCCAGCATAAATTCAATGGAGAATATCCAAATCACTATAAACATTGTTGGATCAAGCAATTTCAATGCCTCCAATTTAGCAAGTAGCCCTTCGGGTAAAGAAAACATCCAAGACTGGAATTGGCTGGCCACTGCTTTGAATGATAAAACCTCAAGTTAATGCCCAAAGATCAAGGCTGAACAGCTCTGCTCATTTGCTTCATGGAACACGCGTGGCTTCACGCACTTGTTAAACAATGACTGGCTTCTCAATCTGGAACTGGTGTGTCTTCAAGAAACTTGGATGTTAGAAATACCGGTTATTGCAGAGTTTGAATGTGCACTCAATCCTGCTATCAGGGCGGAAAAGGGGAGGCCTACAACTGGCCTTCTAATCATGATTAAGCAGTCTTCAGGTTATCGGCTATTAACTCCAAGAATCACACACCATATATTCAAGTTTCTGAGATAGGCAAAATTAATCACTTGGGAAAGGAACTGGATACAATCCAGATAATAAACCTGTATTGGAACCATCGATGGACAGGCTCTTACCCGTTGCTTGATCAAGTCACAACAATCATTGATAACCTTCTAGAAGCAAATAGAGGGATTGAAATGATAATATGTGGTGATTTAAACATCGATTTCTTCAAGCCCCAGAACCCGGCTAAATCACAATTGGCGAAAGATTGGTCAGAAGAACTGAAGGCAAGAGGCTTAACAATGTTAAATGGCTGCACGGAAGGAGATATTCCAGCAAATTCTACTTGGCACCGAGATGGTCAATCGTCAATTATTGATTATATCTTCATTTCGGAGGCAATGCATGTCAGGATATCCTCTTTGAAAGTTTGTGTAATGGAACACAGTGACCAAGAATTATTAGAGGTAAAATTTCAAAACTCGACACCAACTCAACCTCGGCAATGGGGAACAAAAGTCTGGGTTGAATCCAATCGATTGAGAGTGAGACTGGATGAACTCGAGGTGTCTAATCTATGTAACCAATTTAAGAGCAGGCCGGAGGAGGTGGAATACGCCTCGTTACTGTCCCAATTTAAAGTAAAAAATATCGGACTAAAACATCGGTCATTTCACAATAAGCATTGCTTTGACTTAATGGTGATGCAGCGCAAAAGATTGATGTGAGCCGAAATTCGGAGAAACAATCAAGGGTCTAAGTGTGAAATAGCGCAAAAGAATAGAGCCACAAAACAAGCCTATAAAAATTGGCTAAAAAGCCAAATTTCTATTACATCAGCAAGACGCAGAGGCCATGCTGAAGACCCTAATAACCAAGAACAGTGGAGAGTTTTGGCGTGTCATCAATCACATGGAATCAACACAGGAAGCTCTGGAAGTGTGTTTGGTAACAGAACTCGAGTGGGTGAAGCACTTTACAACTCTATATAAGAAAAACTATGAGCTACAGCCACTGTTAGTGCGTCATCGTACACCATGGGATTTACAATTCCCGAGAGAAGACATTCGTGAGGGGATCATGAAAACCGAAAACTCCAGGGCTCCTGGTCCTGACGGGTTGTCGAACGCTATGATTAAACAGTTTCCTGAACTCTGGGCTGATTTATGCTTTGATTTATTCGCAGGAATAAATATGCTTTGTCAGTCACCAAGTTCTTGGAAAACAGGGATAATTGTCCCAATCTTCAAGAAAGGCGACAGAACGTCACCTAAAAACTACCAGCCAGTGGCACTGCTTGATGTCCTAGTCAAGATTTACGCCTCTTTTCTCCAAAAAAAATTGATCAACTGGGCTCAGTCAGCTAAAAGAGTTGATGAAAGACAAGCACGTTTTGTGAAAAAACGTTGGGTGTTCTCTGAACCTGCTTGTCCTAAACTTATTGAAAATGGAAGCACTGCGCACAAACACCAAAATCTATCTTGCCTTTGTGGACTTTTCATGCGCCTTTGATATGATCGACCGAGAGCTACTCTGGCAAAGGTTAGGGCAATGGGCATGCCCTGCTGGCTTATTAGAGGCTATTAAAGAACTCCACACAGATACATCAATCACTATCCATTTGGACCAGTTAGGTTCCTTATCTTCACAGATCAAGACTCATAAGGGGGTTAAACAAGGTTGCCCACTGGCAGCTGCAATCTTTAGTCTTTTCATCTCAGATATCGGTGATGCAATATCTGCAGTGAGGGCTTTTCCACCTAAGATCCACTCTTCACCAATAAATTGGATGCTGTATGCTGACGACTTTGTCATTTTGGATTTAACCCCGATTGGTTTACAACGCAAAGTTGAAGCCGTCCAAAGGTATGTCAACTCAAACAACCTGAAAATCAATGCAACAAAGAGCGAAATACTGGTGTTTTATAATTTAAGTGCTACACAGAGCTCAATGGAGTCAAAATTTGTGTGGAAACTTGGGCAAGACAAACTACGTTTAGCAAAAAGTGTGAAGTACTTGGGCATGATATTAAATTGAAGCATTTGCGACGACCCATGGATACGTGAGTCAAAGACGAAATGTGGCCAGTTAGCATGTCAGGGCCTTTTGCTACATAGAAAATTTGGTAGATTCTCCATGCGACCTTTGAGAAACTTCTATGAACATAAAGTGTCGCCAATCCTTACATATGGTGCAGAAAATGCTTTCGGATGCTCACCAAACCATTGGGCATCTCTTGAGCACATGTCCTGGTCTAAAGCCTTAAGCTTACCAATTGGAATTGCGACAGCATGCATACGGCACGAACTGGTGCTAATTTTGTTGCATGCTCGGATTATCTGGAACCAATTGGCCTTATATCAGAAATCCAGAGCTCAGGAAAAAATTCTGCAATTTCGTATATTTCACAGTGTGTCTTCGAGTGGTGCTGATATTGTCTCTTTATGGACAAAACGTGAAGATCTTTTACTTGCATACAATATTAGCCTGGACACCCTGCATTCAAATCCCATGGCAGCAAAAGTAAAGATCTGGCGAGCAGGTTGGGAAGCCACATGTAGGGAGCGCCTCGTGGCTAGAGCAATGTCTAACTCACCTGCAGAAGCAAGAGGCTTTAATGTGCTACAAAAATATCTGCTCTTATTTCCAAGTCCAAAAGCCCGTAGACTCTTTATGCTGTTCCGCCTAAATGCCCTTAAAACCAAAGAGCGGCACAGCCATTGCGCCTGCAACGCAGGAGTGAATCTCTCCTGTCGGTTTTGCAATAAAGAAGTGGAATCACTTAAACATCTTGTGTTGTTCTGCTCAGAGCTAAAAGATGCCCGCTCAATTCACCTGGGCCATTGGAATGATGAGCATCAATTTGTGAGTGCAGAAGAATGGTGGATGAGAATGTGGAACGGATCTGACATGAAACTAATCTTGCCACTAACATCTTTTTTGGCTTCAATTGAAGAGAGGTTAAACATGGGTGTCCAGCATCAAACCGATCAGCCCCAAACAAAGACTTGTGGAGTCATGGATGCTGAATAGGCTGGAGCTTAAAGACAATGGAGGAAGGGAGGGAGGAGGTGTTTGGGGCTTTGTAATTGGGTTGATGGATGTAATTGTTTTGTCTAATATTTTAAAGGTTTGAATTTAGACCAATAAAAATATTAAAAAAAAAAAAAAAGAAACCCCGTACTTTGGTCCTTCAAGATGCAATTAAACTGCTGACTTTCAAGTTCTCTGATAGTGAGCTCACCTATTTGTGATGGAATGTTTTTGGAATCACTAGTAAGATGTAAAATGCTGATTGGTGTGAGTGCGCTGAAAATTCAGACATTATCACATTAAAAGAGACGTGGCACAGAACCCCTTTGCATGTTGATGATGTCCTGTCTGGCACAGGCACAGATAACCTGGCGTGACGAGAAGCCTCGTCACGTGGTACACAGCCAGTGGGGCTCACGCATGCTCACGCATGCACAAAGGGAATTCACTGCGTCCGTGGCAGAAAGCGAAAGTGATAAACAAAGACAACATCTTGTTCTTTTGGCTTTGTGCCCCTCATTTTAGCGCTGCATCATCTTGGGGCCAAGAAGGGGCATAAGGCTTTCCTCGGCATGGGGAAGCAAAAGATAACTATGCCGTTTTTTGAAAAATGGGCCCTTAATAATCCAGTGTGATGCCCTTCTAGAGGTCTTGCAGTTTGGTATTCTGCAGTCTTGCCATGTGAATGGCTGAGATTTATGTGGATTCATATCAGTTTCTGTTCGTGCAAGGGAGAAATCCACCTGAATAAGATCTCTCAATTGTAACCTTGCACAATGCCCTGTTAAGCTGGGGGATGTAATGCAGAGTAACAATGTTAGAGATTTGTTATTTTTACTTAAAAATAGGGAAGTGATTTTGCACCATAGACAAGGGTTTGCCCCGTGTGTCCTTGTAATGGGCAATTGAATCCAAAATGATGTGCCCCCACTGAGGAGCATGTTAAAGGAAAAATCAAGTTCGGAGATGGTTACATCATTGGCAAGAAGAGACAAAGCAGGTCAACCTCATTGGGAAGTCCATTATAAAAGGATCATGTTGATAAATAGAAGGTCCCAATCGTATTCTCAAGCTTCTTACACCTACTCCTCATCAGTGGAAAAGTGTCTCATTGAACATATGTGTCTTGGCAAGAATGCTCAGGAGTAAAGGGCGCGACTGTTTCTGCTGTTCGGCTGGGACCCTGTCATTCACTCATTGCCGCATTTTGATACCCTGAACTTACTACCTCATCAGGAGGAAGCCGCTCCGACTCGCGTGAGTCTGTCAGCAGGGGCTGGCAGCAGTTGAAGCGAGCGGCTCATCGTTGTGAATCCCCACGTGACATCGGTCACGTGACTACTTGGGCCACACCTCCAGGAAGTCCTCCTGCATAAAAGCAGAACAGCGCGACCCTTGCGGCGTGAAGCCCGCTCAGGAGTAAAGGGCGCGACTGTTTCTGCTGTTCGGCTGGGACCCTGTCATTCACTCATTGCCGCATTTTGATACCCTGAACTTACTACCTCATCAGGAGGAAGCCGCTCCGACTCGCGTGAGTCTGTCAGCAGGGGCTGGCAGCAGTTGAAGCGAGCGGCTCATCGTTGTGAATCCCCACGTGACATTGGTCACGTGACTACTTGGGCCACACCTCCAGGAAGTCCTCCTGCATAAAAGCAGAACAGCGCGACCCTTGCGGCGTGAAGCCCGCTCAGGAGTAAAGGGCGCGACTGTTTCTGCTGTTCGGCTGGGACCCTGTCATTCACTCATTGCCGCATTTTGATACCCTGAACTTACTACCTCATCAGGAGGAAGCCGCTCCGACTCGCGTGAGTCTGTCAGCAGGGGCTGGCAGCAGTTGAAGCGAGCGGCTCATCGTTGTGAATCCCCACGTGACATCGGTCACGTGACTACTTGGGCCACACCTCCAGGAAGTCCTCCTGCATAAAAGCAGAACAACGCGACCCTTGCGGCGTGAAGCCCGCTCAGGAGTAAAGGGCGCGACTGTTTCTGCTGTTCGGCTGGGACCCTGTCATTCACTCATTGCCGCATTTTGATACCCTGAACTTACTACCTCATCAGGAGGAAGCCGCTCCGACTCGCGTGAGTCTGTCAGCAGGGGCTGGCAGCAGTTGAAGCGAGCGGCTCATCGTTGTGAATCCCCACGTGACATCGGTCACGTGACTACTTGGGCCACACCTCCAGGAAGTCCTCCTGCATAAAAGCAGAACAGCGCGACCCTTGCGGTGTGAAGCCCGCTCAGGAGTAAAGGGCGCGACTGTTTCTGCTGTTCGGCTGGGACCCTGTCATTCACTCATTGCCGCATTTTGATACCCTGAACTTACTACCTCATCAGGAGGAAGCCGCTCCGACTCGCGTGAGTCTGTCAGCAGGGGCTGGCAGCAGTTGAAGCGAGCGGCTCATCGTTGTGAATCCCCACGTGACATCGGTCACGTGACTACTTGGGCCACACCTCCAGGAAGTCCTCCTGCATAAAAGCAGAACAGCGCGACCCTTGCGGCGTGAAGCCCGCTCAGGAGTAAAGGGCGCGACTGTTTCTGCTGTTCGGCTGGGACCCTGTCATTCACTCATTGCCGCATTTTGATACCCTGAACTTTCTACCTCATCAGGAGGAAGCCGCTCCGACTCGCGTGAGTCTGTCAGCAGGGGCTGGCAGCAGTTGAAGCGAGCGGCTCATCGTTGTGAATCCCCACGTGACATCGGTCACGTGACTACTTGGGCCACACCTCCAGGAAGTCCTCCTGCATAAAAGCAGAACAGCGCGACCCTTGCGGCGTGAAGCCCGCTCAGGAGTAAAGGGCGCGACTGTTTCTGCTGTTCGGCTGGGACCCTGTCATTCACTCATTGCCGCATTTTGATACCCTGAACTTACTACCTCATCAGGAGGAAGCCGCTCCGACTCGCGTGAGTCTGTCAGCAGGGGCTGGCAGCAGTTGAAGCGAGCGGCTCATCGTTGTGAATCCCCACGTGACATCGGTCACGTGACTACTTGGGCCACACCTCCAGGAAGTCCTCCTGCATAAAAGCAGAACAGCGCGACCCTTGCGGCGTGAAGCCCGCTCAGGAGTAAAGGGCGCGACTGTTTCTGCTGTTCGGCTGGGACCCTGTCATTCACTCATTGCCGCATTTTGATACCCTGAACTTACTACCTCATCAGGAGGAAGCCGCTCCGACTCGCGTGAGTCTGTCAGCAGGGGCTGGCAGCAGTTGAAGCGAGCGGCTCATCGTTGTGAATCCCCACGTGACATTGGTCACGTGACTACTTGGGCCACACCTCCAGGAAGTCCTCCTGCATAAAAGCAGAACAGCGCGACCCTTGCGGCGTGAAGCCCGCTCAGGAGTAAAGGGCGCGACTGTTTCTGCTGTTTCCGGCTGGTCCCGGCGGTCCGTGGGTAAGTGCTGAGAAATTATGACTCAAATATCTTCCAGAGTTTCAGCTGTATAAAATCATACAAGGAGTGTGGTCTGGCAAATCGACCCTGTACTCATCCACCCATAAATTAAAATCAGCACAACCAAATAAAAGAAAAACCCAAAATACCACAAACTAACATGAAGAAGGTAGTGACGGCTACCCAGAGTGTCAAAGACAGCTGCCCGCTCCCAGGAGAACCCCTATTTAACATTATCGACGAACCAGGTCGTATACTACGAAGTGGCCTCTTAACAATAAAAAACCTGTCTGAAATGACCATCACACACCCCATAGCAATACTGTCACCCCCAATACCCCCTCTTCGATCCCCACACAGATACAACCTACCTATTTGTGACGACGCATGCTCATCGGACAGGCCGGGTGCTGACGATCCCTCTGGGGTCCGAGAAGGGAGCACATCTGGTTGCAGCACCGCCTTGCTGGCGGTAGCCGGTGGAGGGGAAGGAAAAGGTTGCTCGAATATAAAACCAGGGGAGACGTCGGGGAGTGAAAGAAGTCCTACACAAGATAAAAAACCTGCACAGTTCCCGGGCTCGCGACCATCTGTGGAGCAAGAAGAGGCACGACGAGGCAAGACGGAGGTGGAAAAAGAGGAAACATCGGTCGGGCCCGTCAGAGTTCCACAGACAACGAACTCTGTATCCACTACCGTAAAGATCCATAAGACAGAGACTGGCGAAAAATACAGCCGGATCTCGGTCGACCCGAAACTTAATACTTTCAATACAGCTAAACCACTACAACAGACTTTCTTCACAGAAAAAAGTTTAAAAAACTTACCAGACCATACCTCTTTCAAGAATCAAAAAGAGAGCAATACGTATCCCCCTATTCTTGAAATGTTGACTCAGACAGAGATACATCCAGTAACAGCCAGGGCAGATCTATCAAGCCCTGAACTGAATATAACCAACTGGAGAGAAAACTGTTCAATGAACGGAACTATATCCTACTTGACAGACCAAGATGGTCAAGAAACTGACGACACTAACATCTTGAGAGAACACAACTGGGTCAAACTTCAAACATACCCAGCCATAGACCCAAGTAATAAAATCCCATCCCAAAAGGATTTGAACCTCTCACGTGTCGACCAAAACGACAACACGGGCAAAGAAAATATTCAGGAACTAAAAACCAAAGATCTTGAAAATAATAGAAATTAAAAAAAAACAGAAGTCAGTATCTCTGACGCTACTTTTTCATCAACTCCAATTTCCAAATCCGTGCTGAAACCACATAAAAAAAAACAAGGTAAAATGACGCCCCAGACAAACAACCCGATTGGAAGATTCTTTGAGAAGTTAGGGAAAACTACGAATCGGTTTGAACTTTCTGATATGGAAATATTAGAGGGAATCCCTCCATCCCCTCAAAGAATTCCACTCAAACAAATACCAGCAACGCATTCTCTGGCAATAGAAACCCCGACACCTCAATTACGATGGCACTTCGGCCAAATTGAGACCCCTCAAGATAAACCAGAAAAATCAAAATTAGACACTGAAACTTGGACAAGTGCAAATAAAATGACTCAAAATAAGGAACAAGAAAGTATTTTGGAACCCAAAGTGTCATCTAAAGAAAATGAGAACAATCAGAAAACGAGATATAACCTAAACAATCAATGTATGAATAACAAAAAAATAGTCACATTGACAGAAGAATCTTCAAAGGAAAAAACTACGCTAAGTGAAAAACCTGCAACTGAAGAAATTAGAAAACCAAATCAAGAAACGACAACAACGGAGGCAAAAAAAAACCATGAGAATATACAGAAACCAAACACCATTCGTGAAAGAAGTCAAGAAGAAATACAGCTGACAGAGGCCATACTAAACTATAAAAACATGGTTAGGCGCAGAGAATCGAATCCAGATTTGAAACCTACTTGCCAGCAAAGAAAAGAAGATTCCTTGGTGGAGGCTCTGCGCCCACTCTATTCGACCCCAAACAAAACTAAACCAGGACAAGAAACCACAAAAATAAAAGAAAAAAACTCACCTGGAAAAAAGCCGGACCTACAACTAGTGATGTCTGCAGTAACAGTTGGTCTAACACCATTCGGTAAATTATATGAGACCATCAACGATACGTTAAAGGACCACACCTCTATATTAGCATCTGTAAACTCAAAGCTGACCCACTTAGAAGGATACATTCTGGCTCTCGAAGCGTGGAAGGCTAGCACAAGAAACCAAGGAACACAAACGGATAAAACAGATCAAGGAAAGAACGACGTGTTTCAATTCAAGAAAAAATCAGTGAATAACAGCACTCAAACTATACTGATGAAAACAAGTGAGATCCCCAACGGAAAAGAGCCACCAGAAGCACTAGAAAAGCATGCTGAGAGATCAGCACAAAAGTGCAACAAAGATAAACCCAAGAGAGACACACGAGAACAAACTAGTATTAAAAAACATACGAACCCGAGAGATCAGCTGAATGTAACCGAGCAACTAACAAAAAGTGAAAGGAAAGCCGATCATTCTAAAACTCCACAAGAACTGGAAAACGCCAACATACAACAGGCCCAGAGGAAAGTGGAAAAAACAACTAAAACAAACGAACTAATGACAAAATGGATAACAGTCACAAACAAAAAATTATCCATGAAACAAAACAGCAACACTCAGATAAATCAAAAAGGAGATCTTAATCAGGAGCCAGATGAGAGCACGATCGACATATCTAACATCAGCACTTACTCAATCGAAACTTCTGAGTCTGAAATACCTCCCTCCATGACAAAAAAAAGGAAGGTATCATTTGCGGAAAATGAACTACCAGCAGAAAACCGAAGGGAAAACCAATATAAAAAACAAATGAGAAATGCTGAACAAAAAAGAGAAAAGCTAGAGGATTCAGAACATAAAAAAGATCGGATCTCCCCAGAAAGAAAAACGCTGTTCCGTCTATCAAAAAGAAAGCTTAACAAACATGAGTACAGACAAAGATCTAACGAGGAAGCTTACCCAAAGTCTAGCAAAAGATTGTTCGAAAATGAGAGACAAGAAGAAAAAGAAAAGAGAGGTGATAGACGATATCAACAAACTTACTTGACCCCCATAGGACAGAAGGACAAGGCAAGCGAGATAAGAACACGAAGAAGCCAAGCTACCGAGACGTTCGACAATAGAAGAAGAGATAAATCTTCAGATAAGAGAAACAGGTCTAATCAAAGACCCTTAGACCAGTCTTTTCAGCAAAACCGAACTAGAAATTCGGCGATATTTACTCGCAAAAGTAACTTGACCCGAACATTAAAACTTGAAAAAAGATCCACCTCAGAAGAGAAAACCATCCTGAATAGAAGAACCATGCTGAAGCTCCTGGACAAATTCACAAATGGAGATCAAATCAAAAGCATAGACATAAACATAGTAGAATTTGCGCATAAGGTGCGGACAGACAGCATTTTCCTACACATCACGTCCCAAACTGTAAAAAAACTCTTGCTTCAGATGACAAAAGAATTTTTGAATCGGGGTTACCTCTTGCGAGAAACGACACCAGAAGAGAGAGGACATAAGATCCAAAAAACAAGTAAAACCAGTGACTGGATAAAGAATACTTCGAACAGAAAAGATAATCTGAAAGAAAAAAGAAAATATCCCGCAAGCCCGAGGAATCATGAACATTCGAAAAAAGTAGAGAGAGAAACAACTAGCAAACTTAAGGGTTCAAGTTCGGCAGAAATTACAAAAGAAACAAGAAAAGAAATCTCAAGAGAAGATCATCACATTAAAAGATACCGCAAAGACGATGACGAGGATACAGAAAAAACCAAACCCAGAAAAATAAACGGCCCAATCAGGCCACAGGAGGGTACAGGAACAGAAAAAACCACTATGAGAGAAACAACCTCAACCCAGAACCGACTAGATCTAGCGAAAAAAAGTTCAAAAATATGGACATGGCTCCCTCAGGCATTAACACGCTATACTGGAAAATAGCAGTCAAAGAGCTTCCCTTCGGGTAAAGAAAGGGATCAAACAAAGATGGCAAATGCTCTGTACAACAAAGAGCAAACAATCACTATCGGATCATGGAACACTAGAGGCCACATCCATCTGACAGAACCAGGTGAGATAAACTTAGGCGGATTCGACCTACTAAGCCTACAAGAAACCTGGCTGCAGTTGCCACCCAGCATGGATGGTTACGAGATCCAACTGTCTCCTGCCCAGAAAGGTGAAAAAGGTCGCCCAACTTCGGGCCTTTTAACAGCCGTTCGTACGGGCGGATCACTTCGAATAGTCCATAACCTGGTATCAGATACACTAATCCAAGCGATTGTCCTAGAATGGGCAAAAGAAGAAACCGCAATGAGAAAAAAGAACAAAGACCTTATCCTGCTGCTGAACATCTATTGGAACCCGGCCAAAACTAATATAATCACTTTTTTAAAAGAGATAGAAAAAATATTAACCTTGGCTACAACAACATTCAATGTGGACCACATTTTAATATGTGGAGACCTAAACTCGACTTGCCCAATGGTAGAAGATGTGAAAACTTTAGGAAATAAAATAAACACCTGCTCAAAATCAACAGCAAGAGGCCTTGCATGGGCGGAGCTGATGGAATCCAGAGATCTGTACAATCTAAATTCCCTGGAGATAACTAGACCGAGAACTCCAACCTGGAAGGGAGAAGGAAACGCAAGTACCATCGACTACATATTTGTATCCAGGGATTTATACCAACAAATCAAAAGCTTTGAGATAGTAGAATCCACCCGGAGTGACCATAACTTACTCAAAGCGACATGGTATGCCAACAAACCCCCGCAACTTAGCATGTCAACCAAGATGGCCATAAATACCCAAGGAAACCGACTACGAATCACAAAAGAGGGAATAGCCTTGATTACAGAGTCCTACAAACAAAAAGAGCTAGGAGAAAACAATAACACATTGAAAAATCTGGACTACTGCCCGTTGCTCATACCTTACCTTCAAACTAGGTACGCAAGGAAAATAGAAAAAAACCATCTGCATAAATACAATGACGAAATCCGCTCAAAGAAATCTGAGCTACGAAAATCATTAAGGAAAGCCAAAAAATACCCCACACAGTTAAACTTAGAGCTTGCAAACAAACAAAAAAGAAAGTATAAACGGTGGCTTCAAACATTCAGAAGAAACTTGTACCAAGAAGACGCAGAGACTATGCTTAGAGCAGTCTGCAAAAGAAATTCGAACGACTTCTGGACTCTACTATCAGGTCCAACAAAAACAAGCACTAACAACGTCCCAGAAGACAGATGGCTAAAACACTTCACAAAACTATTTGCAGAAACTGAGCCATCGGAAAAAAGACCACCAAAACCTGCAAAAACTAAATGGGTGGCATTTACGGAGGAAGAGATTCGAAAAAAAATCAGTAAATTAAACAACTCCCGTGCACCAGGTCCGGATGGAATTACAAACTTACATCTCAAACAAGAGATGGAAACTTGGGCGCCGTTAATTGCAGAAATCTTTAGAAGATGTAGGACAACACAATCTATCCCGGCCACATGGCGAACAGCTAATATTGTTCCAATTTACAAAAAGGGGCTGAAGGATGATCCAGGAAATTATAGACCTATCGCACTATTGGACGTGCTGGGTAAACTCTTCGGATCCCTGATGCTAGAGAAACTCCAAGACTGGCAGAAAATGGCACACACAGCAGATCCCCTACAAACAGGCTTTGAAAAAAATCTAGGTACCGCGGTCAACATTATGATGATTAGTATTTTGAAGGCCAGAGTATCCGAGGGCTATCCAACAATATTCATAGCATCGATCGACCTGGTACAAGCCTTCGACCGTGTAAACAGGAGAAAACTATGGTGCAAACTGGAAAAACAAAGGTGCCCTACTTCACTCCTCAACCCCATCAAAGCGCTGTACAGTAACACCTCAATCAGAGTTCGCCTGAACGAAGTTGGCCTACTATCAGAAAGTATACGAACAGCAAGAGGAGTCAAACAAGGATGCCCTCTAGCTCCGGCCCTCTATAAGGCGTACATGGCTGACATAATGGATGCAGAAATCGACAAACGCTCCTTCCCTCCAAAAATAGGAGAGTCGAAAGTGACAAGACTGCTCTATGCGGACGATATCCTTCTGCTGGATCAAACACCGATCGGACTGCAGCGCCAACTAGACAGTCTTGTAAGCTATCTAAAGAAGAATGACTTGGATCTGAATACTGCCAAAACTAAAATCATGATCTTAGAAAAATCATCCAGGCCAACTAAAAGACCACAATGGTTTGCCAACTCAGAAAAGCTGGAGACAGTGAAAACCTTCACATACTTAGGAGTGAAAATATCCCGCAGCCAAATAGAACTATCGATGCAAGAACACCTTATCTTAAAGATGAAAACATTGGCTGCACAAGCAACACTCCTGGAAAGGAAATTTGGAAAATTCACCATCCTCCCAGTACTAAAATTTTTCAAAGCAAAAGTCACTCCAGCACTAATTTATGGGGCTGAAGCAATGCCTCATCTTCCTCCTACACTGTGGAAAAAATTGGAAGGCGCGTTTTGGCGCAAAGTCTTGCGACTACCCAATTCAACCCCAACAGCAGTAATCCGAAGAGAACTATGTCTTCAATCACTGGAATCAGTAGTAATCAGAAACGGACTCCTGTTCCTGGGAAAAATTTTAAGAACTCCACAACCTATTATTCTGGATATCATCTACCAAGAAATGACGAACCAAAAAAACAACATGCTGACAAAATGGTACAAAAACTTATTACAGCACTCAGAGAAAATCGGATGTTCGGAATGGGAGATAGAACGCACCCCAGAAAAAATCAAGAAAAAATTAAAAATCTATGATTGGATCGAGACCTTGGAAAAAGCAGAGAAACACACATCACAGAGTCACCGCACAATCAACATACAAAGGATAGACGAGACAAGGAATTATCTAAAACAATTTCCAGACAAACCTCTGCGTATAATCTTTCTGAGAGCACGTCTGAATATTCTAAAGACGAAAGAAACTGTCGGTACTGTGACACCCTAGAAAGCGAAACAGTGCAACACCTACTTCTTTACTGCTCAGGTACAAATAGTCTCAGAACGACCTACCTACGACCACACAAAATGAAACATCTTACTACCAGTGACGAAGATTGGTGGAACATGCTAATGAGTGGAGAATCCACAACATTGACAGTAGCAACAGCTAAATTTTTCGAAGGTCTAAAACTGGAAGAAAAACTAAGTCGAGAGTAAACAAAGAAAAACAAAAAAAAAAAACATGGACTTTTAAGAAAGAAATATAGAAACAGGGAGAACTTCAATTTTACCAATCAAGGATTCGCAACAGAAATGTCGGAAAAACAACAGCCAACAGAAAGTTTTTGCAAAAATTGTAAAACAATTAAACGCAAAAAAAAAATAAAAAAAAAAAAAAAAGAATGCTCAATTTATTGGTAGTACTCAGGATGGAAAGTAACTACGACATGCTGGCCACCCTGTTAGACTTGAGGGACCTTCCTCGGGGAGAGTTGGTTAGGTTATCCACTGGAAGTGGTAGGGAATAAAACAAACATTAGATCGAGTGGTGGGCATTCTAATGAACAATTTGGATACATCTGTAGGGGCTGAGAAGTGATGAACAAGAGTAGGAGTAATTAGTCAGATTTATTTAAGTACTTTATGTAACAGGATCAGGATGAAAAAATGCCTAAAGTGTCATCCTGGGGTTATGTCTAGAAACAATAAGGAATAATTTCAGAAAAAGTGCAAAGGCCAAGATAACAGAAAGGTGGAAGGAGTTGTCCTTACACCGGAAGATAATCATCTTGGTCATAACACAAATGTCAAAACCTATTCTTAATGAGTTTCTGCCCTCCTGTGGTTCACCTAATGTGCTCCAAAGCAAATGTCCAATGAAGACCAATAATAGACAACATGTTTCACCCTGAGTTTATAAAGCCTCTTGTCCTCCTACCCACAATGTCCACAGTCCCTTGACCAACACAAAAGTCTCAAACCTGCTTTGTGAAAGTCCATCCCTAATCTAAATCAAAATCACAGCTAGTTCTTTTTAGTACAAAATGTCTCTGGTAATTTGCTCAGTACCCAGGCGTCTCCTGTTGAAAATTGATCCTAAATGCTTCCACCCATCTTTCTTCTTTTCATACATGTTAATGTTAATGTTAATGTTAAAGGATATTTGAACCGCGCACTATCACCACTGGAGTGGTCCCCTGGCGCACTGGCGGCTCTGAATAAAAGGGAGGGAGGCCGAGTTAGTGGGAGAAAGCAGGAAAAGTGCAAGAGAGCAGTGATGTGCTGTTGGCGGTCTCAGCACGGTAGGTCCAATGGCTGGGCCTGGGGGTGTTTGCAGCCGGTAGTCTTCGTGTACTGTTGTGGAAGTCTATGCCTGTTTATTTTTGTGTTGTTGCAATGCAGTGAAGTGTGTGCAGTTTGTTGTGCTGTAAGTTTGTGGTTGTGTTTGTTTTGGAGTTTGAGAGGTGTGTGTAGAGGGGGTAAATTGTTAGTGGAATTGGTTAGTTGGCATCTCTATCCTGAATTGAGGTGCTTGACTTGTGTAGTCTCTCTGGTGATGCGCCACTGATCTGGTCTGGGCCCATCTTGCATTCAATGTTCCTTTTGCATCTGTCCCCCACCTCAACCAGCTTCCCTCACAGCCCCACCTGTCCTCCCTTCCTACACCTGTGGCCAGAGCACTTGCCAATGTCCACCACTAAGCTAGTGTGGTGATTGTCAATATCTTGCCAATTCAATTGACACGTGGTACCTGGTGGCAACTAAGGGGGGGGTGAGGGTGTTGGTGGGATTGTCTGGGGTAGTTGACTCCGTCTCCATGGGTGTCACCTGTGTTTCAGAGTATCTGGTGTCATCCGTCCCGATACTGTCAGTGTCCTTACCAGTTTAGTCATCTTTTCCTTTGTTGTTTCGGTTTTCAGTTTGAGTCTGTGCTCTTGAAGAGCCAGGTTTTTAGTAATTTTCTGAATTTGTGGTGATCTTCCGTGTTTCTTATCTCTTTTGGGATGTTGTTCCAGGTTTTTGCAGCTAAGTGGTAAAAGGAGGTGCCTCCAAGTTTTTTCTTAAGGTATGGTTTTAGTTCCAGGTGGATTTCGTTGCTGGATCGGAGGAGCCTCTTAGGTTTGTAGGCTGTTATTTTCTTTTGAAGGAATTCTGCTCCTTGTCCTCTGATTGCCCTGTGCATTATGCACATGGTTTTGAAGGTGATGCAATGTTTTTTTGGGAGCCAGTGTAGTGTTTTTAGGGCGGAAGTGATGTGGTCTCTTCTGTATAGTTTGCCGCATTTTGGATTTGTTGTAGTTTTTTCATGAGGTATTCTGGTATTCTGAGGTTGAGGCTGTTTGCATAGTCGATTCTTGACATGATGAGGGCGACGATAGTGAGTGTTTTGTGCGTGAAGGAGAGGAAAGGTAGGATTTGTCTTGCCGTGTGGAGGAGGAAGAAAAATTTCTTCACTGTTGCGTTTATTTGTGGTTCTAAGGTTAGGGTGTTGTCCATTAGAACTCCCAGGTTCTATACTACTTTAGAGGGTGTTGGTGCGGTTCCCATTTCCGTTGGCCATGGGATGGCGGTTTCGTTCCCTTGGTCTTTGGATATGATCATGATTTCGGTCTTTCCTGGGTTGATTTTCAGGTTGTTGGCATTCATCCAGTTGAAGACTTCTTTCAGACAGTCGATTAGACTTGAGTGATCCGCTTTGTTGTCTTTGAGTTTGTAGATGATTTGAGTGTCAGAGGCGTAGTTGTAGGCATACCCTCTCATCTTGCGGGAATCTTGGTAGATGGGAATTGACCCACTTGTAGTGCGATGGATGGGCAGGAGGCAGCTAGCAGATCGCAGGAGGCCAACAGAACGCCACTCTTTTGTCGGAGCAACGTGACCTGCGGATTGCAGGCATCGGAGCACCACGCTTTCAGGATAAGGTAGTTGGCCGAATGTGGATTGCATCCATACACAATGCTACGGAGTGTAGCAGGTCACTTTGGATGCCACAGAGAGTATTGGGAACAGTGCGGATTGCAGCAGACTGGATGAAGAGGCTACGGGGACTAGTGGGTGAAGGCCCAATAGAACGTAGATGCTATGGAGTGTAGGGGATGATGGACACTGCAGTCGGCAGCGGAACACATGCGCAGCATGCAGGCCATCAATCTTCGTCGACAGACATTGTTCTAGGGTGGTGTGCGTAAAGCACGTAACACAATACACCAAGACAGGACTGGTTCCTTCAGATCTTTATTCTTCACTGACTTTTCACTCTGACACCTCCTCTTCCTCCAACATGGGTGCTCCCTCTATTGGGGCCCATGCTACAACATAGTGTCACCCACAACAGCATCCCCATATTTTGTGCTGCCCCACAGCCCTCTAGAGACACGCAGGCCACATTTTGAAATGAGGTGAACTGCTCATTTCAAATGAAAAAACACATCCATTGTGGTTTTATCATTTGCGTTCATTTTTGAGAATCATCACCCCATAATTATTTCTCTAATATTCCAAAAGAGACAGAACACAGTGGCCCAATTTCTGATGTTTAACTTGGTCCTGTCTACATCCTGTTTCCTTAGAGGAGAAACATTGTATCTTGTATTTCTAGATTTAAGAACAACATTCAAACTTGTTTCAATGGTCACATTATGGGAGGTTTTATTTAACAAGGTGGTCACGATTGGAATCCTGACCTTTATGTGGCCCTATACTATACAACTCTGAAATGCATTTGTTGGGCAATAGACAAGATTGTTTACAGTTCAATTTGCACAAATGTATGATTTGAGGTCTGTCAAACACAAGGCCTCCACCTGAGTTGCAGAGAAAATTGTGGGGCTAGGTTTTGAAGGCTAATTATGCAGATTGTTTAAAAAAGAGTCAATATATTTGCAATAAAGCAAAAGAAGGCATATGGTGTATCTGTGTGACTGAGAATATATGCAGAAGAGACTTGCAGGATATTAATATTAGGCTAGGATCAATTATCCTCTTTTAACTTGTACAACTTTAAAGCAAACAGCTAGGCCATATTCTTTAAGAACAAACTAAATAAATGGAGCTCTTTACAACTAAAGAAGACCTTGAATTTTTGAAGGTTGATCTCTCTTCCTTGTAGGGAAATTGAAGATGAATTACTTGGTTCTTTTCCTGAAAAAGAAAGGCAGCGTGATGCCTCAATGAAGAAAAGGGGAAGGAGAGAGTAAGAATGCTCGAGGGCGAGCACAGAGGATCAGCAGAGCAGGTGTGACCGTAGCCTAGGAAAGGGGGAAGTGCAGAGCGCAGGTTAGAGAGTAGCGAGGGAGGGAGAGAAAACAGCAAGCACAACTAAGTGTCTTACCCAGAAAAGCAGTGAGGGTTGCAACGCGAGGCTCCACCGGAAAATTAGGATTGAAATAGGAGGTGGCCATCTTGCGGAAAGACTAGACCGCGTCCGGAGCTTCTGCGGATGACATGGGGGCACATCAGCTAAACCGCCATCGTCTCCACAGCTTCAACGCTGTGATAGGACTGTATGACCCCTCTTTACTCTGGGGTTGCCTGGTTTCCAGTTGTATCTGCAGTGGTACTGTCGAATCAAGATCGGGGGTGCATATTGCATACTGGTTCCCAGGTTCTTTCTGCTTCAGAGAATCCTTTCCAATGTACCAGGTACTGAAGGGTGCCTCGATGATATCTCGAGTCCAAGATATGAGAAACCTCGTATTCTTCAGGAACGAAGTCTGTGATGTGTAGACTCTTTCTTTCATGAGGATGGTAGGGATCAGGTTGAAAAGGCTTGAGCAGAGATGAGTAAAACACAGGGTGGCGTCTACTGAGGCACTTAGGTAGTTTAAGTTTAAAGGCTACAGGATTGATCTAGGCAAGCACCTTGAAGGGACAGATGTATCTGGGAGAAAGCTTTGACAGTCCTCCCACCTAGGTAAATACTTGGTGGAAAGCCATAGCATGGATCCTTCTTGCCAATCAGGGCTCTTCCTTCTTTTCTTGTCTGCAGTCATGTAGCAGGGACCCGTGTTCCAAAACTGACCCTTGATCCCTGTTAGAGCTGGCGTGGATTGTTTCCTTGGCGTTGAGGGGGTACTTTGGGGCATTATCATAGAAGGTGGGTTTGTGAGCCGCAATACATACAGGGACCCAGGTCTCTTCGCCTCTTGCATTCAGTGTGAGTTAACAGACCACAAGCAGTTCAAACCTGCATGGGTTCTTCGGGTGACCTAACATCACTAGGTGTGGTCTTGAGCTCAGGGGGTGTAGGTTGAGGTGAAGAAAATACCGAGCCAGTTCTGTACCAGCGGCGTTCTGCCTTCCTCTTGTTCATGCTGATTTCCATCTGTAATGACAGCAAAATCAGATCCTGAAAGGAGGCTGACCGAGCCACTCTAGACAATTTGTCCTTGATATCTTTGTTAAGACCCCTCCGAAAAAGGGAGGGTTTGTAAGGCTGACTCCGGGCCAACCCGCTTCCACAACCACTCGTTGGAAGTTTGTGACATAAGTCAGGACATCAGTAGTGCCTTCACAGATATCCAGGAGTGTTTTGTATTTTGAGAATATGACCTCTGGACATTCAGACCTCTCCTTGAATAAATGTACAAAGGCTGAATAGTCCAGTAACACAGCCTGAAGTGACCAGTGGTGTTGCCCACGCCAATGCATTGCCCACCAGGTTAGAAACAAGAAAGCTGACCTTAGCCTTATCTGTTTCATAGGCCCTAGGCCGGACGGTGAAATATACAGAACAATCGTCAATGAACTTGGTGATTCTTCTGGGGGAACCATCATACTTCCCAAGAGAAAGTGTCAAGGTTGGGTGATCGCCTCTTGAATCTCCTGTGGAGTTAACAATCTGCCTCAAAGCTGCATTTTCAGTCTTCAAGGCCTGCATTGTCTGGGTTAAACATTGTACAGCAGCTAGCAACTCCTGGTACTGCTCCAGGCTAGGCATCTTTGGGCATTGCAATCTCTCAGATCGTGCCACTCTTTGTGGGTCAACCCTCTCACCTTCTGAATCTGAAGAGTCAGCTGTGGTCTTTCCATTCTTCTTTTCTTTTCTTTTCCTTTTAGGGTATTGCGTCCCAAGTGAAGATAGGGTCTGTCCCAGTTGGAGGCCACCATTCCCGAGTCGTATGGTGAGCTGGGTGTGAGGAACCCCAGGGGGGCAGACCAAGCCACGGGGGAAAAAGCAGATGCAGAACAAAACCCCTGGGCTGGGTGCAGGTTGGACAGATCACTGTCCGTTGCTGAGTAGCGTAGCACTTAGGAAGAGTGAGCATATTGCCTTGATGATAGCGAGAGGGAGTATCGATCTCACCTTGATGGAAGCGAGAGAGTGTATGACCCGGGGCTCAGTGAAAAAGAAAGGCAGCGTGATACCTCAATGAAGGAAAGGGGAAGGAGAGAGTAAGAATGCTCGCGAGAGAGCGGAGAAGATCAGTGGAGCAGATGCAACCGTAGACTAGGAAAGGGGGAAGCACAGAGCCCAGGCTAGAGAGTAGCAAGGGTGGAAGAGAAACAACAAGCACAACTAAGCGTCTTATCCAGAAAAGCAGTGAGGTTTGCAACGGGAAGATCCGCCAGAAAATGCGGATTGAAATAGGGGGCGGCCTTCTTGCGGAAAGACTAGATCGCGGCCGGAGCTTTTCCGCAGATAACATGGTGGCATATCAGCTAACCTGCCATCATCGTCACACCTTCCAATGCTGTGACATGACAGCTGTACCACCTATCTAAAAAGGATAGCAAGGAGTATATCCCTCCAGCAAAACTCAGACTATATTTCAGCCTGATATTCAAACTTCAAATTAGAGAAACTGCACTATCTTCCAGATGACCCTATCTGGAGTGAGCTCAAACACGTCTTTATACTTTCACCGCTAAAATAGGGCCCTCCTTGCTACCCCTTTTAGATAGGCGGCAAAGCACCAACACCTAAGGATAGTTATTCTAAGGGATATGTAAGTTTGTCCAAGAGGGACAGGTTCAGTTCAGTGTTAAAATTGGTTGAGTAGACAAATTGGTGTCACCGGTCAACCTTTGTGTTTTACTAGTATAGTATTGGTGGGATAGGACTAAATCTTCTTTAACTCTAATTGCTTATCCCTGGTGAGAATAGCATGAATATACTTATCTTAGTCTACCTCTGATTTAAACAAGATTAAACACACCCTTCTTAAATCTGAGCATGCATGGAAAAATCCCATAATGCTATTCCTATTGCATTGGAGCGCTGTACAGCTTTGAATGATTATTTTGCATCTAAGATCTTAGAATTTCAAACTGCAATTGCCTTTCATGTTTAGTTGAAAAACAATCCAATGTAAGCCCATCAGACCTGTGCCAAGTTGTTTAAACCACAAAACACAGTAAAGTTTGATTTTCAAAAGGTGGAAATAAATGTGATCCCTGATGTCCTTAGAAAACTCCAACCTACCATGTGCCTCGAAGAATCCTTAGATGCTCTCTACTAAGGTATTTACAGACACCATTGCAAGTCATTCACTGAGGTGAGTTTGCTCTTCCAACTAAAGGCTGCTATGATATCTCCTCTTCTAAAATAAAAACGTAGTTGTATCCAATTATCCTGAATGGTTATCGACCAGTGGCTGGACTTCTCTTGTTATCTAAGATAATGTAACAGAGGATTCATCCCAACTCAAGAATTCATAGAATCTAACTTCTTACTTCACTGATTCCAATCTGGTTTTGGGCCAAGACATGACACTGAGACCGCATTACTCACTGTCTGGGATGACATTCTCCAAGCAGAGGATGAAGTGGGCATGACCTTGGAGGTCATGCACTACCCTTTGGCAACCATTAACACGGTCAATCATGACATTTGTATTCAATGCTTGGAGCAATGTGCTTACAGGTGAAACTCTGCCCTTTCCTTAACCCAGTCCTGACCGTCTTATACATTATTCCTCATTGATCGCCATTGTCCTTCTTTTTAATGTATATGTTAAACTATTGTATGATATTTTAGCTAAATGCAATTTAGGATATCATACCTATGCAGATGACACACAAGTGTATATAATGTTCCTGGCCCTAATGTGAATACCGGCAAGTGGACCAAATGCCTTGACAAGGTTGAAATTTGGATTTTAGAGAATGCTCTCCAATGAAATCCAAATACAGCTGAATCATTCTTCTGGGACCTAAACACATGCTATTTGATCTGCCACTGAGCTTTGCTAATAAAGTGAAGAATGTAGGCTTTTATTGGGAATCTTAATATGAATACCCAAATAGATCAATTATTGAAATCTTCCTTCTACACACTACACTTGCTTAGAAAAGCTTTTGCTTTTTTGGACCCAGAGTGCCTACCTATGGCAGTTCAAGGTTTAATCAATTCCAAGATTGATCACTGCAAATCTCTTTACCTGGTCATTCTTGTGTATCATATGGAGCACCTTCAAAAAGTCCAAAACGGAGCAGTCCGATTGATATTCCATCTTTCATGAAGAGACCCTGTCTCCATGTTTCATAGATCCTTCAATTGGCTACCAATGAAACACTTGCGTATAGGCGCGTTATGTAAGAGGATTCAATTCAACACTACAGCTAAGTCAATGCCTAGTCTGGGATACTGAATGGAAACCCTTATTGATATATCTTTATGTCCAGTTCATGCGTTCTGGATGACTACCCCTATATAACACCCCTCTCTTGGAACCCCCCTGACCCCACTGAGCCAAGAAGTAGTTCTGTTTTGCAAGTTTAAAAGGTTTATTTGAGAATTTAAACAATATATATATATATATCACACTTTATAATAAATTAATAATTGAATATCACACTTAATCTGATATGATAAAGATTAACAACGGAGAATCTGGCACTAGCCCACTTCTTTATAATCACTAAGGAGTTGACATGAAATGGATAAGGTAGCACACTGGTAAACAGGGACAGAAGAATGATGTGGTAGAGAATGCTTTATAGGGTTCAAGGAAATGCAAGGTTGAATGAATGAAATGCAGTATAGAAGATAAACTGACATGGTTTCACAAAAGACAAGGTAATCACTTTCCCTTTGTGGCAATTCACCCCCCCTATACAATGTAAGGAGATGGAAGGAAGAGCACACGGTTCAGGTATACAATCACAATGTAATACAGAGTTCCAGTTTCCCAGCAAGCTTAGAGGAGAATAGATATGAGTTTTACACAGGCTCAAAATGCTTTAAAATGTGATAGCAATATATTGGAAAATGTGCTAAAATTATTTTAATTCCCTCTGGAGGTTCAGGTTGAGGATTAGTTGGTTTAAATAAGTTCAGGCTTACTTTAGCAATGTTCTAGGAATGATTGGCAGGTTAAACGAATTTTTGGCAAATGAAAGCAAGGAAGCTGCTGTTTTCACACGTGGAGAAATTTGCAAATCGCAGTAAAATTCGCGAGTGCATTTTTCGCGATTGCGGCAGAAGTATAGGGAATAGGAATGCGGTTCTAGGTTCGTTGAAAAGCCAAGATTCCCAGCTTTCAGAGGAAAGTTACTGCAAGTCTCTAAGACAAACGGTCACGGAGATATGAGCGATATGGTAAAGGTCGTTTTTCAGATTTGAAATTTTAAAAGTTCAAAGTGACAAGTTACAGCTAGCAACTAGAAATGACAGGTGACAGCTTTGCAAATGACAGGTGACAGTTAGGAGACAGTTCTGGTTAGATTAAAATAGATTGAATTATATTATTTTAACTAAGAGATTGGTTCTGCACAGTTCTGCTAGGTACTCACAATATATTTTTGAAATAAATGGGCCTCGCCACGGATCTGGTCAACAGGTTTTCTTCACTCGCCACGGACGGTCTCTGCGCACAGCGGTCTGGGTCAGCTCTCTGGTTCTGCGAACAGCGGTCTGGGTCAGCTCTGCTCTGCCTCTGGTTCTGGATACTGCTCTGCTTTCTCTGGGTACAGCACTGCTTCTGGATCTTTCTGCACAGCTTTCTCTGGGCTCAGCGCTGATCTGCACGGCTCCTGGATGCTGCTATCGCTGTTAGGTTTGCTGGATGCTGAGGCCCACTGAGAAGAGTTCTCAGTTGTGGGTTTAGGCCCTTGCTTTGAGTTCTGAATCAAGTTCTTTGGAGTTTTAAAGTCTAAGTGTTGAATCTAGTATCTTCTGGATGTTGTGTGGTCCGGCAGAGCGCGTTGCAGCAAATGGAATTGAATGTCTCTATCTGTCCTGACTGTCTGCTTTTATGTGTTTTGAAAGTGGGTGTGTGTGCCGCATCACTAGCCAGCCCCTCTTTCAACTTGTCATTGGCCCAATTCTCCCCTCTCCCATGATTGGGGAAGGAACTGTGAGTCAGAGTGATGCTGTAGGTTTTATGGGTCAGAGGATCCTCCCCTGGTCAGTTTGCCCACAAATCTATATTTGATTCAAAATGCACATTTCTCAAATACATAGTGGTTTGTCATTGCATGTACAGATTACCTATCACATGAGGTAGTCTCTGTCCCAAATCTGCTCTTCCTGAGAGCTTGCATTGAGAAATGGCAACTTTTTGCGCTTTTGGTCGGGTTACCAATATCGTATTCTTACTCAAATTTACCCAAATGTGTGCAAGGCATGCAGGCATTAATTGATGAAGTATCAGACTTTTCACATGCAGACATTTTAAGTAATACCCTCTTAACTGCTAGTTTGCCCCCAGATCATGCCACCGGTTCTAAAAACCTCTTAAAATGTGGGCAGAAAAATCACAAGAATTATGGTATCATTTAAATAATTATGACAAGTCCGTACTATGAGTTATTCATCTTTTTCTAAAACCATATTCTGGCTACAGGGGTGTGTCTTTTCAGGTCACATGGTACAGAAACCAGTCTTTCCACTTTCTTCAAGCTCAGCCTCTGTCTCCAGTTTCTCCCCCTCCCAGTTTCTGCCAAGAGGAAGCCATTTTTATGACATCCCCAATAAAACATTTGCCTGAGTCAGGACAGGGCTTTGTTCAATTTCCTGCAGAGCCCAGGTAATTCAATCAGAGAAGTGTCATATCCCTTTTGGTGGGAACAGCAAAAGGCAGCTAGGCCTGGGAACACAGCTGTTGTGCAAGTCTCAACTCCTGTCGGGGGTAGCTGGTGGGCAGAATTCAGTTCCTTAAGCCAGGCCCCAGCTAATGTCACTTTTAGTTACCCAGTTTTCTGCATTCAAATAAAACTAACCATTTTTACATATGCAGCTAGAATGCTGATTCTAAGTTTAAAACTATGACATTTAAACAATTGCAACCTATGTGACACTCAAAAGTAGGTCACTCATTTCTTTTAAACATTTAGATTTTTAGTGTCTTTCAGTCCAAATTTACTTAAACTGCTGAAATCCACAGCTCAGCCAGTCTTGTTATAAACCTTCAAGTCACTTCAGAATATAACTTTACATTGTATCCACCTCTCAGTAAGTCTTTCTTTGGCCTGCTTTGGGTTCATTTATTCAGTTTTACACAAAAAAGTCTGGTGTTGTTTTAAAACGCCGGCTTTCTGATAGTGGTGAGTACTGGTAATGCAACCATTTTTGGGATTTTTCTTGGATTAATGCATTCCAAACAGGAATGGTTCTTACATGGTAGTAAATCCTTGCTTAACATTGTTTTGATGGGGCTCCTTACAGTAAAATGGTTATGTGGAACCCCACAAAAGGGTTGAATCTTTAAAGTGGTCCGGTGGGCCACGATTTCAGCAACTTTTTGACATCAATAACAGTGGATTTTGTTAACAAAGATCTTTCTTTACACTGGTGGGTGGCAAGTGAGGTAACCATTTTGGTGTGCGCACAAACTGCGTGGTTCTCCTGGATTCTGGCGCACTTGTGGGCTTTTTGGCCATCTTGGATTTTCTAAGCCCACAGCACCAAATGTTGCAGCATGATAGCTCAAACGTGGGTCACGACACCCAACAAATCCCCCCACGTGACTGCCCTTTGAATTTGAGTCGATAGGGAGTCGGGTGCACAAGGGTTTTGACCCACGCACTGGTCTGTCCGCATAATCTTCTTCCAATTCTGCAAATGGCACAGTTCAGCATCTTTTCCTCCATCCGGTACTGATCGATCGGTTCTCCTCGCCGGTCCTGATGGGAATATTGGGCGGTACCCTGGGCCCCTCGCGTCTCTGCTCCCGGTCTCCGGATCGTCCTCCCTGGCCAGTCTCAAGGTTTTCTTTCTCCTAGGACGACAAAGGAAGAGCGGCAATACCTATTCATGGACATTTCTCCCCCACCATTGATATAGTGGGGTGGCATATAAATTTATAGTCAAAACATATGAACATGCACATTTCTTTTTGCATTCAAAAACAAAAACACCCACATTGAGAAACTCAGAATTTGATAGGCGATATGTAGGATATTTTAAGTTAGAACTGAATTAATCTGAGACAGTACCCTCTAGGATTCCAGAGGATTCCTCCAGTTGTTGCAGAGTGTGCCTGGGATGGCAACACTTCAACTGGTTAATGTGGACCCACTTGTCTTCCCCCTCTGCCAAACCGCCTTTGGGGATGCGGATCTTGTAGGCCACAGGGGAGATCTTGTCTATAATCTCAAAGGGTCCTTTCCATGTAGGCAAGAATTTTCGCTGTTTTGCCTGGTTTCTTTGGAAGTTGTATAGATAGACCCGGTCCCCCACCTGATATTCCTTCCTGGAAGTCTTCAGGTCATAGTGGGTCTTCATGCTATCAGCTGATCTTTCTAGATTCCGCTGAGCATAAGCAAAAGCATGTTGAAGGTGTTTCCTTAAATTCTCCACATACTCATGAGTTGTGGAGGCATTTATTAGTGTCTGCTCTTGGGTCCTGTAGAGCAAATGCTGAGGAAGCACCATCTTGCGCCCAGTCATCAACTCAAATGGTGACATTTTGGTTGCAGATGAAGGGGTAGATCTGATGGCCATTAGGACCATAGGTAATCGGATATCCCAACTTTGCCAAGAATCTGCCACAAACTTCTTTAATATGCTCACAATGGTTCGGTTATATCTCTCTACTGCCCCAGAAGAAGCTGGCCGGTAAGCAATATGCAACTTCCTTTTGACCCCCAGTATCTCCCACATCTTTGTCATCACTTCACTGGTGAAGTGGCTACCCCTGTCTGACTCAATCCTTTGAGGTAGACCAAAACGGGAAAAGATGTGGTTAATCATCAGGGCAGCTGCTGTTTCTGCCTTGCAATTTGGGGCTGGGAGACATTCCACCCACTTGGTAAACAAGCATGTCACAGTCAACATGTACTTATTCCCCCTAGCAGAGCGAATCACGGGGCCTACAAAGTCGATTTGTAAATCTGACCATGGCAGTGTCATCCCCCTCTTTTGGAGAGGCGCGCGGTGTGTGAGGGACGCCGGCTGAAATTGCGCACACACAAGACACCCCTTCAAGTATTGGTCAAGGTCCTGCCCCATGTGTGGCCAGTATGCAACCTCTCTTAAGATTTCCAGTGTTGTGTGAAACCCCCTATGACCGGCGGTGGCCGCATCATGGGCGTGACTTAACATCAGGCTTCGGAATGAGGTAGGAACCACCCACTGATCGTGGCCAGCTTTGGATTTCCTTACCAGCAAACCGTCTTGGATTTGGAACATTTTTGGACATTTCATCAACACTCTTAGGTCCTCTTTCCCAATATAATCGGTATCCGTCAGGGGAAAGTTCTCAGGGTCCTCAAGGTGTTGATAAAACTTACCAATAATTGGATCCCCCTTCTGAGCGGTAATCAAATCAGCATCAGGGGTCTCCTTACTCCATTGTGCAATTGAAAGGTCGTTGTGAGCATTTGTCTGGGACCTAGTGATAGCAGTGACCTGGATTTCCCCCAACAGGGACTCAATCTCAATTAGATCCCCTTGGATGGCCCCGGTTTTGGCCAGCTGATCAGCTAAGTCATTTCCAGTTTTGTCTGGTCCCTCTACTTTGGAATGACCCTTGATCTTTTTCCAATAGATGGTCATCTCATTCGAGGTGACCAGATCATCAATGTTTTGGATCAACTTCCCATGTTTCAAGGGTTTGTTGTTAGCACATAACATGCCTCTGGTTTTCCAATTAACCAGGTGCTCCACGAACCCGTTCCGTACATAATCTGAATCTGTGATTATGACCAGTTCGTGGAGTTGATGCTGGACAGCAGTGAGGATGGCCTGATGCACAGCCATCAATTCTGCCACCTGACTACTTCGGGGACCAATTTTGTATCCAGCGGAGGGTTCTGGGGACTCATTCACCCATGCATTCCCTACGCCGGCCACCAGTTCTTTCTCCCCGTCGTTGTCAACATGCTAAGAGCATCCATCCACATATACAGTGGGCATTCCCTCACACTTGTCTTCTTCAAAGACTTTGTGGGGGGAATTAAGGTATGCCTCCATGTTGTCCTTGATTTTTAGACTTTCGTCCTCGAGACAGTTTTCTCTGGCACAATCATGCAAGTCAGCCAGACCTTGCGCGAGGGGACTCTTCTTGTTTTGGCCATATCTGACCTCCACAGGAAAGCCTTGCATTGACAGAATCCAGGAAGTAATTCGGGAATTACTCACATTTCCGGCCCGGATTCTGTCACTTTGGAGATATTGCAGAGGCTGGTGTGGAGTCTCCACTATGATATGTTCCCCCTGGATAAACGGGCGGTAATTCTTCAATGCCCACACCGTTGCCAGGAGTGCCTTCTCACAATCGTTGAATTTTTCCTCCACAGAGGATAAAGTTTTGCCCGCATAGGAGATTACTTTATTGACCTTGTCATGCTTTTGGTATAATACCGCCGTCAAGCACGTATTAGAGAACCCCGTCTCCAGGAAGAACTCCTTGTTTCTGACAGGGTAAGCTAGGCAAGGCGCTTGTGAGAGGCTTCTCTTGAGTTGTTTTACCGCCTCGGCTTGTTCTGGACCCCATTCCCACTTGACCCCCCCCTTCAGGAGATGAATCAGGGGTCTGGTGATCTCTGCGTAGCCCTCAATGAACTTTCTGCTGTAATTAGTCAGTCCAAGGAGGCTCCTTAGTTCCCGCAGAGTTGTGGGGTCTTTCAGTTTCGGAAGTGCTTCCACTTTCTTTTCCTGGGGACAGAGACCCTGAAGAGTAATCTCATGCCCCAAGAAATTAACACAGGTTGTACACCACTGTGCTTTCTGAAAGGAAAGTTTTGCTCCGGCGGCCCTCAACTGCGTCAGAACATAACGGATCTCCGCTATGTGTTCCTCCACAGATGAACTTTTGATGAGGACATCATCTACATAAGCCAGGTTACCCCTTGCACCCAGGTCGGGCATGGCCTTGTGTAGGAAAATGTTGAATTCATTGCCGGAGTTGAGGTATCCGAAGGGAGTCCGGGTCCATGTGTACTGCTGGCCCCCAAAGGTAAAAGCCAGCTTGTATTGGTCCTCCCTACTGACAGGCATCATCCAGTATCCATTGGTCAGGTCTATTGCAGTGAATATCTGTGACCCCTGGATCTGGGCCATTCCTTGGTCAATGTAGGGCAGAGGCCATCGGGAAGTATGGACCCGTTTGTTGAGCTCCCTGAGGTCGGCGCAGAGTCTCCACTGGCCGTTTGGCTTCAATATTCCCAGCACCGGATTATTGAAGGTGCTGTGGACTGGACGGATTATTCCCCGGGACTCAAGGTTCTTAATTATTTCAGTAAGGGACTCCATTGATGCGAGAGGCAAGCGATATTGCTTCACAAACACAGGAGTCATGCCAGGGTCCGTGGGGATTGTTGTTGTGTGGATGTCAGTGCGACCACAGTCATATGAGTCTACCGCAAAGAGATCTTGGAAATCCAAGAAAACTTGTTTCAACTTTTGCTTTTGTTCCAGAGTCACACAGGCATCAGCTAGGTTGACTCTCTCTTCCACCATCTACCTGAAGCCTGGAAAGACTTCTGGTTCGGCTATCTCCGCGGCCTCCTCCAGCTGGGTGGAGAAGTCCCTGGTCAGAGTGCTGATTTGGACCGGAGGCTTCAGGTGGGAAAGGCAGCCCTCATGGACCTGGAAAATCACCTCATCCCTCCTGAAGTCACGAGTCACATCTTCCTTACCATAGGGGCAGGAAGTGTACACCAGGAAGTTCCCCCCATGCCGGGTAAAAATCCTGTCTGGTGTTGTATTGTCCTCACTGTCATGGTCAACGCAGTCCTTGGGGATTGGCCCTAACAGTTCATTACCTAAATCAATGGAAAAATGTCGGTCATCAACCGCCATTCCAATAATGGTGCCTGCGGCTAGAGTAATACTCTTTAAGTCGCTGTTATCCACCTCTATTAGAATGGTGTCATGTTCTGTGTTGACTAATGGTGTTGGGTTTACCCCTAACCCTTGCTGTTGGAGAGAAGCATTTAGATGTATGTAAGCATCAGGGTTTTGCAAATATTGTCCTCTTTTAGCTTTCACTTCCAGGGAGAATTGTCGGGTCCTTTCTGGGATGGTGACTTCCTCTTTGATCTGAATTTCAACTGCATAAGGTAGCAATTGAGCTGACCTAAATGCTTTTTCTGGATCATCAAAGCCCATGGGATTATCCGCTAATCGGGACCAAGCTTTGAAGTTTATTAGGTCTAAACTAATGGCAAAGCGATTGAGAATGTCACTGCCTAAGTAAAAGGCGTCAGGGACGTCTCGCACGACCCAACAATTGTGGACTATGCTCTTGTTGCCAATGGAGATTTTGAGCATACACCTGCTTGGCAGGAGATGTTTGGAATTAGGTGCTTCCAGGTCCATTTCCCATTTGTCTATCAGTTTGAAGGTGGGAATGGCTGGATCTTTTGGGAGTTGGCGAAACATGGCTTCGCTGATGAAGCTCTTACCATTGTTCACGCACACTCGAGCGAGAACAGAGTCCTTCCCATCATTTAACTGAACAGGGATGAACAACTGCTCTCCAATTTGCTGAATATCAGCCAGGCTCTGAGCTGATTTCACATCTTTCTGGACTATAGGAGTGGGAGTTTCTGATTGTGGATTAGTAAAGAATTTCAGGGTGTTTCCTTCCAGTGTGGAATACCACCTTAAACTGGAAGGAAGGTTGATTTTCAGAAATAGAGAGGACCCCCCATCACCAGTCTGTTGTCCTACTGCTATTACTGTCACATCTGGAATTTGGTTATTCTGGAAGTGGAATTCTACTTGGTCAGATTTTTGTTCAACCATGTGGCATGTGCCGTTTAAACTTACATGGTTGACACTCTGTTTTAATTTTATGGGTCGGCTAGTCTGGGTCCAGAGGACCTTGTTTACGCAATCTATTAGGGGTGACAACCTTCTCAGGAGGTCATTCCCTAGTAAACAAGGGGTGCCCTCTGGAGTCACAACTATGACCGGGTGTTTCAACTTGTGTTGCCCAATTTTAATGTCCAAATCTGCCGTCCCCTCGACGGGAATTTCCTTCCCGTCAAAGTTCTGGAGTTGTCCAGGAAGTGAGGTGAGAGGAATTTGGTAATTCCCTCCCCTTCCTGCATTCAGTTCATCAAAGGCCCTTCTGGACAGAAGGGTAGCTTGAGATCCAGCGTCCACCAGTGCCAAAATTGTACCCTGCCCCTGTACTTGTACCGGGGCATAGTATCTTCCCTCCTTCTCCTCAAGGGGGCACAGATAATGCACATTTTTGGACAACTGGTGGGCTAACTTTCTGGTTTTGGACATCGCTAGTGAAGAGATTTGGGCAGAATTCTGTGGAGAGCCTTGGGAATCTGAAAGAAAAAGTTGGCAACTGGAGATCAGAGCCATTGTGGGTTCCCCTGGCTCCGGTTCCGGGCCGCCCCCCCTTTTTGGAGGCAGTCACCAGGATGGGTTTGAACCAGGGGATTTTCTTGCTGTTGGTTCTGGGATGAGATGGTGGGCGGCGGTAGCTCAGTCTCCACATCTCCCCAGTCTGGATTTGCATCCCTAGGGACCCATTTTTCTTTGGGAGGAGTTCCCCCCTCTCTGAAGGAGAAGATCCTTTTCCCAGGATCCTCTGAGGATCCCTCTCCCTCAAATTGGAAGATCTGTACCTCCTCCTCAAACTGAGTCTGTTTGGGTCTTTTGTTTCTCCTACCCCCCCCTGCTCCTTAGGAGGCAGACTTTCAGGGGCAAGAGATTTTGTTTCCGGTTCCTGGGTTTCCAGGGGCTGTTTACAAGTGAGGAAGGAAGCTTCCTCCAAGGCTTTACACCCCCCTTCCCTTTGTGCCTCCTCCCTGGGAACCGGTGAGTTATCGGGGTGCTGCCCCCGTCATTGTTCTGGAGCACCAGGTCCAGAGTTGGGTGCGTTCTGCGCCGGCATGCCGATCTGAGGGTTCTGCTGAGCCCTCAGTATGTGACCCAGATCCCGCGCCATGTTTTGAACCTGGCGCTCTAACTGGGAAACCCGCTCAGGCTGATACGGGGCCCTGTTTTCTCCCCTGGGCTGATCCCGGGAAGGGTAGCTATCCCTTCTTTGGTAGTACCCCTGGTTGGGAAGATTTGGATACCCCTCCACCCTTGGCCTCCCCTCTCCCGGATTCGGTTGTCTGGGCTCAGGGAATTGGGGAAAGAAGGATGGAGGATTTTGGGGCTGGAAGTTGGGTGGATACCTGGGGAAGAAGTTCTGCCCAGGGTTTGGTGAGTTTCTGCCCTCCTGTGAGAAGTTGGGAGGGAAGTTCTCTGGTTTAGGTGCTTGGCTGGATCCCCCCCCTTGGGCTGGAGGAGTCCACACATAACCCAGGATGGGTCTGTTTCCCTTGTAACGGGGGCTTACATAATCAGGAGAGCGAGGGACCCCATTTGTGGGTCTGCCTCCCTGGCTCCCTGTCTGTGACTGGCCCGAGGACCTTCTGGGCCTAGCATTATTAGGTGCAGGTAGGTTTTTAGGCCCCCCATCTCCAAATCTAAAACGGGGGTGACCTTTACCTCTGCCACCTTGGCAGCAGCAGGGGTGTTGTTGGCTTTGGGGTTTTTGGGCGCATTATTTTTATTTTCTATTGGCTTCTGCACCTCATAGATCCGGGTTGCCTGTTCAATGACCCAGTCTAAAGATCTTTTCTCGTGAAAATCCCTCACGAGCTGGGTCATGATGTATTTGGGCAAGGCATGGAAAAACGTATTAATAAATTCTCTGCTATCCGTGCGCACCCTTCTTGTGGTCTGTGCAAAAGCACGCTTTAACTCCTGCACAAATTCTTGTGGGGCCTGATCCTCCCCACATTGTAAATTGCAGGCTGCCTTGCGAGCCTCTTGAGGATTTCTATGAGTAGAAAAATGTTTCAAGGTGGCCGCCTTGTAGGTGGACCATCTTAAATGATTTTGGTCCTCCAGCCCCGCAAAGAAACTGGAGTATTCCGGGGAGAAGGTCCACTTTACATATTGAATACAGCTTTGGCTGTCCTTCAAATGGAAAGTCTCCATCATTTGCTCAAACAAGTCTAAGTGCTCCCAAACAGAATACTTGGCGTTCTTATGATAAGGCGTGATGACGCTCCTGATTGCCTTAATCTGCTTTAAGGGGTCCTTAAGCAAGGCCCTTTTTGTCTTATTGGCCATTTTGGTCCGGGTAACCCTGGTCCATTCATCTTCTGACTCAGAGGCACTGCTCCCAGAGGTTCCCGTCTGTTCTTCCAGGTTTTCCCGGATTCTGCGAGCCTGGGAATGGCTGGCAGAATGTGGGGACCTGGTCTCCTGTGTCCTGTACTGCTCAGAGGAGTCTTCAGATCCCTCCTTGCTGCCAGGATTTGATGGGTACCCCCCCCACTGACCTAACTGGGCACAGGTTTTCAGGATGCCCTTAATGGGCCTACTCTCCTGGGGTTCCCCATTAAATTGCACTGTGCTTGGGTGCCCATACCCGGATGCCCGCCCCTCCATTCCTGGGTGGTACTGGCCTATGAGCCCCATGCTTCTGGCTGGATAGTAATCTGCCATCCCTGTGGCCCTGTGCTCATGTGCGCCAGGGGACATGGGGGTGGCAGAGTCCAGGGACTGAGAGAGATAAAGGCCTCTGGTACTAGGGCTCCTGGGGTTATGCTCAGGAGTTTCTCTTTCCCAGCGAACCTCATCTCTATCCGCCCCTGCTCCCTGTTGCAATGCAAGAGCCTGCGCCTTCAGTTCCTCAGTTAAGGCCTTACTAGACTCTATCAGTCTCTCCTGCATCGCTACCTGTTGTTGGAGTCTATCATTGTGCTGGCAGAGAGCCTCATTCTCTCTCTGTGCCTCCTGATTGGTCCTGGAGCACTGGGCCAGTTTTTGCTGCAGGAGGGTTACCTCCTGAGCTGTGTCCCTACTGGCCTGCTCCTTTCTTGCCAGAGCATCCTCCACCCTCCTGGTGTGTTCTAACAAGTTCTGGTGTTCTTTTTGGAGGTCACCCAGCCCCTGGAGGGCCAAGTGATTTTCTTCTGTTTTTCTTTTTAAATGGCAGACTTCCTGGCCTAAGGCGTCTCTTTCCTGACTAAGAGCCTGCATTTGTGCCGCCAGGTCGTCCCTCTGCCTTTGAAAGGCACCAGCTTTCTGGTGTTCTTCATCAAACTCTGCCTGGGTATCCAGGTCTTTCAAAATCAGCTTGTTGCTCTCTGCCTTCACTCTATCTAGATGACTTTGCAGGGTGGCTACCTGCTCCGTGCATGCCCTGTTAAAGTCTAATTGTTGCTCCAGCTTTTTCTGGCTCTGCAGTAAGGAGTCCAAACTGTCTTGGTGCTCCTTCTGCAGGGCCAGAAATCTAGTATCCTGGTCAGCCTTTTCCTGTTGCAGTATATCCATGTCCTCTTTTATTTTAATGATATACTGCCTACTATCATTTTCTGACTCCTGGCTCCTCTGCAGCCTCTGCTCAGAAGAGTCCAGATCAGATTGGGCCTTCTGTAATGCCAGCAGTTGCCTACTCGCCAGATCTTGGCCTTCAGCCCATTTGTCCTGCATGGCTCCCATATGTAAATATAAATATGCCGCTACCCTGGCAATCTTGTTGTGCTCATCCTTGGCCTTAGAGGACATATATAGTTCACTCAGGGCCACATGTAAGGGACCCTGGTCTCTCCATATATCTGACCCTGTTTCCGTGATCTGGGGTGCGATTGCTTGCAACCAGACCGTCTGGTCCTGATGAGTCCACTCACCTCTCACAAATAGCTTATGTAAGAAGTGCTCTCTGGCTATTTTCATATCTACCAAGGTCGTCATTCTGGAATTTGAGTTCCTTCCTGACTTACAGAAGTTTGTATTTTATTTTTTGCAAAACAGACTTTTTCCTTAGAGCGTTTCTTTGAGGAGTGCTTTACAGCGTAACACAGCGTGGTGATCCGACCGGATATGTGTATCTGGTCAGCTGGCACACTGTATTAATCTGCACAAGTGATAGATCTAATCCGGAATCCCCGGCTACGAGCCCCCAATTTGTAAGAGGATTCAATTCAACACTACAGCTAAGTCAATGCCTAGTCTGGGATACTGAATGGAAACCCTTATTGATATATCTTTATGTCCAGTTCATGCGTTCTGGATGACTACCCCTATATAACACCCTTCTCTTGGAACCCCCCTGACCCCACTGAGCCAAGAAGTAGTTCTGTTTTGCAAGTTTAAAAGGTTTATTTGAGAATTTAAACAATATATATATATATATCACACTTTATAATAAATTAATAACTGAATATCACACTTAATCTGATATGATAAAGATTAACAACGGAGAATCTGGCACTAGCCCACTTCTTTATAATCACTAATGAGTTGACATGAAATGGATAAGGTAGCACACTGGTAAACAGGGACAGAAGAATGAGGTGGTAGAGAATGCTTTATAGGGTTCAAGGAAATGCAAGGTTGAATGAATGAAATGCAGTATAGAAGATAAACTGATATGGTTTCACAAAAGACAAGGTAATCACTTTCCCTTTGTGGCAATTCACCCCCCCTATACAATGTAAGGAGATGGAAGGAAGAGCACACGGTTCAGGTATACAATCACAATGTAATACAGTGTTCCAGTTTCCCAGCAAGCTTAGAGGAGAATAGATATGAGTTTTACACAGGCTCAAAATGCTTTAAAATGTGATAGCAATATATTGGAAAATGTGCTAAAATGATTTTAATTCCCTCTGGAGGTTCAGGTTGAGGATTAGTTGGTTTAAATAAGTTCAGGCTTACTTTAGCAATGTTCTAGGAATGATTGGCAGGTTAAACGAATTTTTGGCAAATGAAAGTAAGGAAGCTGCTGTTTTCACACGTGGAGAAATTTGCAAATCGCAGTAAAATTCGCGAGTGCGTTTTTCGCGATTGCGGCAAAAGTATAGGGAATAGGAATGCGGTCCTAGGTTCGTTGAAAAGCCAAGATTCCCAGCTTTCAGAGGAAAGTTACTGCAAGTATCTAAGACAAACGGTCACGGAGATATGAGCGATATGGTAAAGGTCATTTTTCAGATTTGAAATTTTAAAAGTTCAAAGTGACAAGTTACAGCTAGCAACTAGAAATGACAGGTGACAGCTTTGCAAATGACAGGTGACAGTTAGGAGACAGTTCTGGTTAGATTAAAATAGATTGAATTATATTATTTTAACTAAGAGATTGGTTCTGCACAGTTCTGCTAGGTACTCACAATATATTTTTGAAATAAATGGGCCTCGCCACGGATCTGGTCAACAGGTTTTCTTCACTCGCCACGGACGGTCTCTGCGCACAGCGGTCTGGGTCAGCTCTCTGGTTCTGCGAACAGCGGTCTGGGTCAGCTCTGTTCTGCCTCTGGTTCTGGATACTGCTCTGCTTTCTCTGGGTACAGCACTGCTTCTGGATCTTTCTGCACAGCTTTCTCTGGACCCAGCGCTGATCTGCACGGCTCCTGGATGCTGCTATCGCTGTTAGGTTTGCTGGATGCTGAGGCCCACTGAGAAGAGTTCTCAGTTGTGGGTTTAGGCCCTTGCTTTGAGTTCTGAATCAAGTTCTTTGGAGTTTTAAAGTCTAAGTGTTGAATCTAGTATCTTCTGGATGTTGTGTGGTCCGGCAGAGCGCTTTGCAGCAAATGGAATTGAATGTCTCTATCTGTCCTGACTGTCTGCTTTTATGTGTTTTGAAAGTGGGTGTGTGTGCAGCATCACAGGCCAGCCCCTCTTTCAACTTGTCATTGGCCCAATTCTCCCCATTCCCATGATTGGGGAAGGAACTGTGAGTCAGAGTGATGCTGTAGGTTTTATGGGTCAGAGGATCCTCCCCTGGTCAGTTTGCCCACAAATCTATATTTGATTCAAAATGCAAATTTCTCAAATACATAGTGGTTTGTCATTGCATGTACATATTACCTATCACATGAGGTAGTCTCTGTCCCAAATCTGCTCTTCCTGAGAGCTTGCATTGAGAAATGGCAACTTTTTGCGCTTTTGGTCGGGTTACCAATATCGTATTCTTACTCAAATTTACCCAAATGTGTGCAAGGCATGCAGGCATTAATTGATGAAGTATCAGACTTTTCACATGCAGACATTTTAAGTAATACCCTCTTAACTGCTAGTTTGCCCCCAGATCATGCCACCGGTTCTAAAAACCTCTTAAAATGTGGGCAGAAAAATCACAAGAATTATGGTATCATTTAAATAATTATGACAAGTCCGTACTATGAGTTATTCATCTTTTTCTAAAACCATATTCTGGCTACAGGGGTGTGTCTTTTCAGGTCACATGGTACAGAAACCAGTCTTTCCACTTTCTTCAAGCTCAGCCTCTGTCTCCAGTTTCTCCCCCTCCCAGTTTCTGCCAAGAGGAAGCCATTTTTATGACACCCCCAATAAAACATTTGCCTGAGTCAGGACAGGGCTTTGTTCAATTTCCTGCAGAGCCCAGGTAATTCAATCAGAGAAGTGTCATATCCCTTTTGGTGGGAACAGCAAAAGGCAGCTAGGCCTGGGAACACAGCTGTTGTGCAAGTCTCAACTCCTGTCGGGGGTAGCTGGTGGGCAGAATTCAGTTCCTTAAGCCAGGCCCCAGCTAATGTCACTTTTAGTTACCCAATTTTCTGCATTCAAATAAAACTAACCATTTTTACATATGCAGCTAGAATGCTGATTCTAAGTTTAAAACTATGACATTTAAACAATTGCAACCTATGTGACACTCAAAAGTAGGTCACTCATTTCTTTTAAACATTTAGATTTTTAGTGTCTTTCAGTCCAAATTTACTTAAACTGCTGAAATCCACAGCTCAGCCAGTCTTGTTATAAACCTTCAAGTCACTTCAGAATATAACTTTACATTGTATCCACCTCTCAGTAAGTCTTTCTTTGGCCTGCTTTGGGTTCATTTATTCAGTTTTACACAAAAAAGTCTGGTGTTGTTTTAAAACGCCGGCTTTCTGATAGTGGTGAGTACTGGTAATGCAACCATTTTTGGGATTTTTCTTGGATTAATGCATTCCAAACAGGAATGGTTCTTACATGGTAGTAAATCCTTGCTTAACATTGTTTTGATGGGGCTCCTTACAGTAAAATGGTTATGTGGAACCCCACAAAAGGGTTGAATCTTTAAAGTGGTCCGGTGAGCCACGATTTCAGCAACTTTTTGACATCAATAACAGTGGATTTTGTTAACAAAGATCTTTCTTTACACTGGTGGGTGGCAAGTGAGGTAACCATTTTGGTGTGCGCACAAACTGCGTGGTTCTCCTGGATTCTGGCGCACTTGTGGGCTTTTTGGCCATCTTGGACTTTCTAAGCCCACAGCACCAAATGTTGCAGCATGATAGCTCAAACGTGGGTCAGGACACCCAACAGTTATAAATGTCATAACATATCATATCAATATAATCCCGGATTTCCTTTAAGGTGCTATATCTCACTTTTAAATGTTCACATGGTCTTGCTCCAACCTATCTTGAAAAGAAATTCCATTTGCAAGAATCGGCCCTTCTGGTAATACTGGGATCCCACTTCCTTCATAGAGCTGATCAGAGGTACTCAAGCAGCCCCCTGACTCTGGAACCCTCTTGCGTCTCAAATCCATTCATGCTTTGGCATTCTGTAAAACTATTGAAACACAGCTTTTTTGTAGTCTCTGGTTTCTTTCTCTGTAACAGTATAGACTTGCAATGTCCGGGCCTTGGTACAGTGCATTCTGTTCAAGTCGTGTTATAAATTAAGCAAATAATAATACAAAAATACCAATTTAATTGACTTAGCATTATTCTATTTTTGATACCACCTGTTTTAATTGTTGGGATTTCAACTTGTTAAGTAGTTAGGTTTTCTTTGAAATGTTTACTTACAAGATTAATATCTACTAAGGGTGTGCTTTGATTTGATTTGTATAATGTAAGTGTCCTTCTATATCACCTACGACCGTCAGGTGTCTAAACACTGTTAAAATCCACAAACAAGAAATGCACCAATATTCCACACTACGGGGCAAGAAAATCAAACACAAATATGCCATAGATCAAAGGGATCTGAGCTATAAAATGGTGTAAGGCATTGGTCCAATTGGTTATACCAATGAAGAATTAAGAAAACTTATTTGTGCACTTTCTAACTACAATTTTTTTTTCATAGAAAGTCCTGCAGTTTACTGTCCCTGCAATTGATAACAAGCCAATCCAGGTTGCTGTCCCCTTCCGGATGACATGCACCAATGATATCACAGATGGCTTTGCCTGTTACATCACTTATTACATCATCAGTGACATTGGTGGAATCTAGAGAATACTGATGGCAGCCACATTTCCCAGTGCATGACATACATGGCCTTGGGCAATGTGGCAAGTGGTCATGACTTCAGCCATGTTCCAAGCCTTCCCAAGCCATGCAAAGTAGCCTTTTGTGCCTGGCTGCAGTGGCCACTTCAATCCTACAGTGGATCTTTGTCCCACTGGCCCTTGAGAGTGGCCACACTTCCTGTGGCCATGCCATATCGCTGGCAGGACTCCCACAGTAGCGAATTGGCCTGGCCTGCATCTAGGCTCAGTGGCCAATTTACCCCCATAATGGATCCACACATTTATTACATCTTTGTGAGCATTCACAACATGACAAAGAACAGGAAAGAATGTTCTCTGCCAGGTAGTTTCCCGTGATATACATTGTGATGTCATCAGTGGTGTCACCTGTAATGCCGCCCGTGATGCCTCCTGTGATGTCATCAGTGTACTCATGGGATGTGCAAAGGAGGCAGAGGCTCAGAGTGAAGGTGATGCAGCTTCCAACACTTGCCAAATTTCAAGGGCTTTGATTGTGTTGAACTCTCTCTCTTAACTAACGATTTCTCACTGAATTGCAAGGGTTTTTGTGCTGTATCTCATGACTCCTGTAGTGCTAATGTTTTGTTTCCTTTAAAATCATCACATATGTCATATGTAAGATTATCAGTATGTTTCTAAGCTATGCAATATGGCATTGTCCTCTCTACCGGTCAGAGGGCCGGTGACTACTTTCTCATAATGAGGAGCTGGGGTGAGAACGCACGTGATATTTGTTACATTTTAGCACACATTTGTAATACATTATTTTGTGATCCGGTTTTCTTACGAACAAATGTTGCAGTATTTCAGTGCAAGATTTTACCATGAGAAATCCCCAGAGAATTTACTTTGAGAATTTATTGAGGGGATTTATCTAGCGAGAACGCAATACTTTTGCCATTATCGCGAGAAATCACTGTTGGAACCATGGCATGCCGCTCACCTATGATACACACGAACGTGTCATTGATATATTTATTATGTGCCAAAATGTAACTCTTTTATTCTCCACCCATCCTCCCTGAATGCAAACATTCGCTTCCCCGCTTCACAAGAATACTTTGCATCAGTGCTAAGGTGCGGCGTGTTGCTTAAGGGGAGCATGCACAGCCCCTTTCACATATCCCCCCCTCTCTTTCTACTTCCCCACTCCATGCTGTCTCTGCCCTTTTCCCTTCTCTTCCTCCCTTACTCTACACTGGAGTGCTTCGTGTCTGTAGCTTTAGAAGCTCCCCCCGCAGCATCCCATGCTCCACTTTCCATAATCTTTCAGTTCTTGCATGCGTTCCCCTTTGAACCCTACGAATGCCCATCGACTGTGTCTGCCACACGCGACAGGGCCATCCCGTTTTGCACCGTGCCACTGGGACACCCTTGTGCCTTGCAGCCACCCAGGCAGCCTTTCCACTCACCTGCGTTATGGGCATGTACAACTTGCATTGCTTTGTTTCTTTTGCTTTTCACACCTCTTAACTTTGCTGACCAGATAATGACAGGACTGCGTATAGAGCTGAAGCGGTGAGTGATTAGAGCCCAGACTACTACCTTTTTTACTCTACTGCGAAAGCATGCCCAGCACGCATAACAGACAATCCCTGTGATGTTTCTTTTTTTTTTTCGCCGAGTACCCCCATATGGTATTTTGTCTAAGTGCAAGACTAGCGGTTGGTCACCTGAGCTCAGTGCAGGCCCATGTTTTTTCCAGCCGAGCGTAGCGCGGGCCTCGGCAAGAGCTGCGGGCCGTTACCAGCCGGATGCCCGAGCTGGGGTGTGTGATTGCTATTCGCACCCCAGGGTTTGCCGGGGGTGAAAATAGATTTGTTTGTTTGGGAGATGGGCTCTGTGCTATTGCACGGACCCAAATTTCCGAAAGAAAATAAAAAGATGACTTAGTCCCTTTTCCATTTCCATGGAGGCATCCGTGGGCAGGAGGAGAATTGGGACTGGAGGGCAAAGCTCTGGTCCAACAGGTAAGTGGGGTGGGGAGGTAGGGAAAGGGTATTTTTTGTTTTGGGGAGTTAGGGGCGAGTGGGGACACGACAGGGAGAGGCTGCCTGTTGTCTCCCCACATTAAACAAAAAAAAGATATTGCCACCTGGGGAAGTGCCTCGGGTGGCTTGAAACAGAGGTGCATATTCTCACCCGCTGTTTCAGCCACCTGATTGGCTGATCGCTCTTCCTTGGGTGTGAATACAAGAACTACCATGCCAGATTCTAATCAAGAACGCAGGAACGTTAAACAGCAAATGTTGGTAACTAGAATTGCTGCACTAAAGGAAACCAAGAGGAAAACGAAGAGGAAGAGACGACAGACAAGAATAAGACAACGTGGCAAACATCAAAATAAAATCAAGCAATCAAACACCAAAGGGACACTAAACTAGGTCTGGCAAACAGGTGAACCAACAATGGTTGATGGAATATAGTCTACTGTAAACTGCTGTACACCGCATAGACCTCCACATCTTTACACACACAAGCGCACAACAAGCGCGCACACACACACACACACACACACGATATTATTTATACATATATTATGAAGTAAAAGCAACTTCATGGATTCAGAACAGAAAGCAATTTATTTCTAAACATGCCACATTTCTCATTAAGTTTAGAGTGCAAGAAAAAAACGAAAGTGAAGTAGCAATGCCTCACAATGTAAAGCGTATGCAGCACCAGCTGGCCACATAATTACTAGACACGGAATTTTGAGAATTGATGGTTCATTTTGGCTAATAACTGCCCATTGAATTATAATTCACTCTAGAGCGTTTGGATTTACCGTAAGTGCTGGTTAAAAAGTGAGAGTGCTGCCCACCGTAGCACTTAAATGCCTCATGCAATTAAGTTAAAATGTTGGTTTAGTCAATATTTTAATGATCCAGTGTTGTCATAGGGGGTCGATGGGGGGAGCTCTGTGATTGAATCTTCCCTGATTGAGCCGGTGAAAGCTTTTATGCTGAAGGTAGGTAACACGTAAAACATTCAGCTGACATAAAACATGAAAAACCAATGGTTCTGACTTGGCGGAGACTTTCAAACTCCCCTCGTCGCAGGTGTGCATGGAGAAGAGCTGTGCACTTGGGTGGCTGCATATCTGGGGTTTACCCATCCAGGACATGCTTGCCAAATCTCCTACAGGATTTGACAACTCACAATAGTGGAGAGTAAGAGGCTATTTATCTAGTCCTGAAGCATCATTTACAGACAATGCAACACCTGAGATTCATGCAGGTCTAGAAATCCCTACTTTGCTATAGGTTATTGTTTAGAAAACAGACATGCAGTGTTCTCTCTCTTTAGGGAATATCTAAACCCTGAACAGTGCCCACCAGGCTATGTTTCGTTTCCTAACCTATTTCCCCATCATATATAGGTTTCTGTAATCTGGCACTGCCAGACCCACACTCTATACTGTCCTGTGTAGTATGGCCTGCCAGACCCACAGCCCATACTGCTCTTTGTAGTCTGGACCCTCCAGAACCCAAACTTCACACTCTGCTTTGTAAAGTTGCCTGCAAGGCCCATGCTCCATACGGTCCTGTGTAATCTCGCCCCACCTGACTCACATTCCAAACAGTCCTGTGTGATCCGACCCCGCCAGGCAGCACTCCATATTGCCCTATGTAATCTGACCCCACAAGACCCACATGCTATACGGTCCTATGCAATATAGCAGTGCCATAACCACACTCCATACTTTCCAATTCAATCTGTCTCTGCCGGACCAACACTACATATTGTCCTGGACAATACGGGCAGCCAGACCCACGCTAATGCTATCCCATGTAGTCCTGCCCAACCAGAGCCATACTCTTTACTGTCCTATGTAATCCTGCCCTACCAGACACACTCTCCACACTCTCCTTTGTAATTTGGCCTCTCCGTAACCCCACTTCATATTCTCCTATGCAATCCGACCCTTCCACACCCACGCTAAATACTGTCTGAATTAATGCCGCAATACCAGACCAACACTACATACATTTCTGTGAAATATGGCCAGCCATACCCACACTCCATACTATCCTATGTAGTCTGGCCCGCCCCAGAGTCATACCCTTTACTGTCCTATGCAGTCCTGCCGTGCAAGACTCACACTCCATACTGTCCTATGTAATCTGGCCCTTCCAGACCGAAACTCCGGAATGACCTTTGTAATGTGGCCCTGATAGGCCCACACTCCATATTGTCCTAGGTGATCTGACCTCGCCAGACTGACACAATCTAGTTCCTTTGCAATCCAGGCCTGCCAGACCAACACCCTATATTTTACTGTGTAAAGTTCTGAAAGTATGAGATGCTCCTTCAACTTGAAAATGTTTTCTGTAATGCACTACTTTGCTTTGCTCCTTGAAGTTAGTTCTTGTGAACTTTGTGAACGGAGGATAGCACAGGGGCAGTGTGCACAAGACCACAAAAAGCAACATAGGTTCGAATCCTGGATCTGTGCTTAGAAACTGAACTCAGGTATAAAGTGTGTCATAGAAAACAATTAAATACATATTATATCAAGGTCTAAAATGTACATCCTTTGGAGAAAAAAAAGTAAATGTTTAGCTACTAGAACATTGCTTCTTTTATCTCAGGAGGTACTCACAAGCAGTATGTAAGGAGCTAAACATTCCGATTTGTTTTGCATTGATCCTTCTCTCACCTCCACATGAAAAAATGAAACTATATATTTTAATGCCCTTTGATTTGCTGATTAATAATGTGGCGTGGTACTATTGAGGTGGAAGAGTATACAGGAGTTATCAAAGTACATTGTACCAGCCACATGTAGTTAAAACCTGATAGGATTTGAAGAGTTCTTCACATGGACTTGAGAAAGTCCTCTTCGGGGGGGGGGGGGGGGTAATGAAAATGGGGAATTTTAAATCCCACTAGGGAACTAATCCCACTAGGGAACTAATCGTACTAGGGAACTAGCATTGGTAAGACCTGGAAATATTTCAAGAAGACAGAATCGGGGTCCTTGGGGGGAAGGGGGGGCTCTGGGTTCTGGGGAAAATAATGGGAAATCATGTCTTTAACTGCACATTGAGCTAATAAGATCTTCAGAAAATGCAATGAATTAAATGACCTTTATATGTTCCCCCAGTAATCACAATGAACCAGTAACATTGATCAGCTTTAAAAATCAGTTTTTACAGTGGTTAGTTCTCAACAAGGACATTTTTCCAGAACTATTGAACACGTATCCACTTTGGGCAGGTGTCATCGCTCACAGCAGGCAGGAGAAGATTTAAAAACAACTTTACTCGTATGAATGGGATGTCTAAACATTTCCAGCTGCGCTAAAACAGATATTGCCAATTTCCACATGCCTTTATATAGCCTTAAAGACCCAAGCGTTAATGACCCCTCACAAGGTCCATAAGGCCATTAGAACTTAATGATTGTAGCAATACAAGTTTTGGAGATTTGGTGAGAAGTTAAAAAAAGAAATGTAATAATGAGAAAGTAAATTGACAAACTAACTTAGTAAATTACATGTGGTTACATTTTGTAGTATTTAAATAACAAGCTTGATTTCCTTATCCACTGCTGTGCTGAATGTTCTAAAGGATATTTTAGAACTGTAAAGATGTACTCACAGGAATATTGGCGTGCACATCTTTTTACTAATCTTAACTGCGAAAATGTTCACCCACTAACAGTCGCAACACGGTTTGGAAGTTTTGTATTATTTAAATTCTTGTGCATTCGTTTTAAAAATGGTGAAAGGCTTAATTGCAAACCATAACAAACAAACAACATAAGAAGCTTGCCTTCATACATTAAGCGTGGTCGAAATTGAAGCAGGCTTAACACGAGCATGCATCAGAGGTCGTGCAAAACTCAACGGTCTCTATAGGAAGGTGAAAACATGTCCCTATGCTTTAACTTTCTTGTTGGGTTGCTAAATCGGAATGTTGCACCGAAAAGTACATTCTTAGAGAGGAAGTGTCTTGTTGAAAATGGTATTATTGTTTCCCTGCCTGCTTTTGGACTCATAATGTTAAGAATGCAGTCAATTCCAGTGGTTATTGACTGCCATGTGAACATTCTCACTAATTGAGAGGATGTCAATAAATATTTCCATTTGCTAATAACAGTTATTGACAGTTCTTGCATGCCTTGTATCCTAGCTAATACTAGTCCCAATGTTCATGATCAGTCTCTCTCTCTTTCTCTGTCTAATTTGTCACTTCTTAGCTGTTCCTACTCATCACTCTTCTGTTGTGGCAGATTAATCTATTCTCATATTATTAAAAAAACATGTCTAGTATGTTGATGTAAGTGCTCGGGGCAGCATAAAGAACGCTGCAAGAATTTAGCAAGGAACCGGTGCTAAATGCCGGGGAAACGTAAACCTTGATATGGCCCTGATGAGCTCTGTCACTTGGCTCCGCCTGGCTCTCCTCCTGCCAATTCCCTACATGGTCTCGGGAGGATAGCACAGGGGCAGCATGATTGTCTTGGAAGCAGCAGCACGTGGGGCAACACAGGTTCGATCCCCCAGGTCTGCGCTTACGAGCTTCTGGGTATTAAGCGCCTGATAAATAACCGATTACAACTACTATGTGAGATAAAGCTTGCGACCGTCAAAAGAGTGCGAATACCGGAGGATACAAACATCCACCATAGGCATGGAATTTTAGTTGGTCTTTTGATTTTTAACTTTGATCCCTTGAGTATAAAGTGTGGTAAAAACAGAAAGTATCAATTCACAAGACACTCTTGCTGGTTTTAACAGGGTGCCTAATTGTGTAGTGTTTGTATGTTCCCACGGGGCCTTAAAGTGCCCACGTGAACAGTTTGAGCACATATTGTTAACCCAGAACCCGTGGATGACATGGCCTTTCCTATTGCCTAAGATATGGGAACACCCACGCAATTGGGGTACGGTTTTATGGGAAAACAGAGTGGCAATGCAGATGCCATGACATGTGACGTTGCTGCGGCATGTCTCCTGTTTTTCAGCTGTTCATGTGGGGTATGATGATATCATCAATTCGAGAGATTGTGTAGGCTTTTTACTCTTTTGAAATGTATGCTGTTGCTACAATTCCTTGAATGAGAAACCCACTGCTCAAAAACTACACAGATTTCACTTGTAAAACCTAGTGTACATGGTGTGCAGAAAACGACAGTGAGCATGGCTGCTGTTTTGGACTTTTTTCATCCTGTGATCTGGTGAAACAGTCACAAGTGGGTTACTATTTTGAATCACAGGAGATTCGAAGCATAGGATGCTACTGCCCTTCCCCGTAGCCATGCACTACAAAGGAGTCTCCAATATACATATTATTTTTAAGTGTTTTAGGCAATATACAGGGGTTCGCTGGCCTCACCTACAGGCCCAGCCCAACAGTGGGATATTTTCCTCTGCGCACTACTTGCCACAATCAGCACCATATGTCAGCCTTGCTCACACGCCGCTGCCAGATAGTGCTGGCTTTTCACAAGCAGTAGACTTGCCTATCATATGCTTGCTACTCTGTGGTGCAAACCTTGGAAAGCAATGTTTTCTACTTGTGTACTGGTTTTCATTTGCTATTGGACACCCTTACATGCTTGGATATGTTTTGCTGGGAGAAGCGGTAGGGAGCCTAGTTTGGTTTTTGTCAGGTTTCAGGGACCAGTCGAGTTTCATGCCAGTTTTGTGGTTTGAAGATTCTAATCCTTCACAATACTGCATTTTGCATCAGCGGATCTTGGGAAGAGCTAGGGGCTATTAATGTAGGACATGTCATGTAAGTGAAATCACATTGAACAGCCTAGGTGCTGATCTGAGGTGAGTGCTAGTAGAGGCCCTCGAGAATTTGAAAGTGATCTAGAGGTGAGTGTGATTATTTTCATGACTGCGAGCAAAGGGCCACTGGATATGGAATATGCTGTGGGTGGGGTCCGCTAGCATTCCAGGCCTTGACGCCAGCGTGCGACATTTCAATCCATTCATTGGATGATAGATAAATAAATAAATGAATACGTTCATTGGATGTTTACGCTGCCTTTCGTCATAGTTCTAATTGGATACCTCAGAGATGGCTCCCTCACATCCCTCTATTAGATCTCCTTACCAATGTATCATAAGTAGGCTCACTGCTTTGCGTTTTTACTGATTTTTACACATGAATACAGACAGAAAGCAATCTCTTTTCTATCTGTCTTTATTTTAAAAATGAGGGAGAACAAACAGAAAATCTTGTCACTCTGCTTGGTTCCCCAGGCTGTCAGTCAGGACTTGAAGGCAAATCATTTTTCAAACTGGCTGCTTGGCGAGTGTAAAACAGCGAATAGTATCCCATATAAAGCTGTTTATTGTTCTGCTGCAAAAACATCCCAGGCCTGCTGCAGTAACAGGAATAGCCATTTTTAAATAAGAATGCAGCATGAGTTGAAGATGCACGAACCCAGCTCCATTTGTCTACCATGATTATGTAGGCATGCATGTTTTTTTTCTCCTAAATAAACAAAAAAAACCTTTGTAATAATGTGGAAAAAGTTGGAACTTGTTTTTTTCAAACTCAAAAAATAAATCTGGATAAAGACAAAAGTACCGAAAAATAAATATGGGTACATGCAGGTGGAAACAGCTAAAAAATAAATACCATAAAACCGAAAGCCTTGACCATAGGCAGCGTGCAAGCCCAAGCCCGCATACTCTTTTGAGATCCCACCTCTATGTGGCACACAGGCAAGGCATGGTCCAGTTTATCACTAGATACCAGGCACAAGACATTGGGCTTGAAATACAAAAACGTTTTACAACGGTGCAATCCCATTGAAAAACGTTTGGCAAATCAGGCCCATTGTCTATCCCACTCCCTTGCCTTGTGTTCCCAACGGTTTATAGTGAAAAGACCGAAAAAAAAATATCGAAAAAAAAGGTCGAACCAAAAAATCTCGAAAAAAAAAAAATCGAATTATTTTTTCAATACGTTTTTTTTTCGAAATGGGGGGTTCCCCCCAACTCCCCTTTTTTCATTTTTTTTATTTTACCCCTTTTTTTTACTTACCTGACCCCAAAAATATATATAAATAAATAAATAAAAAATTCGATTTTTTTTTTTTCGAGATTTTTTTCTCGATATTTTTGTCATTCGATTTTTTTTTCGGCCTTTTGACTGACCACAAGTCCCAACTATTTTCACATCTCACATATCTTACTTGTGGATTAGGCCACCTTCTTAAGTTTCGCTTGGCAGTCCCAGATTTATTATTCAGGAATTGACCTGCAGCATTATATAGACTATTTAAGTCTACATGTCCATCAGCCTTGCCCGAGCTTGCTCTTCTGCCCTACTGGGACTCGACACCACTCAATATCCATCTTAGAAAACTCACAAATTGCCTTGGAATTCCAATGCGTATTTTACTTCAACACATACTTTTTCTGTGCAGCCTTTCTCTAGAATATAGTCCATATAGAGTTGACTTAAGCGCATCCATAATATTAAAAAGTATTGCCCACCTGCCTGACTCCCACCATGCATCTGAAACCTCTTTTCCTGTTTTCCTGTTTCCCCTCCCTCTTAATTCACTCTTGCTCATGCACTTCTTGGAGTAGGACTATGGTCTGATTTTCTCTAGGCAGGGGCATTAAGGGTAATTATAACATAACTTATATATCGATCTTCATGACTCTTGCTGGTTTTCATAGAATGTTAAATTTTAAAAATTGTATCAGGGAACATTTTTCTGTTATCGAATGAATTTCATTAGATACATGTTTTAAATCGTTTTGCATAATCATTTTTTGATGAACGCGGTGTATCATCTTTTTGTACATCTGTGATGTTTTATTTTTCAACTTATATGCTAAATGCCATTGCTGTGCTCAGGCTTTTAACTCATTCTTTAGGGCCCCTAATTCCCAGTATGGCCCTCGAGCATACGGCCCGTTATTAGCTCCCTGGTCCCTTAGCGGCTCACGCTAAGGACGGCTGGTTTTACCAGCCGGCCTTAGTGGGACCCGCTAAGGGACCTCGTAATGCGGCGGTAAGGGGTTAACGGCAAAGGCATCCTTACCGGCACCGTTAACCCCTTACCGCCGCACTCGTAATGACCCCCATAGTCCAGCTTTGACCACATGGCTTTATTATAACATTGCATGAGGGGGAGCTGGATGTCATCATGTGGCTCAGCAATGTGTCTAGCCAATAGTGTCACTCTGATAGGTGCACAATATCAGTGTCAGCATCTTACTCTGGGTCACATTTGAATGGCTGCCCTTTAATAGCACACCCAGACAAAGAGAGTCTTTGGAAGTTCCCTTCTCTGACAAAGGCTCTCAATCAATGGGCCACTGCCACAGGCACGCTAACTCTCACTATAATTCACTCTTATCACTTTCCAGTGCAACTATATACAATGTTTCTTTGACTGCAGGTAAAATACCACTTAGTTCATCCAAACACAGACATGCTGTTCTCTTAAGAACAGCTATGCCAATGTCATGGCCTGCGAGACAGCACATATGCAGAATATCGACAGCTGAGACGATCTTGATTGAAAGCATTGGGGATATGTCCTGTCCACCTACTGAAGATAAGTCAGGTGGCATATGATGATATGTATGGCTAGTGGATGCCCACCAGCTGCACTATATAGACTTCTGCTAACAACACATATGAAGGATGTGGGAATGATAACATTGTGGGCCCAGGAAATTGGAGAAGACATGAATCTGGAAAATTGGGTAAGGTGCTGTCGCAATTTACAATTGTCCTCACTGTACCGGAATCTCAGAGCTTGTCACATCAAACTCCTACACAGGACGTACTGGACCCCATACCGGATATATAAAAGGGGACTGAGAGAAGATGATATCTGCTGGAAGTGCAGGAGAGCTCAGGGGATGCTGAGACACTTGATTTGGTGCTGTCCAAAAACCAATGGATTCTGGAAAGAAACATCTGAACGGATAAACCTCATCCTTGTGACTGGCATACCTATAGAGGCTTCACTATTTGTCCTAGGTGACGATGGAAGGATACATGACTTTCCCAAAGGAAACAAAGCTTGGCTATTCAGAGGATGCATGTTAGCAAAGAAGATGATTCTGCGTGCCCGGAAATCAACCAGAAATCTGCATATAGATGATTGGGTTCATGATTTATTGATCTTGTCAACGATTGAAAGAAGCGTTTACAAGGAGAGGGGTGACTCAGATGTGTTTCAAGGGATTGGGGGTCCATTCTTGGATATGCGTGGTTGAGTGGATATAGCGGGCACCTCTCTTGATGTATGCACCTGACATAGACTCTACCTGTTTCTTCCATGCTAGTACTCTCTTCTCAACCATTTGCAAACCCACTTTAAGTCAGCCATTTTGAAACCTACGTTACTATCTGCTTTTTGGATTCCAATTCATAATGATGTTTTAATTGTCTGTTTTGTCGTATGTCATTGACATTATTGTCATCTGCTCACTTTCTGGATCCACATTATACTTTTTGAGAAAAACTTTAAAACTTTAAATTCTTAAACAGACGTGCTTCTCTCCTGCCTTTCACATGTCTACTCCATGATTGATTGGCACACGCTCTACAAATGAGTAAACATTGGACAACATATTAATCGTGGTTATTACTATTGGATCTCAGGGGCACATAAATACCCATTGTGGGTGGTTTCAAAAATCTGCCTTGGCTATTACGGACGCTCAGTCAAAGACATCTCCAAATAGTTCAATTTATTTCCCAGATTACATGTCTCCATTTTGGATTAACAATTTCGGTTCATGCTCATTTTTGTTTACAAACTGTGATTCTACCTACTTTCAGGGTTGAAATGTTAGGGGTTACAACTTTGTCTTTATAGGGGTGCTGGCAGATAATGAAGTACATAGCATGATTTCAAGTATATGCTAAGGAGGTGTCGCCCTAATTTTCAGGGAAACTCTTAACGCCAGAGAACTTAAAATTGCAGAAACTGACAACTTTGACATGCTATCAGCAAGAATATCTTCCTCACCTAATGACACCGTAACACTACATATAGTTTACCGCCCTCCAGGCCCAACTCTCAATTTCCAATCCAACGTCACCTACATCTTAGGGGACAACCTCAAAACCAACTCAAGAGCCATTCGCCTAGGAGACCTCAACTTAGGTTTTAGAGACCCCAAAGACAAGAAAGGGAAGGCCCTCGCTAAAACGCTCCTAGATCTAGGATTTACCCAACTAGTCAACAACCTTACCCACACCAAAGGTCGCATACTAGACTGGATAGCAGATCACAACTGTGCAGTTGACATCAGCTCGAACACTCCACGCCCATGGACGGACCACCATCTACTACACTTCTTTATACCCTCAGAAACAGGAGGGAACCCAAGCCCACCTGCACCAGCCACTATGGTAAGGTCGAAAAAACTACTCCCCGTGGACAGAATCCTCCCTCTCATTGAATCCTCAGTGCTAGCTCAACCTACATCTAACAACCCCACAGAACTAGTAGAGCTCTACAATACCACTCTCAAAGAGGTACTAGACACGGTAGCCCCACTGGAAGAGAAAAAAGCAAAGAAGATACTTCATGCTAACTCGTGGTTCACACAGGAACTCCTTGATGCGCGTACTGCTAAACGAGCAGCACTAACATCATGGCAAATAACCCCTTCCATGACCACAAGAGACACCTACCTCGCAATCGCTAAAGAATATAAAAAGGCAATCTCCAGAGCCAAAGCTGCCACATATAACTCCAGAATTGAGAAAGCCAACTCCGAATCCAAAGAACTATTAGACATTTACAGTGAGCTAACAATCCCCCCCACCACACAATCCACTGAGAAAAAAGAAACATGGTGTAACAACATTCAACATGCCATGTTAGATAAAATGAAAACCCTCCAAAAGAAGATTAAGACTCAATTCGACAAACTGGCCAAAGCCACTTCACCCACCCTCCCATCCGCTAGCAGTCAACATGACACAAACACACCCAAACCCTTTGCATTTAGGGATGTAACAACCTCTAAGGTCTTAGTGATCATGAAGCGCATCAAACCATCGCTATGTAAAGGTGACACATGGCCAGCCAACTTAGTCAAAGATTGTAGGACAGCCCTTGCCCCATTTATCACCACCTTCATCAATGTCTCCTTCGCTACTAGCAACGTCCCACTCGCCCTTAAGGAAGCCTGGGTTCGGCCACTACTAAAAAAAATCACTCTTGACCCTGACTCCCCTAACAACTACTGTCCAATTACCACCGTGCCATTCCTGTTGAAAATCTTGGACAAGGCTGCATATTTACAGATTCAGTCCTACCTGGAAGCACACAACATCCTTGGTAAAAGACAGTCTGGCTTCCACCCTCGTCACGGCACTGAATCAGCCCTACTAGACCTCAAGAATCAACTACTCGAAGCCATGGACAAAAGCAAATCCTCACTCCTCCTACTTCTGGATCTCTCGGCGGCCTTTGACTTGGTTGACCACAAGATCCTGTGTAAACACCTCACTGACACTGCTTATTTCTCCCAAGAAGCTACCGCATGAATCACCTCCTTCCTGGAGTGTCGAGCTATGCGAGTCTTTTCTGACCAGGCCTCAGCCTCTCCATCCCCCATTGGGTGTGGAGTCCCACAAGGATCCTGCACATCCCCACTCTCTATAATCTATTCACTCTTCCCCTGTTCAATGACCTAGAGGAATTCGGCGTAGCCTTTACCAACTATACCGACGATACACAAATTCTTCTCCCCCTAACAGGGAACTATGAACAAGACCTCAACATCCTCCAAAAGACATATGCTCACATACAGGCCTGGATGGCAGCCAATGGCCTATGTCTAAATGGGGCAAAAACAGAAATCCTACTTGTAGGCCCCAAATAGTCCCGAAAAAAACTAGATGATAAATACAGCTCCTTCAGTTTTGAGAACACCTTTATCACTGCCTCTGCTACAGTGAACACACTAGGTGTATACCTTGACTCCACCTTATAAATGGAAAGGCAAGTCAGCGCCATCTCCTCATCGGCTGCACTCACTACTAAAATCATAAATGCAGTGAAATCCCACCTATCCCCAAACAACTGCCTCAACATCGCCAGAGCCACCATTGGCGCTAAGTTAGACTACTGCAACATTCTACTTCTAGGCACCAACGCCAATAACATCAACAGACTTCAAACTGCGCAAAACAACACCCTTAGAGCAGCAGTCAGTATCCCAAGGAGAGATCACCTCTCTCAGGCGAGGAAAGATGCCCACTGGCTCCCCATCAAAAAATGTATAACATTCAAGGCCCTCACGATTACTCACAGATGCCTCTCTCAGACTGCCCAACCTACCTAGCAGAAAGAATACACCAGGCTCCAGCTCACAGACCAAAACGAAACCAGTACTCTCACCTACTCTCAGTCCCAGCTTTTAACAGAGCCAAAGCTGGCGGCTCTAGCTTTGAAGTCCTAGCCCCAAAAGCTTGGAACGCCCTCCCGCGCAGCTTAAGGAACAAAGAATCCCTCACAGTGTTCAGGAAAATGCTAAAGACTGAACTTTTCAACTAGATCGTTTAACATATTGGGCCTCATTAAGAGTTTGATATTGGGCTCCATTACCGGGTTCCTTCAATGAGGAATAACCGGGTCATTCCAACATTGGAGGACCCGGTAATTCCTCCTTGAAGGAACCATTCCCCATTCCCATTTGAACCCCCTTAGGGCTCAATGGGAATGGGGAGGGAGGTAATAACAGGCACATTACAAATTACAAATGGCCTGTATTACCTCCCTCTTCCTCTCGCGGGACCCGGAAAAGATGTCTGGTTTTACCAGACATCTGGTCCGGGTCCCGCAAAGGGAACCTCGTAATCGGCGCTCACGTACCGGCACCCTTCATTACGTGAGCGCCAGGGTCGTAACCTCGGAACTCCGAGTAACAATGTCATTGATTTTGTATTACTGCCTTTGGAATGTCTGTCCTAAACCTGTGAATTGAACATTCTGTAACAGCGCCGCGATGCCTCCGGGCCGCTGGGCGCTTTATAAATCCAAATAAATAAATAAATAAATATTAAATAAACTTAGCACATTTTCCACAAAGAAACTTAGTTTTATATATTTGTACAACAATTCAGGGGTTTTCTTTTCATCTTTAATATAAATAGCTGCGTTCAGTACACTCAAGCCCTGATTAACTTTGCCTTGGCCAATCAGAATGCTTTCAATAGAGTCAATAAGCTCTTGCGTTGACTGTAAACAAAACATGCAACTCTAACACAAACCACATATCTATAATCGTATTGTTGCAATGTGATAACAGCCTAAAAGACAGTGGGCCTCATTACGACTTTGGAGGTAGCCATGGTGCTATTACGCCATGGTTGCCTCCAAAATCGTGTCCGGGTTCCCTGAATGGGGAATTACCGGGCCATTCCGAGTTCGGAGGGCCCGGTAATTCCTCCTTCATGGAACCCGGGTCCGGTCCTTCTCCATTCCCATTCGAGCCCCCATAGGGCTCAATGGAAATGGGGAAGGAGCTAACAACGGGCCTGTCATTTATGGGCCCGTTGTTAGCTCCCTGGTTCCCTCGAGGAACCCGCTATGGATGTCTGGAAAAACCAGATGTCCAGAGCGGGTCTCGCGAGGGGACCTCGTAATAGTGCGGAGTGGGTTTAACGGCACCCGCACCATTACTGGTGCCGTTTAACCCATTCCGCACTACTCGTAATGAGGCCCATTGAGTTATTGACCTTTCCAAATGAACCCACAACGACTCATCTCGCGGTATATACAGTGTAAATATATTTTTTGCTGATGAATCAAGGGTAAGGAAGATTATGTCCTGGGAGGATAGCTCAGTAACAACGTGCTCGCCTTGGAAGCAAGAGGACGCAAAACAGCACAGGTTCAATCCCCGGGTCTGCGCTTACAAACCTCTGGGTATTTGTGTGTTATAAATATGCAACTAAGACAACAACAAACAATCTGTAACAGCGCCTCGATGCCCCAGGGCTGTGTGGGCGCTTTAAAAATGTCAATAAATAAATGTCAAGTGGATTCTGTTTAGTTTATCATCAATCAATATGAAAAAAACAGCATTGTGTATTTGCTCAGGTGTGGGACAGTACCACAAAATTCTGCAGTCCTGTTTACAATAGGTCAATGTTAAAAAAAGTTGCTTCAGAATATAAATTGAAAGGCAAAATGACTAGGTAACATATACCAAGTTTCTCCAGCTTTTTATAACATGCTCAAGTCATTTCTCCTCCTGAAATTCAAAGTGGGAGTTTTCTTGATTTTGTGTGACTTTTATTTCTGTAAAGTAGAAAGGGCAGGTGAGTGGGGGCAGCACAGCAAAGGGAAATAAGGCCAACTGAGGATTCCATCATTTTAAATCTCAGTAGTGTAGGGTTTACCCTTGCACAGTTACTGCATCAAGGGTAAAACCTACATAATAAGCATCATTACCTGGCTAGACTGCAGGTCAGTCTAGGCAAGTAATATGACTCATCATGTTGTACCCCAAACTTGACACCAAGTAAAAAATGCTATGTCACATTAAGAAAGTGTCTGAAGGCTGACACTACTAGTGTCAGTCTGCATAGGCTTTCACAATGTGGCATGATAGTTTGTACTTGCCATTAAAGGAAAAACAAACATACATGGCTAAACTGACCTACAATATAAACACCAGTCTGCAATTATTTTCTTAATGTGACATGACATGTTTTACTTGGCTTCAAGTGTAAGGTAAACATGATAAGTGTTACTATTTGGCTAGCTTGCCCTATGGTGTAAGTGGCATTTACTCTATTACTGTGGTTTGGCATGTGTTACTTTTTACTTGGAATCAAGGGTACAGCAATCATGATCAGTGTTATTTCATGGCAAGACTGGCTTACATTGGTAGCTCCAGTTTAGCCATATATTCGGCTCGTGACTTGATTACTGCAATATTCTTTTCCTTGGGACCTCCAACAAAAATCTTGAGAAGCTCCAAGTAATACAGAACAGTGCCCTACGCGCTGCACAAGGCATTGCCAAGAGAGAGCACATCACCGCTGCCAGAAAAGCATCCCACTGGCTCCCCATAAAGGAAAGGATCTTATTCAAGGCTCTAAGCATCACCCACAAATGTGTCCATCTTGCCGCCCCAATCTACCTTTCCCAGAGGATCCACCCAGTCTCCTCCACAAGACCCACTAGGTCACCCTATGCTAGCAGGCTCTCTACCCAGGGTAAAAAGGACCAGAGCAGGGGGCTCCAGCTTCCCGTACCTCGCTGCCGTACACTGGAACACCCTCCCTAGCTCCCTGCGCTCTGAACCCTCACTGACCGCCTTTCGGAAAGCCCTGAAAACGACCCTGTTCATCTAACTAACACATGGCCTAGCCCTCATGATTGTATTGTATGATGTATTATGTGGTATATCTGATCACAGGTCACTGCCTCACTGTAACCCAAGGCACAACCTGCACACATTGTAACTAAGTCTTCCTTGCAAGTAACAGTGCCACAATGCCCCTGGGCTGTCTGCGCGCTATATACATTTAATAAATAAATAAATAAATATTGTTTGTGTGTCATGGCATTGGTGTATTTTGCATGGAGGTAAAACTCAAACATAAGTGTGATTACTTGATACACTGGACTATTTTGGTGTAGCCAGTCTGGATATACCTCATTTCTGTGACATGCCATTTTTTACTGGCGGGGTGGGGGGCGGGGTGTCCTTATATGCAATATTGGCATATATCTGTGCAGCGTGCTTAATGGCATATGTTGTGAGAAAGGCATAATGAAAATGTGTTGGAAAATGGTCCTGTGCACTCTTGATGGTTTGCTTTTATTGGGGTTTTCATGTGGCACCATATACAATTGATTGCACTGTGTGGCTTTTTACCCACTTTATCAAAGAAAGTGCCGTAAAAAGCAAAAATGTAACCCATTATTTAAAAAACTCTGGGGTAATAACCCACCCGCTCCCAACCATTCTTGTTTGGTTCAGGGTCCCTAGTTGCGCTTGGTTGCTTGCACACACATTTATGCCTCAGCCTCTTCCGTTCAAAATTTCACCAGCCACCATTATCCCAAATAATATCTGTTTGTTACATCTGGTGATTAGTTAGTAAATACACTCGCTTTTTTTCCATCTCGACAATATTGCACACCCTCAGCGCAGAGTAGAGGGTTGCTGCATCGCCTCTGAACGGTCTCCAGAGCAACTCTTGAGCCAGAAGCGCGCCTACAGGGCACCTTTGAAGTCACACCCTCCAGACTTTCCCTCCACATGAGTAATCCTCTCTGCGGTGACCTCTTCAGTTTGATTTTGAATCAGAAACGCCAACTGCAGCTTCGCCTGACCCCAAACATTTAGTTACATTAATCACTGGGTGGTTTTAGGACTTTGAGGCGACTGAATGAAAGGCACTTTCCGCGCGAGGCATTGATCAAGCAGTCCACAGGAATCTGCGCGTCGGGGCGCATTAATCATCCGGGCTTTATCAGCGCCACCAGTGGAATATGTAAATGTGATTTCTGTCAGTGATAAGGGAAAGCGGAATTATTCTTAGAGCAGATCCGTCGAGGGGCGGTTGATTTAATCTCACCCAAGACAATACGTCGTGAAGACGCATTATGCAGCGTCGACAAGGCCCATCTGGAACCAGTAAATTAAAGATGCCGGAGGGGAAAAAATCAGGGCTCCGTTCTGTTCTGCGCGTCCATTGCATTGTGAGGAGGGTGCTTGCTGTCTAATAGAACATTGCATTTTTTATGACATCTTTCATCAATGTGCTGTGACCATTGAAGCGCTGCTAAAGAGCAACGCCATTGGCCTGCCCGCTCCAGCACCGCTTCCGAGGCGTGCACCTGTGAAATGTTCGCTCTGTGCCATGAGCAGAGGGTGCAAGTGACTGGTGTTTGAAATGATGTGTATTTTCAGCTCGGGTATGTAACAACATGACACGTTTCTTGTTATACTCTCTGTATTTCACCTGGACATTCTATGGCAAGAGACTTCTTAGTGGCTGTCCTGTGCACCAATCGCAGGGGGCCACAGGGTGATCCTAAGAGCATGACAAAATTGCCACATTGCAATGCAGCAGAGATTCCAAAAATGAGACATTTCGTGACGCTGCATAACTCTTTGTTTTGGTACTGTGCACCACTGATGAATATGTCTGCTCTCATTATATCTTTTCAAAATCCGGTGTGCTGAGAAAATACATACACATTTTTATATATTTTTTTACAAGCACAGCAACATGTGCAGATTTGATAATGGCGCCCAAAGTAAGCATCGAATGTAGCTTGAACAGCCTAAGGCAGTGCAGCCAAGAGGCTCAAGTTATATTGTAGGTGACACTATCAGGCAGACTAAGCTTGCTACCTGGCCGGCGTTTTCACTTTGAGACCTCTAGGTGATTTTAATATTGGGTGTATGTATCTGGATGCCAAGTCAAGAAAGTGCTGTCAGATGAAAGGCCAGTGTTGCTGAAAGTAAAAACCTGACACTGGTGCACATGTGAGGTGTGGATATGTGTCACACATGTGAATCAGTAACATGGGTGGATTGGCTTATATGGAACTCTTGAGATGTGCCAGATTCCTTGTCTTCCGTCGGGGCCCCATGACCACCCCTTGCCCCGCCAAATGCCACAGCTCCTGCTCAATGGTCCTGGTTAAAAAAAAAAAAAAAGAGAAAGTGATGTTTATTTGGTAAAGTGTGAGTGTGTGTAAAAGACAGAGAGAGAGTCAAAAACAGTCAAGAAAGACTAGGTACTTATCCATTCCTTGGGACTGTCTGACAGCTTAATTGTCATCTGGCGGGCCCTCATTACCACCCCTTGCCCTGCCGACGCACCGCTCCCTCACAACTGTCCTGGGGAGAAAACAAAAGACAAAGTGGTGTTTTGTTGGGAATCTTTGTATGTGTGCGTGTGTATGTGGTGTCCGGTCATTTGGTCGACTGCAATTTGGTCGACACCATTTGGTCGAAAACCAAATGGTCGAAATTTTTTACTTTATTTATATATGTGTTTTGTGGGTTTTCGTGTGGGAAAAAAAAGAAAAAAAGAAAAAAAAGGGGGTTGGGGGGGGGGACCCCCCCAAAAAAACCAAAAAAGGGGTAAAAATAAAAAAAATAAAAAAATCGACCATTTGGTTTTCGACCAAATGGTGTCGACCAGTTGACCAGTCGACCAAATGTTTTCGACCAAATGACTGGCAACCTGTTTATGTGTGTCAAAGACAGAGAGAGTACACATCTGTCAAGAAAGACTAGGTACGTACCCTTTCTTGGAGTGCTGGTCTGCCAGCTTCTTTGTCTTCTGGCAGAGCCCCATTACTACCTCCTGCCCCGCCAATGCCACCACTCCCTCACAATGGTCCTGAAAGAAAACAAAAGACAAAGTGGTGGTTAGTTGGGAAAATGTGAGTGTGGGTGTCTGCGTGTGTGTAAAAGACAAAGAGAGAGAGCCAAAAAACAACCAAGAAAGAGCAGGTAGTTATCTTTTCCTGTATTGCTGGTCTGCCAGGTTCCTTTTCTTCTGGCGGTGCCCCATGACCATCCCTAACCCCACCAACCCGCCAATGCCAATTCTCCCTCACAATAGTCCTGGGGAGAAAACAAAAGACAAAGCAGTGTTTAGTTGGGAAAGTGTGTGTGTGTGTGTGTGTGTGTGTACGCCTGTGTGTGTGTGTGTAAAAGACAAAGAGAGAGAGAGAGTAAAAAAAAAACTAGGTAGGTAGGTACTTATCTTTTCCTGGAGTGCTGGTCTGCCAGCTTCCTAGTTTTCGTGCGGGGCCTCAACAGCATCCATTTGCTCTGCCAATGCAACTGCTCCCTCATAATGGTGCTGGGGAGAAAACAAAAGACAAAGTGGTGGTTAGATGGGAAAGTGTGTGTGGGTGTGTGTGTGTATACATGTGCCTAGGCATCATCCGGCTTATACTGGTCCTGGCCTTCTCCTCTTTTCTGCTGGGGTGGGGCACTTGTCTGCTTGTCTGCTTGTGTTGCTCCTCATTCCTTATATCCCGGTACTCTTCAGGGTGGAACCTCTTGATGTGCTCATGGGCAATAGTCAACACATTTTGAAGCAGAAGCCTGGGAACATCAGGAACCTGATATGCACATTTCATTGGTGTGCTTTTGTTAATAAACGGAGATTGCAGGCTCCTTGCTGAGGCACTCTGAGAAGCGCTGTCCATCGTTTCTGCTCTGCCAGTCATTGTGGTGGAGGTCATCATTCTTTCTGTGGTAGTGTATGTGCTGCCTGAATTCATTGGCAGCAGTGGTGCTGCTGGGCCCACAGAACCTCTGGAGATCTTGTGACAATGTGCCAAGTGAAAATGTCCTGGAAACCACTCCCTTCGAACTTCTTGGCCACCGTGGAGACAGATGACAGTTGCAGCGGCTTTGATCATGTCGACTCCAGGTAGAAGGGTGAAGTGGTTCCAGGACCATTACTTGCCTCCAGTGGTGGTGCTCGGACAAGCTGGTCTGGCGGTGCTTGTGGTGGCTGATGGTCTGGAAGAGGTGGTGGGTGCTGATGGTCCGGCAGAGGTGCTAGGAGCTGATGGGCTAGCTGTTGCGGTGGGCGTTTATGGTCTAGCAGTGGATGTGGTAGCTGATGGTCTGACAGCTGCTGGTCCTGTGTTGCAGGGGGTGGCTGCTGATTAAGCAAATATTGGTGCTGTGGTGCTGGTGCCATCATCTGGACTAGTGTGGTGGTGGCTGCCTCTCTCCATTTCTCTGCCGGTAGTGATGACACTGGTCCCCCCTCTTCCTCCTGCGGCTCACTGTCAGTGATACAGACACTGCTTACAGGCCCCTTAACAGGCAAATGAAGGTCAAGCCATGTGACAGATGTCTCCTTCTCATCATCTTCCAAGACGATTATGGTGGCTTCTTCAGAGTCTGATTCGGTGGTGGTGTTGTCTGCCGGTGTGGCGATGGTTGCTGGTGTGGTGGTCTTGCCTGCTTCTGTGTTGGTGGTTGCTGCTGTGAATTCTCCTGAGGCCACTTGACTGGTGATGGAAGTTCACATGCTGTGAAGTAGGAGGTTGAAGAAGTGGTGCCCTGGTATGCTGCCTCCTCCTCCTCTGCTTCAACTTGCTATTCGATGATGGTGGCTGTCTCCTCGGAGTCTGATTCATGACAGTGTTGGGGCAGAATGCAGGCTGTGGTGCTGGGCTGCCAAACATGCTCTCACTGAAGCCCATATAGGACAGTAGGCGTCCAAGGCTGTCATCTACTGATGTTGTTCTGCTTCCTGGAAACAGGTCCTGCCCCTCCTGTGGTGGTGTGCTACTGCCACTGGTGGCTGCATACAGTGTGGAGTCAACTCCTTGTACTATCATGAGCTTTTGCCTTCTGACTCTGCTCATACTGCTTGCAGCTGGTCCTGGTGCTTGCGGTGGTCCTGCTTCAGGTGGTCCTAGCTGCCGGGGCTGCTGCTGCAAGTAGGTGCTGCTGATGCTGATGCTGAGGCAGAAAGAAAGTGCTGCTGCTGCAAGAAGGTGCTGCTGCTAGTACTGCTCTCAGAAACAGAAGTTTTCTGCTGGAGACTTGGAGATAAGGCTCCTCTTAAATAGACATGGCCACAAATAAGGTAGACAATCACGGGACACAATTTTGCATGCAAAACTTATGTTTCGCATTCTCAAACAGTCCCTTCTGCGAAGCGCTGAGCGAAGTGTATGTGTGAAGCATTTGCTGGCATGGGCCTCATTATTCATGACATAGTGGGCAAGCTCACAAAACATATTTGGAGTGTGAGTCATTTGAGGAGAACCAGGAGGACTCAAAGCGCATGCCTATGATCATGAATGGATGTGCCAGATCAGCCGAAACCAATACCAAAATGGACAGAAGCTAGCATGTGCACAAAGGGGCATCATGTGCCCCACCCAAAATATGGGATGGACACGTTTGAAAGCCAGCGCGTTCAAAATACGACGCAAAGCCCATGCACGAGGGATCACTAATGAATGTCCAGTGTGGCCCGAACCCGAAATAGGCAGTGGGGCGCGAAAGCAAATCATCCATCCCGTGCAAAATACAGAACGAACACGTTTGAGAAACATCATATCTGAAACAACAAATTAAAAGTGGTGCGCATGTGGACAACATCGCTGAGTCGAAGCTATTGCTTTGCTTCGGCGGGTTTCACTGTAAGGGGAAGTGAAGGTTGTTCACAATAGCGAAAATTTTGCATTTCGGGGCCCGGCAGACAGATGCAGAAATTTCAGTCGTACCCATGGCTGTGGCGGCATGGCAGAGCGAGAAGAAGTGGAAGGAATTCTGACAGATTTTATTATCGCGGTTGACAGAGCGCAGTCTAACAATATTGGCCACCCCTACTCCTAATGCCAGTTTAGAATGATGCGTTGATTCCTTTTCTATCGCAAATTGGTCCCCACATGCTTGTGTGACACTTTATATGAATCGAGATTTAGTAATTTTCCAAAAATTAAAGCTTCTATTCCTACCCCAAGCCAATAGATAAAGTAACTAATCATACCTTGTAGTTTTATATACATGTCAAAACTAGAAACCAACATTGCCTTATTCCAGAGTGAAATCAGCCATAGAAAAACGAAAGTTAAATGGGAAATCAATGTTTTTCTCGATGCCAACCCTTATTGATGGCCCTAGAGAAAATTAAGCAGAATATCAATCATACATTTATGATGAGAATATGTTTTCTTTTCTTTGAAATTTTCATATTGGAAAAGATCAAATATTTTGCAATAGAAAACGTATCCAAACTTGCTTTTAATGTGTGTGTGCATTGTGCATGCAAATACTAGTGAAATAATAATAGCAAACAGGTTGTGTTTTTGAATTTAGAGGATTGAAAGTTAATGCACAAAGTAATGTTGGATTCATGAGGGTCTCAAGAGTGTCCTCAGGCTATCATGGAAGTTTGGTGGCTTATTTGCCAGGGTGTCTCTTTACCTTGCACCCCAAGTTAAACTCCAGAATGTTAAGTCTGTGACAACCAAGCCTGTGATAAGTGTGGCATAGTCAAGTATAGACTTTGCATGAAGTGAATGCTGTTGGTAAAAGAAGGTAAGGGAATGGAGTAGCCACATTAAAAAGAGTTTGTTACATGACATGCGGATCTATACTTTTTCTAGTTCTTGGGGAGACTTGGTGGTACCTTTTAAAATTAATACTCAAATGTAAAATTATTTCCAGTGCTCAGCAAGGTGGGGGGAACTGTAAACCATGCCAAGGGTAATTAGATAATCGAGAGGGACTGACACACTTGGAGAGTTTTTGGCAGCATCTCGTAGTGAGATAATGAGGTTTGTTAGATTAAAAATGTAATTGGCATAGAAATCAGACAAAATAAGTTGATGACAGGCAATTAATATAAGCTTAGATAAATGTATCTATGTTCTTATGGAGAATGGTAAGAAGTGTATCATACAAACTAATTTGAAAGCCCAGCTGTATTATTTTGGCACCATAAAATAAGAGGATATATATTCTGCAACAGTGTTAAGAACCAAAAAAACTTGGCATAAACTCTGTAAATAGATAAGGTGCAGATATTGATTCATGAAGGAGTTGAGCACTTTCATAGTTGTGTCCAGCCAAGTCTAAAATAGGCATATAAATTTCATGCGGCAGAAAAAATTGTGGATGCCAGATATGCTAATGTGCAATTGTTGTGCATTTGTGATAAATTATCCAATGGTAATGAAGTGATGTTTGCCTTTTGACTAACTTGGCCTATCAAAAGCATAACCTGTACAAGGTGCTAATTTGCATACAAGCGTTGCATAATCTTGAAAAATCTATAAATATAGGTTGGAGGCAGACAGGCATTTGAGTGTGTTCTGTGCCTTGAGGAATAAAGACACTTTCAGCTCCAACAAGTCTTTTCCCGTTTCTGGCCAATAGATAGGAGCCAATAGATAGGAGCATGAGAATCCATGGATGTCTGATAGATTTGTGGGGGCAGAGGATCCCCTATACATTATGGCCCTAAGTCTTTCATAAGATTACCGGGACAACAGCCCAAGACCCCTTTTTCTTGACGTACGGGGTGCTGGCAGGCAGGAGGAGATTCCAAGAGTAGTGATATGTGAATGATAACCTGCTGTATGATCTCATTTTGTCAAAGTATGTTCTCATGCCTGCCAGTATAATGCATGTCATGAAGATCAGCTCCATGGATTCAGGTAGAAATATGCATCATGTGTTTGGGAAAGAGAGAAGAATATATATGTATATATATATACATATATATATAAGCCGCACGCCAGCACGGATTGAGCATCACTGCATGCTCTTTCCACCTCAGCTGCCCAGTGCTGTTGCCCCTTCAGTGCCCAACTTCCACTTCTGCCAGCATTTGGCAGGCCATTTGCCTCTTCACCGAGACCCGAATCCCTTGTTACGCCATCATCCCCCAAGTTGCGACCGAGCCACTGCTACCACCAATATGGCTGGCGCAACGCGGGATGAAAGCGAGGCTGTTTATCTATGTTGCAAAGCAACACACGCCTCCATTAGCCAATCTGGGCCACCGTAGGTGGTAGCCGTCCCGCGGGAAAGGCCAAGGATAAGGCCCTGTTTCGCCTCCTGTTTGCCGAACTGCGCCGACCAGCGATCCAGGTCCTTTTCATCTTCAGGACTATATGATGCTCACCTTCTCCTGTGCTTTATCTTCAAGGACTGATCCTGACTGCCCGTAAGTACATCCGCGGAGCAGCCACGAACAGTGTGTATTTTGCTACCCATTGGTAACCCTGGTCGCTTTAACATTGTACCCTGTTACCTATTTGAAACCCCTTGGGCAGCTTGCCATTGCACTATTTTAACTAATCAGCTCATGTATTTTTGCTCACATTGTAATTCTTGATTCTAGGTAAACCCTACTGCTGCAACTGCACCTACCCATCTGCATTTTGCACACTTAGCTTATACTACTTATATATGTCTCAATACCATGTTCCGTGTCAATCGTGTGGCCCTAACCCTTTAGCTTGTCCTGATCAGGCTCTCCTGTGCAGGTTCACCTACAGTACATGACTGCTAATGCATTATCCTCAATACGGTAGCCCTAGGCACCACTTTTAGTTTTATTGCTCCAGCATAGCAGTTGCTGTTCTACTGTAACATAACCTTGCCACTTCAATGTTGTACCTGTCCGACCTTACAATGAGTGCTGCTAAAACATACTAGTTGAGCCACATGCTGCTACTCCACCCTGCATGCCCCTAGGCTGTTACTATCACTATTATTATATGAATACTTGCCTTACTATCCTAAAGTAACCTCTTGTTGACTGTTACTAGAATACCCCTCATGTTGATTGTTGCTAAAACTGCTAGTAACCTCTTGTTGACTGTTGCTAGAATACCCCTCATGTTGGTTGCTGCTAAAACTGCTCTAACCTAAACCCTTTCTGCTACACTGCGACTGCTTGAATCTTCTGCTGACCCTCACCTCACTGCACAACCCAGCTCACAGTCCACATACCTGCCCTCTACAGGCCAACGTACCTACCAACACCGTTATGACATCTCCCATGTCTAATAAGCCCATATGCTACTTAGCCATACTCTATACACTTACTGCCTTAGCTATTATGGCAGCCCCCCACCACTACAATCTGCCCACAGAAAGGGAACCGTCCAGAAAGATGTGTACACAGCTACCACCACAACAGCTTGCCACCCTTACCCAGACTCAACTGAATCAGGCGTATCCTACTGAACCTTAGACTGGGCACCAGACTACCCAAACCACCACGTGCTCTCCCGCTTCATGGCCACTCCAAGACGGAACTAATACACACCAGGCGTAATATGCACAAAAGAAAACCAAGCTGCAATCAAATACCCTGTACCAAATCCTCTGAAACCTTGCCCAACAAGGTCCACATTAGCAATAACCCTAAAGTAACACACAACCTCAAGGGAGGTCTCATCAACGCTAGATCTCTAATAGCCCACGCATCTGAAATTGCTGACATCATTACCTGTAACCAACTCAACTTCCTAGCAGTTACTGAAACCTGGCTATACAAAGCTGCTGCCCCTGCCCTAATGCTAGCCATACCCTCGAACTTTACTATCTTCAGAAAAGACAGAGAAACTTCCAAAGGAGGTGGCATAGCTCTTTTCTGCAGAGTCAACCTCACCATCAAAGAAATAGACAGCATCACTATGACGTCAGCTGAGCTACTCTCCCTAAAACTAGAAATCTCTGCTTCACGCATTATCACGGTGCACCTTATCTACAGACCCCCCGATCCACTAGGCACCTTTGAAGAAGACTTAACTACCCTCTTAAACACTAATGCTAAACCGGGAACACAAATCATTCTACTAGGCGATTTTAACCTAGGCTACAATGACTCTAAAGACACCAATGCCTCCACCATCGTCAACACCATTTTGGAAGCAGGCCTTACCATACGGAATAACGGCCCACGCACTCTAAAGGCCGCACATCAGACTGGGTCGCAGACATCAACTGCGTTTCCCTCATAACAGCAATTGAACCTTGCATATGGACAGATCACTATCTGATCTCATTGACCATTTCAGACCTTCCCCAACCTAAATGTACTAATCCACATGCTCCTCCTGCCCTCACCCGCTGCAAAAAAAATATAACACTTTAGAACCTCCTCCCTCTGATACAACCTATCACTAATCACTCCAGCCTGATCATCAACCCTAACGATCTAGCTGAATTGTACAACAACACCATCAACTCAGCGATTGACGCCATCGCGCCGCTGAAGCTCACCAAATCGAAACCTATTGCCCATTTTAATACCTGGTTCACCCCCACGCTAAAAGCCCTATGCAAAGAGAAACGACACGCAGAAGCCTGCTGGAGAACAAGCCCTTCTCCCCACAACAAAAACCTCTTCACTGCCCTTACTAACAGTTACAAAAAGCAAATCATTCAGGCAAAAAAAGAGACCTTTTACGACAGAATCAAAAAAGTGAATTCAAATACCAGGGAAATCTTCTCCATCTTGAGAGAATTAGAATCCCCAATTGCACCCATAGGCTCTTGTACCAAAGACAAAGCCTGGTGCACTAACATTCAAAATGCCTTTTTCAACAAAATCACAATGTTACAAGACAAAATATCAGCCAAAAAATCCTCCCTCCACAACATTGCCCTCTCCACGCAAGAAACCATCCTTCAGGAACTTGTCGCCAACCAAACTAAACCTCTTAACCAATTCAGTTTCAGGGCCATTTCTATTGAGAAAACCAAGAATATCATTACGTCTCTTAAACCCTTTCGATGCCTTGGTGACACTTGTCCAGCCCCAATTATTAAAGAGGCTGCACATGAACTAGCCCCGTTCATCACATCATTTATCAACGCTTCATTCAAATCATGCTCTGTACCTACCAACCTTAAAGATGCCTGGATATTACCTCTCCTGAAAAAAGCAAACCTGGACCCTAATGTTCCAAAGAACTATAGGCCCATAACAACTGTCCCGTTCCTCCTCAAAATCGTAGATAAAACTGTTTATCTACAGATCCAATCTTACCTGGAGATCAACAATCTACTAGGGACAAGACAATCAGTATTTAGACCGAGACATGGAACCGAAACGGCTCTCCTTGATCTTAAAAACCAACTAGACGAGTGTAAAGATAGAGGAGACATCTCTATTCTCCTACTCCTAGACCTATCAGCCGCTTTCGACCTGGTAGATCACAAGGTTCTCTGTAACCACCTCAAACGGCTGCCAACTTCTCCACAAAAGCCACGGCGTGGATAAACTCCTCCTAGATAAGAGAATCATAAGAGTCTTCTCACCTACTTCAGCAGCGGATCCAGTCCCCATTACCTGTGGAGTCCCTCAAGGGTCATGTGTTTCCCCCACTTTGTACAATATTTTTACAAAGCCTCTCTTTGACATATTGGACAAACTAGGGGTTTCATATACCAACTACGCTGATGACACTCAGATTCTTATCCCAATCCAAGGAGACTATGACAAGGATACCAGCCTCATAAACAAAATCTACCAAATCATCCAAATCTGGATGGCCACACATGGCCTATGTCTTAACGACGACAAGACCGAGCTCTTAATCATTGGGCCTACCAGTAAACTTAACAAATTATCCCACTTATACAACTCCTTCACTATTGATGGCATCTAAATCAAGGTAGCCAAGGAAGTTAAAACCTTAGGATTCTACTTAGATTCAGCCCTCACCCTCGACAAGCAAGTAAATGCTACAGCCTCAGCAACTAGCTACACCTGCAAACTTATTCATGCCTGCAAACCATACCTGTCCACAGACAGCTGTACCAACATAGCGCGAGTCCTCATCCTCTCCAAATTAGACTACTGCAATGCACTGTACCTAGGCACCAGTAAACACAACACCAACAAACTCCAAACCCTGCAGAACAATACTCTTAGAAAAGCTTTAGGAATTCCTAAAGGGCAACACATATCTGACCAAAGAAGAGCCGTCTACTGGCTGGCCATCAATGACCGTATCAAACTTAAAACTCTGAACATTACACACAACTGCCTGAACAATAATGCACCTGCATACCTCACAGAGAAATTCACAAAGTACACTTCCGAACGTCCCATCAGAAAGGCCCATTCAAATAGTATCAAAATCCCTAACTTTAAACTGAAAAGAACTGGAGGGTCCAGCTTCCCAGTACTAGCAGCTCATCTCTGGAACTCCATCCCAGACTCACTTAGAGCTACTCCTTCCTTCAATGTGTTCAAAGCTAACGTCAAACTCTGGCTTCACACCAACGACTGCTAAAAGCCTCAACTGTACTGAATATCCTGTATATTTAATGTAAAATATGTGAAACTGTAACATATCTTATTTGTAAGTCAGATGACACTGTAACATAAGAAATGCTTGATATGTGATCCTGTAACATAAGAAATGTAAAATATCTATGTACCTGTAACCTAAGACTCTATTTCTGGCAAGCGCCCAGTTGCTTAACGGCCCAGTGCGCTCTATAAATAAATAAACAATACAAACAACAATACAATGTGAGTTAATGGGGTAACAGGAGTTTTATGTGGATAAAGGAATGCCTAGGTAATCCTATTTCAATGGAGATAGAAGAAGACATCTCAAATTCCATGCAGAATATTAGGAGAGAGCTTGAACACAGTCTGGACTGCGTAAGGTCATGTCTTAAAACCTGTATGGGGGGGGTAATATAATTGGAGGCATAGGAAATATACCTCTCACTATAAAAATGATAGAAAAGGATAGGTAATCACGTGGGTTTTTAATGTGTAATGTGTTGTTAATTATGATTGCTTTTTGTTGAAGAAAGCTTTGAAACATGATGAACTATAGTAAAATGCTGGACGCCAAGTTATTGTTGTGTCCATGTATATGTCTGTATAAAGTTTTTGTGTGTTTAAATTAATAGAATACAAAAAATAGCCAAAACAAATAAATAAAACACGATTTTTGTTGCATTTTTTAGCAAAGGACTGACATCAAGTAAGGGGCTTAAAGTAGATAAAATAAATATACAAATGAAGATAACATTCTAAAGATACTAGACAACCAAGAACAATATAAATCTGACTGACAGAAAGTACAAACAAAAGGAGTGGATAAATCTGTGAATGAGTTTGTCTATTTGCAAGCATTTCTTGGCTAAGAAAACACACAGCTCTGTGTATCATGCCAAACAGTAGATAAGCAGTCCCGAGGACTGTTGCAGAAATAACAGTTATATTACCTTACTTTGTATAAATTAAGACAGCTAGTTTAAACAACGCAAGAGGACAAAGGACCCTCCTACTGATGGTGAGCGTATGCCTACCCGGAAGTTTGAGATTCACCTAAGCATGGTTTTCCTTATTTTTCACCACTCCAATGATGTTCTCTCTAAAACTGGTCACTCTAGCTACTTGAGGCTGGGTTGATTGTGGCTTTGGATATTAATGAAGTATGAGTGTCTAGACCAGGGGTCTCTAACCTTTACGTTAGCTTGAGCTACTTGTAGTGGAGGCCAGCAGTGGAGAGCTACTAGCGGGCAATATCGGGGTGGGGATATTTATAAACCTCTGAATTTTTACCAATTTTATTTGGCCCAATTATTTCCTCTCTATGAACAGATGGAATAATAATTGCCTTCACGATTGTATTAAGAACTTCAAAAACCTCTTTGTTGCATTATTATTTATTAGTAGCTGTCTCAAAAAGACAGATATTTGTTGGACTGCCACACAAATATCCTCTCATTTTTGTGCCCTTCCTTTGCGTTTTATGCAGGCTTTCTACATGCTAGGCACACTATTGTTTTCCAAATGCACATTTCACACTTCCATAAAAAAACAAAAGTAATTTCCAAATTGAAAAATGCTGCTTGCGTTCACTAGTTTTCGTTGAAATGTTTTTTTTGTCAGACACCACACATACTCTGTTATTTGTGTGCCCCTCTGTGTTTTAGCACAGGTTACATTTATAAAGATGTTATATGCTTGTCATACTGGTTAATCACAAATACATGCTTCTGTTGGGCTGACAGCAGTTTTTAGGAAATTAAACTGTGGGGTTAATGGGTGCCAACTTTTGATCTTCACTACAGGGGCAGAAATATCCACACCTCCATCCTGAATATAAGCAAGCAACCAGCCCAACCCATACCCTGGCCAAACACATTTTATAGCACTTTTTCTACGATTCCAGTGCTATGCGGACTACGCTCAGCCACCTCTTCTCCCTCCCTCATATCTGACTGTCTGTCCCCAGGAGTGGTGTGCTGCCAATGATCTTTGCCTTAATGCCAGTAAGACCGAGATTCTCCTCATTGGAACACCTGCTCCCTCCTTTCCTGTCACTCTCTGGCTGGCCTCCCTTGGCCCTCCTTCTGCTCCCACCTGTGAGGCTAAAAACCTCAGGGTCATCTTCGACTCCACACTCTGCTTCTCTCCTCACATCTCTGACATCTCTAAGAAGTCACACTACCAGCTGCACCTCCTCAGAGGTATTCTTCCTTTCCTCTCCTTCCCCCAGGTTCTCAATGTCTCCAGAGCTCTGGTTCTCTCTAGGCTGGAATATTGCAACAGTCTCTTTCTAAATCTGTCTGCTCCTACTCTCCGCCCTCTGCAACTCATCCAGAACAGGACTGCAAAACTTGTCCTTGGCCTCAAGCCCAGGAATCGTATCTCTCCAGGACTGAATTCTCTGCACTGGCTCCCAGGGGCTGCGAGGATTAAGTTCAAAACCCTCTGTATGATCCACAAGGCCTTCTGGGACCTGGGTCCTGGGGCCTCAATACCTTCAGCTCTCTCTTCCAAAATATCTTGCTTCTCGAGCTCTTCGCTCATCCGCCTCCAACTTCCTCAGGGTCAGTCGCTTCTCCAAGCAAGGATTTGGTGGTAGATCTCTTTCCTCGGCTGAGGCCTCCCTCTGGAACAGCCTCCCTGTCTCCCTGAAACTTGAGGAGAATCATCTCTGGTTCCGGAAGCGCCTCAAACCTTTCTCTTTGCTTCTGCCTTTTCTCTTCCTCTCCCCTGCTGACTTCCTGGCCGATACTGAAACTGCACTGGTCACATGCACTGGTCACCTGGCAACCCCCCCTGCTCTCAAGCCCAACCCTCCACCCCCCAGTCGCACACCTGCACTGCCTTCCTGGCAACCACCCGCACTTTGGGACTGTTCTGTACCCCTACAGTTCCACCACTAGCACTTGACACCTGATGTCTGCACTACCCTTGCACTTGCCACCAGCTGGCCGGACACTACTGATTGTTATTTATTATCCCATGTACTGCACTATCCCCTTCCCCTCGCCCCCGCACTTTCCTCCTTCCCCCTACCCATGCACTTGCGCGATCTGAATTACACCTGGCCTAGTAGGATCATTGTCTGTCTTCTCTCTGTTCCCCCTCCTTGCCTCGTCGCACCTTGAAAAACTTATGATATGATATGATACAGCATTTAGTTTTGAATATATAACATCTCAGCATCGGTCTGTCAACCTGCTGAGCTACCCTGGTAGGCTTCTACTGTACAGCGTGTCTATGCATCGCTTAATGTACTAAAAGTGGGTGTACCTGTGTCATGAAAGTGATTTAAAGTGGAAATGTACAGTGTGGAGTTTGGAAAGAAGCCACATGAAAGAAATTGCATAATTTAAAAAAATATTATTTTGAACATTTCCAGGCGAGCAGCAGTGCTGCTGTGATATTTTCATTGCGTGGTCACAATGATCCTGATCCTGCCCCAACCCCTCTGACATCTCTGGCAGACAAGAGCAGCTTGCTTAAGCAAGACAGTGTTGGGGGCGCACAAGGCCAACTCTGGTACTACAGGCTGCCTGCAGAAGGAGAACGTGATACTGACATCTGTCAGGGAAATTGCAAGCAGCTCCATGTGGCACAGCAGCCAAGCTCCCCGCCCGCAATTGGGATGACCAGGGTTCGGATCTTGATCAAGGCGAATAACCGCAAAAACACAGCATTGAATAATTTAACTTAAGTGTTTCTTTTTCAGTATTTCCAGCGCGGGCGACTGCAGAGGCGCAGGCGAGCTATTAGTCGCCCGCGATGGCTCGTTTGGCGACCTCTGGTCTAGACTAACACCAATTAATGTTCTGTCTCTAGGTGATCATAGATAGACTGTGACAGACAGCCTAATGTTCATATGCAACTGTGCAATTGTGCAGACCATACAGACTGGAGTATTGCCTTTAGAGCTACACAGTCCTGATTTCTGTTTCCTTATATATTTTTTTCTACATTTTCTTTATTTTAGTTCTTTTGTATGATCTGTGGCTCAGGATCTATGGATCAGGAAGAAGAGAATTTACTTCTCGAAATGCGTCAGCCGTCCACAATGAACTGAACCTTCTCTGTCACTTGCGTTTGGAATAAATAACACATGTTCTTATATTCATACAATTGACTGTATCTTTATTAAAATTAAGTTTCTTTGAACTTGTTTAGGCATCTTCTTGACACAATATAAAGGTGTGCAGGGGACGGGAGGGTTCCAGTTTAGATCCTCTTTCTTTCGCATTTAAAGATTTTAAAGCCCAGTGCGAGATTTACGTTCTAAAAGACACAGCATTCCTTTGCCTTGAAGCAAAGACTAAGAGACTAAGGTCTTCAAAGGGAAGATAATGGCTGGCAAGAAGCGAGGGAGTGATTAGCAGTCACAGAAAAGCAGAGCAGCTTCCATTCCATTGTGAAAAACAAGAGACAAACAAAAGATGAGAAAGTTGGTTCTATATTAAGGGCAATTGAGGTGGTGCTGTACATATGTTATGTAATTATGACGTTTTTAGATGTTTTAAGAACTCCCAGTAGGGATGGGTGAGGTAGTATATATCTAGTTTAGTTTAAATGTATTATTTATATTTTCATTTGAGGCTAGATTTTTTAACAGTCACATACAGGTTGGAGTCAGACAGGCATTTTATAGACACCATCAAAAACTAGGCAAGCATAGTGAAATGATAAGTGTCTGTGAATTAAGGAGAAGCTTTGTGGTGTCAAAGTCTAAAAAAGAATGCAGTTTGTGAGGAAAATTATATGTATAAGTAAACACTGGATTCTTAAATAAGGTAGGAAGTGATTGGTGGATATATATATATATATGTGCATTAAACATACTTTGTGAAGAATAAGGAAGAGAAAACGGTTAACATTGAACAAAAAATGATGATGAATCTCTTTTTTTTAAAGGTGTGATCTGAGACAGAAATGAAAATAATTAATATGTGATCATAATGAATAGGAATGAGTAGGGCTAGAGCTGACCTACGTGAGACCATATATACAATTAGTTTAAACTGAGAATAAAGGCAGATTTTTAAAACTCTTTACATTTTCATTTTTTAGATTAAAATCATATGTTTTATATAGTAGTAGAGTGATCTTGGATCAACATTATTAATAGAGAGAATATTATAATGATTAGATGGTGTATTTTGAAAAGGTTATATTTTGTGTACAAAGTCTTAACTGAGCCAGGGCTGATTGCCACCCTTATGGAAAAAGTAATCTTGAAACAGAACACATTGCACTGACTTTTATTTTTTGGGGTTTTTGTGACACATACATGCAATGCTTGTGTTTCTTGAGAAGGGAAGCTCAGCTATAGGTCCATGTAACAAACACCAATTGAAGAAATTCAAAGCTGAATAGATTTTGAGGAGAAAAATATGTTTGAGAAATTGTTGCATGTTGTGTTGAATTAATGTCCTGGGGGAGCACTGGATGGGAATATATGGGGTTATGATGTGGCTAAGCCCTTGGTTGTTTATTTAGTGGAGGTATATATCTCTGAAGGATTTTTGTTTTGACCAATAAAAGATAAGGCCATGTATGACTAACCATATTGAGCTCACTGTGTTACACTAAAAGTTGTCCCCTGTCATTACACATGTGTGAATTAGATTGGTCCCATTAGATCGCTTTTTAAGCCACTTCCCATTTTTAAAGGGTTTGTTAGTTATTTTGGATTTATGCCAGATACCTACTCTGTTAAAGGATTTGATTATAGGACATTATGTAAGCACATACTAGAGCACCCCTGATTTATTAATGTCATTTTAAGAAATATAGGCATTTTTTATTAGTAATACATGGGACATTTTGAAAGAACATATCATAAGCATGCATGTGGCGATTCAAGGGCAAGAAACCATTTAAAAAAAAGTCTAGACACATTGATGGAAGGCAATTGGGAAAAAGGAAAGGTGCCGCACTAAGAAGTTTCAGTGCACTACAAAATGAAGAGCAGATGCACACAGTTTATTTTCATAGAATCTGTAACAAGACGAAGGCAAGGAAATATGTCAGAAAGGGGAGATGGGAAAGTGACTGAAGAGAGAAGGAGGAAACATGATGAGAAGGGGCAAAGTTGTGGGAGAGCAAAAGTAAGACAGAGATTGCAGATGAAAGCACAGGAGAGTGCTATAAGTCAACAGAACGATGAGCATATTAGTAATTAAGGACAGAAAGAGGAAGAATGGAGTATGCACCACAATACAATACAGAGTCATAAGGATATTACACATGCAGACTCAAGCATATGCACCAAAGCCACAGCAAATTAGGCAATCTCCAAGAGGGGGGAGAGTACCTCCCCTATTGCACAGCATAGAAGCATTAAACAAAATTGTGCACAATTTGTGAGACATGCGCTAAGAATAAAAATGTAATTATGAATGCAAATTACATTAAAAAGTAGGTTAACATAATAGCAAATTACACTAAAGTACACCAAATATTTATGGGGAACAGCAAGAATGAATAAGATAAAGTACCTTTTTCAGTAACACTATTAAAAGTGCATGCATTGATGCAAATATTTGTATCTAGAATGGGGAAACAACAGTAATGAGGGGAAGTATTCTCAATAGCACCAGGACTAAAGTTACACACACTATAGATAGGAGACCATGATATATTGTTATAAAAAATTAAATGATGTATTCAGGATTGATCTCAAGTAGGCAACTAGGGGATAACATTCACTATTTTTAGAGATTAATTATGTAAACTCGCAAGAAATCACACTAGTATTCATAAGGCCTGAACATGCAAATGAGTGTTCGATTAGGTTAAAGAAGTGTTTTTTTTTATAGAGCACACAACCTGATTAGTATGATTTTCAAGAATAAAGAGTACATTACTCAGATCCCTTTTAGGGTGTGTTTAGATAATGCATATTCATGAATGAGTGCAAGCAGGGTGGGAGCAGCACTAATAAAGGAACACAACTGAAGAACGGTAATGGCTCTTGGTAAAAAACAAAGGCTTGTTTACTGGAAATATATTTAGCAGTTAAGGGTTACTAGGAGAAACAAGGAGGGTTTGGCATAAGTATTGAGCACATTGTGGATCACTATTATGCATTATGAATTAATGTATTAAAAGGAGTAAAGAGAAGCGGAATTTGGAGATATAGAAAGAGAAGACATTATGCATATGATTTGAGAAAAATAGAGATAGTTAGGTTAGAGGTCCTGTCACTATATGGTTATGAAGAGGGATGAGTGACATACACATACACGCACACACTGAATATATCTACCCCCCCAATGGTAGATAGTATCATCCCTACATTAGAATATCATTTAATAGACAGGTTATTGAGGGGCATAAGGGGCTTATTTCAAATTGTTTGATAAAAAGATCACTATATAGGAATAGATAGTGGTGAAAGGTCAGGTGAAATAATATTTCACTTTTAGAATGTGTTATTCATTGTCAGAGCAAGTGAGGTTACCTATAGACAACTGAACACTGACCCTAGAGGAAATGAAAAGATCACACATTTAGTTCTGTGAACATACACACGCGCGCACACACACACACACACACTCAATCCTGTGGAAGCACAGGCAATGAATGATCACAGGTTCAATTCATATTAAAACAAATTTAGATAGTCAAAGAAAGAATTCAATACCACAATGAGAACACACGCACACATGTAGGCTGCCTTCTCTTTACATTAGGAACAACAGTTAGAAACATACTGTCCTGCTGAAACACAATATAAGAGAACATAGAGTGCATATCATTGTTGTAATAGGATTGGAGCATTTTATTTAAAAGAGGTAAGGTATTGTGTTTTTAAAAAATGTAATTATGGTTAAGTTGGTGTTTCCATAGGAAGAGCACTTTTTGGGCGGCTTATAACTTCGCTCCCCCTGGACGAATCCTCACCAAACTGTGCAAAAAAAGTATATGGCCCACTCTGAATTTCTTTGCAAAGTTTGATGAGGATTCGTCCAGGGGGGGGGAAGTTATAGGGGGGTCCCAAAACTTTTTTTTCCCATAGACTGAATAGGAAAAAACTTTGCGCACGGCTACAGCCCGGACCGCTGGACAGATTTACACCAAATTTGCGGCAGGAGCGGTGGCCTGGTCCCGAAAGCGTGCTTTTTCCAAATTTGGTGTAAATCCGTCCAGTAGTTTTTTTAAAAATGACCAAAATGTAAGGCAAAAAAATTAGTGATATCTGTGTTCGCTTCGCGGACGGACTTCCCTGTTCGCTCCGCAGACAGCACCCCGATTGGCCCATGGCCTTTCGTCATGTCCGCGGACATGTGACATGTTCGCTGATTGGACGGCGAGGGGCGTGGAGCGCGTCAGATTTTCTGTGGCGCCCGCCATCTTGTATTCGCCATCGACCGCATACAGCGCGGTGAAACGTGGATAAAAAATTGTATTTAGTGCCCTGTGTTGGTGTGTAAGAGTGTTTGGGGAGGGTGGAGGAGTATGAGATAGGTTCAATGTTTTTTTTTTATGTGCTAGACGTTTTTGTTGCGTTTGATTTGTCTGCGGAGAACGCGGCTGTTCTGACATTTTGTAAATAAACTAAATGGTGGGGTGTTTAGAGGACGGAGTATGTGTCATTTTCGTTCGCAAGGAAGGTAAAAATGAGCTATGAACACTCGCGGTGTACTTAATTGTTCATAAATACACAAACTGGGGGTGTCCTCAGGACGCTGTCCGTATTTTAAACCGTCTAGTTGAATGTGTTCTAAGAACACTCGCGGTGTCCTGAAATGGTTGCAATTACACAAAATGGGGGTGTTCTGAGAACGTTGTTTGTATTGTTCCTTGTCAGGGTGAAAGTGTTTTAAGACCACTCCTTTTGTCCGCTAATAGTACAATTTCCTATGGGCGTCAACCGACTTTTTGTCCACTAAAGAAACGATAAATCTGGCTGGTGTGCGCCGACATTATGTGATAATCCTATGACTGGCGCTATTGACCTGGCTGACTCGCTTTTGCAAAATGAAAAGGTGATGGCTGGAAGGTTTTGAATAAATCATAACCACGGGCAAAGCTCTGGGCAACCCTCCAGACCATCGTTTTTCAGTCTGCCAAGCCATTACAGAAGGGGAAAAACCATATGCAAATCAGGCATGGTCCTACCCCAAAAGGAGCAGTCCAGCCCGAACTGCTAGGTCACATCCCTTCTGCACGAGACCACAAGCATCCCAGACATGTTTCAGCCTTGTTGGGCGTCATCAGTGAGGAGTAGCTTGGGTCTCTAGGCCCGGCAGACTCGGGACCCACGTCTGGGCATACCCGTCCCACTCGGGGTGACTTTAGCAAAATGAAAAGGTGATGGCTGGAAGGTTTTGAATAAATCATAACCACGGGCAAAGCTCTGGGCAACCCTCCAGACCATCGTTTTTCAGTCTGCCAAGCCATTACAGAAGGGGAAAAACCATATGCAAATCAGGCATGGTCCTACCCCAAAAGGAGCAGTCCAGCCCGAACTGCTAGGTCACATCCCTTCTGCATGAGACCACAAGCATCCCCAGACATGTTTCAGCCTTGTTGGGCGTCATCAGTGAGGAGTATCTTGGGTCTCTAGGCCCGGCAGACTCGGGACCCACGTCTGGGCATACCCGTCCCACTCGGGGTGACTTTAGCAAAATGAAAAGGTGATGGCTGGAAGGTTTTGAATAAATCATAACCACGGGCAAAGCTCTGGGCAACCCTCCAGACCATCGTTTTTCAGTCTGCCAAGCCATTACAGAAGGGGAAAAACCATATGCAAATCAGGCATGGTCCTACCCCAAAAGGAGCAGTCCAGCCCGAACTGCTAGGTCACATCCCTTCAATGACATTTGTGATGTCATCTTTGATGTCCTGGGGGTTAGTGTTAGCAGTGCACGGCGGCGGCGCGAGTTATGGTTGCTCATCTTACCATAACTGCCGAATTTCAGGGGTTTTTCGGTTTTACTTTGAACCATAACGTCCCTTTAACAATGTTTTTTCACTGAATTTCATAGGTTTTTAGTAGCGCAACTTAACCATAACGTCCCTTTAACAAAGTTTTTTTTTACTGAATGTACATATATATGAGATTAATATGAGATTAACTGGATTTTTGGGGATTATATACAGGTGAAAGATGAGGATGAATTCACAGCCCCAAGAAGAGATAGGAAGGGTGAACACTTGAAAACTCCATATAAGAGTGGTAAGGATTCCAACTGGCATGGCCAGGTAGAAGAGTGCACATTAAGCTCCCAGAAGAGGTAATAAAAAGAGAGGGGAATCCATCCATTAGGGCAGTGGAGGGAAAACATACATAGCGGAACAAGGTGAAACTACATATATGTAAGGGATTGTAATACGTTAAGTATAAGTGTTTGTGTTGTGATAAGATGATAATAAACAATTAAAGCTAAGTAAGAAGTTCCTAACCAAAACATTGACATCAATCCAGGGGGCAAAATCAAAAAATAAATACAAAAATAAATAAATGAATAAATAAATAAATGAACTTAAAAAAATGAATATTAAAGCAACATTATAATACAAGTTGATAGAAGATATAAATAAAGGAACATGAATAACATTATGACATAAGGTTGATGGAGAAAGGTGTGGATACAATGTTTAGATTTTCAAATAATGATTAGGAATGGATGGTGCCTGTTCAAATTGATAAGTGTAGTATATTTGATAAAATAAAGAAAATTAATGAAAGACCAGGAAAGTATGGACAGCCAAGATGGACCTGTCAGTATGAGAGAACTTTGTCAGAATTGCCCAAAAGAACACATGAGAGTAAGTGACAAGAGCATTATTTATATGTTTATGTAAAAAATTATGATTTATGTATTGCAGATGAAAAACAGTCATTTTCGGAGCATGGAGGAATGTCTATATGGCCTTAGTGGAGTATAGTGATACAATGGGAAGAAACATAATGAAAAAGGTAAGTACTAGTGGACAAATAGAGAGAGAAAAGGTAAATATCAGTGGACACAGCAAGTGTGTGAATCACCTCATTGATCATTATTTGGCGAAATAGGTCCCAGGTGAGTAGAGAAAAAGGTAGTAAGGGATACAGTTATTTTAAACAGATAGCATTTTTTCCCAAGAAAGGTGTAAACAGGTGTAAGCAAAGAATAGTACATACAATCAAGTATGGCCATATCTAGTGAAGAGAATGAAGATGACTTTTTGATGGACGGTGGAGTAACCTTTTTATGATTATGATGATAGATAATATTGAATATGTATACCTGGTAAATGCATGAAACTGTAGAGATAGGTAAAACATTGTATGCCTACATGCTACACTTGCATGCAATTAATAGGATGAGTGCTTCTTTCCAATATCATGGGTAGGTAGATTAGTGTAGTTAGGGCAACACAAGTTTTAATTATGTCTCAACAGAATAAATACAGCAAAGAAAGAAGACACTGCAGTCCATTGCCATCAGGAGGAGGACTACACAAGTGCAAAGAAAATGTTGAGCATAGCAGAGAAGATTTAAAGAAAACAAACTTGCATTCTATTTGGTCAAATATATAAAGAGATGACCTCAGAAACATCATGTTAAAGATAAACATGAGGGATAACGGCCTATTTTAAGGAAATAACATTTGCTTTGCTAGCTTATCATGACTTTTAAATAAAGGGGGATACTAAATTCTAGTACAAGCTTATTAAAATAAAACAATATCATAAAGAATGACATATTGAACACATATGTTTTATACATATTTAGAAACGTAAGCTATTTAAAATAAACATCTAAAATAAACTGTTTATAATATAAAAAGTGCTATTTACAATTTGATTTCCCTAAAATAGTACCTATACACATCCTTACAGATATATTTCACTATGTTTAATTTTTGTACACATTATACTGCTTTTATAATCTCATTAAGGGTTCTCTTCAATTGTGTACCATCTTAATTACTATAGGTTGGTTATATTTTAATGCTTTGAATTGTTTATATTATGTAACTATTTTATATGTTAGAAAATATAGTAATTGTCAATACTGTCATCTTTTTTGTAATTTTAGTGAGATTTTATTTGACTTATCTTTCACATTTTCTAAAACAAGGTTTACATTGTATTGTCATTAATTAATTTAAACATTATATAAAAGACATTTTATAACATACTAGCTGGGTACCCGGCATTGCCCGTGCCCTGATCAAGTGGTATCACATGTGCCCTGGAGGATTTTGCTCTTGTCCTCTTGTCAGTAAGTCTTGCTTCAGTTTGCTCTGGTGTCTCATGTGCCCTGAAGTATGATGCTCTTGTCCACATGTCAGCAAGTCTTGCTTCAGTTTTTTCTGGCATCTCATTTGTCCTGGAGAAATGTGCTTTTGTCCTCTGGTCGGCAATTCATGCTCCTGTTTGTTTTTGTGTTTCAGAAGCTCTTGATATTGGTTTTCGCTTTGCATCAGATGGAGCTTTTCCAAGTGATGTTCGTTTTTTGTGCAGCATGTTTCAGTCACTCAATGGCTTCAGTACATTTGAGAAAATGCTCTCTTCTTGTGAATGAACTTAAGTAAACTGTAACCTTGCCATTTCCCATATTTGGAGTGGCGTGATACAAAACATATTTCCTTATTTCTTAAAAATAAAAGAGGAACATTAAGAATGTGGTACAACCTGAGGCCAGTAATTATGACTTAATTTTGGTGGAGGAGGGTGCAAGTTCCTCTAATTGTTAAGGAGCTGTGGAGGAGATTGCAGCCCAAAATTATATAATTTTTGATGCCTCACCCAAAATTTGGATCGTTAACCAATCTACAAAGAAATCTGAGAATATTAAATCGTGTGCTGGCAATAAGCCATCTGGATCCCAAAAATTCATTCAAAGATTGTCCTTACCTAAATCAGTGACCTCTCTAGCGCGTGCGGCCATTGCTAATAAATATCGGAAGACCCTTTCCCAGAGGACAGGGCTGCCTGTGTTGTCACAGATTCATGCCCAACCTTTAGCTTATGAACCTTTGGATGCTCTAGTGCGGCTGAACGAACAGCAAAGTGCTCCTTCCCACTGTCTCCCCTTAAAGGAAGCAGTGAGAGGTGAGCCTGCCAATTATTCAGCTCCCCCGGCCCTCCAGATAGTCCTGCTAACCGTGGTCTGGTCAGACCCTCTGGTTAACGAATCTGGGGTGCCCAATTTAGATAAGCCACCAACCCTGGAGTGCTGGAGGGATGAGATAGAAACATCTTTGCATCGCTTCTTTTCACTGGCGATTAAACATGATACAATTGCCCCGGTAATTGGGTCAATTGTTAATGAGCCTCCATCTCCTGCTATTCGCAGAAATGGTCAAACCCAAATAATACATCAATCTGGGCAGGAACTGAAACAACCTTTGTTTCCTAACTACAAACTCACTCATTTAATTTTGCAGTGGCGTTCGCACCCATTTCCAATGTATGAACTTAATAGGCAATCAATCATGAACATTTTTGCAGAAATTCTGGCACTCGAAGACCTCACGTCAACTGATATTGATCAAATAGAATTCATCCATGATCACGATCTTTTGGTAGTAAAGCTATGGATGAAATCAGCCCTTGTGAGCAACGCCCTGTGGCAGGCTAGGCTGGAGCTTTACCATTTGGGTTTTCTCTTGATCAATCAGTCTTCTCTAGGTCATCAGCATGTGCCCATTTTGGGAAAACAATATATCCCACCACCTAATAAGTTCCAAAATAAGCAGCCCAGTATTCATCAGGGTGGTAGGGCAAATTTTAAGGTGGCCCCTGGGAAAAATTATAATATGGTGCTGAATCAGCATTAGCTATCTGAATCATCTTTTCTCTGTTCTTTAGCTTCATGGAACACCAGAGGCTTTAAGAATCTCAGTAGTCCTAAAAACAATCTTCTGTGTGATTATGACATCATAGCCCTCCAGGAGGTATGGCTCTTTGTTGCCCCTGTGTGGGATCAACATATTTAAGCAATATGCCCCAAGCGGCGGGGGCATTACCGACCAGAGCCGGTAATGCTCCCACTTTGAGGAGCATATAGCTATTAGTACGCCGGCCTGCAATGTCTGAGTGACCGGGGCACTAAAAGGATTTTTTTCTGTCCCGAAATGCTGCAGCGTTTGGCCCAGAAAAAAATAAGAAGAAACAACCAAGAAAATGGCCGCCGGGAAAGGGAAAACGGAGTCCGTTTTCCCTTTCCACGACAGCCAGCGGGAGCGGACATGCTGGAAACAGAAGTGTTCACGGCGCGTCCGCTTCCGAAAAAAAGGAGCAGTAGGTAAGTGGGGTTGGGAGCACGGGAGGGGAAGAAAAAAAGTTTTTAAAAAAAACATACCTGTGTACCCAGCAGGGGACGATAGAAACTTCCAGCCGCCTGGAGGCGCGGAGCGGGGATGGCCCCGCTCCGAGTCTCCCCATGGCTGGAGGCTGCCATCGTCCCCCACTGGGGATGAAGGAGCAAGAAAGAAGGAAAGTGGGGTGGGGAGGGCAGGGAGGAGGGAGGAAAGTAAAAAAAAACAATTTAAAAAAAAGACTTACCCGAGTCCCCGGCGGGGTGCGAAGGCAGCCTCTCAGCCGTGGGGAGGCTCGGAGCAGGGATGGCCCCATTTTGAGCCTCCTCATTGGCTGAGGGGCTGCCCCGCCCCCCGCCGGGGACAAGGCGGCTGGAATCCGGCCAAGAATCAAAGGATTCTTGGCTGAGTAAGACCCAGCGAGAGCCAATCAGAATGTGTGTTGCATTCTGCTTGACTCTCGCCGGGTTCTAATATTGCTTTAATCTTTGCCATTGTGCCGGTCAGGGGTCGACCCATGGCTGGGCTGATGATTGCCTTTAAAATCACTGCCAATCTAACTCTGGAACCAACAGCTTCCTCTACAAATGGTCAAAATTAAATCTAAATATCAGACTATTGCCCTTATTAATGCTTACTGGAGCTGTGCTGGTATTGCGGATGAGGTCTTTATTAATGACCTGGAAGAGCTATTGAATTTAACAGCTTTAGATCGTAGCTGTGTCCATGTCATTCTGGTGGGAGATTTCCATTCTATGTGCATTGTGCAACCCCCAAGGCCCTATCCCCCATTGCCAGGCGGTTGAATTCCCTTTTGAAGGGGCGGCAGTTACACATACTTAATGGCTGTGTGATGGGAGATATCCCCTGGTGAATACATGGCATAGAGGCCTTCAAGGAGCTTTGATTGATTACGTTTTTGTGGACAGTGGTTTGTTTATTCTTATCTCCAAATTCCAAATTGTTTCCCAATCTATAAGTGACCATGATATTCTCACAGTCTTTTGGTCTTGGCCTAATCCTAAGGCCATACAGAGGCCTTCTTTAGCGTCCGGTACGGCTCTAAATAATGCAAAGAAGAGATTCCACTGGACACCTAGCTTATTGTCGGACTGTAATAGGCGTTTCCACATGTCTTATAACTAAACTAGTCTGTCTGGCCTGGGAGAACATGCATTTTATGTTGATGATATGCAGGTGTTTAAAACCAGTAAGAAAACCTGTGCTAAAAGTGCTCAGCTCAATTTGCAGAAATCTATTTATCGCGCTGAAAGAAAGAAAATCTGTTTACTCCCTAGTCCCACTATGATGTCGCGCCTTAGAACTCTAAAGTGTAGATACAAAAATTGGTTAAAGGCTAGGCGAGTTCTAATTTACAAACGGGGTGCTGAAGAAATGTTAGGAGCAATTGCTTCTAAGAGCTCTTCCAGAATTTGGAGCATCCTGAATAAACATTATGGGGGTATGCAATTGACCTCTCAGATAAATCCAATCCCAGGGTAAGTCTGGGCCTGCTTCTATAAGACTCTTTATGATATTACACCTTTAGTTGGCAATTTTAAAACTTGCCTTGGGTCGACAGATGATCAGCCTCATTTCGATTTGGATGACATTCTATATTATATATCCAAACTCACTACCTCCAGATCTCTGGGCCCTGATGGGCTTTCCAATTATAAGATTAAGCAACATCTGCTGGCTTGGGACAATATTTTCTTAGTTATCTTTACACAGGTTGTTAGTACTCGGTTGTTACCTCCCTGCTGGAGGAAATCGATCGTCATTCTGATTTATAAGAAGAGTGACTGATACATTCCTGCGAATTATAGGCCCATAACCGTTTTGGATATCCTGGGAAAGCTCTTTGCCAGACTCCTTCTTAGAGACCTAAATCGTTGGCTCGACACTGCAAGTTTGCGGTATCCTAATCAGAGAGGATTTTTGCCCGGGTTGGGAACTGCCATCAATTTTCATGTCAAGAAATACATAAAAATCCAGGAACAAGCTAAAAAACAGCAAGTATATCTGGCTTTTATTGACTTCCAGGCTGCTTTTGATTCAGTTTGCAGAGGCCTCCTGTTGAATAAACTACGCAAAGTAACATGCCCTGAGCATTTAGTATTCTGGATGAATTAATTATACTCCCAGACCAGCATACAAATCAGATTGTCCTTGGACACAAGTTTATTGGAACCAATTGAGACCTTTTGAGGACTCAAGCAAGGTTGCCTCTTGGTTTGTACTCTCTTCAACTATTTTGTTGCCGACATGTGCCACAACTTTGCCAATGTCATCTCGGATTCGCCCAGGTTGAGGGTGAGAGCGATCCCCTGCTTGTTCTATACTGATGACCTTGTGTTTACGCGCCATCCTCTCACAACTTGGTTCCTATTTTGAGACCAACCGCTTGTCAATTACTCAATCAAAGTGCAAGATTATGGTGTGGTGCTTGAACCAGAAGAGGGACCCCAAGGCAGTTCTGTGGCTGCTGCAGAGTAATAAATTGGAAGTGGTGACTGAGTATAAGTATCTGGGTCTTGTATCAGTAACCATGTGAGTGAAAAACCCTATTAAAGTGATTTGGAGTCCAAGCTGAAAACGGGCATATCTCAGGCGCTGGTTATCCAGGCCAGATATGGAAAATTTTCTTTTGGGCCTGCTGTTATTTACTATAAACAGAAAATGACCTCAATTCTCACTTACAGTGCCGTTACAAGGCTTGGTTTAACTGAGGCATTTTGGCAGAAAATGGAGGGTCACTTTCGGAAGGCTATCCTGGGCAGTTTCTATGTGTCTCATTCATCATGAATTGGGTCTGGTGTCACTCTATGCAGTGTATTGTTGGAAGCTCCTTCCCCTCTATATAAAGTATCTGATGGCGGGAAAATCGACTTGTGTGATGTCTATATTGGCCAAATTCACACTAACATCCAAAAAAGCAAAGATCCAGGTTTGGAGAGTAAGGGCCAAGACCCTATTAGATACTGAAGGGTTATCCGAGAGTTTTTTGATTAATAATCCGCTTAGGGTCAAAATAATACTCTGGCTAAACAACTGGATCAATACAAGAGAGAAATGCTCTCTATTGCAGATGTTTAGGGAGCAAGCCTTTGGCATTAAAAGGCTGCACTCAATAGAACCCTATATGTCATAATTCCCCGACCCTAAATGTAGATCACTATATTTGAGGTTGAGGATGAATTTATGCTACACCAAGGAGATTCTGTTTAGGCGAAACCTTAGTCAATTAACTGCTGTAGATTTTGCTCTAATAACTCCAGACATTAAAGCATTTGATTGCTGAATACCCTGCATTACTTTCCCGAAGAATGAGATTCTTCCAGCATATATTTGTAGAATATCAAATATTACACTCTGACTTACTGGGGAGAGCCCTCTACGATAGCCACAGTCTGAGAATAAATATGGTGATGGTAAAATGTATGCAGTCCCTGAACGTGTTGCTAGTGCTAAAATCAGAAGATGTTGTGAGACATTATTTATGAAGTAACTTTATCAATAGATAACCACCGCAGAGTGCTGTAGATTGTGTTGGGAAACTGTTAACACCGTTCCTGTGGATTATATGTGGTTGCTTTGTCTTGTATTTTAAGTTTGTGAATTTTCTGCTAATATCGGTCTTTGGTCTGCTTTTTCCTTTGTATCATAACATTTTTGAAATTTCTGTTAATATTGAAGGTGCAAATCTGCTATTTCCATTTTCTTTTTTGGATTAATTATCTTTAAATTATGCATTTTAAGAATTTTATATTAGTTATCAATATGAAATGACGAGAAGAAAATTATCTAATATTTGAAATGTGAATTTATGCTATGTATATTTGTTTTGTATACTTGGAAGGCCGTTTTTTTCAGCTATAACAAATATTTCCCTTTAAAAATGCTTTAATAAACACTTGCGAACTGTATACAGTAGTAATACATTTCAAAGGAATAACCAACACATCGGACATTTTGCTTAAGACACTTTCCCAAATTTTGACTCCTTCTAGTAACTACTGTAGTGAATTGCGGTGAGCATCAGTAAATGAGTGAGTCTATGGAAAGAATGTTTTGCATCCAAACATAGACTACAATCTTGCCCCAGACAAATGAGTAATCCATGCAACATTTGGTAGCAGTGGGTTCAACTGTGTGGATTTGTATAGCTGGACAAACATACACACACACACCATACATTCAGCCTTATATATAAAGATTGTAATGGTTTTTTAAAATAATTATGAACATATTTCCCTTTCTTTTTTAGTTTCCTAAAACTTTTCTAATTTCATGAAACTGGTGAAATTAAGTGTGCTGTTTTACGAAAATTGGCGAAATCAAAAATTCAGAGTTTCACGTACACCTACTTGATTTAACGGTTTGTGCTTTTTCATAGAACTGTAAGAAAAATACTGTGCTACCAACCAATATAATGTTATTCAGTTTATTATACTCAGAAGGAGGAAGGTATAAATTGGCCCTACTAGATTTCTCTAAACTGAGTTTAAACACACTGGTATACATCAGTAGGTTAGTGTTCCTGACGGAGAAATCTGTCTGCAATCTGAAGGTCACATATTCTCATCACACGAGGGTGGCTGTCTTGCTGTTTTATACTTCCTTAATTAATAAAATGAATATGATGAAGAGAATCTCACCCCATTGCCAGAACCTGCTCTATGATACTCTAGTACACAACAAATTGCCAAGCATTGCAATTAAATGCCCATGTACTCAACTTTTTTCCACAAACTGTCATTGAGTGAATTGCAAGAGATTGTCATTAAATGCCCAGGCACGCGCCCATTTGAGAAGGATTTCCAGCAAATGCTGAAGCATTTAACCCTTTGTGAGCGATTGCCATGAAATGAGTAGATACCCTTCTCATTGCCCAGGTATTACTAAGAAACGTCCCCTGTGTTCAGCCTCTGCTAATCTGTGGCAAATTCCGCGTTTCTGTAAAACTCGAGCACTTCGGTCCTAGCCGTTACACTGTGGAATTCACTCCCTGCTTGCTTGCGGGAGATTTCGGATCATCTGTGCTTCTGTAGAGATCGCAAGACTTTTCTGGTGAAGGAGGGAGAATGGTTTTGTAGTTTCCTTGCTTCGCTGCTACCGCCCCAATTGACTATTGGTCTTGGTCTGTTCTCAATACATTTATTTACATTACATTACATTTACAGATGTCCAGCCACTATGAAAATTATGTTAAAGACACGTTCCTTGTTAATGCTAGCATGCCAGATGGTAAGTATGGCATAGGGAATTAGCAGCTATGCTGCAATCCCTTTCCTTGGATCTAGGTGTTGTCAACAAAGGGGTGGTATGAGAAATCAAATAATTTAACGAGTTTACGTAGGGACGAGGCTTGAATGGTGACAAGGAGTGGGCCCAGGACTGATGAAAAATATCCTGTGGCCTATGCTCGTGTGAGCATCTCTCTTTCAATAAAGCCGTCATTTTACTGTGACATATTGGTATTTTTTTTGCAACATGGCGAGAGATTGTTTATTCTTCAGAATGACCTGTTTGAGTAAGCACTGCCCCAATATGAGAACACACTGTCATCTGGTATGACACACGTACGCATTTCAGCATTATATAGCTGCAGAAATACCACGCTTAATATTGGCTGTTTCATACCTTAGAATGCTTCTTAAACCTCTTCAGTGTATGTGAAATCCTGTCCCTTCATTAATAATCTCCTCATTTGTTTAGTTGAGTGGATGCATTCTTTATAACTTGATGGAGAGTCACTCTAGAACTAAAAATGATTTAAGTTGATCATTATTGATCAATTTGGAAAATGATTAGTAGCTGCTGCAGAGCCATTCTTGGATTTCATACAGTCTCCAGAGATTGCATAGCCAAGAGGATCTGATTGCCTTTGGAAGAAATTACACTTTTCCTTGCATAGCCTAAGGCCTTTGGCTTTTACACATTTGAGCTCTTGATCTAGTGCCTGGTTTTGATCATGTGCTGTCTCACCGTAGATGAGCACATCATCCTGGAAACATATTGTATTTTTGATTTCATGGAGTAGATGGGGAAATACAGTGGCCACAGATGAAAGTCTGAATGGCATTCCATTGAAGTGAAATTCCCTTACAGGTGTTATGACTGCTGTGAAGTTTTTCGAATCATTATGTAATTGCATCTATGAGACACATCAGGCATATCTAATTCTGTCAGACATTTGGCTTTTGACAGCACTACGGATTTTCAGTACGGGATAATTGTCAGGGACAGTTTCTTTGTTGAGGCTGCACAAATCTATGCATAGTCTGTTTGCCAGCGTCTGTCATTTTTATAAGGAAAACTGAGCTGAGCCATTGCATAGTTTGAACCGGATTGCTAGTACCCTCTTCAACCATTTGGTTAAGAAGGTTATCTACTTCATCTCTTGCTCTGATAGTGACTAGTCACACTTTATGCTTGATGGAAACTGCATTATGTTTTGATCAAATGCACATTTCCTTTCACACATCCGATGTGTTTGTTAAACACAAAT